>NC_091622.1:9206629-10456629 GCF_027580195.1 Bos mutus
TCTTATCTGATCTTTGCTATTCAAAATCATGCTTTTAAACTTCCATATATTTGGTGATTTTCATCTATCACTCTTTTATTCAATTTCAGCTTATTTTAATTTGTATGATTTCAATCCACTTAAATGCATCAAGACTTTTATCATGTACTATCATATAATTTCTCTACCATATGAATAGGAAAAGAACATGCAGTCTGTTATTGTGAGTTGAACTTTCATAAAAGTGAATTACATGAAGTTGTTTTATAATATTTAATTTTTGTATATCCTTACTGATTTTACATCTATAAATTTATTAATATTGTATTTATAGCTCAGTACATGGTCACTTTTGGTGAATTTTCCATGTGCATTTTAAAAGTAACCTTTACACACTGAAACTATACGACATTGATGAAGGAAGCTATTGAAGAAACAAAAATGGAAAAAACATCTTGTGTTCAATGATTGAAAAAAATCAATATTAAAATGTCCATACTACCCACAGTGACCTACAGAGTCCATGAAATTCTTATCAATATCCCAATGGTATTCTTTATAGAAATAGGACAAAGCTATCTAAAGTGTATATGAAACCACAAAGAGCCTAAAGAACCAAAGCCAATGTTCATAAGACTAAAGCTGGAGGAATCATATTCTCTGATTTCAAAATATATTATAAATCTATATTATTAATCAAAACAATGTAATACTGGCATAGAAACAGGTATTTACATCAATGGAACAGTTAAGAGAATCTAGAAATAAACCTACATATATATGGCCAACTGATCTTCAACAAGGTTATCAAGAGAACACAATGTAATGTGTTTCTTCAATAATTAGTGTTGAGAAAACTGGATATCCAATGCATAAAAGTGAAATTAGACCATTATCTCGCATTATATACAAAAGTCAACTTAAAATGAGTGAAACACAAACATAAATCTTTAACCTGTATACTACTAGAAGAAAACAAAGGGGCTAAGCTTCTCAGCACTGACCTCGAGCAATAGTTTTTTGGATGTGTCACCAAAAACCAGGCAACAAAAGCAACAACAACAATAAAAACAAGTGATATTGCATCTAAAAAGTTTATTCACAATGAAAGAAACACTCAATAAAATTAGTCAGTCTACAGTATGGGAGAAAATGTTTGCAACCCAGATACCTCATAAAGGGCTAATATTCAAACTATAGAAGGAATTCATACAAAATCTAAAAACCTAATTAAAATTTTGGCATTTGAATAGACATTTATTCAAAGAAGATATGAATGTTGCCAATGATATGTGAAAAAGTATTCAAAATCCCCAAGGAAATCAAACCAAATCAGGAAAGTAAAAATCAAAGCCATAGTGAAATATCAGCCCATACTTGTTATAATAGCCACTATTAAAAACACAAAAGACAGCAAGTGTTGGCAAGAATGTGTAGAAAAAGGAACCCTGCTTGATATACTGTTGTCGAATATAAATTGGTGTAACCATTTTAGAAGACTATGGAGGTTCCTCAAAAAATTACAACTAGAACTATAACATGACCCAGCAATCCCACTTCTAGATATATATTCAAAGGTAATAGAATCAGTATCTCAAAGAGATATCTGCACTCTCATATTCACTGCAGCATTATTTATAATGGTCAAGATATGTAAACAAATGTGTGTGTCAACAAATAAATAAAAAAAAAGAAATCATAATATATAAATAAAATGGAATATTACTGGTGATAAAAAGAAGAAACTCTTTCCATTTGTGACAACTTGAATGAAACTGGAGGACACTATGCTAAGTGAAGTAAGCCTGAAACAGAAAGACAAATCATCTCATATATGGAATCTAAAATAATGAAACACACAGAAGGAGAGAGTAGAATGATGCTTTCTAGGGGTGAGTTGGAGGAGGGGAGAACGGGAAATTGTGAAAAGTTTCATTAACGCAAGATGGATGAGTTCTGGAGGTCTACTACTATACAGCATGGTGATGATAGTTAACAATACTATATTGCATACTTGATATTTGCTAAGAGAATAAATCTTCATTAAATCTCAACATACACATAATGGGAACTATATGGAGTTGATGGTTAAATTATTGAATGTGATTGAGATGATCTTTACACAATGTATACATACATCAGATATCAAGTTTTACTCCCTAAATATATGCAAATTTCATATGTCAAAATACCTCAAAATTAGTTGTTAAATATAATAATTATATTTGTAAGCAACCCTCCAAAATAATTTGCCTTCTGCTATAAAGGCAATGCCAAAAAATGCTCAAACTACTGCACAATTGCACTCATCTCACACGCTAGTAAAGTAATGCTCAAAATTCTAAAAGCCAGGCTTCAGCAATACGTGAACTGTGAACTTCCACATGTTCAAACTGGTTTTAGAAAAGACAGAGGAACCACATATCAAATTGCCAAACTGCTGGATCATGAAAAAAGCAAAGAGAGTACCAGAAAAAACATCTATTTCTGCTTTATTGACTATGCCAAAGCCTTTGATTGTGTGGATCACAACAAACTGTAGAAAATTCTGAAAGAGATGGCCATCTGACCTGCCTCTTGAGAAACCTATATGCAGGTCAGGAAGCAACAGTTAGAACTGGACATGGAACAACAGACTGGTTCCAAATAGGAAAAGGAGTATGTCAAGGCTGTATATTGTCACCCAGCTTATTCAACTTATTTGCAGAGTACATCATGAGAAATGCTGGGCTGGAAGAAGCACAAGCTGGAATCAAGATTGCCAGGAGAAATATCAATAACCTCAGATATGCAGATGACACCACCATTATGGCAGAAAGTGAAGAGAAACTAAAAAGCCTCTTGATGAAAGTGAAAGAGGGGAGTGAAAAAGGTGGCTTAAAGCTGAACATTCAGAAAACGAAGATCATGGCATCCGGTCCCATCACTTCATGGGAAATAGATGGGGAAACAGTGTCAGACTTTATTTTTTGGGGGCTCAAAAATCACTGCAGATCATGATTGCAGCCATGAAATTAAAAGATGCTTATTCCTTGGAAGGAAAGTTATGACCAACCTAGATAGCATATTCAAAAGCAGAGACATTACTTTGCCAACAAAATTCCATCTAGTTAAGGCTATGGTTTTTCCAGTGGTCACGTATGGATGTGAGAGTTGGACTGTGAAGAAAGTTGAGCGCTGAAGAATTGATGCTTTTGAACTGTGGTGTTGGAGAAGACTCTTGAGAGTCTCTTGGACTGCAAGGAGATCCAACCAATCCATTCTGAAGGAGATCAGCCCTGGGATTTCTTCGGAAGGAATGATGGTAAAGCTGAAACTCCAGTACTTTGGCCACCTCATTCGAAGAGTTGACTCATTGGAATAGACTCTGGTGCTGGGAGGGATTGGAGCAGAAGGATGAGGGGACCACAGAGGATGAGATGGCTGGATTGCATCACCAACTTGATGAACATGAGTTTGAGTGAACTCCAGGAGTTGGTGATGGACAGGGAGGCCTGGCGTGCTGCAATTCATGGGGTGGCAAAGAGTCGGACACGACTGAGCAACTGAACTGAACTGAACTGAATTGGCCGCTCTTAATTTGGGCAATGGCACCCCACTCCAATACTCTTGCTTGGAAAATCCCATGGACGGAGGAGCCTGTTAGGCTGCAATCCATGGGGTCGCTAAGAGTCGGACACGACTGAGCGACTTCACTTTCACTTTTCACTTTCATGCATTGGAGAAGGAAATGGCAGCCCACTCCAGTGTTCTTGCCTGAAGAATCCCAGGGATAGGGGAGCCTGGTGGACTGCTGTCTATGGGGTCGCACAGAGTCGGACACGACTGATGTGACTTAGCAGCAGCAGCAGCAGCAGATTATATTCAATTTAAATTTATTATAAAATAATGTCTATATTTGCCTGTGCTTTATCAGCTTTGTTATTTATTTTATACATAGTAGTTTGCATCTATTAATCTTCTATTCTTATCTTTCCCTCTCCTCTTCCCTCTCCCCACTGGTAACCATAATCCCTACTTTGGTCTATTAGGAAAAAAAAGTTAATTTTGACCATAAAAATGAAATCCTTACTCTATATGGTCAACCTGAAAAGGGAAAAATGTAGCTTTCAATGGCACAAGAGTCTTATATGGAGATAAATGTTCTTTGTTCATGATTGGCTTTATTCTTTCTCTGGGTCCACTTCTCTGTTGAATTTCCTTTGAGATGCCTGCATCAATTTGCTTCTACATGATAAGATTAATAGGAGAAATGTAATGACATGATACTGACTGATGCAAAATTCTCCGTGTTTTAGACAGTTAATTTATGTGTATTCCTCAAAGCATGAATTCATTTCCTTCAAGTAAACTGATTAGGATCTTTTGAATATCTGTTCCTGGATAAGGACAAGCCTTTCCAACATGTGACTCAGTAGAAAGACTAATATCAAAGTTGATTCTGAACTCAATAAGGTATGTCCCCATGCTGAAAGATTTGTAAAGGGAAAAAATCAAGACTACTGAGGAAATGAATAATAAAACTGAAGAGAACTCTTAAAAAAATACTCGATTATGTATCCCCCCACAGTAACATGTATAAATAAGTCTATAAAAGTAGGAAGTCAAGAGATACCTGGAGTAATAGGCAAGCTTGGCCTTGAAGTACAAAATGAAACAGGGCAAAGGCTAACAGAATCCTGTC
This sequence comes from Bos mutus, assembly GCF_027580195.1. Taxonomy (NCBI): domain Eukaryota; kingdom Metazoa; phylum Chordata; class Mammalia; order Artiodactyla; family Bovidae; genus Bos; species Bos mutus. The sequence continues at coordinate 9,211,293 of NC_091622.1, forward strand.
AAGAGAATCCTGGCCATAGCAAAAACCCTTTTCCAACAACAAAAGATGTGACTTTACACATGGACATCACCAAATAGTCATTACCAAAATCAGATTGATTACATTATTTGCAGCCATAGATGCAGAAGCTCCATGCAGTCAGTGAAAACAAGATCTGGAGCTGACTGTGACTCAGATCATCAGCTCCTTATAGCAAAATTCAGGTTTAAGCTAAAGAAAGCAAAGAAGACCACTAGGCCATTCAGGCATAACCTAAATCAAATCTCCTATGATTATACAATGGAGGTGACAAATAGATTCAAGAGATTAGATGTGGTAAACAGAGTGTCTGAAGTACTATGGGCAGAGGTAAATAATATTGTACAGGAGGCACTGATCAAAACCATCCCAAAGAAAGAGAAATACAAGAAGGCAAAGTGCTTTTCTGAGGAGGCTTTACAAAGAGCTGAGGAAAGAATAAAAAGGAAAAGCAAGGGGGAAAGGAAAATAAATGTATACTGAACGCAGAGTTAAAGAGAACAACAATGAGAGATAAGAAGGCCTTCTTCAATGAACAATGCAAAGAAGGAGAGGAAAACAACGGAATGGGAAAGACTAGAGATCACTTCAAGAAAATCAGAGATATCAAAGGAACATTTCATGCAAAGATGGGCACAATAAAGGACAGAAATGGTGAAGACTTAATAGAAGTAGAAGAGATCAATAAGAGATGGCAAGAATAATACACAGAAGAACTGTACTGAAACATCTTAATGACCTGGATAACTGTGATAGTGTGGTCATTCACCTAGAGCCAGACACCCTGGAGTGTGAAGTCAAGAGGGCCTTAGGAAGAACTTCTCCCAAAAAAGCTAGTGGAGGTGATGGAATTCCAGCAGAGCTATTTAGAATCCTAAAAGATTAAAGTGCTGCACTCAATATGTCATCAATTTTGGAAGACCCAGAAGTAGCCACAGTATTGGAAAATGTCTATCTTTATCCCAATTCCCAAGAAGGGCAGTACTAATGAATGTTCAAACTATGGGACAATTGCGCTCACTTCCCATACTAGTAAGGTTATGCTCAAAATTCTTCAAGCTAGGCTTCAGCCGTGCATGAATTAAGAACTTCCAGATGTACAAGCTCAGAGAAGGCAATGGCACCCCACTCCAGTACTCTTGCCTGTAAAAATCCCATGGGCAGAGGAGCCTGGTAGGCTGCAGTCCATAGGGTCACTAAGAGTCGGGCACGACTGAGCGACTTCAATTTCACTTTTCACTTTCATGCATTGGAGAAGGAAATGGCAACCCACTCCAGTACTCTTGCCTGGAGAATCCCAGGGACGGAGGAGCCTGGTGGGCTGCCATCTATGGGGTCACACAGATTCAGACACGACTGAAGTGACTTAGCAGCAGCAGCAGTAGATGTACAAGCTGCATTTAGAAAAGGCAGAGGAACCAGAGATCAAATTGCCAACATTCGCTGGATCATAAAAAAAGCAAGAAAATTCCAGAAAAATGTTTACTTCTGTATCATTGACTATGCTAAAGCCTTTGTGTGAATTACAATAAACTGTGGAAAACACTTAAAGAGATGGGCTTACTAGACCATCTTACCTGTCTTCTGGGAAACCTGTATGTGGGTCAAGAAACAATAGTTAGAAACATATATGGAACAATTGACTGGTTCAAAATTGAGAAAGGAATATGACAAGACCATGTATTGTCACCCTGTTTATTTAACTTATACGCAGGGTACATCATGCGGAATGCCAGGCTGGATGAGTTACAAGCTGGAATTAAGAGTGCCGGAAGAAATATCAACAACTTCAGATATGCAGATGATACCACTCTAATGGGAGAAAATGAAGAGAAACTAAAGAGCCTCTTGATGAGGGTAAAAGAGGAGAGTGAAAAAACTGGCCTACAACTCAATACTAAAAATACTAAGATCAGTATCCAGTCCCATCACTTCATGACTAATTGAAGGGGAAAATGTGGAAGCTCTAAAATCACTGCAGATGGTGACTGCAGCCATGAAATTAGAAGACGATTACTTCTTGGAAGGAAAGCTGTGACAAACCTATACAGTGTATTAAAAAACAAAAACATAATTTTATGATTTAGGTCCGTCTAGTCAAAACTATAGTCTTTCCAGTAGTCAAGTACGAATGTGAGAATTGGACCATAAAGAAGGCCGAGCACCAAAGAATTGATGCTTTTGAACTGTGGTTCTGGAGAAGATTCTCGAGAGTCCCTTGAACAGCAAGGAGATCAAACCAGTCAATCCTAAAGGAAATCAACCTTGATTACTCATTGGAAGGGCTGATACTGAAGCTAAAGCTCCAATACTTTGGTCACCTGATATGAACAGCTGACTCACTGTAAAACAGAGACCTTTACATATTGCACAGATTTTTTTCCTGTCTTCTTCCCCACTTTGTGAAAGATAAAAAAGATGTTCAGTAACTTTGATGTAATCTATGAGAGACTTTAGGAAAGATGTTTAATAAATGTGACTTTCTCTTTGACATTCAATAAATATCCCAGTGGAAAAATCCCGGTGTTCAAAGTTCAGAAGTCTGCCATCCCTGAAAGAGCTTGTGAACGCTTACCTTTCTTGACTAATATGAACAGATGATAAAAAGTTTGTTTTCCTCACATGTAACTTTATTACAATTTCATCAAGCCTACTTCCTAGAAAATATACAGTACCTAAATTATGTTTAAACAAAGTTTTATTCTAATTACAAAGTAAATAGATAAACTCAAAAGCATTGGAAAATATATACAATTTTGAAAAAAAAATGTTATACTAGTTAAATCCACAGCCTAAGGTTAACCATGGTTAATTTTTGGTTTAGGTCATTATTATCTCTGTACCATCTCTCTCTCTCTCAGATTATACAACCACACACACACACAATCTAGTGAAGTAACATTATCTTTTGAAGAGAACAGATAATAAGAAGCAGCATGCAATGCACAATTAATATATATCAGAAACTGCATTAAATGCTTTACATTTAATTAATACACAAACAACTCATAGAAAACAAAGAAAACAAAATTGAAGTTTGCAGAAATTATCTGTCAACATAAGAATAATTTCTTGAACCATGATTCAAAATCAGATCACTATACTTCTAAATAATATTTGTTCAAGTTAGATATTATTATTATTATCCAACTTATACAGTCTTCAAGAATACAACTTCTATTATCTGACCTTCTATTTCTATGCACTTAGAATTTTCTTGCTTTTATTTTTGTATATCACTTGTCAATGAACATCATAAAAGAGTATTTCTGGATATATCATCTGATTATGACAAGAACAAAGTAGCATAACTTTAGATCATATGTAAATAACTGTATTCACAGTGCTGTGTTTTCTTTCAGAAAATATATTATTTCCACTAGTTTTTCTTTTTTTGAGTGGTGGAAGCAGGTCACATGGCTTGCAGGATCTTAGTTCCCTGACAAGGTATTGAACCTGGGCCCTTGGCCACGAAAGCACTCAAATGCTTTCACTGAATCACCACTGGACAGGCAGGAAGTTTCCAATTTCTACTAATGTTTGTATATGCTGGTTACAGTTTTCACATCTTAATTGATGACTCATCCAAATAAATAATACATATGTCTGAAATACAGGTTGTGGGCACACAAATAGGCTACTCTTTGCCTCTTACAATGGATATCTTCAAAATTTTCATTCCATTTTTTATTTAGATTGGGGATATGTTAAAATATACTTGAAGATTATTAAAAATCTGGTGTTTCCCAGTGGTTAAGGAATCAGATAGGGTGAAGAGAAATGTGTGTGACTATAAAAGAGCAATATGAAGATCTTTATGGTGATTAATTGGAGAAAGCAATGGCACCCCACTCCAGTACTCTTGCCTGGAGAATCCCATGGACGGAGGAGCCTGGTAGGCTGCAGTCCATGGGGTTGCTGAGGGTTGGACACGACTGAGTGACTTCACTTCACTTCACTTCATGGTGATTAATGTAGTTACATAATATTTTCAAATTAGGTCATATTCTGGTATTCTGGGTAGAAATGAATTTGCAAAGGACATTATTCAACCCTTTGCACCTAGTCTGCTTCATTTTTTACCAGGATACTGACTTTAGTTGCTCTCCAGTCCCTTAAAATAATTGTTTTTTTATTGTTTACATTTTTGCTATTGTTTTTGGATGCTTGGTAAGTCTAATACAAGCTACCCTTCTATAAGCAGAAATGGACTTTCTACTCCAATTTTTCTTGTCTCAGAGAAAAGATGTTGCTGCTATCCATCAGCTACATTTCCCAGAGTATGTTGCACAATGTAATACATATGGTAAGGGCTCAAGCAGTGTTAAATTAGGTGCATACATGCATGTATTCTTTACTAAATTAAAGTGTTATATTGTCACAGTGTGTTTGCATTTTTCCTGCCACAAAGATGAGTGTATCTTTGTATGCACAATGTCTTTTTCATCGTCTGGTATAGAAAGAGCTAAAAAATCATTTATTTAATAAAGTCCATAGTTGAGGGAAGGAATACAACGAAAAGGAAATAATTATAGTGATCTCAATTTATGAAGACACAAGGAACCTACTCAGACATATGACAGTAAGAAAAAAAGCATAACAATGTGTTTTGAATCTGACTCTAATATTACTAATGGTTTTGATAAAAATGGCTAAATTCGATAAATACCAATTATGTGCAGGCAATATGAAAATTATATTTTACAGACTGTTAATTTTAAATATTAAGGTAATTTCATCAGATGTTATTCATAGGTCTTTATTTTGTTGATAAATTGAACTCCTAGAGAGAGCAACCTGCCTGAGATGACTCAACTAACTGCTCCTTGGAACTCCTACTCTAGAAAGTATAATCAATTTTCTCCCATGGGTTATGATTTAATTTTGAAATCAGTTTAATTTTCTTGACCCTTTTAATATACAAAACCTAGGCCTGGGAGCAACTGACTCTGTGAATTGATAAATGTGACATAATTTACATGTGAAAAACTGGGTTCAGGGTTTCATTATGAATGACACTCTTTTTGCCTGTATGAAGAAGCCAGAGAGCTTTTGCTTTCTAGGTGTATTAAATTGGTTTGTTCTGTTGAATTTAAATAGAGGCAGAATAAACATTTAAAAAGCTGGACTGAACTTGACACATGTGGCAGGTGTCAGTGATTAAGACAACAAGCCAAAATGATGAGCAGTCAAGACCTTAATCATTTGTAGTAAGAGAATAAAAGAGAAAATGCTAACTCCCCCAGTGTCCCATTCTTCTCCATAGAAGAGTGCTGGGTATGGGTCAAATAAGTATATCAAAACAGATGAGTGTGCATGTCATGGTCTCATGGCTGAGGGAGTTCTGAACAAAAGATTCTTGAATGTATGGACCCAGAGGCAAGGAGAAGTGATAGGAGTAGAGAAGTGATGAGTAATGAGTCAGAACGGAAAACAGTATTTTGAGCTCCCTTGTTCTCCCTCTATATGGAGGTCTCAGCAGAAGCACCCCAGGAAGGTCTCAGAGGAGGACCATTAATAGAAGGGCTAGAATGCAATTGCACAAGAGAAGACTTATGCAAAGCAGATATAAGTCCAACTCTCTTCAGAGACTACAAAGTGCTTTCTATGCACCATTTTTGGTATCAGGAGGGCAGCTTTCCCTGTGAAGCATGTCAGAAAAAATCTTTGTAATTCTCTATTGTCATCCCTGAAAGATCACTGGAGGATTTTGGCTTGGAGCCAAACACTTCAATTTAGTTATCATTTATTAATATCTTGCTCAGTCTCTCAGTCATACTGACTCTTTGCAACCTATGGACTGTAGCCCACCAGGCTACTCTGTCCATGGGATTCTCCAGGCAAGAATACTGGAGTGGGCTGCCATTTCCTTCTCCGGTGATCTTCCTGATCCAGGGATCGAACCCATGTCTCCTGCATCTCCTTCATTGGCAGGCAGATTCTTTACCATTGAGCCAGCTGGGAAGCCATTTAATACATTAGAGACAAATAATCTACAATTATGCTCAAATTGTTCTTTATGCTACAGGGAATATACTCCTTCATCAAAACTATGTGTCCTGTATTCAGAATGCCAACTAAAACAGTTCAGCTGTCATTCACATGTTTGGGGTTGAAAGACAGATAATACATGTGACTTTACTGGAACAACGGGAGCGCTGCACAGTTTTGCTGTGAACAGTTGACTGAAAGTTTCACATAGAACCATTATCACAAAGCAAACTCTGAAACTGTAAAGTGATACATGTTTTTTTTCTATCTCAGAGCATGTAATAATATAATGTGACATTTCCCTGAATATGTTTCTTTTTACTTAAATGCAAAAAATAAATGAGAAATAAATGACATTATAAAAACTTAAAAATAATTATTTTGTAAAATTTTAGTCCATTTTTTAAGCCTAGGAAAACACAATCCTTTGCTCTTTTTAAGAAAGTCTGCAGAAATCATGGATTTCTTTTATTCTATCAGTGAAAAATAAAAAGTGTTTTTAACTTATTTAGACTTTAAATTTCCAATTTTCTTCAGAAAAAGATATTAAGTTGATTTGGATAAAAAACTGCTATAGTTAAATGTCCCTCTATTAACTAAGCTGAAATGGGGAAAAACTAGAAAAGAAAATTAATCATGTTCTAAAACATTCCACAAGTAATCTAGAACTCTAAACCTAAACCTAAAATTTAGAGAAATACTTCAACTGCATCTCAGCAAGATATTGGTAGCTTATGCATTAAATACACTGCCTTGCTTCTATTTATGATGTATACACAATATATCCTTATGTAGATATAGATGCATAATATTATATGCACATATGTATATATATGTACATGTGATAATTTACAAGTGTTTGAATGACAGTTAAGGGGCAGGAGGCATACAAAGGGAGCCTAAATATTGTTTTTGTGTGTGTTTTCCTAACTTGAAAATGAGACGTGAATTTTCAGAGGTATTTTCCTTAAAAGTTTACTTTTTTGTTAAACTAGTTAAACATAGTTAGGGTTTCCCTGGAGACTCAGTCAGTAAATAATTTGCCCGCAATGCAGGAAACCTGCCTTTGATCCCTTGGTCGGGAAGATCCCCCGGAGAAGGAAATGGTAACCCACTCCAGTATTCTTGCCTGGAGAATTCCATGGACAGACAAACCTGGCAGGCTACAGAACATAGGGTTCCTAAGAGTCGGACACAACTGAGCAACTAACACTTCCTCGTTTCCCTTTTCAAGCGTTTCATGGCAAAACCGATATGGGAATGCTTGAACATTTTAACATATGATGTTAATGGACATTTATTATGTTTGTAAAATAATGGGACTGGGATTTCTGGCATCTGTAAAAGGCACCAAAATCATATCACTTAGTGTTACTATTGCGTATTTCTCATTATGATATTGTTAAATGCTAGGGAGGAAAATGATCTGCCTTTATTTACTCTTAAAAAACTGAAGGACCAGCAAATGCAACATAGCATTCTGTGGAATTTATGACAGTTATAAATTATAAAAATGTTGAATAATACAGTGGAAAGAAAATCCCAAGTCATGATGGTGTCTGGCTGTGTGTGTTTGCAAATAAATGTGTGATAGAGACAAAATATCAGAGATCTTTGTAAAAGATAATGTTTTAAAATGTATCATTTTGTACGCATTTCTGTTTTATTTCTTGGTTATAAAATTACAGAAGATAGCAGGTAATGGTAGTTTTTGTCAAGAAAACATATGCTTTACATGTGTGAAGACAATGTGTCAAATTATCAAATTACATTCACATGAATCTCATACACTATCATTTGAACTAATGAGTCAAGAACTACAGGATTACAACACGGATGAAGCATTCTTTGAGTGAAAAACTTTGATCCTATTAGATATGATTCCCTATAAAAGGCTCTTCCTTTCTTGCATTAGGCCAATGTCTGATTTCAGACTTAATTTAAATTACATATTAAGAGTGGAATAATTACATTTGATTTTCCCATTAAATACATAGCTTTTTTAATTAAAATAAATAGCCCTTTCTTTGCTGTTGTTCAGCTGCTTAGTGTGTTGGACTCTTTGTGAGCCCATGGCCTGCAGCAAATCAGGCTTATCTGTCCTTCATCATCTCTTGGAGCTTGTTCAAATTCATGTCCATTCAGTCAGTGATGCCATCCAACCATCTCATCCTCTGCTGTCCCCTTCTCCTCCTGCCTTTAGTCTTTCCCAAGAGCAGGGTCTTTTCTAATGAGTCAGCCCTTCAAATCAGGTGGCCAAAAGTATTGGAGCTTCAGCTTCAACATCAGTCCTTCCAGTCAATATTTCAGGATTGATTTACTTTAGGATTGACTGGTTTGATCTCCTTGCAGTCCAAGGGATTCTCAAGAGTCTTCTCAAACACCACATTTCAAAAGCATCAATTCCTCACTGCTCAGCCTTCTTTATGGACCACACACATACATGACTAATGGAAAAACCATACCTTTGACTAGATGGATCTTTGTTGGCAAAGTAATGTCTCTGCTTTTAAACATGCTGTCTAGGTTGGTCATGGAGAAGGCAATGGCACCCCACTCCAGTACTCTTGCCTGGAAAATCCCATGGACAGAGGAGCTTGGTAGGCTGCAGACCATGGGGTCGCTAAGAGTCGGACACGACTGAAGCGACTTAGCAGCAGCAGCTAGGTTGGTCATAACTTTCCTGCCAAGGAGTTAGCATCTTTTAATTTCATGGCTGTAGTCACCATCTGCAGTGAATTTGGAGCCCGAGAAAATAAAATCTGTCACTGTTTCCATTGTTTACCCATCTATTTGCCATGAAGTGATGGGACCAGATGCCATGCTCTTAGTTTTTTGAATGTTGAGTTTTAAGCCAGCTTTTTCATATTCCTCTTTCACCTTCATCAAGAGGCTCTTTGCTGCTGCTAAGTCACTTCAGTCGTGTCTGACTCTGTGCGACCCCATAGACGGCAGCCCACCAGGCTCCCCCATCCCTGGGATTCTCCAGGCAAGAACACTGGAATGGGTTGCCAGTTCCTTCTCCAATGCATGAAAGTGAAAAGTGAAAGTGAAGTCACTCAGTCGTGTCCGACTCTTAGCGACCCCATGGACTGCAGCCTTCCAGACTCCTCTGTCCATGGGATTTTCCAGGCAAGAGAACTAGAGTGGGGTGCCATTGCCTTCTCCGAAGAGGGTCTTTAGTTCCCCTTGTTTTCTCCCATAAGGATGGTATCATCTACATATCTGAGGTTATTGATATTTCTCCCGACAATCTGGATTCCAGTTTGTGCTTCATCCAGCCCAGTGTTTCACATTATGTATTCTGCATATAAATTAAATAAGCAGGGTGACAATATACAGCCTTGACATGCTCCTTTCCCAATTTGGAACCAGTCTGTTGTTCCATATCTGGTTCTAACTGTTGCTTCTTGATCTGCATAAAGGTTTCTCAGGAGGCAGGTTAGGTAGTCTGGTATTCCCATCTCTTAAAGAATTTCCCACAGCTTGCTTGTGATCCACACAATCAAATGGACAGGGGAGACTGGCGTGCTGCCCTCCATGGGGTCACAGAGAGTCGGATATGACTGAGTGACTGAACTGAACTGAACACAGTCAAAGGCTTTAGCACAGTCAATGAAGCAGAAGTGGATATTTTTTCTGGAATTCTCTTTCTTTTTCTACGATCCAGTGGATGCTGGCAATTTGATCTCTGGTTCATCTGCCTTTTCTAAATCCAACCTGAACACCTTGAATTTCTCAGTTCATGTGCTTTGAAGCTAGCTTGGAGAATTTTGATCATTCCTTTTCTAGCATGTGAAATGAGTGCAACTGTGCAGTAATTTGAACATTGAATACCTGTGGAAGTATTTGAAAAAATCCAATACTTTTTCATGATAAAAAGTAAATAAAGTGACTTCTCAAGGGAGTTTTTCAATCTGATATATGATAGTTATAACATCCCACAACTAACATCTTAGTTGATGGGTAAGGACTTAATGTTTGTTCCCTAAACTAGGGACAAGATAACGAAACCATCTCTCATCACCTCTATTCAACATTGTACTGGGGGTTTTAGCCAGGATAAATAGGCTGATAAATAAGTGAAATAAAAGACATCCAAAGTAGAAGAGCAGAAAAACTGTATTTCCAGATAAAATGATTATATATATATATAAAATCCCATGGAATCCACATAATATTCAAACTAATAAATAAGTTCATCAGGTTTACAGACACATGATCAATTTACAAAAAATCAGTTGCGTTCTCTACACCAGCAACATATAATCCAAAAATGAACTTCAAAATTTTAAAGTAGCACTAAGAAGAATCTAATACTCAGCAAAAATGAAATAAGTGCTAAGTATACTCTGACAACTTCAAAACACCGTAGAAACAAATTAAATAAGGCCTAAAAAAAAGATACTCTTTTTTCATGGATTATAAGACTTATGGTGGTGAAGATGGAAATCCTAAATCCTAAACTGATTTATACTTTCACTGCAATTCCATCAGACTATCAGATGTTTACTTATTTTTTTGCAGAAATAAAAAAAGTGGATGCTAATATTCATGTGGAATTTTAAGGGATGCAGGATAGTCAAAACAACTTAGGAAAGAACAAAGTGGAAGACTCACACTTTAGATTTAAAAACTTCTGACAAAGCCATAGTAGCCAGGACATCATGAAACTGGGATAATAATGAACATTGAAATAGACATGAGAGTTCAGAAATAAATCCTTAGATTTATGGTTAATTGATTTTTGATAAGGATGCCAAGACAATTCAAAGGAAGAAAGAATAGTCTCTTCAATAAACAGTGCTGCAACATATAATGCAAGAGATAAAGATATGAAACTCCACGTGGAAATACAGAAGTACATTAGGTTCACCAAAAAGTCCATGTGGGTTTTTCCATGAAATGTAAAGGAAAATATGAACAAACTTCTTGGCCATTCCTTCTATCTTTGTTAATATGGTTCAGAAAAGGCTTCTGAAATATGACAACAAAACAAAAGTGATAAATGGAAATAAATAATAGTCATATACACACACAGAACTTTATAAATTTAGTAATTTTTTGCTTCAAAGGATACCATCACTAAAGTGAGATATGTGCACACCTACATATATTCTCTCTCACACACACACACATATACACACACACACAGGGAGAGAAAGAGAGAGAGAGTTGTTGTTTAGTTGTTAAGTCATTTCCACTTCTTTTGAGACCCTGCAGACTGTAGACCACCAGACTCCTCTATCCATGGGATTTCTCAGGTAAGAATACTGAGAAATTCTTACCTGAGAATTTCTGTCTCATTCTCTAGTGGATCTTCCCAATCCAGGGATTAAACCCAGGTTCCCTGCTTGGCAGACAGATTCTTTACCACCGAGCCACCGGGAAGCTTATATATATATATATATATATATATATATATATATATATATACACACACACATACATATATAAGATCCTTAGACAGGTATGAGACCAAACCAGTCGTTCTGGTTTCAGGGAAATCAACCCTGAATACTCATTGCAAGGACTGATGCTGAAGCTGAAGTTCCAGTATTTTGGTCAGCTGATACAAACAGCTGACTCTTTGGAAAAGTCCCTGATGCTGGGAAAGATTGAGGGCAGAAGGAGAAGAAGAGGGTGTCAGAGGATGAGATGGCTAAATGGCATCACTGATGCAATAGATGTGAACTTGGGCAAACTTTGGGAGATGGTGAGGGTCAGGGAGGCCTGGCATGCTGCAGTACATGGGGTCACAAATAAACATGGTGACTGAACAACAGCAGTAATAAAAGGACAAATAATATAAAATTTTTTTTAATGGGCAAAGGATTTTATTGGACATTTTTGCATTTGAGAAAAAGGCACACGAAAAGGTCACAATTATTAACAATGAGGAAAATACAAATTAAACTATGAGACAGCACGTCCCACCACTAGGATGTCTATAATCAATAAAACAAATAAGTGCTGACAAAAATGTGAAAAATTTGGAACTCTAATACAGTACTAGTAGAAATGCTGCTTTTGACTTTAGTCTCTAATTCCTCAAAAGGAAAAGTTTGCTATCATATATTGTTATCACATATTCTAGAACTTCTTCTCCTAGATATATGACCAAGATAAATGAAAACATATATCTATACAAAGAGTTATTTCCTAGCATACACCATAGTACATTCATAATATAAAATGCATAAATAGACAAACTATCCATAAACTAAAAATGGATAAATTAAACATATAGAATACATGTACATGCGATAGAATATTATTAGGCAACATCATTTACTATAGCAAAAGATGAAACCAAAACATTACCAGTGAAAGAGCCCAGTCACAAAAGGTTACATATTGTGTAAAATGTATTAAATAGACAAATATTTAGATATCAGAGGTATATTAGTGATTGTCTAGGGCTGGAGATAGGGTATGGGAAATGATTACTAATGTGCATAGAATTTCTTTTTGGGGTGATGAAATGTTCTAAAATGAATTGTGATTATGATTATAGACATCTGCAAGTACATGAAAACTCACTGATTTGAGTACTTTGAATAGACAAATTCTATGTTATGAAAATTATATATCAATGAAGCTTCTGTGTTTAAAGATGATAAATATTCAAAACAAAAAAATTGAAAGCAAGTTCAATTTTCATAAAGGAAAGACTACTTTCATGTTTACAGATGTAACAACTTGCTTTGTAGTTCTGGAATCTGTGGCCAGTGTTCAGAAGGAAAAAAAAATGTGTATATTGCTGCATATTCTAAAGAGAACTGAACACTTTAAAAGACAGGTAAATAACCAGCACTTAATAATAGGAAATCAAGTTACAACTGCCATCAACATCAGCTTACTCCTTCCTTTGAGAGGAATTACATGAAATTATTGAAGTCATTATTCTTTTGCCTACTAGGAATATATTTTGTTTCCACTGTCTTTGTGGAAAGTCAAGATATTACTCTATGTACCATGTCATATGTGAGGACTCCAAAATAATCAATTATGGTGATCAAAGTTATTGCAAGAAGGTAAGTTGTACATCTCTTTTTCACAAATGGCATCTGCTTTTATGTGAGATTTCTTATTCCCTATTTATTTTTTAAAGAAAATTGGAAAAATAAGAAACCTTGAGTTTTCTACATATCAAGTAGATTATGTGGAAGGTGGCCAAGCATGAGTTCTAACAAACTAAAAGCAAAAAAAAAAAAAAAAAGACTTAGTTGGACTGCTGTAGGCAAGAGCTAAGCGGGAATCTTGGGAGGGTTCCAACTGAAATGAATCTCCATCCTGCAAACCATCTTAAAAATCTCCCTTAGATTCTATGCCATTACTGTATATCAGTAATTTGGAACACTACTTCACAGATGAGAATCAATCTTAGTCATGGGAACCAACAGAGGACAGAGCAACACTAATGAAATAAGTATTAATTTCTTCCTTTTCTGCAGTCTTTCCAATGCATTTCCCAACTTGGAAGAAAGTATGTAAATGGAAAATAGAAGCAGGTGTGGTCCCTTCCCCATTCAAGTTCAGCTTAATGCTTGGAAAATAGTGAGTGTTTATTACATATGAGATTGGTAGTTTACTGGGTTGATTCTGCTATATGTAGGGGTTGGGAGTCTGCCTAAGGTATAAGGAAAAGCAAGAAATTCAAAAGGGATCAATTAAGATAGTAAGAGAAGAAAAATTAGGTATATTCATTTTTAAATATTATTTGTTTAAAACAAAATACAAACCAAATGAAATATATTGTGTTTCAGAAAACATTAGGTTAAATAAATTTATATAAGATGATCTCAAATTATATTGTAATTTCAATATCTTCATTTTTTTACCACAAGGGGAGGGCAGTTGTGAGGTTGACCAATGAGGGGAATGTTAAATGTTCATAATATTTAAATGGGAATTCCAGAGTGACTAATAAAAAAATTGCTAAGGGTTAATTAACTTATAATGCATACTTTTTTAGAAGGAATCATAATATTCAGGTGACTCTCCCTATTAGTTTAAATGGAAATAAAGAGATGTGTTTGTTACAGTTCATTCATTTTTCCATTGCCAAAATTTTCTTATAAGAAAACAATGGTCCTGAGGCTATGTTAGACTTCAGGTGTGAAATGAAAAATATTCCAGATGTTACCCCTTCAAGGAGCCCATGGTGTAGTAAACACATTATATAAATAAATTAAACAAACATATTGAATATTAATGAATTCTGCAGAACACTATGAAGGAAGCAAACAATGCTGAAAGTCAATACCAAAACAAAACAAGTATATGATTGAACTGACCTACTTTTTTCAATGTTATTCAGAAAGCATCTACCAAGAGGTAAGACTGAAGCTGTGACTTGAAGGACAGTGGTGAATTAGTGTCTGTAAAGGTGAAAAAAGGGCTGACAACATTTGCTGTGTTTGGAGTAGGCAAGCGCTCAGTACAAGCCAGGAGTGGACATTAATAGAAGGGTATTAATAGAAGTGTGTGCAACACAAGTGGGGGTGCTCACTGAGGGTGCAAGATTAGCAGTAAGAAAACTTGAAGCATTTGAAAGGTTTTAGGTAAGCAGCTATGTGATTGCATTTAATTTGTACCCTGGCTGGTTACAGCATAGAGTATCCAAAATTTAGGGATGAAAGAAGAAAGGGCAGTTTGGAGACAACAACAAAAAATGCAGGTGAAAATTTGGTGACTGGACCTACACAGCCTTTTTGGAAATGGATAGGATTTGAAATATATTTTGGAGATAAATCATGTATAGGTTAAGATCAAGGGGAAAATCAAGAACTAGATTTCTGACTTGGTCTCTGAGAGGTTAGTGGAACTATTTTTCAAGATAATGAAGAAATGATGGTGGGGACCAACAGGTTTAGGCGTAGTAATCAAACATTCAATTTTGGGTGCATTAGCTTATACATATTTTTTATGATCAAACTGAGGTAGGTTTTAGGATATTGGATAGAGACCCTTGACCTTGGTTCTACATAGAAAAGCATTGGCATGGCATTGAGAGAAATGTCTCACACTGAGCCACAGATGTTACTGAGCCAGTGAAGAAGCCTCTATTGCATTTGCCAAGCAATACACGAGCTGTCACTGCTGCTTTCCCTCACAAGCATTCTGAACATGCTGTAACAATTTCCATGCTGTAACAGTATGCCATGTTTCCTGCATATTTTTAACAAAATCAAATTAGTGAAGTATAATTAATGTAGCATCACCTGCTTTTGCAAAGAAGGCTTGGAAAGTGAATATTTGCATTTTTAGTGTTGTTAATGGAAAGCTACTTCCCACTGAGATCCACAGAAAGGTCAATTCTCTAAACAAAAGGGGTCCAGATGCTATACACACACAGCCCCCCCACCCAAAATCATAAGTGTTCAGAACAAGCCATCATATTTTCTGTCTAAAAAACATGCTCTTACCTTACATAAATTTGCCTTAATTCCTGAAAACATTCAGCACAATGAGTCTATGTACTATATAATTAACAACACCCAACTCATTCTCACAAGGTAGTGAACCAAAAATCAATAGAGTCTTCATCAGTTTCAAGGTCAAAATATTTGATGATAGCCATTTCTTCTTTTAAAGCTTGTTCTCCCTTTGAAACAGTAGGAAAAGGAAGGAGATCTTATTTAAAATGAAATAAAAGAATATAAAAAATAAATTTTGTCTCAACACTGCATTTGATGAATAGTTTTCCTCATCTGTAACCTCATCTGTATCAGTTCACATTCCTTCCATATTCTGTTGACATTTAATTGGGCAGAGTTCTTTCCATGGTTTGACATGACTCAGTCATTCCTGAAGGTTCTGATTACTTGGAGCTCCTTCCTGTAAAGGGCTTCATTAGCTTTCATTATTTTCAATGGTGAACAATGATTATATTGGAGATACTACAAGAATCACTTTGATTCAATCCATGCTTCTTCCATTTCCTTATAAAGGTCAAGGTGAACACCCTATCCAATGCCAAAATACATAGTTTTGGTCACTATGACTATCCCAAATGGCCAGAGGGCACTTTTAGCTCAACTGATACAAATTTTGTTTTGCTCTTTAATGGAGGTAATTATAATTGGATATAAAAATCTCTAAGTAGGGGAATTCAGAGTCAATGAGATGGAAAAGAATACTTTTCTCATGAGTTATTAGGCATAGTTTTGGAAGATGCCAATTCTTCAACCCTTTAAATTAAAAGTATTTACTTTTTACATATTTTTGAAATATTGAAAAAAGCTCCCCAGATTTACTTCCTTGTTCAGAAGATAAACAATAATCTATGATTTTAAGGATATTTTATCAAGTTAGTACATGGAAAATTTTTGGACACCCACTTCAATACTAGCTAGAACCATTTAAGACTATTGGAAAGATCAACTTGAGCATTTCTCTACAGGCAAATTAGTATCAAACTACACTCTGTTATTTTACTTATTTCTGCATGAATTTGTGTATGTGTGTGCAAAATCCATAGAATTTCTTACAACTTTTTATTCTAATGGTAAGTTTTATATCCAGAAGAACATGTTTGACATTACTTCTTGAAACAATTCTATTTATAAACAAATAGTTTAAACTTCTGCCCTATCCTTTAAGAATTTCATAGTCAAAATAATTTCTAATTTTAGTCACAAACATCTGCCAAGTTGCCATTATTTAATTTCTCTGTTTTTCTAAAGGTTTTTGTAATCTCTGTTTATAGTATACCTGTCCTAAAGCTGCTTATTGCTGCTAAGAGATTCACTAAATATCACTTAGCCTCAAAATTGGTTGTCCTGAAAATTCTGGACAAGGTTCAGAACATCTCTTGGGCCTTGAAACCCTGCAATGAGATCTTTAAAGTCAATGCTCTATGCACTATTAACATCACTGATTTTACTTTTCCATTTTGATAAGTTTCTTTAGAATTTAGAAAACAAGCTCAAATGCTACTTCTGGAAAAAAAAAATCACACAGGAATACTTTTCCTTCTGTCCTGTTGCTTGATACATGCAAAAGCATCAAGCAGTTCATAAAACTTGCTTTATCCCCAGCCCTGAATAGGTAGGCCTACTTTGCTGACAGTTGTATGACCTTGTAATTAGAAGCAAGCAAGAAGTATTAGAACTCTACTGATCTTGGCACAATAAGCAAATAAAAGAAGGAAAAATTCTGATGTATATTGAAGAAACAGCAATCGCAACCATTAATAAAGTCTGGGTCAATGGGTCTCTCAGACACTATTGAATTAAAGTGAAGAAAAAGAAGAAGAAAAGTCGTTCAGTCGTGTCCGACTCTTTGTGACACCTTGGACTGTAGCCTACCAGGCTCCTCCATCTATGGGATTTCCCAGGCAAGAATACTGGAGTGGGTTGCCATTTCCTTCTCCAGGGATCTTCCCAACCCAGGGATCGAACCCAGGTCTCCTGCATTGTAGGCAGATGCTTTTACTGTCTGAGCCACCAGAGAAGCCAGAATTAAAGTGACTGGATGAAAAAAGAAGCCTAAGGATGAAAACTACTAGAGGAATGTGGGCCACAGAAAAAACAACAGAAAGGGAGTATAAATGTTACCCTTCAAATCAACATTCATTAAATCATAGAAAAGAAGATTTGAATATTAACAGATGATTTTTATGCACACTAGCCCTTGAGAGCCACTGATCTGAAAGAATGTATAATTAGCAAGCCCTTTATTCTGTCTCTTTCAAACAACAATTATCTCAGTCATACTTCTGTCACATACTGGAAAACAAACAATTTATTGTCAAATTATGAGATAGTATGTGCATATTTCATATAAATGATTCAAGATAAATCCTAATCATTCAGAGCATGAATGCTAATATTAACATTGTGTTGTTAAAAATTTGAGATCATGAAAAATAATCCTTTATCTAACATAGACAAATACTATCTCCACATTATGTAGAATTTAGAGGTGATATATTATGACATTCATTCTAAAGGTGCACGTGGTATTAAGTGCATCATTAGAGACACAATGATATCTGAATATCTGGTTTAATTTAGTTATAAATCAATCATAGATAGAAATAACAAATAGGCAATAACAAAAATAATTTTATATCAGCATTATTCAACAGATGATGTTATTACTTTTAATGATAAAGTATCAGTCATACATAAAACACCAAAACTGTGTGCCTTTGGGAACTATTATTTAAATTCAATTTAAATATTAAATTTTTTTTTCCTTAGTTTCTTCAAGCTTTCTTATTTGAGAAGATAATCACGAATAAACTGATTGTTCATATGAGTTCTTACTTTGATTATGATTTAGATAAAATTTTTTGACTTGTACGATCTGTGCTCTGTACAACTTTTATATTCTAAGAAAGTGAATTTAGAAGAATTTTTTTTTTTTTTAATTACAATTACAATGTGACTTTCCAAAAAACTAAGTTAGAGCTTGAGAAAATAAACTCACAATTTAGGTAAAAGTAAAACATATCAGCACTGATCCATAAGAATAACTAAGAACTACCTTAAGCTATGAAATATTAGCCAGAGAAAAATACCTTCTTTTTTTTTTTTTATTTATTTTTTATTTTTTATTTTTTTTTTTTAATTTTTGACTTGGTCTATTTTAACCACAACATTGCAATTTCACAACTTTGAAAGAAAAACTTTTAATTTAGTAGAAATTCTTTTTTTTTTTTATAGTTTATCTCTGTCTTTATTTTTTTATTTTTATTTTTATTTTTATTTTTTTTTTTTTACCATGAGGTACTTTAGTTATTTTCAGTATTCATCCCACTTGCATAATATCTAAGACAGAACTATGTCATACCATATTCTTTTTTTTTTTTTTCTGAAAAATTTCACAATATAATGTTGATAGTTTACCATGAAGAAATTAAGAAAAGAGAATAGTTTCTAATGTTTATCCATGTATTGACTGTTCATAGTGCTCTTTACTCCTTCCTGTATTTCCCAGTTTTGTTTTGATATTATCATCATTCATAAAGGACTTTATCATTTTTTATAGCTCGTGCATGCTTCCTTAGCTTTCATTTCTCTGAAGGTGTTTTCACTCCCATTTCAAAAGATACTTTCAATGAATATCTATTACAGAATTGACAGCTTTAATTTTTCAGCACTTTATTTATTTTTTATTTGATAAATTTAATGCCTTTTATTGCCATACCTCATTTTACTGTGCTTTGCTTTAGTGAGCTTTATAGATACATGTTTTTGTTTTTTTTTTTTTCCTTGTTAATTTTCTGTTTAGTTGATCTATCCATAAGTGTGAGTGGGGTATTAAAGTCTCCCACTATTATTGTGTTATTGTTAATTTCTCCTTTCATACTTGTTAGGATTTGTCTTACATACTGCGGTGCTCCCATGTTGGGTGGATATGTATTTATAATTGTTATATCTTCTTCTTGGATTGATCCTTTGATCATTATGTAGTGACCTTCTTTGTCTCTTTTCACAGCCTTTGTTTTAAAGTCTAATTTATCTGATACGAGTATTGTGACTCCTGCTTTCTTTTGGTCCCAATTTGCATGGAAAATCTTTTTCCAGCCCTTCACTTTCAGTCTGTATGTGTCCCCTGTTTTGAGGTGGGTCTCTTGTAGACAACATATGTAAGGGTCTTGTTTTTGTATCCATTCAGCCAGTCTTTGTCTTTTGGTTGGGGCATTCAACCCATTTACGTTTAAGGTAATTACTAATAAATATGATCCCGTTGCCATTTACTTTATTGTTTTGGGTTCGAGTTTATACACCATTTTTGTGTTTCCTGTCTAGAGAATATCCTTTAGTATTTGTTGGAGAGCTGGTTTGGTGGTGCAGAATTCTCTCAGCTTTTGCTTGTCTGAAAAGCTTTTGATTTCTCCTTCATACTTGAATGAGATCCTTGCTGGGTACAATAATCTGGGCTGTAGGTTATTTTCTTTCATCATTTTAAGTATGTCTTGCCATTCCCTCCTGGCTTGAAGAGTTTCTATTGAAAGATCAGCTGTTATCCTTATGGGAATCCCCTTGTGTGTTATTTGTTGTTTTTCCCTTGCTGCTTTTAATATTTGTTCTTTGTGTTTGATCTTTGTTAATTTGATTAATATGTGTCTTGGGGTGTTTCTCCTTGGGTTTATCCTGTTTGGGACTCTCTGGGTTTCTTGGACTTGGGTGATTATTTCCTTCCCCATTTTAGGAAGTTTTCAACTATTATCTCCTCAAGTATTTTCTCATGGTCTTTCTTTTTGTCTTCTTCTTCTGGAACCCCTATGATTGAATGTTGTAGCGTTTAATATTGTCCTGGAGGTCTCTGAGATTGTCCTCATTTCTTTTAATTCGTTTTTCTTTTATCCTCTCTGATTCATTTATTTCTACCATTCTATCTTCTAATTCACTAATCCTATCTTCTGCCTCTGTTATTCTACTATTTGTTGGCTCCAGAGTGTTTTTAATTTCATTTATTGCATTATTCATTATATATTGACTCTTTTTATTTCTTCTAGGTCCTTGTTAAACCTTTCTTGCATCTTCTCAATCCTTGTCTCCAGGCTATTTATCTGTGATTCCATTTTAATTTCAAGATTTTGGATCAATTTCACTATCATTATTTGGAATTCTTTATCAGGTAGATTCCCTATCTCTTCCTCTTTTGTTTGGTTTGGTGGGCATTTATCCTGTTCCTTTATCTGCTGGGTATTCCTCTGTCTCTTCATCTTGTTTAAATTGCTGAGTTTGGGAGTCCTTTCTGTATTCTGGCAGTTTGTGGAGTTCTCTTTACTGTGGCGTTTCCTCACTGTGTGTGGGTATGTAGAGGTGGCTTGTCAAGGTTTCCTGGTTAGGGAAGCTTGTGTCGGTGTTCTGGTGGGTGGAGCTGTATTTCTTCTCTTTGTTCAGTCGCTGGGGGGGAGGGAGGGAGGGATGCTGCAAACAAATGACACTGGCGTGGCGCCGCAGTGCCTCAGCCACACTGGGTCTGCCCCCGCTCACGGCGCGTGTAGCCTCCCTGCCCACACTGCTCAGGCTCTAGGTTGTTCCGCCGGGAACAATCCGAGACTGGCCCTGGGTTGCATGCACCTCCCAGGTCCGAGCCGCTCAGGTTCAGGCACTCAGGTAGTCCTCAGAGGCGCAGACTCAGTTGGGGCTGCGTTTTGTGCTCTTCCCAGGTCCGAGCAGCTCAGGTGATGAGGTGTTTGGCGAGCGCCAATGCTGCGACTTATCGCCTCCCCACCACTTGGTTATCTGGGTGTAAAACCGGCGCACCTTCTCAGGCAGATGTTGACCGTCCAGACCCCCAATAAGTTTTAGTTAGCAAAGAAGCCAGTTTTATAGATAATGTCTCTGGGGCTGAGATTGCCCCCTTCCGGCTCTGGCTGCCTGTCACCGGAGGGGGGAAGGTTTGCAGCCGGCTACCTCTGTTTAGTCCTTTTTTCCGCGGCGCTGGCTGGCGGTGTCTTAGGTTAGGCTGGCTTTTCGCATGGTAGATATCCCACAGTCTGGTTTGCTAGCCCAAATTATTTCGCTCAGATAGTGCTCAGGGTATTCGGGCCAGATTCTTACTCTCAGTGATGCAGCCCACGCCGCGCCTCCCTGCCCAGCCCCGCTTGCTAATAGCGGATGCAGGCGTCTCTGCTGCTTCTCCGCTGGAGGAGTTACCGTAGGGCTGCAATCTGCGAGTTTTAATTGTTTATTTATTTTTTCTCCCTGTTATGTTGCCCTCTGTGCTTCCAAAGCTCGGCACGGATTGGCAGTGAGAAGGTTTCCTGGTGTTTGGAAACTTCTCTCTTTTAAGACTCCTTCCCGGGACGGAACTCCGTCCCTCCCTCTTTTGTCTCTTTTATTGTCTTTAATATTTTTTCCTACCTCCTTTCGAGGAGTTGGGTTGCTTTTCTGGGTGCCTGATGTCCTCTGCCGGCATTCAGAAGTTGTTTTGTGGAATTTACTCGACGTTTAAATGCTCTTTTGATGAATTTGTGGGGGAGAAAGTGTTTTCCCCGTCCTACTCCTCCGCCATCTTGGCGCCTTCCGACCTTCTTTCTACTGAAGAGCCAATTACATCCAAGCTGCCTATGGAATACTGGAAATTCTTTGTTTGAGGAACAATGCAACTGAAAACTATGGGACTGCTAAAGGCCTGTTTCACAGATAAGTGACTGTCTTGGACAATGAAATACTTTATAAGATGGAGTCTGAAGATAGCCCCTTCACAGCTAAATGCCTACTTCACCACACAGACACCAAGGTGAAAATAAAAAGCAGAAGAGCTGCTCTGGAGGAAAACTGTTTGACTCCATAATAGGTTTTCACTACTTAGATTGAAGAAAAACTCAGACTCACCCATTAAAACTTAATGTTGAGCAACAGAAAAAGAGAAAGGTGGCAAAACAAAATGTAATCTATATAGTAGTTGATAGTTATCTAAATTGATTTCAATATATTCTAGAAAGTTTGTATATTGCAGAAAAGTTTACCAGCCATAAGACCTGAACTAAATAAATATATCTTTAATATTGGAAAAAAATAATCAATGTGCAACATATTATTTCTTGGGCATAGAATCTTAAGGAATAATGATTAAAGCTTCCTCAAACAGGATTTAATAGGATTTGAATCTTGTATAGCACTAAGAAAAAAGAGTACAATGTAATAAGTTCTTTGAATACATCTGAGAGTACACACAAAGCTTGTCAAAAAGGGGTATATACTCACAACTATTCATTATTTCTATAATTGATTTCAATTTTTATTAAAAAAGTGTGTTCAAACTCAATGTTTCAATAATTGACCATACAATAGGTTTGGACTTATAAGTTCCATCAAAAATTTTTTCTTATTTAGATTGTTGGTATAGATTTGCAGAAAACAGACTATATATGTCAAAATGCTATTGTAGTGCCTTGGTTTCTTAAGTGTTTATGTTTTTATGTCTTCTTTCATATCTCCTATGATTTATCTTTATTGCTAAATATCTCTTTCTCCAGTTCATATTTGATGTACTAATTGTTTTTGTGATTGATTCTATTATGTTGACTTTTGTGTGCTTTGTTAATCTATTTTCTCTCATGTCTTTTGTGAATGTGTATTACCAAACAAAAGAATGATAAAAATTATAAGTAACAGTTCATTGAATTCTCAAAAGAAACCTATAGTCTGGGGTATAATTTTACTTCTCTTCTACAAAAGAAGACTGAGACACAAGAAGTTAAAGTATAAAAATAAGAGCCAGATATGAGTGTTTTTGCTATTTTACTCCCACATACACCAAAGTATGCAATTTTGTCCTTAGAATATAATCCTTGTATACCAAAGTTTTCATATTCTAGATTATTATGACAAATTATAATTACTATTATAAAATTGTAACTGCCTTAATTCAGAAAGAGATATTACTGTATTGATTTACCGAGGACAGCTACAGAAAATGGTTTATACATTATGCTCAAATGCAAAAGAAAATATTAAATATCATAGGCTTAATCATTGATTGTTTTATTCATTTGAATGTATTTTAAATTGTATAGTTTAAAATGTTTATTAAAGTAGAAAACAATATTTTTAGTTCTAATGAACTCCTCAACTCTTCAGAATTAATTCTGCTAAACACATTTCAGGAGATTTGCTTCATTTTCTTCTCATTTAAATCATCTTCAGTGACACATCATTAAATAAGGCTAGTTATGCAGGTACTGACAATTCAAATTCTATTTATCACAGGCATTTTTAATTTGACTAACATAACAAATCTAATTGGTACCAATGTCACTATTTATTAGAGAGATTCATAAGATGCCATATTTGTCCTTCAAACCTGGCATTGGTGTTATTATTCATGAATTATAGAGTCCTTTCACTTTTTAATTGAGTTTCTAAATATTTCCTTCCTAGAATAAATTTTAAGTAATTTTTATTTCATATTTTGGTTCTATATAATTCATGCCATATTTCCAGGGGAAAGTGATTTTAACAAAATAATGGTTTGACATCAAAACTTTTCCCCAGCTATCTTTTAGAAAAAATGTGAAATGAAAAGTGAAAGTTGCTCAGTCAAAAGTTGCTGACTTGATGCTTGCAACCCCACGGACTATACAATCCATGGAATTCTCCAGGCCAGAATACTGGAGTGGGTAACTGTTCTCTTCTCCAGGGGATCTTCCCAACCGAGGGATTGAACCCAGCCAGGTCTCCTGCATTGCAGGTGGATTCTTTACCAGCTGAGCCATCAGGGAAACCCAAGAATACTGGAGTGGATTAGCCTATCCCTTCTCCAGAGGATCTTCCCAACCCAGGAACTGAACCAAGGTTTCCTGCATTGCAGGCAGATTCATTACCAGCTGAGCTACCAGGGAAGCCCTAAGAAAAAATGTATTGAAGTTTAACAAGTATGCTGCTGCTGCTAAGTCACTTCAGTCGTGTCCGACTCTGTGCGACCCCAGAGACGGCAGCCCACCAGGCTCCCCCGTCCCTGGGATTCTCCAGGCAAGAACACTGGAGTGGGTTGCCATTTCCTTCTCCAATGCATGAAAGTGAAAAGTGAAAGTGAAGTCGCTCAGTCGTGTCCGACTCTTAGCAACCCCATGGACTGTAGCCTACCAGGCTCCTCTGTCCATGGGATTTTCCAGGCAAGAGAACTGGAGTGGGGTGCCATTGCCTTCTCCGTTAACAAGTACAGAAAACAGCAAACAAATCACAGACATTTTGCTTGATGGTGTTTCACAAAGTGAACATATCACTGACGGCCCCAGGATTTAGAAGCCCTCTGATGCTACTTCCAAGTCACAATTTCCATAACAAAACCCAGTATCTTGACTTCAACAACACACACTAGTTTTTCTGTTTATGGATATTAGTAGGGAGTGGGTTGCCATTTCCTTCTCCAATAGTATCTACTCTTTTATGTCTGCTTTCTTTGCTTCATTATTACAATTATAAAAAATATTAATATTTTAACCATGAGAAATATAACAAGATTCCCAATAAAAAATACCTATGTACTGCAGGAATACTCAAGCAGACACTTTTCTGAATAATATGTAGCTTAGATTGTATTTAATCTTGTCTATGTAGTTGTCACAAGCAGTTTTTTTCAAGTAATATATTTTTTTCAGTGTTAAAATGTCATAAAATAAAATTTTTGAAAATTTTAGTAGAAATTATATTTGAGCCTGTAAGCATTAAAAATGTCATAAAATGTGTTGTTTTAATGAAATACATTTGCCTATTTTGTGTTATTATATATCCATTAATTTGAATTCCAAAATTATTTTAGGTAAAATTTAAATTTTAAAATATTAAATTTCTTTAATTTTCATGAATAATAGGATTTGTGTAATTTTGACAATGATATTTTGCTTGTCATTAATGGAAAGAATATTCTAATACTTGTATTTGATTGGAAGAAATCCCTGTTTTAATTCCCTTAATGCCACCCTTTGGCCAGCATTGCTCAGTTTTTCTTCAAGATATATTGTACACTGTCCACTTATGATATAGTGCAAGATCCAATATGATACCTTATAATAAAATCAGCAAAGCTAATTTCGTATAATTTTTGTATTTTAAAGTAAATATACATACAATTCAATGGACATGATTTTAGGCAAACTCTGTGAGATGGTGATGGACAGGGAAGCCTGGCGTGCTGCAGTCCATGGGATCACAAAGAGTCAGGCACGACTAAGCAACTAAACAATAATGCACATATAAATGTAGGCTCCAATAGGAAGGATGGCTTCCAGCAGACAAGTTGAACGTTGACGAATCAATGAAAATTATAGTAGATAAAATTACAGAAAGGGGAGATTCTGTCAATGATTTTTCCATGGAGTTTCTGGTCCTGCTTGGCACCACAAAAGGGCTGGCAGTCCTGGATAAAACTGGGTGTAAAGTCTAGTAGATGATGCATGTGGAAAACCAGGAGAACTCATGGTGAAGACCAGAGTTTTTCATACATATATCACTTTTTCCCTTAGGACATATGTAAATAAAAGAAATCTGTTCAGTATTAAACTAAATCCTCAGTGTAAAAATCTCTGGAAAAATGAATGAATTTTTTCATCAGTTTTCCTCAGAATATAGTTAAGAGCGTTCTAAGGAGCTGTTTCCTCTAGAAGAAATTACACTTTTAGTTAAAAGTCTGGAAGTCAGGTGCCAGGTCTTTTAGATAGACTGGACTCTATTGCTACTGCAAATTGGTCTCAAATCACCATAATCTCTGGCTGGGAAAGTGACCAACCATACCCTACTTGACCAAGAAAGGGAAGGGTTAACTCTGCTAACCCATATCCTGAACGTGTGTATTTTTTCCTATATAACATTTGGCATTTGGGAAAAAAATGAAAAACTACTATATATGTTAAGAATATAAGCAAACCCACAGAAAATAAAAAACATTTCATAGGTGATCCTGATATCAGTGACTGTCAAGAAACCTAAAAGACTATCATTATACTATTCAAGTAAATATAGAAAAATATGAAGAAACATGTTAAAATATAAAGGATTTTACTAGAAAATAAAAACATCTAAACACGAAACAAATATTCTTCTAGAAATGAAAAATCAAATGTCTATATTTAAGGATTTGTTTGATGATTTTAAGAGCAGATTCAGTACTGAAAAATACAGTGTTAGTGAACTAGAATATTAGGTCAATAAAAATACTAAACTGTAAGACAGAATGAGATAAAATTGATGGACTATCCCAACATCTAGACCTACAAGGAGATTTCAGCAACAATAGTGAATAAATGTGTCATTGTAGTCCCCAAATAAGAAAAGGGCGAGAATATTTATGAAAAGATTGAATATTATCAACACTGAAGAAAAATATCAATGAACATTTCAAGAAGCTGTGTAGATCCCAAACAGAATGCATACAAAGAATATTACACTGAGGCATACTAAAACACGTGTGGCAAAAACCAGTGTGAAGGGAGAAATGGTAAAACTGTCAGAACAAAAAGAAGCTTTGTCTTCAAATGATCAATAGTTGAAATTTCAACATTAACATCTTAGATATATGAAGAATCACCTTATAAGAAGAAAAATAAATGTTAACAGACACTGAAATAATTATCCTTGATCATAATTGAAAAGATGCAAAAACTGGAATAATTCTCTAAACATTTTATTTAAAAATTATAACATCTGAATTTAAGTTTGTGTTGAACATAGCCACTGCATTTACTACTGATGGCTATAACATTTTATTTGTTTATTTAATCAGTGTTTATTCAGTATTATCAGTGTAAAAGATACTTTTCCTTGGACTTGAGAATACAATTAGAAAAAGATGGAAGAAAAAGAGGTAAGCAAGAAATAGAAAAAAGAAAATAAAGAAAAATGAGAAGGGGGAGAAAAAGAGAAGAAATCATGAATGTATTCATTGTGATTTTTAGATTAGTACAGAAAAAAGATACTAAATGAGTTTAATTTAAAAATTATACATTATAATAAATGTAAATGACAACAATGTGTATACATGTGATTTATGTTTGTTTTCATAAGTGGACAGAACAGAAACAACTTTTAGGGGAATTTAATAATTATGATAAAACCTAAAGCAAATATATTTCTCATCATGTGAAACAGAAAAAGAATATATATTGAAACAGAAAAGAATACATACAAAGGTTCATATTGTACCTCCTCCAAGGAGCAGGTAGAATATATATATATAGTTCCTGAGTTGGGAAGATGTTGACCACATAAGAAAATGAAAGAAAAATAGATTGATGTATCATAATGTATATTGGGGGAGTTACATGAAATAAATCTGAAGAAATAGACAGAAATCAGGTAATAGAGGGGCTGGTAGGTCATATTAAGATGTTTGGATTTGATATTAAGTGATTTGGGAAACTATGTCTGGCAAGTTGCAAAAAAAGTCCCTAAACTTTAATTCTTCAAATAGTTGTGCTTTTTTTGGATATGATTTTGCCAATTCTCAAAAAGTAGAGTCATTTCCCATGGTTCAGATCTGAAGAGCCTTGGGCAAATTATAAGCCTGGGCCTCAAAAGCCTCAAAAGTGTGCATTTTGACACTCTCTTGCTTAATATGCCTGAGCTACTTGTCTGCATAACAAGACACATGCATCAGTCAAGACAGCTTGGTTGACAAAGCTCAATCAAAATCCAAAAAGTCATTTAGCCAGAACAATGCTGACCATACATGCGAAGAAAAACTGCTGAGCATGGGTGAGCAAACATAAGAAATAAACAACAGTTATTCTTTCAGGCTGTTAAATTATGTGGTGGTCTTTCACACATAGATAGCTTTCTGAGATACAATGGAATACTTTTACATATTAGAGACAATAATATATTAAATGTTTCTAAAAACTTATTGAGGGAAACAAATAAAACTAGTTAGTAAGTTGCTTGGAACACTTTTCCATAGTCTATGTGAGAAATTATGAGGCTTTTACTAGGTTAGTGGTCATAGAAATGAAGAGAAAGTAAGAATTCAATATACAGTTTGCTATTAAAAATCTATAAGACTTACTGGTAGCGTAGATACAGGAGTATGGGAAGGGAACCCATATGCTTAACTTAAAGAGTTCTCTCTTGAATAATTGAGTATGTTACGGTGCTAATTTTTAGGATTGTTGCTGTTGTTCAGTCACCAAGTTGTGTCCGACTTTTTGCGCCCTCACGGTCTGCAGCATCCCAGGCCTCCCTGTCTGAACCATCTCCCAGAGTGTGCCCAAGTTCATGTGCATTGAATCAGTGATGCCATCCAACAGTCTCATCCTCTGTTGCCCTCTTCTCCTTCCATCTTCAATCTTTTCCAACATCAGGGGCTTTTCCACTGAGTCAGCTCTTCCAATCAGGTGGCCAAAATATTGGAGCTTCAGCTTCAACATCAGTCCTTCTAATGAATACCCAAGGTCAATTTCCTTCCAGATTGACTGGTTTGATCTCCTTGCAGCCCAAGAGACTCACAAGAGCCTTCTCCAGCACCACAGTGAGAAAGCATCAATTCTTTGGCACTCTGCCTCCTTTATTGTCCAGCTCTCACAACTGTACATGACTACTGGAAAGACCATAGCCTTGACTTTAAGGATTTTGTCAGTAAAGCAATATCTTCACTTTGTAACATACTGTCTAGGTCTGTCATAGCCTTCCTGCCAAGAAGCAATCATCTTGTAATTTCATGGTTGCAGTCACCATCCGCAGTGATTTTAGAGCCCAAGGGGAAGAAATCTGTCACTGCTTCCACCTTTTTTCCTTCTAATTTTTAGGATTGAAAACCCAATAACAAAACCAGCAAGCTTTGAAATATGGAATAGGGAAGACCACAGTTTTACTTTGCATATTATATATTTGCTTATGTGAAACCTCAAGACACTTGGTCCAGTCCTATTAGTTGTGGTTTACTGAAGGCAGTACTGGAAGGATATTCAGTATGATTGTGCAGAGAGAAATTATATGAATCTTGAGCATATTAGGCAGCAGGTAACCTTTTGGATTCATAGAGTTTAAATGCCAGGGGAAGGGATATTTCTAGGTTTGGATCTATTACCATCTTTTCTATGTGCTTGAACACTTTTAGTGAGAAGAAACTTTTATCACATAACATCTGATTTTTTTCAGACAATTAAAATTATTGGATTTTAAAAAATTAATTCATTTTTTGAGGGCATCTTACATACCTTTATTATATATAAATTAAATCTATGTGGTATCTTGTTCTTGCTTTGGTTGTTTTAGGCAAATATATATAGCATAAAAATCATAGGGTCTTGTAATATCCTTACATATGCTAGGGATTCTGCTTTTCCCTTTACCATCAAATATATTTGCTAGATTTCTTTCCCAGTGTGTATTCTTTTGAGTCTGAAAAGGGAATAAAATTACATGAGACTAGGGGAAATAAGTCGGAGAAGCCAATGGCACCCCACTGCAGTACTTTTGCCTAGAAAATCCCATGGACGGAGGAGCCTGGTAGGCTGCAATCCATGGGGTCGCTAGAGTCGCACATGACTGAGCGACTTCACTTTCACTTTTCACTTTCATGCATTGAAGAAGGAAATGGCAACCCACTCCAGTGTTCTTGCCTAGAGAATCCCAGGGACGGGGAAGCCTGGTGGGCTGCTGTCTACGGGGTCGCACAGAGTTGGACAAGACTGAAGCGACTTAGCAGCAGCAGCAGAAGACATATGCTTGAGGCAGTGACCTTTGTAGTACTGGCCAAAGGGCTCCTTCAAGGTGATATCTGTCGAGTTCTAGATTTCTGGTTAACATTCTTTAGTCTTATGTTTGTTTAGTCTTTTTACTACTTTTGATAACCAATTACCTGGATTAAATACCTTTCTGCTTGGAAGATTTAGAGTAACATCTGAATTCTTGAGTTGGTATTCAAGTATCTGGATGAAGGATAAAATAAAAACCTTTCTTTACCACACTGATAATGCCATATTAATGCTGCAGAAGAATTCAAATGGTTGCTTGAAAGTTAATTCTCAAGAGTGTATGTTTCTCTATTGATAGAATAATTAAAATATCATGCCTTTAAAAGTTGAAGATAAAATCAATATTAAAGAAAATGATGAAGCAAATAAAGTTTATAATGAAATTTTTGACATTTTCTGAACCCTCTTTTTTTCTCTTTCATGAGAGATAAAGTCATGGCAAATAATTGGGCAAGCTAATAGGCATATTTTAAAGATATTGTCAGTCTAGTTCCTGACTACTATAATAAAGTTAATATCAAAATCAAGTAATACCATTTTTTTATTTCCTAATGTATATAAAATTTATGTTTACACTGTAATATCTATGAAGCGAACAATTGTATTATCTAAAACATATACACACCTTAATTAAAAATACTTTATTGCTAACAAAATGCTAACCGTCACCTGAGAAACTTCACTGATTATAACTTCAGTGAGTTATAATCTGTTTGATGATAGAAGGTCTTGCCTTGACGCTGATGCCTATGGACTGATTAGGGTGATGTTTACTGAAGGATGGGCTAGCTATGGCAATTTATCAAGACATTCAACAATGGAATTTGCCACATTATGACTCTTCCTTTCAAGTTGACTCTTCCTTTCAAGAATGATTTCTCTGTAGCATGCAATGCTGTCTGTTAGTATTTTCAACAACAGTAGATCTTTCAAAATTGAAGTCAATCTTCTCAAATTCTGCCAATGCTTTATCAACTAAATTTATGTAATATCTAAATGTTTTGTTGTTGTTTCAACAACTCTCACAGAATCTTCAGTTCAGTTCAGTTCAGTCGCTCAGGCGTGTCCAACTATTTGCGACCCCATGAATCGCAGCACGCCGGGCCTCCCTGTCCACCACCAACACCCAGAGTTCACCCAGACTCACGTCCATTGAGTCAGTGATGCCATCCAGCCATCTCATCCTCTGTCATCTCCTTCTCCTCCTGCCCCCAATCCCTCCCAGCATCAGAGTCTTTTCCAGTGAGTCAACTCTTCGCATGAGGTGGCCAAAGTATTGGAGTTTCAGCTTCAGCATCATTCCTTCCAAAGAAATGCCAGGGCTGATCTCCTTCAGAATGGACTGGTTGGATTTCCTTGCAGTCCAAGGGACTCTCAAGAGTCTTCTCCAAAACCACAGTTCAAAAGCATCAATTCTTCGGCACTCAGCCTTCTTCACAGTCCAATTCTCACATCCATACATGACTACCGGAAAAACAATAGCCTTGATTAGATGGACCTTTCTTGGCAAAGTAATGTCTCTACTTTTCAATATGCTATTTAGGTTGGTCAAAACTTTTATTGCAAGGAGTAAGCGTCTTTTAATTTCATGGCTGCAGTCACCATCTGCAGTGATTTTGCAGCCCCCCAAAATAAAGTCGGACACTGTTTCACTGTCTCCCCATCTATTTCCCATGAAGTTATGGGACCAGATGCCATGAACTTCTGAATGTTTTCTGAATGTTGAACTTTAAGCCAACTTTTTCACTCTCCTCTTTCACCTTCATCAAGAGGCTTTTTAGTTCCTCTTCACTCTCTGCCATAAGGGTGGTGTCATCTGCATATCTGAGGTTATTGATATTTCTCCCAGCAATCTCGATTCCAGCTTGTGCTTCCTCCAGCCCAGCGTTTCTCATGATGTACTCTGCATATAAGTTAAATAAGCAGGGTAACAATATGCAGCCTTGACGTACTCCTTTTCCTATTTGGAACCAGTCTGTTGTTCTATGTCCAGTTCTCACTGTTGCTTCCTGACCTGCATACAGATTTCTCAAGAGGCAGGTCAGGTGGTCTGGTATTCCTATCTCTTTCAGAATTTTCCATAGTTTATTGTGATCCACACAGTCAAAAGCTTTGGCATAGTCAATAAAGAAGAAATAGATGTTTTTCTGGAACTCTCTTGCTTTTTTTGATGATCCAGTGGATGTTGGCAATTTGGTCTCTGGTTCCTCTGCCTTTTCTAAAACCAGCTTGAACATCTGGAAGTTCATGGTTCACATATTGCTGAACCCTGGCTTGGAGAATTTTGAGCATTACTTTACTAGCATGTGAGATGAGTGCAATTGTACTGTAGTTTGAGCATTCTTTGGCATTACCTTTCTTTGAGATTGGAATGAAAACTGACCTTTTCCAGTCCTGTGGCCACTGCTGAGTTTTCCAAATTTGCTGGCATATTGAGTGCAGCACTTTCACAGCATCATCTTCCAGGATTTGAAATAGCTCAACTGGAATTCCATCACCTCCACTAGCTTTTTTCATAGTGATGCTTTCTAAGGCTCACTTTACTTCACATTCCAGGATATTTGGCTATAGGTGAGTGATCACACCATCGTGATTATCTTGGTCGTGAAGATGTTTTTTGGACAGTTCTTCTGTGTACTCTTGCCACCTCTTGTTAATATCTTCTGCTTCTGTTAGGTCCATACCATTTCTGTCCTTTATTGAGCCAATCTTTGCATGAAATGTTCCCTTGGTATCTCTAATTTTCTTGAAGAGATCTCTAGTCTTTCCCATTCTGTTGTTTTCCTCTATTTCTTTGCACTGATCGCTGAGGAAGGCTTTCTTATCTCTTTTTGCTATTCTTCGGAACATTCAGATGCTTATATCTTTCCTTTTCTCCTTTGCTTTTCAATTCTCTTCTTTTCACAGCTATTTGTAAGGCCTCCCCAGACAGCCATTTTGCTTTGTTGCATTTCTTTTCCATGGGGATGGTCTTGATCCCTGTCTCCTGTACAATGTCACGAACCTCATTCCATAGTTCATCAGGCACTCTGTCTATCAGATCTAGTCCCTTAAATCTATTTCTCACTTCCACTGTATAATCATAAGGGATTTGATTTATGTCATACCTGAATGGTCTAGTGGTTTTCTCTACTTTCTTCAATTTAAGTCTGGATTTAGCAATAAGGAGTTCATGATCTGAGCCACAGTCATCTCCTGGTCTTGTTTTTGTTGACTGTATATAGAGCTTCTCCATCTTTGGCTGCAAAGAATATAATCAATCTGATTTCGGTGTTGACCATCTCATGATGTCCATGAGTAGAGTCTTCTCTTGTGTTGTTGGAAGAGGGTGTTTGCTATGACCAGTGCATTTTCTTGGCAAAGCTCTATTAGTCTTTGCCTTCTTCATTCCGTATTCCAAGGCCAAGTTTGCCTGTTACTCCAGGTGTTTCTTAAATTCCTACTTTTGCATTCCAGTCCCCTATAATGAAAAGGACATCTTTTTTGGGTGTTAGTTCTAAAAGGTCTTGTAGGTCTTCATAGAACCGTTCAACTTCAGCTTCTTCAGCATTACTGGTTGGGGCATAGTCTTGGATCACTGTGATATTGAATGGTTTGCTTTGGAAACAAACAAGGATCATTCTGTCATTTTTGAAATTGCATCCAAGTTCTGCATTTTGAATTCTTTTGTTGACCATGATGGCTACTCCATTTCTTCTAAGGGATTCCTGCCCGCAGTAGTAGATATAATGGTCATCTGAGTTAAATTCACCCATTCCAGTCCATTTTAGTTCGCTGATTCCTAGAATGTCAATGTCACTCTTGCCATCTCTTGTTTGACCACTTCCAATTTGCCTTGATTCATGGACCTGACATTCCAGGTTCCTATGCAATATTGCTCTTTACAGCATTGGACCTTGCTTCAGTCACCAGTCACATCCACAACTGGGTATTTTTTTTTGCTTTGGCTCCATCCCTTCATTCTTTCTGGAGTTATTTTTCCACTCATCTCCAGTAGCATATTGGGCATCTACTGACCTGGGGAGTTCCTCTTTCAGTATCTTATCATTTTGCCTTTTCATACTGTTCATGAGCTTCTCAAGGCAAGAATACTGAAGTGGTTTTCCAATTCCTTCTCCAGTGGGCCACATTCTGTCAGACCTCTCCACCATGACCTGCCTATCTTGGGTGGCTCCACGGGCATGGCTTTGTTACACTGAGAAAACTAGTTTTCACAGAAAACTAATCAATCTAATCACACTAGGACCACAGCCTTGTCTAACTCAATGAAAATAACCGTGCCCGTGGGGCCACCCAAGACGGGTGGGTCATGGTGGAGAGGTCTGACACAGAATCTTCACTAGGAGCTAATTCCATCTCAAGAAACCATTTGCTCTGATCATTTATAAGTAGCTCCTTATTCATTAAAGTCTTATCATGAGACTGTATGTCAGTCACATTTCAGGATCTACTTCTAAATCTAGTTTTCTTGCTACTTCCAATACATCTTCAATCATCTAAGCATTGTTTATCCAAAAAATGCTGAAATTTGGAAAGCATATCTGGATTTGCAATATGTTTCCATCCTCTTCTTGGGTTTTTCAGAGCTTTGAGGGCCAGGAGTCTCATGACCATAGTCGCTGTTAAGATCAGGAATCTTGCATAGGAGGGAGACTAGGAGTGGCATTTCTCCAAAAATCCCATCTCTAGAGCACTGTCACTATCTGATCTATCTCACAACAGCCAAGGAAAAAACTCATTCACTGCAGTGTCTGTATGTGACAAATGTACAATATTTGTAGGTGGCACAGTGAAGAAAATGTGTCCTGTATTTTTACAACTGTGTGTGTTCAATGACAAAACAGGAAGTGTAATGCAAAATGAAGGGAAAGATGGTTATTAAAACATGATTGATAGTTAGGCACCAGAGAAAAAGTTAATGACTAGGATTAGCAAAATAAAATATCCAAGATTGAATTATAAAAGCCATTTGCTCAAAAAGATAGAAGAAATCACTGAAAAATTCATATTTGGAAAATAATTGAAAACTTTAGGGAGATATTTTATTTCATAAAAAGATTTAAATTAAATGGTCAGAAAAAATCAAATGATTTGTTTCATAAGAAAAGAAAATTAACAGTGATCAAAAGTCTTGCTAATGGAGAATAAAGTCAAAGTAACTCTATGATTAAAACTTAATAATCAGTCTATCACAAAACTACTAATTATGCACAAATAAGAGGTTGTTATAATGCTAATTATATATACTTATAAATTTCATTGTCCTAATTCTATTCTCTTTCTCTCTATACTTCATTGATTTCCACTCAGCCTTTGTCTATCTAGGTGCAAAGAATTTTCTACCCATATATAGTCATTTCATTTTGTAAGAATGAATACAATTATCACCTTGCTAGAAGCTAAGGGAATTTTTTTTTAACCTAGCTGGAGTGAAGTCACCCAATTAACACCTTGCATGAATACTCTGAATATTATTAATTTTATAAGGTGTTTTGAGCTTAGAGTACTTTTGATTGATGGGTTTCTCTTCTTGAGAAGCTTTTATCTTTTTCTCATTATACGAAATTTGGTTTCAGAATCTGCACTCAAAAATTACAATCCTTTTTAAATTTATAATCATTCCAGGTGCTATTTCACCCACGAAGTAACATAGTTTTCTTAATGTTTCTGTCATAGAAACGTATCTAGATGTTACAAAGAAAATTAAAACCACTTTCTTAATGTTTCTCTTCTATGGGAATAGAAAACTAACATATTTATCCATCATAGAGGATATGACCATATTTAGTCTCTCTATATAGATATATAGTCTTCATTCTAAGTGCCTTTAAGATTCATTCTATAAATAGGTAGATGGGAAACTGCTTAGCTTATTGATTATAATCTGAAAAGTGAGTTAGTAAGAGCAATCCTAATAGAATGATTCTATAAAAGCCTATTAATCATAATTTCCATGTTTTTAGAATAATTAAAATAATTAGCTTTGTATCATTTATTATTTTCAAAAACTTATCTAGAAATCTTGTAGTCAGACTTTCAATTCCAGACTTTTTAGAATTTTGTGGTTGTTTAGTCACTCCTTCATGTCCAGCTCTTTGCAGCCCCATGGACTGCAGCACACCAGGCTTCCCTGTCTTTCACTGTCTCCTGGAGTTTGCTCAAACTCATGCCCATTGAATTAGTGATGCTATTGAATCATCTCATCCTCTGTTACCCCTTTCTCCTCTTGCCCTCAATCTTTCCCAGCATCAGGGTATTTTCCAATGAGTCAGCTCTTCACATCAGGTGGCCAAAATATTGGAACTTCAACTTTAGCATTAGTCCTTCCAATAAATATTTGGGATTGACTGGTTTGATCTTCTCACAGTCCAAGAGACTCTCAGGAGTCTGCTTCATCACCACAGTTCAAAAGCATTAATTCTTTAGTGCTCAGCCTTCTTTATTGTCCCACTCTCACATCCACACATGACTACTGGAAAAACCATAGCTTTCACTCTATGGGCCTTTATCAGGAAAGTGATGCCTCTGACTTTTAATATGCTGTTAGAATTTACTACTTAAATTTCTCCATTGCATTATGAGTGTTGGAGAACCCTTAAATGACTAAAAGTATCACTTTCTTCTGATTTGTCTCCATATCTCTGGAAGCTCCTTCTAATAGCCTTTAGCTATTTTATTTCTATTTCTTTAACTTTCTAAATGTTAGTGTTTCCCTAGGTTCCATCTTTGGCCATTTTCTATTCTTGCCTTTGACTTCACCTTTATGATAATAATGCAAAATGAATTTTTCAGCCCTGTCACTGGACAGTTTTTTGTTTATAATAATAGCTGTTTATTGTTTCATTGAACATTATTATATTATATATATTATTATATACTATATATAGTGAATGTATTGTTAACATATACTGATGATATTGATTGTTTCTTAGACAGTATTGTATTGTTTGATTTCCTGATGCCTCAGATGGTAAAGAATCTGTATGCAATGTAGGAGACACAGGTTTGGTCCCTAAGTTGGGAAGATCCTCTGGAGAAGGGAACAGCTACCCACTCCAGTATTCTTGCCTGGAGAATTTCATGGACAGAGGAGTCTGGGGTACTACAGTCCATGGAGTCACAAAAAAGTCAGACATGATTGAGTGACTAACATTTTCACTTTCATAACAAATTAATGATAAAAAAAAGGACCCCATTGATAATCATGAGTTATGGCAAATTATTAATGACCAGTTTGGCAATGAATATTTCTTTAGAATTAGAGTTATATTCAACAGGCTATCCCAGTGGCCACAGCTGAATACAGCACACCTCAGATACTCTGAACATTATGCTTTAATCTCACATTCCAAGGAGATTCTTCATTGAAAAACTTTACTTTTCTCAGCCTGGGATTTCGTCCTCCAGATATCTTCATGTTAACTCCTTCATTTCCTTAAATTTCTCAAATATCATCTCTTCTAGTTGGCTTTCTCTCTTTTTTAATCATTATGAAAAGAAACAGGCTTTTAAATAAAAAAAAATCAAGATGAGACTATATTACAGGATTGGTATTTGTCAACACAAAAAAATTCAAATATGTAGGGTTTAATTAATATCTAGATAATGAATTCATAAAAACTAATAAAGAGTCAAACACAGCTATACAAAACCTATAAATAAAAGAATTTTGTTCCAAATATGTTTTGTAAAATTTCTCATTATTTAATAGTTCCAGAATACCAATACATGAATGAAACTATGCTACTAGCACAAGAAGAAAAGCATACAAGCAAGCTTTGCTGCTTTAAAAAAATTTGTCACAGAATTAAACAGATACACATGTCAATACATACAAATAACTATGTAAGCTAAGTATAAGA
Organism: Bos mutus; assembly: GCF_027580195.1. Classification (NCBI taxonomy): domain Eukaryota; kingdom Metazoa; phylum Chordata; class Mammalia; order Artiodactyla; family Bovidae; genus Bos; species Bos mutus. The sequence continues at coordinate 9,249,327 of NC_091622.1, forward strand.
GGGATCATAACAGATATCTGAGAAAAGTTTTAAAAAATTGGAGTGGAGGGAGTCCTTCTCATTTTAAGGTAGGTATTTGAAGATTTTCTTTTCATAGAAGGGGATAAATTATTATACATTTTACATTTTGTAAAACTGTTTTTTACCACTGTGATGCAAAAGTAGCCATAAATAATACATAAATTAAAATGTGTGTATTAATTCCCTGTTGTTATTGTTCAGTCATAAGTTGTATCTGACTCTTTGCAACCTCATAGACTATAACCCACCAGGCTCCTCTGTCCATAGGGTTTTTGAGGCAAGAATAGTGGAGTAGTTGCACCATTTCCTTCTCCAAGGGATCTTCCTGACCCAGGGATTGAACTCATGTCTCCTGCATTAGCATGTAGATTCTTTACCACTGAACCATCAGAGAAACTCTGTATTAATTCCCTTTGCTGATGTAATAAATTACCTCAAACTTCGTCCCTTAGGACAATACAAATTTATGATTTTAAATGTCTGGAGGTCTGAAGTCAAGAATCAAAGCATAAGCAAGGTTGCATTCATGTAAAAGGCTTCAATGGAGGATCCATTTTCTAATGTGTTTCATTTTTAAGTTCTGCCTGCATTTCTAGACACAAGGCCCTTCCTCACACTATCCCTAACCTTTCTTTCCATCATCACATTTCCTATCATTGGCTCTGATCCTTCTTACTTCACTCTTATAAAGATTCTTGTGATTGCATTAAATTACCTAATCTTCAAAAATCTTAATTTTAACTTTAAAGTCCCTTGTACTACATCAGATCAGATCAGATCAGATCAGTAGCTCAGTCGTGTCCGACTCTTTGTGACCCCATGAATCGCAGCACGCCAGGCCTCCCTGTCCAACACCAACTCTTGGAGTTCACTGAGACTCACGTCCATCAAGTCAGTGATGCCATCCAGCCATCTCATCCTCTGTCATCCCCTTCTCCTCTTGCCCCCAATCCCTCCCAGCATCAGAGTCTTTTCCAATGAGTCAACTCTTCGCATGAGGTGGCCAAAGTACTGGAGTTTCAGCTTTAGCATCATTCCTTCCAAAGAACACCCAGGGCTGATCTCCTTCAGAATGGACTGGTTGGATCTCCTTGCAGTCCAAGGGACTCTCAAGAGTCTTCTCCAACACCACAGTTCAAAAGCATCAATTCTTCATAAGGAATTGATTTTTAATATATGTGTTTCAGGTATACAACATAGTGATTAAATACTATTATAAATTTTTATAGAATTTTTATAAATACTTTTTATAAATTATATTCTAAAGTTATTATAAAATATTGACTATATTTTATAATATATTGGCTATATTTTATTTTATTGGCAAGGAAAATTATCCACAGGAGCCAGAGATTAGGATGTGGAAATGTTTTGCTGTTGTTGTTGTCATCATTGTTTAAAAATTAATTTGGGGAGGGTGACTATAATTCAACCTACTGCAGTATAGCTCTGCTCCAGTAAAAACTTGTTTATGAAAACAAGTGGCCTGCTTGATTTGGCCTATGAGTCAAAGTTTGGCAAGTCCTCTTTTAAGGATTCAGCTAGAAACTCCTTTTTGTATTTTACACACACCTACTATTGTAGAAAATTAAATGTTTCATCTTCAAAGAAGGAAAGACAGACATGTGGAAAAATAGTTTCAAGTAGAAATCTGTATTTGTCAATGACTAACAACATGCTAAATGACAGAATAAACAAATAGAATCTAATGATTTATATTAGAGTTAATTTTTCTAGGCACATGCTATATGAAATTATACTCTATAATATACAGTTATACAATTGTAGGTCAATCAGGTTTTAAGCATGTTTAATATTTCTTTATGTTCATAAAAATACATACGCACAAACATAATGAGCTAATTTCTGTTCCTCTAATTCAAAATCCTTGTGATAAATTTCTGGATAGGAATTCTCTGCTCAGCCTTCTTTGTATGGGAGCATTTCTTGACAAAACCAAGTTGTGCATTTCAGTCTTTACGACTGGTGGAAATTACCCTAGCTGAGATAAGTTTAAGGTGACCTGAATTCAAAATCAAGGGAGCAAGATTTTTGTGCTCTGTCCATATTCTATTTAAATTGCAGCAATGCAGATTTCCTCTGTTTGTCTAGTTTACTGTTATATAACTAATTCATTAAAAATTTTTGGCTTTGGTAGTAGTTATTCAGGAATTATTTGCCAAATGTATAAAATGCCATTGATATTTTTAAATTTTAGAAATAAGTGTACCAATAAGAGATTTTTTATAAAAACAATACCAAAGAAGCTAAAACCATGTTATACACAAATAATTTTGAAATTGATTTTTATTTTCTTGTTAATAAAGTCCATAAAGTCATTCTACACTTATTTACTTCACTAATCATAAATAAGAAAATACTGAGTTTCCAAATGGCTTGAGGAAGCCTTCTATCTTCATAATTCAGGCAGTCAAAAGAGCAGATTAATCAATAGATTCATACCGCTGCCTAATTTTACCACTAATCCTTTTTCAATGGTCTGTATGATCTCCTTTATTTCTCTGCCCTACATATTCAGGGGCCAAATGCTTCTCAGTCTGTAGATTATCAATGCACACATATGCCTGACACTTTAGAAAGTGGAATTTCAGATTAGCTTTTAAATTTCCTAATACTAGCCTTCTTTACAACAGTTGTACTAAGTAAAGGGCGGTGAAAAATAAGCAAAGCATTTGTATAACAAATTGCAAATGATCTAAAAACACAATAGCATTAGAAAGAATCCTAAAGAGGGAAGGGAACAAGAATAGCCTTTCATTACTGAAGTAAATGCAACCTTGAATATCCATTTATACAGGCCAGCTCAGGATTTCAGATTAAGCAGTGGAGTTTGTGTGGATCATTTTATGTGCAATACTTGTTCTGATGGATGCAATTACTTGAGCATTACAACATTTATTTAGAAAAAAATATCAAATTAAAGTATTATGATTCAAAAATTGCAAGTTCAGAGGCTTTCCTCATGCATAAATGCACAGTACAGCTACAGGATAATTTTGTTTTATGAAGAGACTCCAGAACTGAATCACAGAAGCTAAACTAAACAGCCAAACAGATGCTACTTTGCTGACTCTTGATAATGAGATTAAATGGTTGTATTTAGCTTTCAAGTTTTATAACAAAGTTTAGCTTAGTATGCTAACTTTAGATGTACAGAAATTAAATTTTATGCAGAAAAATTGTTTCAAAATTAAAAAATAATCTTATTTTCTGAATGATTTTATTTTACTGGATTCATCCTTTTTGCCTTCCAACTTTTGGTATTTTAATTGCCTTTGCTTTTTTATCCACATATTAATCCAGGCAATAATACAAATTTTATTTTTATTTGAATAAAAAGTAAGCTGGATAAAATAAGGAGAATAATTTACACGGAATTAAAACTGATAGGTTTTCTCTCTTTCATATTTCACCATCGAGACTGCTTAAGTCATGACCCATACATTATCATTTACATGTATCAGTAGGACTTGTCTGCTCTCCAGAAGTGTGTGCTCTTCCAGGTGGTGCTAGTCGTAAAGAACCCACCTGCTTATGCAGAAGACATAAGAGACACGGGTTCGATCCCTGAGTTGGGAAGATGTCATGGAGGAAGGCGTGACAACCCACTCAGTATTCTTGCCTGGAGAACCCCATGGGTAGAGGAGCCTGGTGGGCTATAGTCCACAGAGTTACAAAGATCTGGACCTGACAGAATCGACTTAGCATGCACACACGCACACATATAAGTATATGTATATATGTACACACGCATATAATTAATTCTCTCTCTGTATACACACACACACACACACAGAGAAAGAATAAAATAATACATGGGTAAAAAGTATTGTTGTCTACCACCCATTCAGGAATCATAGTGAATATAGTTCATAAGCTTTCTCATGGGTAATCATGCCTTGCTATAATTCAGGTTGCTCTAAATTTCCTTCATTAGTAAACACTTTTCTCAGTTTTATGCTTTATACTTTGAAAGCCTGTTGTTGGAAAGAGGTTTTCCTATATAAATTACATTTATGTAGAAAAATTAGTTTTGACTAAAGAATTGCACATGCTTAACACAAATTCAAAGTTTTTACCAGTTTCACAATGCTTTCATAGTGCTTAATATAGTAAGATGTGGGGCTAAATGCTCTGACAAACAATCCTGAATCTCAGTGTCTTAGTAAAACAAATGTCTACTTCTTGCTCAAATTAAAGCCTTACATGTACTACCTACTAATTCAAAAAGTACTATATTTAATAATATTGTTTTATTACAATGAAATATGTATTTAATATATTAATAAAATAAGCATACTATGTACTCTTTAATATATGTATATTTATACATAAAATTGAAGTCATTCTTAAAAAATTAAAATTTTTAAGCAATAACCTTTATTAATATGAAATGATGTGGTAACTAAAATTGGAATAATACTGTCAAAATACAGTAGTACAGTATAACATTTTTCATATGATTTACTTTCAATAACAAAATATGATAAGTATTTCATGCTATTGTGAAAAATTGATGGTAATACAAGAAAGTATAAGTTTCAAAAGAATAATTTTAATATAGTTCTGCCAGCAAATCACTAGAATTGTGATGGCAGTCTTTTTTTCAGAAAGAATTATAAAGTTATTGAAAGTCTGAAAATGATGTGGCCAATGTAATTTTTCTATCATAGTAGAAAAGTTTATTCTACCAATAGCTACCCATCAAAAATATGAGAGTAAGTTTACTATTTAGAAATTAAGGTCCAGTGATGCTCACTGAAATGGTACTGGTCATTTTTTAAAGGACTTTTAAGTATGTAGGCATATTGACTTTTTAATCAATCATAAAATCAAAAAATTAATTCACCACAATTTTTAACTAAATTTTCTACATAGTCTCTAAAATCATACATATTTTCCTGATCCTGAAAATATTTGTTGTTAAAATTAGCATAATACCATTTAAATCTAATTCATTAGAATAACAATACCAATACAATTATTAAAAATTATTACACTAAAAAAAAAAAAAAAACTTTGTCTCACTAAGATATAAAGTCAAATTAATTTGTTTTAATGTCACATGAAATTATGCCTCTGTGATGTTATTAGAGTTGAATTTAGGTAGAATAGTTCATTTCATTCTGCTTTCTATATTTAGGAATTGATTTTTCAATTTAATTTTATATTCATGAAAAATATACTACTATGTTTGTATCCTAAAACACAAGTTGTGATTAACTTTTACCCCATTTCTTCCATTCAGTTCCTTTGCTACTTGTAAAGGCAAAAACTAATTTGTTTGGGGATTTTCCATCCATTTTTACTGTATCAATCTATATGACCATGTCATTTTTCTTACTTAGCCTGTTTAAGGTGTGGATACAGATTGACTAATTTATCAAAATATTGAACCCCCTAATTTTTACCATCTTTGAATAAATCCCACCTGGTTTATTACCTTTTATAATATAATAGTTTATATTACTGAATTCTACTTGCTAATATTTCAGTTAAAGAGTTTTGAGTCAAGATTCATGAGAGATACTGGTATGTGGTTTCTGTATTTCTTTTCCCTTAGCTTCCCTTCCCTTCCTTTCCTTTCTTCTTTTCTTTCTTTCTTTCATTGTCATTGCCTGATTTTGGTATCAGGTTAACACTAGCTTCATAAAATAAATTTGGAAGCATTCCCTCTGCTTGTATTTTCTAGAAGAGATTGTGCAGATTGGTAATATATCTTTAAACATTTGATGAAGTTATCTTTCAAAACCATCTTGTGTTCAAGATTTCCTTTGGGGTACTTTATTTAAAATACACATTTAATTTTAATAGTTATAAGGCTATTCAAAGTATTATTTTATACTGAATTAGGTAAGTTATGGCACCTTGTGATTTTCGAAGAATTGATCGATATCATATAAATCGTGAAATTGATGTGCATAGAGTTTTTCCTAGTTGTACTTTGATATGTTTGAGGCTCATTATAATAATTAATTTCACTTGTGTCTTCTTTTTGCTTTGTCAGTTTTACTAGAGGCTTGTTAACTTTATTACTCTTTTCAAAAGAACAAATTCAGTGTTAGTAATTTTTTTTCTATTTTCTTTTCCACCTCAACAACTTTTGCTCTTATTTTCTTTCCATTTTCTTTAAGTTTATTTTGCTCTTTTTCTAAGTTTCTTTGGTGGGAGCTTAGAGTGTTGACATGAGACATTTTTTCTTTACTAATATAAATATTTAATGTTATATATTTCCTTCTTAGCACTCTTCAGTTCAGTTCAGTCACTCAGTCGTGTCCGACTCTGTGACCCCATGAATTGCAGCACGCCAGGCCTCCCTGTCCATCACAAACTCCAGGAGTTCACTCAGACTCACGTCCATCGAGTCAGTGATGCCATCCAGCCATTTCATTGTCGTCCCCTTCTCCTCCTGCCCCCAATCCCTCCCAGCATCAGAGTCTTTTCCGATGAGTCAACTCTTCGCATGAGGTGGCCAAAGTACTGGAGTTTCAGCTTTAGCATCATTCCTTCCAAAGAACACCCAGGACTGATCTCCTTCAGAATGGACTGGTTGGATCTCCTTGCAGTCCAAGGGACTCTCAAGAGTCTTCTCCAACTCCACAGTTCAAAAGCACCAATTCTTCGGCGCTCAGCCTTCTTCACAGTCCAACTCTCACATCCATACATGACTACTGGAAAAACCATAGCCTTGACTAGATGGATCTTTCTCTTAGCTATGTCAAATTTTTACATGTTGCATAGCATTTTAAATGAATTCAACTTTTCTCATTTTATTTTCTGTTACTCTGGTTATGGTCCATGAGTTGTGTAGAGTTTAATTTAGGTAGATTAATTCATTTCATTCTGCTTTCTATATTTAGGAATTTATTTTTTAATTTAAATTTATATTCATGAAAAATATATTACTATGTTTGTATCCTAAAACATGTGTAGCTTTTACCTCATTTCCTCCATTCAGTTCCTTTGCTACTTGTAAAGGCAAAAGCTAATTTGGGGGTTTTCCCTCCATTTTTACTGTACCCATGTGTTGTTCATTTTCCTTTTTGATTTGGTGATGGTTGTTGTTACTGATTCCTACTTTCAGTTTCCATGTGTTGGTCATTTTCCTTTTTGTTTTGGTGGTGGTTGTTGTTACTGATTCTTACTTTCCATCATTGTGGTTGGAAAACTAAATATGATTTCACATTTTTTACATTTGTTAGGTTGTTTTATGACTCAGGATATGGTCTATCTTCATATATGTTCCATGATTACCTGAAAAGAATGAGTATTCTGCTGTTGTTGGGTGGATTGTTCTATAAATGTTAGTTGGATCTTATTGCTTGATGGTTTGTTCAGTTCTTTATATCCTTGCTGATTTTCTAATTGTTTTATCAGTTTTTGAGTAGGGGATACTGACATCTCCAGTTTTATAATTATGGATTTATTTATTCTCCTTTCAGTTCTACCAATGTCAGTTTCATATCAAGTCTTTTCTACACAAAATGATATTTATTCTATTTTTAAAATCAATTCTCTAACAGTTAATACATAGATTCATGTCATTAAGAAATTTCCATTTAAAATAATGCTATGAATATGTGTTAGGGCATTAGGAAGCTGAACTGAATCTAATAATTATCTAATACAGTCTGTTACTGATTACAGGTATTAAATTATACTTTCATGTTATAGCAATGAATTCCAGCTTCAAAAATTTGACTTATTCTGACTCTGAAATTCAGGTAAATTAGAGTTTGCTAAGTGGCTATAAGAAGTTAGACAGTTTATCAAACTGGATAAGACGTGGGACTTAAAGCAGAGTAGAAATATAACTTGCCCTGTGATACTTAATAAGTACATGATATCTAAAGAAGCAGCCAATAGTATCACATGCAAGCTTACATATTACTGAAATAAAGGCCTCTCATTTGCAAATGGCCTTAATATGTTTTATGCCCAGGATTATAGGTAAAATCAACATAGATTTATTCATTACAAGGGTGATTTTAGCCAAAAAGAGTCAGGCTTGTCATATAAAGGAGCAAGAACATAAATATATATTTTTGTCCCCATTATGACCAATATTTTTTCTTTATGATAATTATAATTATAGAAAAACATGCATGTATAACAGAATACAGTAATGGTAGTATATGTATATGTATATAGTATATATGTCTAGTATATAGTATATGTAAGTGAAAGTGAAAGTCGCTCAGCCGTGTCCAACTTTGCGACCGCATGGACTATATAGTCCATGGGATTCTCCAGGCCAGAATACTGGAGTGAATAGCCTTTTCATTCTCCAGGGGATCTTCCCAACACAGGTATCGAACCCAGGTCTCCTGCAAAGCAGACAGATTTTTTACCAGCTGAGCCACTAGGGAAGCCCAATACCAGAGTGGGTTAGGCTATCCCTTCTCCAGAGGACCTTCCTGACTCAGGAATCAAACCAGGGTCTCCTGCATTGCAGGCAGATTCTTTACCAACAGAGCTATCAGGGAAGCATATGGCATATAGTATATAGGAAACAACAACCCATTCCAGTCTTCTTGCCTGGAGAACCCCCATGGAAAGAGGAACCTGGTGGGCTTCAGTCCATGGGGTTGCAGAATCAGACACTTGTGAGTGACTAAGGTACTTCCCTGGTGGCTCAGACGTTAAAGTGTCTGCCTACAATGCAGGAGACAATCCCTGGGTTCAATCCCTGGGTTGGGAATATCTCTTGGAGAAGGAAATGGCAACCCACTCCAGTACTCTTGCCTGGAAAATCCCATGGACAGAGGAGCCTGGTAGGCTACAGTCCATGGGGTCGCAAAGAGTCAGACACGACTGAGTGACTTCACTTTCAAGCACATTATATATATAGTGTTCTTTGCAATGTATATTTCTCATATACTGATACTTTTATACAATATTTGGTATGAATATATATTTATTATATAAATATACATTTATTTCTAATACATATATTGTATAGTGCATCTCAATGTAAATTTCACATAAATAGATTGGTATCTTTATCAAAAGTTAAATTATTAACTGAACAATACCATCAACCAATAAGATCCAACTGACATTTATAAAACAGTTCACCCAACAACAGCAGAGTTTTCATTCTTTTTGAGTAATCATGGAACATATACAAAGAAAGACCATAACTTGCGTTGTTTTACAATTTTTTTGTCACACTCTGGGTCAGTTTTCAAAAATTCAGTAAAATCAATAAAGGATAATAAAATGGAAGAAGTAAAATTATATTAAGTTTTCCAGAACCCATTATCAGGGTTATTACATTTTATAAGGTTCAAATTTTTTATTTTAACTGTGTTTATCATCTACAGAATATGGCCAAATTTGTGACAGCTCTATAAACCTAGATAGTATTATGTTTGTGTGTGTCTGTGTGTGTATGTGATAGTACAGTAATATTCCTAGGTTTAACTTCAAGGTTAAAAAATAATTCAAAATACTTCATAAAAAATGTACTCACAATGAAGAGAAATAACTTTATTGGTGCATGGAAGAAAAATGTTTTCATAAAAGAGCAATCTAAAGGTAACAGCAATCTCTAAGAATCCTGTGACACACTCTATAAATCTTTATAGTTCATTTTTTTCTTCTATCTAAAAAAAAATAAAACCTCACTAACAAAAAAGCCAATGTCATGTGAAAACTCAAAGGAAAAGCAAGACTTTAAAAGAATTTATTTAGATCGTTGTAATTATTTTCAGATTTTTTAAACCCAGAAATTAATTTCAAATACTATATACAACAATTATAGAAAAAAATATATAATAATTTTTTAATTTGCTGCCTGCTTGGTTTCCTGCACAATGTACAATTTCATGTATATTTCCTTTAGACCATGATTCATTTTCCAACAACATGTATTAATATGTAATTGCTATTTATTAGTTTTTTGTAGCTAAAATTTTCAATAACTAGGTCTTCATTGACCAAACAATAGCTCATATAGGTGTGTGACTGCAGATGAACAGTAGAAACTCTGTGCAGTGGGAAGTGTGCAGCGTAAAGGGAAAGCTGACTTCATACATATTTTTTACTGCACTACTTTGCCTATTATTTTATTAATTGTTTTAATTTATTTTGTTGATAAATTGATATATCTCAGGGCTTCCCAGGTGGCACTGGTAGTAAAGAACCTGCCTGCCAATGCAAGAGACATAAGAGATGCAGACTGGATCCCTGGGTCTGGAAGATCCTTGGAGGAGAGTATGGCAACACCCACCCAGTATTCTTGCCTACAAATCCCAGGGACAGAGCAGCCTGGTGGGCTACAGTCCATAAGGTTGCAAAGAGCCAGATACAACTAAAGCAACTGAGCATGTGTGCGTACATATATATAATCTTGCTTTTTAAATTAACTAATTTTTTTTTTTAAATAGGATGGATTTTTAGAAATAACTTGGGGACATAACTGAGGATGTTTTTCATACTTTTTAATAGTTAACATATGACTCTAGTTTTAGTACCTCATTTGATAGTCACATCTAACATAAGAATGAGAACTACTGTGCTCTGTTAAAAAATGGTGTTTGGGACCAAAATTCTGGACTATTTCAGGGTTTACCTTGTCCTGACAGGTAAGACTTTGGTAAAAGTATTGAAGCTCTATAAGTTTAAGGTTTCAAATTTACTGACACAGAGATAAAAAATAACATCTAAGTCACAGAATAGTAATCAAATAAATTTACATATGTTTAAGCAATTTGTAAACTGTTAACCAACAATAGCCAGTAAATGCCTTATGTATGTATGTATGTGAAAGTTGCTCAGTCATGTCCAACTCTGACACCCTGGACTATACAGTTCATGGAATGCTCCAGGCCAGAATACTGGAATGGGTAGCCTTTCCCTTCTCCAGGGGATTTTCCCAACCCAGGGATCAAATCCAGGTCTTCTGCATTGCAGGTGCATTCTTTACCAGGTGAGCCACCAGGGAAGTCCATTAAATGCTTTATTTATCAACTAAATTCACATGGTTAAAATATAATACAACTATGGACGGGATTCAAGTGGTTACTCACCCAGTAAATTTTTTCATTAAAAAATTTGTCTTTCATTCACCTATAATAATGAAATTGGAGTATACCATTATTCAAATATGATGAAAAATATAAATTATTTTACCCTTGAGCTCAAATATATACTAACACCTATATAGGTGGTACTAATGGAAATAGTGATAGTACTCCATCTAATGAGTTTCAAAGGTAATATTTTCCATTTTAACACTGATAATGAACCTTAGATAATCACAACCCATATAATCACAATGGTGTGATCACTCACCCAGAGACAGACATCCAGGAATGTAAAGTCAAGTGCGACTTAGAAAACATCACTAATAACAAAGCTAGTGGAGCCAATTGAGCTATTTCAAATCCTAAAAGATGATGCTGTGAAAGTGCACTCAATATAGCAGCAAATTTGGAAAATGCAACAGTGGCAATAGGATTGGAAAAGGTCAGTTTTCATTCCAATCCCAAAGAAAGGCAATGCCAAAGAATGCTCATACTACCACACAATTACACTCATCTCACATGCTAGCAAAGTAATGCTCAAAATTCTCCAAGCCAGGCTTCAATAATAGGAGAACTGTGAACTTCCAGACGTTCAAGCTGGTTTTAGAAAAGGCAAAGGAACCAGAGATCAAATTGCCAACATCTGTTGGATCATAAAAAAAGCAAGAGAATTCCAGAAAAACATCTATTTCTGCTTTATTGACTAGGCCAAAGCCTTTGTATGGATCACCACAAACTGTGGAAAATTCTTAAAGAAATGGGAACATTAGACCACCTGACCTGCCTCTTGAGAAATCTGTATGCAGGTCAGGAAGCAACAGTGAGAACTGGACATGGAACAACAGACTGGTTCCAAGTAGGAAAAGGAGTACATCAAGGCTGCATATTGTCACCCTGCTTATTTAACTTATATGCAGAGTACATCATGTGAAATACCTGGCTGGAGGAAGCATAAGCTAGAGTCAAAATTGTCAGGAGAAATATCAATAACCTCAGATATGCAGGTGACACCACCCTTATGGCAGAAAGTGAAGAACTAAAGAGTCTCTTGATGAAAGTGAAAGAGGAGAGTGAAAAGTTTGGCTTAAAGCTCAACATTCAGAAAATGAAGATCATGGCATCTGGGCCCATCACTTCATGGCAAACAGATGGGGAAACAGTGGAAACTGTCAGACTTTACTTTTTTGGGCTCCAAAATCACTGCAGATGGTGATTGAAGCCATGAAATTAAAAGATGCTTAGTCCTTGGAAGAAAAGCTATGACCAACCCAGACAGCATATTTAAAAGCAGAGACATTACTTTGCCAACAAACATCCATCTAATCAAGGCTATGGTTTTTTCCAGTAGTCATGCATGAAAGTGAGAGTTGGACTATAAAGAAAACTGAGTGCCAAAGAATTGACGCTTTTGAACTGTGATGTTGGAGAAGACTCTTGAGAGTCCCTTGGACTGCAAGGAGATCCAACTAGTCCATCCTAAAGGAAATTAGTCCTGAATATTCATTGGAAGGACTGATGTTAAACCTGAAACTCCAATACTTTGTCCACCTGATGCAAAGAACTGACTCATTTGAAATGACCCTGATGCTAGGAAGTATTGAAGGCAGGAGGAGAAGGGGACGATAGAGGATGAGATAGTTGGATGGCATCACCAAATTGATGGACACGAGTTTGAGTAAACTCTGGGAGTTGGTGATGGTCCGGGAGGCCTGGTGTGGTGCAGTCCATGGGATCTCAAAGAGTTGGACACAACTGAACGATTGAACTAACTGAGCTGAATGGATCACAATCAAAATTCATTCAACAGACATTTTATTTTTTGAACATGCTTATTCCTAGATAAATTTGACACTATCAGTTTGGGGTATAAGTTTGGATATGCTTATCAGAAATGTTTAGGAGATCCAGGGCTAATATTTTGAACTTTCTAGAAATCTTTAGTTTCTTGCAGAAATAATTATCTATGGGCTGGCTTTTTATTTTCTGACATATAAAATATTAATACATTTTGAATATAATATTTTGATAAAATGGTATAAACATTTTCACTGTATTTGCTTATTGTCCTTAACATTTACATCATTCTTTATCAATAATATATTTTTGAGAGATTTAACAGAGCATAGTTAATTGTATCTGTTAGTGGAGATCAAATGCTTGGTTTCAAATAGTATTTCTAATGTTCCTCGCCTTTTGATTGTTGGTACTTTAGTCAAGTGGCCTAATTGTTTTCTTTTCCTGTTGTCAATCAATAATAAATATAAATACATTGACCATATTCCAGAAAGCAATTTACTTAAGTATTCTATAAGCCTTGGTTTTTTAACATCCAACAATAGGGGGAAAAAATGTACTTACCTCCCAATGTTGTTACAAGTGTTGAAAATATCAGTAACAAATCATGCAGTTAGGATAAGTCCTGTAATAATAAATATGTGCTCAGTAAATAATATATATAACTATGTATACATTTATAACTATTATTATTTTATTATTACTGTTACTGTTATTGAATATTGTTTCTCTTGTTGCTATTATTGCTATTGCTACCACATTTTCTATTTACATGATTCCTTGTTATTTCTGTTAGGTAGTTAGAATAGGAAAAAGGAGTCCATAATGGCAGTGGCTAAAAGACAAAGAATGGAAAAGGCTGTGAAAATAGAACAAAGGAAGGTCCGAGAACCGGAGTGAGGACCTCAGGTAAAACAAAGAGCACTCCTGGCTAGCCCAATTTACATAGGGCAGGCCCAGGGAGAAGAGAAAAATATATAAAGAGGAGCCAAAAGGCCAGGGGCCTCTCTCTCTTCTCTTCACATCTTTTGGGTTGGCATGCCCTCACGCCTCAAGGATGTATTTTCCTTTACTTTCTAAATAAACTGAGCTGTAACAAGGAGCTCTAACACTGGTTCATCCAAGGGCTGTAAAACTGGTCTGTCGCTTCAAATTTTTGTTGTGAAGAGACAGAACTGAGGAAATTACACACTCTCCCAACACTTCTTTTGCATGAGTTGTCCTATTTTTTTTGTTTTCTTCATCCTCACCACTCGAGCCTTCATAACGTGTTTTGGTGATGAAAGGCATTTAGTGTATGTCTCTTTGAATTGCTTCTTCCTGTCCTCTGCTTGTGTTGTGGTGGTGTCAAACACTTTTTTATTTCACTTAGAAACCCACAGCCACACTACAAGACTTTCCCACCTTTTTAAGAATGTCAAAAAAGAAAATGAAGATGAATTATGTCTCAATAGCCTTTTCTATTACCCACTCCAGTGTTCTTGCCTGCAGAATCCTAGGGACAGGGGAGCCTGGTGGGCTGCCGTCTATGGGGTCGCACAGAGTTGGACACGACTGAAGCGACTTAGCAGCAGCAGCAGGAGCAGCAGCCTTTTCTATTAACTGATTACATTTTTAACTGATTGTAAATAGATATAATGAAGACTCCAAAGATCAAAACTACAGTTTTCAGACTTCTTCCATCCTATTACACTTGTGATTATCGTTTAAATCTGTGATTATCATTTACTCTATTATATTTGAAAGTGTATATAAATATAAAATACCACTTAATGTTATAAACCCTCTTGATTGTCATTTCACAATAATCACATATCCCATGTATTTTACCATTATGAAAGATTCACATAATAAATAAAGTGTGTACCTTTTAGTTTCCCCCCCAAAAAAGGATATTAGCTTTAGAATTTAGTCTAGGTCAAATGCTTCTGGAGTGAGGGGAGGATCTCTTTTATTGCTGAGAATGTAAGTTGTAATCATCTTGATGATTATAGTTGCTTGTGTGTGTGTGTATGTGTAGCTTTGTAATGCATTAAGTGGGTGTAGGTATTTCTCTGAATCTGTCCTTATTTTCACTCTGGCCTTTTCCTGCACCATGGTTACTTCCGACTTGTCATTATGATTTCTACCTACTTTCCTTCTACTCAGCATTCCCCAATAATTTCTGATCGCAAGAGGTATTCATTCTTTTTTCTATTAAATTTATTGAGCATATATACTTTTTTACTTTAAGGGATTTTTAGTAGATTTTAAATTTAGATAGACCTAATCTCTCACTTTATTTTGCCTTATTCTTTATTTCTTCAGTAGTGTATCTTGCTTAGTTTTTTAATTCTTAGAAATATTTTAATAAAATATTAACATAAGCCACCAATGAAGTTATTCTAATTAATGATGCCTTATAAAATTAATTAGCTGACATACCTTGACAATCATCCCAACTGTTTTCATGATATATAAAAAGACAGAAAAACTTCCCTGGATATAGACATTGAAAAGTGAAACCATTCACAATAATTTTTTATAAAAAAATACTAGTAAGCAATAAAATTTTAAGAGACAATATGAGATTAAATTATAATTTTGAAGAAAAATGTTTATGAGGTCCTGGCCTTTGTCTCTATTTTGCTTTCTTGTTATTTCTCACTGTTGATTTTATTGCATTTCTCTAGTGGAATGTCAAAAACCTAATGGCATGCATTTATCAGATTCACCTTCAACTGATGTCAGCGTTGTTTCCTTCAAAAGCATCTATAGCACTGTGAAAAGTGTTTTTATAGACAAAATTTCTTGTCTTTTAAAAGTTTTTATGACTGTGGCATACTGTATATCTCATGAAAAGAAGTTTCAAAATATTTCTCCCATGACTTTGCATTATCTTGGTCTTTTATTATTCAGTACAGATCAGATCAGATCAGTCGCTCAGTCATGTCCGATTCTTTGTGACCCCATGAATCACAGCACGCCAGGCCTCCCTGTCCATGACCAACTCCCGGAGTTATTATTCAGTACACTTCCTCCCAATAACTATACTTCACAGACTCAGACTACAATGAAGTAGTTAAAATGCTACTTTGGTAAGTTTTAGTAAGGGCATTGTTGTTTCTTTTAATTTGGTATTAATTTACTAGAGGCATCTACAGACTTCTTTTCTAAGTATGCTCTTCATTTATAAAATAACTATCATATCCTAAAGGCCAGGGAATGAAATTTGTGTAAGTAAATCTTACACATAGAAAGTTGTTTTTTCTTACAATTTGTCTGGGGGATTTCTGTAACTTCTACTTATATTTTCATGGAATAAAGAAAAGAATAATACACTACTATAGATTCCCTCTCTCTCTCCCTGTTTTAGAGCCTCTCTAATTTCTGAGACACAACACATTGAAATTAGGCCAATTAACAAACCTCCAATGCATTTCAAGATCTTTCTGTGTTGTTGGGTGTTGTCATTATAGACATGCCTGAACCTGAACATGTCTGCTCCTGCCCCTAAAAGGCTCTAAAAAAGCTGTGACCAAGGCCCAGAAGAAGGACGGCAAGAAGCGCAAGCGCAGCCGCAAGGAGAGCTACTCCGTGTACGTGTACAAGGTGCTGAAGCAAGTCCATCCAGTCACCGGCATCTCGTCCAAGGCCATGGGAATCATGAACTCCTTCATCAACGACATTTTCGAGCTCATTGCTGGCGAGGCATTGCGCCTGGCACATTACAACAAGCACTGAACTATCACATCCTGGGGAGCTGGCCAAGCATGCCATGTCCGAGGGCACTAAGGCTGTCACCAAGTATATCAGCTCCAAGTAAATATAATATGCCTAGCCGCTGTTAACGGAGAAGACAATGGCACCCCACTCCAGTACTCTTGCCTGGAAAATCCCATGGACAGAGGGCCTGGTGGGCTGTAGTCCATGGGGTCGCTAAGAGTTGGACACGACTGAGCAACTTCACTTTCACTTTCCAATGGCTTCTTAGTGTTCAAGTGAAAAGACTAATCAGTTTATGTGCCAAACTTCACTGTTATATTTTAAGAAACTGCCACAGTCACTCTAGTCCTTAGGAAACATCGCCCTGATCAATCAGCTGCCCTCAAGATCAAGGCAAGAACCTTACCTTAATCAAGCAAAAAGATTAGGAACTCTAAGGGCTCAGAGGACAGTTAGCATTTTGTAGCAGTAATTTTTTTATTAAATTATGTACATTGCTTTCTTAGACTATGCTACTGCACAATTGATAGACTACAGTACTGTATAAACATAACTTTTACATAGATTGGGAAACTAAAAGACTTGTGTGACTTTATTGCAACATTAACTTTCATGCAGTGCTTTGAAACTGAACCCCCAATATGTCTGAATTATTCTGTATATAATATATATGTAAAAATATGAAAAGTGAAAGTGTTAGTTGTTCGATCATATCTGACTCTTTGTGACCCTATGGACTGTAGCCCACCAGGCTCCTCCGTCCATGGAATTCTCCAGGCAAGAATGCTGGAGTGGGAAGTTATTCCCTTCTCCAGGGATATTCCCAACCCAGGGATCAAACCCTGGTCTCCTGCATTGCAGGCATATTCTTTACCATCTGAGACACCTGGGAAGCCCCATGCATAGATACTGTAACTTATAATATATATTTAGTATACATTCTCTGAGAAATTATACCATGCTTTTGCAATGTGTATTTCAGGTTTAAACTAAAACTTCCTTTTGCTCTATTGACAGTTTAAGTCAAGCTGTAGACAGTGACAATTGAAATACTGATTAATTTTTTCAAGGGCATATATTTCCAATTGGCTTTCTGTTAATAAGAATAAAAATAAACAAACATCAATGATGTTGCTGACTGAATTCTTCTAGAGTTTATTTATTGGCAGTCTATTTCACCTCTTCCATGACAAGGTAAGCTCTTTGCATGCAAAGAATGGTAATTTGCCTATTAATATATGTCTAGAAACTAGAGCTATGTCTGATACATTTGGCAGTTGATAAACATTTACTGAATACAAATTTAATCCTTAAAAAGCCTATTCAAACATTTCAATTTAATTGAGAATACAAGTTAGAAACTTTAAAAACTTTAGAGAAGTTATATTGAATGTGTGCGTGTGTGTTAGTCACTCAGTCATGCCCAACTCTTTGCAACTCCATGGACTGTATCCCGCCAGGGTCCTCTGTCCATGGGATTCTCCAGGCAAGAATACTAGAGTGGGTTGCCATTCCCTTCTCCAGGAGATCTACCCAACCCAGGTCTCTTGCATTGCAGGCAGATCCTTTACCATTTGAGCCATGAGGAAAGCACATTTTGAGTGTAGGGGAGAACAAAAGAAATTATAATGATGATAGCTATTTCCCAGCACTCCCCTTTAGCATCCAGTGTCTTTGGTCCCAGATAGATAAAGTGATGGGCCAGATATCTATATGAGAAATGTATTTCTCAAGCTGAGTAAAGCATATACAAATATGGTGTTAATGGTTCCTTCTGAAAAACAGTCAGCCATGTGGTTTCTATCTTGAATAACTAACTAAACACAGAGGAATAGAGTTGTAGCTCAGATAACATCTGAATAGAATAGATGGAGCAACCACTCAATATACAGGTTTGCATATGCATTATCTTTTTACAATTTCCTTATAGATAAATCCCATAAAATATATCTGATCTAATAATATTTCTTAATTCCATATTTAAGCTAATATAATTAAAAATGACATGAAATGAAATAATCTACTAACCTTAAGCTAGGAAAGGTTTATTAATACAAGCATATATTCTATCATACAGCTATACTATATATTAATATTACATATATACATAATATATATTGAACTTTGGAGGATACTTTTGACAAAAAAAAGTGAAACCTGCACTATACAATTTGAGATACTTAAATTCATGTTGAATCATTTATATTAGAATAAGGACATAGAAAATATTTCTCATAGACAGTAAATGAGTTGAGATAGCACACAAAAAAAAGACACTAGTTAAAATTGGCAAAAAAAAAAAAATATATATATATATATATATATATATATAGCTGAAGACAAATGTAAGATAGAAAACGGGAATAAGACCAAAGAAAAGAGATGAAAGAATTTTAATCTTTAATTAAATACTTAATGCTGAATTAACAGTGATCTAATATTAACTTTGAGGTTTTTCTGGTTTGGGAAATAAACTTTACTATTATAGTGTGGAGATTTTTACTTCAG
Source organism: Bos mutus (assembly GCF_027580195.1). NCBI lineage: Eukaryota > Metazoa > Chordata > Mammalia > Artiodactyla > Bovidae > Bos > Bos mutus. The sequence goes on from NC_091622.1 coordinate 9,268,406, forward strand.
TATTAGTTTCCTTCCAAGTGACAGGAACATTATGGGATATTAGTGAAGTTAAGTTGCTCAGATGTGTCAGACTCTTTGCAATCCCATGGACTGTAACCTACCAGGATCCTCCATCCATGGAATTTTCCAGACAAGAGTACTGGAGTGGGTTGCCATTTCCTTCTCCAGAGGATCTTCCCGACCCAAACACAGTTCTCCCACATTGCAGGCAGACACTTTACCATCTGAGCCATCAGGGGATTATTTGGGATCAATTTGGTTCCAAGATACTAAATAAACTCTTCTCTCTCCCTCTCCTTTCTCTCCCTCTTTCTCTCAGAATTTATGAAAAAATTACCTAAATTACTGCTTTAATAAATAATTACTCAGTGATTTTAACATTAAACAGACAAAATGTAAGGAAACATTTTGCAAAGTGAAATACTAAAATTTTACTGAGCAACACTGTATCAATAATTATTTTTTGTTTAAAAATGGAAATGGGAGGGGCAGGAGTGGGGGTCAGAAGAATCCACAAATGAAATGTCATTATATTTTTGCCTGGAACTGAATGCACAATGGTGAAAGCTGTCTAGAGCCACATTAGACATTACTGACAAAATGGAGGCATGGCCCCAGACCCCTCTCCTCATTCCGCAGGCATGGTCCTGGGATAAAGGAGTTAGGCCTCGTAATTCTGACTTGTCTTTTCCTCTCCTCAGCTGAGTTGACTGAAAAGGAGTATTAAGGTGCTCATTGTTCTTGAGAGGAGCATGAGAAGGCACAAAGCCTTCTGCAGCTGTGCTCAGAAAATAATTCATAATGTTAATCATTGACATTTGTTCAAGGACTTTTACAAAAGAGTGTTCCAGGATGAGCACATAGGCCATAGCTTGAGGCCATGGAAGGGATTGCTATCTGAAGCCTATTTGTGAGGAGAATGTTTATGGCAAATGAGTTTACTGAATTTAGGGCTTAGAAATAATTAAAATAGTTAGAAGTTAAAGATTTAAGGAATGTTGTAAAGTTAGCATATTTTTCTATAGCTTATAGAAGTTAGGAATTTTTAGAGACACTATAGCTAGAAGCATTTTTAAAAGATAGTGAGCTCAGGATGTTAGGGGCAAACAGGATTTAGGAAGATAAGTAGTAAACTAAGAAATGTAGCATGAGTTACAATGTAATCACAAGTTAACTATAGGACACATTAGAGGAGGTAGATAATAGATGATAAGGCTGATTCCGAGAGAATCCCTGAAGCAGGAACTCTGTTTGAAGAATGAAAATGGTTTATGGAGATAATAAATCTGGGAGAGGGGGAACTGAAAATGTCAAACCTCTGGCCTAATGTTTTTGTAAAATATAAAAGAGAATCTTAAACTTGAAAAAATAGGCAGTTCAAAAGAAAACTAAGAGGCTATCTCATTCGCTGACACTGTCCATCTCTTCAGGTTGAATCCCTGGCTGCTAGAGCTGGACTCTGGCAGAAAGCTGCACATAATTCTCTTGTTCTCATTGTCTTAGATTCTCAGTGAAAATGACAGACAAAACTAAAAAAGGTATTGAAAATAAATACAAATTTGATAAATCCTGGCTTTTTTCATATTTCCCATGCTGAAACAACCGTGCACTCTGTGTTTCATTTATTGTCCATTTTCACAGCATGCATCATACTTTAATTTTTTTGCATTAACTATTGAGTCACTTAGCTTCTCAAATCTCATGTAGATGTCTAAGTTTATTTTTCTTTTTTCTTTTTTTGGCTTTCTGGTTTCAAAAGTAGAGAAAGTTTCAGCGAAGGTGGGTAGCTTAGAGATACATCAGAATTTGGGGGTAAATCTTATCTAAAAGTAATTTGCATGCACGAAGAATAATGTGGACAGAACACTTGGAATTTGTCCTGAAACATTAGATCCCTGTGTAGGACTCCAAACCAGACAACAGTTATGGCAAAGAAAAGATATTGCTCAATTTTTTTTTTTTTTTTTACTATTTTTATCATTAAATTATTGAGCTAATCAGTCAAGTCAAATCTTAGAAGGGTACATTCATCTTTTTTTTTTTTTTTCCTTATACGAACTTCTTGGTCAGTCTTTTATTTTTCTGTTACTATTCTATCTATCTAAGTTTGAATCTGTTTAACATAAACACAAATTCCACTTTAAAGAGTAAACTTCAAAGCAATTTAAAAATTAGTAAGCAAAATCTTTTATATTCCTCAAGTGAAACATACAACATGTATGTGGTCCAATCTGAGATTATCCAATAGCACTGAGAGTAGTGTACACAATTGACACCAACAGGAAAGCCTGCTTTTCCTTCACTTCTTCTATGGTAGAAGAAAAATTTGGTGTGTGAACATACATATTTTCATAAGAGAATTTCTCTAAGTTAATCAATGCAGTAGAAAATCCATACTGAATTTAGTTACCATATGTTATTATAAGTTCATTTTCTTAAATGACCCTGTTTAACATGGATTTGAACAGATGGACAGAATTCCTCTGGATGGAAGTCAGCTGAATAATTAAGCCATGACACTTACTTAGCAAAGTGTCTACATGGAGAAATACTAGTTCACCCAAATATCATAGATATCATTTTATACTTTCTTTAATAGTTTTTTTATAGCTGAAAATTAGAAATGATTATTGCAATGACTACCATGAAAATTATGGCCACTTGGCTGTTTATAATTAGCAATTTGAAAATTTAATCATCTCAAACCATCTGTTTTTGTTTGTTTGTTTATAATTGTGAATATAAAGTTTATCATCTCTCAAGGATAATGGTTTTAAAAAAAGTAAGAATAAAACTAGAATTGATCTTTGTATTAAATAATTTAAACTTGTTTGGAGTGTTACAGTACAAAGTATGTAATGTAGCAAAAATACACACTGTTACCAATCACTACAATGGGGAGAAAATATATGACGAAATATTCAGTTGAAAGTAAAACACCTCAGGTTTGGTTTTGTTTGAACATTTTCAGTATGGTGGCCAAGTGTTGATGTAAAAGGAATGCAAACCTGTGACTCAAGAAATCTTAGTTCTCACTCTGACACTTTTGTCCTGGACCAAAGTCTGTTCTTCCAGAATGACAGTGAATGGGCAATTTGAGCTCCAGTGTGTCTAGTGATGGCATTAGGAATTTCAGAATACAATTTCTTTCAAGTAAAATATTACTATAATTGATTTGTTACCTTTTATCTAAGAGGTTAGAAATTGCACATTTTATAAATAATTATTTTAACAGATTTGTGGAATAGACTAAGAAATGGAAAAATGCTGAAATGTACTTTTAAAGACATATATATTTATCCTGTGTTGACTTGGTTGAAATAGCAGATATAATGATTTGTATTTATTTATTTATTTTTGTATTAATTTTGTTAGTTAACAGACCTATTGACTGTGGCTAAAAGTTAGATTCATGAATTTCAGACAGAAGACTAATCCTTATAAACATTATCCCTATAAACATTTCCTGAATTTCAGAAAAGGAAGAAAAAAGGGTTACAATCAGTATTTTCTCAGTGTTGCATAAACTTGAAAAATATAAAATTAATTAATTATAGCTTTATCCATTTTAAAAGCGCTGTAAAAATCACACTGTAGAAATGCATAGTATAAAAGAACAGTTTGTAATTAGTTCTGGAAAAAGGAAACATGACATATAATCAAAAACAGATAATTCTTTAAGCAGTTATTCTGTACTTAGGGTACAGTAAGTACCCAATAATTATTAACTTTCATGATTAATATTTGTTAATAGTGTTCCTCTTTAACATATTTAGAACTATTTTGAAGAAATACATATTTAGATATACAATAAATTTTCTTACAAATGTTGAACTTTTATTAATCATATCTTAGTTTTATTAATACAATTGTATTTTCTAACATCCTAAAATACTGTATTAAAATTAAATACACCTATGTATGTGGCAATACAGACTTGATGGTGCATTTTATGTGGGGAAATTTTCATTCCAAAGCTAAATTTGTTAAGTATGAACTGATATTGATATAATGTTTATTGGTATTTTGCATTCATTTAAAAATACTTTATTCCCAATTACTATTTAATGACCAATTTAATATAAAATACTTTGTTTTTAAATACTGGATGCAAACCTTTAACTAGTTTTATAATTAAAATTTTAAATGTAGTATCATAGTGATGAAAGAGAGTTTTACTTGCCTTTTAAATAATGGAAATTAGAATACCTATGTTACTAACGAACACATGAAAAGATGCTCAACATCACTCATTATCAGAGAAATGCAAATCAAAACCACTATGAGGTACCATTTCACACCAGTCAGAATGGCTGCGATCCAAGTCTACAAATCATAAATGCTGGAGAGGATGTGGAGAAAAGGGAACCCTCTTACACTGCTGGTGGGAATGCAAACTAGTACAGCCACTATGGAGAACAGTGTGGAGATTCCTTAAAAAACTGGAAATAGAACTGCCTTATGATCCAGCAATCCCACTGCTGGGCATACACACTGAGGAAACCAGAAGGGAAAGAGACACGAGTACCCCAATGTTCATCGCAGCACTGTTTATAATAGCCAGGACATGGAAGCAACCTAGATGTCCATCAGCAGATGAATGGATAAGAAAGCCGTGGTACATATACACAATGGAGTATTACTCAGCCATTAAAAAGAATTCATTTGAATCAGTTCTAATGAGGTGGATGAAACTGGAGCCTATTATACAGAGTGAAGTAAGTCAGAAGGAAAAACACCAATACAGTATACTAATGCATATATATGGAATTTAGAAAGATGATAACAATAACCCTGTGTACGAGACAGCAAAAGAGACACTGATGTATGGAACAGTCTTGTGGACTCTGTGGGAGAGGGAGAGGGTGGGAAGATTTGGGAGAATGGCATTGAAACACGTAAAATATCATGTATGAAACGAGATGCCAGTCCAGGTTCAATGCACGATACTGGATGCTTGGGGCTGGTGCACTGGGATGACCCAGAGGGATGGTATGGGGAGGGAGGAGGGAGGAGGGTTCAGGATGGGGAGCACATGTATACCTGTGATGGATTCATTTTGACATTTGGCAAAACTAATACAATTATGTAAAGTTTAAAAATAAAATAAAATAAAAAAAAAAGAATGGAGAGAAGAGGAACAGAGCAAAAAAAAATAGAATACCTATGTTAATTAATATATATGAATAAGAAAATTAATTGGTATTGGCAAGAGAAGTATGATTTATAAAACCTTTGACTCTCAGTTTTACTGATACTGTCAGTTGTGGATAAAACAAACATACTCTTTTTTTCCTTCCTATTTGTTTTCAAAAAGTAGTTTGGAACAAATTAGATGATGACTACTATTTATTACTGAATGCCTTTCTAGTATAAAATCGATCCTCTCTTTATGATAGTATTATATTTTCCGTATTATGTGGTAATATTTTAAGGGCTTCCACGGTGGCTCAGATGGTAAAGAATCTGCCTGCAATGCAGGAAACCCAGCTTCTGTCCCTGGGTGGAGAAGATCCCCTGGAGAAGGAATCATCAACCCACTCCAGTATTCTTGCCTAGAGAATCCCATGAACAGGAAGGCTGGTGGGCTACAGTCCATGGACTCGCAAATAGTTGGACATGACTGAATGATCTAAGAACACAATATTTATATGTACAATATCTGAAAATCATTATGAATATGCTTCTTAACATGTCACATTAAAATCAACGAGATCTAAAGATTCTTTGTTGTACTTTTCCCAATTTACCCATTTTTGTCAATCTTTTCATTTCATCTGAAAATTATGACAATTTTTCTTTCATAGCATTGAATATTGGTTCCTACAATGTTGAATAATTTTAAAATGCTTATAATCTTACCCTTAGAATGACTAAAATTTTACAAATGTTATGTAAGATTGTCACAGAAGTGAAAAACGGTTTCATTCGGGGAAAGAAGTCTGAATTAATGCAGAAGGTTTTATGAGTCAGAATGCAGTAATTCTTGTTCTATGATCACTTTAATATACATAAAGATTATTCTCAATAAATCAGAACCACTTACTGTAATATTTCATTTGATTCCATGTGTCCTTCTTTCCTGGTTTTCTAAAATAATATCAAACATATATGATAATGCAATATCTAGGATAGATGACATGATAAACTATAAGTTGCACCATGAAATATGGCAACCCAGGCACTCTCACTGCTCAGATGCTACAGTAGAAAGAAGACTTAGAGTTCCTCTGGGGCAATGGATTTTCAGGCATCCACGAAAACCAAGCATTTAAAAAGAAAATCTCTGTTTTCTGCTGTATAACTACAAACCGTATAAAGCAGTTTAAATACTCTTATTTTTGAAGGTCCTGATCTCCAACATTTGGAAATAGATTATTTTCCTGGTCTCATTTTTCATGATTATTTCAGCATTTGGTTCTGCTTATTATTAATCTTGGCTTGAACTTAGTTTTATCATCATTTTTGGATACTGTAACCATGAGAACTTTTTAACTTACTCTTATGTGATAACTTACATTTGGGTGAAAACTCTACTCAGTCATTAAATTCTAATATGAATGTTATTGAACTTTCTTTAATGTCCATGTACAGAATTTTTTGGGTGTATGTTTTGATGTTTGGATTACTAAATCACTTACCCTTGTAGATTTAACCTAATTCCCCTTTTCCCCCTCTCTATCTCTAGTTATCTTTACATATATTTCTTCACTCTGTACATAGCTTAGGACAAATATTCTCACATACCTTTAACTATTCTGATATTCTCTCTGGTCTAAAATACAATATAATTTAACAAGCTAGTTTACAAGAATGAAAAAGAAAATCAATTTTATATAGTAGTGTCCATAAGTTTTATGTGGTGTCTAATTTTATATAGTGCCCAGGCCTTGTTTGACTATTAAGTTTTACTATTTGTCACATTTAGAGAATTATAAGATATATACAAATATTAAAAATTAATAGGCCTTCAAACAATTTGAACATGAAAAATTATATGATTTATAAATGATTAAAAATGAAATAAATTGTAATGTTTTATGAATCTCATTAAGATCCTAATAAGGCATTTGTAGGGGTCGCTAAGAGTCGGACACAACTGAGCGACTTCACTTTCACTTTTCACTTTCATGCACTGGAGAAGGAAATGGCAACCCACTGCAGTGTTCTTGCCTGGAGAGTCCCAGGGATGGGGGAGCCTAGTGGGCTGCCGTCTATGGGGCTGCACAGAGTCAGACACGACTGAAGCGACTTAGCAGCAGCAGTGTGAGTATATGACCTTGATAAATTATAAAAGTTTTTTAAAATAAAGATAGAATTTTAGTACATAGACTTTTGCTCCTATTGGTAGTGAAAAAACTAGGTGCTGTTTATTAGCCCTAGTGTGAATTATCACTTGGGTTTTGAATTTGCATATCAATAAGAATATCTGTAAATCTATCAGTTTTTATGGATGTATTCTAATTATATAAATGTATATTCTTTTGCTCATTGATAAGTTGGGCACTATTTATGTTGACTACATTTAAATAAGAATTCAATAGGTATAATAATCTTACTTAATTTACTCAGAATTGATCAAAACTCTTGTTATTAAAATAATCGTAGATTATTTTTATGATTTTTTTGCGTGTGTTCTGTCACTCAGTCATGTCTGGCCCTTTGAAACCCCATAGACTGTAGTCTGCCAGGCTCCCCTGTCCATGGGATTCTCCAGGCAAGAATACTAGAATGGGTTGCCATTTCCTCCTCCAGGGGATCTTCCTAACCCAGGGATTAAACCCATGTCTCCTGTGGCTCCTGCATTGGCAGGCAGATTCTTTACGACTGAGCCACCTAGGAGTCCCAGTGATTTTATTGGGTGTAGTCAAGTAGTGTATTTTGATATGACTCCTCTCCTAGTTGGTTGGCAGTTTACAACTCTGTTGTAGATATATGACACCATAATTTCAGGGAAAGATACTAGGTATTGTTTGAAATATATGAGTCAACTTTTCAAAAACAATGAATAACAGTACAAAAACTTCAAACCATGCTATAATTTTAGAAGCAAGATTATATGCTCATGCTTTTGTGTTGATAATATTACAAAAATGTATACTATTGAGGGACTTATTTTACCTAAAAGTTCATTCTTTGTCTTCACAAATGGCTTTTGTAAGCATCACATTGGAATTACAGTCAGGAACTGAAAAAAGAAAACAAAAAAAAGAAAAATGAAACAAAAGCTTAACTCCTGAAAATGAATAGATAAGTATACCAAATCACCAAGAAATTTTGCTTCACTAAATTTCAAGACATAGCAAGTGATTCATGAGGTATTTAAATTAATAACTGATATTTTAAAAAGAAAAAATGTATAAGATGGGAAAACAATATATTCAATGAGCTGAATAAAAAAAGGCAGGATACACCAGGCAAGTTAAATAACAAGAAAGCAGGGATTGAGTTTATCTAACAATCAAAGATAGCACAGAAGCACAGCGGCTGCTACTGACCCCACAGAATTGCGGCCGAGAGGAGCTACCCCACATCCAAGGTCAGGGGCAGCAACCCAGAGCGCCAGTCTGAGACAGTGCAGGAGTGGCTGAGAGGAGCTATCCCATGTCCGAGGTCAGGGGCGGCGACCAAGATGAGCTACCCAAGGCCGAGGTCAGGGGCAGCAGCCAAGAGGTGCAACCCACGTCCATGGAGCAGTGGTTGTGCGGGTGCAGGAGGGCCAAGAGGAGCTACTCTACTTTCAAGGTCAGGAGGGGCAACCTCGTTCAAGGTAATGAGCAGTGGCTGTGCTTTGCTGGAGCAGCTGTGAAGAGAGAATTCACAACCAAGGTAACAGAAACCCAAGTAAAATGATAGGTATTGCAAGAGGGCATCAGAGGGCAGAAACACTGAAACCATAATCACAGAAAACTAGCCAATCTGATCACAAGGACCACAGCTTTGTCTAACTCAATGAAACTAAGCCATGGCCTATAGGGCCAATCAAGACTGGAGGGTCATGGTGGAGAGGTCTGACAGAGTGTGGTCCACTGGAGAAGGGAATGGCAAACCACTTCAGTATTCTTGCCTTGAGAACCCTATGAACAGTATGAAAAGGCAAAGTGATAGGATACTGAAAAAGGAACTCCCCAGGTCAGTAGGTGCCCAATATGCTACTGGAGATCAGTGGAGAAATAACTCCAGAAAGAATGAAGGGATGGAGCCAAAGCAAAAACAATACCCAGTTGTGCGCGTGACTGGTAATAGAAGCAAGGTCTGATGCTGTAAGGAGCAATATTGCATAGGAACCTGGAATGTTAGGTCCATGATACAAGGCAAAATGGAAGTGGTCAAACAGGAGATGGCAAGAGTAAACGTTGACATTCTAGGAACCAGTGAACTAAAATGGACTGGAATGGGTGAATTTAACTCAGATGACCATTATAATTACTACTCTGGACAGGAATCCTGTAGAAGAAATGGAGTAGCCATCATGGTCAAAAAAAGAGTCCAAAATGTAGTACTTAGATGCAATCTCAAAAGCAACAGAATGATCTCTGTCCGCTTCCAAGGCAAACCATTAAATATCACGGTAATCCAAGTCTATGCCCCAACCAGTAACACTGAAGAAGCTGAAGTTGAACGGTTCTATGAAGACCTACAAGACCTTTTAGAACTAACACCCCAAAAAGATGTCCTTTTCATTACATGGGGACTGGAATGCAAAAGTAGGAAGTCAAGAAACACCTGAAGAAACAGGCAAATTTGGCCTTGAAGTACGGATTGAAGCAGGGCAAAGGCTAATAGAGCTTTGCCAAGAGAATGCACTGGTCATAGCAAACACCCTCTTCTGACAACACAAGAGAAGACTCTACACATGGACATCACTAGATGGTCAACACCAAAATCAGATTGATTATATTCTTTGCAGCCAAAGATGGAGAAGCTCTATACAGTCAGCGAAAACAAGACTGGGAGCTGACTGTGGATCAGATCATATACTCCTTATTGCCAAATTCAAACTTAAATTGAAGAAAGTAGGAAAAACCACTATACCATTCAGGTATGACCTATATCAAATCTCTTATGGTTATACAGTGGAAATGAGAAATAGATTTAAGGGACTAGATCTGATAGATAGAGTGCCTGATGATCTATGAACAAAGGTTAGTGGCATTGTACAGGAGACAGGGATCAAGACCATGTCCAAGGAAAGAAATGAAAAAAAGAAAAATGTCTGTCTGAGGAGGCCTTACAAATAGCTGTGAAAAGAAGAGAAGCAAAAAGCAAAGGAGAAAAGAAAAGATATAAGCATCTGAATTCAGAGTTCCAAAGAAGAGCAAGAAGAGATAAGAAAATCTTCCTTAGTGATCAATGCAAAGAAATAGAGGAAAACAACAGAATGGGAAAGACTAGAGATCTCTTCAAGAAAATTAGAGATACCAAGGGGACATCTCATGCAAAGATGGGCTCGATAAAGGACAAAAATGGTATGGACCTAACAGAAGCAGAAGATATTAAGAAGAGGTGGCAAGAATACACAGAAGAACTGTACAAAATAGAGCTTCCTGACCTAGATAATCATGATGGTGTGATCACTCACCTAGAGCCAGACATCCTGGAATGTGAAGTCAAGTGGGTCTTGGAAAGCAGAACTATGAACAAAGCTAGTGGAGGCAATGGAATTCCAGTTAAGCTATTCCAAATCCTGAAAGATGATGCTGTGAAAGTGCTGCACTCAATGTGCCAGCAAATTTGGAAAACTCAGCAGTGGCCACAAAACTGGAAAAGGTCAATTGTCATTCCAATCCCAAAGAAAGGCAATGCCAAAGAATGCTCAAACTACCACACAATTGCACTCATCTCACACACTAGTAAAATAATGCTCAAAATTCTCCAAGACAGGCTTCAGCAATATTTGAACCATGAACTTCCAGATGTTTAAGCTGGTTTTAGAAAAGGTAGAGGACCCAGAGGTCAAATTGCCAACATCTGCTGGATCATCAAAAAAAGACAGTCCTAGAAAAAACATGTATTTCTCCTTTATTGACTATACCAAAGCCTTGGACTGTGTGGATCACAATAAACTGTGGAAAATTCTGAAAGCGATGGGAATACCATACCACCTGACCTGCCTCTTGAGAAACCTATATGAAGGTTAGGAAGCAACAGTTAGAACTGGACATGGAACAACAGACTGGTTCCAAATAGGAAAAGGAGTATGTCAAGGCTGTATATTGTCACCCTGCTTAACGTATATGCAGAGTACATCATGATAAATGCTGGGCTGGAAGAAGCACAAGCTGGAATCAAGATTGCCTGGAGAAATATTAATAACCTCAGATATGCAGATGACATAACCCTTATGGCAGAAAGTGAAGAGGAACTAAAAAGCCTCTTGATGAAAGTGAAAGAGGAGTTTGAAAAAATTGGCTTAAAGCTCAACATTCAGAAAACTAAGATCATAGCGTCTGATACTTTGGCCACCTCATGGGAAGAGTTGACTCATTGGAAAAGACCCTGATGTTGGGAGGGATTGGGAGAAGGAGGAGAAGGGGACGACAGAGGATGAGATGGCTGAATGACATCACTGACTTGATGAACATGAGTTTGGGTAAAAACCAGGAGTTGGTCATGGACAGGGATGCCTGGTGTGCTGCAATTCATGGGGTTGCAAAGAGTCGGATATGACTGAGTGACTGAACTGAACTGAACTGAACAACCAAAGAAAGATACTTTACATTAAAATGCACAATGCATAATAAAACACAATAGTTAGAAATATTTATTTATTAAGTAACTAATTTCTTGCATCTTCTGATATCTAAAAAATCCCTAAAACCATTAACTGAGACATCTTCTCCTTGTAACTAATGGCAACATTCTGACAGAAGTGTTGACTGCATGTATCCTCCCTTCCCGAAAATTATATATTTACTGACCACCCCTCTACCTCTTTGGAGCTGCTCCTCAGAGCTATCTAAGAGGCTGTGTATTGGGCTGTATTCCTCATTTGGCCCAAAATAAAACTTCAGTCACAACTTTCATATTGTGCATTATTTTATTTTCAGTTGACACTTTCTTCTTTTGTACAAGGGAATGACAAGGAAAAAATATCTCAAGACTTTACTATAAGGAATATATGATAATGCAAGAAAAGGATTTAGCCTAAAGCCAGGAATGTATACATTATTCAGGAATATTAGCTGCTATTATTCAAATAAGAACATTATCTCTTTGTTTAGCTTTTGTTATAGAAATTTTCAAACATTCAAGAGGAGACAAAATTTTTCTTTCTATTTTCCAAAAATCCAGACACAAGACTTATAAAATTTGGGTTTAAAAAGGCATAACTAAAAACAACCAAAGAAAAACTATAAGGTATATATAAAAAGAAATGTAAAACTTTGTGAAATATCTGCAATGCATTTAAGTTATAAACTTAAAATTCACTTGAGAGAAATATCCCTTTATGGGGCTAATTTTGTCTTCTTACTAAAGCTTATAGAAGGCTAAATTTTTCTAAACCTTATCCTCAGACTCAGTATTTACTAAGAGTCTCAAATATGCTAGTCCTGAATTTTTGTTTTTTTAACAAATGGAAACCAAAGTTAACTAGTTTTACATTAACTTGTTTAACTAGTAACAAATAGTTTAACTAGCAACAAATAGTGAAAACTATTTATGTTCCACAGTATTCTGCTGAATTGTAAACTGGTCCCTTCAGGGAAAAATAAATCTAGCAACTCTAGTCTTGGAAATAATTAAAGCAAAAAACTCAGAAGAGCAAAAACTGGGGACAAATAATGAAGAAAGGTGGACAAATAATAAAGAAAGAATCACACATTCTAGTACCAGTTCAGCTATCTATTTTCACTAACCCAATTCTGATTGAATATTCAGAGTTGCCTAAATTCCTGGTTTTTAATATTAATCAATATTAAGTCAAGTCAATTTCAAAAAATGTTTATGCCATTGATAGATTTCTGTAAGTGCTTTAGAGGCTTCATTGCAATCATGTTATCTAGTTGAAAGTTAATTATTAAACATTTATATCATCAACTTCTTATAATAATAAATAGCAGTGGAAAATAAATGAATAGTAGGGTTAATTGCTGTGCTGTGCTTAGTCCCTCAGTCATATCTCTTTTTGACCCCATGGACTGTAGCTTGCCGGGTTCCTCTGTCTGTGGGGATTCTCTAGGCAAGAATTCTGGAGTGGGCTACAATTTCCTCCTTCAGAGGATCTTCCCAACCCAGGGATTCTACCCAGGTCTCCTGCATTGCAGATGGATTCTTTACTACTAGAGCCACCAGAGAAGCCCAGTAAGGTTGATTCAGTTCAGTTCAGTCGCTCAGTAGTGTCCGACTATTTGCAACCCCATGAATCGCAGCACGCCAGGCCTTCCTGTCTATCACCAACTCCTGGAGTTCACTCAGACTCACGTCCATCGAGTCAGTGATGCCATCCAGCCATCTCCTCCTCTGTCATCCCCTTCTCCTCCTGCCCTCAATCCCTCCCAGCATCAGGGTCTTTTCTAATGAGTCAACTCTTCGCATGAGGTGGCCAAAGTACTGGAGTTTCAGCTTTAGCATCATTCCTTCCAAAGAACACCCAGGGCTGATCTCCTTCAGAATGGACTGGTTGGATCTCCTTGCAGTCCAAGGGACTCTCAAGAGTCTTCTCCAACACTACAGTTCAAAAGCATCAATTCTTCAGCACTCAGCCTTCTTCACAGTCCAACTCTCACATCCATACATGACCACTGGAAAAACCATAGCCTTGACTAGACGGACCTTTGTTAGCAAAGTAATGTCTCTGCTTTTGTATATGCTATCTAGGTTGGTCCTAACTTTCCTTCCAAGGAGTAAGCATCTTTTAATTTCATGGCAGCAATCACCATCTGCAGTGATTTTGGAGCTCAAAAAAATAAAGTCTGACACTGTTTCCCCATCTATTTCCCATGAAGTGATGGGACCAGATGCTATGATCTTAGTTTGCTGAATGTTGAGCTTTAAGCCAACTTTTCCACTTTCCTCTTTCACTTTCATCAAGAGGCTTTTTAGTTCCTCTTCACTTTCTGCCATAAAGGTGGTGTCATCTGCATATCTGTGGTTATTGATATTTCTCCTGGCAATCTTGATTCCAGCTTGTGCTTCTTCCAGCCCAGCATTTCTCATGATGTACTCTGCATATAAGTTCAATAAGCAGGGTGATTAGTGAGAACAAATTTTGTTCTTATTTGGCAAAACGGCAACTGAAATTTTGAAAACTCACTGACTAAAGATTAAAATAAAAATAAAACTATTTCATGCTATGCTTTTCCTTCTGAAAACCATTTATGAAATCCGTTTCACATGAAATTTCAATCTGGGTCTGTTTTAGATTTTAAAAATCACACTCTATAAGGTGGAAATTAAAAATGTTATTTACCAATAAACACTGAAAAATGGACCTTAAATACTATAACAGTATTTAAATGACAAAATGAAAGATTGTTTTAATAGATATCTATCATTAAAAAATTAGAAAATATCCTGCTTCTTGTCAGGTAGCAAGCTTATACTTAACATCTTTCCATATGTCTAAATGGAAAATACTCAAATAAACAATTTTTCTTTTCAACTAAACTTTTATTTAAGCAACAGTATTAAAATAAGAACACTGACATCATAATCAACTAAAAGGCAAACTGAAAAACTCAATTAAAATCATATTTTTTAAGGCTGCTACTAGAAATTATTACATGAATTAATTACTACAAAGTTTTAAATTTTTGCTGTTTTAATTTTATTTGTACCTAAATGTTCATGTATATGTTTCTGTGTGTTTTCCAAAGTCACAGATTTTTACTGTGGAGTTTTTAAATGTGACTAATCTATTAGGAGCTCAATAAATATGTGGTGAATAAAATGTGGTTATATCTTAGTAAAATGTATGGAAATATAAAAAATCAGGGTGACATTTATTACCTAGCTTAAAATTATTAAGATCTACATTTTTAGCCCTTAGTAGAGTCTGACTGTGAGTTTGGTGTGATCTTCCTCCAAGTAAGAACATGCTAGACAAAGTAAATTCTCATGTTAGATTTTGAACTCAATTCCTAAGCCACTAAGCACCCTGCCTTTTGTGTCAAAAATGTCTATAGAGCTAATGATCTCTGCCACAGGAAAGAATGTGAAAATTTGGCATTTCTGGTGCTCACATGTTCACCAAGTATGAGTAACATATGTAGGAATTATTAAGATGGAATGTGAGACAGAAAACAGAAGGAGCAAAGTCAGCAGCTGATGGGGACACAGCTAAACAGATGAAAAGTATCACCAACAGTAATCCATCTTGAGTTTGAACTGTACTGTCAATGAAGACCACTTTTAATGAGAAAAGCTAACTTTTCAAGATGATTATGTTTGTTCTTTTATCTTATTCAATTACAAGAGCTCAAGTCTACAAATTTAAAGCTGAATTTTAAATAATGTTCATATGTGTCAATAGATGTTTTACATATTAATGTGCTATATTAACAGACAAAATATAGTGTGCCACATTGCGTTTTAAAGTATTTAACTAAGCATTTTTTCTGGTGGTCTGGTGGCTCAGACAGTAAAGAAACTGCCTACAATGAGGGAGACCTGAATTCGACCCCTGGGTCAGGAAGAACCCACAGAGAAGGGAATGGCAACCCACTCCAGTATTCTTGCCTGGAGAATCCCATGAACAGAGTGGCATGCGGGCTACAGACCATGGTGTCACAAAGAGTAGCACCTGGCTGACCCAGTAAGCAGGCACTAACATATGAGTAAAATAAGCAGTATTTGTATCCTGTTTAGGAAAATATCTTTGATTTATATTGCTTCCTATTAAGGGGCATCCTGGGTGGTGCCAGTGTTAAAGAATCTGCCTACCCATGCAGGAGACATAAGAGACATGGGTTCAATCCCTGGGTTAGGAAGATCCCCTGGAGGAGGAAATGGCAACCCACTCCAATATTCTTGCCTGGAGAATCCCATGGACACACATGGGGTGGCAAAGAGTTGGACAGGACTGAAGCAACTTAGCACGAACACATGCCTCCAATCAAAGGGACCAAATAGAATTAAGTGAAACTGTCAGTAAACATTGACATTAAGCAACAAATTTAGCTCATGTAATCCATACATGCATTTATTCTATATAATATCACAAGTTTAGCAAGATAAAATATGTTGACTTCAGTATTGGTGCCATTCCTAGACTGAAAACTTTGTAAACTGTATGAAGTTTCTATTGAACAAGTGTATTGATACAGAACACTATATATTAGGACAAAGAAAATACCTTTTCCCATAATGAGACAGTTAGTTCAGTTGCTCAGTCTTGACTGACTCTGTGACCCCATGGACTGTAGCATGTCAGGCTTCCTTGTCCATCACCAACTCCTAGAGTTTGCTCAGACTCATGTCCATCAAGTTGGTGCTGTCATCCAACCATCTGATCCTCTGTCGCCCCTTTCTGCTCCTGCCCTCAATGTTTCCCAGCATCAGGGTCTTTTCCAATAAGTCAGTTCTTCACATCAGGTGCCAAGTTTTGGAGCTTCAGCCTCAGCCCTTCCAACAAATATTCAGAATTGATTTCCTTGAAGATTGACTGGTTGGATCTCCTTACAGTCCAAGGAACTCTTAAGAGTCTTCTCCAACACCACAGTTCAAAAGCATCAATTCTTTGGCACTCAGCTTTCATTATGTTTCAGCTCTAACGTTCATATGTAACTCCTGGAAAAATCATAGTTTCGACTAAGTGGAACTTTGTCTGCTTTTTAATATGCTGTCTAGGTTGGTCATAGCTTTTCTTCCAAGGAGCAAGTGTCGTTTAATTTTGTGGCTACAGTCACCATCTGTAGTGATTTTGGAGCCCAAGAAAATAAAGTCTGTCACTGTTTCCATTGTTTCTCACCTATTTGTCCTGAAGTGATGGGAATGGATCCCATGATATCAGTAATTTGAATGTTGAGTTTTAAGCCAGCTTTTTCACTCTCCTCTTTCACTTTCATCAAGAGGCTCTTTAGTTCCTCTTCGCTTTCTCCCATGAGGGTGGTGTCATCTGCATATCTGAGGCTACTGATATTTCTCCATGCAGTCTTGATTCTAAATTGTGCTTCATCCAGCCCAGCATTTCACACGATGTACTCTGCATATGTTAAATAAGCAGGGTGACAATATACAGCTTTGACGTACTCCTTTCCCAATTTAGAACCAGACCATTTTTCTATGTCCAGTTCTAACTGTTGCTTCTTGACCTGCATACAGATTTCTCAGGAGGCAGGTAAGGTGGTCTGGTATTCACATTCCTTTAAGAATTTTCCACAGTTTGTTGTGATCCACACAGTCAAAGGCATGAGCATAGTCACTGAAGCAGAAGTAGATTTTTTTTTTCCCTAGAATTCTCTTGCTTTTCTATGATCCAGTGGATTGGCAATTTGATTTTTGGTTCCTCTGGCTTTCCTAAATCCAGCTTGAACATATAGAAGTTCTTGGTTACACACTGTTGAAGCCTCACTTAGAGAATTTTGAGCATTACTTTGCTAGTGTATGAGATGAGTGCAATTGTGTGGTAGTTACAACATTCCTGTCAGTCTTTCTTTGGGATGGGAATGAAAACTGTCTTTTTCCAGTCCTGTGGCCACTGCTGAGTTTTCCAGTTTTGCTGGCATGTTGAGTGCAGGACTTTAATAGCACATTGTTTTAGAATTTGGAATAGCTCAGCTGGAATTCCATCACCTCCACTAGCTTTGTTTATAGTGATGCTTTCAAAGGACCACTTGACTTTGCACTCAAAGATGTTTTTGGTTTTAGTCAAGTGATTACAGCATTGTGGTTGTCTGGCTCATTAAGATCTTTTTTGTATAGTTATTCTGTGTATTCTTGCCACCTCTTCTTAATATCTTCTGCTTCTATTAGGTCCATACCATTTCTGTCCTTTATAGAGCCCATCTTTTCATGAAATGTTCCCTTGTTTTCTCTAATTTTCTTTAAGAGAGCTCTAGTCTTTCTGATTCTATTGTTTTCCTTTAGTTTTTATTTTTATTTTTTGCATTGATCACTTAGGAAGGCTTTCTTATCTCTCCCTGCTATTGCTTGCAATTCTGTATTGAGATGGATATATCTTTCCTTTTTCTCATTTGCCTTTTGCTTCTCTTCTTTCTCAGTTATTCCTAAGGCCTCCTTAGACAACCATTTTGCCTTTTTTCATTTCTTCTTCTTGGGGATTGTTTTGATCACCACCTCTGTAGAATGTCATGAACCTCCGTCCATAGTCTGTCTTTCAGATCTAATCCTTTAAATGTATTTGTCACTTCCACTGTATAATAGGGATTTAATTTAGGTCATACATGAAAGAATGGTCTAGTGGTTTTCCCTACTTTCTTCAATTTAAGTCTGAATTTTGCCTAAGGAGTTCATGGTCTGAGTCACAGTCTAAATGACAACAATATGGGACTCCATACATCAGTCTCTTTTTGCCTTCTTCATTCAGCCAGATGACCACATGATAATGTTGCCATAGACCCAGCAACAAAAGCAAGTGTTCAGATTTTTACCTCTGGACATTTACAAACTTTATTTGATGTGTCCTGATCAGAGTCAAGAAGAGAGGCAGTAACAAATGTAACCAATAAGTGTTTTAAAGTTTTTGTCTATATTTAACCATCTGCCTCATTTGGGGTCTGTTTCTATGGACAGGTATGCTTTCTCCTTTCTGAGTTGCATTTTATTGCTTTCAAACATGGTTAGTAATGTTTGTTTAGATGACCCATTTAATTTGAGATTACTGAGGGTCTGGATTTTTTTGTCTTCTAAGGAATATTGCAATTTTTTTTTCCTTGTAGGCAATTAAGTGTTAGCTTGAATTTCAATTATTGTTTTGAAGCTTTGTCAGGGAATGTCTGGGGTTCCCTACCCACTGACAAGTTTTTAGCCTTAATACTAAGCCATGACTTTTACGGAGGGTTACTGAATTCTACTCCAGCACAATGAAACTCAATTTCGTTATAGCTATGTGAAAGTCTGGAAAACATTTCACTCATATGTTTCAGCTCATTTTTTACCCATATACGTGCTGTTTTACCCATTTTTTTTTTGTTTTAGTTTTCAAGAAGCATTCAAAAGGATCTGATGTCCATTTATAGAGCTTTTTTTTCTCTAATGGTCTCTTTTCTCTGAAACTGTCCCTGAAATGTTCAGACATGCCATGATCTCTCCTAAAATCTGATCACTAATTTGGACACTCAGCAAGATTATTGCTTGGGATACTCCTCCTTGCCCTGTGCTCTAGTTTCCCCCAGACACCGAGCCTGAAGGGCAACCAACAGGTTCATCTTGTCTGGTTTAGTTTTCCCAGCAACCACAATAGATTTTTGGCTTTTCAATGTCTGAAAATACTTATTTTAAAAATTTTATTCAAATTTTGGAAAACTGGTTCCTCCAACGTTATCACTGGCCCATGTTGTTGTTGTGCAGTCACCCAGTCATGTCTGACTCTTTGTGACCCTTTGGACTGCAGCACTGCAGGCCTCCCTGCCCTCGCCATCTTCTGGAGTTTGCCCAAGTTCATGCTCTTTGCATCGGTGATGCTGTCCAGTGACCACATCCTCTGATGCCCTCTTCTCCTTCTGCTCTCAATCTTCCCCAGCATCAGGAACTTTTCCAATGGGTTGTCTGTTCGCATCAGATGAGCAAAATATTGAAGCTGAAGCTTCAGCATCAGTCCTTCCAGCGAAGATTCAGAGTTGATTTCCCTTAAGATTGGCTGTTTTGATCTCCTTGCTGTCCAAGGGACTTTCAGGAGTTTTCTCCAGCACCACAGTTTGAAAGTGTCAATTCTATGGTGCTCTGCCTTCTTTACGGCCCAGCTCTCACACCTGAACATGACCACTGGAAAGAACATAGCCTTGACTATACAGACATTTGTCAGCAGAGTAATATATATTTTTGCTTTTCAACATACTACCTAGGTTTGTCATCGCTTTCCTGCCAAGAAGCAACAATCTTCTGATTTCATGGCTGCAGTCACCATCCGCAGTGATTTTGTAGCCCCAGAAGAGGAAATCTGTCACTACTTCCCCCTTTTCTCCTTCTATTTTCCCTGCAGTAATGGGGGTGGATGCCATGATCTTAGTTTTTGTTGTTGTTGTTGTTGTTTTAATATTTAGTCTTAAGTCGGGTCTTCTACTCTCCTCCTTCAAGAGCCTTCTCAAGAGGCTCATTAGTTCCTCTTTGCTTTCTGCTATTAGAGTGGTATCAGCCACATAACTGAGGTTCTTGATGTTTCTCCTGCCTATGTTGATTCCAGCTTGCATTTCTTATGATGTGCTCAGCATATAGGTTAAACAAACAGGGTAACAGCAGACAGCCCTGTCATACTCCTTTCTGAATCTTGAACCAATCAGTTGTTCCATATAGGGTCCTAACTGTTGCTTCTTGACCCACTTACAAGTTTCTCAGGAGAAAGGTAAGAAGGTCTGGTATTCCCGTCTCTCTAAGAACTTTCCACAGTTTGTCATAATCTACACAGTCAAAGGCTTTAACATAGTAGATGTAACTAGGTAGATGTTTCTGAAATTCCCTTGTTTTCTCTATAGTCCAGCAAATGTTGGTATTTGATCTCTAGTTTCTCTTCTTTGTCTAAACCCAGCTTGGCCATCTGGAAGTTCTTGGTTTGCATAATGCTGAAGCCTAGCATGCAAGTTTTAAGTGTGACCTTACTAGCATGGGAGATGAGTGCAATTGTCAGATGGTTAGCACATTCTTTGGTACCACCCTTCTTGGGAATAGGGATAAGGGTTGACCTTTTTTAGTCCTGTGGCCACTGCTGGGTCCTCCAAATTTGCTGACATTTGCTGTCATGATGAATGCAAAACTTTGATGGCATCATCCTTTAGGGATATGAATAGTTCTGCAGGAATTTCATTGGCTGATCCTTGGTGGCATATACATTCACACGTTGGGATTTTCCAAAAAAGAGCTCATAATGTGTCATTCATTATTTCAACCAAAATCCTTTCTATTTTGTAAATGGCAAATTAATGATCTTAGATGTATACTTGTCATTAAAGCTCTAATGATTATGAAGTTTTGCTCATTATATCATCAATTTTTCCCTGGGTAAAGTTTTACTAGATTAACAGAGAATATACACCTATATATCTACCTATTGTAGATAATCAGATTGCCTATTGTAGATAAGCAGGTTCATTTGTGGTTTTCCTTTCACACAGTCTCCTTACTTGAAAGTCAAAGCTTACCATGACTCATTACTTTTAACACACTCATTCTTTTGCTTCCAAGAAAGTAATTTTCTCCAAGGAAATACACATTTAAAGCTGTGTTGCTTTTGCTTCTAAACTCTTAACATGTTTTAAGTTGTATCCAAGGGATTCTGTTCTATGAAGAGAAGTAAATAGATTTTTATGAAGAGGACAGTAGAACAAATTTAACTGACTCTGAAAATAAGCCTCATTCTGAAAGGCCTCATTCTGAGGGTGAGAGTGGGGAAGATATACTATATTTTACCATTAGGAAGTATATTGTAACAGGTAAAATTTGCATCAAAGT
The DNA here is from genome assembly GCF_027580195.1 of Bos mutus. NCBI lineage: Eukaryota > Metazoa > Chordata > Mammalia > Artiodactyla > Bovidae > Bos > Bos mutus. The sequence continues at coordinate 9,289,973 of NC_091622.1, forward strand.
TTTCCCAGTCTTTCGGATGGCACCTATCCTTAAGTGATGCAAGGAATATTGTTGATTTATCCAGAATTATGATTATAAACCAAACTACCACAGTGTCATAGTTAGAGAACATTTTCCTCAGATGTAAATAATGTCTGTCTCATTTGAGGGTTGCTATCTACTATTAGGTTTTGTGTTATCATCACATTAATTTTATTGGGATTTTTAATCAATGCAAAATTTTACTAACATAAAATATATATCTGGTATGGTGAAATCTGAAAGTTTGTTTTATAGACATTGTAGGAAACATGAATTCAGTTATTAATTTGGAAAATTATTCAAAAAAGCCTTAACAATTTTATTGATGATATCTTATGTATGATATAATTTAGCATTTACACATACCCTCCAATAAAACAAAATGTATTTATATTAGAAGACTCAAATAGATCTAATCATTGAATTCAGTTCAGTCTCTCAGTTATGTCTGACTTTTTGCCACCCCATAGACTGCAGCATACCAGGCTTCCGTATTTAGCACCAGTCCCCAGACCTTGTTCAGTCTCAGGTATATGGAGTCATTGATACCATTCAATTATCTCATCCTCTGTCATCCCCTTCTCCTCCTACCTTCAATCTTTCACAGCATCAGGGTCTTTTCTAATGAGTCAGTTCTTCACATCAAGCGGCCAGAGTATTGGAGTTTCAGCTTCAGCATCAGTCCTTCCAATGAATATTCAAGACTCATTTCCTTTAGGATTGAACGGTCTGGTCTCCTGGCAGGCCAGGGGACTGTCAAGAGTCTTTTCCAGCACCACAGTTCAAAAGCATCAATTCTTCACTACTCAGCTTTCTTTATGGTCCAACTCTCACATCCATACATGACTACTGGAAAAACCATAGTTTTGACTAAATGGATCTTTCTTGGCAAACTAATGTCTCTGTTTTTTAATATGTGTCTAGTTTGGACATAGCTTTACTTCCAAGGAGTAAGCATCTTTTAATTTCATGGCTGCAGTCACCATCTGCAGTGATTTTTGAGCCCAAGAAAATAAAATCTGTCACTGTTTCCATTGTTTCCCCATTTTTTTTGTCCTGAAGTGATGGGAATGGATGCCAAGATCTTAGTATTTTGAATGTTGAGTTTTAAGCCAGCTTTTTCACTCTTCTCTTTCACTTTCATCAAGAGGTTTTTTAGTTCCTCTTTGCTTTCTGCCATAAGGGTGAAGTCATCTGCATATCTGAGGTTATTGATATTTCTCCCGGCAATCTTGATTTCAGTTTGTGCTTCATCCAGCCCAGCATTTCTCATGATGTACTCTGCATATAGGTTAAATAAGCAGGGTGACAACATACAGCCTTGACGTACTCCTTTCCCAGTTTGGAACCAGTCTGTTGTTCTATGTCCAGTTCTAACTGTTGCTTCTTGACCTGCATACAGATTTCTCAGGAGGCAGGTAAGGTGGTCTGGTATTCACATTCATTTAAGAATTTTGCACAGTTTGTTGTGATCCACACAAAGGCATTAGCATAGTCAATGAAGCAGATGTTTTTCTCTGGAACTCTTTTGCTTTTTCTATGATCCAGTGGACTTTGGCAATTTGATCTTTGGTTCCTCTGGGTTTTGTAAATCCAGCTTGAACATCTGGAAGTTCTCGGTTCACACACTGTTGAAGCTTCGCTTAGAGAATTTTTAGCATTGCTTTGCTAGTGTATGAGATGAGTGCAATTGTGTGATAGTTTCAAAATTTTTTGGCATAGCCTTTTTTTGGGATTAGAATGAAAACTGACCTTTTCCAGTCCTGTGGCTACTGCTGAGTTTTCCAATTTTGCTGGCATATTGAGTGCAGCACTTTAATAGGACATTATTTTAGAATTTGGAATAGCTCAGCTGGAATTCCATCACCTCCACTAGCTTGTTTATAGTGATGCTTTCAAAGGACCACTTGACTTCACACTCAAAGATGTCTGGTTTTAGTCAAGTGATTACAACATTTATTTGGCTCATTAAGATCTTTTTTGTATAGTTCCTCTGTGTATTGTTGCCACCTCTTCTTAATATCTTCTACTTTTGTTTGGTCCATACAATTTCTGTCCTTTATTATGCTCATCTTCGCATGAAATGTTCCCTTGTTCTCTAATTTTCTTAAAGAAATCTCTAGTCTTTCTGATTCTATTGCTTTCCTCTTTTTTTTTTTTTTTGCATTGATCAGTTAGGAAGGCTTTCTTATCTCTCCTTGCTATTCTTTGGAACTCTGCATTCACATGGATATATTTTTCCTTTTCTCCTTTGCTTTTGCTTCTTTTCTCAGATATTTGTAAGGCCTCCTCAGAGAACATATTTTCCTTTTTGCATTTCTTTTTCTTGGGGTTGGTTTCATGGACTTCTGTTCAGGTGCAAACCTTGGTCCATAGTTCTTCAGGCACTCTTCTTATCAGATCTAATCCCTTGAATCTGCTTGTCACTTCCATTGTATAATAGTATGGGATTTGATTTAGGTCATACCTGAATGGTCTAGTGATTTTCCCTACTTGCTCAATTTAAATCTGAATTTTGTAATAAGGAGTTCATGATATGAGCCACATTCAGCTCCTTGTCTTGTTTTTACTGTTTAAATATGAGCATTATGAACTAATAAAGTGACTTTTATTTTTTAATTAATTTATGTTTCAGAATTAGTTCATGTGTTCTCTTCCTGTGAAACATTTAGCATTTTATCAAATATTTTTCTTAATTCTGAAACATTAAAAGAAAACATAATTAGGGAATAAAGTTAATTTTATTGCATTCCTCTAGAAGACTCTTGACAGTCCCTTGGACTGCAAGGAGATCCAACCAGTCCATTCTGAAGGAGATCAGCCCTGGGATTTCTTTGGAAGGAATGATGCTAAAGCGGAAACTCCAGTACTTTGGCCACCTCATGTGAAGAGTTGACTCATTGGAAAAGACTCTGATGTTGGGAGGGATTGGGGGCAGGAGGAGAAGGGGACAACAGAGGATGAGATGGCTGGATGGCATCACTGACTTGATGGATGTGAGTCTGAGTGAACTCCGGGAGTTGGTGATGGACAGGGAGGCCTGGTGTGCTGCGATTCATGGGGTCACAAAGAGTCGGACACGACTGAGCGACTGAACTGAACTGAACTGATTGCTAAGTGATAACTTTATTTTTTTTTGTTTGTTTTGTTTTGTTTTGTTTTTTCTTTAATAGAAAATTATTTAATTAGTATACATGTGTTCCCCCTCCTGAACCCTCCTCCCTCCTCCCTCCCACACCATCCCTCTGGGTCATCCCAGTGCACCAGCCCCAAGCATCCAGCATCGTGCATTGAACCTGGACTGGCATCTCATTTCATACATGACGTTTCACATGTTTCAATGCCATTCTCCCAAATCTTCCCACCCTCTCCCTCTCCCACAGAGTCCATAAGACTGTTCTATACATCAGTGTCTCTTTTGCTGTCTCGTACACCGGGTTATTATAAAATTCACCATTTAGAAAACATTTTTCATAATTCCAAACAACTGCTTTATTTTTTAATTTCTATATAATTCAATTATATAGAATCTGAAAGGAAAAATTGATTTCAACTTTGTATTCAAAGAGGTAGAAAAGAAAACAGATGATGATAAATAATTAGACCCAAATGAAAATGAATTGTATGGGGCTTAGTTTTTTGTCTTTACTATGTTGAAACTACATTCCCCAATATTCCTTTTTCACTAATTTTCATGTTAGAATTCATCACAAGATGATTTTGCATGAGATTTATAAGCTTTCCCAATGGCACTAGGTTAAAGTATCTGCCTGACTATGTGGAAGACGAAATAAACCTGGGTTTGATCCCTGGGTCAGGAAAGAAACTTGGAGAAGGAAATGGCAACCCACTCCAGTTTTCTTGACTGGAGAATCCCATGGACAGGGAGCCTAGCAGGCTAGTACATGGGGTCACAAAAGAATTGGACATGACTGAGCACAAGCATGTCTATCTCTCCTGCTCTTTAGGTCAGTTTAGAGTGGCAAGCACTGCTGTATTCTAGCACAGTGTTCCTATCTGTTGCCGTCACTCACCCTGCTCTCCTCCCCGGACACAAGGTGCAAGATGCACAATATATTCTAGTGGTTTTAATGGGCTCTGATTTCCCCTCCTGCTCCAGGTTTTCATGCCCAGCTTTTCTTCCTGACTACCAACTGACTTTCAGAAATTCAGGCCAGTCATGAGATTCAGAGGCTCCAACTCCTCATACATATTTTAACCAGTCCCTGGGTTAATCAAAGTCTGATTCTCATAATAAAACCATTACTCCATATCTCATGGTGTCTCTGCTTCCCTGACTGAAATCTAATCGATACAGAGAGAGATATAGGTATTACTTTACTTGCAAGCCTCAGTTTTCTAACCTGTTATATGTGAAGCTGGCGTGTTCTCAAAGACTTGCTGTGCCATTAATGTTATAAAATATGTATAGCACTTAGGACTGTATCTGTCAGAGTAAACAATATATACAAATTCTGTATAATAAGAATAATGGTAAATATTTACTTGACCTGTTGAATTTAATATTACTTATTTTTTTCTTAAAATGAATACTATATTTGCATATTTAAGCATAAATATCTCATTTCTGCACTTATTTATTTATTGTGGAAGTGGTGTGTGTTACATTTAATTCTAATAAGTCAACTTCCATTTTTATATAGGATAATTTTAAATTGGAATAAAGTCATATTATAAACATAATTACATGAATAACAAATGATATTTATAATTTTGAGATAAACTAACTCTGATTTGTTTTTCAAATATTTATACTTAGAACTCTTCATGTGAATAAGTAACATTTGATGCAAATGTATTATGTTTATATTTGAAATACTTTATTTCTATTTCCCCCTATAATGATAAATAGAAATATTTATGTAAAAGTACAATATATTCTCAGCTTCCCAAGTGGCTCAGTGGTAAAGAATCTGCTGGCAATGCAGAAGATGCGGATTCAATCCCTGGGTCAGAAAGATTCTTTGGAGAAGGAAATGGCTACTCCACTCTAGTATTCTTGCCTAGGAAATCCCATGGACAGAGGAGCCTGGTGGGCTACTTTCCATGGGCTTTTTAAAGAGTCAGACACAACTTAGTGACTGAACAACAAAAATCTATGCTATCTGAAATAAAAAAGAAATTAAAATTTTGCCATTTAAATTTACATTTCTGGACATTTAATACTTGTCCTGGCTTCTGGGTTTTATTATATTCAACTATTGGGATAGTCATTTTTAGAAGTACCTTATTTATAGCATATTCCTTTCTGTTAAGTTTTAATAATCCAAATATTTTGATAGATAAAGTATGTCATTTTCTTTGTTTAAAAAAAAATTCTTTAAGAAAATCTTCAGTTTCAGAACCCCAGAGTGAACTGGCAAAATTCCAAGACTCCTAAAGGAACAATTTACATTTTCTTTTTCAACTTTATACATTAAATATTGTATTAAATTAATTAATTGCAGATTTATTAAACTGTGCTCTAAAGAAATAAATTCCAACCTACATGCCACATTTTTAAAATAAAATATGATAAAACCTTTGATGAAGAAGATGACTACCCAACAAGAGACCATTAGCAATTCCATCTTACACTCTACAAAAAAGCATGCTGTGTGGAAGTGATTGCATTTGAAGTTATTCATACATTTGAATGCAAACTACCCAAGTGTGAAAAATGAGACTTCCATTTGCTATAAAAATAAATTAGCAGGCATTGCTTTGCAGGCAAAACCTTTTGAGCATCTCAATTCATAACTATTCATGGTAACATAAACAGATGTCTTTGTTCATACTGTGAACCACTGTATGATATTGTTTTATTCAACATTTCTTTATATCTACCATGAATGTAGGTGACTTGTTTTAGGATGCAATAAAACCACTCTGGTTGTAGAGATCCTGAGGGAAATTATACAATAATGTTACCTACATAACTAATTTTCTTCTTATGAAATCATGATCCCACTACAATTTTAGAGCTAAAGGATATATTGTTTAACATCATCATTCCTATGTTTATATCTCAGAAAATCATAAAAGGTATTTTTTAATATAAAAATACACTTTTTATGCAGGAAGTCCTATGGGAAGATAAGATTTTATTTCTAAATGAAAAGTACCAGGAAGTAAAGGTTGAATAAGTTACATGTAGCTTATTGACACGAAAATTACTTCTTTTAATTTGAAAAAAGTAAATTTCTCTGAGAAATTATCATAATAGTGATCCCACTACATTTTAAGTTAGAGAGGTTATTCAAGAGAAGGATCAAAGATAAATTATTTTGAATTTTTGCATTTTAAAAACTCCTGGGAAAAATTTAAGAATGCAAAAAAATTACCTTAAGTGTAACAGTTCTTTTTTTTATTTAAATTTATTTATTTTAATTGGAGGCTAATTACTTTACAATATTGTATAGCTTTTGCCATACATCAACATGAATCTGCCACGGGTGTACACATGCTCCCCATCCTGAACCCCCCTCCCACTTCCCTCCTCATACCATCCCTCTGGGTCATCCCAGTGCACCAGCCCCAAGCATCCTGTATCCTGCATCGAACCTGGACTGGCGATTCATTTCTTATATGATATTATACGTGCTTCAATGCCATTCTCCCAAATCATCCCACCATCTCCCTCTCCCATAGAGTCCAAAAGACTGTTCTATACATCTGTGTCTCTTTTGCTGTCTTGGATACAGGGTTATCGTTACCATCTTTCTAAATTCCATATATATGCGTTAGTATACTGTATTGGTGTTTTTCTTTCTGGCTTACTTCACTCTGTATAATAGGCTGAAGTTTCATCCACCTCATTAGAACTGATTCAAATGTATTCTTTTTAATGACTGAGTAATACTCCATTGTGTATATGTACCACTGCTTTCTTATCCATTCATTTGCTGATAGATGTCTAGATTTCTTCCATGTCCTGGCTATCGTAAACAGTGTTGCATGAGCATTGGGGTACACGTGTCTCTTTCAATTCTGGTTTCCTCAGTGTGTATGCCCAGCAGTGGGATTGCTGGATCATAAGGCAGTTCTATTTCCAGTTTTTTAAGGAATCTCCACACTGTTCTCCATAGTGGCTGTACTAGTTTACATTCCCACAAACAGTGTAAGAGGGATCCCTTTTCTCCACACCCTCTCCAGCATTTATTGCTTGTAGACTTCCAAAATACATGCACTCACATCCATATATTGATTTATCCACTGGAAAAAATATTATGCCATGTAAAGAACAAAAATTTAGAGTTTAAAAAGCTATTTTTGATCCTAATTCAAATGGCTACATAATTTTTCCTTTTAAAACTTAAAACTTGTTTTCTCATCTATAAAATGAAAATAATCAAAACCACCTTCTATGCTTTTGAAGACTGTATTTTAAGGGTTGATTTACAGAATAATTATTGAATTTTTAATTTAGTGCCACATAAGCAGCCACCCAAGATGGGCGGTTCATGGTGGAGAGGTCTGACAGAATGTGGTCCACTGGAGAAGGGAATGGCAAACCAGTATTTTGCCTTGAGAACCCCATGAACAGTATGAAAAGGCAAAATGATAGGATACTGAAAGAGGAACTTCCCAGGTCAGTAGGTGCCCAATATGCTAGTGGAGATCAGTGGAGAAATAACTCCAGAAAGAATGAAGGGATGGAGCCAAAGCAAAAACAATGCCCAGTTGTGGATGTAACTGGTGATAGAAGCAAGGTCTGATGCTGTAAAGAGCAATATTGCATAGGAACCGGGAATGTTAGGTCCATGAATCAAGGCAAATTAGAACTGATCAAACAGGAGATGGCAAGAGCAAATGTCAACATTCTAGGAATCAGCGAACTAAAATGGACTGGAATGGGTGAATTTAACTCAGATGACCATTATATCTACTCCTGTGGGCAGGAATCCCTTAGAGAAATGGAGTAGCCATCATGGTCAACAAAAGAGTCCAAAATGCAGGACTTGGATGCAATATCAAAAATGACAGAATGATCTCTGTTCGTTTCCAAGGCAAACCATTCAATATCACAGTAATCCAAGTCTATGCCCCAACCAGTAATGCTGAAGAAGCTGAAGTTGAACGGTTCGACGATGACCTACAAGACCGTTTAGAACTAACACTCAAAAAAGATGTCCTTTTCATTATAGGGACTGGAATGCAAAAGTAGGAAGTCCAGAAACACCCGGAGTAACAGGCAAATTTGGCCTTGGAATACGGAATGAAGCAAGGCAAAGACTAATAGAGTTTCGCCAAAAGAACACACCGGTCATAGCAAACAACTTCTTCCAACAACACAAGAGAAGACTCTACATGTGGACATCACCAGATGGTCAACACCAAAACCAGACTGATTATATTCTTTGCAGCCAAAGCTGAGAAGCTCTATACAGTCAGCGAAAACAAGACTGGGAGCTGACTGTGATTCAGATCATGAACTCCTTATTGCTAAATCCAGACTTAAATTGAAGAAAGTAGGGAAAACCACTAGACCATTGAGGTATGACCTAAATCAAATCCCTTATGATTATACAGCAGAAGTGAGAAATAGATTTAAGGGATTGATCTGATAGAGTGCCTGATGAACTATGGATGGAGGTTTGTGACATTGTACAGGAGACAGGGATCAAGACTATTCCCATGGAAAAGAAATGCAAAAAGGCAAAATGGCTGTCTGGGGAGGCCTTTCAAATAGCTGTGAAAAGAAGAGAAGCAAAAAGCAAAGGAGAAAAGGAAAGATATAAGCATCTGAAGGCAGAGTTCCAAAGAATAGCAAGAAGAGATAAGAAAGCCTTCCTCAGTGATCAATGAAAAGAAATAGAGGAAAACAACAGAATGGGAAGTACTAGAGATCTCTTCAAGAAAATTAGAGATACCAAGAGAAAATTTCATGCAAAGATGGGCTCGATAAAGGACAGAAGTGGTATGGACCTAGCAGAAGATATGAAGAAGAGGTGGCAAGAACACACAGCAGAACTGTACAAAAAAGATATTCATGACCAAGATAATCACAATGGTGTGATCACTCACCTAGAGCCAGACATCCTGGAATGTGAAGTCAAGTGGGCCTTAGAAAGCATCACTACGAACAAAGCTAGTGGAGGTGATGGAATTCCAGTTGAGCTATTTCAAATCCTGAAAGATGATGCTGTGAAAGTGCTGTAGTCAATATGCCAGCAAATTTGGAAAACTCAGCAGTGGCCACAGGACTGGAAAAGGTCAGTTTTCATTCCAATCCCTAAGAAAGGCAATGCCAAAGAATGCTCCAATTACCGCACAATTGCACTCATCTCACACACTAGTAAAGTAATGCTCAAAATTCTCCAAGCCAGGCTTCAGCAATATGTGAACTGTGAACTTACAGATATTCAATCTGGTTTTAGAAAAGGCAGAGGAACCAGAGATCAAATTGCCAACATCCGCTGGATCATGGAAAAAGCAAGAGAGTTCCAGAAAAACATCTATTTCTGCTTTATTGACTATGCCAAAACCTTTGACTGTGTGGATCACAATAAACTGTGGGAATTTCTGAAAGAGATGGAAGTACCAGACCACCTGACCTGCCTCTTGAAAATCCTGTATGCAGGTCAGGAAGCAACAGTTAGAACTGGACATGGAACAACAGACTGGTTCCAAATAGGAAAAGGATTACGTCAAGGCTGTATATTGTCACCCTACTTATTTAACTTATATACATAGTACATCATGATAAACACTGGGCTGGAAGAAGCACAAGCTGGAATCAAGATTGCTGGGGGAAATATCAATAACCTCTGATATGCAGATGACACCACCCTTTTGGCAGAAAGTGAAGAAGAACTAAAGAGCCTCTTGAGAAAGTGAAAGAGGAGAGTGTAAAAGTTGGCTTAAAGCTCAACATTCAGAAAACGAAGATCATGGCATCTGGTCCCATCACTTCATGGGAAATAGATGGGGAAACAGTGGAAACAGTGTCAGATTTTATTTTGGCTGGCTCCAAAATCACTGCAGATGGTGATTATAGCCAGGAAATTAAAAGAAGCTTACTCCTTGGAAGAAAGTTATGACCAACCTAGATAGCATATTCAAAAGCAGAGACATTACTTTGCCAACAAAGGCCCGTCTAGTCAAGGCTATGGTTTTTCCTGTGGTCATGTATGGATATGAGAGTTGGACTGTGAAGAAAGCTGAGTGTCAAAGAATTGGTGCTTTTGAACTGTGGTGTTGGAGAAGACTCTTGAGAGTCCCTTGGACTGCAAGGAGATCCAACCAGTCCATTCTAAAGGAGATCAGTCCTGGGTGTTCTTTGGAAGGACTGGTGCTAAGGCTGAAACTCCAATACTTTGGCCACCTCATGCGAAGAGTTGACTCATTGGAAAAGACTCTGATGCTGGGAGGGATTGGGGGCAGGAGGAAAAGGGGACGACAGAGGATGAGATGACTGGATGGTGTCACCAACTCGATGGACATGAGTTTGGGTAAACTCTAGGAGTTGGTGATGGACAGGGAGGCCTGGCATGTTGTAATTCATGGTGTCACAAAGAGTCGGACATGTCTGAGCCACTGAACTAAACTGAACCGAACTGAAGCAGTATTATCACATAGATTTTCATCTTTAAATGTTTCTTGGTATTTTTAATATCAAGCACTAATACAGTGTCTTCATATTGAACATCAAGAAATAAGATCCTCAATTAAACAACCATAAGGACATCTCCCTGAGGAGGCAATGGCACCCCACTCCAGTACTCTTCCCTGGAAAATCCCATGGATGGAGGAGCCTGGTGGGCTGTAGTCCATGGGATCGCTAAGTGTCACACATGACTGAGCGACTTCACTTTCACTTTTCACTTTCATGCATTGGAGAAGGAAATGGCAACCTACTCCAGTGTTCTTGCCCAGGGAGACAGGGGAGCCTGTTGGGCTGCCATCTATGGGGTCGCACAGAGTCGGACACGACTGAAGCGACTTAGCAGCAGTAGCAGCAAAGACTTCTCCAAAAGTATTGACTTAAAAAAAAAAAAAAGAAAACTTACTAAGCAATCTTACAGATGCACCTTTTTCATTAATTAGGCTTAGTGATATATTAATAGCAAGTGTTAATGGCAATTGTTTGGTCGTAAGTGTTCCTAAGGGCAGTAAGCACAACAGCTGTAAGATAAGGGGGTTATCTGCATGCCATAGGTTCCTAGCTATAATATTTTATGGATTAATGGACACTCTGTTGTTTCCGACACTCATACATTACTAAACTTCATTCCCAGGAGAAACAAATTTTTTACCTTAACTGATTTAGCACTGCTTTCTTGAGTACTCTATTTGATGAGGCTAGGCAATGTCTTTTCCCTGCACTTGGAAATAAAAACAACTTCACCTGGACAGTAATGCCTCAGGGTTTTACTCAGAGTTCTTTTTATTTCTAACAAATACTGAAGGTTGATCTGAGTGATATCATGTCCCCCAGAGCTTCTACTCTTGCATTATGTGGGTGATTTGTTGCTTTGCTCTTCTTTTGAAGCCTACTCACAGAAAGACAGTATCCACTTGCTAAAGCTTTTAGTTTTAAAGGGACATAACTTCACCGAAGAAAAACTGCAGTTTGCCAAAATTCAGGTTTGATACTTAGAGCAACTGGTATCAAAACATGGTCTACACCTACATGCTGATAGACTTTTTGATGTCCTAAGTTTCCCCAAACCCAAAACTAAGCAGCAAATTTGAAATTTTCTTGGGCTGGTTTGTTATTGTAAAAATTGGATTCCAAATGTCTCTTTTATGGCCAAAACTCTATACGTTTTCCTAAAGAACAACAACCCCAACTCCATTTATAGGAAGAACCAGATGATACTGACTTCAAGGACTTAAACGAGAGTCTGATGAACCTACCTTCTCTTGGAGATCCCAGTTATGAGATTCCTTTTTTCTTTTTGTATATGAAAGGAAAAGGGATGGCTTTGGTTACTCACCCAAAAACACAAGGACCACCGTCAATCCATAAAATATAGCTGATAACTGATGGCATGTAGATAACCCCCTTATTGTAAAGCTATTATGCTTACTGCCCTTTTGATTAAGACCATCAAGAAAATCACTGTGGGATTCCTTTTAACCATTTTTGTACCTCATGCATTAGAAGCTCTTCTGAATTCTCTACACTGAACATTTATTAGTCAACCATGTGACCTCCTATGAAGACATTTTGTTAACTGCTTTTCATATTACTCTTTTATATCATAGTAACCTTAATCCTGCTACTCTTTTCCCTCTCCATCACTGGTGAAGTCCTTCACAATTGCTTAAAGCTGACGGGCCATTTCCTGACTCTTGTGATCTACAGGAAATACCTTTGATATTTCTGTCTTCTCATGGTTCACTGATGGTTCTTATTTAAAACATGACAATGGCAAATGTTGCATTGGGTATGCTATTGCAGCTCCTTTTGATGTTGTCGAGGGATAATCTTTATCTATTGCTACTTTGGCCCAACAGGATGAATTATATGCTCTTACAGGTTTTCACTTTAGCCAAGAACAAATTTTCAATATAGATTTTGATAGTAGATAAGATTTTGGAATAGCTCATGATTTTGGAATATTGTGGAAGTCACATGTCATTCTTATTTCCAGTGAAAATAAAATTTAGAAAGACCTATATGTTCAAGAATTATAGATATAATATTTTTACTTGCCACTTAAGTGATTACAAGATTCCAGGCCATTATAAACTTGATTCTCTGGAAGTTAAGGAAATCACCTTGCTGATATTTCCAGGAGAAAAGTTGTTGTTCAGTCACTCAGTCACGTTCGACTCTTTGTGACCCCATGGACTGCAGCATGACAGGCTTCCCTGCCTTTTGCTATCTCCTGGAGTTTCCTTAAACTCATATCCATTAGGTCCGTGATGCCATCCAACGATCTCATGCTCTGTCATCCCCTTTTCTCTTGCCTTCAGTCTTGGCCAGTATCAGGGTCTTTTCTAATGAGCTGGCTCTTTGCATCAAGTGGAGTTTCAGCTTCAGCATCGGTCCTTCCAATGAATGTTCAGGACGGATTTCCTTTAGGATGGACTGGTTTGATCTCCTTGCTGATCAATGGACTCTCAAGAGTCTTCTCCAACACTACAGTTCAAAAGCATCAATTCTTCACTGCTCAGTCTTCTTTATGGTCCAACTCTCACATCCATACATGACTACTGGAAAAAAAGACTATAGCTTTGACTATACTGGCCTTTGTCAGCAAAGTAATGTCTCTGCTTTTTAATATGCTGTCTAGGCTGGTCATAACTTTCCTTCCAAGGAGCAAGCATCTTTTAATCCCATGGCTTTACTCACCATCTGCAGGGATTTTGGAGCCCAAGAAAATAAAGTCTCTCACTGTTTCCATTGTTTCCCTATTTGTCATGAAATGATTGGACTGGATGCCATGATCCTGGTAGTTTGAATGTTGAATTTTAAGCCAGCTTTTTCACTCTTCCCTTTCACTTTCATCAAGAGGCTCTTTACTTCCTCCTCACTTTCTGCTATAAGGGTGGTGTCATCTACATATCTGAGGTTATTGATATTTCTCCCAGCAATCTTGATTCCAGCATGTGCTTCATTTAGCCCAGCATTTCGCATGATGTACTCAGCATATAAGTTAAATAAGCAGGGTGACAATATACAGCCTTGACATACTCCTTTCCCAATTTGGAACCAGTCTGTTGTTCCATGTCAAGTTCTAACTATTGCTTCTTGACCTCCATACAGTTTCTCAGGAGGCACGTAAGGTGGACTGGCATTCCCATCTTTTTAATAATTTTCTACAGTTTGTTGTGATCCACACAGTCAAAGGCTTTAGTGTAGTCAATGAAGCAGATTTTTTTTTTTTTTTTTGTATAATGTATTTTAAGATAAGATTGAAGTCTACACTTGCAGACAGATTACTACTTCTTCTATGACTAAAGTCTTTTTGGAAAAGTCATTCTCTACCTAGGAAACCTCTCTCAAACTTCATAGTGACTAAGGAATTAATTTTACTGGCCAGACAAATCTGTGCTGTTTGACTGGTTTTACAATACTTTTGCTGTGCTTATCACCCTAAGACTGTTTTAGATGAATACAATAATGGCATTTTAAGACTCAGTTGGCAACATTTACACAGGTCCTCCATATGCCTTGTGCAAAATTAGTTCTGTCAATCTTTCTAAATGTTAGATACACTCCTTTTGGTGTTTGTAAACGCTCACTCTTTGAGATAATTACAGAACACCCAATGCACTTGGCTCCTTTTTCTTTTGAACCACAACTGATAAAAGGAAATATACTCCAATATTACAAATGCTGATTGCTTCTATAAAAATGACCATGTTTTAGTAGAGCATTCTTTTCAGTTTGCCCTTGAGACTTTAAGCATCACTCCTTGCAACCTGAAGATTTTGTTTATTAGAAAACACACCTGCAGAAAAATTCTCACTCTCACTAGAAAGGTCCCCATCAGGTACTACTAGCCGACATTTCTGCCACCCAAATCCAAAGAACAGATTCTTTGGCCCACATGACATACCTAAGAAAGCACCAAATCTGAGCTAGACCTGCACATTATCTGGTGATCTGAAAGTAATTATTTTTCATATTTGAAGCAGGTGATATCTTATGAGACAGTTTTCCAAACATAGCTGTACCAAGTCTGATGGAAGCTCGTCACTAAATCTTGATGATGACATATCACTTAGGATGATCTCCAATGTGTATTACATTGATAGAGTATGGACTTCAGGTAAAAATACCTGAGAGTTCTTTTCCTACCCCTCCTTTTCTCTCAAATGTGACCTCAACAATTTTCTTATCTGTACACTTTCCCTCCGGAGACACTGCACCCAGGAAAGTCCTTCCTGACACTGAGGGACAAAAAGCAACTGAAACTACAAAACCTGACTTTGGATCAGTAATGCTTTCAGAGAAAGATCTTAATCAAAAAAAGGAAATGTAAAAGAATTAATACGAAAAAATCCTCAAATAAATAAAGTTGGGAGACCAGAATGGGGAACTCTTACATCCCGCAATGATAGTCTAGGAAGCAGAAAGACACTTCTTCCCTGGGAGGGACTCAGCCAAATAAAAATCCATGAACTCTTTGTTTACTATAGCCCTACCAACTTCCTTTTCCTCTATAAAAGTGTTCTCCTTCAGTGACTGTGTAGGAATTTGCATGTGGCTTGCACATGATTGCAATTTTCTGCTGATCTTGAATAAACCTAGCTTTGCTGGAGAAATATCTAGCAGTCTTTTTAGTTTATCTGAACAATAGTTTTGTAGAAGTATAGAAAACTTTTCATATCCTTAAGAATCATATAATCTGGCTATTGAAATATGAAAGATTCACACAAAATTATTTCCTAAGAAAATGAGTATAGATTTACATTGCATCCCTGAATAAATAAACTATAACTCTAATTAAAAGAATAAGCAGAAAAGTAATAATTTTAGGTCAAATAACTTTCCTCAAACACTGCAGACATTTGACAAACTTAAAGATACATATTTTGCATTTGTGATGATTAAAATATTGGAATATATATGTTATATTTATTTCTATTGCATCATCTTAAAATAAATTTTGGGTAGTGGTCCTATGTCATTTTTAAGTAGAGTGTCTTTGTGAATTCATTAAAAATGTTGCTTGAGGCTTCCCTGGTGACTCAGTGGTAAAGACTCCACCTGCCAGTGCAGAAGATACGAGCTTGATCCCTGGTCTGGAAGATCCCACATGCCGCGGAGCAACTAAGCTCGTGTGCCTCCACTATTGAGCTTGTGCTCTGGAGTCCTGGAGCCACAGCTTTTGAGTCCTTGTGCTGGAATTACTGAATCTGAGCACCGAGAGCCTGTGCTCCACACAAGAGAAGCCACGACAATGAGAAGCCTGAACACTGCAACTTGAGAGCAACCTCCAAGCACCACAACTAGAGAAAAGCCTGTGCAGCAACGAAGACCCAGCAGAGCCAAAAATAAATAAATTAGTCTTAAAAAAGATGACTGATGCATTAACACTATTCTCAGCTTAGCATACAGATCAAAACTTGTAAATACCTTTGCTCTTTATATTCTGAGGGAACAAATAATCTAATAAAAAACAAATTATGTAATATTTCAAAATACAATAAATACTGTAAAAATAAACTCAAAGTAAGAGGAGTAATATGTCCATTAGGCTAATGGTAGGGAAGCAAGCTGCTATTTTTTAAAGCCACTTTATTGATACAAAATGTTTAATAAAATTCAATCTTTTTCAGGTGTCAACTCAAAATATTTTAATAAATGTATAGTTTTGTGCAAACCACAAAAATACAATTTTAGAATATATTTGTGACCTCAAAAAAGGAAAGTTATGTTTACATGCAACCATTCCATTTTCTCACCCCTGCCCAAGGCAAACATAATTGCATGTTATTTCTAAAGATTTTCTTTCTCTAGAAATTTTATGTAAAGGAATTGTAAAAAAGACAGTCTTTTCTATCTGACTTTTTTCACTTCAGATGTTTTTAAGGGTCATCAATATTATGCCATGCAAAACTATTTCATTCTTTTTTAATGCAGAACAGTATACCATAGTGTGAATATATAAACAGCTCTTTGCAGAAAACCCCTTTTCTTATCATTTCAGCAAAGCTATATTGCAACTGATTTCCAACTGAAGCACCCCAAAGCTCTACTCATTTCCAGTACAAGCACATTTATTTTTCTAATTAATTTTTATTGGAATATAGTTAATTTACAATATTGTGTTAGTTTCTGATGAACAGCAAAGTGAATCAGTTATACATATACATGTATCTTTTTTAGATTCTTTTCCCCTATAGGTCCTTACAGAGTGTTGAACAGAATCCCCTGTGCTACAGTAGGTTCTTATTAGTTATCTATTTTATACATAGTAGCATGCATATGTCAATCTAAGTCTTTCAATTTATCCCTCCTCCCTTGTCCCCTGGAAACTGTAAGTTTGTTTTCTATATCTGTGACTCTATTTCCGTTTTGTAAGTAGGTGCATTTGTATCATTTTTTAAAGATTCTACATATAAACAATATCATATATTTGTCTTGCTCTGTCTGACTTACTTGGTCTGACAATATCTAGGTCCATCCATGTCACTTCAAATGACATTATTGTTCTTTTATGGCTGAGTAATATTTCATTTTATATATGTATCACATCTTCTTTATTTTTTCCTCCATTGATGGACATTTAGGTTGCTTCCAAGTCCTGTCTGATGTAGATAGTGCTCCAATGAACATTGGAATACATGCATCTTTTCAAATTATGATTTTCTCTGAATATGCCCAGGAGTGGGATTGCTGAATCATGTATGCATGCGTACTCAGTTGCTTCAATCATGTGTGACTCTATGGGCTGTAAGCCTCCAGTCTCCTCTGTCCATGAGATTCTCCAGGCAAGAATACTGGAGTGAGCTGCCATGCCCTCCTCCAGGGGAATCGTCCTGACCCAGGGACCGAACTCACATCTCTTATGTCTCTTGCATTGGCAGATGGGTTCTTGACCATTTTTCAAATCTTTTAGTCAAACAATACCTTGCCTAACTTATCAGTTCTTTCCATAGGTCAAAGAAGTAGAAATGAAGACTAAGTAATTAAAAAATGACCAGATTTCTTCACTAGCTTCCCCTTAAGTCATCTCCCGAACACTCTGTGTGAACCAGATAACATCTAGAGGAAGACTGGAAGACGTCCACCAGGCTACACCAGTGAGGGGATGGCAAGGGCTCTGACCTTCATCTCAGTAATTAACTGAGACTACTTCTTTTCCTTTAACAGTGCATGGCCAAGCAGAATGTTGGTAGCAAAGGGAAGGTACCTTTAGTAAGAATGCCAGATTGCTGGTATTTTGATTAAAGGTACCTTTCTTTGCTACCAACATTTGTGAGTATGTAATTTATTTTGTAAGTGACAAGCAGCAGGACCCATATTTGACAATAGGTATACCACATTTTGTTTATCCATTCATCATCGATGAACCACTGCATTTTTTCCTTTTTTTTTTTTTTAGCATTGTGGGAATTTTATTTGGAAGTGAACTTTTGACTATTAATACAAATGCCAAGAGATACTACACAAAACATCCCCAGGAATTTTTTCATCTTTTTTGAATTGTTCACAAACATTTCCTACACAATCCAACATACAACAGAGAAATGGTACATCTTTTTTCTTTCAATTTGCATATAAGGGAAAAGGAAGAATATATATATATATATATATATATATATATATATATATATATATATATATATTACAAAGCTAAATTAATAGACTCTACCAAACTGACAGTTTAAGTCTATAGGTGAGAAATTATTTAATAAAAATAATCAGAATTTATTTAGAATCAGTCACTTCCATAACTAAGTATTATTCTGATTAATAAAACTTGCCATTAAGCTTCTGGTACATGCTTATACTCCAGCAACCCTCTGGAGCCCTCTGAGATATGCCCTTGAACTCTCTGCTAGAGACCGTTTCAGTAACCCTTGAATCACCACTTACAGACCTCCTTCCTTACTGAGTGGAGAAGGAAATGGCAACCCACTCCAGTATTCTTGCCTGGAGAATTCCATGGACAGAGGAGCCTCGGGCACTACAATCCATGGGGTCACAAAGAGTCAGACACGACTAAGTGACTAACACTACCCCTACTACTACTATATGCTTATACCACTATTTCACTGGTTGTGCTGCTCCCCACCTTGTTCTTCACAATTGCAAACAGAAAATTGCTGAAAAGTAGAGTCAAGCATTTTTTTTTTAAAAGAAAAATCCCCAGCTTATTATAAATATGAATTTGTGGGGGAATTTCCTCCCAAGCAATGGACTTTCAAATCATTAAGAATCACCAGAACTGAGTATGTTAAGATATTTTTCCTAACTCCAAGAAGAGATGTCATTTATCTATATCCAACAGAGGGCTGAAAATTAAACTTAATGTTCCATTTGGGAGTAGGTTGGAGGGAATTCAGCCATTTGAAAAATGACCATCTTAAAAAAAAATGACCACCAAGAATAGGTTCACTAAATTCATTTTAAAATCATAAAATGTTTCTTACAAAAGAGCATTACATTCTGCACTCTGCTCTGAATAGATGCCAATATATAGACTACTGTTACTTTTCCTCCCTGTCCCACCACCCCAAATGTTACAGTGACACAAAGCAAAGTGTTTACAATAATTACATGGGGGGACTTCTTGAAACCACCAACAATGAACAAAAATTAAAATTCACTCACTCTGCTGCTGTTTCAAAATTTCAGTGTTAGTTTTTGCACACCATCCCCCACCCACAACCCTGTTTGTAAGGAACTAAAGCATTACATCTGGTGAACAGCAAAGATTTCACTACACCTCAAATGCAGAACACCTATGAAGCATAGGAATGTTGACTTTTTAAACAGAAGCAGATTAAAAAAAAAAAAATAGCAGGACAACTTCAGTTCTTCACTAGTTTTAGAAAACTTTTCAGAAGATTGCTTAACATATAAAAAAGAAAAAAAAAAATCTTGCATTAGAATCCTCCACTATGTGCATACTGCTTCACACTGATTGCTCTGGAGCAAATACTGTGCATTCTGTATCTGGTCTTGTGTTCCTATAATGGTAATGATCTGCTCTTCAGATCATTCAAAAGGCTTATCAATTTTGACAAAGCTCCTGACTCACAACGTATTTGTTTGATTCACCTTTGTCAATAATAGATCCAGCCAAATATTTGGGAATAGTTACACTTGTGTAGTAATAATAAGTCCACAAAGATCACCATATGAGCCACAACCCCCTGCATCAGTTCAGTTCAGTCACTCAGTCGTGTCCGACTCTTTGTGACCCCATGAATTGCAGCACACCAGGCCTCCCTGTCCATCACCAACTCCCGGAGTTCACTCAAACTCATGTCCATCGAGTCAGTGATGCCATCCTGCCATCTCATCCTCTGTTGTCCCCTTCTCCTCCTGCCCCCAATCCCTCCCACCATCAGAGTCTTTTCCAATGAGTCAACTCTTCGCATGAGGTGGCCAAAGTACTGGAGTTTCAGCTTTAGCATCATGCCCTCCAAAGAAATCCCAGGGCTGATCTCTTTCAGAATGGACTGGTTGGATCTCCTTGCAGGCCAAGGGACTCTCAAGAGTCTTTTCCAACACCACAGTTCAAAAGTATCAATTCTTCAGTGCTCAGCCTTCTTCACAGTCCAACTCTCACATCCATACATGACCACAGGAAAAACCATAGCCTTGACTAGACGGACCTTTGTTGGCAAAGTAATGTCTCTGCTTTTGAATATGCTATCTAGGTTGGCCATAACTTTCCTTCCAAGGAGAAGTGTCTTTTACTTTCATGGCAGCAATCACCATCTGCAGTGATTCTGGAGCTCCAAAAAATAAAGTCTGACACTGTTTCCACTGTTTCCCCATCTATTTCCCATGAAGTGATGGGACCAGATGCCATGATTTTCATTTTCTGAATGTTGAGCTTTAAGCCAACTTTTTCACTCTCCTCTTTCACTTTCATCAAGAGGATTTTTAGTTCCTCTTCACTTTCTGCCATAAGGGTGGTGTCATCTGCATATCTGAGGTTATTGATATTTCTCCTGGCAATCTGGATTCCAGCTTGTGCTTCTTCCAGCCCAGCGTTTCTCATGATGTATTCTGCATATAAGTTAAATAAGCAGGGTGACAATATACAGCCTTGATGTAATCCTTTTCCTATTTGGAACCAGTATGTTGTTCCATGTCCAGTTCTAACTGTTGCTTCCTGACCTGCATACAGATTTTTCAAGAGTCAGGTCAGGTGGTCTGGTATTCCCATCTCTTTCAGAATTTTCCACAGTTTATTGTGATCCACACTTTCAAAGGCTTTGGCATAGTCAATAAAGCAGAAATCGATGTTTTTCTGGAACTCTCTTGCTTTTTCCATGATCCAGTGGATGTTGGCAATTTGATCTCTGGTTCCTCTGTCTTTTCTAAAACCAGCTTGAAGATCTGGAAGTTCATGGTTCACATATTGCTGAAGCCTGGCTTGGAGAATTTTGAGCATTACTTTACTAGCATGTGAGATGAGTGCAATTGTGCGGTAGTTTGAGCATTCTTTGGCATTGCCTTTCTTTGGGATTGAATGAAAACTCACCTTTTCCAGTCCTGTGGCCACTGCTGAGTTTTCCAAATTTGCTGGCATATTGACTACAGCACTTTCACAGTATCATCTTTCAGGATTTGAAATAGCTCAACTGGAATTCCATCACCTCCACTAACTTTGTTCATAGAGATGCTTTCTAAGGCCCACTTGACTTCACATTCCAGGATGTCTGGCTCTAGGTCAGTGATCACACCATGGTGATTATCTGGGTCGTGAAGATGTTTTTTGTACAGTTCTTTTGTGTATTCTTGCCACCTCTTCTTAATATCTTCTGCTTCTGTTAGGTCCATACCATTTCTGTCCTTTATCGAGCCCATCTTTGCATGAAATCTCCCCTTGGTATCTCTAATTTTCTTGAAGAGATCTCTAGTCTTTCCCATTCTGTTATTTTCCTCTACTTCTTTGCACTGATCGCTGAGGAAGGCTTTCTTATCTCTTCTTGCTATTCTTTGGAACTCTGCATTCATATGCTTATATCTTTCCTTTTCTCCTTTGCTTTTCACTCCTCTTCTTTTCACAGCTATTTGTAAGGCCTCCCCAGACAGCCATTTTGCTTTTTTGCATTTCTTTTCCATGGGGATGGTCTTGATCCCTGTCTCCTGTACAATGTCATGAATCTTAGTCCATAGTTCATTGGATACTCTATCTATCAAATCTAGGCCCTTAAATCTATTTCTCACTTCTACTGTATAATCATAAGGGATTTTATTTAGGTCATACCTGAATGGTCTAGTGGTTTTCCCTACTTTCTGAGAGTATATTTGTATGCTAATAGAAACGCCTCAGGAGAAAAGAAAGTCTGAATATATAAAGAAGAGGAGCTTCAGTGTCTGCTCTGACAGAAAAATACTTGGAGATCATCATTCTGTCCTTACAAGAGAAAGGTCAATCTAAAAATAAGCAACGTTTCTTGGAATCATCAGAGAACTGAGGTCACAAGGTAAATGACCCCTCTGAAATCTGTAGAGCTGGGCAAATCCAGTTCTCACTGAGATCTGCTTACCTAGAATGGAAGCCGCTGAAACCACGGCTGGTGGGAACACTGAAACGATCATTTTTCTGAACTGTGGGAGGCTGGATGTGCATTAGTATGCAAGATAACACTCTTGAGTGACACAGTCTGGGGAGGTAACATCAAAATTCTGTAGGTTTTACCTCCAGGAGCCCCATCACGTTCACATAGTGAAGGGCCAAAAAAGATCTCTTCCTGTCTCTGTCAAGCAGAGAGGAAGCAGTAATCATTTGAAATATACCAGCTCTATCAGAAAAATCTCACTCTCCAGGAGGAGTCTTTATCAGGAGTCTTTATCAGGGCAGTATCTCACCTTTCCTGGACCCCATTTTCCTAAATGAGGCTTCTAATCTCATCACAGAGGGTCAGTTTTAGAAACATTTGTGAAGGTCACAACTGAGAGACAGAGGCTCTCAATCTTAAAAGACTAAGATTTAATCATGTTTTGAGAACTCTTTCCTTACCCCATACCTTATCATAATATCAACAACTCCAGTAGGAAAGTGGGTTACAGCTGGCAGAGTTGCAAGATACAAATTGTGTTTAAAGTGGTATCCTCAGGGAAACTCAAAGGCAACAGGAGAAGTGAGGACACAGCAGTAAACTGAGGCTCTGGCATATATGGCTACAGCAGATGTTAAATACAGCCTGTCAGGTAGTTAGATTGGGGAAAAGGAGTCCAGAATGGCGGTGGCTAAAAGACAAGACAGGGAAAAGCCCTCAAAAAATAGAACAAAGGAAGGTCTGAGGACCAGAGTGAGGACCTCAGGTAGAGAAAACAGCACTCCTGGCTAGCCTAGTTTACATAAGGCAGGCCCAGGGGAAGGAGAAAAATATATAAAAAGAGCAGCCAAAGGACCAGGGGTCTCTCTCTCTCTCCTGTGTGCACCCACTCTCTGTCTCTGTCTCTCTATTCTCTTTGCATCTTTTGGCTCAGCATGCCCCCATGCCTCGAGGATGTATTTTCCTTTATTTTCTAAATAAAACTGATCTGTCCAAGAACTATAACACGGACTGTCCAAGAGCTGTGATGCGCCAAGGGCTTTAGTCCGTCGCTTCAAATCTTTGTTGTGACGAGACAGAACCGAGGAGATTACACTCCCCCAACATCTGTGGTGCCCTGACTCCCATTTAAGCTGCTGAAACAACCTCAGCACAGCCCCTTCATGGAAGAGGCCAAACACTGCAGAAGCCCAACTTGGCAAAAGCTCCTGCTGTGGAAACTGAATGTGAAGAAAACCCAGTGCAGGGGAAGTGACAAGAAGCCCAACGTGCTGGAAATCGGGACAGAGAAAAAACGGACTCAGCAGAAAGCTCATGCGGCTCAGTCTCAGATTCCAGAAGACCTCTGGTTAAGGTAGGAGGTCCTCGCTCCCATGGCTGGAGGGACATATGCCTAACAAAATCTTAATTCCTTTACAATCTCTCATTTCTTGTTTCCTCAAATCCCTCCGTGAACAGGCAGGCGGCAGTGGGTGCAATTGAGGGATTCTGGAGAGGCTACTCCTTGGTATGTCCCAAAGGCGCTATCTGCTGAGCCCCAGTAGCTGTTACACAAGCCGGTGGGGGTTCTTCTGTCCTTACTCTTCTTTGTGCCAAAGATCAGGCCAATGAAAACTGTAAGCACAGGTCACGTATTTAGCAGATTTCCAGCAGGCTATGAAGGGGATTTCTCGACATGTTTTTCCCACTGCTTTTCCCTCCTGCCCTTCAGCTCTCTCCCAGGACTTGAGCCCGACCAAAACCCATGGTACATGGCTTCAGGACCTAATGAAGCTCAAGCTCTGATGTCTCATTGCAAAAATTCAGTGAGAGACAAAGCTATAGGTAAGAGGTGGATTTGTTAGGATTCAGAGAGAAAAACACTCTGCAGCATGTGGGCTATTGCAGAGGGCAAATGTTTCCACCATGGAATGTGGTGTGGCTAGGTTTTGCTTTTGGGGTGAATTCATATGCTAATGAGTGGGAGGATCATCCCAACCATTGGGGAACCACTCACTCCTCCATTTTTTGACAGTGCCTTGGAGTTGTCCTGCCACCTCTGGCTGTCATTCAGCTTACAGATTGGGGATTGAGGTTTACTTGAATTTGACTTGTCCTCTTGGACCCAATTGATTTTGACTGGTTTAGGTTATGCCCTTGCTCTATATCATTCTTTCAGAAGTTGTGCCCTGCCCCCCTTCCCTCCTGTTTCATGCTATTTTCCTGAGCCCCATCTGGGCCCACGATGTTGCCTCTACAATCGTCTGGAGGGACAAGATGGCTCTTGGGAGGGAAATGTTGTATAATATCTAATCCCTCTAGATATTCAGGCCTTCATTTTCCATGTTTCCTACAACATGTGCAACATCAGCATCTCTCAGTGAACCTGCTAGGGCAGGTGACAGGCACATAACGTCTGTGAGAAGTCAATCTGTTGGCATCCCTTCAAAGACAATTGGGCTTCCAGGGATAATTAGGCTGCCACTTTGGGAGTTAGCTCTGTAGGCCATTTGGGCCCAAACCCTTCCTACCTTTCTCCGAAAGTTACAAACATACCCCAGGATCAGATCTCCATTCCACTTTTATGGAACATCTAGTCTGTTGCCTCTTAACAAATTTGTTCTTAAGCCAATTACTAACTCCTACAACCAGGACCCTGACCCCTTGTAAGCAACATTGCTCCACTCCACCTATTATTAAAATACTTTAATGCCCCTAATAGGGCCAGATAACCCACTCCTTTGTCTTTGCTTCTGTTATTACTGAAAGTGAGTCTATGAAAACCAAATGTTTACCATTGGAGACACCTCAACCTGCTCTTGTAGAGAACTAGGGGAGGAAATCAGTGACTTACATTCCCTTAGAGCAGTAAGAGGATACGGCTTATGGCTGCTTCACCAGGTTCCCAGTCTCAGGACACAGACTTGGATTGCTTTACATCAGGGTATCCATTCCCATCCCTGGTGAACAAACTGGCAATGAGTTAAATTTACAACCCCTTAATCCTACCCAGCACTGGTCACACTGGAGACCTTGGGGACACCCAACTCCAGTCTGGGGGTCCCAGGAGGTCAACCTGCCTTGACTTGCCTAGTAATCTGGTCCTCAAAATGTTGTCATGCCTCAGCCTGCTCAGGGATCCGCCAGTCCAGGGGTCCCAAGAGATCATCACGCCTTGACCTGCCCAGGGACCCAATTCTCTGGAGGCCAAGCTGCCTCGACCTGCCTGGGGATTCGATCTCCAGGAGGATGTCATGCCTCAACCTGCCTGGGTATCTGCACCTTGATCCAGGGACACCTGGCTCTCAGGTTGCAACAGTACTGGGTAGGATAAGCTTCAGAAAGACTCACCCCTAAGGAAGTCCACCCATGGAGATAGAAGGAGGCCTATTAGTCTCTTCTTTTTCTTTTCCTCCCTGTCAAGACTGTCTTTCAGATGTGAAATAACCAATCCACTTCCCAGCAGATGCCCTTGAGATGCATCCTTGATAACTGGAAGCTGTTCGATCCTCAAACTCTAAGGAGAAGTCGCTTAAAATTCTTTTGTGCCACTGCGTGGCCAGTATCCTCTGGGGGATGAGGAACACTGGCCTGTGGATGGGAGTTTAAATTACAATACCATCCTCCAGCTAGAATTATTATGCAAAAGACAAGGGAAATGGACAGAGATCCCATATGTCCAAATTTTCTTCCAACTAAGAGATATGAAGGAACTCTGTCTTAAGTATGGGATTGTTGTGTGCCCTAAAAGTGAGCCTACTAGGCAAATCATGTTAGGTACAGGCAACCAAGAGAAGGAACCCCCCCATGAAGGCTCACATCCCATGCCCCCTGAAGAGACTGGAGCCTCCTACAGCTCCTGAGTTACCTGGGCTCCTTCCTTGTATCCAAACATGCCCCCATATCTGGGAGCACCCCCTCCACAAAAGCCTACTCGAGTATGTCCCTTAGTTGAAACTGGAGGAGAATTTGGACCAACCCAGGTTCATAAGCCATTCTCCCTCTTAGAACTAAGACAGATCAAACAAGACCTGGGAAGCTTTACAGATGACACAGGCAACTATATAGATATATTCCAACACATCACCTTGGCCTTTGACTTGATGTAGAAGGACATCATGGTCATCATACTTAGTCAAACTTTATCTGAACCTGAGCATACTAGGGTCCCGAAGAAGCCCGAAGGTATGCAATGGGGCTTCACATGTCAAGTGATAAAGACTCAGTAGGGGAAACTGCAGTCCCCTCTTTGGATTCTAATTGAAATTATAATGACCCTGAGCACACCTGGGAAAGGGATCATTTTCTGATCTGTGTGAAGGCAGGACTGAAAGCAGCCCATCAAAAAGTAATTAGCTATGCCCGGGTCTCAGCAATAACTCAGGAGCCCAATGAGAACCCTATTGCCTTTCTGGAAAGGCTAAAAGAGGCCCTCCAAAAGTTTACCAGTCTGGACTTATACTCTTACGAGGGACAGGTGATTTTAAAGGACAAATTCCTGTCCCAGTGTGCCTCAGACATCAGGATAAAGTTACAACATCTACAGTAGCAGGACCCTGATGCCTCTTTAGATGAGATGGCCCAGACAGCCACCAATACCTTTTATAAGAGAAAACAGGAGAAGAAGGCCAAGGCCCAGGAAAGGGAGAAAAAGCAAAAGACGAGGCATGCCCAGATGCTGGCCACCCTCCAGGGAAGTCCTATGGCAAACCCTGAGTCCTTGAAGGACAAGGCACGAGCCAAATGCTTAATCTGTAGATAGGTGGGGCATTGGACTAAAGAATATCCAAACCATGACAAGTCTCCTAAAACGACTTACTACAAATGCCATCAACTGACTTTAGGTGGCACTCTGCCCTCGGGACCCAAGAGCCTCAAGGTCAAGAGTCAAGCCTTCCCTCATGATGGTTCAATAGGACTGAAACTGCCCACTACAGCCAGCCCACCTGTCACAGATAACCATCACGGGGCTGGAGCCAAGGGTGCAACTGGATATGGCAGGTAGGTCCGAGAATTTCTTGGTTTACACAGGGGCTATCTACTCTGTCCTGACCACCTACTCCAGAGCCTTCTCCTCCCAAATCTGCACCATTTGGGGTGCTACAGGTAAAATAATTACAAAAAGATTCACCTGAACAGTTTGTTGCTTAGATGGATAAATATTTTCCCACCAGTTTCTAGTGGTTCCTGACTGTCCTCCTCCCTTATTGGGAAGAAATCTTCCCCCTGCCTTTGAAACCTTGCAGCTCTTGCAGTCCTGATAGAAGATGCTTTAAAACTCTCTTCTGAGGGCAAACTATTTTTACCAGCCACCAAGTGAAACAATTCCTAAATGGGAGAGGCCATTTATGGATGTCTGATTGAAGAATCCTCAGATATCAAGTAGTGATGATGGAAAATCCAGGCCTGAGTACATCCCCTTGTGAGGTTCTTAATCCATCCACCCTCCTGCCTACCCTTGAGGGCTCTCTCCCCTTTCACTGTTGCCTAGAAACCTTAGACCACTGGACAAAACCCCGAGAGGGATTGTCAGAAGATCCTCTGACCAATCCTGAGGAAATCTGGTACACTGATGGAAGCAGCTTTGTCTTGGATGGAAAAAGAAGAGCTGGATATGCAGTAGTCTCCAATTTTGAGACCATAGAGACTAAGCCTCTGCCACCAAGTACTTCAGCCCAATTAGTTGAGCTCATAGCCCTGACTGGAGCTTTAGAGCTGGGAAAAGGAAAAAGAGTAGCCATTTACACTGACTCCATGTATGCCTTCCTGGTGCTACATGCACATGCAGTTATTTGGAAAGAAAGAGGCCACTTCACCACCCTAGGATGCCCAATCAAGTACAGTGATCAAATTCTTAGACTCTTGGATGCAGTCCATCTGCCCACTGAGGTTTCAGTCTCCCACTGTAAAGGACACCAAAAAGGGAGCACGGAAGTGGCACGAGGGAACCAAGAAGCTGATCAGGCAGCTAGGAGAGCAGCATTACAGAAACGTGACCTAATAGGGGTTGCCACCTTAGCTCCACAGACTGATTTGCCAGAAACTCCTTCATATATTGAAGGTGAGACTCTTCAAGCTAAAAGTGAGGGCTTTCAAGAAGATCATATGGGGTGGTTCCAAAAGGAGGGAGTCGTTTTTCTGCCTGGAAACTCCAATGGAAGTTGGTTAACTCTTTTTATGCCACCACTAATTTAGGGGGAAAGGCCCTCCAAAGATTACTAGAAAGTCCTTCAGAGGAACAGGCCTTCAAACGACTATAAAGCAGGTGGTCTTCTCTTGTCCCACTTGCCAGTTAAACAACCCCCAAGGAGCTCATAGACCCCAGCTGTCCCAACCTGTCCAATAACATGGGGCCTACCCAGGAGAGAACTGTCAGATGGACTACACCCAGATGCATTTCTCAAGGGTATAAATACCTATTAGTCACGATAGATACACTCACAGGATGGATCGAAGGTTTTCCCACCCGGATTAAGAAGGCTGAGGAGGTTGTAAAACACTGTTTCATGAAATCATTCCAAGATTTGATCTACCCAGGTCATTACAAAATGACGATGGGACATCATTTACTTCTAAGGTCACCCAAGGGGTCTCTAAAGCATTCAGTTCAGTTCAGTTCAGTTCAGTCACTCAGTCATGTCCAACTCTTTGCAACCCCATGAACACAGAATGCCAGGCCTCCCTGTCCATTACCAACTCCTGAAGTTCACTCAAACTCATGTCCATTGAGTCGATGATGCCATCCTGCCATCTCATCCTCTGTCATCCCTTTCTTCTCCTGCCCCCAATCCCTCCCAGCATCAGGGTCTTTTCCAATGAGTCAACTCTTTGCATGAGGTGGCCAAAGTATTGGAGTTTCAGCTTCAGCATCAGTCCTTCCAATGAACACCCAGGACTGATCTCTTTTAGGATGGACTGGTTGGATCTCCTTGCAGTCATTGGGCATTACTTATTATCTCCATTGTGCCTTGAGGCCTCAGTCTTTAGAAAAAGGAGAAAGAGCCAACCATTTGTTAAAATCAGTGATGAAAAAGATAACCCAAGAGACCTCCCTGGGATGGAAGGAGGCTTTATCAATAGCTCTCCTCTGCACCTGAATTGCTCCTAAGGAACAGGTTGGTCTTAATCATTATGAGATGCTATATGGGAGACCTTTTGTTTATCTCAATGACCTCTTCCTACATCCAGAGGCTCAGAACCTCCAATGTTATACCATGGCCATTGGGCAATTCCAACAAGATATATGCTTGTGGGGTGTCAACCAGGACCCAAAAGATTCTAAGGGAGCCCCACTATATGCTCCAGGGACTCAAGTCCTAATTAAAGTCTGGAAAGATAGGTCCCCAAAGGCTCAACTCCAGCCCACATGGAAGGGCCCTGTAATACTTTCTACCCCCACAGCAGTCAAAGTACCAGGACATGACTCCTGGATTCACTACTCATGAGTCAAGCTGTGGAAGAAAACAAAAGAGGACACTCAATACACCTGTGAGCCCCTGGAAGCTCTCAGATACCTATTCAGAACTACAAATGAGTGCCATTCTAATGAACACTCCCAAACTCTGGTTTCTGGTGTTAAGATTTCTCAGGACAGCTCTAAAGAGCCAACAGAGCTTGCCAGTGGATGTACTCCAAAACAGACAGGAGATAGATCTTCTGATCCCTGAACAAGGAGGGACTTGAGCCATCCTGGTGATGGAAATTTGGAGTTGGCTAAAGGAAATGGCAACCCACTTCAGTGTTCTTGCCTGGAGAATCCCAGGGACAGGGGAGCCTGGTGGGCTGCCGTCTATGGGGTCACACAGAGTCGGACACGACTGAAGCGACTTAGCAGCAGCAGCAGTGCACCTACTAGTCCTTGTTATGCCATATTGATGCTGTTTGATTGCTGCATGTCTAACACGTTTTGTCTCTGCCCACGTCACCAGGCTACAACATGCAGTGCCAGTTCAACAAGGATATATAAAACTATACCTGACCGTGGAAAACATCACCCACCCTTAGACGGACACCAGTATAAGGACTCTGAGGCCTGAGACTAGCAGGAGGGGGAGGCCCAATGGCCCTCGCCCTCCCAGTTCAGCAGGAAGTAGCCAGAAAGACCTCAACGCCCATATTCCCAAAGAATTGGGCCTCCCATCTCTTGAGGGGGGAATTTTAGGTTGTTAGAACAGGAAAAAGGAGTCCAGAATGGTGGGGCTAAAAGACAAGGAAGGGAAAAGTCCACAAAGGAAGGTCTAAGGACTGGAGTGAGGACCTCAGGTAGAACAAACTGCACTCCTGGCTAGCCCACTTTGCATAAGGCAGGCCCAGGGGAGAAAAAAAAAAAAAAACATAAAAAAAGGAGCCAAAGTGCTCTCTCTCTCTCTCTCTCTCTCTCTCTCTTTCGTATCTTAGCGTCTTTTGGGTTGTCATGCCCTCACGCCTCGAGGATGTATTTTCCTTTATTTTCTAAATAAAACCAATCTGTCCAAGAACTATAACATGGACTGTCCAAGAGCTGTGACGCGCCGAGGACTTTAGTCTGTCGCTTCAAATCTTTGTTGTGACGAGACAGAACTAAGGAGATTACACTCCGCTAACAAGCTCAACTTTATTAACATAAAACCTCATAATACATCAGTGTCTCTTTTGTTGTCTGGTACACAGGGTTATTGTTACCATCTTTCTAAATGATCAGTCTTATGGACTCTGTGGGAGAGGGAGAGGGTGGGGAGATCTGGGAGAATGGTATTGAAACATGTATAATATCATGTATGAAACGAGTCACCAGTCCAGGTTCGATGCACGATACTGGATGCTTGGGGCTGGTGCACTGGGACGACCCAGAGGGAGGGTATGGGGAGGGAGGAGGGAAGAGGGTTCAGGATGGGGAACATAGGTATACCTCTGGCAGATTCATTTCGATATTTGGCAAAACTAATACAATATTGTAAAGTTTAAAAATAAAATAAAATAAAATAAACCCTCATAATAAAGGCCTATTTATCTCAGTTCTTATTTGTCAATGTATCAAGTATAGCTCTTAGCAAAACACTACAAAGAAAAAGAGAATTTCCAGAGTAATGTCCTTATATAGTTTAAGATTCAGTCCACAAGTGGAAGGATTGTTTACTGTAGTAACATAGAAAGTTGATGTGAGGCCAAGGGCTCTGAAGACAGAAAACCATAGATACAGACTCTGGTGGTGAGTAAAGCATAAGAGAATTCATGTAAATTATTTTCTAATTAACTGAGTTCCCTCAGGTAAGTAGGAAGCAATATCATTAGCTTTGAATGTGGACAGGGCATCGGAGTCATAAGATCTTGAAATTTTGCCAACAGGGATGAGGTCAAAAACTTAGAAGGATGGGAGAGCGAAAAGCAAAGGGAAATATAGGAAAACAGTCTGATGGCAGTATAAGATTCACATGAAGATTATGGTCATCAATTAAAAAAAATAATTTATGACTTGATGGTTTGTCTGCTAGGTTGTACACTCAAATGTGCTCTACTGATCTATTTGGGTATCACTAACCTAAACGATCAATTATTTATATAAAAGCTAAGAGCCTGTCCCATCACTTCACGGGAAATAGATGAGGAAACAGTGGAAACAGTGTCAGACTTTATTTTTTGGGGCTCCAAAATCACTGCAGATGGTGACTGCAGCCATGAAATTAAAAGACACTCCTTGGAAGGAAAGTTATGGCCAACCTAGATAGCATATTCAAAAGCAGAGACATTACTTTGCCAACAAAGATCCGTCTAGTCAAGGCTATGGTTTTTCCTGTGGTCATGTATGGATGTGAGAGTTGGACTGTGAAGAAGGCTGAACGCTGAAGAATTGATGCTTTTGAACTGTGGTGTTGGAGAAGACTCTTGAGAGTCCCTTGGACTGCAAGGAGATCCAACCAGTCCCTTCTGAAGGAGATCAGCCCTGGGATTTCTTTGGAAGGAATGATGGTAAAGCAGAAACTCCAGTACTTTGGCCACCTCATGTGAAGAGTTGACTCATTGGAAAAGACTCTGATGCTGGGAGGGATTGGGGACAGGAGAAGAAGGGGACGACAGAGGATGAGATGGCTGGATGGCATCACTGACTCGATGGATGTGAGTCTGGGTGAACTCTGGGAGTTGGTGATGGACAGGGAGGCCTGGCGTGCTGCGATTCATGGGGTCGCAGGGAGTCAGACACGACTGAGCCACTGAACTGAACTGAAGAGCCTGTCAGAGTGCATAACACCAAGTTATTGTTTTAACGTATATTAAAGTCCTGTTTTAGAGAGGAAACTCTTAAAATTAGAGCCCTAGTTTGATAACAGATTCCAGAACCAATTATAAGCTAAATGAAGGATTATCCTGCTTCCCAGCACAATTTAACCCTCTGAATATATTTAAACTGTTGACTACAAAAAGTCAAGAATATGCATTTTAAGTATGTAAATGATTTATATGTGACCAACAAATGTTTAAAAAATCATTTAGAGCTAGCTACATCATCTTTTCTGACTGATGATTTTATATATCACTTTGAAATATGTTGGCATTTTGCAAAACAAAAAGGATTTTTTTTTTCTTAACTAATCCGTGCTACATGGCTTAAGTTATCAAAAATATTTGACTTTTTCCTCCTTCCCTGCCATGTCCCTGCACTCTGTCTATACATCCTCACAAAATGTTGTTTTGTCAATTTAATAGTATCAATTACATTGCAAAAATTACTTTCTCTTCTTTAAAGCTAAGCATTTCAACTCTTGATTTTTGATAGTATTTGCAATGCTGTGGTTTGAAGAATGATGTGCCTAAACTCATTTACTGACCAAGCTCTACGTTGATCTCTTCTTTTTAGTTCATCACTTTTTACCTAAAATTGGCTGTTCAATTAACAGTGATATTTGGAAGCAGCAATTTCCTTTATGCATTTGATATCTGTCTACTGGTATGGTGTCATCATAACTAAGCAAAAGTATTTTTAAAAATCTAATGAGTTTCTAATAATTCAAGTGTCATATGCTGATACTAATTATCAAACTAAAAGTATATTCAGTTTGGAAATTATTTTCCTTCTTAAAACAGATGCATCAGCAGATGAATGGGTAAGAAAGCTATGGTACATATACACAGTGGAGTATTTCTCAGCCATTAAAAAGAAAACATTTGAATCAGTTCTAATGAGGTGGATGAAACTGGAGCCTATTATACAGAGTGAAGTAAGCCAGAAGGAAAAACACCAATACAGTATACTAACGCATATATATGGAATTTAGAAAGATGGTAACAATAACCCTGTGTACGAGACAGCAAAAGAGACACTGATGTATAGAACAGTCTTATGGACTCTGTCGGAGAGGGAGAGGGTGGGGAGATTTGGGAGAATGGCATTGAAACATGTAAAATATCATGTATGAAATGAGATGCCAGTCCAGGATCGATGCACGATACTGGATGTTTGGGGCTAGAGCACTGGGACGATCCAGAGGGATGGTATGGGGAGGGAGGAGGGAGGAGGGTTCAGGATGGGGAACACATGTATACCTGTGGTGGATTCATTTTGATATTTGGCAAAACTAATACAATTATGTAAAATTTAAAAATAAAATAAAATAAAAAGATGCAGCTGACAATCTCATGGATAATGATTCTATTTAAATATGTAATAATTTATTACTTGAATTAATTTTCAGATATCATATATAAAATATTTTAAAAGTCACATATAAAATCAGTTATTTGAGACTGCAGTAATCAAATGTTTTAAAATATTATACAAAATAGTCTACATGACATTTTTAAATCTAGAAAATGTAATGACTTTATATAACAGGATATATCAGTTGAGAAAAATTAACTTTCTTAATTTACATGAAGAAAAATCCAAATTTTAACTACATGTCAAGGGCATATAACAAATGGACCAGTGAACTGAAATTTCTGTTGTTTCATTTGATTTCTTTAGTTAATGTAATTTGTACTGAATGTTCTTTAATTGAAAATATATAAATATATATACCACACACACACAAACATACATAGATACATAAATATCTATTTATACACCCACACATGTTCAAATAAAATAGTTTGCTTATTGATGTTTATTTGCAATACATGTAGCAGGCTTTCAGTTCAGTTCAGTTCAGTGGCTCAGTTGTGTCTGACTCCCTGCAACCCCATGAATCGCAGCACGCCAGGCCTCCCTGTCCATCACCAACTCCCGGAGTTCACCCAGACTCACGTCCATCGAGTCAGTGATGCCATACAGCCATCTCATCCTCTGTCGTCCCCTTCTTCTCCTGCCCCCAATCCCTCCCAGCATCAGAGTCTTTTCCAATGAGTCAACTCTTCGCATGAGGTGGCCAAAGTACTGGAGTTTCTGCTTTACCATCATTCCTTCCAAAGAAATCCCAGGGCTGATCTCCTTCAGAAGGGACTGGTTGGATCTCCTTGCAGTCCAAGGGACTCTCAAGAGTCTTCTCCAACACCACAGTTCAAAAGTATCAATTCTTCAGCGTTCAGCCTTCTTCACAGTCCAACTCTCACATCCATGACCACAGGAAAAACCATAGCCTTGACTAGATGGACCTTTGTTGGCAAAGTAATGTCTCTGCTTTGGAATATGCTATCTAGGTTGGCCATAACTTTCCTTCCAAGGAGAAGTGTCTTTTAATTTCATGGCTGCACTCACCATCTGCAGTGATCTTGGAGCCCAGAAAAATGAAGTCTGACACTGTTTCCACTGTTTCCCCATCAATTTCCCATGAAGTGATGGGACCAGATGCCAGGATCTTTGTTTTCTGAATGTTGAGCTTTAAGCCAACTTTTCACTCTCCTCTTTCACTTTCATCAAGAGGATTTTTAGTTCCTCTTCACTTTCTGCCATAAGGGTGGTGTCATCTGCATATCTGAGGTTATTGATATTTCTCCCGGCAATCTGGATTCCAGCTTGTGCTTCTTCCAGTCCAGAGTTTCTCATGATGTACTCTGCATAGAAGTTAAATAACTAGGGTGACAATATACAGCCTTGACGTACTCCTTTTCCTATTTGAAACCAGTCTGTTGTTCCATGTCCAGTTCTAACTGTTGCTTCCTGACCTGCATACAAATTTCTCAAGAGGCAGATCAGGTGGTCTGGTATTCCCATCTCTTTCAGAATTTTCCACAGTTTGTTGTGATCCACACAGTCAAAGGCTTTGGCATAATCAACAAAGCAGAAATAGATGTTTTTCCGGAACTCTCTTGCTTTTCCCATGATCCAGCGGATGTTGGCAATTTGATCTCTGGTTCCTCTGCCTTTTCTAAAACCAGCTTGAAGATCTGGAAGTTCATGGTTCACATATTGCTGAAGCCTGGCTTGGAGAATTTTGAGCATTACTTTACTAGCATGTGAGATGAGTGCAATTGTGCGGTAGTTTGAGCATTCTTTGGCATTGCCTTTCTTTGGGATTGTAATGAAAACTGACCTTTTCCAGTCCTGTGGCCACTGCTGAGTCTTCCAGGTTTGCTGGCATATTGAGTGCAGCACTTTCACAGCATCATCTTTCAGGACTTGAAATAGCTCAACTGGCATTTCATCACCTTCACTAGGTTTGTTCGTAGTGATGCTTTCTGTAGCAGGCTTTACTCAGCTATAAATGAGGTAGTATAAAACTTAATAATATTCAGATTTTAGAAATCATACCTGCTTTAAATTTATCTTAGTTGTATATCATTTATTGATAGCTAACTGCTGCAATTTGTTTAAATATGAAAACATTATTCAAATTTCACATTTTACACAAAATTGAAATTTACTTATAATGGATAATAGATCTAATGTAAGAGCTAAGTTTTAAAGTCTATACAAATTTAAGCAGCAAATATGAGAAAATTTTTTAGTTCTTGAGTTGGGCATAGAGTTCTGTAAGCAAAATCAAATAATCCATTAAAAATAAAATAATATATTTAATATTAGCAATTAGGAGGGAACAATTTAAAACCACAACATAAAGACAATACACACTGCTGTGGCTAAAGTTGAAAAGACTGATGATGATAGCAAATTAACAAGAATTTGAAGGAACTGGAGCCCTCATGTGTGTGTGCCTGTGCGCCGAGTTGCACTGGACTCTTTGAAACCCCGGGGACTGTAGCCCGCCAGATTTCTCTGTCCATGGAATTTTCAAAGTAATACTGGAATGGGTTACCATGCCCTTCTCCATGGGATCTTCCCGACTCAGAGACTGAACCCATCTTCTAAGTCTCCTGCATTGGCAGGCAGATTCTTTACCACTACACCATTGAGGGAGCCAGAAACCTAGTATATTGCTATAAAATGAAACAACCTTGGAGAATAATTTCATAAATTCTCATGAAGTCTAACACACACTTAGATATCAGCAAGAAAGTCTACTCCTAGGTATTACCCTCAGAAAGAAAGAAAAATGAAGCCATAGTCCAAAATGTTCATATTAGCTTTTCCTGTAAGAATCAAAACCTAAAACAATCCAGATACCCATTAATAGGTAAATCAATAAATAACATAGATTATACACATACAACTGACTATTATTCAGAAATAAATAGGAATGAACTACTGCTACATTCAAGAACATGTGTGGATTTTTTTTTAAAGTATATTGAGTGAAAGAAACCAGCAGAAAAGAATACAGACTGTGACTATATCTATGTGAAATTTGAGCAAGTGGAAATTAATCTCTAGAGAATAAGATGGAGGAAAACTTAATCTCTAGAGAATAAGATGGAGGAATACATAGATTACAAAGGAGCACAAGGACAGTTTGGAGCTGAAAGTTTTGTCATCTGAATTGGTGATGGTTTCATGAGTTTAAATATATATATATCAAAATTTAACAAATTCTACACTTTATTGCAGAGAGGTTATTTTCAACCTCTTTTGACAACAAAGTAAATGACACAGTATGGAATTTATAATCTCTGTAGGAAAAAATGTAATATGTACAGAAATAAAATATAAAAAAAT
Organism: Bos mutus; assembly: GCF_027580195.1. Taxonomy (NCBI): domain Eukaryota; kingdom Metazoa; phylum Chordata; class Mammalia; order Artiodactyla; family Bovidae; genus Bos; species Bos mutus. Next base: position 9,327,090 of record NC_091622.1, read on the forward strand.
AACAGAATGAAGAGAGAGCAAAATGGAAGTATATTGTTGACCACATCACGCTGTTGATACTAACATAATTGATAATCAACAAAATTTTCCTAATACAAAGTGTCATGAAGGTTTTATTCATAAATAGTAATAATTATAATTATTCTGCACTGTTTCTTTAACAAGAAAAATTAGTTTACCTATACAGACACTGTATTTAGGGTATTTAAAAAGCATCCATAAAATAGATTGAGGAAAGGAGGATAAGAGAAATGTTATCAATAATTAAAATGTGTGATGTGTGTATCTCTATGTGTGATAAATGTGTATGTTTGTGTGTAATCATACTTGATATGTTAAGCATTCATTCTCAGTCCTGAAACTTTTGGACTTAGAAGTCCAAAATAACATTAAATAACATAATAACATTATGTTATTTAATGTTAGTTAATTATAACAAAATAACATTAAATAACATTAGATAACATAATAATTACTTATGATTTTATATCAATTTCCAGGAAATATTTTTACTTACTTGCATCTATATGGTTTAAAGCAAATGATCTATTGTGATCTCTTTTTTATTTTTATTTAATTTCCATTAAAAATATAACTATGTAATACATGAAAGAGGAGATTGAAAAAGTTGTCTTAAAGCTCAACATTCAGAAAACTAACATCATAGCATCCGGTCCCATCACTTCATGGAAAATAGATGGGGAAACAGTGGCTGACTTTATTTTTCTGGGCTCCAAAATCACTGCAGATGGTAATTGCAGCCATGAAATTAAAAGATGCTTACTCCTTGGAAGGAAAGTTATGACCAACCTAGACAGCATATTCAGAGAAGGCAGTGGCACCCCACTCCAGTACTCTTGCCTGGAAAATCCCATGGATGGAGGAGCCTGGTAGGCTGCAGTCCATGGGGTCGCTAAGAGTCGGACACGACTGAGCGACTTCACTTTCACTTTTCACTTTCATGCATTGGAGAAGGAAATGGCAACCCACTCCAGTGTTCTTGCCTGGAGAATCCCAGGGACCCGGGATCCTGTTGGGCTGCCATCTATGGGGTCACACAGAGTCGGACACGACTGAAGTGACTTAGCAGCAGCAGGCAGCATATTAAAAAGCAGAGATATTACTTTGCCAACAAAGGTCCGTCTAGTCAAGGCTATGGTTTTTCCAGTGATCATGTATGGATGTGAGAGTTGGACTATAAACAAAGCTGAGCACTGAAGAATTGATGCTTTTCAACTGTGGTTTTGGAGAAGACTCTTGAGAGTCCCTTGAACTGCAAGGAGATTCAACCAGCGCATGCTAAAGCAGATTAGTCCTGGGTGTTCATTGGAAGGACTGATGTTGAAGCTGAAACTCCAATACTTTGTCCACATGATGTGAAGAGCTGACTCACTGGAAAAAGACCCTGATGCTGGGAAAGATTGGGGGTTAGGAGGAGAAGGGGACGACAGAGGATGATATGGTTGGATGGCATCACCGACTCAATGGACATGGGTTTGGGTGAACTCCGGGAGTTGGTGATAGACAGGGAGGCCTGGCGTTCTGCAGTTCATGGGGTTGCATAGAGTCGGACATAACCGAGCAACTGAACTGAACTGAACTGAATATAGAAATTCACATTTTGACATTTAATGTTAACATAATTAAAATGATAGACTGATGGTGTCTGTATCACTTATATACAATTTTAAAATATAGAATTATTTGTTATTTATCTGGAATTATTATCATTATCCATTTTTAGGATGTTCTGTGACTGTATCTATTTGCAAAGTAGTTACCTTTTGGTATTTTTATAAAAGTACATGTACCCTGCTGTTTCATAACTCCTGAGCATTTGTGACTGACTTTTTCTCCATGGGTTTTACCAAATAATAATAGTGTAGTAGGGCTTCCCAGGTGGCTCAGCAGTGAACAATCCATCTGCCAAGTAGTAGACATGGGTTCAATCCCTGGGTGGGGGATATTACCTAGAGAAGGAAATAGCAGCCTACTCCAGTATTCTTGGCTGGAAATCCCATGGATAGAGGAACCTGGTGGGTTAAAGTTCAAGGGTTCACAAAGAGTGGGACTTGCCTTACTGACTGAATAATAATGTAATAAGATCAAATATTACTGAGTAGTAAGAATGCCGCATTATTTAATTTCAAAATAACTTGATGAGGAAGAGAACATGCTCATTTTGCAAGGGAGAATCCTCAAGTTGGGTGTGAATAAGCTATTTCCCCAAATTCCCTTCTATGATAAACGCATGGAGGACTTGAAAGCCAGTGCCTTTACCTATTATGGTATAATACATCCCTACATATTCTTTTATTTTTCTGGACTTATTGCCATTTTTTTCACTTTTAGGACTTAATATCTGATTTCATCTTATTTTTAAAAAGTTTGAAATAAAACTGATAAAAAATTTTATTGAATACTATTGCTGCTGCTATAGCTACATCACTTCAGTCATGTCCGACTCTTGGCTATCCAACAGACTGCAGCCCATCAGGCTCCTCCATCTGTGGGATTTTCCAGGCAAGATTACTGGAGTGGGGTGCCATTGCCTTCTCCGATACTATTGCTAGAATTGTCAATTTATTGGTCATATATATGCATACATATATAATGTATGTGTGGCTTCTCTGGTACCTCAGCTAGTAAAGAATCTGCCAACAATGCAGGAGACCTGGCTGGGTTTGATCCCTTGGTTGGGAAGATCTCTGGAGGAGGGCATGGCAACCCACTCCAGTATTCTTGCCTGGAGAATCCCCATGGACAGAGGATCCTGGTGAACTACAGTCCATGGGGTCGCAAAGAGTTGGACACAACTCAGTGAGTAAGCACTGCAAACAGAATTGAGAAGAAAATAAGATGTTATTTAAGTAAAGCTATTACACATTTGTATACTATCATTTCAATAACTGATAGCATTGATTAAATTGATATTGTTTTACACAGGAAACATAAGAGTGCTCAGATACTCTATAATGTAATATTTTCTGATGTAGATTTTAATTATTTCTTCCATTTAGGACCTAAATCTTGCTTACTTTTGTAAAATTTGATAAAGATATATTTAGTATGAATAGAGCATATTGCTCAGATATAAGCCTACTGACATTCAGTATTCAATATTGAAAAGAGTTATAGAGCAAGCACTGGTGGCTGCGACGGCACACAAGCGCGGCCGAGAGGAGCTACCCCATGTCCAGGGTCAGGGGCTTCCGCCGAGAGTGCCAGGCTGCGACAGCGCAGGAGCAGCCGAGAGAAGCTACCCTCCACCCGAGGCCAGGGGCAGCGGCTGGAAGGAGCAATCCCACATCCAAGGAGAGGTGGCTGCGTGGGCACAGGAGACCCTAGAGGACCTATTTCAGGTTCAAGGTCAGGAGGGGTGGTGGTGAGGAGATACCCCTCATCCAAGGTAAAGAGCAGCGGCTGCGATTTGCTGGAGCAGCCAGGGAGAGATACCCCACGCCCAATGTAAGAGAAACCCAAGTAAGATGGTAGGTGTTGCAAGAGGGCATCAGAGGGCAGACACACTGAAACCATAATCACAGAAAACTAGTCAATCTAATCACACTAGGACCACACCCTTGTCTAACTCAATGAAACTAAGCCATGCCTGTGGGGCCATCCAAGACGGGCAGGGCATGGTGAAGAGGTATGACAGAATGTGGTCCACTGGAGAACGGAATGGCAAACCACTTCAGTATTCTTGCCTTGAGAACCCCATGAACAGTACGAAAAGGCAAAATGATAGGATACTGAAAGAGGAACTCCCCAGGTGCCCAATATGCTACTGGAGATCAGTGGAGAAATAACTCCAGAAAGAATGAAGGGATGGAGCCAAAGCAAAAACAATACCCAGTTGTGGATGTGACTGGTGATAGAAGCAAGGTCTGATGCTGTAAAAAGCAATATTGCATAGGAACCTGGAATGTTAGGTCCATGAATCAAGGCAAATTGGAAGTGGTCAAACAGGAGATGGCAAGAGCAAATGTCAACATTCTAGGAATCAGCGAACTAAAATGGACTGGAATGGGTGAATTTAACTCAGATGACCATTATATCTACTACTGCGGGCAGGAATCCCTCAGAAGAAATGGAGTGGCCATTATGGTCAACAAAAGAGTCTGAAATGCAGTACTAGGATGCAATCTCAAAAATGACAGAATGACCTCTGTTCATTTCCAAGGCAAACCATTCAATATCATTGTAATCCAACTCTGTGCCCCAACCAGGAACGCTGAAGAAGCTGAAGTTGAATGGTTCTATAAGGACCTACAAGACCTTTTAGAACTAACACTCAAAAAAGATGTCCTTTTCATTATAGGGGGCTAGAATGCAAAAGTAGGAAGTCAAGAAACACCTGGAGTAACAGGCAAATTTGGCCTTGGAATACAGAATTAAGCAGGGCAAAGACTAATAGAGTTTTGCCAAGAGAACGCACTGGTCATAGCAAACACTCTCTTCCAACAACACAAGAGAAGACTCTACACATGGACATCACCAGATGGTCAAATCAAAATCAGATTGATTATATTATTGGCAGATATAGATGGAGAAGCTCTTTACTGTCAACAAAAACAAGACCAGGAGCTGACTGTGGCTCAGATCATGAACTCCTTGTTGCCAGATTCAGACTTAAATTGAAGAAAGTAGAGAAAAACCACTAGACCATTCAGGCATGACCTAAAGAAAATTCCTTATGATTATACAGTGTAAGTGAGAAATAGATTTAAGAGACTAGATCTGATAGATCTAGTGCCTGATGAACTATGGACGGAGATTTGTGACATTGTACAGGAAACAGGGATCAAGATCATCCCCATGGAAAAGAAATGCAAAAAAGCAAAACAGCTGTTTGAGGAGGTCTTACAAATAGCTGTGAAAACAAGAGAAATGAAAAGCAAAGGAGAAAAGGAAAGATATAAGCATCTGAATGCAGAGTTCCAAAGAATAGCAAGAAGAGATAAGAAACTCTTCCTCAGCGATCAGTGCAAAAAAATAGAGGAAAAGAACAGAATGGGAAAGACTAGAGATCTCTTCAAGAAAATTAGAGATACCAAGGGAACATTTCATGCAAAGATGGGCTTGGTTAAGGGCAGAAATGGTATGGACCTAGCAGAAGCAGAAGATATTAAGAAGAGGTGTCAAGAACACACAGAAGAACTGTACAAAAAAGATCTTCATGACCAAGATAATCATGATGGTGTGATCACTCACCTAGAGCCAGACATCCTGGAATGTGAAGTCAATTGGGCCTTAGAAAGCACCACTACGAACAAAGCTAGTGGAGGTGATGTAATTCCAGTTGAGCTATTTCAAGTCCTGAAAGATGATGCTGTGAAAGTACTGCACTCAATATGCCAGCAGACTTGGAAAACTCATCGTGGCCACAGGACTGGAAAAGGTCAGTTTTCATTCCAATCCCTAAGAAAGGCACTGGCAAAGAATGCTCAAACTATTGCACAATTGCACTCATCTCACATGCTAGTAAAGTAATGCTCAAAATTCTCCAAGCCAGGCTTCAGCAGTAAATAACTGTGAACTTCCAGATCTTCACGCTGGTTTTAGAAAAGGCAGAGGAACCCGAGATCAAATTGCCAACATCCACTGGATCATGGAAAAAGCAAGAGAGTTCCAGAAAAAAACATGTATTTTTGCTTTATTGACTATGCCAAAGCCTTTGACTGTGTGGATCACAATAAACTGTGGAAAACTCTGAAAGAGATGGGAATACCAGACCACCTGACCTGCCTCTTGAGAAATCTGTATGCAGGTCAGGAAGCAACAGTTAGAACTGGACATGGAATGACAGACTGGTTCCAAATAGGAAAAGGAGTACATCAAGGTTGTATATTATCACCCTGGTTCTTTAACTTATATGCAGAGTACATCATGCCAAACGCTGGGCTGGAAGAGGCACAAGCTGGAATCAAGATTGCCAGAAAAAATGTCAATAACCTCAGATATACAGATGACACCACCTTTATGGCAGAAAGTGAAGAGGAACTCAAAAGCCTCTTGATGAAAGTGAAAGAGGAGAGTGAAAAAGTTGGCTTAAAGCTCAACATTCAGAAAACGAAGATCCTGGCATCTGGTCCCATCACTTCATGGGAAATTCATGGGGAAACAGTGGAAACAGTGTCAGACTATTTTTGGGGCTCCAAGATCACTGCAGATGGTGAGTGCAGCCATTAAATTAAAAGATGCTTCCTCATTGGAATGAAAGTTTTGACCAACCTAGATAGCATATTCCAAAGCAGAGACATTACTTTGCCAACAAGGTCCCTCTAGTCAAGGCTATGGTTTTTCCTGTGGTCATGTATGGATGTAAGAGTTGGACTGTGAAGAAAGCTGAGCATGGATGAATTGATGCTTTTGAACTGTGGTGTTGGAGAAGACTCTTGAGAGTCCCTTGGCCTGCAAGGAGATCCAACCAGTCCATTCTGAAGGAGATCAGCCCTGGTATTTCTTTGGAAGGAATGATGCTAAAGCTGAAACTCCAGTACTGTGGCCACCTCATGCGAAGAGAGTTGACTCATTGGAAAAGACTGATGGTGGGAGGGATTGGGGGCAGAAGGAGATGGGGCCGACAGAGGATGAGATGGCTGGATGGCATCCCTGACTCGATGGACGTGAGTCTGAGTGAACTCCGGTAGTTGGTGATGGACAGGGAGTCCTGGCTTGCTGCGATTCATGGTGTCAGAAAAATTTGGACACGACTGTGAGACTGAACTGAACTGAACTAAAGGAGATCAGCCCTGGGTGTTCTTTGGAAGGAATGATGCCAAGTCTGAAACTCCAGTACTTTGGTCACCTCATATGGTGAGTTTACTCATTAGAAAAGACTGATGATGGGAGGGATTGGGGGCAGGAGGAAAAGGGGACAACAGAGGATGAGATGGCTAGATGGCATCACCGACTCAATGGACGTGAGTTTGAGTGAACTCCGGGAGTTGGTGATGGACAGGGAGGCCTGGGGTGCTGAGATTCATAGGGTTTCAAATATTCGGACATGACTGAGCGACTGAACTGAACTGAACTGATGGAGCTGAGAGGAGTCTAGAAACACAAAGTTTTATTAGAAAAGCTATTAATCTTATTGTTGATTTTAGAATTTTGCCTTAAGATGATTTTTCCCAACTGACAATCTACTTATCCCCAAGAGGCTTGATTAGATCTTTAATTAACTCAATTTGGAGGTGCAATGATTGCTAATTAAATTAAATTTTGTTTCTTATAGCAGCAAAATAATGAACTTATTCAAATGAGTTTCACAGCTGTGTAAAATCAAGACCAGTTAGAAGCTAAGAGTGAAGTATGTCAATAGATATAAAACAAAATAGGGGGAAAAAGCAAGTTCCTTCTACTTATTAAAAACTATGACGGTTAAACATGTGATCAGTATGTGAAAGCAAAAATGGCTCAGTTGTGTCTGACTCTTTGCACTCCCATGGACTATACAGTCCATGGAATTCTCCAGGCCAGAATACTGGAGTGGGTAGCCTTTCCATTCGCCAGGGGATCTTTCTAATCCAGGGATCGAACATAAGTCTCCCAAATTGTAGGTGAATTCGTTACCAGCAGAGCCACAAGGCCAAATTATAAACATTCATATATAGTAATTTGAAATGTATCTTTGCAAAAGCACATCAGTAAGTCATAAAAATGGTAATTATTTTTCTGAGTGGTTTCCTTAAAAATCAATTTATTTTGGTGTTGCTTGAATCACTTTCATAAGTGCTATTTTTTAATTGCCTGCAAATCAGTATGTCCATTTTGACACTTGACTATGTCAGTTCAGTTCAGTTCAGTTCAGTCGCTCAGTCGTGTTGACTCTTTGCGACCCTATGAACCACAGCATGCCAGGCCACCCTGTCCATCACCAACACCCGGAGTTCAACCAAACCCATGTCCATCAAGACGGTGATGCCACTCAACCATCTCATCCACTGTCCTCCGTTTCTCCTCCTGCCCCCAATCCCTCCGAGCATCAGAGTCTTTTTCAATGAGTCAGCTCTTCACATCAGGTGGCCAAAGTATTGGAGTTTCAGCTTCAACAATAGTCTTTCCAAAGAACACCCAGGACTGATCTCCTTTAGAATGGACTGGTTGGATCTCCTTGCAGTCCAGGGGACACTCAAGAGTCTTCTCCAATACCACAGTTCAAAAGCATCAATTCTTCGGCGCTCAGCTTTCTTTATAGTCCAACTCACACATTCATACATGACCACTGGAAAAACCCTAGCCTTGACCAGACAGACCTTCGTTGGCAAAGTAATGTCTCTGCTTTTGAATATGCTGTGTAGGTTGGCCATAACTTTCCTTCCAAGGAGTAAGCGTCTTTTAATTTCATGGCTGCACTCACCATCTGCAGTGATTTCGGAGCCCAGAAAAAGAAAGTCAGCCACTGTTCCCACTGTTTCCCTATCTATTTGCTATGAAGTGATGGGACCAGATGCCATGATCTTAGTCTGAATGTTGAGCGTTAAGCCAACTTTTTCACTCTCCTCTTTCACTTTCTCAAGAGACTCTTTAGTTCTTCTTCACTTTCTGCCTAAGAGTGGTGTCATCTGCATATCTGAGGTCATTGATATTTGTCCTGGCAATCTTTATTCTAGCTTGTGCTTCTTCCAGCCCAGCATTTCTCATGATGTACTTTGCATATAAGTTAAATAAGCAGGGTGACAATATACAGCCTTGATGTACTCCTTTTCCTATTTGGAAACAGTCTGTTGTTCTATTTCCAGTTCTAACTGTTGCTCCCTGACCTGCATACAGATTTCTCAAGAGGCAGGTCAGGTGGTCTGGTATTCCCATCTCTCAGAATTTTCCACAGTTTATTGTGATCCACACAGTCAAAGGCTTTGGCATAGTCAATAAAGCAGAAATACATGTTTTTCTGGAATTCTCTTGCTTTTTCAATGTCCAGTGGATATTGGCAATTTGATCTCTGGTTCCTCTGCCTTTTCTAAAACCAGCTTGAACATCTGGAAGTTCACAGTTCATGTAATGCTGAAGCCTACATTCTAGGTATCAGTGAACTAAGAAGGACTGGAATGGGTGAATTTAACTCAGATGAGTATTATATCTACTACCATGGGCAGGAATCCCTTAGAAGAAATGGAGTATCTAATATAGTCAACAAAAGAGTCTGAAATGCAGTACTTAGATGCAATATCAAAAATGACAGAATGATCTCTGTTCATTTCCAAGGCAAACCATTCAATATCACCGTAATCCAAGTCTATGCCCTGACCAGTAATGATGAAGAAGCTGAGGTTGAACATTTCTATGAAGACCTATAAGAACTTCTAGAACTAACACCTCAAAAAGATATCCTTTTAATTATAGGGGACTGGAATGCAAAAGTAGGAAGTCAAGAAACACCTGGAGTAACAGGCAAATTTGGCCTTGGAGTACAGAATGAAGCAGGGCAAAGGCTAATAGAGTTCTGCCAAGAGAATGCACTAGCATAGCAAACACCCTCTTCCAACAACACAAGTATCTACACATGGATATCACCAGATGGTTGACACCAAAAACAGATTGATTATATTCTCTGCAGCCAAAGATTGAGAAGCTCTATACAGTCAGCAAAAATTAGACTGGGAGCTGATTGTGGGTCAGATCATGAACTCCTTATTGCCAAAATCAGACTTAAATTGAAGACAGTGGAGAAAAGCACTAGACCGTTCAGGTATGACCTAAACCAAATCCCTTATACAGTGGAAGTTAGAAATAGATTTAAGGTACCAGATTTGATAGATAGAGTGCCTGATGAACTATGGATGGAGGTTCGTGACATTGTACAGGAGACAGGAATCAAGACCATCCCCAAGAAAAGAAATGCATAAAAGCAAAATGGCTGTCTGAGGAAAGAAGAGAAGTGAAAAGCAAAGCAGAAAAGGAAAGATATACCCATTTGAATGCAGAGTTCCAAAGAATAACAAGGAGAGAAAAGAAAGGCTTTCTCAGTGATCAGTACAAAGAAATAGAGGAAAACAACAGAACGGGAAAGACTAGAGATCTCTTCAAGAAAATTAGAGATACCAAGGGAACATTTCATGCAAAGATGGGCTCAATAAAAGACAGAGATGGTAGGGACCTAACAGAAGCAGAAGATATTAAGAAGAGGTGGCAAGAATACACAGAAGAACTGTATAAAAAAGATATTCACTACCCAGATAATCACGATGGTATGATCACTCACCTAGAGCCAGACATCCTGGAATATGAAGTCAAGTGGGCCTTAGGATGCATCACTATGATCAAAGATATTGGAGGTGATGGAATACCAGTTGAGCTGTTTTAAATCCTGAAAGACGATGCTGTGAAAGTGCTGCACTCAATATGCCAGCAGATTTGGAAAACTCATCGGTGGCCACAGGATTGGAAAAGGTCAGTTTTCATTCCAATCCCTAAGAAAGGCAATGCCAAAGAATGCTCAAGCTACCGCACAGTTGCACTCATCTCACATGCTAGTAATGCTCATAATTCTCCAAGCCAGGCTTCAGCAACACATGAACCGTGAACTTCCTGATGTTCTCTAAACAGAAGTTAAATAAACAGGGTAACAATATATAGCCTTGATGTGCTCCTTTCCCAATTTGGAACCAGTCCATTATTAAATGTCCAGTTCTAACTGTTGCTTCTTGACCTGCTTATAGGTCATAGCAAAGGAAATATGGGTTTAGTACTTACATGAGTAAAACATAGCATATTGAGACCACATACCCACAATCCATTAATTATAATTCATTAATTTTCCCCAGATTTATTTCTTGTATATATTTGCCTCATTTAAGTTTATTAACACAGTTATTTTCACTATTCATAAATATTGTGAAATTTTGTTCAACACTTTTTAATCTGCTAAACCCAATCATCACAAAGATCAGAGGGTCTTAACTTCTCTCAATCTCTTGGCATCTCCCCATTTACATTGAAATTGCTTTAACTTTAGTCCCTATCTTTTCTCACATGGAGAGATATTTGGTTTTGGTCTAACTAATTTCTATTTAGACCTCTCTAATTTTTCCAAAGTGATCATTATAAGCCACAGATTCAGTTCTATCATTTTTTGAAATAAATCTTCCAACAAATTCCCATCATATATGCAGTCTTCTTGGCATGGCTTATATAATCTGCCTACCACCAGACTCTGCACCATTATTTCCTACATTTTTCTTATGGTCTCAGCATTTGAATGATGCATGATTTCTTCAAGTGAAAGTGTCTCTATAAAGGCTTTTTCTTTGTAAGTTTGTTTTGCATTTTCTATTTATTTAGAAAATACCTTTAGTCCCACTATCTCTGGAGTAGTCCTGAGTGATAATATCAGAAGAGTTTATAAGAATTGCTACAGTTAGATGTCATTTTTTAAACAAATGTTGAAAATAGAAGACTTAGGGACATCATAAAACCTGCCCCCTCAACACACATACACATTGTACCTATTATTCATAGATCATGAATTTTTAGAATGTACTATTTTTACTTTATATTTCATAATTCAACTTGTGAATTCATACGATATAATTTTAATTTATTGAAATATGTATTTAAATTTATCATATAATTTTTTTTTTTTTTTTACATGTCATTCCAAAAGAAGAGAGTTAAGACAGGGAGCTTCCTCTTCATGTTTTAAAATTTATCTATTATATTTTTTCTGATTACACGTTTATGTGCATAACTTTTTTGCACATGAAATTTTTATGATTTAACATTATGATCCTTACATAGAGATTTTCTTTGGAAAACAAGACTTTTCAAACAGACATACATTACAATTCACAGTTTAAAGCACCGAAGCTTAACCACTATATGTGCTTTCATTTGATTTAGGAAATAGACTTCTCTTTCTCACTTTGATTCTTATGCAGTCTTTGAAGAACGTTCATAAGAAGAAGCTCATATCTGTTTTATAAAAAGCGTACAGAAATTTATCAACCCAGGCATAGGCATTAGATTTAGAATATCATTTAGTCTATATGAGCTTGGAAGAGTGAACTCTTCTAAGTTACCATTAGCTATTTCTATTTCTTCTTTGGAAAAATATCATTTCAGTTTCTTTGACCATTTTTAATTGAATTATTGTTAACAACATTGTATTACATACTTGCTGGGAAAGATTGAAGGCAGGAGAAGCGGACAACAGAGGGTGAGATGGTTGGATGGCATCACCAACTCTAAGGAAATGTTCAGGAGTTTGTGATGGACAGGGAAGTCTGGCATGCTGCAGTCCAGATCAGATCAGATCAGTCGCTCAGTCGTGTCCGACTCTTTGTGACCCCATGAATTGCAGCACACCAGGCTTCCCTGTCCAACACCAACTCCAGGAGTTCACAGAGACTCATGTCCATCGAGTCGGTGATGCCATCCAGCCATCTCATCCTCTGTCGTCCCCTTCTCCTCCTGCCCCCAATCCCTCCCAGCATCATAGTCTTTTCCAATGAGTCAACTCTTCACATGAGGTGGCCAAAGCTGCTGCAGTCCATGGGGTCACAAAGAGTCAAACATGACTGAGCGACTGAACTGAACTGATTAGATACTTGAAAGTTGCTAAGATACTAGACCTTAAATGTTTTCATCACAAAAAAAAAAAAAGAGAGAGAGAGAGAGAAGGTGAGGAACGGAGCCCAGGAATCAGAAGCTCTTTGTTAAGAGCTGGAACCCTGGAGAGGTCCCCACTGCTAGAACCAGAGCCTGCTACAGAAAGAGGGGGAAAGAAAGCCAGTCTCTTCACCTCCTGCACTCCAGTTTCCTGCAAATGCTCTGACTTGCAAAATTTTTTCGGAAGCCATTTGGTGGGTGCTGGGAAAATATGCTTGAGTTGTATCCTCTGTAATACAGATTACATCAAGAGAAAGGGTAGGGGATGGGTTTGAGCAGAAACAGGCACATAACAGCACAGTACTATGTTCAAAATTTCATGCAACCATTTTCTTAATGACCAGAATTTACTTTCTTTACTTTTGCTACTCTGAACAAAGCTAGATTAAATATGTTTCCAATAATTCTTGTGTGCTTTTGCTTTCAATTCTATGTTAAAGTTTCAGAGATGAAGACTTTGGGGATCATAGGGTATATTTCATTTTCAAAATTTAATAGGGATAGATTTTCAAGCATCTGTCATGATTTCTATTTCCTTGAGCAAAAAATTTACCCCTTTTCTGGCATAGACAAAATATTATATATTATTACTTTAAACTTTTTTTTTTCAAAATAGTGTTAACTTAATGCTTTGATTTGCATTTATCTTAACTGCTCAGAAAGTTAAAAGTATTTTCAAAGGTTTTAGACCTTTTAAAAGTTAATCTACTAAGAAATGCTCATTTTTCTATTGGGTTCTCAGTCTTTGTATCATTAGTGTATGTCTGTGTTAAGTGGCTTCAGTTGTGTCCAACTCTGCAACCCCATGGACTGTAGCCCACCAGACTACTCTGTCTATGGGATTCTCCTGGCAAGAATACTGGAGGAGGTTGCCATGCCCTCCTCCAGGGGATCTTCCTGACCTAGGGATCAAACCTGCATCTCTTCTGTCTCCTGCATTGGCAGGCAGGATCTTTACCGCTAGTGCCACCGGGAAGCCCATCATCAGTGTATAGTGAGTGAGTGAATGAAGTTGCTCAGTCATGTCTGACTCTTTGCGACCCCACGGACTGTGGCCTACCAGGCTCCTCCGTGCATGGGATTTTCCATTTGTCTATAAATTTGTTAATCTCATGGTTTTAAAACATTTATGTAGGCATAATTAACATAGCATAACATTCAATGATTGTGAATTATGCATGGAATTGTGCAGCCCTCATCACAGCACATTATTAGAATATTAAATCTGTCCAAAATGAATTTGTATTTACTTTTGCTGTAAAATCCCTGTTCCTAGCAACAGTCTATATAAAGTTGACTTTTCAGGATACATCATATGTATGGAAGCATATAATATATAGTTTTTTTGTGTGTCTAGCACTTTTCAGTTAGCATAACATTTTTGAGATTCATCCATTTTGCAGTTTCTTTCAATACTTAAAAAACTTTAATATTGCTGAATACTATTACTGTTTAGGTATACACCATCTTTCATTTATCCATTCACCATTAAGTAGACATTTTAGATTATTTTAAAATATTAGTTATTATGAATATCACGTCAGTTAAGTTAGCATACAACTCTTTGTGTGCATATGAGTTTTCACTTCTCATAGGTAGATTCCTAGGAGTGGAATAACTGGATCTTAGGGTGAGTTTATATATAACATTTTAAGAAACTGCCAAAATACTTCCCAGAGGTGATATCATTTTACATTTCTTTCAGCATTCTATGAGGGTTCCAGTTTCTTCACATCCTGGACAATACTCATTATTATCTGTTTTACAATATTGCCATTCTAGAGAGAGTGAAGTGGCATCTCACTAGGGCTTTAAGTTGTAATAATTTAATTACTAAAAATGCTGAGCTTCTTTGTATATGCTTATTGGTGGTGGTTTAGTTGCTAAGTCGTGTCTGACTGTTGCAACCCCATGGCCTGAAGCCTGCCAGGCTCCTTTGTTCATAGGATTCTCTAGGGAAGAATACTGGAGTGTGTTGCCATTTCCTTCTTCAGGAGATCTTCCTGACCCAGGAATCAAACACAGGTCTCCTGCATTGCAGGCAAATTCTTTACCAACTGAGCTACAAGGGAAGCCTTAATATGCTTATTAGTCATTCAAATGTCTAAGGTGAAATATCAATTCAAATATCTTGCAAATTTTTATTTGATCTGTTCTTTTTAGGATTTGAGTTGTATGAATTCTTTAAATGCTTTAGATACAGTCCTTTAACAGATACACAACTATCAGGTCACTGACTTGTCTTATTGCTCTAATTTGTCAATTAAGGCATATATATATTTTTTAATTTAGGTGACAACAATTGATCAAAATTCCTCTTATGAGTTAAACATTGCTCAACACAAGTTACAAAGATTTCTTCCCATGATTTATTCTAGACTTTCTAAAGTTACAGCCTTTATATTTAGGATGATTCATTTATAGTTAATATTTATATATGGTGTGAGGTAGAGGTTGAAATTATATTTTATTAATGCAATTACTTTTTTACATATATTATGTACAACTGAGTCACAAAATGGCTCGTATCTTTTGTGAAATAACTGTCTTTCCCACATTGAACTGCCTCAGTAACTTTGTCAAAATCAATTGGCCATCATTTCAAGATCAAATTATAGTTTTCTGCAAAAAATAACTCAGCTGAAATTTTAATAGGGATTGTGTAGACTATCAATTCAGGGGAAAGTTTCATCTTAGCAATATTAAGTGTCCTCATCTTTGAGTATACAATGTCTCTCTATTCTATTTTTATTTAGATTAGAGGTTGGCAAACTGGCTTACTACCAATTTTGTTATGTGTTTTTGCATATTTAGTGTTTAAAGTGGTTACATACCTACATTTGTAATAGCCTCACTTTTGCTTCTTGGCTGGATAAGTCTTTATGACTTGTTTGGTTTATATCAGGACTTCAAGAAAACATTTTCTTAAACCTGATTTAGATCTTCCTAAATTTCTTTCATAAATGCCTTGGGAGTCACTATAGGACTTGCTCATCTTTGTTAAAGTTTTCTCAGTATTTTATTTTTGGAAGCCATTGTGCACTGAAAAGTTTCTTTTTAATGTATTTTTTTATTGTGTAAGCAGCTTTAGAATTTTGAATTCTAAAATTAGGGTTAGGGTTAGGCTTAGGGTTAGAAAAGAGCTGCAGGAAAGAGCTCTTTGCAGTTCCTTTTGTCTTGTCACTAACCTTAAATCAGGCACCACCATGCACTACTCATCTTTGGCTCTAGCACACCTTTCAAGTCTTTTGATCACACAATACCTTGCCTAACCTCTTGGTTCTTTCTGTAGACCAAAATATGAGAAATGAAGAATAAGTAATTAACTGATGACCAGATCTCTTCCCTAGTTTTTCCTTCAGCTATCTCACAAATAAATTGCATGAACAAAATAGAATCTAATGAAAGATCACAAGAAATTGACAAGCCTACATACAGTGGGAGATGGCAAATTCTGACCCTCTATCTAATCCATTTGTTCCCTTAAAAAATCTTCATGGCCAAGCAGAATCTTTGAAAATGTCTTTTGGGTGACACTGAGTCCACCATTTCCACAGAGTGCTAGCATTCTGATTACAAGCAACTTTTCCTTCTACCAACATTTGCCTCTCTCTCGCTTAGGTACTGATTTGAGGGCAAGTAGCAGCAGCAGCCACCTTGGTTCCCTAATAACTGTTCAGTCCTAGTATATGGTAATGCAATTGGTCTTTTATATTGATTTTGTAACCTGAAACTCAGTGAATTTGTTTCTTAATTTTAGTGGGTCTATTTATTTATTTTTCTTTTTTTTAATTTTATTTTATTTTTAAACTTTACAATATTGTATTAGTTTTGCCCAACATCAAAATGAATCTCCCACAGGTATACCCGTGCTCCCCATCCTGAACCCTCCTCCCTCCTCCCTCCCCATACCCTCCCTCTGGGCCGTCCCAGTGCACCAGCCCCAAGCATCCAGCATTGTGCATCGAACCTGGACTGGCGACTCGTCTCATACATGATATTACACATGTTTCAATGCCATTCTCCCAAATCTCCCCACCCTCTCCCTCTCCCACAGAGTCCACAAGACTGATCTATACATCAGTGTCTCTTTTGCTGTCTCGTACACAGGGTTATTGTTACCATCTTTCTAAATTCCATATATATGCGTTAGTATACTGTATTGGTGTTTTTCTTTCTGGCTTACTTCACTCTGTATAATAGGTTCCAGTTTCATCCACCTCATTAGAACGGATTCAAATGAATTCTTTTTAATGGCTGAGTAATACTCCATTGTGTATATGTACCACCGCTTTCTTATCCATTCATCTGCTGATGGGCATCTAGGTTGCTTCCATGTCCTGGCTATTATAAACAGTGCTGCGATGAACATTGGGGTACACATATCTCTTTCCCTCCTGGTTTCCTCAGTGTGTATGACCAGCAGTGGGATTGCTGGATCATAAGGCAGAGAAATTAAGGAAACAATTCCATTCACCATTGCAATGGAAAGAATAAAATACTTAGGAATATATCTACCTAAAGAAACTAAAGACCTACATATAGAAAACTATAAAACACTGGTGAAAGAAATCAAAGAGAAAAAAAAAAAGAAAAAAAAGAAATCAAAGAGAACACTAATAGATGGAGAAATATTTATTTATTTTTCATGTGGGAGGGTTGATTTCTTAGTATAGTCTGCATGCAAGATTAGGCTGTCTGCAAATAAGCTTATTTCTTCCTCTCTAATATGGATGTTTTAAATTCTTTTTTTTTCTTTTGCTTGGTGCTTGTGCTTTTTTAGTAGTGATTCCCCTCATTTAATTCTGTAATGTCTGTTCCCTCTATGGTGTGCATCTGCTGATTTGTGTTGCCTTCCCTCCCTTCTTTTATTACTTCCTTCCTCCCTCCCTTCCTTCCTTTCTTATATCCATCCATCCTTTCCATCCATCTTTCTTTCTTAATAAAGTTATGTCATCTCTGTATGCCAGTTATATCATATCTGTATGATATGCAAATATCATAGTAGTAAGCAAATAACTGATTGTATACAAATACTGTGAGCCAGTACGGTTTCCATCAGATTCTGAAAGATCTGTTCATGGATTAAGGAATGAATTTGGAGTTCAGGCTACTGACAAATGTGCACAAACTTTTACTCTTTGCTGAGATACTTCTTGTGCTGAACCTCTGCATGAATGGACTTCACATTCAGTCTGGGATATGTGAATAGCTAGAACCCTGTGCTAGGCTGAGTAATCCACACAAAGATGTCCATGTTCTAATTCCCCAGAATCTGTAAATATGTTAATGTATATGGTAAAAGAACTTTGCAGATGTGAACAAGTTAAGAAGCTTGAAATAGGGAGATTATCCTGGATTGTCCAGGTGGATCTGATGTCATCACATAGATTCTCAGAAGAGGGAGGCAGGATGATCAGAGTCAAAGAGAAGGCAATGTGACAGGAGAAACAAATCAGAGTGATTCCACAGAGGCAAGGGAAGCCCAGAACATTTACAAGCTGGAAGACTTAAGAAATGGACTTTAATTAACCTCCAATTAAAATAAATAAATTTATTTAAAAATAAAAATAAAATGCAGCTGATAAGCCATAGTAAAAAAAAAAAAAAACATGGACTTTCTGTGGCACTTCCAGAAGGAACTAACATAGCAACACTCCGACGTTAGCCTCAGAGACAGATTTTGGACTTCTAACCTGAGAACCAGTGAGACAATACAGTTTTACTATTTTGAGACCAATGTTTGAGACCTATATTTGTTAAAGCAGAAACAGAAAACAAATACTAGGCCTTTCTGTTCTTTCCTGTCCATGGATGCAGTTTGGCACATGCACACAGCTTCTAGGATCACTAGAGATATGTAAGGGTCATCAAGGCCCACCCTAGCTGCCATATGCCCTGGATACCCTGGCATATTTCTGCCTATCCTGTCAGTGTTTGCTTGCACAACCAGGTAGCAATTCCAGGCTAGCTGTAATTTTTACCTTTCCTATTTTTTTTCCACCAAAGTCTGGTATTTTTGATGATTCCTGGAATTTTCTGATGATTCTGGAGATTTTCCAGATTTTACAACAAAGCAAGTTTCCTCTAAGGCAACAAAGCTGCTGGGTTATTAAACTTGTCCCTCTCTGGTAAAACATTCTGCTAATGAAAGAGCCTCAGACTCACATGTCATAGACTTATTCTTCTAAAGGTGCTTTAGTATTTTTCTTGAATGTTTTATCAATGTTATATGACTTCGGTTGATTTCCAAAGTGTTAAAATCGTTGATCTGAAAAAAATATGTCCAGTTTTATCCTTCTTAACTGGGAGAAAGTATCTGCCCAGTTTCTAGCTCCCTAATTCCAGAAATCTTGCTTCTAATAATATTTGAATATTACAGATATTTAATAGAATATTTTAATTTTTAATAATATAAATTCAACACAGATACAGGAGCCTAATGGGCTAAGTCCAGGGGTCACAAAGAGTTGGACACGACTGAGCAACTGAACACAAATTCAACATATTATTCATATTTATTATTATGCATTGACTTTGACAGATGTATTTTTCTACATAATTTTTAGATACATTATTTTTTGACTATTAGGATGTATATATGAGCATATTTTGGTCACAGTAATTGTCCTTGTCTGTTTAGGCTGTTATAACAGAATCCCATAAATTGTGGGCTTATAAACAAAAAAATATAATTTTGTCATAGTTCTGTGGCTGGGATGTCCCAGAAGCAGATTTAGTGTATGGTGAGAATCTACTTTTAGTTCACATATGCCCATTTTTCACTGTAATCTCACATAGTAGAGGTAGCAGGAACTACCTTAATCTCTTTTATAAAAATACTGACTCCATTTATGAGGGCTCTACTCTCATGACCTAATCACTTCCCAAAGGGCAACTTAAAAATTCCATCATATTGGTTTCAACATATCAATTTTAGGAGGTTTGAGTTTATAGTAATAATTCTTCAAAATGGCATATATTATATGCCTATGTAGTCAAACCCCAAAGCAGTTCTAATATATTAAAATAAATAAAATCACTTCTCTTCAAAAGTACCAAATGATTCAGCAAACAATTGCTTTACTGACTTTGTTTTCAGACAATATAATTCAAATGATTTTCCTGTATATAGATTTATTAAAGATGTGGTCAGTAGATATGCCATCTAGAGAACTAAAAATCCTCAAGAATGATACTTTAAAGAAAGTCTATAGGGATATAAATATATATTGATTATTGCAGAAGAAACTGAACTTTTAAATCTGCATATGGGTTACAGTTTGTTAGTGAATAAACATAGAAAAGTTCTTAGAAAAAGAACATTAGACAAGATTTTAGTAACTAAGACTCTGATAACTTTAGAGAAAGGTTTTATTTTTAACTTGAAATACAAGAAGAAAAATCATTTAGTAGTCAAACTGAGAGGAAGGGAGAAAAGAGTAAAACATAACATGAAGAAACATTTTGGTCATTCAGTTTTACTATAAAGTTTTAGATTTGGGTGCTTTTCTTGTGTATTTTTACCCTCTACATATATGAAAGTATTTAATCTCTTGGTTTTAAGAGTCATCCATGTAATATTAGCTTCTAAATTAATTTCAATTCCATTTTTTTTTGAGGTTCAAATCAAACCATCTAGGTCATTCACATATAGATGCCCATGGTAAGAGTTGCTGATGAAACCAACTGGAAAAAATCTGATACAGATTTTTCTGTATCATCTGTATCATCCAGACTGCTGCAACTGCTGCCTGGGCCAGTCCTGACACTGAATATAGGGAAACATACACTGTTATATCCTGGGTACAAAGTAAAAGACTCCATGTTTCAAATCTTAAGCCTATATTTATTGAATGCAGGATTGGGACTATTGCTAAAATTTAATCTATTTGTTCCCTGACGGATGAGCCCACATTACATATGGCACTGCCCTCAATCTATTCTAGGATACGGACTATGGCAAACATTTGCTCCCTGTCAGAGCTATTAGTGGTGCTTCACCTCTGCTGATTTTTTCATGTTATTTTCATGCCATTCCAAACCAACTGGCAAACTTCACATACATATGACCACTGAAACTAATATCTGTCACCTGTTTGTCTTCTCAGACCACTTGCAGCTTGACATGTTAGGACTATTATCACAAAAGTCACTCAACAATGGGCAACACCCAGGATATAATATGAATGCACTATAATCCCTACTGTGGACAAGCACTTGTTATCTATGAGCATTGGTATGGCCTTCTCAAAAACCAACTCAAAGGACATCTAGCTTTTCCACTCTCAGTCAGTCAGTCAGTTCAGTTGCTCAGTCATGTCCTACTCTTTGTGACCCCATGAACTGCAGCATGCCAGGCTTCCCTGTCCATCACCAACTGCCGGAGCCCACCCAAACTCATGTCCGTTGAATTGGTGACATCATCCAGTCATCTCATCCTCTGCTGTCCCCTTCTCCTCCTGCCCTCTATCTTTCCCAGAAACTGGGTCTTTTCAAATGAGTCAGCTCTTTGCATCAGGTGGCCAAAGTATTGGAGTTCCAGCTTCAACATCAGTCCTTCCAGTGAACACCCAGGACTGATCTCCTTTAGGATGGACTGGTTAGATCTCCTTGCAGTCCAAGGGACTCTCAAGAGTCTTCTCCAACACCACAGTTCAAAAGCATCAATTCTTCGGCGCTCAGCTTTCTTTATAGTCCAACTCTCACATCTATACATGACCACTGGAAAAACCATAGCCTTAACTAGACCTTTGTCGACAAAGTAATGTCTCTGCTTTTTAGTGCTTTTTCCACTCTAACCTCTTTCTATTCCACATACCTTGTGCACTAAGTCACTACAGTCAGGGCTGACTCTTTGCAACCCTACGGACTCTAGCTCACTAGGCTTCTCTGTCTATGGGATTCTTCTGGCAAGAATTCTGGAGTGGGTCACCATTTCCCCCTTCAGGGGATCTTCTTGACTATTGGATTGAACTCAAATCTCTTATGTCTCCTGCATTCGCAGGTGGGTTGTTTACCACTAATGCCACCTGGGAAGCCATATACCTTACTAATGACATCTCAATTTCAATTAATGTGGCTGTCCCAAAAAGTGATCATCTCCTTTCAGGTGATTCTCAGGTAATGATTAGAATAAGAGACAGGGATTTAAATACTTTGAAAATTTAAGAGTTTTATCCTGGACATTGCTGGCCATAATGCACTTTTCTGTCCCCTGACTTTAGTACATGACACACTGCGGGGCCAAAGGAAGCACAGAAGATTTAAATTTCATTTTGGATATGTTTTCTAAAAATTCAGTTACAATAATTCTTGCACTTGCTGCATCTTTATGAAAAGTCTAGGTATAAATTGATGGCTGAAATTACAGATAATGCATGAGAAACATATTTTGTGGTGGTGAAAGCTGTAAAACTAAATACAAATTGAACATGATAAAGGAATAACCCTCCCTTTTGAAAATAAGAGATTCCCTTTCCTTTTCTTAGGGAATTTTTTAGTAAACTTGTAATTGCAAGTTACTTCTCTGTATCTTTGAAACATTTTTAATCTTTGCAAACCTTTTTAAAAGATAAATTAAGGCTTTGCCAGCTTTCAGGCACAGGAAAGTGTTTCCCAAGGACCTACTCTTTGAAATGCAGTCGATAAGGAAGCTAGGCTTCCTATCTCCCAGTTTCTATGGGAGGGTAAGAGCCTAACTTCTTTTGGCGCCTGCCTGCAAGATTCAATACTGTCTCCTATTGTAAAATATCAAAATTTTGCTTTTCTTTTAGATAAAGTCAATTAGCTAAGATAGACAGTCACCCTAATAACAAGTACATTTCGGGTGAACTATGTGTGATAAACAGTGCTGTCAAATCCTCCTACATGTGCATTCTCAAGATCAACAATCACTAGTTCCAGTAGGAGGACTTGTATCTGCATAGCTATATAAAACTAGGATTTATTTGTCTTTGAAAATTTTTAGCAGATTGCCTGTGATGTGCATCACATTGATGTTTTTACTCAATAATAAAGCTATTTTCTTTCTCTTCTACCTTTGAAGAGGCATTTTTTTTTCTTGGCTAGAGATTTTCATTCTTATTATATTTCACAAACAATGGAGATCAAAATTCTGGCACCTGGGGAAGACAGAATGACGTCCAAGGTGGTAAGGGAATGCGAGGGTGACATTTATAATCTTGTCTGGAACACTTGTTGGAACCTTTCTCACAAAGGAAAACACAGTGATGTCTCTCTCTCAAACCATTAAAGCATCTTAAATTTGATGGAGAGCTAGTCTGCCATTCTTTCTAGATGGCTTTAACAATGATTTAATCACCATTTCTCTTAACTTCACCTAGAGGTATATTGAAAATGCAGCAACAGTGTTAAATACTGCTCCTCTTACACACAGCACTTGTCAACAGCATCAGGCACTTTCCCTCTCCTCACTTACTAGCTGTTTCTCAGTCACTTTGTAGGATGGATAAATACCTGGTGTCTGGTGGCATGGACAAATAAGGCAGATTTGATTGACTGCAATCAACAGCTTTAAATACAAGAACCAGACTCAATAATTTGAAGTAAATCAAGAATTCTAAGGCTCACCATCTGGCTTGGAGGTCACACTGGATACACTGACATAATATGCCCTCCAACAGATGTCTCACTGGGGGTCCTCGTGAGTTATACATAATAATATCTTTCCAATGGCCCTGTATGTGTAGATGGGGCTTTACATTATATGTTGAAGCCAAGCATTAACTTCTCTTCAAAACACTGGGATTTAAACACTAAGTTTGGTCATAAGAGACCTTCATTATTTAACAAATCCAATGTAATGTAATCCATGTAATGCTTACATGGTTGTGGCATTAACTCTCATATCAGGTCACTCGATGTGTGGGGACATTATGAAGAGATAATTCATGTGTTGGCAGTATTCCCTTAGACAAGAGTCATCCATTTAGAAAAGACAGTCAGTCTTTCTCTGCCTTTAGTTGAAATCACTGATAGTAGAAGTTCAGCACTGTGTTCATGCATGCTCAGTTGCTAAGTAGTGTCTGACTCTTTTGTGACCCCATGAACTGTAGCTCACCAGGATCCTCTGTCCATGGGATTTCCCAGGGAAGAATACTGGAGTGGAAACTCACTGGCTAGGGTTATTAGAAGGAAATAATTCATCTAGATTGTTTCTTTTGTGCCAGAGTTGTCTCTGATCTATTTTTCATAATCCTTCTGTACCTGAATTAATATCTCAGGCCCAGGGGAAGAGTCAATAGAGAAACTTGAAATTACCTGGCTTTCGAAGCTAAACCTTGATGCTTTATGGGATAGTTCAGCTGGTTGAAATCTGGGACACTGGGTTGCATTGCCATGGTCAAAAATGCAAGTTGGCTTCCCCTTTAGCACCTGAAGCCAGGTTTGGAGTAGCTTTAATTAAATGATCTGAGTCACATTATCAAAGTGTCTGAGGCAGAAGTATACACATGAGAAAATTTGTCAGAAACCAAGATGGTACAGAAATGAAGATAGATATTCCTGGGAGAAAATCTCCCATGGATCTCTGGTATGTCTGCCTATCCTACAAAGGCACTGCTTCCCTTTTGTCCTGGGTTATCTTTCCAGTACAGTTATAAAGGGCAGATTTGTTTACTGTCTGGTACACTAAATGTAAGTTTCCTTCTGGGGAGATAGGGAAATTTGTTACAGCACCTTATGAAAATTTGTCTTCAGTAAGTCCAGAATTCCTCAACTGTGATGCAAGTCCAGTTCCATCTGACAACTGGGATGACTTAGCATGAACTTACATTATATACAAAATATATAATTAATACGGACCTACTATATAGCACAGGGAACTCTACTCAATACTCTGTAAAGACTTATATGGGAAAATAATCTAAAAAGAGTGGATATATTTATATATATATATATTCACACACACACATATATATATATATATATAACTGAATCACTTTGCTGTATATCTGAAACTAACACAAAATTATAAATCAACTATATTTCAATAAAAATTTAAAACATAAAAAAGATAAAAGAGTAATGAATAATAAACTTTAGCAGTAAGAGCTATAATAATAATAATAAGACTTATGGGACCAATAATTTAATTATTTCTTATGTGTTTTCACTACATGAAAAACATATTATACATCAGTAAAATATATCAAGAAATCCTGATGAGTTTATACTGTATTTTTAAATATGTTTTACTAGGCTTTTGGAGAAATAGTTCGAGTCATGGTAAACTTTTTACTTCTCAAATTTTCTCTGTTTTTTACATTATAAGGAACAGTGCTTTTTTCCTCCCTAATGTATAATATTGGATAGCATTTTTCATATTTATGGAAAAAATCACTAAACTAGGAATAGAGAGAAACAGTCTCAACTTGATAAAGATTACAAAAAACCTACAGTTAACACCATGTTTAATATTGAGAAAGTCAAAGATGTCCCACTAAAATCATGTACAAGGTAAGGATGTCTGCTGTCACTACTCCTTTTCAACAGCAAGCTGAAAGTCAGAAAAATAAAATAAAAGTTATAGAGATTAGTAAAGAGATAAAACTGTCTTTGTTCACAAATGACATAATTGTGTATGTATAAAATCTGAAAAAAATGACAGAAAAACTCATGGAACTAATATGTGATTATAACAAGATATAGGGTACAAGGTTAATATACTAGCAACAAGCTTCCTTGGTGGCTCAGTGGGCAAAGAATCCAACTCCAATGCAGGAAACCACCTTCAATTCAGGAGACCCGAGTTTGATCCCTGGGTCAGGAAGATTCCCCTGGAGAAGGAATTGGTAACCCACTCTAAAGTATTTGCCTGGGAAATACCATGGGCAGAGGAACCTTGCAGTGTACAGTCCATGGGTCATAAGAGTCAGACACTTAGCAACTAAACCACCTTTCGACTTAGCAACTAAACCACCACTACCATACTAGCAACAAACAAGTGGAATTTGAAATTTTAAAAAAGATAATATTATTTACATTAGCATCTCCCAAAATGAAATACTTAGGTATAAGTCTTACATAAGTAAGACTACATAACTCTGATGAACAAAATGAAGTAAGAACTAAATGGAGAGATATTCCATGATCAAGAATAGGAAAACAATATTGTCAAGATGTTAATTCTTCCCAATCTAATCTACAGATTTAATGCAATCCTAATAAAAATTAAACAAGTTATTTTATGAGTACTGACAAATTGACTCTAACATTTATATAGAGAAGCAAAAGACCCTGAATAGCCAACACAATATTAAAGCAGAAGAACAAATTAGGAGGATTAATGCTACCTGCCTTCTGGACTTAATATAAATCTACAATAATCAATATGTAATGATACTGATGAAGGAACAGACAACTAGATTCATCCAACAGAATACAGATCACAGAAATAGTATCTTATAAGTAGAGTCAAATGATCTTAGACAAAAGAGCAAATGTAGCCTCTTTAACAAATGGTACTGAAACTGGACATCTAAAAAAAGAAGAAAAATGAATCTTACACTCTTCACAAAAGTTATCTCAAAACAGATCACAGACTTAAAAGTAAAACTTAAAACTATAAAATTCCAGTAAGATAACACAAAAGAAAACCTAGATGATCCTGAGTACAGCAATGACATTTTAGATATAATACTGAAGACATGGTCCATGAGAAGCTGAAATTCTTTACAATTAAAATCTATCTTAATGTCAATGTCAAGAGGATGAGAAGATATGCCACACACTGTGAGAAAATTTTTGCAAAAGATATATTTCACAAAATACTGTTATCTAACATACACAAAAGCTCTAGAAAAACTCAACAGTAAGAAAGCAGACAATTCAATTGAAAAATGAGACAAGGATCTTAACAGACAGCTCACTAGAGAAAATATACAGATGGCAAAAAAACATATGAAAAGACACTCAATATCATATGTCATCGTGGAAATGGAACTCTAAAAAAAAAAATGAGATACAACTATACCCACTAGAATGGCCAAAATCACTGACAATACCAAATGCTGATAAGGATATGGAATAAAGGGAACTATCATAACTTTCTGGTAGGAATGCAAAATGGCTTCCACTTTGGAAGACAATTTGATAGCCTCTTACAAAATTAAACATATCTTCCTCCATAATCCAGTTACCAAGCTTCTTGATACTTATATAAAGCAGTTGAATATTTATGTTCACAAGGAAATTGCACATGGTTTATAGAACATTTATAGCAGTTATAATTATATCATAATTCCTAAAACTTGGACACAACCAAGGTGTCCTTCAGTATGTGAATGCATAAATAAACTATGATATATCCAGACAATGCTGCTAAACTCAGGGTTAAAAAAAATGAACTATTAAGTTAAAAAGACATGGAACAATCTTAAATGCATTTTACTAAGTGAAAGATGCCAATCTAAAAAACATTATGTACTATATGATTTTCAACATATTGGAAAAAGGAAAACTATAGAGAAAATTTTAAAAAAAATCAGTGGTCAGGGTTGTGGTGTGTGGGGAGAGAATGGGCAGAACATGGAGGATTTTTAGAGCAGGGAAAATAATCTGTTTGATATCATAATGATGGATATATGTTATTAAACATTTTTCTAAACACATAGATTATACAACACCAAAAGAACCCTAATGTCAGCTCTGCTCTTTGGATGATCATGAACTGTCAATGTAGGTTCATCAATTGTAACTCAACAATATTCTAAAATTTAAATAAAACTGATAATACTTGCTTTAACATGTATGACAGAGAAAACAATGGCACCCCGTTCCAGTACTCTTGCCTGGAAAATCCCATGGATGGAGGAGCCTGGTAGGCTGCAGTTTATGGGGTCGCTAAGAGTCAGACACAACTGAGCGACTTCACTTTCACTTTTCACTTTCACGCATTGGAGAAGGAAATGGCAACCCATTCCAGTGTTCTTGCCTGGAGAATCCCAGGGACTGGGGAGCCTGGTGGGCTGCCGTCTATGGGGTCGCACAGTCGGACATGACTGAAGTGACTTGGCAGCAGTAGCAAAATGTATGAAGTCTATAGAATTGAAACTGGGTTAATAATGACATCGAAAAAGTCAGATCTAAAATCTGACCTTTGTGAAGGATCTTGGAAGATTATCTATAAATCCTTGAAATTTCCTTAGTAATAGGGGTGTCTTTGTTATATCTGGTGAACCCCTCAGACTACAACTGAATGTTTATGTTAATTAAAAACTTTACCAGTCAATGAAGGCTGGTTTCATCAGTTCAGAAGTCAGCATGAATTAAATAATACTAAACTATCTGTTGAAACTTCTAGCACATATAAGAATGCTGCTATAATATTTGCACCCAAATTGTAGGATAAATTACAGTAGGTAGTTATGATCATAATTAAATATTTAATGTAATTAGAAAGATACTTTCTTAATCTCATAAAGAACTTGTGTGATGAAAATTAGGGTTTTGAAATAGTGATAAAGGAGTTAAAGATATATTAACTCTACTTTAGGAGGCACTGCAACATGACTTTAAATCAAAACTTTACTTGTTTTTCAAGTTTGTGAGACTCAGTCAGTCAGTCCTTCAATCAATTCAGTCACTCAGTTGAGTCCTACTCTTTGCAACCTCAGGGACTGCAGCACGCCAGGCCTCCCTGTCCATCACCAACTCCTGGAGTTTACTCAAAATCATGTCCACTGAGTTGGTGATGCATGCAACCACCCCATACTCTGCCGTTCCCTTCTTCTCCCACCTTCAATCTTTCTCAACATCAGGGACTTTTCAAATGAGTCAGTTATTTACATCAGGTAGCCAAAGTATTGGAGTTTCAGTTTCAGCATCAGTCCTTCCAATGAATATTCAGGACTGATTTACTTTAGGATGGACTGATTGGATTTCCTTGCAGTCTAAGGGACTCTCAAGAGTCTTCTCCAACACCACAGTTCAAAAGCATCAATTCTTTGGCATTCAGCTTTTTTTATAGTCCAACTCTCATGTCCATACAAGACTACTAGAACAACCATAGTTTTGAATAGACAGACCTTTTCGGCAAAGTAATGTCTCTGTTTTTTAATATGCTGTCTAGGTTGGTCATAACTTTTCTTCCAAGGAGTAAGCATCTTTTAATTTCATGGCTGCAATCACCATCTGCAGTGATTTTGGAGCCCAGGAAAATAAAGTCTGTCACTGTTTCCATTGTTTCCGCATCCATTTGCCATGAAGTGATGGGACCAGATGCCATGATTTTAATTTTCTGAATGTTGAGCTTTGAGCCAACTTTTTCACTCTCCTCTTTCACTCTCATCAAGAGGCTCTTTAGTTCTTCTTTGCTTTCTGCTATAAGGGTGGTATCATCTGCCTATCTGAGGTTATTGATATTTCTCCTGGCAATCTTGATTCCAGCTTGTGCTTCGTCTAGACCAGTGTTTCTCATGATGTACTCTGCATATAAGTTAAACAAGCAGAGTGACAGTATACAGTCTTGACATACTCCTTTCCTGATTTGGAATCAGTCTGTTGTTCCATGTCCAGTTCTAACTGTTGCTCCTTGACCTGCATACAGATTGCTCAGGAGGCAGTTCAGGTGGTCTGATATTCCCATCTCTTTCAGAATTTTCCACAGTTTGTTGTGATCCACACAGTCAAAGCCTTTGGCATAGTCAGTAAATAAGAAGTAAATATTTTTTTCTGGAACTCTCTTGCTTTTTTGATGATCCAACAGATGTTGGAAATTTGATCTCTAGTTCCTCTGCCTTTTCTAAATGCAGCTTGAATATTTGGAAGTTTACGATTCATGTACCATTGAAACCTGGTTTGAAGAATTTTGAGTATTACTTTGCTAGCATGTGAGATGAATTCAATTGTGTTATAGTTTGATCATTCTTTGGCCTTGCCTTTCTTTGGGATTACAATGAAAACTCACCTTTTCCAGTCCTGTGACCACTGTTGAGTTTTCCAAATTTGCTGGCATATTGAATGCAACACTTTCACAGCATCATCTTTTAGGATTTGAAATAGTTCAACTGGAATTCCATCATCTCCCCTATCTTTGTTCATAGTGATGCTTCCTAAGGCCCACTTGACCCTGCATTCCAGGATGTTTGGCTCTAGGTGAGTGATCACACCATTGTGATTATCTGGGTCATGAAGATCTTTTTTGTATAGTTCTTCTGTGTGTTCTTGCCACCTTTTCTTAATATCTTCTGTTAGATCCATACCATTTCTTAATATCCTCTGTTAGATCCATACCATTTCTACCCTTTATTGTGCCCATCTTTGAATGGGTGTGAAATGTTCCCTTGGTATCTCTAATCTTCTTGAAGAGATCTCTAGTCCTTCACATTCTATTGTGAGATTCCCAGAGCACTAAAAATCATGACAAATCATTCCCATCACTCATTTGGCTTGTAGTGAAAAGCAATAACATGGTTTCAAATGTATTTTCACACTAGTAAAAATTACACTACTTTGATTGTACCTTTGCCCAGAATAGAAACATAGACAAGTAACTATTATTTATTTTTAATATAAACATGAAAATAATATTTCACTGTACCTATCCATGATGTTATTATGTTTTTCTAGAGATTCTTTTTTATGTGGCAATCAAGCAATTTTTCTCTTTTATGAATTTTCTCTTGTTTCTGAGGTAATGCTGTGCAGTGCTTATGTTAAAGAGCTAATTTTCCTCAGTGACTTGATCTATGTTGATTTCCTTCTTCAAAAACTCCTTTTGTAACCTTTATCTGAATCATACAATTAGCAACTGACTACATGTTTTCTGTACAAAACTTGTTTAAAACAACATTGTGAATTTGAGACTTGCAGACACAGTGTGGGAAGGAGAGGTTGAAATGAATTGAGATAGTAGCACTGACATATATACAGTACCATCTGTAAAACAAATAGGTAGTTGGAAGTTGCTGTATAACCCAGGGAGCTCAACCCCACACTCTGTAACAACTTAGAGGGGTGGGATGGGGTAGGGGTGGAAGGGGTTGGAGGATGAGAGGGAGTTTATGGGTTGGAGGTGGGGGGGAGATTCAAGAGGGAGGGATATATGTATACTTATGGCATATTCATGTTGTTGTATGACAAACCCAGAACAACGTTGTAAAGCAATTATCCTCCAATTAAAAAAATTTTTTTAAACATGTTTGAAATAGTTGTCTAAGATCCTCTTCATATTTTCTATATACTTTTCCTTATTTGTAGGAAGACTTCACTCAGATATACTAAAATCTCCTTTTAAGAAAATTGTTCATCATAAGTGAAATATAAAACAATGGTCTTCTTTTCAAAGATTTAAAGTTTTAACTTTTCTCTCATTATTTGGGTAAAAGACTTTGTTGCTTGTTACTTGTATGGTGTCCTGCAAATCTTCCATAGATAATAAAATCCTTGAATTCTGTTTCCCCCTGCAGTGAATGTCTTTACTATAATTCCAGAATAATTGTCCTCACCCTCAGTGGGTCAAGAGTAGCCATTAGTTTGCAGTTTCTCCAAGCTCTTCTCTTACTAATATCATAGGCTGCTCTGTATTGCTCTATGATGCTAAGCTCCTATAAGTTTTTAAATAAAAGCCAGTATTCTTATTTGAATTCCAAAATTGATAACTTTTTTTCTCTTTCTAGTTTTGAACATCAACAAGTGAAAATAAATAAGCTAATTTAAATGATTCATAGTACCATGTAGAAATGTGAGACAGTAACAAAAATCTTGTGTTAAATATGTGTGTGTGTGTATATATATATATATATATATATGTATGTATGTATATATATATATATATATCATACTAAGTGAAGTAATATCAATAACCTCAGATATGCAGAGGACACCACCCTTATGGCAGAAAGTGAAGAGGAACTAAAAAACTTCTTGATGAAAGTGAAAGAGGAGAGTGAAAAAGTTGGCTTAAAGCTCAACATTCAGAAAACGAAGATCATGGCATCTGGTCCCATCACTTCATAGGAAATAGATGGGGGAACAGTGGAAACAGTGTCAGACTTTATCTTTTTGGGCTCCAAAATCACTGCAAATGGTGACTGCAGCCATGAAATTAAAAGACACTTCCTCCTTGGAATGAAAATTTTGACCAACCTAGATAGCATATTGAAAAGCAGAGACATTACTTTGCCAAGAAAGGTCTGTCTAGTCAAGGCTATGGTTTTACCAGTGGTCATGTATGGATGTGAGAGTTGGACTGTGAAGAAAGCTGAGCGATGAAGAATTGATGCTTTTGAACTGCGGTTTTGGAGAAGACTCTTGAGAGTCCATTGGACTGCAAGGAGATCCAACCAGTCCATTCTAAAGGAGATCAGCCCTGGATGTTCTTTGGAAGGAATGATGCTAAAGCTGAAACTCCAGTACTTTGGCCACCTCATATGGTGAGTTTACTCATTAGAAAAGACTCTGATGCTGGGAGGGATTGGGGGCAGGAGGAAAAGGGGATGACAGAGGATGAGATGGTTGGATAGCATCACCGACTCGATGGACATGAGTTTGAGTGAACTCCAGGAGATGGTGATAGACAGGGAGGCCTGGCGTGCTGCGATTCATGGGGTCGCAAAGAGTTGGACACGACTGAGTGACTGAACTGAACTGAAGTGAAATAAGTCAGGCAATGGAGACAGATATCCTATAATAGCACTTATATTTGTAAACTACAAATGAATGTATTTATAAAACTGAGACAGCTTCACCAATGTAGAAAACAAATTTAGGATTACCACAGGGATAGCAGGGGTTGGGGGAGAGATAACTTAGGAGTTTGAGATTAACATATATACACAAATAAAAAGGACCTACTATATGGCACAGAGAACTAAATTCAGTATCTTGTAACAACCTATAATGGAAAATAATATGAGCATATATACATGTGTGTGTGTGTGTGTGTGTGTGTATATACACACACATGATATCACTTTATTGTACACTTGAAACTACACAACACTGTAAATTGATGGTACTCCATCAACAACAAAAAAGTAAAATAAGAGGAAACAAGATCACAACACTAGTAAAATACAAAGCTTGTGTGAAAAAAAGAAAGACAAAATTCTATGATATCTCAATAAATAGAGGAAAAAGATTTGACAAAATTTAACATCCACTTGTAATAAAAACCCTCAACACTGTGGGTATGGAGAGTATTACCTAGACATAATAAAAGCCAATGTCACTAGTGGTAAAGAACATGACTGCCAATGCAGGAGACTCAGGAGATGCAGGTTTGATCCCTGGCCAGAAAGATCCTCTGGAGGAGGAATTCCTCCACTCCAGCATTCTCGCCTGAAGAATCCATGGACAGAGGAGTCTGGTGGGCTACAGTCCATGGGGTCATAAAGAGTTGGACATGACTGTGGCAACTTAGCACAGCACAGCACACATAACAAGCCCATGGTTATCATTATATTTATTGGTGAGAAGCTAAGAGCTTTCCTGAAAGATCAGAAATAAGACAAGAATGCTCACTGTTGTCACTTCTATAATATTCACCATACTACGGAAAGTTGTAGTCAGAGGCAACTAGCCAAAGCAAAAAAAAAGAAAGAAAAAACAGTATGCAAATTGGAAGGGTAGAAGCCAAACTATAACTATTTGCCAATAACATGATATTATATAGAGAGAACCCTAAAGACTCCATAACAAATAAACCTAGAATATACAATGAGGAAAAGACAGTTTCTTCAATAAATAATATTGGAAAATATTGGATGGGCATATGCAACAGAATTAAACTGGACCACTATCTCACACGACACACTGAAATTAACTCAAAATGGATTAAAGACTGGCATATACGACCTGAAACCATAAAACTTCTAGAGAAAAATATAAGTGGTAAGCTCCTTAATACTGATTTTCTGAAATTGACCCCAAAAGCAAAAGCACAGAAAGCAAAAATAAATAAGTGGGACTGCTGCTGCTGCTGCTGCTAAGTCGCTTCAGTCGTGTCCGACTCCATGCGACCCCATAGACGGCAGCCCACTAGGCTCCCTCATCCATGGGATTCTCAAGGCAAGAACACTGGAGTGGGACTACATCAAGCTAAAAAGTTTATGTCCAGTACAGGAAATAAAAAAAATGAAAAGGTAATCTCCCCAGTGGGAGAAGATATTTGCAAATCCTAGAAGTGACAAGGGATTAGTATCCTAAATATATAAAGAACTGATACAACACAATAGAAAAAAAAATTCAGTTTTTAAATGGGCAGAGGATTTTATTGACATTTATTTCAAAAAAAAAATCATACACATGGTGAACATACATGAAAAGATGCTTAACTTCACTGATCATCAGGGAAATGCAAATCCAAACCCAAAATGAAATTTCACCTCAAATCTGTCAGACTATCAAAAAGATAAGTAATAAACATGGAAACACAGGAAACCCTTGTGGGTTGCTGTTGAGAATGTAAACTGGTACAGCCACTATGGAAAACAGTATGGAGGTTTCTCAAAAATTAAGAATAGAACTACCATATTTTACACCAGTTCTACTTAGTATTCAAAGGATAGAAAAGAATATTAATTGAAAAGTTAATATGCACCCTTATATCCATTGCAGCATTTTTTTAAATAAAAATCATGACTTGGAAGCAACCTGTTTATCAATGGACAAAAATATAAAGGTACTCTGCTCTCTCTCTCTCTATATATATATATCAGTTCAGTTCAGTCACTCAGTCATGTCCGACTCTTTGCAATGCCACGGAATGCAGCACGCCAGTCTTCCCTGTCCATCACCAACTCTCAGAGCTTGAGTAAACTCATGTCCATTGAGTATACTGGAATACCATTTAACCATAAAAAGAATGAAATCTTAGTCTTTGCACTGTAACAACATGGATGAACCTTAACAGTTATTATTCTAAGTGAAATGATTAAGACTAAAAAAGACAAACACTGTTTGTTTTCATTTATATGTGGAATTAAACAAACAAACAAAGCCAAGCTATATATAGAACCTATTGGTGGTTGCTGGAGGTGGTAGCTTGGGGGAGTGGGTGAAGGTGTCAAAATGTACAAATTTCCAGTTATAAAATAAATAAGTCATGGGGATATAACATACACCATGGTGACTAGAGTTAATCATATTTTACTTAGAAACAAGAAAATATATGTTGCTATTAAGAGCTATGTGTAAATTTTCCTGCAGTTTAGTTTCACAAAATAAAAATCTTTTAGGTATATAATACATATTTCTTTGTTGCTTTAGCAATTGGGAAAAAAATACAGGTTCCTAATAGATATTTCCCTGTGTTCCTTTCTATTTGCATTAATGACAAATGAATCTTATTCATCATTTCTCATCTACATTAAGGGCAGAGAACCCTGAAAATTTATTAGAGTTCAGTAAATGTAGATGTAGAGATATATATGCATTGAGAAGAGTAGCTCAAGAAATATCCATTGCAAAAGATACAAAATATTCTACATTAAATTAGGATCTCTGTAATTATTAATAAAAAATTCCAACTTTTAAAAGTAATTCTTCACATAGTGTGAAACACCAAAGCAAATATTAAACAATGTCAAATAAGGAATGCATATTTTCAAATGTTTTCATTATTTTCACTACTGTGCTTGTTATCTTTTCACAACTTTCTTTTCTGCATACTTCAGTTCAGTTCAGTTCAGTTGCTCAGTCGTGTCCGACTCTTTGCGACCCCATGAACTGCAGCACGCCAGGCCTCCCTGTCCATCACCAACTCCCGGAGTTCACCCAAACTCACATACATCGAGTCGGTGATGCTATCCAGCCATCTCATCCTCTGTCGTCCCCTTTTCCTCCTGCCCTCAATCCCTCCCAGCATCAGAGTCTTTTCCAATGAGTCAACTCTTCACATGAGGTGGCCAAAGTATTGGAGTTTCAGCTTCAGCATCAGTCCGTCCCAAGAACACCCAGGATTGATCTCCTTTAGGATGGACTGGTTGGATCTCCTTGCAGTCCAAGGGACTCTCAAGAGTCTTCTCCAATACCACAGTTCAAAAGCATCAATTCTTCAGCACTCAGCTTTATTCACAGTCCAACTCTCACATCTATACATGACCACTGGAAAAACCATAGCCTTGACTAGATGGACCTTTGTTGGCAAAGTAACATCTCTGCTTTTCAATATACTGTCTAGGTTGGTCATAACTTTCCTTTCAAGAAGTAAGCGTCTTAATTTCATGGCTGCAGTCACCATCTGCAGTGATTTTGGAGCCCAAAAAAATAAAGTCTGACACTGTTTCCACTGTTTCTCCATCTATTTCCCATGAAGTGATGGGACCAGATGCCAGGATCTTCGTTTTCTGAATGTTGAGCTTTAAGCCAACTTTTTCACTCTCCTCTTTCACTTTCATCAAGAGGCTTTTTAGTTCCTCTTCACTTTCTGCCATAAGGGTGGTGTCCTCTGCATATCTGAGGTTATTGAAATTTCTCCCGGCAATCTTGATTCCAGCTTGTGCTTCTTCCAGCCTAGTGTTTCTCATGATGTACTCTGCATATTAAACCATTAATCTGCTGGTCTTTCTCTGGGATATGAGTCACTGCATGTACATATTGTCTGAAACAAGTATTCTTTCTACTCAAGTTATACATTTTAACTGGCAGAAAATTAGAGAAAGTGATTGTTTTACCTAATATGAAGATCATTTACAACTCTTTTGCTCCTCTGTCCTCTACAACTTCTGGGATTTTTTTCTATGAACTGCAAAAATCATATCTAGAAGAGATCCTAAAATGTATGGTTATTCCTCTTGTGAGAAGTGAGGAGGCAACTGAAAGTTTTTGTGATATTATTCCAGAATTATGCTGCTAATGGAAGACTTATGACTCCCTAGAATATACTATTTTGTTTCCTTTTTGACCCCAAGGTGTAACATCAATAACATGCTGCTAAGTCACTTCAGTCGTGTCCGACTCTGTGCGACCCCATAGATGGCAGCTCACCAGGCTCCCCCATTCCTGGGATTCTCCAGTCAAGAACACTGGGGTGGGTTGCCATTTCCTTCTCCAATGCATGAAAGTGAAACATGAAAGTGAAGCCTCTCAGTCGTTTCCAACTCTTAGCGACCACGTGGACTGCAGCCTACCAGGCTCCTCCATCCATGGGATTTTCCAGGCTGTAGTCCACAGGAACTGGAATTGGGTGAATATTTTACTTATAGGTGCATACTGATAACATTACACAATGTTTTGTATCTTTGAATCCACAATAAGGATGCTGAATGTATAATAAATAATTGTATTTTAAAATAGTGGTTATACTGGTTTAAAAGTTTGGTTATAAAAGTACATTTTGATAATGTGAAGTATAATTAAACAGATTTCCATTATTTTAATAGCCCATCATATTTCAAAAACAGTTGATAAATTATTAAATTAGAAATTAGACTAGATTGACGATATAGGAAGATAAAATGAATTTTAAAAATCTACTTCAGTTTTTAACATATAAAAATTCTTATCTTCTCAGTTTGTCCATCAAATAAAACAATATTCATTTTACATTTACTGTCAAATATGCAATATATACTTTGAAATAGAAATGGTCCCTCAGGGTAAATGATAATGAAATTCCTTCAATTACATTTTATGATTATGACCTTTATTTCAACAATAATTTAACAGTATAATTAAAGTTGAAGTCATTTTCATTTCTAAAAATATATTCTTTATCCCCTTTTCTGCAATTTAATGAAGTGATTTTCCATCTCAATCTGCAATACTGATTATAAATTTTAATATCATTTTTCAATAAAGTTCCTCTATTTTATTTATCTTAGACAGTTGTCCAAAGACAATCTTTGTGCTTCTTAAAAATTAACAAATACTTTGATTTATCAGCAAATACTTGAGTAATACAGATTGAAGTAAATATATAACTATTATTTAAGTGTAAACATATTTTAAACATATATGTAAGCAAATTTTTCCTTTAAAATTTTTTATGATGTGAGAACTTCACATTTTTTGGAGAGAAATCTCTATTTTTTGCCATTCTTAAATGAAGACATTAGTAATGATTTGATAATAACCAAGGATTATTACTACTTAATAATAGGTAGTAAACTATGCTAATAAATTATACACTAAAACTTTGTAGAAATAGTTGCAAAATCTCCTTTCTTCAATAGGAAAAAAATGTTAGCATATTAAATTTTACACTGCAATGATATTTACCTACTATATTCAGTATACTTTTTTGAAGGCATGAAAGCTAATTCATTCTAGACATGAAAGGATAGTTTTTAAAAAAGTCTTATCCATTTGTTTTTCTTCTATTTCTCTTTATTATTACTAAAGTTGATGTATTGCTTGGAACTACTATTAATATTAAATATTTGATGAATTACATCAGGCTAACCCTCTCTGAATTTAATCATTCTTCATTTTAGAGTAGAAATAACTTGACAGTTTATTTTTAGAAAAGGAACTAAATTCAGCATGCAATTTGAGCTCCTTTTTAATGAAAAAATCTGATTTGTGAGTCACTATGCATGTCTCTATTTCTCACCTAAAGATTTTACTGTCTACTGCTCTGCTTGAACTTAAGCATATATATCAACAAACAAAAATGTTGGAAGTGCATAAATAAGTGTGTAAATTTGTGTTTACTCATCTATATTGAATGTCTCTTTCTATATGTTTTAGCAAAAGTGTTTTATTATCTAAATATGTAATATTTTTCTTTTGATTTGTAAATTATGCACATTATATATAATTTGGAAAGAAAAAACAAGAAACATACTTGTAAATGATGCAAATTGGAAGAGATTCAAAATATGAACATTTTATTGACTTTCTATTTAGTCTTTTTAATGTTTACACATACAACTATATTAATTACATTCAATACACATATTTGGTTTTCACATACTATGTATATATCAAACATTATATATATATGATTTTTATTCATCTATAATCACCTAGTTCATACTCTTTATAGTCTTTTCCTTCTTTTCAAAAGAAGGTAAATTTACTATATTAAAAATAAATATAATGTAGATAAATTCCTGGGGTAAATATTTGAAACACATATTAGTAAGGGCCATATATTCTTATATTTTTGAAAATGGAAGTTTAGTAATGATTATTACAAAAATGAAAACAAAAAGAAATCAGTTACTAGTATTTTTTCCCATTAGTAAGTGTTTATCTGATTAGTTAGAGCTACATCTAAAATTTGGATCCAAGATTTAATAAAATTTTGAGTCTACAAAATTATGTAATATCTGTAAACTTTAGCATTTGTGTATAAAAATAGTGATAATGATATTGCCACCTATGACTATTGTAAAATTATATAAGAAAATTGTAACAGCTAAAATTGTAAAAGTAATGAAGAACAACTGTTTTTATTCTTTAAAGTGAGCCTAAGATCTTGGTAGGAGCTGTATTCTAAATCATTTCTATATTAAAAATTCCATATAGAATTGAAATTTTTCATCAAATTGCATGAAAAAATTAAAAAGTCTTAACAACATATTATTATTTAAAGAAACATGATACCATTAATATTTCCAACAATGTTGATATTATCTCAATATTTTCAACAATACACATTGTATTTAAATAGTCATTGCCAATTTGACAATTTTGACATTTACCAATTTTGAAGCACTTTGTAGCAATTTACAGTTAAACCAACTTTCTTTGAAGAAGTTTAATTCTAGAGCCAGAATACCTGAATTCAAATTCCAGTTCTGCCATATAATATAGATATGATAAAGCTGAGAAGCTTGTAATTATATAAATAATGTATGAAGTGGCTGTGCAACCCCATAGACTCTACAGTCTATGGAATTCTCCAGGCCAGGATACTGGAGTGGGTAGCCTTTCTCTTCTTCAGGGGATCTTCCCAACCCAGGGAGGGAACCCAGGTCTTCTGCATTGCAGGCAGATTCTTTACCAGCTGAGCCACATGGGAAACCCAAGAATACTGGAGTGGATAGCCTATCCTTTCTCCAGTGGATCTTCTGAACTGAACCAGAGTCTTCTGTATCGCAGGTGGATTCTTAACCAATTGAACTATCAGGGAATCCCAAATAATGTATAAATACTTGAAATATATACATATATGAAGAAGTGAAGTGAAGTCACTCAGTCATGTCCGACTCTTCGCATCCCCATGAACTGTCTCCTATCAGGCTCCTCCGTCCATGGGATTTTCCAGGCAAGAGTACTGGAGTGGGTTGTCATTTCCTTATCCAGGGATCTTCCCCACCCAGGGATCGAACTCAGGTTTCCTGCATTGTAGGCAGATACTTTTACCATCTGAGACACCAGGGAAGCCAATTTCATATATATGTATATGCATACTTTATATGCATATATACCTTATATATGTTTATAAAATACTCCTAGTTCTTAAATTTGAACAAATTCATAATCACTTAAAGATTAAAAGCATTTTTTCAAGTTCTTAGTGTTAAATATTTGTCCAATTGCTGTATAAAAATTAAAGGAGTTTAAATTTGCTAGTGCCAGTCTTATGCATATGTTGACACAAGGGATATCTTTTTTTTCCACAGTAATATTAAGAAATACATATTTTCTTATAGCCAGCAGTTTTGCAGAAAATTATAATGCAAATTAAAAACACTGAATCGCTGACTTCTTCATTGTATCATACTGTTAGGTAGTTAGAATAGGAAAAAGGAGTCCAGAATGGCGGTGGCTAAAAGACAAGGAAGGTAAAAGCCTGAAATAATAGAACAAAGGAAGATCTGAGGACCAGAGTGAGGACTTCAGTTAGAACAAACAGCACTCCTGGCTAGCCAAATTTACATAGAGCAGGGGAAAGAAAAAAAAAAATAGAAAGAGGAGCCAAAGGGCCGGGGGTCTCTCTCTCCGGCTTTCTCTCTTCCTCTCTCTCACTCACTCTTGCTCACTCTCTCTCCTCTATGCGTCTTTTGGGTTGGCACGCCCTCATGCCTTGAGGGTGTATTTTCTTTTATTTTCTAAATAAAACTGATCTGTAACACGGAGTTGTAACACTGATCTGTCCTAGAGGTGTGACATGGTCTGTCCGAGGGCTTCAACATTGGTCCGTACCTTCACATTTTTGTTTTGACAGACAGAACCGAGGAAACTTCACACTTCCCGGACAATACCAACTAATTTGTTTTATTCAGCCTCGGCTCCAAGGTCTTAAATCCTCTGGATTTTAAATAACTAACAACTACAGTTGCATATTACAAATTTAATGCTCCATTTGAATATACTTGCAGTTTTAAAAGATAGTATTTCACAACTGGTTTATATGTTAGGTGGCATTACAATTTAGATTTTCGTATCAGCAAACAGCACACACACACACACACACACACATACACACACATACATCCCACATACCTTTAGAATTAAGAAGGAATAATTTTCTAAGGAAAGTCATCTGTCTTTAATCCTTGGCCACAAATTATTTATCTTGTCTTGCTCTACCTTTTGCTTTTTTCCTAATGAAACTTTCTCACTCATTATCTGATTGATTACTGACATAAGATTAGTTGGCACAGCCTCTATGGCAAACCATTTGGCAGTATTTTACAATTTGAAACTTATAATTGGGGAATAACTCAGCATTGTGGCTCCTATTTACTCAAAAAGGCCAAAACCTGAATTTATAAAAAGACTTGGATATAATTACCCATAGTAGACTTATTTTCAGTAGCTAAAAATTGATGACAATCCATATATACGTGAATAGGGACATGGATAAACACATTGTGAAGTATTCATACAATGAGATGCAACACAGAAGGAAAAGACTACAGATAAATGCAACACACGGAGAAGGCAATGGCACCCCACTCCAGTACTCTTGCCTGGAAAATCCCATGGATGGAGGAGCCTGGTAGGTAGGCTGCAGTCCATGGGGTTGCTAAGAGTCAGACACGACTGAGCCACTTCACTTTCACTTTTCACTTTCATGCATTGGAGGAGGAAATGGTAACCCACTCCAGTGTTCTTGCCTGGAGAATCCCAGGGACAGGGGAGCCTGGTGGGCTGCCGTCTATGGGGTCGCACAGAGTTGGACACGACTGAAGTGACTTAGCAGTAGCAGCAGCAGCAGCAAATGCAACACAAGGCTGAGTGAAAGTTTCTACAAACCTAGAATACATGCCATATGATTGCATTTATGAAGTTTTTGATTAGTGATTTGGTATTGATTTGGTATAACACACTGGTGGTAATAAGAAATGCTGGACTGGGTGAAGCACAAGCTGGAATCAAGATTGGCAGGAGAAATATCAATAACCTCAGATATGCAGGTGACACCACCCTTATGGCAGAAAGTGAAGAAGAACTGAAGAGCCTCTTGATGCAAGTTAAAGAGGAGAATGAAAAAGTTGGCTTAAAACTCAATATTCAGAAAACTAAGATCATGGCATCTGGTTCCATCACTTCATGGCAAATTGATGGGGGAAACAATGGAAACAGTGAAAGACTTTATTTTGTGGGGCTCCAAAATCACTTCAGATGATGACTACAGCCATGAAATTAAAAGATGCTTGCTCCTTGGAAGAAAAGTTATGACCAACCTAGACACCATATTAAAAAACAGAGACAGTACTTTGCCAACAAACATACTCAAAACTATGTTTTTTCCAGTATCCATGAATGGATGTGAGAGTTGGATAATAGAGAAAGCTGAGCATTGAAGAATTGATGCTATTGAAGTGTGGTGTTGGAGAAGACTCTTGAGAGTCCCTTGGACTGCATGGAGATCCAACCAGTCCATCCTAAAGGAGATCAGTCCTGGGTGTTCATTGGAAGGACTGATGTTGAAGCTGAAACTCCAATACTTTGGCCATTTGATGCGAAGAGCTGACTCATTTGAAAAGATCCTGATGCTGGGAAAGATTGAAGGTGGGAGGAGAAAGGGACAACAGAGGATGAGATGGTTGGATGGCATCACTGACTTAATGGACATGAGTTTGACTAAGTTCTGGGAGTTGGTAATGGACAGGGAAGCCTGTCATGTTGCAGTCCATGGGGTCACGAAGAGTCGGACATGAGTGAGCGACTGAACTGAACTGAAATGCTGGTAATAGAAATAAGAAAATGATTTTCTCTGGATTGAAATAAAGGGGGCATTGTTTGGAAATAAGCACTAATGGACTTTCTTTAGTTACACATTTGTATAGAAT
This sequence comes from Bos mutus, assembly GCF_027580195.1. Lineage (NCBI taxonomy): Eukaryota > Metazoa > Chordata > Mammalia > Artiodactyla > Bovidae > Bos > Bos mutus. Next base: position 9,369,860 of record NC_091622.1, read on the forward strand.
TGGCAAAATTCACCAATTAGAACACATGAAAATATATTTTATTTTTATCATATATAAACTGCACCTGAAAATTTTCTATATATATATTACCAAGTTACTGGGTAAGACTATATGAAAATCTATCTGACTCTTTTCCTTCTTCCAAAATAAAGGAAATGGAAAAGTTTCCCTTCAAATTACTAGAACATAATTTTGTCTACCAATTAGAGATCCAGATGAATAAATTTCCAAGCATTTGTGATACAATTAGGGGGAAAATGGGGGGAAATAAAGAAACAAAGTACATATAAAAGTGTATTTTTCTCTTTACTATGATTTAAAATTTTTGCAGATGGAGATATTTTGTACACTCAATGCACAGGTAATATTAAATTTTGTTATGTCAATTTTGAATTTATTTATTCTCAGTTTATTTTCATTGAGGAATAATTGGTATACATTTTTTATATGTTTTACATGTACAAAAATTCTTCGTTTATAAACTGTACTGGGTGATGACCACCAAAACTTTATTTTCCGTCATCTTAGAATTGGTTGTTCACTACTACAGAGCTGGTTCAACCTTCCCTTCCCACTTTCCCTCTGGTAACCAGTAATCTACTCTGTCTCCATGTGTTTGATTTTGTTTGTTTTGCTCACTTGTTTACTGTCTGTTTATATTTATATTCTACATACTTATTAAATCATTCAGTACCTGTCTTTCTCTGTCTAACTTATTTCACTTTGTATAAAACCCTTTAGGTCTATATATGTTGTGACAAATGACTTGATTTTATTGCTTTCTATGGCTGAGTGTTGTTACTTCGTGTATATCACACATTCTTTATCCATTAATGTGTTGAGGGACACATAGGATACTTCCATATCTTGGCTACTGTGAATAAAGCTGCAGTGAACATGGGGTGAATATGTCTTTGAATTAGCACTTTTGTATTTGAAAAAATACCCAAAAGTTGGATATTTAAATCATATGGTGGTTCTATTATTTTTTTTAATTTTATTTTATTTTTAAACTTTACAATATTGTATTAGTTTTGCCAAATATCAAAATGAATCCACCACAGATATACATGTGTTCCCCATCCTGAACCCTCCTCCCTCCTCCCTCCCCATACCATCCATCTGGGTCATCCCAGTGCACCAGCTTTTGAGGAATTACCAAACTGTTTTCCACAATGACTGCACCAGTATACATTTCTATCAACAGTGTGTGGCTACACCTTTGCCAGCACTTGTTGCTTACCTTTTTGATAACAACCATTCTACAGGCAAAATGCAGTATCTCACTTTGGTTTTGATTTGCATTTTTCTAAAAATTATAATTTTGAACAACTTATCATGTGCCTGTTGGCTATCTGCATTTCTTCTTTGAAAAAATGTCTATTCAACTCCCCTGCCCATTTTTTAATAAGGTTGTATTTTTTTTTTTTTTTGGTTGTTAATTGTGTGAGTTATTTATGTACTTGTATATTGTCTTTATCAGAAATATCATTTACAGCTATCTTCTCCTATTCAATTAATTGTCTTTTAATTTTGTTGATTTCCTTTGCTACACGAAAGGTTTTTATTTGATGTATTTGATTTGTGTATTTGTTTTCTAGTTTCTCTAGCCTGAAGTTCAGTTCAATTCAGTAGCTCAGTTGTGTCCGACTCTTTGTGATCCCATGAACCACAGCACGCCAGCCCTCCCTGTCCATCACCAACTCCCAGAGTCCACCCAAATCCATGTCCATTCAGTCGGTGATGCCATCCAGCCATCTCATCCTCTGTCATCCTCTTCTCCACCTGCCCTCAATCTTTCCCAGCATCAGGGTGTTTTCAAATGAGTCAGCTCTTCACATGAGGTGGTCAAGGTATTGGAGTTTCAGCTTCAACATCAGTCCTTCCAATGAACACCCAGGACTGATCTCCTTTAGGATGGACTGGTTGGATCTCCTTGCAGTCCAAGGGACTCTCAGAGTCTTCTCCAACACCACAGTTCAAAAGCATCAATTATTCAGTGCTCAGCTTTCTTTATAGTCCAACTCTCAACAACATACATGACCACTGGAAAAACCATAGCCTTGACTAGATGGACCTTTGTTGACTAGCCTAAAGAGATATATCCAAAAATATATTGTTGAGGCCAATGTCAAAGAGCATATTAACTTGTTTTCTTCTACGAGTTTTATAGTTTCAGATCTTACATTCAAGTCCTTAATCCATTTTGTGTTGATTATTTAATATAATGTGAGACAGTGGTCAAGTTTTAATTTTTTGCCTATGGCTGCTAATTTTCCCAACTTTGTACCTAGAAGACTTTCTTCACTCTATGATCTTTTTTCCTTTGTCATATCTTAATTGTCCATACACATGTGGGTCTATTTATGAGTATTATATTATTTATTGATATATTTATCTGTTTCCCTGCTAATGTCTTTATTTTTTGATTACCATGGCTTTGTAGTATAGTATGAAGTCAAGGAGTGTGATACCTCTAGCTTTGTTCTTTTTTCTTACAATAGCTTTAGCTATTTGGGGTCTTTTGTGTTTCCATATAAACTTTAGAATTTTTTGCTACTGTAAAAGTGTCCTTAGAATATTTTAGGTATTGCATTGACTCAGTAGATTGTTTTAGGCAAACAGTCATTTTGACATTATTAAATCTTATAATCCATAAACATGGAGTTTCTTTCCATTTATTTATATGTTCTTCAATTTCTTACAAAGCATTACAATAATTTTAGTGTACTGGTCTTTAACCTCCTTGATTAAATTTATCCCTAGGCATTTTATTCTTTTTATTGACATTGTAACTGGGACTGTTTTCTTAATTTCTCTGTCAGCTAATTGTTAATATAAAGAAATGCAGCATTTTTTTCTATATTGATTTTGTATCCTGCAACTTTTCAGTATACATTTATTAGTTCTAACAGTTTTTGGTGGAGTCTTCAATGTTTTCTATATGCAGTATCATGTCATCTGTCAATGGTAACCATTTTACTTTGTTTCCAATTTGAATGTCTTTTATTTCTTTTTGTGACCTAATTGCTCTAAGACTTCCAACACAATGTTGAATCAGAGTGGTGGGAATATGCATTATTGATGGCCTTCAGTTTTTCACCATTGACTTTGATGTTAGCTGTGGGCTAGTCATATAACCTTTATTCCATTGAGATATATTCCTTGTATATCCAGTTTATTGAGAATTTTTATTATAAATAAATATTAGAGTTGAAACTTGTTAATTTTTCCTCCATTTATTAAGATGATTATATGGTTTTTATCCTTCTTTTTTTGTTAAAGTGGTTTATCACATTGATTGATTTGTTGATACTAAAGCATACTTGCATTCCTGCAATAAATTCTACTTGATCACTGTATATGATCCTTTAATTTATGGTTCTATTTGGTTTGCTAATATTTTGTTGAGAATTTTTACATCAGAGATATTGACCTGTTATTTTCTCTTTTGTGTATTGTCTTTGTCTGGTTCTGGGGTCAAAACCAGACTTTTTAACTTCACAAAATGAGTTAGGAATTTTTCAACTTTTAGAATAGTTTGAGAAGGATAGATATTAAATCTTTAAGGGTTTGCAAGAAGTCACCTGTGAAACTGTTTCGTTCTGGACTTTTGTTTATTTGGGGATTTAGATAACTGTTTCAATCTACCTTCAGATTTCATATTTCTTCCTGATTTAGCCTTGAAAGTTTGTGTGATTCTAAGAATGTGTCCCTTTCTTCTAGGCTGTCCAATTTGTTTACAGATAGCTGTTCACAATATTCTCTTCTATACATTTGTATTTCTGTGGTATTCATTGTAATTTCTCATCTTTCATTTCTGATTTTATACATTAGAGCCCTCTCTTTTTCCTTAGTGAATCTTGCTAAAGGTCTGTCAACTTTATGTTTTCAAAGAACCAGCTCTTATTTTAATTGATCTTTTTTATTGCCTTTTTAGTCTCTATTTCATGAATTTCTGTTCTAGTATTTATCACTTCCTTTCTTATACTGGCTTTGTTCTTTTTGTTCATTTGTTCTTTATCTTGTTCCTTTAGGTGTAAGGTTACCTTGTTTATTTGCAAATTTTGTTGTTTCTTGCCATAGTTTGTATTGCTATAAACTTCCTAACACTACTTTTGCTTCATCCCCTAAACTTCATCATTTCATATTTTCATTTTCATTGTCTTCAAGTAATTTAAAATTTTCTCTTTTGATTTCTCCTCTGATCCAACTGCTGTAGTATGTTTTCAGTTTCCACATTTTTGAAGATTTTTTCTAGTTGTTGATTTCTAGTTTCATACCATTGTGATCACAGGGAAAAAATGCTTGATATAATTTCAGTTTTCTCAAATTTATTGAGACTTGTTATATGTCCTAAAATATGGTTTATTCTTGAGCAAGTTTTCATGTGCATTTGAAAAGAATATGTATTCTTCTGCATTTGGATAAAATGTTCTGTAAAAATCTATCAAATCCACCTGGTCTAATGTTTCATTTAAGGTCATTGTTTCCTTGTTGACATTCTTTGGGCATGATATATCCATTGTTTTAAGTGAGGCATTAAAGTACCCTACTATTCTTATGTTGCTGTCAATTTATCCCTTTAGCTTTGGTAATAATTATTTTATGCATTTGGTGCTCTTATGATAAGGGTGTATACATACATATATATACATATATGTACATATATGTGTACATATATATATATATTAATAACCACTCTTTATCTTGATAACTAACTTCATATACAGTTCATTTTTTAAAATTTTATTTTATTTTTAAACTTTACAAATTGTATTAGTTTTGCCAAATATCAAAATGAATCTGCCACAGGTATACATGTGTTCCCCATCCTGAACCCTCCTCCCTCCTCCCTCCCCATACCATCCCTCTGGGTCGTCCCAGTGCACTAGCCCCAAGCATCCAGTATCGTGCATCAAACCTGGACTGGCAACTTGTTTCATACATGATATTATACATGTTTCAATGCCATTCTCCCAAATCTTCCCACCCTCTCCCTCTCCCACAGAGTCCATAAGACTGTTCTATACATCAGTGTCTCTTTTGCTGTCTCGTACACAGGGTTATTGTTACCATCTTTATAAATTCCATATATATGCGTATACTGTATTGGTGTTTTTCTTTCTGGCTTACTTCACTGTGTATAATAGGCTCCAGTTTCATCCACCTCATTAGAACTGATTCAAATGTATTCTTTTTAATGGCTGAGTAATACTCCATTGTGTATATGTACCACCGCTTTCTTATCCATTCATCTGCTGATAGACATCTAGGTTGCTTCCATGTCCTGGCTATTATAAACAGTGCTGCGATGAATATTGGGGCACACGTGTCTCTTTCCCTTCTGGTTTCCTCAGTGTGTATGCCCAGCAGTGGGATTGCTGGATCATAAGGCAGTTCTATTTCCAGTTTTTTAAGGACTCTCCACACTGTTCTCCATAGTGGCTGTACTAGTTTGCATTCCCACCAACAGTGTAAGAGGGTTCCCTTTTCTCCACACCCTCTCCAGCATTTATTATTTGTAGACTTTTGGATCGCAGCCATTCTGACTGGTGTGAAATGGTATCTCATCATAGTTTTGATTTGTATTTCTCTGATAATGAGTGATGTGGAGCATCTTTTCACGTGTTTGTTAGCCATCTGTATGTCTTCTTTGGAGAAATGTCTATTTAGTTCTTTGGCCCATTTTTTGATTGGGTCGTTTATTTTTCTGGAGTTGAGCTGTAGGAGTTGCTTGTATATTTTTGAGATTAGTTGTTTGTCAGTTGCTTCATTTGCTATTATTTTCTCCCATTCTGAAGGCTGCCTTTTCACCTTGCTAATAGTTTCCTTTGATGTGCAGAAGCTTTTAAGTTTAATTAAGTCCCATTTGTTTATTTTTGCTTTTATTTCCAATATTCTGGGAGGTGGGTCATAGAGGATCCTGCTGTGATGTATGTCAGAGAGTGTTTTGCCTATGTTCTCCTCTAGGAGTTTTATAGTTTCTCATCTTACATTTAGATCTTTAATCCATTTTGAGTTTATTTTTGTGTATGGTGTTAGAAAGTGTTTTGGTTTCATTCTTTTACAGGTGGTTGACCAGATTTCCCAGCACCACTTGTTAAAGAGATTGTCTTTAATCTATTGTATATTCTTGCCTCCTTTGTCAAAGATAAGGTGTCCATATGCGCATGGATTTATCTCTGGGCTTTCTATTTTGTTCCATTGATCTATATTTCTGTCTTTTGCCAGTACCATACTGTCTTGATAACTGTGGCTTTGTAGTAGAGCCTGAAGTCAGGTAGGTTGATTCCTCCAGTTCCATTCATCTTTCTCAAGATAGCTTTGGCTATTCGAGGTTTTTTTGTATTTCTATACAAATTGTGAAATTATTTGTTCTAGCTCTGTGAAGAATACCGTTGGTAGCTTGATAGGGATTGCATTGAATCCATAAATTGCTTTGGGTAGTATACTCATTTTCACTATATTGATTCTTCCAATCCATGAACATGGTATATTTCTCCATCTATTAGTGTCCTCTTTGATTTCTTTCACCAGTGTTTTTTAGTTTTCTATGTATAGGTCTTTAGTTTCTCTAGGTAGATATATTCCTAAGTATTTTATTCTTTCCATTGCAATGGTGAATGGAATTGTTTCCTTAATTTCTCTTTCTGTTTGCTCATTATTAGTGTATAGGAATGCAAGGGATTTCTGAGTGTTGATTTTATATCCTGCAACTTTACTATAATCATTGATTAGTTCTAGTAATTTTCTGGTGGAGTATTTAGAGTTTTCTATGTAGAGGATCATGTCATCTACAAATAGTGAGAGTTTTACTTCTTCTTTTCCAATTTGGATTCCTTTTATTTCTTTTTCTGCTCTGATTGCCGTGGCCAAAACTTCCAAAACTATGTTGAATAGTAATGGTGAAAGTGGGCACCCTTGTCTTGTTCCTGACTTTAGAGGGAATGCTTTCAATTTTTCACCATTGAGGATAATGTTTTCTGTGGGTTTATCATATATAGCTTTTATTATGTTGAGGTATGTTCCTTCTATTCCTGCTTTCTGGAGAGTTTTTATCATAAATGGATATTGAATTTTGTCAAAGGCTTTCTCTGCATCTATTGAGATAATCATATGGTTTTTATTTTTCAATTTGTTAATATGGTGTATTACATTGATTTGCTGATATTGAAGAATCCTTGCATCCCTGGGATAAAGTCCACTTGGTCATGGTGTATGATCTTTTTAATGTGTTGTTGGATTCTGATTGCTAGAATTTTGTTAAGGATTTTTGCATCTATGTTCATCAGTGATATTGGCCTGTAGTTTTCTTTTTTTGTGGGATCTTTGTCAGGTTTTGGTATTAAAGTGATGGTGGCCTCACAGGATGAGTTTGGAAGTTTACCTTTCTCTGCAATTTTCTGGAAGAGTTTGAGTAGGATAGGTGTTAGCTCTTCTCTAAATTTTTGGTAGAATTCAGCTGTGAAGCCATCTGGACCTGGGCTTTTGTTTCCTGGAAGATTTTTGATTACAGTTTCAATTTCCGTGCTTGTGATGGGTGTGTTAAGATTTTCTATTTCTTCCTGGTCGAGTTTTGGAAAGTTGTACTTTTCTAAGAATTTGTCCATTTCTTCCATGTTGTGCATTTTATTGGCATATAATTGTTGATAGTAGTCTCTTATGATCCTTTGTATTTCTGTGTTGTCTGTTGTGATCTCTCCATTTTCATTTCTAATTTTATTGATTTGATTTTTCTCCCTTTGTTTCTTGATGAGTCTGGCTACTGGTTTGTCAATTTTATTTATCCTTTCAAAGAACCAGCTTTTGGCTTTGTTGATTTTTGCTATGGTCTCTTTTGTTTCTTTTGCATTTATTTCTGCCCTAATTTTTAAGATTTCTTCCCTTCTACTAACCCTGGGGTTCTTCATTTCTTCCTTTTCTAGTTGCTTTAGGTGTACGGTTAGGTTATTTATTTGACTTTTTTCTTGTTTCTTGAGGTATGCCTGTATTGCTATGAACTTTTCCCTTAGGACTGCTTTTACAGTGTCCCACAGGTTTTGGGTGGTTGTGTTTTCATTTTCATTCGTTTCTATGCAAATTTTGATTTCTTTTTTGATTTCTTCTGTGATTTGCTGGTTATTCAGCAGCGTGTTGTTCAGGCTCCATATGTTCAAATTTTTAATAGTTTTTCTCCTGTAATTGAGATCTAATCTTACTGCATTGTAGTCAGAAAAGATGCTTGGAATGATTTCTATTTTTTTGAGTTTACCAAGGCTAGATTTATGGCCCAGGATGTGATCTATCCTGGAGAAGGTTCCATGTGCGCTTGAGAAAAAGGTGAAATTCATTGTTTTGGGATGAAATGTCCTATAGATATCAATTACGTCTAACTGGTCTATTGTATCATTTAAAGTTTGTGTTTCCTTGTTATTTTTCTGTTTAGTTGATCTATCCATAGATGTGAGTGGGGTATTAAAGTCTCCCACTATTATTGTGTTATTGTTAAATTCTCCTTTCATACTTTTTAGCATTTGTCTTACATACTGTGTTGTTCCCGTGTTGGGTGCATATATATTTATAATTTTTATATCTTCTTCTTGGATTGATCCTTTGATCATTATGTAGTGACCTTCTTTGTCTCTTTTCACAGCCTTTGTTTAAAGTCTATTTTATCTGATATGAGTATTGCTACTCCTGCTTTCTTTTGGTCCCTATTTGCATGGAAAATCTTTTTCCAGCCCTTCACTTTCAGTCTGTATGTGTCCCATGTTTTGAGGTGGGTCTCTTGTAGACAACATATGTAGGGGTCTTGTTTTTGTATCCATTCAGCCAGTCTTTGTCTTTTGGTTGGGGCATTCAACTCATTTACGTTTAATGTAATTACTGATAAGTATGATCCCGTTGCCATTTACTTTATTGTTTTGGGTTCGAGTTTATACACCGTTTTTGTGTTTCCTGTCTAGAGAATATCCTTTAGTATTTGTTGGAGAGCTGGTTTGGTGGTGCAGAATTCTCTCAGCTTTTTCTTGTCTGAAAAGCTTTTGATTTCTCCTTCATACTTGAATGAGTTCCTTGCTGGGTACAATAATCTGGGCTGTACGTTATTTTCTTTCATTATTTTAAGTACGTCTTGCCATTCCCTCCTGGTTTGAAGAGTTTCTATTGAAAGATCAGCTGTTATCCTTATGGGAATTCCCTTGTGTGTTATTTGTTGTTTTTCCCTTGCTGCTTTGAATATTTGTTCTTTGTGTTTGATCTTTGTTAATTTGATTAATATGTGTTTTGGGGTGTTTCGCCTTGGGTTTATCCTGTTTGGGACTCTCTGGGTTTCTTGTACTTGGGTAATTATTTCCTTCCCCATTTTAGGGAAGTTTTCAACTATTATCTCCTCAAGTATTTTCTCATGGTTTTTTTTTTTTTTTTTCTCTTCTTCTGGGACCCCTATGATTGAATGTTGTAGCATTTAATATTGTCCTGGAGGTCTCTGAGATTGTCCTCATTTCTTTTAATTCGTTTTTCTTTTATCCTCTCTGATTCATTTATTTCTACCATTCTATCTTCTAATTCACTAATCCTATCTTCTGCCTCTGTTATTCTACTATTTTTGTTGCCTCCAGAGTGTTTTTAATTTCATTTATTGCATTATTCATTATATATTGACTCTTTTTATTTCTTCTAGGTCCTTGTTAAACCTTTCTTGCATCTTTTCAATCCTTGTCTCCAGGCTATTTATCTGTGATTCCATTTTGATTTCGAGATTTTGGATCAATTTCACTATCATTATTTGGAATTCTTTATCAGGTAGATTCCCTATCTCTTCCTCTTTTGTTTGGTTTGGTGGGCATTTATCCTGTTCCTTTATCTGCTGGGTATTCCTCTGTCTCTTCATCTTGTTTAAATTGCTGATTTTGGGGTGTCCTTTCTGTATTCTGGCAGTTTGTGGAGTTCTCTTTATTGTGGCCTTTCATCACTGTGTGTGGGTTTTTACAGGTGGCTTGTCAAGGTTTCCTGATTAGGGAAGCTTGTGTCGGTGTTCTGGTGGGTGGAGCTGTATTTCTTCTCTCTGGAGTGCAATGAAGTGTCCAGTAATGAGTTATGAGATGTCTATGGTTTTGGGGTGACTTTGGGCAGCCTGTATCTTGAAGCTCAGGGCTGTGTTCCTTTGTTGCTGGAGAATTTGCTTGGTATATCTTGCCCTGGAACTTGTTGGCCCTTGTGTGGTGCTTGGTTTCAGTGTTGGTATGGAGGCATTTGATGAGCTCCTGTCAATTAATGTTCCTTGGAGTCAGGAGTTCCCTGGAGTCAGGGTTTGGATTTAAGCCTCCTGCTTCCAGTTATTGGTCTTATTTTTACAGTAGTTTCAAAACTTCTCCTTCTCTACAGCACCATTGATAAAACATCTACGTTAAAGATGAAAAGTTTCTCTACCGTGAGGGTCACCCAGAGAGGTTCACAGCGTTACATGGAGAAGAGAAGAGGGAGGAGGGAGTTAGAGGTGACCCGAATGAGATGAGGTGGAATCAATAGTGGAGAGAGTGGGCTAGCCAATAATCACTTCCTTATGTGCACTCCACAGCTGGACCGCTCAGAGATGTTCATGGAGTTTTACAGAGAAGAGAAGACAGAGGAAGGAGACAGAAGTGGCCAGGAGGATAAAAGGGGGGAATGAAAAGGAGGGAGACAGATCCAGCCAGTAATCAGTTCCCTAAGTGTTCTCCACTGTCTGGAACACACAGAAATTCAGAGTTGGGTAGAGTAGAGAGGGGTTAGGGAGGAGACACAGGCAACCTGCTGGAGAAAAAGGAGAGTCCAAAGGGAGAGAGAGCAGTTAAGCCAGTAATCTCATTCCCTAGTGAAAAATGGGTACTGAAGATTGGGTTCTTAAAGGTACAAAATTGGTAACAAATACATAAAAGCAAAAATTAAAAATCTAGAGTAGAGTTTGGAATTTTAAAAATACGATGTTAAAGAAGAAGGAAAAGAAAGAGAAAAAAACGAACAAACAAAAACAAACAAGGTCACGAAAATTATAAAGAAAATATAGGTACAAAATTGATAACTAATACCAAAAAGTAAAGTTAAAAATCTAGAGTAGAGTTTGGAATTTCAAAAATACAACGTTAAAAAAAAAAAAGAAGAAAAAAAAAAAAGAGAGAGAAAAAAAAAAACAAAACAATGTAAAAAATATAAAGAAAATACAGGTACAAAATTGATATCAAATACCAAAAAGCATAAATTAAAAATCTAGAGTAGCGTTTGGAATTTCAGATATACAATGTTATATAAAAAAGAAGAAGAGAAAGAAACAGAGAAAAAAAAGTCACAGAAATTATAAAAAACTATAGGTACAAAATTGATAACAAATACCAAAAAGCTAAAATTAAAAATCTAGAGTAGAGTTTGGAATTTCATAAATACAATGTTAAAGAAAAAGAAGAAAAAAAAAAACAAGGTCAAAAAATTATAAAAATATATATATGAAGTTTGCTGAAAAAAAATAGGGCCTTTTTTTTTTTTTTTTTTTTTGCAAAGTAATAGGTTATAAAAGTGAAAATTAAAGGAATAATAGAGGACTTACAATTTTTTTTAAAATTAAAAAAAAAAAAGAAAGAATGATCATAAAAATAGTAAAAATATATCGAGGACTTCCTCTGGTTTTGTTGTGAGTATTGTGGGTTCAGCTCATTTTTGGCTAGTTCCTTGGTCCGATTTTTATTTCTCAAGATCTATAGGCCCCTTCCTATGTAGTCGGTAGTAACCACAGGGTTTTAATCTATTGCCTGTAGCTTCCAAGGCGGTTCCCTCTGTTATAGCTTCTTCTGTTTGCTGGACTCTTCAGTGTCTGGTTTCCGCCCTGACACAAAGGGGACGGTGGAGGACACTTTCTTTTTTTTCTTTTTAGGCTCACTTGTTCAGTCGCGCTGTGGGGAGGGAGGGATGCCGCAAACAAGTAACACTGGCGCGTGCTCGCAGTGACTCAGCCACTCTGGGTCTGCCCCCGCTCACGGCGCGTGTAGCCTCCCTGCCCACACTGCTCAGGCTCTAGGTTGTTCTGCCGGGAACCATCTGTGGCCAGCCCTGGGCTGCCTGCACCTCCCAGGTCCAAGCCATTCAGGTTCAGGCACTCGGGTAGTCCTCAGAGGCACAGACTCAGTTGGGCCTGCGTTTTGTGCCCTTCCTAGGTCGGAGCAGCTCAGGTGATGAGGTGTTCAGCGAGCGCAATTGCTGTGACTTATCGCCTCCCTGCTGCTCGGTTATCTAGGTGTACAATCGGCACACCTTCTCAGGGAGATGTTGACCGTCCAGACCCCCAAGAAGTTTAGTTAGCAAAGAAGCCTGCTTAATAGTTTTATAGATAATGTCTCTCTGGGGCTGTGATTGCCCCCTTCCAGCTCTGGCTGCGTGTCACCGGAGGGGGAAGGTCTGCAGCCAGCTATCTCTGTTCAGTCCTTTGTTCCGTGCGTGGGCCTGGCAGTGTCTTAGGTTAGGGCTGGCTTTTCATATGATAGATATCCCACAGTCTGGTTTGCTAGCCCAGATTATTTTGCTCAGATAGCACTCAGGGTATTCAGGCAAGGTCCTTACTCTAAGCGATGCAGCCCGCGCTGCGCCTCCCTGCCCAGCCCCCGCTTGCTAATGGCGTGTGCAGGTGTCTGTGCTGCTTTTCTGCTGGGGGAGTTACCGTAGGGCTTGCAATCTGCGAGTTTTAATTGTTTATTTATTTTTTCTCCCTGTTATGTTGCCCTCTGTGCTTCCAAAGCTTGGCACAGATTCAGCAGTGAGGTTTCCTGATGTTTGGAAACTTCTCTCTTTTTAAGACTCCCTTCCCAGGATGGAACTCTGTCCCTCCCTCTTTTGTCTCTTTTTTTGTCTTTTATATTTTTTCCTACCTCCTTTCGAAGACTTGGGTTGCTTTTCTGGGTGCCTGATGTCCTCTGCCGGCATTCAGAAGTTGTTTTGTGGAATTTACTCGGCGTTTAAATGCTCTTTTGATGAACTTGTGGGGGAGAAAGTGTTCTCCCCCTCCCCTCTGCCATCTTGGCTCCTCCCTCCTACAGTTCATTTTTGATTCATATTTTTTTTTGGCTTGAAGTTATTTAGTCTGCTATGAGTAAGGCTATACTTGCCTTCTTTTGGCTATCATTTGCTTGGACACACATCTTCCATCCCTTTACATTTAGCCTTTGTTCATCTTTGGAGCTGAGGTGAGTTTCCTGGAAGGAACATCTAGTTAGTTTTTGTTTTATAATTCACTCAGCCACTTCTCTGATGGATTAATGCAATCTGTTTACATTTAGAGTGATTATTATGAGGACTTAGTACTGATATTTTATCTTTTTTTTTTTTTCCTGGTTGCATTGTACATTTTTTTTTCCCTTGTGTTTCTATTTGAAATGCTGGTTTGATGGTTTTCTATAATGATTTCCTCAGTTTCATTTTTTTATGTTCTGTGTCCCTAGATTTATGTTTTCTGGTTACTATGGTGTTTGTATAAAACATCTCATAGATAAAATAGTCTTTATTCTGCTGAGAGCATCTTATCCTCATTTACCTATTTGAGATTCATCCTTTTCCTCTTTTTCTTTTATGTTTTTGTTGTCTCAAACTGTCTGTTTATATGGGAATCTATTATCAAATTGAAGTAGCTATAGTTGTTATTTCTACTTTTTCTTCCCTTTAAACTGTATTCTATTATAAATCATTTAAAAACCTATTGTGATAAAGAGTTGAAGTTTTCTGATTTTGTCTATTTATTACCTTATTCATAGTTTTATGTATTTTTGTTTTTGCTAGAAGATGTACTGTTGATGAATTCCTTCACATTTCTTTGGGAAATTTTTATTTCTCTTTCATATCTGAGCAATAATTTTTATAGAGTATACTTGGGTCAAAGTTTTAATCTTTCAGTATTTTGAGAATACCGTTCCACTCCCTCTTGGTATATAGATTTTCTGCTAAGAATTCTGCTGATAGCCTAATGGGAATTCTTTTGTAAGTTACCACCCTGGTTACATTTAAAATTCTTTCTCTTACATTGACCTTTGTCTTATTTTAATATAATGTGCCCTGAGAACTTCATCTTCTTCTTTTTTTTTTTTCATTTAGGCAATTAGAGGTTGTCCTTGACTCACGGGCTTTATATAGTTTCTTTATACAGTTTTTGAGATTTTGGAAGTTCTCGTCTATTATTTCTTTAAATTAACACTCTGCTGTCTTCACCCTCCCTTCTCATTTTGGGATACCTATTACAATAATGTTGCCCTTCCTAAAAGCATCTGGTATCTCTTAAGAGAATTTCCTCATTTCTTTATGTCTTATTTTTCCTTCCACATAGACTTCTAGATATCTATCTTTAAACTACCAAGCTTTGTTTCTATATGGTCTTCTCTATTTCTGGTGCTTTTTAATGCATCTTTCATCTTGTTTATTGATTTATTCAGCTACAAAATTTCTGTTTGTTTCTTTTTAGAGTTTCATTCTCTTTGGTAAAGTAGTCCTTCTGTTCATTAATTTTTATTCTTGAACAAAATTCTGCCTTTCTAATCTTTTTTGTAGCTCAGTAACTTTTTTCATGACAACTATTTTGAACACTCTATCAGGTAGATTCCAGTATTTTATGGTATTTAATCTCAGTTTCTGGAGAACTATCATCCATTTGTGGTACAGTGTTACTGCGGTTCTTCATGGTTTTGATGAATTTTTCCTCTGCCAGTACATAGATGCAAACACCTTTCTGCCTGATTCTAAGATTCAACATGTTAGAAATTAGAGACTTTAGTTTTCTAGCAGGTATATATACCACAAGTATTTGGTTTCTCTTACTTGAGCTGCCTCTGATTTTATCTGCAAGACTGCATTTTCCAGGCTCTACCTCCTCTACCAGAGATGTAGCACTGTGCCCTTATTATTGCTTCCTGTGACTCTGGAGTCATTGGTGTCTTGCTTCTGTCAGTGTTGCTGATATTGCTGCCTGGTGTACTAGGGTGATGGGATCTTCTCTTGAGGCTGGGAGTCCCTATCATATGCTCTGCTGCCTCACGGAAGGAGGGAGGGAGCCAGGGTTGTATGGGCATCTCAACCATGTCCATTGTTGTATGGTTGGTGGGCTTTGTCATTGAGGATGGTGGGTTTGGGCCCAGAGTCATGGGTGTCTTGGCATTTGGAAGAAGAGTCTCAGGCCCCATTGCCACTGCTGGTCAGTTATCTGTGGCTGCAGGTGCTGCTGTGGCCAGGAGACAAGTCATGCACACATCCTCCCCTGCTACAACCAGCTTTTCTGGATCCATGTGCTCAGATGTTACAGCAAGGGAGCTGAAATTGGTAGCACCACATCTGCTATTTTCTCAGTTCTTCTTCCTCTATGTTGTCCATCCACTCACCTTTAGCTGCACAGATGTGTGGAATTCTCCAACATCCTGGTGTGTTAGGCAGAGGTACCTATTTTATATTGTGTATATTTTACTGGTTGCAGATTTAACAGGAGAGACAAAGGTAGCTTTTCACTTCATCATGTTGCTGTTATTACACACAGACTTCTCAAGTAATTTAAAATTAGGTAAGTTAACTGCTTTGGTTGTTTGATTCTAAGTAACTGATTTTGCTTATTCCCCTAATTCTATTCACTCTTTGAACATTCTGAAAATATTTGCTTTCAGACCTGTTATCTGGAAAAAAAACACTAGGAAAGGAAAATATTTCAAAGGAGTAAAGTTTATCTATGACCCCAGTGATATATCTTTTCAAATGATACTTTCTTCTTTGAAAGCAAAGTCTTAGAAACTCAGTAATAAAATAGAACTATATTTTCTATGATTTCACAACCAGTTGAATTTTGGTAACTATTCTTCTCTTGAACTTTCATGGTATCAAGAAATATATTCCTGGATTATCTGTCTTCCTAAATTTCTTCTGAGAAGTTAAAATAGTTTACAAATAGGAGTGACTTCCTAGGCATATTGAAAGGGAATTTCAAAAGGTTGCCTGTAGTATTCTAGAAATATTTATGAAAATAGACTTTCCACATAACTGTGCAAAAGCATTCAGAGCCTCAGAAATTTTGGTTTCAAGGAAAGTCATATTTTTAATAATTCCTTTCAGCATAGTTTCCATGTCCATATTAGTCATTTATTGCCTGTAGAAAGATTTGAGGATATTGCCCCTTGGTGCTATATTCTGTTTTCTTTCCTTAAACTATTATCAACAATTTACCAACAACCCAGCTTTTGTAGGCTTAAAACAAATTTAATTTTTCTTTAGCAGTTGATGAGGCTGCAAGTGAGAAAGAATAGCCAGGTTTTTAGAGAAATAAACCTTTATATTTCTGACAGAATGAAAAACAACCTGCTATGAGCAAAAAAAAAAAAAAATCCCAAATAAACATGAAGAAAACAAAAACAGTGGTATCATACTGTCTCCATGTAAAGATCAATTTGCGTGTAAGAAACAGCTCACCCCACTAGGAAAGTGACTAGTTCAGAGTCACTCATAATGAACATCCCCAACACACACACACACACACACACACACAGAAATATACACATACTTTTATACACACAAATTCAAACACACACATACACACACACAGAAATATACACATACTTTTATACACACAAATTCAAACACACTAACAAATATTTTCACATATTTGTTCATATTCTTACGTATACTCATAAATCCATATACAGAAGGCTCAGAAATCCCTTAGGATACTAGCTATTCCTTTTTATCATTTTCTGTTACTTGAAAGAAAGTGAAAATGAAAGTTGCTCAGTCATGTCCAACTCTTTGCGACCCCATGGACTGTAGCTTGCCAGGTTCCTCTGTCCATGGAATTCTCCAGGCAAGAATACTGGAGTGGGTTGCCATTTTCTCCTCCAGGGGATCTTCCCAAACCAGGGATCGAACCCAAGTCTCCTGCATTGCAGGTGGATTCTTTACCATCTGAGCCACCAGGGAAGCCTCTTCTATTAATTGCAGTATACTTAATAGAAAGTTTCATATATCTGATATGACCAATAAATACTGGATAAATATTAAAGATTAAAATATCCCAAGAAAGCTTGCAATATAAGATTTTTACTGCAATTCTATTTGCTTATTCCAGATCTAGAACAAGTGGGGATTCTATTGTTGTTGCAAAATGAAAGTAACAAAATTTTGGAATTTGCATTTCTGAGGTTATAAACAATCTTGACTTAGTGAAATGTCTCTATTACGAAACACATACATGCATACATATCTGCCTACCTACATACATATACAAAGCAGGGACAGAAAAATTCAATAGAGAGGACAAGGATTTTTAATTTTGAGAATGGCATTGAAACATGTATAATATCATATATGAAACGAATCGCCAGTCCAAGCTCGATGCATGATATTGGTTGCCTGGAGCTGGTGCACTGGGATGACCCAGAGGGATGGTACAGGGGAGGGAGGAGGCAGGGGGGTTTGGGATGGGAAACACATGTATACCTGTGGTGGATTCATGTTGATGTATGGCAAAACCAATACAATATTGTAAAGTAATTAACCTCCAATTAAAATAAATAAATTTATATTAAAAAAAATTTTGGTCCTATGGACAGGGTTTTAACAGTGCTGGGAAGGATTGGGGGCAGGAGGAGAAGGGGAAAAGAGAAGATAAGATGGCTGGATGGCATGGGTTTGGGTAGACTCCTGGAGTTGGTGATGGACAGGGAGGCCTGGCGAGCTGCAATTCATGGGGTTGCAAAGAGTCAGACACGACTGAGTGACTGAACTAACTATGAACTAACTATTTTCTTTATATTATTTTGCCCAATACTTACAAATGTAGGCATTTGAAAATTTCAATTTGTGTTTTCAATAGATGCCATGACCCTAACCCTAACCCTAACTTTCGCCATAACTGGTGTTCAATGAATGTTTGTTGAAAGGCTTAATTAGTGACTTTTTGATATGTGCCAAAAATTAGGTATCTGAAAGCTTTGTCCCCAAAGAAATATTCAGAAGTACTGAAGTTTGGAGAAGAAAAAGGAGATTTTACTCATTCTATCAAATTATAAACACTGATCACCAACTAAATAAGATCTAAAGGAGGAAAATGAGATTTCTCTAATAGAAGAAGATAGAAGTACTATGAAAATTCATACCAAGAATTATTTTACAATTATACTAGATCAGTGAATGTCATATCTTAACCTTCTTAGCAAATTCAACTTTTAATACAACTATGAATTGATTTTCCAATATCATTGCAGTTAAAGGTTCCAAGATCAATGCACATGGGGTAATTTCATTCAGAAAACAGAATGATGTTTGAGATGATTTGGTTTTAAACATTAAATTGTCTAAAATTGATTTGTATTCTTAGGATTTCTGTCTAGACAATTCAGGTAGACAATGAATATTTTGCCTCTTTTTAAAATGGAAACTGTTCATATTTGTTTTTGAGATTATGTTTGTTAAAAGAAAAATGCCCTAAGGAAATAGCAACCCTATTCTTTGTCACATAGAACAAGCATTTGAAAATCACCAACGAATAATTTTTATGTTAGGCAATAAAAATAGATACTTTACTAATTTAAATACTGTACCATACACCATTAGTTGCACAATGATAATATTAAATTGCAGTTAAGTCCTTGATTCAAATTAAATAGAGGGGGCAATTTTTTATTCATTGTCAGTTAAATCAAAAATAAATAAATAGTCATTTGTGTTGAATAGATCCTATTGACATATGTCTAAATAAAACTCTTTCAAAATTCTTGAAACATGTTTCTGAGTTAACTACAGAGAAATATCAATAATTTACCTAGAAGTACCCATTGACATTTAATTAACTAACGCTAACTATTTACACACAAGTTAAATACCTATCTGAGCAACCTAATTGAAGTGTTTCTGTGATGCTTTTATTGATTCAACTAACAACTTTTATCAAGTATCTCATCAGTTTTAGCTGTCTAGAGTAACAGCAACAAGCTTTACTATAACCATATCACACAGTAAATGTCTAAAATCATATTTTTTTTGTATAGGTGAGTACTAGTCATCCAAACTCACAGATAGTTGGATGTTCCACTAATATTATTCATCTAAATAAATTTATTCAAAAACATTAAATAAGGCTAAGGAGAATGAGTAATTTTAAAAAATATAAATAATGGTTTTAGAAGTATTAATTTGTGATTATATAAGCATAACCACTAAATTTATTCTATATTCCAAATCTACTAAGCAACCAGCACTTTTTTTACTCAGTACTCAAACATTCAAGTTATTTAAACTATAAATACTAAGCACAAGCATCCCAAAGGATTACATCATACAGCAAATATATTTTAGCATAAAAACAGCTATTGAAACAGTTTTCACATCCATCTTCATGTGATACAAAGTGCAGTATGAGTCAACTAACCTCTCACACAGCACTCGCATCTGAAATTAAACACTTCAATTGTAGTAATAAAATGTCAATTAAAAAGAGAAAGCATAAAGTTTTTTTGTAAATCTTACACCCCTTACTTACTGTTAACAAATATATATATTCCATTATTTACTGCTAAGTTCAAAAATGATCTTAGCCTAGTTAAAATTGTTCAGTTTCTTCCAGCTTAGTTCATTATGTACATATTGTTAGAATGTCATTGTTTTGTTTGTAGATGCTGGCTTTTCTGCATACAAAAATATTATGTGATATATTAAACACGCCAAAATGATGCAATGATTACTTTAATGCATCAAATATTTAAAAGTACCTAATTATCTTGGGTATCCTATAAATACTTTAGTATGGTCTGCTATGAACTGAATATCTGTGTCCCCTCAAAATTTATACGTTGAAATCTTAACTCTTAAGTTGATGGTAGTTAGAAGCTGGGACTTTGGGAGGTAATGGTGTCATGAGAATGAATTCCTCATGAATGAGATTAGAGCCCTGATAAAAGAGACCCCACAGAACTTTCTAGTTTTCTTTCAGTCATATGAGGATTCAAGGAGAAGATGACAGTCTTCAATTGAAAAAGAAACCTCAGCAGAACCCAACCATGCAGATGCCTTGATCATAGACTTTCTAAGCTCCCAAATCATGAGAAAAAATTATGTTGTTTATAAGACACCCAGTTTATGGTAATTTGTTATAGCAGTCCAAACCGAAGAGACAGGGACAAAACATTTAAGTCAGAAAAATTAGGTATTTTTAATTTCTAGGCTCAAATTTCTTAATTTTGGCTGCTAGCTTCAGGTCTAACTAATTACCCAGTAGCACTTCTCCATGTGGATAAGATGACAGAGCATCAACAAACTCTTTATCAAAATCAATACTATGTAGAAGTGTTGTGATCTAAAAATGAACAAACAAAAACAACAGAATAATCAGGAAATACAGTTCTGGTAAAATACTACTAACAGATATATAGGAGATATGCCAATTTCCCTAAATGTTTCAATAATACCTTTTACATCATTTTTTTTTTCATTTTGGAATTTAATCCAGAAGCATGAATTGCATTTACTTGTAATGGAGAGCAATTTGAGTTTCTGATCATGTTTATCTGATAATAGATAGTAATTTAAAACAAATAAAGTATATGATAAAATTAAAATGTCCTAAATTGTTAGGGCAAGATGTGACATTCACTGATCTAGTATAATTGTAAAATTATTCTTATGGATGGCATGCAGTTCATGGATGAAAGAACAGCAACAGAAAGTTGATTTACGAGCACTGATACTTGTAAATCTGTAAGTCTACTGGCAGGAAATTGGTGCCTATTTTCCCAGGAAGTAGAAAGCAAGCTTATCTCCTAAATGTTAGAAATGAGGTTGGAGAGTCAGAAGTATAAGTGACTGGAAACTTTTTAAGTAGTGTTGTGAAAAGAATGAGAAAGCTGATGAAGGAAATGAAAGGTTGTTCTGCAATATTTGGGGCAAACACGAAATTGGACAGTTTAAATTTTATAGTGGCAACAGTCTTTAAGTTTGTATGATTCACTGTGGCAGTGTATAGTGGCCTCAGAGTGGCAGAGAAAATGCACATTTGGAATTTCCCAGGACAGACATTTTTCCAGGTGAGTTAAAAACATGTAGAGTGAGGAAAATGAGTGAAATTTTCAATGAAAGTGCTTGAGTGATATACCATGTAGTCTTGTTGGGGAGCCAAAAACAAAAAACAAATAATGGTGGAATAACTACAAGGGTGGGGAACAAACACATATGAAAGAAAACAAGTAGAGTAGATACATTTTAAAAAGAACAAACTAAGATATTCAATTAAGAACTGAAATTCTCAATAGGCCAAATGTTTGGTGGGGGTAGACAAGATGCAAAGATAACAAAATATTGTAGAGAAATGATTTAGAGGCTCACATTATTAAAAGTACAGATGCAGCTTTGAGGAACGGTATCTGGTGGCTTTTGCTGAAAATGACACTGACTAGTCAGTAAGTGTGTATTGTCGGAAATTCCATATGAAATATGAAGTCTGTAGAAATATGGACAATATTCAACTAGAGAAACAGACATAATATAGGTTCCAATCCCACAATACATAAAGGAAGTTTATCTGACCATAATAATGTAAAGAAATGTGCTGAAGCAGGTAGCATTAGCCTTAAAGAAGCAAGAAAACTTTACAAAATATAAATGAGAAGAGAAGGCATCAAGCACATCTGAAATTTCAACTTTCAAATTTTAATCAAAAAGGGTAAGCAAGAGAGGAAGAGCATAGTTGTCATTATCACACTAAAACAAAGAGAATGTAGATGGGAAAATTAAGAATGAGAGTTTGTTTAACAAAGGACAGAGAGTCCAAAATATACAGTGAAAAAAATTTGGAGAGAAGAGATGGGGGAAGCCTAGTTAGGAAAAATGAAAGTACAGATAACTATGAGACAGAAAGCATGCATACAAAAAAGATGATAGTGGTAACTGACAGTATGATTTTGTAAAACCTTAGCAAAGATAGTGATTAGAGATCACCCAGAGCGTTTAGGTTCCCAGGTGGTGGTAGTGGTAAAGAACCTGTCTGCCAACACAGGAGACATAAGAGATGTGGGCTCAGTCCTCTTGTCAGGAAGATCCAGGGGGAGGAAATGGCAAACCACTACAGTATGCTTGCCTGGAGAATCCCAAGGACAGAGGCGCCTGATGGGCTACAGTCCATGGGGTCACAAAGATTCGGACATGACTGAAGACGCTTAGCACACATGCACAGAGTAATTAGGTGTTTCTGATTGTATTTTATTCTTAATAGCACAAACCAGCCTACTTTGAAGAAGAATCTGTGGTTTGGATTCACTGTACTTTAAACGTGTTCTGAGGCTCCAGATAGAGGCTCTGAATTTACATCAATTTTATTTACACTCTTCAGTTCAGTTAATTAGTGGTGTCTGACTCTTTGTGACCCCATGGACTGCAACACACCAAGCTTCCCTGTCCATCACCAACTCCCAGAGCCTGCTCAAATTCATGTCCATTGAGTCAGTGATGCCATCCAACCATCTCATCCTCTTCTGTTCCTGCCTTCAATCTTTACCAAAATCAGGGTCTTTTCTGATGAGTCATTTCCTCAAAGTATTGGAGCTTCAGCTTCAGTATCAGTCCTTCCAATGACTCTTCAGGACTGATTCCCTTTAGGATTGACTGGTGTGATCTCCTTGCAGTCCAAGGGACTCTTAAGTCTTCTGCAACATCACAGTTCAAAAGCATCAATTTTTCGGCATTCACCTTTCTTTATTTTGCACATCCATACATGACCACTGCAAAAAACATACCTTTGATTAGATGGAACTTTGTCAGCAAAGTAATGTCTCTGCTTTTTAACATGCTGTCTAGGTTTGTCATAGCTTTTCTTCCAAGGAACAATCATCTTTTAATTTCTTGGATGCAGTCAGCATCTGCAGTGATTTTTGAGGCCAAGAAAATAAAGTCTGTCACTGTTTCCATTGTTTCCCATCTATTGGCCATGAAGTGATGGGACCAGAGGCCATGACCTTAGTTTTCTGAATGTTGAGCTTTAAGACAGCTTTTTCACTCTCCTATTTTACTTTCATCAAGAGGCTCTTACTTCCTCTTCAATTTCTGCCATAAGGGTGGTGTCATCTGCATACCTGAAGCTACTGATATTTCTCCTGGCAATCTTGATTCCAGCTTGTGCTTCTTCCAGCCTGGCATTTTGCATGATGTACTCTGCACATAAGTTAAATAAGCAGGGTGACAATATACAGCCTTGATGTGCTCCTTTCCCATGTTCATGTTCTAACTGTTGGTTCCATGTCCAGTTCTAACTGTTGCTTCTTGACCTGCATACAGATTTCTCAGGAGGCAGGTAAGGTGGACTGGTATTCTCCTCTCTTTAACAATGTTCCACAGTTTGTTGTGATCCACATTCAAAGACTTTAGTGTAGTCAATGAAACAGAAGTATGTGTTTTTTGTTTGTTTGTTTTTAATTCTCTTGCTTTTTTGATGATCCAGTGGACATTGGCAACTTGATCTCTGGTTCCTCTGCCTTTCTAAATCAAGCAACATCTGGAAGTTCTTGGTTCAGACACTATTGAAGACTAGCTTGGTGAATTTTGAGCACTACTTTGCTAGTGTGTGAGATGAGTGCAATTATGTGGTAGTTTGAACATTCTTTGGCACTCCCTTCTTTGGGATTGGAATGAAAACTGATCTTTTCAAGTGACCACTGCTGAGTTTTCCAAATTTGCTAACACATTGAGTGCAGCACTTTCACAGCATCATCTTTTAGGATTTGAAATAGCTCAACTGGAATTCCATAACCCCCACTAGCTTTCTTCATAATGATGTTTCCTAAGGCCCACATGATTTCGCACTCCAGGATGTCTGAATTGATCACACCATCGTGGTTATCTGGGTCATGAAGATCTTTTCTGTACAGTTCTTCTGTATATTCTTGCCAACTCTTCTTAATATCTTCCATTTCTATTATGTCAAATACTATTTCTGTCTTTTACTGTGCTCATCTTTGAATGAAACGTTCCCTTGGTATCTCTAATTTTCTTGAAGAAACTCTAGTCTTTCTCATTTTATTGTTTTCCTCTATTCCTTTGTATTGATCACTTATGAAGACTTTTTCCTCTCTCATGAATATTTACAGTCATAGTTTTAGAGAATTAAAGTATTTACTTTCAGAAAACTTAGAAACAGTCTAAAATAGAAAGTGGAGGTATCTGTATCTGCTCAGTGTGAGATCTTGGGCCTAAGTGAGGGTGAGGAGGGGACAGTAAAGGTGTTAATGAGGGGCAGGGAATGGATATAAGAGGGACATTGCAGTATGGATTTTCAGAGCCTGAGCATAAGTATTCAGAATACAATAATAGAAGAAGAGCAACAGAAGGGATAGAATATTGTTTAGTGAAACAGTTCAAATAAATACATTTACATAAATAAAATAATAATAATAACTAAGCTTCTAAAATAAGGATCCTGTACAGGTGAGATATTCTGTCTCTTAATTTTGGTGCTGATTTCATTGACATGCAAGTTTCCGTGTGAATTTAATTTTTCATTTTTCTGGGATATGCATTTGTTGTAATGTCAAAGATTTTTCCTAAGGTTATTTTGTAGAAGTTTTATAATTTTATATTTAAATCGATGAATTGCTTTGAATTAATGTGTATGTGGTCCTAGGTTTTCTTCTAAATGTTTTAGAGCTTTACCTTTTACATTTAAATCCATGATCTATTTTCAATTGAAATTTGTATTTATTGTGAATTAATTGGTTGCTTTTTTTTGTTTCTGATTTTTTATTTTGTTTTGATTTTTGCCTAAGGAACTGTTGTTGCTTCAGCACTTATCCATATTGAACACTTATCAAACTAATATGCATGAATTGCATATATGGTCTATATTTGCCAAAATTCATTGGGAAAAAAGTACACATTTTGCAAATGTAGCCTCAATCTTGATATTTTAAATTCATATATTTTTATCACTAAACTTTATATAATCAGTTTTTCACTTTTTCTTCAGTTTTTCACCCTACATATATTTGTCATGTATCACTTAGTTTGAAAGCTTTAGGAATATAGAAACAACAAAAAAATATTTTATTGTTAACTTGAGAAAAAGTAACAATAATTCCAACACTGCTTAAAAATATGATATATATAATTACTAAGGATCTATAAACATGGAATCCTTACTAGCTAAAAATCACCAAGAAAGGGCTAATAAAAAATTCAGTCTTTTTTTTAAGCCCTGCATTTTCAAGAGGTATATGAACACACTTGTTAATTAATCAAGACACTCATAATAAACCAGAAATATTTATTTTCCTGCTATAATTATTACAGTCCACTCACAATGTCCAATTCTATTCCATTACATAATTTTTCAATTTTCCCCCTTTAAAATGGATGTGATGAAATACACTAAAAAGAAGGATGAAGCTTGCTCCATATATAATTATATGTATAATTGCATCTATATATAATATACATATAATTATATATTAACTATATTAATATATAATTACATATTATATATGTATATATATAAAAACAAAGTCTAATGGCCTCCTAAATTTTGAGGATTCACATCAATCAGATAATATAGATAGATCTATACCAGCTGAATATATCAAAATATATGTGTACAGTTAATGAAGTAATCTTTTCTTCCACTAGAGACCTAAAATATCTCTTGCCTATATTTTATTGGCACACTGCATTAGTAACTTCCAGTTTTACAGAATGTCATGCTGATACAGCTTAAAAGATAAGATTAAATATAACTTGGCTTTATCTTTATAAAGAATTCTGTGACTAGCTCTGGTATAAATTGAGCATGAAATGAATGTATTACTGCAAAAGCGTGAAAATAAAACCCATTATAAACTAGAAATTAATCGTTGTAATGGCAAATCATTTTGTAAACTGCAGGATTTATTTGAGATTGCTTTGCTTTATTCTTTTTAAAGGTTTGCTGAAAAGCAATCACTTACTCTTTTCTCTTTAGTTTTATTACTTATGACTTTCATATGAATGTTTACCTCAACTATCTGGTATATATTTGAAGAACTAATTGGTTTATAAAGTTCCTTTGTATTGATTATTATGCTCTGTATGTGCCTTTCACATATCTTTTAAAAATCTCTACTGGATGCTTGGGGCTGGTGCACTGGGATGACCCAGAGGGATGGTATGGGGAGGGAGGAGGGAGGAGGGTTCAGGATGGGGAACACATGTATACCTGTGGTGGATTCATTTCGATATTTGGCAAAACCAATACAATATTATAAAGTTTAAAAAATAAAATAAAATAAATCTCTATCTATGACCTGAAATTGTCATAAAATAAAATTTCTAATTAAGCATAAATCATGTAAAATTAAAATTTCATTCCTTGATATGTAAAACAGGATGGGTTAAGTCACTATAACTACTAAAGCAAATCCTTTGTGAGTTTTACTCTGAAATTCTTAAATTTCCTTGTGTCACAGCCATACCATTAAGGTATGGAATAGTAGCAAGCAAGTGCATTGCTGTCTATTAAGTGAGTTTATGTATCTTTAGTTAACCTTGGGGGACATCAGTGTTATTCTGAACAAATGATCAAGTTAGAGATTATTATATCTATATATCTATATATATATCTGTAAAAATCTGAAACTATTGTATATTTTTTGTAAAATAATTTTGTATAGCTTTTAAATCAAATGTTAACATTATATAAAGAGAAAAGTTCCTACTTAAACAATGTACATGTATTTATGAAAAATATTTTCCAGTAAAAATATATTTCTAAGTAAAAATAGGAATGAGTCAAGTCACACTTTTTAACCAGAATACACATGTACACAAAAAACTTACGAATATAAAAATCTAACACATTATAATTTCTAACACATTAAAAATATTATAGTAAATATTGGGCTTTTCAAAGGAGGTAGGTGACAGTCATTTGATGAAACATAAGAAACGCACACATAGCTGAGTTTCATAAACAAAGGCAGAAGGCAATCATATTCAGAAGTTGTAAGTGAAGACATAGTTAAAAACTGTGACTTGGAGGGACACCAGAGATGAAGGGCATCAGCTCTCTGTTTTGTATTTAATTCCTTCCTAAAATTCTCAGAGAACACTGAGAATAAGCTCTTTCGAGGCAGAGCATGAAGTCAGGCCAAACCAAAAGGAAGATCATGGGGCAAATGAGTATACAGCTCTGTATTGTTTCCCCTTGCTTATGTAAATAATTAACATTCAGGTGTCAGTTTTTTGGTGATCTAACAAGGCAACACTCAAACTTCAATGAGACTTCCAAATTACATTAAATACTTGTTTACCATTTGCATGTGAACTATTAATAATTAGAGAAATAGAACTGGAACAGAACAGACTATATAAGATTTATATAATTCAATTTAATTTTTTCCTTTTATATAATACTAGCATATGATGTTTAAATAATAGACCCATTCATGCAACTGCAGTAGATCCCAATGATAATCCTGTACAAACATTTATGTTTGTAATAGAAGAAAAAATATACTCAATACTTAATTTCTTGAAAGGAATTTCCACATAAGATCTTTGAAAATATAAGCTGATCCCTTAAAAATTTTCATCATGGATTCCTTTCCCAGCAACATAATAGAGTTTATCAGATGTAGGCTTCAGTTTCAAAAAATTGTCTCATGGACTTTCCAAAGGTTGCCATGTTTCCTCAGTCTAAGATTCTAGGTAAAGATCCAGAACTGTGGAAAGATTGTAATGAGGCCAGTAGGAAAACTCTCAGAAATGCTCTTAGTTAACAAATATTTGTTAAAGGCTTTTAAAGAAACAAAAATTAATATTAAATATGGAGTTGAAAGGGTTTCCCAGGTGGCGCTAGTGGTAAAGAACCCGCCTATCTACCAGCACAGGAAACACAGGAAATGCGGGCTTGAAATCATTGGGTCAGGTAGATCCCCTGGAGGAGGGCACAGCAACCCACTGTGCCCTCCAGTACTGGGCACAGCAGTATTCTTGTCTGGAGAATCCCGTGGGCAGAGGAGCCTGGTGCGCTACGGTCCACGGGGTCACAAAGAGTCAGACACGACTGAAGTGACTTAGCAGCAGCAGCAGTGTGGAGTTGAAGAGAGGTATGACTCATGATTTGTTTCAAATAATTTTATATTCCAATGAGAAATTTTAGTCATGTAATTCAATAAAATCAAAACAGAGTCATTGATGCCTTTCTAAAACAGGGCTAAAGCATGTTAGCACAGAGAAAAGTTAAAGATTAAGAAAGGCTTTTAAATGGATGTCATACTTGAATTGGGTTTGAAAAAAATCGGTATACATCAAATAAACAGGATTTTATATATCCTTTTTAGAAAATATTAAAAGTGACAGTGAAAGGTGGGCAGAAGATAACACCCCAAAACATGCTACATCACTAGAATTATTTTGAACTAAAGGCACTTGAAAAATGGCAGATACAAAGCAGACATTCTAATGATCCTTTTCATTCATGAAGACAAGGGTAAATATCTCATATAAATGATGTTCTCCCTGTACACAGAGACATGTCAGAGTAAATTACATTAAGAAAAGACTTTAAAGGTGTTTTTCTTAATCTTCCCTATATATAGGGAAGTTTAGTTACTTTTCCAAAATTTCCTCTCTTTGTTCAATATAGTATAACAGCATCTGAGTTGTTTCATTTATTTTTTTCTTTCTTATGAAGGCTCCTGTGTCACACCAAACTTGTATTAAATACATTTATATACTTTCTCCTGTTAATCTATCAGTTACTTTTGCAACTTCAGCCAAAAAATTCAACATGGTAGAGATAAAATTAAAAACAGAGTGCAAACTATTTACAAAAGATGAAAAACAGAAAATACGTAACCTAAAGTTAGTTAAAAATCTGTGTTAACCATGATAATTAAGTATAATTTCACACTGTCATTAAAAAAAAAATCCAATAAGTGCATCTTACAATAGGCCACACAGAACAGTGGCAAACAAAGAAATTGACAGTTGAATATAGTAGTCAAACACAATAAATGAGATGACACATAAAATAATAGATAAAAGTCAGAGAGCAGTAGGGTAGAATATGCAATGAAATTAAAGGATTTGGGGGGCTTTAAATGGCAAAGAAATTAATTTGTTTTCAATCAAGGATAAAGAGGAATTCTATTCTTTGCTCTGATTTATTCATTAATCTTATGGAAATAATTATGCCTCTCCTGGTATATTTAAGAAAAAATTGTGAGTACTTGAAAACTATCACTGTTGCTTCTCTACAGTGTTTGCAGTAGTCAATGAAAATATATTTTGACTTTATTCTAAATAGGAAAAGTATTTCCAAATTCTTTTCCATGAGTCTAGCGTAAGATTGAAATTATCAAAATTGTTAAACTGAACAAAAAATGATTCAGTTCTGTTCAGTCGCTCAGTCGTGTCCGACTCTTTGCGACCCCATGAATCACAGCACGCCAGGCCTCCCTGTCCATCACCAACTCCCAGAGTTCACTCAGACTCACGTCCACTGAGTCAGTGATGCCATCCAGCCATCTCATCCTCTGTCGTCCCCTTCTCCTCCTGCCCCCAATCTCTCCCAGCATCAGAGTCTTTTCCAATGAGTCAACTCTTTGCATGAGGTGGTCAAAGTACTGGAGTTTCTGCTTTAGCATCATTCCTTCCAAAGAAATCCCAGGGCTGATCTCCTTTAGAATGGATTGGTTGGTTCTCCTTGCAGTCCAAGGGACTCTCAAGAGTCTTCTCCAACACCACAGTTCAAAAGCATCAATTCTTTGGCACTCAGCTTTCTTCACAGTCCAACTCTCACATCCATACATGACCATAGGAAAAACCATAGCCTTGACGAGTTGGACCTTTGTTGGCAAAGTAATGTCTCTGCTTTTGAATATGCTATCTAGGTTGGTCATAACTTTCCTTCCAAGGAGTAAGCATCTTTTAATTTCATGGCTGCAGTCACCATCTGCAGTGCAATTGATTGAAGAAATGTATGCAATATCACAAGAAAATATTAGCAAACATAACCTAGCCCCATATTTAAACAATAATACATATAATAAAATATCATTCCAGTGTTAATGTCCAAGAAAAAGTATATAATTGTTTTTTAATTTGGTGAAATTCATATAATGTTTGTGTGAATTTGAGTTAAAATACTGTATAATGGATAAATTAAATTACATCTACTCAGTATTCTAAAGATTATGTACATAAATATGATACATGATATGATATAGATGTGTATAAAATGAGAAAAGTGTAGAGCATTTTCCACAAAGTTGCAGAAAGCATATAATTACTCTTAAACATTTTCTGGAGATGCAAGCTAAATTAGAAAGGAGAAAGAAAGAAATTTAAAAAGAGTTGAAAAGATGGAAGTAAACAATCATAATTATTTGTATGTAATATTAACACAAGTATAGAAAACCAAAGAAAATAAACTTTAAAATTATCTAAACGCCTTCTTAAAAGTAGCTAAATCTTAATATACAGAAAAAAATACTTAAAATGCAAAATACTATATTGTGTGTTGATAAGTTATGGAAAAATTAAAACTCGTGAGTCTCAGTGAACTCCAGGAGTTGGTGATGGACAGGGAGGCCTGGCGTGCTGCAATTCATGGGGTCGCAAAGAGTCAGACACGACTGAGCGACTGATCTGATCTGATACTATTTTTGGGATTACTACTTTGAGAATCTACAGGACAATATCTACTGTAGCTAAACACATACATACAAAGTTTGCTGCAGCCCTAATTCTAAGTATACTCAACAAAATTTTATATATGTGTGAATCAAATATAGGTACAAAGTTTGACAGCAGTAATATTAATAACTTAAATATGGAAATAGCCCACACAGGAACAACAAAATTGATAAATACCTTGAGAAATAAAGCACATGAAAAGAATTTTAGGGAATTGTTGGAAAATACAGATATTTTAAAAATATATCAATGTTTACTATTTGCTACTGTCAGAAAACACTGTAAAAACTCTGAAATTGACAAATATACAGAGCATTGTATTAAACCCTCAGGTTATTTCTGCCTTTTCTTGTCTGTGACCTATGGACAATCTATAAATTGCAAGTAAATATAAAACAGAACAATGAAAATGATTTTGGTCCTAAGAAACGCAAATGGTTTCATATGTAACACAAGTCCTTATTGGTCTATTCATGTTGATGGCTTTGCCAGTTTATCTCTATTCATAGATTTATGTCATCATTCTTACATCTCTATGTATTTTTGGCACTCTTGATTCTCCTGTGAACCAGCTGCAACATTGTTTCTTTCAATATCTAACTAATTAAATACAGATGTTGACATGTTCGTGCTATATTTCAGTTCAGTTCAGTCGCTCAGTCGTGTCCGACTCTTTGTGACCCCATGAATCGCAGCACGCCAGGCCTCCCTGTCCATCATCAACTCCCGGGGTTCACTGAGACTCACGTCCATCGAGTCAGTGATGCCATCCAGCCATCTCATCCTCTGTCGTCCCCTTCTCTTCCTGCCCCCAATCCTTTCCAGCATCAGAATCTTTTCCAATGAGTCAACTCTTCACATGCTATATTTATATGAGAGTAAAGATTTCATTATTTTATCACCTTAGACTTTTTTGAATAATATTTCCAAACTAAAATACTTTAAGTGATACTTCAGCTAAAATATTAGCTTTATAATAAACTATTATTTTTGTGTTACCTTTCAAAGAGTGGTTATTTTGACTTGAATTTTGATAAAAATATTCTGAAGTATGATCATAAAGAGAAAGCTACATGTGCAATACACACTCTGAATTATCCGTAATCTAGCTAATGCAGAAAGATGTCAAAAAGAGCTACAGGAGATGATCACAGTTCATTCAAAGATCTGACAAAATTATATATCAGTTACATATTTTACAGAAAGATATATTCTAAAATCTGTTCATCTTTCCTGGAATGATAAGGAGATGTAAGAATTATGTCACCAAACATATAATTTTGCAAAACAAATAGATGCACTTAAATGTTCCAAGAAACTGCTTCTGAAATAAAACTTGTTTTCTGAAAACATAAATTTGAAAATAGTTATTTGGAAAACTCTGTAGCACCAAGAAGGGACTCAAGTATTCTTAAAGCCTCAGCCTACCAAGAACTAACAAGAAATTAACCTATGATTCATATTTCATTCTGGAAAGGATGTTAGAACAGTTTCCAGAAACTCGCATGTGTCTTTCTAGGAGAGGAGGGAAGAGCCTGTGGGGCGCTCATAGAGTCTTGTCTCCATCAGGAGGCGGGATGAGCACCATGAACAAGTGCCAGCAAAATCTGCACCTCAGCCTGAGGTGCACTTCTCTGTGTTCATCTATCACAGTTATATTTTTGTGTTTTTTATCTAAGTTTACTTGTATTCTTTACCTTGTTTCTTTATCACTGCTCTTTTTATATCACAGTGTGATTCAGTTACCAATATAAATATTTCACCTATAGCATTCTCATGACACTTTATAAAACTTGGGAAAGGAATGTTTTAACCTTTTAAATTATTTTTCATATGAAGAGTTTCAGTGGAATTTGAAAATACAATCAATGTATTTATAGTATGCATTGGTTAAGTTTTAAAACTGATCAATATCAGTGAAGATGAAAATTATGAGCTGAATTTGTGAAAAGTTAACTTCTGATTGGAAATGGAATATCATAATTTAGTTCCTGCAGCTCAAGATGAACTTATTAATTGAAGATCAACATAATTTGATACAGTATCATTTTCTTCTCTGTAACCATTAAAACCAAGCATTGAAAAGCTACATGTACATATATTCATTTAAATCACTGTATTATAAAGTATTAATCCAGAAATATAAAAAAAGAATACAGATTAAATGTGGAAAATACCTCAGAGGAATCAAGGGGCTGTTTGCAGATTTTGATTTGGAGGTGCTAAATATCCAAGTAGAAAGGATATAGGGGTAGTCACTCTGCAGAGCAGGGTGATATAGTGAATTCTGTTTGAATGCATTAAGACTGAGATGCCCACTCCAAGATTGTGGAGTTGACAGGTAAATTTTTTAGAATGTTTTAGAATATTTTAGAACCTATGAATCAGGATATAAATTTAAGTGTTATTAGTATGTAGATAAGAAATATATGTGTTTTGACTGATTTTCTATTACATTCTTACAGCCTAATGTTATAAAATAACTTTTTAATTGAACAGGGAAATGATCAAGAATACAAGTCACTCTGGTTGGGTTAACATTTTAAGCAATTCATTTATATATTTAAAAATAAGTAATTTGTTATGAATAACCAAGAATGAATATTTTAAAAACTTATTTAAAAATATTTTATTATTTAATAAGGTTTTTAAATGTTCAATGAGAATGTATAGGAAAATAAATTATCTAAAGAAATAATTTTATAAGCATACATACAAGATACCCAGAGAACTATGAAAAGTTTTATTCTAAGAGAGGGAGATGGAGGTTATTTTCTACTTATATATTATTGCATACATGCTAAAAAAAATTCTGGGGAAATGTTTTAAATATCTATGATTAAATGAATTAAGCAACTTTTTGCCTTTCAAAGATAATTACTATGTCTCAGTGGATCACAAAATGCATACAATGAATCATTTAACCAGTTTTGGAGTTTGATTAATATGTCATTATATGACATTGCACATGCCATTCTGTATAAAATTTCTAAAACTTGTGGTTCTATTTCTTTATTATATTCAAATATCTTACATTATCTTTAAGTAATATTAAGTTTACCTTGCAAAATTGTTTTACCCCATGTAGTTAAAGGGCTATTACCTCCAGAATCGATAGTGTCTTATTGACGCTGTAATGTATTCAGTGCAGCCAATCTTAGTCTTTCCACTTGAAAAGACTTTGTTATTTACCACAGGTAAAAAGAAAAAAAGGCTTTTTAAAAAAAATCTATTTTGTTTTGTTTTTTACTTGACAAAGCAAATGAAAATGAAACATGTTTGGGGAAAGCTGCTTTGTGAAATGAAAGCCAGGCTTGGAAGAGTAGCTGGCCCTTTACAGTCAGATGTTGACTTTCAGCAGCATCAGTTAAATTTAAAGACACAGTGAAAATAGTGTAACATTGCATTCAAATGCTTATAGAACTCTGTATACAAAATGCAGGCTTTATATAACTTTCTCTCTTCCAGCTAGCAGGGACTAAGGCAATGATGTTAGTACACTTTAGGGCAAACTGAGAGTTACTATTACAGAATCCAAATTCAGAAAAATAACACTTTGTGACAGCTTATTTTTAGCTATAATTTTAAAAAAAAGTTCTTTTTATAACCTGAAATTAGCAATAAATGAATATTTTTCAAATCCATTCACATTTAGATCCTAGAAGGCAATTTTAATTTTATTGCCATTTCTTCTGTTATACATCTTGATAAATCTAGATTTGACATAAAAAGTGAATTTTATGTAATGGAATTGTTTAATAAGGTGTTTAATCAAATTATTTAATGAATAGTTTGCTTCAACTTGAAAATAGAACTGTCATTCAATTCAAGTCATGGTTCTAGTAAATTCTCCAGATGTCAGTGAACATTCTAAAGAAGTGGGAGGGCATCCACCCTATGTCCTTGGAAGAAAAATCACTTAACAACATGTTGAAATCTCTTTTTGTCTCTCTTCTATATAAACATATAGGGCTTCCTTTGTAGCTAAGTCAGTAAAGAAACAGCCTGCAAGGCAGGAGACACAGTTTCTATCCCTGGGTTGGCAAGATCCTCTGGAGAAGGAAATGGCAACCCACTCCAGTATTCTTGCCTGGAGAATCCCATGGCCAGAGGAGCCTGGCAAGCTACTATTCATGGGGTCACAAGAGATGGACACAACTTAGCATCTAAACCACCATATACATATATACAGACAATAAATAATGCCAGTAAAGATTTGCATTCTGTGCATAGAGAATTTTGTGGTTTTCCTAATAATATTGAGTTCAAACAAGTGTATTTGCAAAAGTCACTGTTCTCTTTATTTTTGTTGCAAAGCAGAAAGCTCTTTCCTGGAGAAAGACATTCTATCTTGCAGGCAAAACAGACCAACCTCCAACTCTAAATATGTTCTATTCACAGGGGATAAATTAAGAAACTTTATGAGACTGACTAGAATATTTTTTTTTTCTCTAATTTTATTTTATTTTTAAACTTTACATAATTGTATTAGTTTTGCCAAATATCAAAATGAATCCGCCACAGGTATACATGTGTTCCCCATCCCGAACCCTCCTCCCTCCTCCCTCCCCATACCATCCCTCTGGGCCATCATAGTGCACCAGCCCCAAGCATCCAGCATCATGCATCGAACCTGGACTGGCAACTCGTTTCCTACATGATATTTTACATGTTTCATTGCCATTCTCCCAAATCTTCCCACCCTCTCCCTCTCCCACAGAGTCCATAAGACTGTTCTATACATCACTGTCTCTTTTGCTGTCTTGTACACCGGGTTATTGTTACCATCTTTCTAAATTCCATATATATGCGTTAGTATACTGTATTTATGTTTTTCCTTCTGGCTTACTTCACTCTGTATAATAGGCTCCAGTTTCATCCACCTCATTAGAACTGATTCAAATGTATTCTTTTTAATGGCTGAGTAATACTCCATTGTGTATATGTACCACTGATCTCTTATCCATTCATCTGCTGATGGACATCTAGGTTGCTTCCATGTCCTGGCTATTATAAACAGTGCTGCGATGAACATTGCGGTACACGTGTCTCTTTCCTTCTGGTTCCCTCAGTGTGTATGCCCAGCAGTGGGATTGCTGGATCATAAGGCAGTTCTATTCCCAGTTTTTAAGGAATCTCACACTGTTCTCCATAGTGGCTGTACTAGTTTGCATTCCCACCAACAATGTAAGAGGGTTCCCTTTTCTCCACACCCTCTCCAGCATTTATTATTTGTAGACTTTTGGATCGCAGCCATTCTGACTGGTGTGAAATGGTACCTCATAGTGGTTTTGATTTGCATTTCTCTGATAATGAGTGATGTTGAGCATCTTTTCATGTGTTTGTTAGCCATCTGTATGTCTTTTTGGAGAAATGTCTATTTAGTTCTTTGGCCCATTTTTTGATTGGGTCGTTTATTTTTCTGGAGTTGAGCTGTAGGAGTTGCTTGTATATTTTTGAGATTAGTTGTCGGTTGCTTCATTTGCTATTATTTTCTCCCATTCTGAAGGCTATCTTTTCACCTTGCTAATAGTTTCCTTTGATGTGCAGAAGCTTTTAAGGTTAATTAGGTCCCATTTGTTTATTTTTGCTTTTATTTCCAATATTCTGGGAGGTGGGTCATAGGGGATCCTGCTGTGATGTATGTCGGAGAGTGTTTTGCCTATGTTCTCCTCTAGGAGTTTGCATTCCTATACACTAATAATGAGAAAACAGAAAGAGAAATTAAGGAAACAATTCCATTCACCATTGCAACGGAAAGAATAAAATACTTAGGAATATATCTACCTAAAGAAACTAAAGACCTATATATAGAAAACTATAAAACACTGGTGAAAGAAATCAAAGAGGACACTAATAGATGGAGAAATATACCATGTTCATGGATTGGAAGAATCAATATAGTGAAAATGAGTATACTACCCAAAGCAATTTATAGATTCAACGCAATCCCTATCAAGCTACCAACAGTATTCTTCACAGAGCTAGAACAAATAATTTCACAATTTGTATGGAAATACAAAAAACCTCGAATAGCCAAAGCGATCTTGAGAAAGAAGAATGGAACTGGAGGAATCAACCTACCTGACTTCAGGCTCTACTACAAAGCCACAGTTATCAAGACAGTATGGTACTGGCACAAAGACAGAAATATTGATCAATGGAATAAAATAGAAAGCCCAGAGATAAATCCACGCACATATGGACACCTTATCTTTGACAAAGGAGGCAAGAATATATAATGGATTAAAGACAATCTCTTTAACAAGTGGTGCTGGGAAATCTGGTCAACCACTTGTAAAAAGAATGAAACTGGACCACTTTCTAACACCATACACAAAAATAAACTCAAAATGGATTAAAGATCTAAACGTAAGACCAGAAACTATAAAACTCCTAGAGGAGAACATAGAATATTTTTAAATTTTAAATTATATGTAAGATAGCAAGCCTTCCTGTTTGGAGAATCTAACTGTTTAATTTGACTGTTCAAGAAATAGGGAGTTAAAAAAAAAAGAAAGAAATAGGGAGTTAGATTTTATTTTGCCTATAATCGAGGTTGGTTCAGATCATGAACCCCTTATTGCCAAATTCAGACTTAAATTGAAGAAAGTAGGGAAAACCACAAGAGCATTCAGGTATGACCTTAATCAAATCCCTTACGGTTATATAGTGGAAGTGATAAATAGATTCAAGGGATTAGATCTGATAGAGTGCCTGAAGAACTATGGATGTCTTTTCACCTTGCTTATAGTTTCTTTTGTTGCGTAGAAGTTTAAAGGAAACTATAATCAAGGTGAAAAGACAGCCTTCAGGATGGGAGAAAATAATAGCAAATGAAGCAACTGACAAACAACTAATCTCAAAAATATACAAGCAACTCCTGCAGCTCAATTCCAGAAAAATAAATGACCCAATCAAAAAATGGGCCAAAGAACTAAACAGACATTTCTCCAAAGAAGACATACATATGGCTAATAAACAAATGAAAAGATGCTCAATATCACTCATTATCAGAGAAATGCAAATCAAAACCACAATGAAGTACCATTTCACGCCAGTCAGAATGGCTGCTATCCAAAAGTCTACAAACAATAAATGCTGGAGAGGGTGTGGAGAAAAGGGAACCCTCTTACACTGTTGGTGGGAATGCTAACTAGTACAGCCACTATGGAGAACAGTGTGGAGATTCCTTAAAAAAACTGGAAATAGAACTGCCATATGACCTAGCAATCCCACTGCTGGGCATACACACCAAGGAAACCAGAATTGAAAGAGACACGTGTACCCCAATGTTCATCGCAGCACTGTTTATAATAGCCAGGATATGGAAGCAACCTAGATATCCATCAGCAGACGAAGGGATAAGAAAGCTGTGGAACATATACACAATGGAGTATTACTCAGTCATTAAAAAGAATATATTTAAATCAGTTCTAATGAGGTAGATGAAACTTGAGCCTATTATACAGAGTGATGTAAGCCAGAAAGAAAAACACCAATACAGTATACTAACGCTTATATATGGAATTTAGAAAGATGGTAACGATAACCCTGTATGCGAGACAGCAAAGGAGACACAGATGTATAGAACAGTCTTTTGGACTGTGTGGGAGAGGGCAAGGGTGGGATGATTTGGGAGAATGCATTGAAACATGTATAATATCATATGTGAAATGAATCTCCAGTCCAGGTTCGATGCATGATACAGGATGCTCGGGGCTGGTGCACTGGGATGACCCAGTATGGGGAGGGAAGTGGGAGGAGCGTTTATGATGGGGAACACGTGCGTACCCATGGTGGATTCATGTTGATGTATGGCAAAAACCAATACAATACTGTAAAGTAATTAGCCTCCAATTAAATAAATTTATATTTTAAAAAATAAATAAACTAAAAAAAAAATAAAAAGAACTATGGACGGAGGTTTGTGACATTGTACAGGAGGCAGGGATCAAGGCATCACCAAAAAAAAAAAATATAAAAAGGCAAAATGGTTGTTTGAGGAGGTCTTACAAATAGCTGTGAAAAGAAGGGAAGTGAAAGGCAAAGGAAAAAAGGAAAGATATACCCATTTGAATGCAGAGGTCCAAAGAATGGCAAGTAGAGATAAGAAAGCCTTCTTCAGTGATCAATGCAAAGAAATAGAGGAAAACAATAGAATGGAAAAGACTAGAGATCTCTTCAAGAAAATTAGAGATACGAAGGCAACATTTCATGCAAAGATGGGCATAATAAAGGACAGAAATGGTGTGGGCATAACAAGTAGAAGCTATAAGAAGAGGTGGTAAGAAAACAAAGAAGAACTGTACAAAAAAGATCTTCATGACCCAGATAACCACCATGGTGTGATTACTCACCTAGAGCCATATCCTGAAATGCAAAGTCAAGTGGACTTAGGAAGCATCACTACAATCAAAGCTAGTGGAGGTAATGGAATTCCAGTTGAGCTATTTCAAATCCTAAAAGATGATGCTGTGAAAGTGTTGAACTCAATGTTCCAGCAAATTTGGGAAACTCAGCAGGGATCACAGGACTGGAAAATATCAGTTTTCATTCCAATACCTAAGAAAGGCAATGCCAAAGAATACTCAGACTACCACACAATTGCACTCATCTCACACGCTACTAAACTAACTCAAAATTCTAAAAGCCAGGCTTCAGCAATACATGAACCATGAACTTCCAGGTGTTCAAGCTGGTTTTAGAAAAGTCAGAGGAACCAGAGATTAAATTGCCAACATCCGCTGGATCACTGAAAAAGCAAGAGAGTTCCAGAAAAACATCTATTTCTGCTTTATTGACTATGCCAAAGCCTTTGTGTGGATCACAATAAACTGTGGAAAATTCTGAAAGAGATGGGAATACCAGACCACCTGACCTGCCTCTTGAGAAACCTATATGCATGTGAGGAAGCAACAGTTAGAACTGGGCATGGAACAACAGACTGGTTCCAAATAGGAAAAGGAGTATTTCAAGGCTGTATATTGTCACCCTGCTTGTTTAACTTATATGCAGAGTACATCATGAGAAACGCTGGGCTGGATGAAGCACAATCTGGAATCAAGATTGCTGGGAGAAATATCAATAACCTCAGATATGCAGATGACACCACCCTTATGGCAGAAAGTGCAGAGGAACTAAAGAGTTTCTTGATGAAAGTGAATGAAGAGAGTGAAAAAGGTGGCTTATAGCTCAACATTCAGAAAACTAAGATCATGGCATCCAGTCCCATCACTTCAAGGCAAATAGATGGGGAAACAGTGGAAACAGTGGCAGACTTTATTTATTTATTTATTTTGGCTCCACAATCACTGCAGATGGTGACTGCAGCCATGAAATTAAAAGATGCTGACTCCTTGGAAGAAAAGTTATGACCAACCTAGACAGCATATTAAAAAGCAGAGACATGACTTTTCCATCAAAGGTCCATCTAGTCAAGGCTATGTTTTTTCCAATATTCATGTATGGATGTGAGAATTGGACTATAAAGGAAGCTGAGCACTGAAGAATTGTTGCTTTTGAACTGTGGTGTTGAAGAAGACTCTTGAGATTCCCTTGGACTGCAAGGAGATTCAACAAGTCCATCCTAAAGGAGCTCAGTCCTTGGTGTTCATTGGAAAGTCTGATGTTGAAGCTGACTCCAATATCTTGGCCACCTCATGCGAAGAGTTGACTCATTTGAAAAGACCCTGATGCTAGGAGGAATTGGGAGCAGGAGGAGAAGGGGACGACAGAGGATGAGAAGGGTGGATGGCATCACTGACTCAATGGACATGCGTTTGGGTAAAATCTAGGGGTTGGTGATGGACAGGGAGGCCTGGCGTGCTGAGGTTCATGGGGTCGCAGAGAGTCATACACTACTGAGCGACTGAAGTGAACTGAACTGAACTGCTTGTGTACTCTGTATATTCTCTGCTCTTCCTATATATAAATACTTTATACTAATATTTGGTAAACCATAAATCTTAGATCTCTCGAATTATTTTAATCATCTCCTATGGGTTAGAATATCTTAGTTCTTTATTCTCCAAACAGTAAATCATTATATTGATTAAATTGATCTTCAATTACTTTAACGTACCAAACACTGAAACTGAAATATTTTCTAATTTCTGAAGTTAAGATTGCTTATGTTTTGATATTTTGGAAATGAATTTGGAGGGGTTATAAACACACAATGAACATTTATTTGAGGAATCTATTATTCCATAAAAAATACTTTCTTAATATATACTTGGTAATTTTGGCCATTTTGAGAATATATAAAAATGTAAACTTGTTAAAATTTAGTTTTTCTTAAGTACTGTTCTTTCAACAGTAACAGTGCATTAACTGATCAAAATGATTAATTTTTTCTCATATGATTTTCAGTTCAGTTCAGTCTCTCAGTCATGTCTAACTGTTTTCTACCTGATGGACTGCAGCACATCAGGATTCCCTGTCGATCATCAACTCCAAGTTCAGTTCAGTTCAATCGCTCAGTCGTGTCCAGCTCTTTGCAACCCCATGATTCGCAGCATGCCAGGCCTCCCTGTCCATCACCAACTCCCGGAGTTCACCCAAACCCACGTCCATCAAGTCGGTGATGCCATCCAGCCATCTCATCCTCTGTCGTCCCCTTTTCCTCCTGCCCCCAATCCCTCCCAGCAACTGAGTCTTTTCCAATGAGTCAACTCTTCTCATGAGGTGGCCAAAGTACTGGAGTTTCAGCTTTAGCATCATTCCTTCCAAAAAATGCCCAGGACTAAGCTCCTTCAGAATGGACTGGTTGGATCTCCTTGCAGTCCAGGGGACACTCAAGAGTCTTCTCCAACACCACAGTTCAAAAGCATCAATTCTTTGGCGCTCAGCTTTCTTCACAGTCCAACTCTCACATCCATACATAACTACTGGAAAAACCATAGCCTTGACTAGATGGACCTTTGTTGGCAAAGTAATGTCTCTGCTTTTAATATGCTATCTAGGTTGGTCATAACTTTCCTTCCAAGGAGTAAGAGTCTTTTAATTTCTTGGCTGCAGTTACCATCTGCAGTGATTTTGGAAGCCCAGAAAAATAAAGTCTGACACTGTTTCCCCATCTATTTCCCATGAAGTGATGGGACCAGATGCCATGATCTTAGTTTTCTGAATGTTAAGTTCCCAACGCATGCTCAAACTCATATCCATTTTGTTGGTGACGCCATCCAACAATCTCCTCCTCTGTCATCCCCTTCTCCTCCTCCCTTCAATCTTTCCCAGCATCAGGGTCTTTCCCAATGAGTCAGTTCTTCACATAAGGTGGCCAAAGTATTGGAGTTTCAGCTTCAGCATCAGTCCTTCCAATGAATATTTAGGACTAATTTCCTTTAGGATGAGCTGGTTTGATCTCTTTACAGTCCAAGGGACTCTCAAGCTTCTCCTCCAACACCACATTTCAAAGCATCAATTCTTCAGCGTTCAGTTTACTTTATGGTCCAACTCTCACTTCCATTTATGACTTTTAGAAAAACCATAGCTTTGACTAGATGGATCTTTGTCGGCAAAATAATGTCTCTGCTTTTCAGTGTGCTGTCTAGGCTTGTCATTGCTTTTCTTTCAAGGAGCAAACATCTTTTAATGTCATGGCTGCGGTCACCATCTGCAGTGATTTTTGAGCCCCCCAAAATAGTCTCTCATTGTTTCATTTGTTTCCCATCTATTTGCCATGAAGTGATGGACCGGAAGCCATGGTCTTAGTTTTTTGAATGCTGAATTTTAATCCAACGTTTTCACTCTCCTCTTTCACTTTCATCAAGAGGCTCTTTAGTTTCTCTTCACTTTCTGCCATAAAGGTGGTGTCATCTGCATATCTGAGGTTATTGATATTTCTCCTGACAATCTTGACTCTAGCTTGTGCTTCATCAAGCCTGGTATTTCACATGATGTACTCTGCATATAAGTTAAATAAGCAGGGTGGCAATATAAAGCCTTGACTTACTCCTTTCCCAATTTGGAACCAGTCCGTTGTTCCATTTCCAGTTCTAACTATTGCTTCTCAACCTGCATACAGATTTCTCAGGAGGTAGGTCAGGTGGTCTGGTAATCCCATCTATTTATGAATTTTCCACATTTTGTTGTAATCCAGACAATTAAAGGCTTTTGCTTAGTCAATACAGCAAAAGTAGATTGTTTAGAAGGAGATGTGTCTGACCCTTTGTGACCCTATAGAGTATACAGTCCGTGGTATTCTCCAGACCAGAATTCTAGAGTGGGTAACCTTTCCTTTTTCCAGGGGATCTTCCCAACCCAGGAATCAAACCCAGGTCTCCCACATTGAAGGTGGATTCTTTACCAGCTCCACAATGAAATCTCAAGAATACTGGAGTGTGTAGCCTATTCTTTCTCCAGAGAATCTGCCTGACCCAGGAATCGAACTGGGTTCTCCTGCATTGCAGGCAGATTCTTTACCAACTGAGCTATCATGTAAACCCATATGATTTTAAAGAAGATTTTTTTGTGTGTGTTTTCATTAGATATTCAAAGACTTAAGAATCTCTTAAAGGATATTTTTTTCTTACTTTAATACTAATCACAAAAGTTTTATAAATCAGATCCAACTTCATATAATCATAACTGTAGATTCATTGTCAGCTTAATTTCTTCCTACTGTTGTTGTTGTTTAATCACTGAGTCATGTCCAGATCTTTTGTGGTCCCGTGGACTGTGGCCCACCAGGCTACTCTGTCCAAGGGACTATTTCCTAGGCAAGAATACTGGAGTTGGTCACCATTTCCTTCTCCAGGGGATCTATCCAATCTACATGCTATATGTTACTATACTCTTCCCAACTACATAATGAGATTCATCACGCAGCCTGCTTACCACACTACACTTTTTGCAAAATGTATACCATGCTTAGTATTTGATTCATGGCTGCACTCTGTGGCCCTCAACTGAAGGTATACTTCTTACTGGGTCATGGTTTTTTTGTTCACTTGTGTTAAAAAAAAACACACTTCTTGTGTTTACAATTACTAAGGTTAATTTTCATAGATCTGTGACACAAAATAGAAAATTATGTGTGTGAAGGTCAAGTGTTACAAATCATAACTGTAAAATTCTTACTGATAAGTGATGACTGTTCTACATTTTATACTAATTTTTATTGTTATTAAATCAAAGAGGTGTGGTCATCGGAGGAAATACTAAATGCTATACAATCAAGAGTTAGAGCACTTTCCTCTCTAGAAGACCTTCTGAAATTAATGATG
Source organism: Bos mutus (assembly GCF_027580195.1). Taxonomy (NCBI): domain Eukaryota; kingdom Metazoa; phylum Chordata; class Mammalia; order Artiodactyla; family Bovidae; genus Bos; species Bos mutus. The sequence goes on from NC_091622.1 coordinate 9,413,764, forward strand.
CATATATTTAAGATGATTCATTTTTACCTTTCTTGCCAAGCCTTGAAAAACTAATTTTCCAACCAAATTAAAGGATAGTCTTACTGCTGTCACACTATTCTACCTTTAAATTTCATCTCTTTCTGACTACTTTGCTCTATTCAATATTCCTGCTGAACTAGTGCCTTGCTGTTAACTCTTTAAAGTGAAGTCGCTCAGTTGTGTCTGACTCTGTGACCCCATGGACTGTAGCCTGGCAGGCTCCTCTGTCCAGGGAGTTTTCCAGGCCTGAATAATGGAGTGGGTTGCCATTTCCTTCTCTAGGGGATCATCTGGACCTAGGGATCAACCCCAAGTCTCCTGCATTGCAGGCAGATACTTTACCATCTGTAAAAGCTCTTTAGTGGATGGGAAATGACTTAAAGGAACCAGATATATTATTTTCTGAGATGTACTCTAGGGATGGATTAATTTTCTAGTTCTATGTAACAAGTTACCAAAAATTTAAATCACCATAACTTTTAAATATCACATCTCCTATACTTTAGGAATATGACATCCTCTTGACCAGATTCTCTGTTCAGATTCTCCCTGGGATGAACTCAGTAGCTAGGGCTTAAGTTCATATGGAGGTTATTTTTCAAGCTCACTTATGACTTGTAGATTTAATTTATTTGTGATCATGGGATTCAGGTACCAAATTTTGCTATTTATAACTGTCAACCATGAGTTGCTCTCCTCTCCTAGAGCTTATCCACATTCCTTTCTATGTCCCCCTTCATTTTCAAACCACAAGAGAAAGTCAAATCCTACTATGTGTCAATCTCTGGATTCCTCTTCTGCTTCCAGCCCGAGAAAACCCTCCTTTTAAAGAGTTCATGTGATTTTACTAGGTCACATATTATAGTTTGCCCTTTGCCATATAATTTACTAAAATCCAGGAATTGATATCTCCTATTCACAGGCTCCTTACACACAAAAAGCAGGGAATTTATACAAGGGCAAAGGTCAGTAGGGATCAAGTGGTAGTTTGAAGGAACAGGAATCTGGGTATGATTATGTTCATAGAGTATACATCTGAGAATGATCTATAACTTCTATGATGTTTTCAGAGCATTTCATATGAAATAATTTATATTAAAATGATTTGAATAAATCTCTTTTAATTTATTATCACTAATTTAGCATTTAGTTTCTGTTAAAAAGTTAAAATCGAGAAAGCATGCATAATCACTCTCTTGGTTATAAATCTATGAAACGTTGCTTTGGTGGGAGATCTGCTTCTGACATGAGCATGAGTCATCTTCTGCAAGGGAGATGAGTCTGGAGTACTCTCCTTGGTAGGAGATGAGTCTGGAGATGAAGGGACTAGAGACAGAGCCAGGTGAGGCCAAGGGCTTCTCCTCTGCTCAGTGGCCACCACCATCCTATGGGGGCAGTGGCATGTCACAATTGCTGAAGCAGAAGCCTGAGGGTTGGGTCCAAGCTGGCTTTGTTCCATCCAACTGTGTATTGACCCCACCCTCATCAGCAGCACCAGCACCTCATCCTCAGAAGGGAACAGCGCTGGAGTAAGAGGCTAAAACCCCACTTGGTTGGGGTCGGGGGGACAGTCCCAGCCACAGTCAGCCTTCTGGCCTTCCCAGGCACTGCTTCGTCTCCACAAGTGACAGTGATGGGGTGGATGGCCTCCACCCCCGCCATGTGCTGTTCTGGGTTGGATCTGACCTTGTCCTTCATTCCTGAGCACTCCTTTTATCCACTACAGATCTCTCCCTAGTCTGGAGTTGCATTGAAGAGCAAGATTGGCCAGAGAGGGCCCTTGAGGTGGGTCTTGTCTTGGCCTGTGTCAGTCCAGGCCCCAGTCAGGGTTTCAGACCACTCCTGATGCACTGAAGCCATACACACCAGCAATGGCTGCCCAAATCCCCCTGCTTCAGGTGCCATCCTGGGTCCAAGCTGGTTGTGTCCTTCATGACTGAGCTCACCCCTCAGCTGTGGAAGCCATTGCCCAATGTAGAGCTGAGCTGTGGAGCAAGCAGGGATGGATGAGGGCTTCCCTCTAATGGCTGTGCACCAGGGTGGGTGCAGAAAACCACTCAGACTCATGTGAAAGTTCATTCTGCTTCCTCTGCCTTATTTTGGGAATAAGCAAGTGTGTGTGCTCTTCAGAAGTAGATCCTAGGTTTCTCAGAGCCCTCCTGTTAGTCCCTCTCATTTTTAAACCATCTAAAGGGACTTGTTCTGCTTGGGTCAGACCCAACTCTGGGGCACCCAATATGTGGCTGGAACCATTCACTCCCCAGGTGTCTCTGAGCACATGTAACCTCCCTCCTTCTCTGTGCTCCCTTCCAAGAATGCAGGCCCCAATCTGCCCCTTCTTTTCCCTTCCTCCCCAGTTTCACCTGGGTCTTTCTTACAGCCGTGATCATATAAGAGTCTTCTGAATGCCAGTCAGTTTTCAGTGAGAATTGTTCCATGTGCAGATGTAATTTTGATACATTTGTAGGGAGAGGTCGGCTACATGTCTTCCTACTCACCATCCTGATCTCTTCTAGTTTGATTTCTTAATTTGTCATAACACTCCAGATATTTCTCAGATATAATGTTTATGTTTATATTTTCAAAGTTTATTTTACCATTACTTAAGTCAGTTTTGAAATCACCACGATTTGTCTTCTTTGGTAAATCAGAAACTATTGAAGAGTTTTATTAATTATAATTCAAACTTTCTGTCATTATTCATTCATATTTTAGACTCTTGAACTATGTATTGCCTAATAAAAACCTTTGATGCCATTACCTACACTCTCAGAGGGCACGGTCTTTGATAGTATTTATTTTATTTTGAATTCTGGGATGGCATTTCATATTAGGTTGTGTTACATTCTAACTTTTTCTTTATTTATTTTGAGTTTAGTATATACTTAATGATTTTATTCCCTCCTCTTTATAGTGAGCATAGAGATCCAAAGTAAACATGTACTAATATTTTCAACTTTGGGGTAAAAAAGGAATTTTCCCAGAGATAAGTTTTAGTTTTCAAAGTCAACGAAATGCTTCACTTCCTGCATAATATAATTTATTTTTAGAGCTGCATAATTTATTTTTGTTCTCCTTTCTCATGTTTGAATAGATGATATCTATCCAAACATGCACTGGGGAAAAAAAATACAGGGTGAGTAGAATGCCTTTATCAGTATCACCCTTCACTTTTTCAGTATCAGTTCCCCACCTAAGCTGTAAATCTGAAGTGTATTTTCTGAATGTATAGCCTATGTTTAGAAAATATTCCCCTAATGGCACCCACTCCAGTACTCTTGCCTGGAAAATCCCATGGGCAGAAGAGCCTGGTGGGCTGCAGTCCATGGGGTCGCTAAGAGTCGGACACGACTGAGAGACTTGACTTTCACTTTTCACTTTCATGCATTGGAGAAGGAAATGGCAACCCACTCCAGTGTTCTTGCCTGCAGAATCCCGGGGACGGGGGAGCCTGGTGGGCTGCCGTCTATGGGGTCACACAGAGTCGGACACGACTGAAGCAACTTAGCAGCAGCAGCAACAGCAGTGTTTATTGCAGAGTTGGAATCTTCTGTAGTTATGGTTGCATTATTCTTTCTTTCTTTTTTTTCTCTTTTACATTTTGAGCATGTAAGAAATAGTTAACACTTTTATACAATAAAGGCTACTTTTCTGAAATACATTGTGCTTTGGAATCTACTATACTTTGTCCCTACTTTCACTGATTTTCCTAGCTGATTATGCTTTCAAAGAGGCAATAAACCATATCCTTGGAGTTCATTCTGAGTTTTGTCATATTGTAAGAGAGTAAGCAGAAAAGTTGAGGAGAATGTGGTACAATAACAGTAGCATGGTTTGTACTAAAACACTTGACATGTGATAGGGTGCTATATTAGCTTCTAGAACTGCCATAAGGGAAAAAAAACGTGCTAGATGGCTTAAAAATAAAAATTCCACTTCTCACACAGCACTGGAAGCAAAATTCCAAGGCCAAAATGTCCTTCTGAAACCCCTTCTCTCGGGTTGCAGATAGACACTGTATCCTCACAAGAGTTTTGCTCTGTGTATGCACATCACTGGTGTCTATTTGTGTGTCCAGATTCCCTCTTCTTAGAAGGACATCAGAGAAGGAAATGCCAGTAAGTAGCAACCCACTCCAGTATCCTTGCCTGGAAAATCCCATGGACAGAGGAGTCTGGTGGGCTACAGTCCATGCGACTCGCAAAGAGTTGGGCACAACTGAGCAACTATCACTACTACTGCTACCAGTATCGTTGCTTGGGAAATCCCACAGAGGAGCCTGGAAGCTACGGTACATGGCGGGGCAAAGAGTCAGACATGACTGAACAACTTTCACTTCAGTTAAGGACATCAGTCATATTGGATAAGAACTTACCCTAACAGCCTTATTTTAACTTAACTTTCTTTAACTTTGAAGGCCCAATGTCCAAATACAGTTATATTCTGAGGTACCTAAGATTGAGATCAACATATGAATTTGGAGAAGACACGATTTAGCCATGTTAGTTAGATGGTGCCTTGGCTACTTGTGTATTTATTTTTTTAAGATATAGAGCTTCTCTGCATCTTGCAGTAAATAAAACAGACAAAATAGATTAAAATTAACTATCTCCACCATTTTCGGACTTACTGTCAACTTTCTCTAGGTGTTGGCCTTTGTTCCACATTTGCCTTTAAAACGTGAGAGCAGTATCCGCATTAGAAACTTAACGGTAGCTTTGGAGGTACAATATGAGACACTACTGCTCAGATACTGTGTGAAATGGGAAATGTCATTTGTAAGATATTTTAAGATGGAATTGATCCAAATTCCCTATGGTGTTATATTAGTTTCTATTTTATCCCTTCTCAAAAAGTTTGTGAATATGGTTGTGTCAGAATTATCTCAAAAGTGTAGAAACTTTCTTGTCTCTTGCAAGTATTCTAATCAGAGATACATTCTTAGTTTCCTCTAGAGTTTCAAATGATATATACTTGAGAAAATGTATAATTGTTTAATCTTTTTTCCTCTTTACAGACTTTTTTGGATTGTTGTTATTCCTCTTAAAAGAGCTTGTCCAGCATAGCACAACACATTTCTAGAACCAAGTTGTCTGGGCTTTAATTCCAGGTCCACCGCTTACTCTGCTTTCTCATCTGTAATATGGTGACAACAACAGTACCCATTTCATAAAGATTTTATAATGATTGAAAGAGCCGTTACACACAGCGCATAGGATGGTCCCTGACAATAAAAATCCACATGAGATTTTTAAAAATAAATACTGGACCAGTGAAATTTTTCCACCATAATGTACAGAAGTATTAGGCTGTGAATATTCAAAAAATATTTCTATACCTGCTGATAGCATTATCCTCTGCCTTGTGTATTAATATGTGCTTCCTAATTTTCCTTGCTTTGTTCATTCACAGTCCTCTCAGTCCTCTAAAAATCAGTTGAAGTTTGATTAGTTTCATCTCAGATGCATAAATTGTGTAGTTCCTATTAAACCTTGATTTCTGACTCCATCACACTGAAGCTCCATCTAAATGCAGTCAGCCACTTTGGACCCAGATGCACAAATGGAAGTTTCTACAATGTTTCTCTTATTCAAGACCAATGCATAAATAATAATAAATAAAGAGAAACCCAACAAAATTCTACTTAAATGATACCATAAGACAAAAAAATAATGTATCACAAAATCCCATATTTTTGGATTCTTTAATTATTATCACCAACATAGCAGTTATTGCATATTATTTCTAAATTTTGTCCTTTGGTTCACTTTTGCCTTTAAAATATGAGGTTAGTGTACACCCTCAGCTTAGGAAAATTATTTGGTTATTTAGTCATGTCTGATCTCTTTTATGGGCCTCCTTCTCTCCCATTTGTCCGTTTTTCATGCATCCCATTATTTTTTGTTTCCATGAAGTAGAAATTTCCCTGGACACACTCTGAGTTCTTCCCTCTACTCATGCACGCTGTCATGTGGATGGATAGAGTGACCTACCAGATGAGCAAATTATTGGAGTTGAGTTGTATTAGCTCAGATCCATTTATTCTCTTTGAACTTTTTCTGGAGATTGAACCCTCCCTAGAATTTAATAACAGACTTGATCTATATGTATTTCCCATGTGGGAAGGCCCATGGGAGTTCCAATGCTTCTGCAACTAGGTGATTAGTCTGGTATTTAGAGATTGGATCCATAAAGGCCACCAATCAAGTTGCATCATCTGATATATCTTTGTCAGGATTATAGGTGTTATTTTGATCTCTATTTTTATTCTGTGTTTAATTATGTAATTTTTTTCTTTTAAAAAATTAATTTATTTTTAATTGGAGGATAATTGCTTTACCATACTGTGTTAGTTTCTGCCACACATCGACATGAATCAGCCATCTGTATACATATGTCCTCTCCCTCATGAGCCTCCCTGATTTGTGCTCCCTGCGTCATACAGCAAGTTTCCACTGGTTATCTAATTTTACATATGGCAATGTATATGTTTCAATGCTAGTGTCTCAATTTGTCCCACTCCCTCCTTCCCTCCCTGTCTCCACAAGTCTGTTCTTTATGTCTGTGTTTCCATTGCTGCCCTGCAAATAGGTTCACAGCAGCTCATTAAGCTCAATATCAGAAAAGCAACCCAATTAAAAAGTGAGCAACTCTTTGAGACCCCATGGATTGTAGCCCACCAGTCTCCTCTGTCCATGAAATTCTCTACGCAAGAACACTGGAGTGGGTTGCCATTCCCTTCTCTAGAGGATCTTCCCAATCCAGGGATTGAACCTGGGTTTCCTATATTGCAGGCAGATTCTCTACCATCTGAGACACCAGGAAGCACAAAAGAGGGCAGAAGACCTAAACAGCTATTTCTCCAAACATAAGCTAATAAACACATGAAAAGATGTTCAACATCGCTCATTACAAAAGAAGTGCAAATCAAAACTACAATGAGGTATCACTTCACACCTGTAAGAATGGCCATCATCAAAATATCTACAAACAATAAATGCTGGATAGGGTGTGGAAAAAAGGGAACCCTCTTGCACTGTTGGTAGGAATGAGGATTAATCATGTAAATCTTAAAAGAGCTAAAAGAACAAAGTATCAATTAGGGGTCTATCTGATGACCTGAATTTTTTTTTTTTTTCATTTTGCTCTTCATTTTCCAATTGTGTATTAAGATGTGTGCCCATTTCATAGAATTTTGACATATTCCTGTATATCTGGAGGAATATGTATATATATTTGTATATCCTGTATATCTGTATTTCTAAGTAGACCTATTCGAAGTAGCACTTACTTCTAGAGTATACTAGTAAACAAGAGAGGGTCATTTACCTAAAATAAATTGTTTAAATGATACAACTTTTTAAAGAAACAATTGCTGTTCAGTTCCTTTGATTAGGGATATTTATGAAGTACAGAAAATAGAGGTGGGTAGTAATATAGTTAAGACATGGTAGATAAACACAGTTTTGTTGGATGTGTAAAGATATATACTTTTTCCAACCATATCTTAATATGCAATAATGGTTTAATATTATGTCCAGAAAAGGTAATCTTGAGCCACAATGGATAATGAAGCATCAATGCTATGCAAGAAGGGAAAGAATCCAAGTTTAATGTATAAAAGTGGAAACTGGCAGGAATAATTTAAAGGTCACAGGATTGGAACTGCACTGGTTGTAAGACAGGGTACCTAAAATAAAACCATCGTCTTTTTCCTATAACTCTGGGTATAGCAACTGCCTCTAAATAATATATTTTTTCTTTAAACCAGGAAGTCCTCTGTCCTAGTTATTCCACAGTAATAAATCAACAAAATTTTGTATTCTTAATAAGGTGCCATCTTTCTTAAGACAACTAGATGGAGGTGCCATTCTTCTGAGCTGCAAGCAAAAAACTGATTCTTGGGATGCTTATATTACCTGGATTTTATTTTCCTATTATGCTATACCCTGTATTTGTTGTGTAGACATTTAGAAAGTAAAATGTATTTATATAACATACACCCACATATCACATGCTAAGGGTATGGAATTATTAATTGCTGGTTGACATCACTAAATAGTCATTGTGTAAGAATTTCTTTCACCTAAGTGTCTGAATGTTTAATTCTCAAGCCATGTATCTCAGTTCTTTTATGAAGAATTCTAGAAAAGAGAACTTTTAAAGCATGGATTTTTTTAGCAACAATTTTCTAAGTGAAAATGAATATACCATTCACTAAAAATCAATTAAAGACATATAACTGATTTTTGTGAATGACCTATTTTAAGAAAGTCTATAAAAATATGATATTGTAATGACCTGGAAGAAGAAGTATATTAGGACAAAGCCAAAATTTATACTGCAACTAAATAAAAATTAAGGATTTCTTTTCATCAAAATATAATGTAAATTATTGGAAAGATATACAAAAACTATGAGAGATTCTACAATATTTATAATATGCACATGAGTTCTATGCAACACATATAAACAACTCCTAAGAATCAATAAAAAGTAGCAACAAATTAGGAAAAGGAGCAAAAAGACATAAGCAGACATTACACAGAAGAGGAAACACAAATGATCAATATTGCATGGAAATTTTTGTTCAACTTCATTTGTAATTAGGAATTGAAATTTTAAGACATACAGTAAGATAATATTTCATTCACAACAAGCTGGCAGAAGCATATGAAGCCTCTGATACAAAGGTTTCATCAGTATGCTCTTGGGAGGAAATTGTTACATGTGTTTCAGAAGATATTTTTTGCATTAACTGTTATATTTGAAGATACATGTACTCTTTGACTTATTGCCCAGACATACCTGTGAAATGCTCTTTCACCTGTTCCTCAGAACAAATGTTCAAGAATAATCAGAGGATAACTTTCTGTAATAAAAAAGGAGAGATCATAAGCCATTGTCACTTAACAATGTAGTGTATGAATACATTGTGGTATACCCATGTGGTGGATTACTTTGTAGACATAAGTGCAGCGATATAAATCTTTAATTCTGATATTGCTTTTATACTGATAATTTGTTTAGTCACTAAATTGTGTCCAGCTCTTTTGCTACCCCATGGAATGTAGCCCGCCAGGATCCTCTGTCCATGGAATTTCCCAGCCAAGAATATTGGAGTGGGTTGCCATTGCCAGCATTGATTTTATTAATAATCATGGCATTAAGTAATAAAAAAAAAAACTTGTCTTTATTTCCTATATGATGTTACTTATAATAGAATTTTTAAAATAGGTAAAATAAATAAACTATGAAAATAAATAACATATATCAGTACATGAACCGTGAACTTTCTGATGTTCAAGCTGGTTTTAGAAAAGGAACCAGAGATCAAATTGCCAACATCCACTGGATCATTGAAAAAGCAAGAGAGTTCCAGAAAAACATCTATTTCTGCTTTATTGACTAGGCCAAAGCCTTTGACTGTGTGGATCACAATAAACTGTGGAAAATTCTGCAAGAGATGGGAATACCAGACCACCTGACCTGCCTCTTGAGAAATCTGTATGCAGGTCAGGGCGCAACAGTTAGAACTGGACATGGAACAACAGACTGGTTCCAAATAGGAAAAGGTGTATGTCAAGGCTCTATATTGTCACCCTGCTTATTTAACTTCTATGCAGAGTACATCATGAGAAACGCTGGGCTGGAAGAAACACAAGCTGGAATCAAGATTGCCAGGAGAAATATCAAAAACCAGAGATATGCAGAGGACACCACCCTTATGGCAGAACGTGAAGAGGAACTAAAAAGCTTCTTGATGAAAGTGAAAGTGGAGAGTGAAAAAGTTGGCTTAAAGCTCAACATTCAGAAAATGAAGATCATGGCATCCGGTCCCATCACTTCATGGGAAATAGATGGGGAAACAGTGGAAACAGTGACAGACTTTATTTTGGGGGGCTCCAAAATCACTGCAGATGGTGACTGCAGCCATGAAATTAAAAGACGCTTACTCCTTGGAAGGAAAGTTATGACCAACCTAGATAGCATATTCAAAAGCAGAGACATTACTTTGCCAACAAAGGTCCGTCTGGTCAAGGCTATGGTTTTTCTTGTCATCATGTATGGGTGTGAGAGTTGGACTGCGAAGAAGGCTGAGCCCCGAAGAATTGATGCTTTTGAACTGTGGTGTTGGGGAAGACTCTTTAGAGTCCCTTGGACTGCAAGGAGATCCAACCAGTCCATTCTAAAGGAGATCAGCCCTGGGATTTCTTTGGAAGGAATGATGCTGAAGCTGAAACTCCAGTACTTTGGCCACCTCATGTGAAGAGTTGACTCATTGGAAAAGACCCTGATGCTGGGAGGGATTAGAGGCAGGAGAAGGGGATGACAGAGGATGAGATGGCTGGATGGCATCACTGACTCGATGGACGTGAGTCTGAGTGAACTCCGGGAGTTGGTGATGGACAGGGAGGCCTGGCGTGCTGCGATTCATGGGGTCGCAAAGAGTCGGGCACGACTGAGTGACTGAACTGAACTGAACTGATCAGTAACTTCAGGTTATTTATTCCTGAAGTTAAAGAGACTATTATATAAAATTAAAAGGGATACACTAGGAAATCAAGGTTCTTGTAACATTTAGAAATTTGCCAGTGTATATACAGATATGGCTTAGTTATTACTACTAAAACTGTACACATAAAATATAATGTATTTTATATGTAAGATATACATGCAGTAATACTTTAGTTAAAACAACTATAAGAAAATAAGCAATATATAGTTTTGTATCCACATCTCAATGAAATTCCTGAAACAATATGGAATCTTTAAATATTTTTACCACTATGTCATATTAGATGCAGTGAACCACTACAGTTATTGTTACAAGATTTCTGTTACCTACTAATCAACAGTTTTAAACTGTAGTAGATGGATTATTCTAAAGTTCAGATCTCTCTGTGATATATATTATAAAATTCATTATATACTTTATATCTTTCTAGCTCTTAGAAATTTTTCTTGAGATGAAAAATGTTGATTTATTTTTGTTTATATCTATCAATATATATATACACAAGAAAGCAAGATTATAGGAAATCTCAGCTACTGTTTACTAAAAATGTTGTTGTTTAGTTGCTAAGTCATGTCTGACTCTTTTTGAGATTCCATGGACTGTAACCTGCCAGGCTCCTCTGTCCATGGAATTTCTCAGGCAAGAATACTGGAGAGGGTTGCCATTTCCTACTACAGGGAATATCCCAGAACGAGGCATAGAACCCTTGTGTCCTGTATTGCAAGCAGATTCTTTATCACTGAGCCACTAGGGAAGCACACTAAAAATGAAGTTGCTTCAAATACTTTGATATCAAGTTGAACATCGACTTTTTGGTTTTTCCTAAAGCACCAATATAATGATATATACCCGGGGCTTCCCTGGTGGCTCAGGCAGTAAAGTATTTGCCTGCAATGCAAGAGACCTGCATTTGATTCCTGGGTTGTGAAGATCCCCTACAGAAGGAAATGGCAGTTCACTCTAGCGTTCTTGCCTGGAGAACCCATGGACAGAGGAGCCTGGTGGCCTACAACTCATGGGGTCACAAAGAGTTGGACATGATTGAGCAACTAAGCACATAATTAAGGCAATAAGAAATATTCCTGATCAAAATAGGTGACAAACGTTTACAAATGGAGTTTCATCTTTACCTTTACCAAGATATAATACAAAAGTTATTCTAGAGTATATTTGAGGTTAGAGTTTTCATATAATTTTGCATCACAATACTTTATTTCCTAATATTCCTATAACCTTAGGCATTACAATTCCTTCAGAAGGAAATACATGTAGCTATGTGTACAGATGTAAAAAGTCAAACAAATATGTGTATAAATATGAATCAAGGCAAAGGAGTCAAGATTCAGATGGAGTTCTGAATGGTATCATATTATTATATACTTTTAGTTAAACAAAATCAAGTCATATAAAATTTAAATGTTCCCATTCATAGGGAATATTACTTCCTGAAATTTAAGTATTTTAAAATATTTTGATAAAATAATATTTCCAAGGATGATTGTGTAATAACAAAAAACAGGGCAATATTAAACATGCCTTTATCCTAAACAAGATATAAAGTTGGGAGTTGAAATATGTTCTCAATTTAACACTTTATCAGATTTACCCTGTTGAAAATTATAAAGCTTTAAGTTATATCATTCTATAGCTTCAAGCTACAGAAGATTTACTTTTCTTAATTTTTCAAACTTTCTGTTTTCTGGCCACATTCTCAGGCTGAGTAATGGAACTCTAGCTAAATAAGCACTAAGTAAAGAAAGCAAACTGAAAATGCTCAAAGCTTAAATTATGGAAAACATAAAATAGTTAAAAAGGTTTTCTAAGGAATACTTTTGCTCTTATATCTAGAATCATAGAAACAAAAACATGTCCAAACTAGCTTTAGTATAATGAGTTTTTTATAAGGAAAATCATACATTTCTTGGACTTCAAACAGCACAGCAAGATCTAAAAACCAATTAAAAACTACCAGAAAAAAAGTTTCCATTTTCTAACCACGGGTCTCAATTTCCTTTGTTTTTATATATATATATATATATATTTTTTTTCATTCTTGCAATTCAGTTTTTTTCTATTTACTCTCTTTTTGATCAACAGGACCCCCCAAATTTGCCTTCAATATTGGAGTTGTATAGAACTGAGTCACATTAGCTTAGCCTTGGTTCTAATCAATCTAACTTTCCTCCTGTTCTAACTCCTAATTTTTATGAGAAGGTATCTATTTGGTGGTATTCAGTTATGTACCTATCTCTAATACTTTATTTGTAGCTAGGATATAGGGTGTCTGGGAAGCTGTGTGTGGCCTATTTCTTCTACAAATAAGTGTTGTGAAAACAAAGTCTTGGAGGTAGTGATAGCCAGAGCTATGGGAGATTAAAACTCCTCAAAAAGGGGGACACCTTTAGTCAAACACACCAAGAGCAAGCTAAATATAAACACTGACAAAAAAATGCTGAGCACACTAAAGAAAGTTGGCATCTTGAAGTTGGAAAAAATTTATAACGCTAGTTCCCTAATCATTCTATCATCATTTTTCAACATCTCAGTAGTTTGTTCATTGTGTTGGAAAATAAATTGTTCAAATTTTTTCTTATTCAAAAAACCCAATACTAAAGTGAAGAAGGAAACTCAGGACAGGACTATAGGATAAAAATAATTATGAAAAGCCTACAGTTGATGATTAATACATTTTCTTTGTGTTAAAAGTTTTTTCTTTAAGCCCAATCATGGATATTTTGTTGTTTTTACACACTGTAAGTTCATCCTAATTCCTTCCGGGGCGGGGGGGGGGTGGGTGAGGGTGGGGGCGGGCGGAATTAGTAGGAGCATTTGAATGACAAGGAAGTGTCTGTTATAAGAAAGCATATATATTTTCAATACCAAACTACTTGCTCATTCTATTTTTTTTTTTTTTTTTGATGTAGGCAAATATAGACATATCAATCCCTAAAGAGCATTTGGAGTGAGGAGAGAAAATGTACAATCTTCATGAAAGTATTGATAGCTAAATTTCTTTTCAGTATTTTTTTGAGTGTTTTTGTCCCATCAGCTTCAATTTTTCTGAGTAGGTTCCCAATACTGAAGTTTAGTATCACATACCTGTCAGGAAATAAATATTAATTTTTCTTTAAAGTTAGTGAAAACGAAGAACAAACATATTTTATGTCACTACGTAACAGATTCAAATTCTACAGAATAATGCTTCTTGCTATTGTTTATTTTTCATAAAGGAAAGTGAAAATATTCTGTGTTCAGTAATGCACAAGTATATTTGAAAGGACACCATTCTGAATACTGTAAATATGTAGGTATGTACAATTAATTTTTTCTTTTAATAATTGCATCAAATTGTACACCTTAATTTCATTTTAGGCTTGCTTTATTCATTCCTACAATTTCTAAGTAGCATGCCGAAGACAAATGGGCAATTCATGAAATAAAATGTATTAGAAAGGATATATTTTAAGTAAATATCTTACAATATGATATGATAAAAATGAATGAATTAGGATAGATCTGTGTTCCAAGTTTGATTTCAGCATTTGCTTGCTCTTTGACTGAACAAGACCCTTTACATCTTTACATATCGATTTGTTCATTTGCAATATAATAATAATCCTGTACTTTCTCAACTCAAATCTGTACATTTCTTTACATCTTTGAAATTAGAATACATTATTTAACTCACCTACATAATTTCTTCACTGACAGGCAGAGGGTGAAGTGTAAATTTATTGCCTTTGCTTAGGTGAACTGAGCCAAAGATCAGAGACATCTGCCCATTTTATTGTTAATTCAGTTAGTGTATTTGCTTCCATTGCAAGGCTATGGTTTTTCCTGTGGTCATGTATGGATGTGAGAGCTGGACTGTGAAGAAGGCTGAGCGCCGAAGAATTGATGCTTTTGAACTGTGGTGTTGGAGAAGACTCTTGAGAGTCCCTTGGACTGCAAGGAGATCCAACCAGTCCATTCTGAAGGAGATCAGCCCTGGGATTTCTTTGGAGGGAATGATGCTAAAGCTGAAACTCCAGTACTTTGGCCACCTCATGCGAAGAGTTGATTCATTGGAAAAGATTGTGATGCTGGGAGGGATTGGGGGCAGGAGGAGATGGGGCCAACAGAGGATGAGATGGCTGGATGGTATCACTGACTCGATGGACGTGAGTCTGAGTGAACTCTGGGAGTTGGTGATGGACAGGGAGGCCTGGCGTGCTGTGATTCATGGGGTCGTAAAGAGTCGGACACGACTGAGTGAATGATCTGATCTGATCTGATATGATATGATAAAAATTGCCAGTGACTTGGTAGCAGTCAGAGCTAAGAAAGATAAATGAGAATGATTTCAAAAACTATTAATGAGGTGTTGAATATCCATCAAAATACAAATTGGCCTTCAAGATAGGTTAATCATAGGCATCCTAAAACTAAAATAAGGAGACATAAAATTACAACCTTAAATGACAGAATTTGTCCAATAGCAAATGGAAATAAGCCATACATATTCTCCAGTGTGCTTTAGGTCAACCTACTCAGTTTCATAAAAGAAATCAGTCCTAAATATTCATTGGAAGGACTGATGCCGAAGCTGAAACTCCAATACTTTGGTCACCTGATGTGAAGAACTGACTCATTGGAAAGACCCTGGTGCTGGGAAAGATTGAAGGTGGAAGGAGAAGGGGATGACAGAGGATGAGATGGTTGGATGGCACCACCTACTTGCTGGACACGAGTTTGAGCAAACTCAGGGAGTTGGTGATGGACAGGGAAGCCTGGCCTGCTGCAGTCCATGGGGGTCACAAAGAGTTGGAAATGACTGAGCAACTGAGCTAACTAACTAAAGTAGTTTTAATTTTAACAGCAGATATTTTTTTTAAAGGAGGAAATTTTGCTTTGCCTCTTCAATCATGGGACTCTGACCCTTAAGGGACAATCATCTCAACCACTTCTTTATATGCAAATTATATTTAAGTGTTTTTTTTTTTTTTTTTTTTTTTAGTAACTGCTAGATCTTCAAGCTGGTTTTAGAAAAGGCAGAGGAACCAGAGATCAAATTGCCAACATTTGCTGGATCATCGAAAAAGCACGAGTTCCAGAAAAACATTTATTTCTGCTTTATTGACTATGCCAAAACCTTAGGCTGTGTGGATCACCATCAACTGTGGAAAATTCTGAAAGAGATGGGAATACCAGACCACCTGACCTGCCTCTTGATGAAACCTGTATGCAGGTCAGGAAGCAACAGTTAGAAATAGACATGGAACAACAGACTGGTTCCAAATAGGAAAAGGAGTACGTCAAGGCTGTATATTGTCACCCTGCTTATTTAACTTCTATGCAGAGTACATCATGAGAAACGCTGGGCTGGAAGAAGCACAAGCTGGAATCAAGATTGCTGGGGAAAATATCAATAACCTCAGATATGCAGATGACACCACCCTTATGGCAGAAAGTGAAGGACTGAAGACCCTCTTGATGAGAGTGAAAGAGGAGAGTGAAAAAGTTGGCTAAAAGCTCAACATTCAGAAAATGAAGATCATGGCATCTGTTCCATCACTTCATGGGAAATAGATGGGGAAACAGTGGAAACAGTGTCAGACTTTCTTTTTGGGGGCTCCAAAATCACTGCAGATGGTGACTGCAGCCATGAAATTAAAAGACGCTTACTCCTTGGAAGGAAAGTTATGACCAACCTAGATAGCATATTCAAAAGCAGAGACATTACTTTGCCAACAAAGGTCCATCTAGTCAAGACTATGGTTTTTCCTGTGGTCATGTATAGATGTGAGAGTTGGACTGTGAAGAAGGCTGAGTGCCGAAGAATTGATGCTTTTGAACTGTGGTGTTGCAGAAGACTCTTGAGAGTCCCTTGGACTGCAAGGAGATCCAACCAGTCCATTCTGAAGGAGATCAGCCCTGGGATTTCTTTGGAAGGAATGGTGCTAAAGCTGAAACTCCAGTACTTTGGCCACCTCATGTGAAGGGTTGACTCATTGGAAAAGACTCTGATGCTGGGAGGGATTGGGGGCAAGAGGAGAAGGGGATGACAGAGGATGAGATGGCTGGATGGCATCACTGACTCAATGGACATGAGTCTGAGTGAACTCTGGGTGTTGGTGATGGACAGAGAGGCCTGGTGTGCTGCAATTCACGGGGTCGCAAAGAGTCGGACAGGACTGAGAGACTGAACTGAACTGAACTGAATGTTCTATAAACTGACCAGTCTTGTACTCCTAAGAAACCATATCAACTATTTTGAAAAAAAAAAATTATGAAAATAATGTTGCCAGATGGATGCATCCGAGATATTGGGTGTTTAGTGGCTAGTCAAGTTTCATACAAATGTCAGTTTATTTATTTGCTTTTCTGTAACTTGGAACACATACTATACTATTTCTAAGTTTCTCACCTATACAATACAAATCATACATATTTGCTGCCATATTTCAAAAATAAAAAATATTGTATAAAGTACCTAGCAAATAATAGATCTATAAATGGTAACCACATGAAGCATTATGATTTCCAACCTTGTCGCATGATCAGCATTAAATTTAAATATTTAAAGAGTGGAAATTGATCTCCTTGTTAAGGGATGTCAATGTTTAAACATAATCCTAATTTTCTTACTGTCTTTGAATCTTATCTGTGTGAAAATATACGGGATAATGCCATTACAATAACACTGTCATAATATAGACTATGAGAGTCAACTTCTTTCTATAGAGAATGTAACATTAGTGCCCTATCTTTGGAAGGGGCACGTGCTCTGTGCTGTGCTTAGTCGCTCAATTGTGTCTGACTATTTGTTATTCTATGGACTCTAGCCCACCAAGGTCCTCTGTCCATGGAATTCTCCAGGCAAGAATAATGGAGTGGATTGCCATGCCCACTTCCAGGGGTCCTTCCCAACCCAAGGATCCAACCGAGGTCTCCCGCATTTTAGGCAGATTCTTTACCATCTGAGCCACCAGGGAAGGCTGAGAAAGGTATCAGTCAGTTAAGTTGCTCAGTTGTGTCTGATTCTTTGAAACCCCATGGAATGAAGCATGCCAGGCCTCCCTGTCCATCACCAACTCCCAGAGTTTACTCAAACTCATGTCCATTGAATTGGTGATGCCATCCAATCATCTCATCCTCTGTTGTCCCTTTCTCCTCCCACCTTCAATCTTTCCCAGCATCAGGGTCTTTTCAAATGAGTCAGTTCTTCACATCAGGTGGCCCAAGTATTGGAGTTTCAGCATCAGTCCTTCCAATGAATATTCAAACTGATTTCCTTTAGGATGGACTGGTTCGATCTCCTTGCAGTCCAAGGGACTCTCAAAAGTCTTCTCCAACACCATAGTGAAAAAGCATGAATTCTTCAGTGCTCAGCTTTCTTTATAGTTCAACTCTCACATCCACACATGACTACTGGAAAAACCGAAACCTTGACTAGATGGACTTTTTTTGGTAAAGTAATATCTCTGCTTTTTAATATGCTGTCTAGTTTTATTTTTTAGGTTATTTTTAATATGCTGTCTAGGTTTATTTTTTAGGTTATTTTCTAGGTTAACTTTTCTTCCAAGGAGTAAGTGTCTTTTAATTTCACGGCTGCAGTCATCATCTACAGTGATTTTGGAGCCCCAAATAATAAAGTCTGCTACTGTTTCCCCATCTATTTCCCATGAAGTGATGGGACCAGATGCCGTGATCTTCGTTTTCTGAATGTTGATCTTTAAGCCAACTTTTTCACTCTCCTCTTTCACTCTCATCAACAGGCTCTTCAGTCCTTCACTTTCTGCCATAAGGTTGGTGTCATCTGCATATCTGAGGTTATTGATATTTTTCCCAGCAATCTTGATTCCAGCTTGTGCTTCATCCATCCCAGCGTTTCTCATGATGTACTCTGCATATAAGTTAAATAAGCAGGGTGACAATATACAGCCTTGACGTACTCCTCTTCCTATTTGGAACAAGTCTGTTGTTCCATGTCAAGTTCAACTGTTGCTTCCTGACCTGCATACAGATTTCTCAAGAGGCATAGTTTGGTATAAAAATAATTATGATTTCAGACCCTGAATTTTAAATAATTATAATGAGGCTCAAACACATTTTTATTAATCAAAATAGGAACCATTATAGTCAATACATTTTTGCCAATGAAATAAGATTGTTTATTCCTGCAGCATAAAACTCCATGCTTTGGGATTTGATAAAATCTGGAAAGCATTTTCTGCCTCCTGCTGGTTGTGGCAGCGTTTTCTCTACAAAAAAAAGGTGTTAACAAGATGCTTGAAAAAGTGGTAGTCATTTGATGACTGGTCAGGTGAATTTCACAAATGAGGCCAAACTTTGTTGTCTAGTTCATTCAACTTCTGAAGGGTTGATTGTGTGACATGTAGTCAGGTGTTGTCCCAGAGAAGAATTGGGCCCTTTCTGTTGATCAACACTTGCTGCAGCCTTGTAGTTTTCAGTGCATTTCATTGATTTGCTGAACATACTTCTCAGATGTAATGGTTTTTCCAGGTCAGAAAGCTATAGTGGATCAGGCCAACAGCAGACCACCAAACAGGGACCATGACCATTTTTATGGTAGAAGTTTGGCTTTGGGAAGTGCTTTGGAGCTTCCTATAAGTCTGAAAATTGAGCTTGTCATCACTGATTGTTATATAAAATCCAATTTTCATCGCATCTCACAGTCCAATCGAGTAATGTTTCATTGTTCCTGTGCAGAATAAGAGAAGACACTTCAAAATGATTTTTTTGTTTTTTGACTTGAGGCACCCACTTATTGAGTTTTTTCACCTCTCCAATTCACTTCAAATGCCAAATGACCATAGGATGGTCTACATTGAGTTCTTGGATAATTTCTCATGCAGTTGTAAGAGGATCAGCTTTGATGATCCTCTCAGTTGGTCGTTGTCAACTTCGTTGGCTGGCCAGTGTGCTCCTCATCTTCAAGGCTCTCATCTCCTTTGCAAAACTTCTTGAATCACCACTGCACTGTACCTTTGCTAGCTGTTCCTGGGTGAGATGTATTGTTGATGTTGCAAGTTGTCTCCACTGCTTTATGACCCATTTTGAACTCAAATAAGAAAATTGCTCAAATTGGCTTTTTGTTTAACATCTTTCCACAGTCTAAAATACATATACAATAAAATAGCAAGCAAAAATTCATTAGCAAAAAAAATAAAGCAAGAAATGCACATTAAAATGATGTATAACATAACAGCATTTATTTAAGGTTGTATTCCAATAGCAAATTTTAACAATGCAAAACAAAACTTACTTTTCCACCAATCTAATACTATCTTTAATTCAGATTTTTTATTGAATTGTTAGCAAAGTCATTGACCAACATGTCAGAGTGTTGTGAAAATCATGCATAATTTACTTATATTTTTCAGTTTTAATTCTAATTTAAATGAAAATAACAGGTTAACTTTATTTTTAATGCAATGTAGCATACTTTAATTAATCAAGCAGTCCCTGGATGAGAATGTTTGATGACACTATCCAATTGCTTTTATTTGCCCTTTAATTTTCAACTAGATCAATAGAGTCAGATGCAACTGCTATAGGTATTAAAACTCCAAAGTCTAGGGGAAATGGAGGGTAAATTGTAAACAAAATATTTCACTGGCATTGATTTCACAGTCATGCTGACAGAGTTTGTAAAAAAGAAAATTATCAGCTTCAGTGAATAAATTGCATCAGAATGGCAAAATAGACGGGTTTGATTATTTTGCTTTGAAAAGTACATCCATTTAGTCCTGCAAGTGTTTTTCAATTTATAGAAGAGTAAGTGAACTAGAATTATTTTTTAGTTAATGCCATAGGCACTTTGGGTCATTATCCAGAGTTAGTCAGGTTATATGACTGACTGGTCATTTTGTTACCTATGTTAAATAACCTGAAATCTATACAATTCATAGCATATTTTTAAGCACTGTAGATATAAGATCAATAACAGCTAAAGTGTACTTAGTTTGGTAAGATAGACTGTGTTGATTGAACAGTTTCTTATAATGGCAATCTGCTGAACAAAATATTGATGGAACAAATGTCCTTGAATAAAATGACTAATAAGTTTAGTAATCTATTGGTAATATTTTATTGCATTTGTCTCTATTTATATAAACCAAATGAACACAGTAAAGGCAATATCTAATTAATTTAGATTCAGATCAGATCAGATCAGTGCTCAGTCGTGTCCCACTCCTTGCGACCCCATGAATTGCAGCACGCCAGGCCTCCCTGTCCATCACCAACTCCCGGAGTTCACTGAGACTAGACTCACGTCCATCGAGTCAGTGATGCCATCCAGCCATCTCATCCTCTGTCATCCCCTTCTCCTCCTGCCCCCAATCCCTCCCAGCATCAGGGTCTTTTCCAATGAATCAACTCTTTGCATGAGGTGGCCAAAGTACTGGAGTTTCAGCTTCAGCATCATTCCTTCCAAAGAAATCCCAGGACTGATCTCCTTTAGGATGGACTGGTTGGATCTCCTTGCAGTCCAAGGGACTCTCAAGAGTCTTCTGCAACACCACAGTTCAAAAGCATCAATTCTTTGGCGCTCAGTGTTCTTCACAGTCCAACTCTCACATCCATACATGACCACAGGAAAAACCATAGCCTTGACTAGACGGACCTTTGTTGGCAAAGTAATGTCTCTGTTTTTGAATATGCTATCGAGGTTGGTCATAACTTTCCTTCCAAGGAGTAAGCATCTTTTAATTTCATGGCTGCAGTCACCATCTGCACAACTTAAAAAGCCATTGAAAAATCATAATTCACAAGGTAGTATATACAAAGTTATATTACTTTATAATTTAAATGCTTTTCAGGGATCAAACCAGCATTGCAGGCTACAGTACATAGGATCTCAAAGAATTAGACACAACTGAGAAACTAACAACACAAAATTCACATTCAAAAAATGTAAAAATTGAATGTTTGAGTTTTACATACAGTCATACACACAAAAATGCACTTTAATATATATTCCCATGAGTCGTGGACTTCCCTGGTGGTTTAGATGGTAAAGAATCTGCCTGCAATGTGGGAGACTGGGGTTTGATCCCTGGGTTGGGATGATCCCCTGGCGAAAGGAACAGCAATCCAATCCAGTATTCTTGCTTGGAAAAGTCCATGGACAGAGAAGCGTGAAAGCTATAGTCCGTGGGATCACAAAAAGTCTGACACAACTGAACAACTAACACAAACACAGTATCAGGCTGTGATCTCAGTCCTTGACACACTAACCTGAAAATGATTATTCATCCACTAGATCCATATAACATTTATATAATTTTGTGGGAAAAAAAGTAATTTTCTGATACTGTCAATTGTATCCCCTCCAGTAAACATAGTTTACAATGGCACAATGAAACTCTAAATATATTCTGCAGTGGGTAACAAATAGTGCCTGCCAAAGTGTAATGCTAGTGTCTCCCTTCAATGAACAAGTTTCATTAATTTGCTTTAAATTTGGCAGAGGGCTGGCTTTTGGGAACAGGATGGCAGATACTTCATTATGAGTCCAGCTGGTACTCATAAATAGTTGAATTCAACCTAGTATATATACACCAGACATTTGTCCTTATAAGATTGTATGTCAAGTATAGACATGCAATCTAATAGACACATCCAGAGGCCAAATAGGAAATCAGTTCTGTCCATCCTCTTCTAACCCATGAGTAATTTAAAGGATGTTGCCCTAAAGTAGCAACATCTTCCTGTGCTTCTTGTGAAAGATTAAAATTAGGTTTTAATTAATAAATTCATAATGAGATTTGATATTCGTCCAATATGATTCCAGACTCAGAATGGCCACATCTGAAATACACAATCACAGCTGAACACATTAGAAGAAAAGTACACAGTTCCTATAATGACACATGCCAGTGTTTGGTTTGCTTTTATTTTTGTGGCAAATACTTAATCTGTTTTGAGTCACAGAAATGCGTGAGATTGCTTTTGTGAAAAATATTTTGTTTTCATTAAGAATAATCTTCAGCCACATTATTCTCTGAAGTTAATGTGTTTTGATGGCTTCCCTCGTAGTTTTCATTAAGAATAATCTTCAGCCACATTATTCTCTGAGGTTAATGTGTTTTGATGCCTTCCCTCATAGCTTAGCTGGTAAAGAATCTGCCTGCAAAGCAGGAGACCCTGATTCTATTCCTGGGTTGAGAAGATCCACTGGAGAAGGGATAGGCCAACCATTCTAGTATTCTTGGGCTTCCCTGGTGTCTCAGATGGTAAATAATCCACCTGCAATGTGGGAGCCCGGGGTTGGATCCCAGGGTTAGAAAGATACTCTGGAGGAAGGCATGGCAACCCACTCCAATACTCTTGCCTGGAGAATCCCATGGACAGAGGAGCCTGAAGGGCTACAGTCCATGGGCAAAAAGAGTCAGACATGACTAGGCACAGCATAATGTGTTTTGACGTTGTTGGGTATGGAAAAAGCTAAAACTATGGGCGATGTATTAAGAAATATTTTCTGAAGACTTAAAAGAATAATTTATAGATAACCAAAAAAGTGTTTGTGATCAAAAATGGCTATCATGAAGTATGATAATAGGAAATATTCTTAATCTATATATTAATAAGCCAGAACTACCTAATCTTCATGAGCATTTTACTTTGTATCCTGATGATCCATTATCTTTTATGCTTTCATCTACCTTCCTCATATTTTTTTCTTGTTCTATCCTTTATCTCTTATTAGAAGTTGAAACAATTAAACTGCTTGGTGAACAAACTGGAGTATTTAGATATGCTGCAAAAATATTGGTCTTCTTATTGCTGCTGAGGAAAGGATTGCTGCTTTGTTCATTCTCTTGTCCTCTTTTCTCTGTGTCCAATACAATTCTGTATTGAAGTGGTTGAAAACTATCTCTAGACCCATTGTGTCAGTTTCCCACTGCTGTTGCAGTAAACTTGCAGTAAATTTGCAGTAAACTGCAAATGTAATGACTTTAAAACAATACAGATGTATTATTTGATGTTTTGCAGATCAGAAGCCTACAATGTTTCATCAGAGCTGCATTTCTTCTGGGTGCATGTTCAGTCACTCAGTTGTATCCTACTCTGGACCCCATGGACTTGCAGCCTGCAAGTCTCCTTTGTTCATGGTATTTCTGAGGCAAGAATACTAGAGTGGGTTGCCATTTCCTACTTCAGGGTATCTTCCTGACCCAAGGATCAAAACCGCATCTCCTGTGGCTCTTGCATCAGCAGGCAGATTCTTTACCCTCTAGGAGAAAAATAAAACTCTTCTTGTCTTACTAGTTTCCAAAGTCTGCCTCCCTCTCACTTGTGAGCCAGTGGTTGGCATTTTTCAACCCTCCCTACCCAGAACTCTTGACCTCCTACCTCTCCCTGATAAGGATCCATGAGGTTTCAACAGGCCCAGTGAGATAAGGAAGGATAATCTCCCCATTTCAATAAGCTGAATAACATCTACAGAGTCCTTCTTGCCATGCAATATAATATAATCACAGATTTGGGGGATTAGGACCTGGACATCTGCAGGGGGGATTATTTAGCATAGAACACTCATGAAGTTCTAACTGTTTTGTTCAGAGAGTTGGGCAGGTAACTATGTCTTCACCAGGCTTTATTAGCCTTCCCTTTATGAAAAGGACTATCATACTGATATTAATATCCAGTAGAGATGTAAATGTACTTTTGCTGTGTTCAGTTGATGATAGTTATTTTTATGGAGTAGGGGCAAGTAAGGGGTTGATTAAAGCTTGTCTAGTGTTGTAAGACTAACTTAATTTGAATAGTTACTTTGCTTAAATCAGAATTTTGGAGACAAATTTTATGCTGGAGAGGCAAATATTCTGTCTTTCAGATTCCTGCCACTGCTCTGTTCCCCTGCTAAGCTCCAAACTGTAGAGCAAGAAACCTTGTAAAGCAAGAAAGGACTGCTTCTACAGATCCCACATGACCTTTGAACCTTCTCTCCTAATTTCTGAGGAGTTAGCTGTTCAGTCCCTCTGCTCCATGGACTGATAACCATTGGGGTTTATCTGATGTTTTCTGTCTCTTTGGGTGGCTAGTTTCTAGCATTAGAGTTGTGGCCATGTGACCCTAGACTCAACATTTGCAACAGAAGTCTAATTTTCCCAAACCTGTACTTCTTCCAGGCCATGTGCAATCTAAATGACTTCATATTTTTTGGACTGGAACCCTGATTACCTATACATAAAATTATGAAACCATGATAATCCAAAAAATTTTTTCTTAAAGTCACCTATTTCATTTCAGTTCAGTTCAGCTGCTCAGTCGTGTCTGACTCATTGTGACCCCATGAATCGCAGCACGCCAGGCCTCCCTGTCCATCACCAACTCCTGGAGTTCACCCAAACTCATGTCCATCGAGTCAGTGATGCCATCCAGCCATCTCATCCTCTGTCGTCCCTTTCTCCTCCTGCCCTCAATCTCTCCAAGCATCAGGATCTTTTCCAATGAGTCAACACTTTGCATGAGGTGACCAAAGTATTGGAGTTTCAGCTTCAGCATCAGTCCTTCCAAAGAACACCCAGGACTGATCTCCTTTAGGATGGACTGGTTGGATCTCCTTGCAGTCCAAGGGACTCTCGAGAGTTTTCTCCAACACCACAGTTCAAAAGCAATAATTCTTCAGCACTCAGCTTTCTTCGCAGTCCAACTCTCACATCCATATATGACCAGTGGAAAAACCATAGCGTTGACTAGACGGACCTTTGTTGGCAAAGTAATGTCTCTGCTTTTGAATATGCTATCTAGGTTGGTTATAACTTTCCTTCCAAGGAGTAAATGTCTTTTAATTTCATGACTGCAATCACCATCAACAGTGATTTTGGAGCCCAAAAAAACAAAGTCTGACACTGTTTCCACTGATTCCCCATCTATTTCCCAAGAAGTGATGGGACTAGACGCAATGATCTTAGTTTTATGAATGTTGAGTTTTAAGCCAACTGTTTCACTCTCTTCTTTCACTACTTCAAATCCTGAAAGATGATGCTGTGAAAGTGCTCAAGGTGCCAGCAAATTTGGAAAACTCAGCAGTGGCCACAGGATTGGAAAACGTCCATTTTCATTCCAATCCCAAAGAAAGGCAATGCCAAAGAATGCTCAAACTACTGCACAATTGCACTCATCTCACACACTAGTAAAGTAATGCTCAAAATTCTCCAAGCCAGGCTTCAGCAATATGTGAACCATGAACTTCAAGATGTTCAAGCTGGTTTTAGAAAAAGCAGAGGAACCAGAGATCAAATTGCCAACATCTGCTGGATCATGGAAAAAGCAAGAGAGTTCCAAAAAAACATCTATTTCTGCTTTATTGACTATGTCAAAGCCTTTGACTGTGTGGATTGCAATAAACTGTGGAAAATTCTGAAAGAGATGGGAATACCAGACCACCTGACCTGCCTCTTGAGAAACCTGTGTGTAGGTCAGGAAGCAACAGTTAGAACTGGACATGGAACAACAGACTGGTTCCAAATAGGAAAAGGAGTACGTCAAGGCTGTATATTGTAACCCTGCTTATTTAACTTCTATGCAGAGTACATCATGAGAAACGCTGGGCTGGAAGAAGCACAAGCTGGAATCAAGATTGCCAGGAGAAATATCAATAACCACAGATTCATCTATTTAGCTACTTCCAAATAATGATTCATTATCTCTGCCCTGTACCATGCTTGAAATCCTTTCTATAGACCTACTAGTGGTTCATAGTTTTCCTCATTTGAGCCTGAGGAAATACAACAACTCCTTTGATTCCCCACTGTCAAGTCAAAGCTACAGAGAAGTTTTTAACTCCACTCCAGCCAACAGGTGTGGGAAATATACAGTAGCAAAATCCTGATACGTGATATTCCTTCAGTGTGTCTAATGTATTTTCTTTTCATTGCAAAACACCACAGTGCTGATAAGGGAAAAAAATTTGTGTTCTATTTTTCTCTATCATCTCTATTCACAAGTAAGAAAACCTGACAATTTAGTTATCAATGGCAAAAGTAGTAATAACAATATTGTGAAAGAATTTCTTCTAATCAGTAATTTGTACATCTGAGCTAATATTATAGTTGGAAACTATAAGTATCATTTTACATTTTATTTGTATGTTTTTATACATTAAGTTTATCTTCATTTAAATTTTGAAATTAATGTACTTATTTTTTACTTTTTGCTAATAATAAAGTGTATGGCATCTAAAGAAACAAAACTTTCATACTGATGAAATAAAAACTTTAATGATTAAAACTATTATCTCAAAGTTTAACAACTAATTTGATGATGCAGTATTACTTTAATAATATAACTGTTATTCAAGTAATTAACAAATATTTAGCAAGTGAAGATTATTTTGTTAGGTATCAAAAAAAAACAAAGAATGATTATATTATATGTGAGATGCCAAGTGTTAATCTAGTTGTTGTTGTTGTTTAGTCCCTCAGTCGTGCCTGACTCTTTGTGACTCCATGGGGGTCACAATAAGCCTGCCAGACTCTCTGTCCATAGGACTCTCCAGGCAAGAATACTGGAGTGGGTTGCTGTTTCCTATCCAATGGATCTTCCCAATTCAGGGATCAAACCCATCTTTCCTATGTCTGCCGCTTGGCAGGTGGATTCCTTACCACTGAGCCACCTAATTTAGTAGTAATATTTTAATAAATAAATTTAAATTATAGGGATGCTATTCATGCCTAATGAAACAGAATATATCAGTTATTAAGGCAAGAACTCATCTTTTACATATTATGAACAGTGAGAATTTGTGTTGGGTTGAACCATAGTTTAAATAAAGAGTAGATCATTAGTATTAGAGCTGAACAGTTTTTGATGGTGTATTACGAGCTGTGACTTGAACTGCATAGAGTCAGTGAATGTTTATGAAAAGGTGGATGAAATAAAATATTTACTTTAGAATGGTTCTAGTTTCATTATTGAAGATGTACTTTAGGGAGGAGAAACCTTTCAGAAGAACCAAGAAATATAAATTTATGAGGTTGTAAATGTGTACACATATTTAGGGACATTTTCAAGAAACACTGATCAGGAAGAACTAGAAGAATATACCTTTCATAGGTATGGTAGTAAGTAATTAAAATAACTCTAGGTAATTCATCCTCTGTGGCCAGCAGAACTGCAAAGGTCCATAGGCTTTAGGCTTCAGAAAATAGATTTTCCTTCTCAACCAAAACTCTGTTACCAGTACCTAATTTCCCTTGTATGAAGTTTTCTGAAATAGTTTCAAACAAGATTAATCCCATCCCCAGGGCAAATCTCATATAACAATATTCTTGCATAATTTCTGGGACTAGGTGAAGTTAAATTATATCAGAATATCGTATAATATATTGTTATAAGTATATCCTGAGTTAGTCATTCTTAAATTACTCTATGCACAGGGCAAAAATATTTAAGATCATTTCATAGCATGACGTTAAATTTTTTTCTTGCTATTATTATTTGCTTTCAGTACTAAGTCTTATGATTCATATAAAAACTATTTCAACAATACATTCAAATGCTCAAAATAAGCATCATTTAATTATGCATTACCTAACCAGCTGAAAGCTATGTGCCAGATTTGCATAGATCAGGAGAAACGTGTGGGTATACTTCATTTCCTAAGGCAGTAACATGTTTCTGTGGGATTTGAAGTTAAGTAAGCTTGGAAATAATTTTTAAAAGAAGCTAAGGAATTTTTTATTAGACTTAATGCTGAGGACCTAAGGAAATAATTTTGATACTCGTCAGAAGATAAAGTGAGAATGCTATTGGCAAAAATTCTCAGAAACCACAGTGTGGTCATATATGAGTGAGATTCAATTGGGTCTAACAGTGTGATGCTCAGGACTAGGACCTACGATCTTGTGAAAGATTCCTTAAGAGTCCAAATCACTGAATGTCAAAGCAAAGAGTGGCTACAGTACATGCACTGAACTCATAATACCAGTTTACAGAGGGAAAATATGCTACATATTTGCTTGATATAAAAACTAGTGCTTTCACCCAAGAGTGGTAGAAAAAGGGCTTAGAGAAATTCAATAAAGGAATGATGCATAGTTAATGATGATTTATAATCAAGGTTATTTATTAAATAATGGTTGACTTAATCACACCTAAAAGGAATTGTGAAAGTTATAAAACTAATAAGAAAAACAGACAATTATGCCAATTTATCAAAAATAATATCAATTAATGAAACCTCATCTGATTTGAGAATGGTATTAATGTGTTAGGAATTAAAAATCCTATTGACTGGTGATAACCAGGTTCTCTGATTCTTTACAGAGATCTTTCCCTTTGTTTTGTAGTTGCAACTATTATTTAATTTCATTACGTCAAAATTGATCATCTGTGGAATCACTGTAATATTTTAGCTACATATTCCAAATTATTGTTCTAAGACTAGGTGATTAGTGAGAATTTGCCGCTTCTTTTAGTGAGAAATATTTGTGCCCAAATTTTATAGCAAGGGAAAAAAAATCCCACCAATAATGAGGAACTTGTCATATTCTTCACATTACCAGAAATTGCATACCGTTTTTTACTCATGTTCAGCAACTCAAGATAACCATACTGCTTGAATCTTAGACATCCTAAAAGAAGAGTGTTCTGTGCAGTGTAAAAATGAAAAGTGTGTTGCAGTGCAGGAGTATGTCATTTTCTACCAGACTGAAAATATGACAGGATCAGTATTTGGACATTTTCTTTCGTCTTCACTAGGTGTGTTCTTAATATACTTTACACTTCAAAATAATAACAATAAGTATAAAAATAGAATATACAGACAATATTTTTTCAGAATCTTCCCTGTTGATGGAATCCAGATAATGGACTGTGTAGAAGAAACACAATCTCAGGGATACTAAATTGAATGGGAGAAGGTAAGGAGATTAGGGAGAGCAGGAGAATTTGCCTGATCTTCAGTAGACAACTGAACACTCTGCTGGAAAGGTATTCTAAACTAGGCTCTCTCTATATACTATTCAGTGATACATAAACACATTCAAT
The DNA here is from genome assembly GCF_027580195.1 of Bos mutus. Lineage (NCBI taxonomy): Eukaryota > Metazoa > Chordata > Mammalia > Artiodactyla > Bovidae > Bos > Bos mutus. The sequence continues at coordinate 9,443,309 of NC_091622.1, forward strand.
GATGATGAAATATTATTGGCCTGCAGAGACAAGCTTCTCCTGTATTTCAGCATTTCCTGTTAGACACCTGAACGACCTGGTCTAGAAAAGTTCCAAAGTGATCTGCCTTAATAATATTAGGAATATAGGCCTGTTTTTTTCAGAACTATACTAGAATAGTGTGCTTGCTATACAATTATTTTTCCAAAATGGTGCCATTTAAAGACATTTGGACTTCAAAAATTACTTTTGTCTTATTTGGAATATAACCACTACATTATAAATTATATGAGCTAAATGTTTCTCACTGATAATATTTCATGTTTCTAATTTCATTTTTTTATGATTTATGAATTCTCTGATTAGTCTGAAAACAGTTTGACTGCGCTCATCTGCAGTGGCTCCTTAATAGTAAATTGTTGACCATGATAGATTAATTTTTAAAAATAAATTAAAATGGCAAAATTTTTCTGTCGCAACTTATGTGCTAAAATTCTTTCCAATGACTTTTGACTAATGGACCTGTTTAGAAAGTATCCAAATCTGTCAATTTTTGCAAATATCCATATGCATAATACTTAGAATTTACATAGTTACATAACTACTGAGTATGTATATGACAAATATACATCCAGACTGAGGAAGAGCTTAATGGTGCTGGTTCAATTGTTTAAATACAATAAAATTTCAAATGCAAGGGTAATGTGGAAGAAAAACTTCATGTAAAACTACAAATCTTAGCTAATATGTACATCAAGATTTAAATTGATTAGAGATTGCTACAAGATGGCAGAGTAGGAAGACCCAGAGCTTACCTACCCTCATGTGCAGACCAAAATTACAATTATTTATGAGCAACTGTTGATGAGAAAGACTGGAATCTATCAAAAAATATCTTCTATAACTAAAGATATAAAGAAGAAACCATAAGGAGATGGGTAGAAGGAGAGGAGACACAGTATTGTCAAGACTTATAACCCTGAGAATAATTACAGCTGAAAATTTTCCCATCAAGGATCGAGGAGTCTGAGCCTGGCCTCAAGCTTCCCAGCCCAGGAATCCTGCGCAGAAAGATGATACCCTCAAATGTTTGACTTTGAATGTTAACAGTTTTATTTCAGGAGATCCAGAGGACTGTGGGAAATAGAGACTCCACTTTTAAAGTGTGCACACAAAACTCCATATGCTCTGGGACTCAGGGCAGAAGCAGTAATTTGAAGCCACTTGATTATCTTAGAGAGTCCCCTGGAGAGGCAGGAGGAAAGTGAAGCTTACCCTGGTGACATAGACATGAGAGACACTCATTTTGGGGAGTTTGTTCTACCACATGGACATTGGTGTTGGCAAGAATCAATCTGGAATCCCCTCTCCAGCTTTTTAGTCTTGGGACCCAGCCCTACCACTGCCCACCAACCTGTCAGTACCAATACTGAGAGGCCTCAGGCCAAGCAAGTAGCTGGGCAGGGACAAAGCCCCACCCACTGGTGGACAGGCTACCTGAAGAAGCCGAAAGCCCACAGCCACCCATGGACATAGCTCTGGCCAGTAGAGGGCCCAGGACCTTGCCACACACACCAGTGAGCAGGCATCAGTGAAAAATGTCCTAGGATGTCCTAGGCCCAACCCTAGTCACGTTAGTGAAGTGATTCTAGCTTTAGGCCCAGCATTACACACAGGTGGGAAGGTACCAGCCCTAGAAGTCCCTGGCCACAGCCTCATCCAACTTGGGGAAGACACAAACCACAAGACTACCGCAACCCTGCAACCTACCATGCAACACTCAGAACACCCACCAACAGGTAGGCACCAGCCATTGGGCATTCTGGGCCATAGTTTTTCCCATCAAAAGGATAATAAAAGCTCTAAAATACACTGAACTTCTCAGTCTGTCACTCTGAGATCCAACTCCACTCAATAGAGGGTCAGTAACAACATTTGAACACACTGGAATCCATAGCAGTGATGTACAGAACCAGCCCCACCCACTAGCAGGCTGACAATAAATCTAGAAACCATGGCCCTACAACCACCCACCTTAGAGCCCAGCTCTCCTACCAGTAAGTCAGCACTAGACCTGGGTTCCCCTGGGGTCTTGCATCAACTGCTTAACAACCCATTTCTGCCAACCAGAAAACTGCAGTCTTCACACAAGGCAAGGCCTGGGAACCATCAGGACCAGGAGCTTGCCATGCCTGCCAGACTGTCCACAGTAGTCAGATTACTACTATAGAATGACCCATGCAGCCTCCACAGGAGACATCCCAAAGCACATGGCTCTGGTGACCAGAGAGTGTGCTACTGGGATGCATAGGACATCTCCTGCACAAGGCCACTACTCCAAGGTCAGGAAGTGTAACCAATCCAAAGATACATATCAGAAAATTAGGCAAAATGATGCACAGAGGAAGATGTTTCAATTGATGGAATATGTTAAAACCCCAGAAGAAGAACTAAGTGGAGATAAGCAATATACCTAGCAAAAGTTCAAATAATGATCATAAAGATGATACAGTGAGAGACTTAACAATGAGATAAAAGATGTAAAGAAGAATCAGTATGAATAAAATAACAACAATAACAACAACAACAACAAGAAAACACAAGGCCAACATCAAAGAAATACCAAAACCAAAGATATCACAAAAATAGAAAGTTACAACTCAATATCCCTGATGAATATAAATGCAAAAACCCTCAAAAAATATTAGCAAATTGAATTCAACAGAATATTAAAAGATCATACACCATGGTCATTAAGATTTATCCCAGGCATGGAAAGAAGTTTTAGTATCTGCAAATCAATCAGCGTGATACACCACATTACAAAGTGAAGAATTAAAACCATATGATTATCTAAATACATTCAGAAAAAGCTTTTGACAAAATTCAGTGTCCAATTACGAACTCTGGACAAAGTGGTTATAAGGAAAACATACCTCAATACAAAGGCATTTTATGACAAACTCACAGCTAACTTTGTATTTAATGGTGAAAAGATGAAAGCCTTTCCTCTAAGATCAGAAACATGACAAAGATGCCAACATATACCACTTTATTCAGTATAGTATTAAAGTCCTTGCCACAGCAATCATACAACTTAAATAAATAAAAGAAATCCAAACTGGAAATGAAGAAGTAAAAGTGTTCACTCTAAGCAGACAGTATGATACCATACATAGAAAATCCTAACAATAACACCAAAAATACCACTACAGTTCATCAGCAAGTTCAGTAAAGCTTCAGAACATAAAATTAATATACAGAAATACATTGCATTTCTATATGTGTACAACAAACTATCCAAAAGAGAATTTAAGTAAAGGATCCCACCTACAACTGCATCAAAAGGAACAAAATACCTAAGGATAAATGTAATTGGGTGGTAAAAGATTTGTACTCAGAAAGCTGCAAGACATTGATGAAAGAAACCTAAGATGACACAAAAAGATGGAAAGATATACCCTGTTGATGGATTTTAAGAGTTAATATTGTTAAAATGACCATACTTCTCAAGGCAATCTACAGATTAAATACAATAAAAAAGTCAATGTCATTTTTCACAGAAATATAAACTAACAATTTTAAAATTTCTATGGAAATACAAGACATCCCAAATTGCCAAAGCTATCTTGAGAAATACGAAGAGAACTAGAGGAATCATGCCCCCTGACTTCAGACTATATTACAAAGCTACGATAATCAAAATAGTATGGTACTGGAGAAAAAACAAAAAAGACACATAGATCAATAGAACAGAGGATACAGAAATAAACTCAGGCACATATCTATGAAAATGGATGAAATAGCACATAATAAGGAAAACTCAGTTTCTTTAATGAGTAATAGTGGGAAAAATGGACAGCTATATGAAGAAAATTGATATGAGAACATTTTTTAAAAGCCATATTAAAACAAAAACCCTCAAAACAGACTAAACTAAATTTAAGATCAGAAACCCTAAAACTCCTAGAATACATAGGTGGAACATTCTTTGACATAAATTATAGCAATAATTAAAAAAAATAAAGATTGCAATTGATTTAATATAAATATGTTTTATTCAAAATACATCCAAATCTAGGAATACATTTACAATGCCACATGTGTCTTATAGAAATACACATATGAAAAACTCCACTAGTTTAAAAACATAAACTCAGACAAATTGTATGACTTGCATGTGGACTAGGCAAGCTTATAGTTATTGAACTGATATAGTAGGGACACAATAATGTTAATGATAATATTTTTGAGGGCTGGTAGTGTATATGTAAATTTACATAAATAAACTTAGTTTCCTGGATAATTTTTGCTCTTGTAACTAGTTTGTGAACATTTTCATATAGCTATCTATAACAGATACTCCATAGTAATAAATAATTTAATAATCTGCAATTAAATGGTGATACCAATATATCATTTTTCTCTGCATGAAAGAATCAGGATAATAATTTATGGACTGATAATATTTTTAAAATTCCAAGAATGATGTAAAAATTAGTAGATAGAGGAGATAATCTATTCAGGAACAACAATAGTATAAATTAAAATCATATTGTCTTCACACTGTGAAAGGATACTCACAAGACTTAATGTCATGCATAATAAGAGAAAACACATATATGTATTTTATTGAGTTCAGTTCAGTTGCTCAGTTGTGTCTGATTCTTTGCAACCCCATGGACTGCAGCATTCCAGGCCTCCCTGTCCATCAACAACTCCTGCAGTTTACTCAAACTCATGTCCATTGAGTTGGTGATGCCATCCAACCATCTCGTCTTCTGTTGTCCCCTTCTCCCACCTTCAATCTTTCCCAGCATCAGAGTCTTTTCAAATGAGTCAGTTCTTCACATCAGGTGGCCAAAGTATTGGAGTTTCAGCTTCAAAATCAGTCCTTCTAATGAATATTCAGGACTTATTTCCTTTAAGATGGACTGATTGGATCTCCTTGCAGCCCAAGGGACTCTCAAGAGTCTTCTCCAACACCACAGTTCAAAAGCATCCATTGTCCAGTGCTCAGCTTTCTTTATAGTCCAACTCTCACATCCATACATGACTACTGGAAAAATCATAGCTTTGACTAGATGGACCTTTCTTGGCAAAGTAATGTCTGTGCTTTTTAATATGCTGTCTAGGTTGGTCATAACTTTCCTTCCAAGGAGTAAGCGTCTTTTAATTTCATGGCTGCAATCACCATCTTCAGTGATTTTGGAGCCCAGAAAAATAAAGTCAGCCACTGTTTCCACTGTTTCCCCATCTATTTGCCATGAAGTGATGGGACCAGATGCCGTGATCTTAGTTTTCTGAATGGTGAGCTTTAAGCCAACTTTTTCACTCTCCTCTTTCACTTTCATCAAGATGCTCTTTAGTTCTTCTTCACTTACTGCCATAAGGGAGGTGTCATCTGCATATCTGAGGTGATTGACATTTCTCCCGGCAATCCTGTGCTTCATCCAGCCCAGCGTTTCTCATGATGTGCTCTGCATATAAGTTAAATAAGAAGGGTGATAATATACAGCCTTGACATACTCCTTTCCCAATTTGGAATCGGTCTGTTGTCCCATGTCCAGTTCTAACTGTTGCTTCCTGACCTGTACACAGATTTCTCAAGAGACAGGTCAGGTGGTCTGCTATTCCCATTTCTTTCAGAATTTTCCAGTTTGTTGTGATCCACACAAAGTGTATTTTATTATTCTACTTATTTTAATTAAAATAGTAAAATTTATATTGGTTCATGTTTTTTCAGTTAATAATTACAGCTTGATGCTAGAACATTATCAAATATTTGGGTTTTTTTTTTTTTCCATCAAGTTCCCCAATCACATAAACAGAGAAACAATTCCAAGGCCAGTTCTGTTTCTATTCTACTACTCAGAATTCTTCCATGACTTTTTTTTTCATACAAGTATCCATATTTCTGAACCATTATTTTCAATCTTCTTCTCATGCCTTTTCAAACTCTTCCTGGGTGAAATAATCCATAAATATGGATTCACCTAAAATCTATATGCTTATGTCTAAAAGTTGGCTTAAAGTTCAACATTCAGAAAACGAAGATCATGGCATCTGGTCCCATCACTTCATGGGAAATAGATGGGGAAACAGTGGCAGACTTTATTTTTGGGGGCTCCAAAATCACTGAAGATGGTGACTGCAGCCATGAAATTAAAAGACACTTACTCCTTGGAAGAAAAGTTATGACCAACCTAGATAGCATATTCAAAAGCAGAGACATTACTTTGCTAACAAAGTTTCGTCTAGTCAAGGCTATGGTTTTTCCAGTGGTCATGTATGGATGTGAGAGTTGGACTGTGAAGAAAGCTGAGCGCTGAAGAATTGATGCTTTTGAACTGTGGTGTTGGAGAAGACTCTTGAGAGTCCCTTGGACTGCAAAGAGATGCAACCAGTCCATTCTGAAGGAGATCAGCCCTGGGATTTCTTTGGAAGGAATGATGCTAAAGCTGAAACTCTGGTATTTTGGCCACCTCGTGCAAAGAGTTGACTCATTGGAAAAGACTCTGATGCTGGGAGTGATTGGGGGCAGGAGGAGAAGGGGACAACAGAGGATGAGATGGCTGGATAGCATCACTGACTCGATGGACGTGAGTCTGAGTGAACTCCGGGAGTTGGTGATGGACAGGGAGGCCTGGCGTGCTGCAATTCACGGGGTTGCAAAGAGTCGGACACGACTGAGCGACTGAACTGAACTGAACTGAACCACTTCCTAGAAATCCAGATTCATTTTATTTTCCCTTGTAAACGATTATAAAGCTTATTATTTACCACCTCAAATCTGAAGTTATCATTCTCTCCTTCAAAATTGACCAGCAACCTGCATTCCCTATTAAGGTGAATAACAGCAGAGCTTATAAATGGTTTTGTCAAAGATCTTAAGGATGGACAAAAAAGTATCCTTTATAAAATTCTCTTCTTTCCTCTGAAAAGTGAAACTATTAGTTGCTCAGTTGTGTCCAACTCTTTGTGACCGCATGAACTGTAGCCAACCAGGCTTCTCTGTCCATGGAATTTTCCAGGCTAGAATATTGGAGTGGGTTGCCATTTCCTTCTCCAGGGGATCCTTCAGACCCACAGAACAAACCCAGACTTCCTGCATTGCAGACAAATTCTTTAGCATCTGAGCCACCAGGGAAGCCCTCTTCCATGGAACATAACGTTAAATTTATCCCCACTTGGTCCATGCTTTATGTGAAGCCGTCCCCAGTTTCAGACCCCAGAGGGTGTGTCCTGTTGGATCTAACTCAGTCACATCATGGGAATATGAAGCATGTTAGTAAATGAGGCATGAGGAAAACCCTGTTGAGGTGTTTCTAGATGTGATGTCTAAAAATGTTGAGTTTCTATAGCATATGGATAAATTTATCTAACAAACTGACAGAGAAGTAAAAACAAACAAACAAACAAACAAAAAAAACCTGGGCATTTGATGACATTACTTACACACTGACCTGACAAGAGACCTATCATACACTGGGATGTATTACCTGAATTGTAACTCTGAGTCTTATTTTATATGTGATTATTTGGGATATTTTTTGCTAAGTTTAACTGAAAGTACCATATAATAAATGGCCATGGAAGATAAGTAGGATTTATCCTCATACCAACTTAAAAGCATTCTCCTATTGTTTTCAAAGTTGCATTCTATGAATAATTTGAATGAGTTGTTTCCATTTTGGCAAATTCTTTGCTACCTTAGTTACGTTTTTAAGAGAAATTTCCTGGTATTATTGAAATGGCCTCTGAAATTCATATACCTAACCCACTATTATAGCTTACATCCTTTCCAAAAGAAATTTCAGGCTACTTAATGTGATGAATTTCTTGAGGCTATTAGTCAACATTTTAAACATAATACTAATGCTTAATATAGTCCTGGAAAATAATAGATATTTAGTTTTTGAATGAACAAATGATTATGCAAGAACCTGTGTTAAACTACAAAGAAGGATTGATTTGCATACCTTGACTTCAATGATATATTGAGTATTTCTTCTATTTTGCAAATACTTTCATGGTACCTAAGAAAGCTGTTTTAATATTTTTGTTTTGTTTACATCCAAGAGCAATCTAAACCCTTGAAATAATAAACCTAGTATAGAAGAAAGATGAAATTTTCATAAAGCTCCTGTATTTAATTTATGGATCTTCTTCTAATTAGATATGCAATGTTCAACTATGGACTTAGTATAAACTCAGTCGCCTTATATGTATAATAATGATAATTATACCATATATTGTGTTATACTAAAATGAGATGAATTATATTGACTTCTCTAAAAATGCTTAAGAGTATAAAACTATTTGTTATTAATGGTAAAAATTCTAATATAGAGAAAAAATTCAATGTAAATTGACAGAAACACCTGTGTCAATCAATGATATAATCATTTGAGGTACAGAAAAATAAGAAAATGAGGGTTTGTATTGACTAGATGCAATCAAGACCTTTAAAAGCCACGTCTCACAATTCTGTGGACTACCTCCTCTTCTCTCCAAGCACAGACAAAGTATTTGATTTTATAAAGTGCTAAACTATAAAGAGGTTGTTTGTTGCTTTTCAGAGTTGTATTATAATGAAGTAAGATCAATTTTCATCATCTTTCTCTTGGGAAGTCATGAATCAATAATAAACTCACTTCTACAGAAAATAACAAATCATTGTTTATGGTTAGTTCTTCACATGTCCATGAATCATATATAAGGCATCATAATAAAAGCAGTAAAACTGATAGTATTGAATATATCTTGATAAAATTACTACACAACGTAGCTCAAAACACACAGGGGCTTTGTGAACTATGTGCTAGAGATTTAGGGAATGAAAAAACAAGCCCCTTCAAATTGAGAAATATTACACGTATACATCACATTTCACTAAGTTTCTGCTAAAGAGAACTTGAATGTTGTACAACAAAACTAGAGGGAGGACTACCCCGGAATTGATTATAAGAAACTTGGAAAGTAGTGAATGACTTCTCTAATATTTCAAATACATGTGCTTAAAAAGTAAAAAGAAATTTGGAGGTAGATAATGTACTAAAATTGATAGAAAAAAGAAAAAATAATATAGTAAGAAACATGAAAAATGGAAACAGACAAGTGGAATGCTCAATGAAAAACCATATATGATGATAAATGAAGCACCAAAAATCTCAAGGAAGGGAGGGAGAAAAGTATGTGTAGTAAAATTATAGCCCAGAAGGTTGGAGAGGAGTCCATGTTCATGACAAAGTAGATTTAAAAACTAAACTTCTGGGTTGTCAGTTTAGATGGAATAGGGCCATGTTAACCAGGGCCACTGTGTGGTTAGGCGGTTGTACTCTGCACAGGGTCACTGAGATAGGAGTAGCTTCTCAGACAACTGTGAGGCTGTGTCTGTCCTGAGGATGTGGTCATTTTGTAATTAATTTGGCCCAAAAAAGAACCTCAGTCTAAAACATCTAGAAAAGAGTAGGTCTTCTTTTTCTTCTCTTCCTCCTTCTACTTCCCACCCCACTTCTTTTCCTCCTTCTACCACTTCTTCATACAAAGGCACAGTATGTACTTGATGCAGCAACTCCCCACCCCGCTGCCAAAACATAACAGTAAGGTTATAGGAGAGAGTGAAAAAAATTTTGGAAAGTCAAAAAGTCTGATCATGATTAGAACTTTGAGGAATAAGTATGGGTCTCAGGTGAATAGAAGGTGACTTAAGTAGTAAGTCAATAATTACTGAAGGTAGCAGCCAGGATGGAAGTTGACAGAATGTGCACTGGACATGTTTCATGTGTTAGGAAGATGAATTTAATCGCTGTTTCTATGTGGAGATTATAGTCAGGAGGAGTCTTTGATACGTAAGGCTCTTAACCATAAAGACTAATCAGACAATGACACTTAAGGAAGGGAGAGAGAAGAACTTTGTAAGTAATGATATGTAAATGATATGTGAATGAAAACTGAAAGGATACATTAAAACATAGGATGTACATTAAAGGACAGATTTTGAAGCTGTCTGTATCAATTTGGTGATAAACTACGGGCAGGCTACAATCCATGGGATCGCAAAGAGTTGGACACAACTGAACACGCACGCACACATGCATTCAACACAGACATGACAAATGTTAATCAAGTAATTGACTGGGTTTCTTTTCATTATTTCATGTACAAAACAATTTAAAGTCTTGTTATATAGGCGGCACCTAAGTCCATTCTGAAGGAGATCAGCCCTAGGATTTCTTTGGAAGGAATGATGCTAAAGCTGAAACTCCAGTACTTTGGTCACCTCATGTGAAGAGTTGACTCATTGGAAAAGACTCTGATGCTGGGAGGGATTGGGGGCAGGAGGAGAAGGGGACGACAGAGGATGAGATGGCTGGATGGCATCACTGACTCGATGAATGTGAGTCTGAGTGAACTCCGGGAGTTGGTGATGGACAGGGAGGCCTGGCCTGCTATGATTCATGGGGTTGCAAAGAGTTGGACATGACTGAGCAACTGAACTGAACTGACTGAACTGAATAGTTCTGTAGAAATATAAAAATCTGGACCTTAAAATGTCATTGGATAGATAAATATCAACTCTGTCACTCACATGTAAGTTCATTAAATCTCTAATAGAAAATCCACCAAGGATTTGCAACATATGATAGGATTCTTAGATTCAACTATACTTGCCTTTCATATGTCTTTATTAAAATGAGGAAGATAAATAATAAGCACTATTATTGAATTATGATAAATTATAGTTTAAATGGTCCTAAGAGTGTGATGTGTATCATGTTCATTAAAGGCTTAAAAAACAATGTTTTTGAGACAGTCTGGCATCTTCTATTATTTTCAATCTAATTTATATGAGTAAATGTAGCTTTAAGTTTGAAACCATTACTTATGAATCACTGATTTTTAACTGAAATGTCAAAAATTAAGAGCTGCCTACAATGACCTTAGAACATTTCAAGAGTATAAAACTCTATGAGGAAATACATAATAATTCATGTAATAATCTCTGAATGAATCCCCACATATTTATTCTAAGAAAAAAAAATAATTACACATTGATTTAAATCAAGTATTGAATAAAATAGCACTCCATTCAATCATGGGGATGATTGTCAATGATGCCAATAGAATAGAAACAGGGAAAATGGAAAAATATATCCAAAATATGCAAAAGTATTTCAATGGTACCACAGGTTTTATCATTTATGAAGTCTTTGCCTTCTCACATGACCATCATATCATATCATACAAGCACATATAGTGAAATTCTGTATAGAAAACATTCAATAATTTGGTAACATCTTTTATCTAACAGTGGAATAGACTCTGTAAATAGCACTGATGAGACTTTGTTGAATTGATGGACAATAAAATGTTTTTATTCAGCTTGTAAAAATACCGTGAACCATCTCGCTCCAGAAATATATAAAAATTCATATTAAAGATGATTACTATATTCATCTCTGTCTTTAAAGTAGGAAGTATGCATGTGCCATCAATTTAACCTTGTATTTTATGATCAATGGCTTCCCTGGTGGCTCAGACTGTAAAGAATCTGCCTGCAATGCAGGAGACATGGGTTCAATCCCTGAGTTGGGAAGATACCCTGGAGATGGGTAAGTTTCTCCAGTTAATCCTTGGAAAAATTGACTTTATTAAATAGTTGAAGTTTTTCAGTTTCTATTTAATGACAATAGTCACTTTCTTAAGTAATTTCTATATAGTGGGATTAAAATCAAATTGTATTGAAGTAGATGAGAACAAATGATACACAAATCTCCTCTGGAATAAAGTGCCAGTATGATCTAGAAGTCCATTTATAGTTTTATTTGTTTGCTTGCTTGCTTTCTGTTTTAACAAGTTATGTATTATACAGACTAGGAATTAGGACTTATTTTAATTGTAGTATTGTAATTCTGCCTTAAGGGATTGGGTTGGTTTATCTAAATTTCACAGCAATTCCACTGGTAATTTACTTATCTCTTAAAGGTTTAAATAATATCAGAAAGTCATAAATTTGAAGTAGAAAATTCTTTTTTTTAATTCTTTAAACCGTTTGTAAGCACTGACAAATTTTCTTCTTCCAACATATTAACTAAATCTTATTTTGAAAAATATACTTTCCAAGCATAATAGCTTTTCTGGGATATTATTGTGCATTGATTCTAAACTGCTAACAATATGCTTTCAGATGAACAATGTTTGAGTCAATTGCAAGTAAGATTCAAACTCTGTCCATTTAATGTCTGCCAACTAGAAAATTTTACTTTAATGATGATGAATGGACAAAGCTAACCTATAAATTTTAAACAAGTATGTTGTATTATATGTAGAATAGAAAGCATGATTTAGAATGAGTACTTATTAATGGATAAGATAACTAGATTCACTTATACAACATAGCAATACTCTGTTAAAATTATGCAAACTATGTTGAAACTGTGAAAAGAAAACCAGTTAGTTGTCAAGCTGAGTAATAGATATATATCTATTTTAAAATAAATTTCATTGTTCATTTATAAATTGTTCCACTAATGATGTTCGATTTCCTGCTGGTACTGATACTTAAAACAGAAAGATATGTAGATAAACAGCATTCTTATTCAAAATATATAAACATGTCAATATTCTAGAATTTGACCATTTAAAAAGTTTACTTATTGCTATTATTTTCAAAACTGCAAGCAATGGCAACTCACTCTAGTACTCTTGCCTGGAAAATCCCATGGTCGGAGGAGCCTGGTAGGCTGCAGTCCATGGGGTCACTAAGAGTCAGACACAACTGAGTGACTTCACTTTCACTTTTCACTTTCATGCATTGGAGAAGGAAATGGCAACCCACTCCAGTGTTCTTGCCTGGAGAATCCCAAGGACAGGGAAGACTGGGCTGCTGTCTATGGGGTCACACAGAGTCAGACATGACTTAGCAGCAGCAACTTAGCAGCAGCAGCAGCAAGTCAAAAATAGTTCTGAACAAAGTAATGCAATTAAGATATTGCCATGAGAGTCTACTTTCCAAAATTAGCTGAACATAAAAAAATAATAAGCTTTGAGATACACATGTGTTTTGAATCAAACAAGGTAGGTGAGAAACACATATTTCTATAGATCTTGTCTCTTAAGTAAAATTCTTTAGAACCATATAGTACAACCACTAATTTATGACATGAAATGTAAAATTATTCTTTTAAGCGATTCATAAGTATCAATAAATTACACAATAAAATATTAAGAAGAGGGCTATACAAAAATAACAAACCAGGCAAGCCTGCCTTGTTTACAGTGATAGGAAAGAAGAAACCAGTCTAGTTTTCTCTCCACTACTGAAATGGCTGGGGAAACTAAAACAAACCAAAACAGCCTTATTCAACTATCATGAAAAAGTGTTTCAAAGAAAAGTTTTACTACGTTGAATAGTTATTGCCAATAATAGTTAATTACAAGCATATATCACTAAATTATTAGTTCAATTTGCAAAATAGAATAGAGGAAGTAAATAACTCATTTTTGTGATCCTTCAAGTATACCTAATTGGAATTATGAAGTAGCTTAATGATCTCACTAGATTGCATATATAAAACTGACTTTGAGTACATATCCAAGAACCAACTATTTGGGAGGACTTGGGTTACTCAGAGTTCTTAAACTCTCCAGCCTCCATGTTTACTAAGTCCAATTTGTCAGAAGCAGCAGCAGTACTTAGCTTGAATGAAGAAGCTCATGTCTTTCTTTAAAAACTAATATTTCCCTCACCCAAGGAAGTTTCTTCTCATGTCCCATTCCCCATTGCCTCTAGGCTTATTATTAGAATCAGATATCAACCTGCTGGCAGGAGAGGCATAAACATAAGGAAGATTAAAAATACAAACATTAGAAAATTACTAGATGTATAAATAACTCTGAGGATGCTAGAAATAAGAGTATTTTAATTTTACACTGGAGTAAATTTTTAAAAAATGAGTGCCTTTGTTCACAATCTGGATTTGGTGAATTGCTTAGAATGCCAGAGTGTGGTTTCAGTTGTTCATTCTTTACTTGATTAGTTAAGTGAAAGGAACAAAGTCTTCAAGGAGTCAGACATTAAAGAAAAAAAAAGAATAATAATTAGAGGAAACAAAGAAAAAAAGATTTGGGGATATAGCCATCTTTGCCCAAATTATGCTTGAGGAGAGAGCCCAAAAGATACTAAAATCATTATATTATTGAAGAACATATTAATAAGGTGGATACTATATATGTTATTTTCATATATATATATATATACACATACATACATACCTACATACATATACATATATGTTATATTCTGTGGGTTTGTTATTTTCTGTGGGAGATTGTGTTATTAAACTCTGCTCCCAGATCTCAGTAGGAGGAGATGACGAGGGGCAACAGAGACCACATACTTGTAATACAGTGCCAAAAGCAGTGGACTCCAAAAGAGGTAGAAGTGGTTAATCAGAAGGATTATATCAGCAAGAACATTTAATGTTGCTTAAGTGTGCAGACTTTCTGGAGTAAAAGAAATGGAAAGCTTACTTGGTATTCTTTTAATTGGTATAACTAAAATTATTTCAGCCATGTTAACAGATGTCTAACCCGGTCACAAAGAGTTGGACACAGCTAAGCGACAGAACAACAACAACCTGGGAATCAAAGCCTGGAGATACACATAGAATTAAATGAGCTTGCCTATTTCAGGACCTGTTGAAAGAAGTAAATGCCTGGTATATTACTTTAAAGTGCAGCTTACAATGTACTCACAAGTATATTCTAAGTTTCCTTTAATCTGATAGACTCATATAAATAATAGCAAAAAGAAAAAAAGAGAAACTACTCAAAGAGTTCACAGGTTGGGCACTAGAATGAATTACTCTCTCAAACACAGAATATAATAACAAAGTTAGTTCCAGAGTTTCTCTCTGATACTTCTGGGCTATGTAGTCCAAGTTTTACCTGGGAAAAAATAACCTACCTACTTTATAGGAGTGTCACCAAGCCATCAAGGTTGAAGTGGCTATAATGTATTTCTACTTTATTTTGTGATCCAGTGGTGAATGACTGAAGTGAATTAAAACATTCATGCAAAGAAAAATGTTTTTCATGTTTTTCATGCAAAGCAAAATACGAGTCAAATAAAAGGCTTTGAAAAAGAGAAATAGTATAGCAAAAACAGCTCTTATATCAGAAGGAGAATAATCTTGTTTCTCACACTCAGAGCAAGAGAGAAGTAGAGGGTACCTATTTTGAGAGGCACGTTCTATGTCCAAGTAGCATATAAACAGGAAGTTCTCAGGCCAACAAAAAAATAGAGTGAAGCCAATAGTAATCTTAAATTGTGTTGCTTATGGAAGTGTTTTTCATACTAAGGGTAGTAAACTATTAGTGAGTACAAAAACAGCTATTTGATCCTTTCAAGTATTTTTGCATGGAATTACTGGAGTGGATTAAAATGGAATAGAATAAATTAAATAAAATCACTATGATACAAATTATACTTTAAATCTTCATTGGAATATTAGAAGTAAACACTATCATTAATTGTAATTATAAAAAAAAAAGTAACTTTTTACCTTAGGCTGTGAAAACAATTTCTATTGTGTTTCACAAAGATAATTTTGAATTCTTAAAATGAAAGCATAATACTGCAAATGTTAGTTTGGTTGCAGACCTAAATAGTGACAACTAATCAATACAAAATAATGAATATTGATATTATAAGTCTTTTCAAAGGTTTATTTTTAACACCCTTAAAACAAACTAGATATTACATTTAAGGAATCAATACAGTGATATGGAAATTATAAGGCTAATACCTTGTACTTTAAATTCTTAGTGTGATGAATAGTTGTTAAATATTTATTCTTTGATGGTTTGCTCGCTTGATCAGTTTGCAAAAATTATTCCACTTTAAAAAATGAGCAACCTGGAATTATTGATTTCCTTTATATTGGACTATGCAGACATTCTTTAATTCTGGGTAAGCAAAAAAGGGAAAAAGTTCACCTAGAAAAAAAAAATAGAAGGAAACAAATGTTTAGTTTATTTTCTGTCATAAATTTTGAGGTGGTAGAGAATAAAAGAATGAGGGAGGAAGATGCTGATGGCCTTTGTTTTAACTGTTCTATTCGGCATTTAACATCTTGACATCCTGCTCTTCAGTTTAATTATACATTTGTAAGTATATAACTTGTCTTCTATGCCTTGGCCAGCTCTCATCTTTTTTTCCTATTGTGTTCAAGATTAAAATATGCAATGTTTGCTGTATTTAAAGTACTTAAAATTATAGAAAGAGATTCAAAAGAGATATTTTGTAGACTCTTACATATTATATATAGAAATATCCTCAAGATCATGAAGTTCTCCTGCCTGTATTCCTTTAGGACAGAGACTGTAGATAAGACTCCAATTTCTCCTATGACCTTTAGTGTACAATATCACCTTGTTCTTTACTTTTGTTCACAAATGAAAGAGGGGAAAAAAGTAAAATAAATCTAATATCCCTGTCAATTTTTCAAGAATAAAAAAATAAATATTATTTTAATCATATAATAGAAAGAGGATAATAATGGACAGACGCTTAGAGAAGTTATGAGAAATTTGAACAGAAGAACTGAGAAGAAAACAGTGGTGTAACACTAAATATATCTTAGTCTTCATTGAATGTTCCTTTGCTTTCAGTCACTGAGGTACAACAGACACATCTTGGGATTTTTAACAAATATATCAAAATTTTAGCCTGAGAAAGGATCAAACTCCCATGTGGGAAAGGACAAAAAGTATTTGCAAACTTCTTATCCAAGTTAATCTACTGCTAAAAACTCAGATGATGCCCCCAAAAAATGAAAAAAAAAAGGAAGAAAGAAAGAATTGTAAAATTCTTTTATAATTGTTAAAGATGATGCATCTTAATTCTTAAAAAACAATCTCAGGCTTTTTAAGAAGAAAGAATGTTTCCATTTAAAAAATATTCCAAATAAACCTTAATTCTAAAAATTTAACAAATTATTTTCTTTAGTCAGAATTTTTTTCCAGAAAATATATTTATATAACACTTATTTTATATTCCTAATTTTTATTTCTGTGTTTCTATACTATCTTACTATCTTAAATTTGTTAACATACTAAAGCTGCAATCGTCCAAAGCAATTCTGAGGCAAAATAGTTACTATACAACCCCACTAGTTAAGGGCATGATCCCAAAATGTTTCAGCTGACATCTGAAACATTTTGGGGATCATGCCCTTAACTAGTGGGTTCTATAGTAACTATTTGTTTCAGATGTCAGCTGCAAGTTAGAGGATCCCTAGTGAAAGTGAAAGTGTTAGTCACCTCCAACTCTTTCTGATCCTGTGGACTGTAGTGCATCAGGATTTTTTGTCCATGGATTCCTCCAGGCAAGAACACTGGAGTGGGTAGCCATTCCCTTCTCCAGGGGATCTTCCTGACTCAGGGTTTGAACCTGGTTCTTCTGCATTGCAGACAGATTCTTTATCATCTGAGCCAGTGGAAGCCCAAGAGGATCCCTAGGCCACCTGCTATTCTAACCAACTGACTAACCAATCTTCCTGAAAGCAGGAAGATTTCATCTCCTAGGTTTCAACAATTCATTAGAAAGACATAGAACTCAGGAAAGTAATAGTGATCACAAATTTATTATAAAGGATATGCATTAGGAGCAAGCAAATGAAGAGACACATAGGGTGAAACTTGGGAGGGTTCTAAACAAGTTGCTTCTGCACCCTTTCCCATGGAATCAGATACATTCCAGAACTGAAAACTTGAGGGCAAACTGGAGGTGTTGATACCCTTTCACTTTGAGAGAAGATAAACCACTATATCTGTGGGAAACTGGTTTGAATGTAGTTATTCCTGATGGGGTAGGAGCTCCATTTCTCAGATGATAATTTTCAGGTAAGCCAAAGAAGACCCCTTTCAATTCACTGAACACTCCTATTTGCATTTAACATTATAGAAGTTTATTTCTCTAATAAAGTCAAACCAGCACCTTAGAGGTCCATTGCTTCATGAAGTCATTCAGCAAACCAGGTTGATAAAGGCTTTGATCTCTTTAATGTGTGGCTTCCATTGTATCTCTGGGTATTGACTTCTAGATGGGAAATGGGTTTAGGAGATAGAGTGAATGGTTGGTTTTAGAAGTGTTATAATTATATATGCTAACTTTCCATTGGTCAGGAACAAGGAAGTGGCTTTGGTAAAGAGGAAGCTAGTCTCTTTTAATTCTATATAACTTAATATCCCTAAAGTTTAAAACATAAGTATTTATTATCATACAGTTTCTATGCATCAAGAATCTGGGTTCTCTGGCTCAAGATCTTTCATGAAGCTTCAATTATTTGTGACCTATGACTTCAATCATCTCAAGGCTCCACTGGGGGAGATCCATTTTCAGGTCTTGATACTGCCTTCTGCCCATACTCACATGGACCTCTCCAAAGGGCTGTTTCAAAACAATGTATCTGGCTTTCTCAAGTACAAGCAATTTGAGAGACAGCCACAGATACTAACTTAGAAGGAGGAAGCCTTAATTTTTATATAATTTAATTTCAGAAGAAAAATCACATTACTTCTGACATTTTATATTCATTAGAAGTTGTTAGTATATCTAGCCCAAAATCAACAAGAGGGCATTACAGATGTTCTGAAATGTGTGAGTTTTGCATAAGTATTTTCAGAGCTTCTGCTGTTTATAGCAATGAGCTAGTCATGCAAGATGATGTGAATAAACAAGAAGAAGAAGGGGTGGTGTGTGATTGAGGAAGAGATAGAAGAGAAGGACAAGAGCAAAATCAGATTGATTGTATTCTTTGGAGCCAAAGACGGCAAAGCACTATACAGTCAGCAGAAAATGTCCTGGAGCTGACTGTGGTTCAGATCATGAGCTCCTTGTTGCAAAATCCAGGCTTAAATTGAATAAGGAAAACCACTAGGCCATTCAGGTATAACATACTAAATCCCTTTATGCAGTGGAAGTTACAAACAGATTCAGGTATTAGATCTGGTCGATGGAGTGCCTGAAGAGCTATAGATGGAAGTTTATAACATTGTATAGGAGGTGGTGACCAAAACCATCCAAAGAAAAAGAAATGCAAGAAGGCAAAGTGGTTGCCTGAGGAGGCCTCACAAATAGCTGAGAAAAGGAGAGAAGCAAAACAAAAAGGAGAAAGGGAAATATATATCCAACTGAATGCCCAGAGTTTCAGAGAATAGAAAGGAGAAATAAGAAAGCTTTCTTAAGTGAACAATGTAAAGAAATAGAGGAAACAATATAATGGGAAAGACTAGAGATCTCTCAAGAAAATTGGAGATACAAGGGAACATTTCATGCGAATATGGGCACAATAAAGGACAGAAATAGCAAGTATCCACAGAATCAGAAGATATTAGAAGAGGTGTCAAGAATACACAGAACTATACAAAAAAGATCTTAATGACCTGGATAATCATGATGGTGTGGTCACTCACCTAGAGCCAGACATTCTGGAGTATTAAGTGAAGTGTGCCCTAGGAAGAAGTATTACAAACAAAGCTAGTGGAAGTGATAGAATTTCAGGTGAGCTATTTCAAATCCTAAAAGCTGATGCTGTTAAAGTGCTGCATTCAATATGTCAGCAAATTTGGAAAAACTCATCAATGGCCACAGGCCTGGAAAAGGTCAGTTTTCATTCCAATCCTAAAGAAAGGCAATGCCAAAGAATGCTCAAACTACCATACAATTGCACTTATTTAAGATGCTACCAAGGTAATGTTCAAAATCCTTCAAGCTAGGCTTCAACAGTACGCGAACCAAGAACTTTCAGATGTACAATTTGGATTTAGAAAAGATAGAGAAACAAGAGATCAAATTACCAACATTTGTTGGATCATACAGAAAGCAAGGGGATTCCAGAGAAATATCTACTTCTGCTATACTGACTACACTAAAGCCTTTGGACATGAGTTTAACCACACTCCAGGAGATAGTGAAGGACAGGGAAGCCTGTCATACAGCAGTCCATGGGGTTGCAAAGAGTCATACAGAGCTGAGAAACTGAACAACAAATAACACAAAGTCTTTGACTGTGAGGGTCACAACAAACTTGAAAATTCTTAGAAAAGATTGGAATATTAGATCACCTTTCCTGTCTCCTTAGAAACCTGTATGTCTGTAGGTCAAGAAGCAACAGTTAGAACTGACATTGAACAATGGATTTGTTCAAAATTGGGAAGGGTGTACGTAAATGCTGTATATTATCACTCTGCTTATTTAACTTTATATGCAGAGTACGTCATGTGAAATGCTGGGCTGGATGAAACACAAGATGGAATTAAGCTTGCTGGGAGAAATATCAACCTCAGATGTGTAGATTATACCACAGCAATGGTAGAAAGAAAAGAGGAACTAAACAGCCTCTTGATGAGGGTGAAAGAGGAGAATGAAGAAGCTGGCTTAAAACTCAACATACAAAAATCTAAGATCATGGCATCTGTTCCCATCAATTCATGGGAAACAGATGCGGAAAAAGTGGAAACAATGACTGAAATTTTTTATTTTCTTCAGGTCCAAAATCACTGCAGACAGTGACTGCAACCATGCAATTAAATGGTGCTTGCTCCTTGGAAGAAAAGCTATGACATACCTACATAGCATATTGAAAAGCAGAGACATCACTTTGCCAATAAAGGTCTATATAGTCAAAATTATCATTTTTCCAGTAGTTAATTATGGATGTGAGAGTTGGACCATAAAGTAGACTGAGAACACATGAATTGATGCTTTTGAACTATGGTGATAGAGAAGACTCATGAGAGTCCCTTGGACTACAAGGATATCATAGCAGTCAATTCTAAAGGAAGTCAACTCTGAATAGTCACTGGAATGACTGATGCTGAAGCTGAAGCTCCTACTTCTACCTGATGCAAAGAACTGACTCACTGGAAAAGACCATGATGCTGGGTAATATTGAAGGCAGAAGGAAAAGGGGACAACAGAGGATGAGATGGTTGGATGGCATCACTGACTCAATGGACATGGGTTTGAGCAAACTGCAGGAGAAAGTGAAGGACAGGAAAGCCTGGTGTGCTGCAGTCTATGGGGTAGCAAAGAGAGGGGCAGGACTTAGGGAGTGAACAAAAACAAAAGAAAAGGAGAATTAAGTTCTCATTATGTAAATTTTTTTGTTTAGGTGTTACAATTTCCAGAAGCCAATTTTAATCTCAGAGCCTGTCTTCCACAATTTGTCACTTAAACACATGGTACATTATAAGAATATCAACTATTTTATATTGATCTACAGAAAGTACATCACCCAACATAATTTCCAAACTTAAATGCCAAGAAATAGGTATATATACATGATAATTAGTTCAGAAAAATTAAGAAACTCTTTACATATAGGAATCTATATTGGGTAAATTTTATTCTAAAAAGGTGATACAAAAGAAAATATTTTATTATAATGCTATATAAAACTCAATTAAAATTCACCTTATCGTGAATAACCATAAAGTCAGACTAAGTCATATATAAGTACTTTGCTTCAAAACACATTGGTAAGCTGACCAAACCTCTTTGCTTATTTCATGAGGTTGTAAATCAATCTTTTTATAATAAAGACAATTATATTTTATCCACAACCCTAATAAACATTTTTATGCAAGTACTTTATTTTATATTTTTCTTTAATAATGAATACATACTAAAAGGAGATACATAGTTTTAATGTTTTATCATTAATGCAAATAATGATATATTTGCATTTTCTGAGGGATCTTAAATATATTTGTTTCATATTCCAAAATGCAAAACATCGGGATTGATCAATAAATTTTTATTGTGATTTAGGTACAGCATTGCAAAAAAAAAGAAAAAATGAGAAGATCCATGAGATATGAGTCAACATTTTGAGTAGACAAAGTTTGGTTGGATACTGAGTATGATTTATGAGATGCAGGAGAAAATTTCCCCTAAAGTACAGATTTTACTGAACTAGTACAATGCAAACAATTCTATTCCAAGTTATGCGTGGATTTCTAACTATCCTTTCAAAATGCAAAGACATTATATAAGCATAACATAGCAAAATTTTCATTCATTCTACCTGTAGTTAGTTGCATGCTAGTAAATGTTTAACAATTAGCTATCCAAGGAAAAAAATAGCTCTAAAATTCTGAATTGTAACAGATGTCAACTTCAGGAGTATAAATATCCTCACCATTGTTGATTTCAAGATACTAACATAACCTTACTCAATGCAGTGTGTGCGTGCTAAATCACTTCAGTCCTGCCAACTCTTTGCAACCCCATGGACTGTAGTCTGCCAGACTGCTCTGTTCATGAGATTCTCTAGGCAAGAAGACTGGAGTGGCCATTTCCTTCTTCAGGGGATCTTTGCAACCCAGGAATTGAACAAGGGTCTTCTGCATTCACAGGCTGTTTCTTTACCATCTGAACCACCAGGGAAGCCCTGAATGCAGTGTTTGGGACAAATGTGAAGTGGCACACTATTAAATTAGCAGTTCCATCACAAAGAAACCGCAACATTTGTATGTCTTCAAATATAGACACTAGTAGAATGTAGTAAAACAATTGGGAAGTGATGAATTCTAAGTATTTATTTTGCTTTTAAGTAATTTAATTATACTATAATTTAGTTTTTAACAACAAATTCTTCTCTTCTTGCAATCCACCCATTTGAGCAAATTGCTAAAAATTTAGCAATCTACCCATTTGGGCAAATATGGGACATCTCTAGCTCACAACTGACTGTAGGACATTTTGAGATGTTCATTTATAACAAGGGGTAGAGAAGAACTTAAAGCTGGTATAGCTGACATTAGTGGTAAAGAACCTGCTTGTCAATGTCAGAGATATAGGAGATGCAGTTCAATCTCTGGGTTGGGAAGATCCCCCAGAGAAGGAAATGGCACCCATGCCAGTATTCTTGCCTGAAAGATTCCATGGACAAGAGGAATTCACGGGGTCACAAAGAGTCGGACACAGCTGAAGCAACTTAGCACTAACTAGAGAAGAACTTAAAGGGACAATGACACCAGGTCTGGGAAATCAGGAGAAAGAGGCAAAAGAAGGGTTGAGTGATAATAATAAGGTGATCAGAAAAGTTTGTTTAGAATGTTTGTTTAGAATGATCCTGGCTTATATACAACTTATTTTGAACTCCAAGTTAACCAAAACAGCCTATTAAATATGCATTCTATGTCTGTTTTCCAGGTGGCTCAGATGGTAAAGCATCTGCCTGCAATATAGGAGACCATGGTTCAATCCCTAGGTTGAGAAGATCCCCTGGAGAAGGGAATGGCAACCCACTCCTGTATTCTTGCCTAGAGAATTCCATGGACAGAGGAACCTCGCTGGCTACAGTTCATGGAGTCACAAAGAGTTGGACACGACTGAGTGACTAACACACATACACATGTCTACTTTAACCATGAGGGGGGAAAAAAGGCATATAAAAATAAAAAATTAACTGTGTTTCAGGCACCTAAGATGGAGAGGAATGACCATTGTATATGTGGCTTCACAAACACTCCTGCATCACTGAGAATTTGAATTTTCTGAATTGCATGACTCAAGGATACCATCAACCATTCTCAAAACAATATCAGCCAACAGCTGCCAGCTACAACCTTACAGTCTCATGTTCCTCCCTTGTAACTGTGCAAACATTTCAGACCCCAAAATCCTTGCTTAAAGAGTACCTTTACTTCTTGGCAGTTCCAGTCATCTTGACAAATATAATAGCATATGTAATTTTGTGAGTCTTGTCTTTGTAAGACTTCCGCATTTTGTAGTCCAGCAGAACACAACATGGGTGCTTCCTGAGCCTATCTTCTGGGCTATAGTACTCGGTTTGCCTCAAACAAAACTCTTGCCTATTTCTATTATATACTGTTTATACATCACTTTCACCAAAAAATCAAATAACATTTACTGAAAATTTTGTAGGTAATACTATATGATATCACTCATATGTGGAATCCAAAAAATATGACAAACTAGAGAATGAAACAAAAAAGAAGCAGACTCACAGATACAGAGAACAAACTAGTGGTTACCAGTGGGGAGAGGGCTAGGGGAGAGGCAATACAGGATTAGAGGACTATTTTTTTTTAATGCTATTATGGGATTATATGAAATCATATATGTGAAACTTCTGAAAATTGTAAGCACTACAGATGTCAAAGAATCTTTCAATCAATGAAAAAGTTACAAATAAAATACAGGAAATTTGATATGAAAACATCATTAGCCCTCAAATTAACCTTCATTTTCCAATTACTCTTTACTATTAAACAACCAAATCTCAAAGACATCAAGCCTTCTTATCCACAAACCTCCAGTGATTTTTCAATGTGAGTGAACTAAAAGTATTCCTAATATATAAATTTCATGTATATATCTTGATTATATTTCGATTATATTTCTATTTTTCTCAAGGTAAACAACAGGTTTAGATTGTGTTAAGCTGCAAGTCTGTACATATGGTTTTGCATTATAAACACAAATTGATAATATGGACATAATGCCTTGGAAAACTCAGGTGACTAAATGCTTCATTAAAGATTTTATAGTATAATATCATAATTCATAAAGTCTCTTAATTTAAAATTTGATAGGGTTAAATAAGATATGATTAAGAGTTTGAATTTTGTGCTCAAGTAGATAAAATAATTGTGGAATAAAACTAATTGTTTCCACTTCCATTTAGAGTTGAAATAACTATATTTTCAATGTATAGTTTTATCCAACGTAAAAATACATTACTTGTAAATATTTTAAAACTTTAAAAGTCATAAAAATTCTAAAATATGTTAAAGGATAAAATAATTGTTCAAATTCCCTTCAGTCCTAGTTATTTTTACAGATTTTACCCTACTGATGACTCAAGCTTTCAGCAAACTATTGTACTCAATAGTTTGCATTCATCTCCACGGAAACTTACTGTCATTCATTTAGCGCTACAAATTTTAACTCTTTTTCTCGGATATTTCCACCTCTGATTTAGTTTTATTTCTTGACATTTTGTCATATATACTTTAGAATTTACAAAAAGTAAAATATATATATATATATATATATATATATATATATATATATATATATCTATATCAGAGACAGAGAGACGTGGGTTCGATCCTTCGGTTGGGAAGATCCCCTGGAGGAGGGCATGGCAACCCACTCTCAACCCACCCCAGTATTCTTACCTGGAGAATCCCTTGAACAGAGGAGCCTGGTAGGCTACAGTCCATAGCATTGGCAAAGAGTCAGACACGATTGAGTGACTAACATAAATGGGTATATATACATTTCATATATATACATGAAGCAGAAATATGAATAATTCCATGTCAACCATGCATCAGCTACTTCCACTTATATGTCAAATCTTTATCCTTATGAGGTGAACTGCACATATAGATCTATGGGAATTCCTTACTTAAAAGACACAGTGCACCTCTAGTTCAACAGGTCCAAAACTGAATTCAGCTTTCCACCCAATCTAATCATTCATCATCATTTCATACTGAGCTCAAAATTTTGTGGAAATATATTTAAATTTAACTCCAATGCCCTAATCAGTGTCTCTCAGGAAATTTCATACCTGCATTTACATAAAGTAGAATATATTTTTATTGTTATCTTTCTATTGAAATTCTAATCACCTGTTTCTATTGAACTTCCATTCTGATCTCATTTCTTTCTGATCTCAAATGTCTTCCAGGGAGCTGATCTAATGCTTCTGCCTTCTAAGTACCCTGGTATTGGAAAATAGTCAATTTCTTTGCCTCCAAATCCAACTGAATATATATGTACACATATTTGAAAACTCTGTAGAAGATAAAGGAAATAGTACAGTTAGTCATACTGCTTGAATTGATTGTCAGTGCACTGTATTTTAGGGATTCTAATTTTATAGTCCTCTCAGAAGGCTCCAATTTCATATTTGCAAACATTCCTTAAGCTATTTTTACTAACCAGGAGCTAGTTTAAATGTTGGGCATGTATCCCTTGTTTAATTCTCACAATAAAACATTAAAGCACTTTTAAATATCATCATCTTAAAGATGAGAAAATTAAGTCACACAAAAAAAATTAAATAACTTTTCCAAAGCCATATAAGCAGTAAGGGGAGGAAGTGGGCTTTAAACCCAGGCATCCTGGCCCTTAAAACCTCTTTAGTCAATAGGCAAAGTGGTTTTTAGTTTGCTTGTTTTAACTAATATCAAGTTACTTAGCCTCAGATTGGATTTCTGCATTAGCAAAAAGAGGATAAGGAAAGTTTCCTCATGGGATTTTTGAGATGATCAAATGAAATGACAGTCATAATAGTGCCTAGCTATATACTACGATAGTAGTTGTAGTATTACTATTGTTTGTGGTATATTATTAATGATAGCTGGAATATGAAGCCATTCTAAAGAAATAATCTGAGATATGAAGAAATACTTATCTTAATGAAATTGAAGACACTTTTATTATTATAGTGAGAAATGTGAAACAGATAATGTTTATAAATTTATAGCACATGCAGGGATCATTGCACATACAGTAGTATTTTTTTTCAAAAATAGTTACATGCAAATGATTATAATGTATGACTAAACGGAAAAAAAAGACTAAAAACCACATGAAAGTAACTATACAAACACATTCAAATATATGACTATAGATATTTCTAAATGTTAGCCACTGATTATTTATGGTTGGTGGCATTATATTTTTGTCTTTTTGCCTGTTGTTCTTTTTACATTCTCTATAATAGATATTTATCAATTTTATGTCAAAATAAGCCACCAATTTAAATATTTATATGTGTAAAACAAAAGAGAGTTATATGATACCCTGATATGTGAAATCTACCCTCAATATTTTTTTAAGTGCACAATACTGAATTGTCCATTGTAGGCACAGTGATGTACAGCAGAGCTCTAGAACTCATTCATATTGAATAACTGAAACTTTATACTCCTCAAATAGCAGCTACACATTTCACTCTCCTCTCAGCACCTGGCAACCACCATTCTGCTGTCTCTATCAATTTAATTATTTCAGATACCTCATACAACTACTCTAAGTCTCCTACATACAAACAAGTTCCATTCTGAGAGTGGGTTTTAAGTCCATTTTGTTTGTATGTCCAACAAAGTTAGCCTAGGTACCCAAACTAACAGTCTGCTATTAATACTGTATCGTAATAAGTTTATAGTACTTTTCACACAAGTGATACTTAAAAAACAAACACAAAAATAAATAAAACATTTTTAATCTTACAGTAGAGTACCTGGAAAAGAACAGCAGCACAGTATGACAGCTGGTACACAGGGCCTGGTGGCAAGTGAACAGGCAAGAACAGTCACCAACAGAGGAAGGAGAGGATGTGAGAGACGGTAGAAGCTGATGGCGCCTCAGCAGTAGGAGGTGGAGGACAAGCTCAATATCACTCATGCCTGACACTGATGGGACGAATGTTAGCATCTTTGAAGATTTGCAACTTGAAGGTTTGTATGTAGGGAATTTGCTGTAGAATTATGCAGCAGGTGTCCTTCTGTGACTGACTTATTTCAGTTAGTATCATGTCCTCTAAGTTAATTTACTGTCTTGCATTTGGCAAGATTTTCTTCCTTTTAAAGGCTGAATAATATTTCATTGTATAGGTATACCACATTTTCTTTTTTTCACCTGATCATGCAGTTTACTATTTTTAACTGTTTATTTTATATTGGAGTACAGCTGGTCAACAATGTTGTGATATTTTCAGGTGAATAGTGAAGGGACTCCCCCATATGTATACATTTATCCATTCTCGCCCAAACTCCCCTCCCATCCAAGCTGCCACATAACACTGAGCTGAGTTTCCTGTGCTATACAGTAGGACCTTGCTATGCTATGCTATGCTATGCTAAGTCACTTCAGTCGTCTCCGACTCTGTGTGACCCCATAGACGGCAGCCCACCAGGCTCCCCCGTCCCTGGGATTCTCCAGGCAAGAACACTGGAGTGGGTTGCCATTTCCTTCTCCAATGCAGGAAAGTGAAAAGAGAAAGTGAAGCCGCTCAGTCGTGTCCGACTCTTAGCGACCCCATGGACTGCAGCCTACGAGGCTCCTCCGTCCATGGGATTTTCCAGGCAAGAGTACTGGAGTGGGTTGCCCATTTTAAATATAGCAGTGTGTACATGTCAATCCCAAACTCCCTAACTACTCCTTCTCCCCATCTTTACCCTCAACAACCATAAGTTCATTCTTTAACTCCGTGAGCCTGTTTATGTTTTACAAATTCATTTGTATCATTTCTTCTTTGATTTCCCATATAAGGTATGTCATATGCTCGTTTACCGCTGTCTAACTTACTTCACTCAGTATAAAAATCTTTAGATTCATTTGTTGCTACAAATGGTATTATTTCATTCTTTTTAATGACCGAGCAGTATTCCATTGTATACATGTACCACATTTTTTTATCCATTAATTTGTCAATGGGCACATAGGTTGCTTTCATGTCTTGACTATGTGAATAATGCTGCAGTGAACATGGGAATGTATACACATACTGCAATCCTTTTAGAGACTATATATATATATATATATATATATATATCCAGTGGCATTACTAATTCATATGTTAGTTTAATATTTTTATTTTTTGAGTAAATACTATACTCTTTTCATATGGCTATACTCTTTTACATTCTCACCAGTAGTGCAAAAGTCTTCCAATCTCTCCATATCCTTGCTAACATTTGTTATATTTGGGGGTATTTTTTTTCTGTTTTGGTAATAAACATCTAACAGGTGTGACATGATAGATCACCATGGTTTTGATTTACAGCTCCCTTAAAAACAATGATGTTGAACACCTTTTCATATACCTGTTGTCCATTTACATGTCTTCTTTTGTGAAACATCTATTCAAACATTTTTGCCCATTATTTAATCAGGCTGCTTAATTTTTGGCTTCCCTTGTGGCTCAGCTGGTGAAGAATCGGCCTGCAATGCAGAAGACCTGGGTTCAATGCCTGGATTGGGAAGATCCCCTGGAGAACGGAAAGGCTACCCACCTCAGTATTCTGGCCTGGAGAATTCCATGGACTGCATAGTCCATGGGAATGCAAAGAATCAGACACTACTAGGCCACTTTCATTGAGTTATAGAGTTTCTTAAATATTTAGTTATGAATCCTATTTTTCAAAATAAAGAGAAAACCAACTGCTTTAAAATATTGGAGTTTTTTAATACACATATACACAGAATATATAGGTATATATGCATACATATTTTCCAAAAACAACTACCCTACTGCTGCTGCTGCTGCTAAGTCCCTTCAGCCGTGTCCGATTCTGTGTGACCCCAGAGACGGCAGCCCACCAGGCTCCCCTGTCCCTAGGATTCTCCAGGCAAGAAGAGTGGAGTGGCTAAAGAGAAAACCAACTGCTTTAAAATATCAGGTTTTTTTAATACATACATACACAGAATTTATATGTATATATGCATACATTCTTTCCAAAAACAATTACCCTACCCTACTAGTACATTGAAATTACCTTCTGAAGGCCCAGCTTGGAGGCAGTACACCATGAGGTTAGTATACTGTCCTCCAGATGGCACTATGATTACTGAATCATAGACCTCTATGTCTCTGTATCCTCTGAAGGAAGACTATATGGGTCTGGAAAGAATACGTGAACTCCCTTACTATTACTCCCAAAGAATCACATTTGGAATTCTGCTAGGAATCAACTAATTCCATCATCAATATTAATTCTTCATAAATAATATCCTAAATATGTTCACATTCAATCATTTGTACAAACAAGATGAAAATTCATATTCTTGAATGAATATAAAATGATAATGTGTAAACTACAAAATCTTTAGAAATAATTAAGTTCTGTATATAATTCTTGAGGCCAAGAAAGTAAAATGCAAAAAAAAAAAACAAGTTCAATAATGTATCAATATTATCAACATCAATCTTCCCTGGTGGCTCAGTGGTAATGAATCTGCCTACCAATGCAGGAGACGCAGGTTTGATTCCTGCATCAGGAAGATCCCCTAGAAAATGAAATGGCAACCCATTCCAGTATTGTTGCCTGGGAAATCCCATGGACTGAGAAGCCTCATGGGCTACAGTTCCATGGGGTTGCCAAAGAGCTGAACACAACTAAAGTGACTAAACAATAACATTATCAGTATCATTGAGGTAACTAAGATAATTACAATAATTAAATTGCAAAATCAAATGAACAGCAATAGGAATGGAGAAATTAATAAATTCCTGATTAGTCTGACACTGCTGCTGCTGCTAAGTCGCTTCAGTCGTGTCCGACTCTGTGTGACCCCATAGACTGCAGCCCACCAGGCTCCCCTGTCCCTGGAATTCTCCAGGCAAGAACACTGGAGTGAGTTGCCATTTCCTTTTCCAATGCATGAAAGTGAAAAGTGAAAGTGAAGTTGCTCAGTCGTGTCAGACTCTTAGCGACCCCATGGACTGCAGCCTACGAGGTTCCTCTGTCCATGGGGTTTTCCAGGCAAGAGTACTGGAGTGGGGTGCCATTGCCTTCTTCAATTCTGACACTATAAAGGACTAAATTTAGCCAAGCAGTTAAAATAATTTTAAAATGTATTAGTGTTCTACCTAAATTGTAATGTCATATAAAATAATCATGAAAAAAAAGGTGACAAGAGTTGATTTTTTTATGTCTCAGATTACTTTCTAGGCAGTCTCCTTGAACTTTTCCTTTGTCACTGCTAATCAGATAATTCATTATTGAAATGGGGCTCTGAAAAGTTTACAAGTAATACATTTCAATTTTTTTTCTAGTGCCCAAATCCATTAATTCATTTAATTAGAAGAGGCATTGATTTTGTTGCAACAATTTACATTAAAAGCAAGGCACTATTCAGTAATCAGGGACACTGAGCCACTATAGTTAATGGCTCATTACTCAAATATTGTAAAGGAACACAGATGGGGATAATTAATAATAATGGCTTCAAATGACATTTTCTAGATTAGCATAGAATATAAAGCATTACATTGAACTAAACATATGACAACTCTAATTTCAAATATTAAATGTGCCAAATAATAAAATATAACAATTTAAGTAATAAAAATTTATGGTCCTTTGCTTTTAAAAGTATAAAAAGAAACTGTACCATTCACTATTAGATCAGACACTATTTTGCAAAGGAATGTCTAAAATCGCAATGCTAAGTTGTCATACATGTTTTCTGAAATATACTTCACTGAAACACTTCCATCTTATTAGGTTTCAGAGGTTGATATATGTCACAATATCCATGAGATATCATACATATATAGAGAGAGTAATGATGAAAATTTCACAGATGTAGATATGATACTTATTAGAACATGAATGGAAAGATATTTACTATTGTTTTCTAAAAGTATGTTCTTGAATTTTTTTGCATATATGTATTTGCATATACGTATTTTTATGCATATATGCATGTGTAAGTGTTATGTCACTTCAGTCCTGTCTGACTCTGTGCAACCCTATGGACTGTAGCCTGCCAGGCTCCTCTATCCATCCTCTATCTCTATCTCCAAGGTGAGAATACTTGAGTTGGTTGCCATGCCCTCTCCAGGATATACATATATAACTTCTAGCAATGGCTGTCATGATGAGTCTATTGGTATATATTTAATCCTCAAAAATGAAATAAAATTTTTCTTATACAAAATTCTGCAGTAGATTATTACAGTTATCTTTTTAGAAATGTCTGTTTATTATTATATACTACACAATTTCACCAGGACAATTTGCACTGCTATTCAAAAAGAGAGCCTGTCTGCCTCTGGAAGGTGAGATACACTGTGGCAACCTAAGCAACTTGATGGTTGGTGGATAGATAATTTCTGCAGTGTTTTACAGAAATTTGATTATTTACTGTTTCTTCAAAGGGGGAAAAAAATAAAAAAGCTAAGCTCTTTGATTGCTTTGTGAAAACCAGATTGGGAATATTCTTCCTTTGCTAATAGGTCATCTCAATATTTAGTTGGTTGATACACTATAATATCAAATGATCGTTTTATGATCATTTGATATTTTTAAAAATATGGTTAAAGATGATGGACCTAAATTACTTGTTACCTTTTAGGTATTAAATATCAAATACCTAAAGTTAAACATAATTTCAGGTCAAATCAATATTCAATATTAAATGATACTAGGCAATGTTTGATATCATTCAAATCTGTATAGTACATTACAGGTCATCATATAACAATCAGTTT
Organism: Bos mutus; assembly: GCF_027580195.1. Classification (NCBI taxonomy): domain Eukaryota; kingdom Metazoa; phylum Chordata; class Mammalia; order Artiodactyla; family Bovidae; genus Bos; species Bos mutus. The sequence goes on from NC_091622.1 coordinate 9,475,567, forward strand.
TTATTTGAAGTATCTACGTGTGTGTGTGTGTGTGTGTGTGTATGTGCGTGCACGTGCATGCGTGTGCTAAGATGCTTCAGTCCTGTCCAACTCTGTGTGACCCTATGGACTGTGGCTATAGCCTGCCTTGCTCCTCTGTTCATGGGAGTCTCCAGGCAACAATAGTTGGGAGTGTTGCCACACACTCCTCCAGAGAATCTTGCCCATCCAGGATCAAACCTTCCTCTCTTACATCTTCTGCACTGGCAGTCAGGTTCTTTACCACTAGTGTTACCTGGAAAGCCCCAAAGTTTGTATAGGAAGTATCTATAGCAGTTGAGATTATATATGTATTTGCATGAATAACTTTTCATCCCTTGGTATTTTAAACTATATATATATATATATATATATATATACACACAGGAATTGTATTTATTATGTGATAATTTATTTTTCCTATTACTTAACATAATGACTGACACATACTAAGGTCTTAGCAAATATATATGTTGTATACATTTGAATGACTTAAATCTACCAATTGTCATAAATTTCATGAGAGCACATTTTTATGAATCTCTATAATACCTATTGGACAATATATGTAATTATCGGATTACTAATGCATTTTTATTTTGCTTAAGATAATAATGTTGCATTTGATTAAAGCAAGGTTACTATAAGCAAGGTCCCTATGCCATCATCATTTTTCTCACCTTTACCATTATTCCATACAGACAAGTACCAAGTTATTGCATTAAATTCTCAAAACACTCCTATATATATTGGCTTACATTTTTTATTATTCTTTGCATCTATTTTTCTTTTGGTTGACATTTTTACATTCTTTCAACTGGTATTTATCAAGTAAGCACTCCTTGCTTAAACAATGTGGTAGGTAGAGCTTCACTGTATCAATGAAGGAAACAAACTAAATACCTACTCCTGTAAAGTTGAAATTCTATAAGAAGGTTCTAAAATATTAAAAATGCATGACTTTCATTTATTAAAAAATTCATGAAAAATTATTTTTGCTACACATCTGCTCTGAATGATGTATGAAAATACACACATTAATTAGTATGTTAACTAAACAATGTGCTGTGCTGTGCTTAGTTGCTCAGTTGTGTCCGACTCTTTGCAACCCCATGGACTGTAGCCCGCCAGGTTTCTCTGTCCATGGGGATTCTCCAGGCAAGAATACTGGAGTGGGTTGCCTGCCCTCCTCCAGGGGATCTTCCCAACCCAGGGATGGACCCCGGTCTCCCACATTGCAGAGGGATTCTTTACCATCTGAGCCACCAGGGAAGCCCAACTAAACAACGCTCACAGATGAAATTCATTGATAGGTTTTATTCTGCTATTGTTGTCGATCAGCTTGTTAGTTTGTAAAACAATGTAATCTACTCTGAATGTTTTATTTAACTGACTTTTGAGATGATTTAGGTAATGCACTAATTTGTCAGAATTCTTGCACTTATGCTACAATTGGTAAAACTGTATACATTAATTTTCTAAGACTGTTTTTATATTACTCAAATCATATAACTAAGAATATTTTAATTAAAAGAATTTTCACAAAAAATTAGGAAGTAACTAAATGTGGTTAACCTGTAGGCATACACTCATCTAGTTATTAATTTATTATTTCATTCATCTATTCACAATGTAAGTATAGACATGAACTGAACAATAATCCTGGAGTAGAAAAAAAATGAGAAAATGTAATGGGCAGAGACTTAAAGACTTTGGAATAAAATGAGGAAGAGTTAAATAAGAGGGTGAGAAAATCTTGGGAATGTGCAGATTTGTAATAACATTATCTACCTATTATGCTTGGCAACTACAATATTATGGGCAAAACTTTTATCAATCATTTAATGAAATTACTTTGCAAAATACATGATTTGCTCACTCTGAGAAATATTAGTTGAAAGTCTACTGGGACATTACTCTTTAAGATATAGTTAAAATAGTGAAGATCCTTGTGCTTATGAAATTTCAATACTCCTTAGGGAAAAAGAACATAAATAGTAGGTTTATAAGAAAATAATTATATTACAAAGTAATTATATTGCGACAAATTCTAATATACAGTCATCAAAAGGTGATAAAAGTTGACTAAAAGACATGGGAAAATTATATAAAATCTTTTTAACATATGGAAAGGGATTAATTCACTTTCCAGAAGTAATTGGACAAAACAATTTCTGTTGAGGGAACTAATCCTACAAGACCTTAGACATGGTTCTCAAAGGCTACAACTTCCAGGAAAATCATCTTTTTTTTTTTTTTTTAATCAGGAACAGATTTTACATACATACAAGGCGTCTCCACCTGGAGACTCTAGTCTCACAACTACTTGGCCACCAGGGGAAAATAAGTGAAAAAAAAACATAAAAATTTCTAAAGTGTTAAGACAAAAGCTTTATACAGGTCATTTTCCCAGTGTTAAATTTTCAGTTTTATCATCTTCCTCAGTATTCCAACTCTTTCTTACCAGAAGCCAATGCCTGTTATAGTGAGGGGAATAAGCTCAATTGAGCTCAGTTGAGCTCAATTCAGTCACTCAGTCGTGTCTGACTCTTTGTGACCCCATGAATCGCAGCACGCCAGGCTTCCCTGTCCATCACCATCTCCCAGAGTTCACTCAAACTCAAGTCCATTGAGTCAGTGATGCCATCCAGCCACCTCATCCTCTGTCGTCCCCTTTTCCTACTGCCCCCAATCCCTCCCAGCATCAGAGTCTTTTCCAATGAGTCAACTCTTCACATGAGGTGGCCAAAGTACTGAAGTTTCAGCTTTAGCCTCATTCCTTCCAAAGAACACCCAGGGCTGATCTCCTGTAGAAGGGACTGGTTGGATCTCCTTGTAGTCCAAGGGACTCTCAAGAGTCTTCTCCAACACCACAGTTCAAAGGCATCAATTCTTCAGCGCTCAGCTTTCTTCATAGTCCAACTCTCACATCCATACATGGCTACAGGAATAACCATAGCCTTGACTAGATGGACCTTTGTTGGCAAAGTAACGTCTCTGCTTTTGAATATGCTATCTAGGTTGGTCATAACTTTCCTTCCAAGGAGTAAGCGTCTTTTAATTTCATGGCTGCAGTCACAATCTGCAGTGATTTTGGAGCCCCCAAAAATAAAGTCTGACACTGTTTCCACTGTTTCCCCATCTATTTCCCATGAAGTGATGGGACCAGATGCCTTGATCTTCGTTTTCTGAATGTTGAGTTTTAAGCCAACTTTTTCAATCTCCACTTTCACTTTCATCAAGAGGCTTTTTAGTTCCTCTTCACTTTCTGCCATAAGGGTGTGTCATCTGCATATCTGAGGTTATTGATATTTCTCCTGGCAATCTTGATTCCAGCTTGTGTTTCTTTCAGCCCAGCATTTATCATAATGTACTCTGCATAGAAGTTAAATAAGCAGGGTGACAATATACAACTTTGACGTACTCCTTTTCCTATTTGGAACCAGTCCATTGTTCCATGTCCAGTTCTAACTGTTGCTTCCTGACCTGCATACAAATTTATCAAGAGGCAGATCAGGTGGTCTGGTATTCTCATCTCTTTCAGAATTTTCCACAGTTTATTGTGATCCACACAGTCAAAGGCTTTGGCATAGTCAAGAAAGCAGAAATAAATGTTTTTCTGGAACTTTCTTGCTTTTTCCATGATCCAGCAGATATTGGCAATTTGATCTCTGGTTCCTCTGCCTTTTCTAAAACCAGCTTGAACATTAGGAAGTTCACAGTTTAATTTTGAGCATTACTTTACTAGCATGTGAGATGAGTGCAATTGTGCGATAGTTTGAGCATTCTTTGGCATTGCTTTTCTTTGGGATTGGAATGAAAACTGACCTTTTCCAGTCCTGTGACCACTGCTGAGTTTTCCAAATTTGCTGGCATATTGAGTGCAGCACTTTCACAGCATCATCTTTCAGGATTTGAAATAGCTCAACTGGAATTCCATCACCTCCACTAGCTTTGACTGAACTGAACTGAACTGAACTGAACCCAAAATGACCTGTATGCCTTTGGGTTATTTGTTTATATTTGGGAATGACTAGGCCAAGGACTGTCTTAGTGGATATGAGCTGCATGTTGGCACATCCATTAGCTCCTCTAATTATTGGTTAAAGTACCAAAAATAAGTCAGCTAGTCTAAACTCTCCTGCTTGGATTATAATGGATAAGAGACTGGCCACAGCCTACACTTTCACCATATAGGATAAGAGCTACCTGTATACTCTGGATTCTTAATTTAATAATTGTCTGAGTACAAGACCCTGACAACATGACTGAGGTTAAAATCATAGATTGACCTCAACCTGCTCCTTGAAGTTCCATTAATAGGATCCTTAATTAAATGTTGTATATGAGAAGTTTAATAGGTTGATTCTTAGTTTCTGTCAGTGAGATAAGTCAGAGGGGCTGACAAAATAGTCTAGGAAATGCCAGAAGCCTAGATATGCCAAACCATAGGAAGAACCATAGGAAGCTAATTTTAATATATGACCATACCTTTTCTGGGATCCCCAGGTGGTATTGTGGTAAAGAATCAGCCTGCCAAGGCAGGAGATGTAAGAGACATAGGTTCAATCTCTGGTACAGGAAGATCCTCTGCAGTAGGAAACGGCAACCTACTCTATCCTGGGAAATCCCCTGGATTCCCTTGAACAGAGGAGTCTGGTGGGCTGCAGTCCATGGGTTCACAAAGAATTGTACACAACTGAGCAATTGAGCACACATTGTATGCATATCTTCTCTGCCTTTATAGAATACTGTAGATACTTCTGTAATGTTAAATGTTGCTTTTTTCTTTTTTGTTTTAATTGAAGTATAATTGATCTACAATGCTCAATTAGTTTCTGCTGCACAATGAAATGAATCAGCCATGTATACATATATTTCCACATTTCAGTTTTGTTCCATAAGCAGTTATGAGAATATTCTGACTCAGTCTGACAAATCAGATCAGTGACTCTGGTCGGCTAGGGCACAGAGATGTTTATAACTGCAAGATTTTCTTTTTTCCTCTGCAAAGTCCAAGAGACTTGTCCCATTTCTTTTTGCTCAAATTGCAATATGAGATTTAAGCCTAATAGCCAGCCACTTTATGGAGGTAGCCTACTAGTAAATAAAGCAAAGCCAGAGTGCAGAGAAAAGGTGGTATTTTTTGAGTTTTTTCCAATAACACCCATAGGAGTTGAAGATAGATTGAAGTACACATCTATAAGAACTGATTAGGCAGTATTCTCTGAATGTTCAATGTCATGTGTTCAGTTCTGTCTGACTCTTTGCAACCCCATGGACTATAGCCTAACAGGCTTCTCTGTACATGGAATTTTCCAGGCAAGAATACTAGAGTGGCTTGCTATTTTTCACTCCAGCGGATCTTCCCGATGCAGGGATTGAACCTGAGTCTCTTTCTTCTGTTGCATTGGCAGGAAAATTCTTTACCACTAGTACCACCTGGGAAGCCTGATGTAGATAAGTGACTCAGTAAATACCTCTTTTGGCTGGATTTTTATTTCCCTGCATCTAATAATTTTTAAAATATTAATTCACATATATGTTCATCTGTTTAACCTTTGGTTGATATTCTGTCCAAACATCTATTATCCGCATGTATATTTCAGCTCACTTAAGGTAAAATATAATGGCATTTGTATATTAGAATGTAGTACTATTCTTTGCATATAAAGGATATTTACCAATAATCTGTTGAATTAAATAGGATAACTGAAACTGAATTTACACTGTAAACATTGACTTTTCAATGCTTGTTTATGATAGATTCAAAAGCACTAAAGTATTTATGCAATACATAGATAATCTATTCATATATCTGTTTAATAATTTGTTGTTATTTTATGCACTTAGCACAGGAAAATATTGAATTTAGAAAGATAAATAACCTGTTCTTTTCCATATAGGAGAACACAGGCTCATAGAACAGCAGATGAAGCTAGTTATAATACAATGTAAAAAGTATTTTATAAAATAAAAGCATGAAAACATAGAGAATTACATTATACTGCAAAAGTGAGAAGGTGAGATATTTATCTGGCAAGTTTATTTGAATTAATTGCATGATAGTAATTCACAGTATTTCTCTGAAAGTCAATCAATTGAAGGGAAAAGGAGAAAATGATATTTTGGGAAGAAATGGATTTTATGAGAATGGAGTGGGAAAGAAGGAGAAAAGAAAAACCTGCAGAAATGTTTCCTTTATTTTCTGTACAGCACCAGTATCTTCCTACTAATTTCTCATGTAGAATGAGAGTAATATAAGTTTTAGGTTCTTTATCAGTTCTGAGTAAAAATATGCATAGTCCACATGACTTCCTAGGATTCTAGAACTAAAACTAATGCCCAAGTAAGCTTAACTTAAATAGTTAGGCTTTGGTCAATTAAAATTTTCCATGGCTTCTAACTTTTTATTTACAAGTAATATAAGTTTTTTTTTTTTTTTTTAATCTTACAAATAGACTGCCTCAAATTATTTTGTTTTATATACACAGACAAATGTGAAATAAAAGTATGAACATGTGGTTCTAAAAGATGGGACAACTTGTCACAAATAAGCTGAAAATGAGTTTTTCATATTTTACAGACTTAATGTCTTGCTGACAATGATGAAAGACAAGCTAAATAGGTCACTTAACTTTTTACTGTCAGATATTTACAACAAATTTCTCAGTTCTGTCTGATATATCAGGTAGCTGCTGCTGCTGCTGCTGCTAAGTCGCTTCAGTCGTGTCTGACTCTGTGCGACCCCACAGATGGCAGCCCACCAGGCTCCCCCGTCCCTGGGATTCTCCAGGCACGAACACTGGAGTGGGTTGCCATTTCCTCCTCCAATGCATGAAAGTGAAAAGTCAAAGTGAAATCGCTCAGTCGTGTCCGACTCTAGCGACCCCATGGACTGCAGCCTACCAGGCTCCTCTGTCCATGGAATTTTCTAGGCAAAAGTACTGGAGTGGGGTGCCATTGCCTTCTCCAGTCAGATAGCTACATTTCCCCATATTTTCTGAGAACTTTTGCTTTAGTTTAAATTTCTAAATTTGTTCTATTTTAGCCTCTGCATATGATTACTGTCTTTAAAACTTATTTATGTTAGTTCTTTGTCTCTAAATTGATCTCTGTAAACATCTTTTTCCCACATAAAGTTGCACTGTTATTTGACAAGAAATATAGAAGTTTAGATTTAATGTAGTGATCATAATCCTTTATAGTTTACAACTGATGGTTTATCTTTCAGCAAATTTTTTCACTAATCAAATGTATATTAAGTGTTTGTTATACGCCTTAGTGGCTCAGGCAGTAAAGAATCTACCTGCAATGTGGGAGACCTAGGTTTGATCCCTGGGTTGGGAAGATCCCCTGGAGGAGGGCATGGCAATCCACTCCAGTATTTTTGCCTGGAGAATCCCATGGACAGAGGAGGCTGGTGGGCTACAGTCCATGGGATTGCAAAGAGTCGAACGCAACTGAGTGATTAAGCACATAGAGAAGATGAGATTTTGAGGAATATGTAATCAGTAAAAAAAAAAAAAAGACAAGTACACATGAAATTTAAAACCCCAAAAGAATAAACGATAATGTCTGTAATACACAGTATATAAAGTACATGTGCCTATAGGAGTTAACTAAATCGGCATTTTTATGGGAAGTTATGACATTGGAAAAGGACTTTAGATGTCTAGCAGTGCTTGGTCTTGAAAAATATATTTTTACATATTAAAAATGGATTACAGATAAGGGGATAGAAAATACAAACATAAATATATAATGAGAAAGTACAAATGGTTTCATGAGATACAAATTAATAGTAGGGAAAATGAAAGAAAAATGAGATTAAAACTTGCAAATGCCATGATATTTTATACAGAAAACCCTAAAAATGCCATCAAAAATTCTGAGGACTAGTTAATAAACAAATTCAGTAAATGTATAGCATACAAAATTAACATAAAAATATATTACATTTCTATATACTAATATAAATTATCATAAAGAGAAATCAAGAGCAACCTCATTTACAACTGCATCAAAAATAATAAATAACAGTAATAAATTTAACAAAGGAGGTAAAATATTTGTACACTGCAAACCATAAGATAATGATAAAATAAGCTGAATACACAAATAAATGAAAATGTTTTTCATATTCATGGATCAGAAAAGTTAATGTTGTTAAGAGTCCATACAACCAAACACCATCTATAGATTCAACACAATCTCTATCAAAATTCCAGTGACATTTTTCATAGAAACAGAACAAACAATCCTAAAATTTGTATAGTGTAGTAAAAGACTTTGAATAACCAAAGCAAAATCTATCAACTTTGGTGATATTTCTTGGAAATATCACACTTACTGATTTCAACCTCTATTACAACTATATAAGAATCAAAACTGTATGGTACTAGCATAAAAACAGATAATAGATCAATGGAACAGAAAACCCAGAAATAAATCAATGCATATACAATCAAATTGATTTACAACAAAGGAACAAAAAACATACTCACAAAAGGATAGTTTCTTCAATTGACAGTTTTGTACAGCTATGTGTAAATGAATTAAACTGAATGACTCAGCATCTTACACCATATACAAAAACTAATTTAAAATAGATTAAATACTGAATGTAAAACCAGAAATCCTACATTCCTACACTAATATATATAGAGAGTAAGCTCTTTGATAACTTGGTTAATAACTGCAATATAATAACTGTTTGTACTAACATGAAAACAATTGGTATTTATTTAACACTCTGAGATAAACCTTTTCCCATGCAACTTACGTGTATTACTATTTAAGCTTCAACAAACCATCAGTAAACAAATGACACATTTTTTACTCCAGTAACAAGTCCAGAGCAAAACTGTACAAAACAGAAAAGGTTTCGTTCCGCTAGTGGACTTGACTCTCAGAGAAATTATATTATTTCTCCAATGCAGATTGGAGAACATAAAAAGAAACATTTTTTTTCAGAAAATTAACTTTATTCTTTATTTTTCTTTACTCAGAATAATCCTTAACTTAATGTCATCTTATTTTAAATGTTTTCTGTATTAATCTGCCAAATCTTTCATTTTTATCTCATTATAGACCAATGAGGGCAGTTCTCAACAGACATATACTTGTCTACTTCATCGTTATGCAAACTGCATACGTAATATTTCAATTGTATTTATTTATTTGATGATAGCCAAACACTCTTCTTGGTGTTTGGGTCATAAAGGTGGTTAAATAGAGATATACTAAAAGATACCAATAAAGCAAATTTGGCATAAGATGGTTTATAAAAGCCATAAGACTGAATGATATTGCTAAGAATTTGCTATAGGTAGGGAAAAGGATCAAGTACAAGGGTCACACCAAAGTTATATTCAGTAATTACTTGCTATTCCAAGGGAAAAGAAGAAGGGTAAGCACACAAAGTCTCTCTGTTGAGACACTACCTAGTTCGGCAGAAAATCAGGAGAGTGTGATGACTTGGAAGACAGACGAAAAAAGTGTTCCTTTAATCTGAGAATACATGTGATGATATCTTAGTTGACAAGATAGTTTTTCTAATGCTATAAATATATACATATATATATGTATAGTATAATTTGTTTTTAAGAACTTACTTATAGGATCAAACTTGCCTAGTTTCAAAGTGTCACTTATTCCTTTCACATAATTATTCTTTCATATTGAGAACTATGGAATTGCATACAAGAGAAAAGAATGTGAACAACTATAAGAAAAATACAAATGTCTACAATATGGTTAGACTAAATACAAAAATGAAAACTTGAGAATTAAATGTATAATTAGCTTCTAAAAATGATACCAGTAATGAGTAATAAAATTCAAATTTAAGAAATGTGATTCAAAGTCCAAACTTTTTCTTTCAAATCAAAACCACCTTCCCAAATGTTTCCTATTAAATAAATAAATGCTCTCTTTTTCATTGGCAATCCCTGCCTTATTCAGGATTTCTTATTCCTCAGATATTTTGTGGACTGTTACTTTACTTGCCTTCAGTTCTCTGTGTTGTCATCTTTACAGTTCCTTCGTCCAAATTATACCAGGGAAATCTATGTATAATGTTTTTTCCAGATTTACTATCCTTATATATAAAATTTGTCTTTCCTGTAGATTAAAGTACAACTATATTCACAGAGTATAAAAGTGTCTTTGGCTTCAGCTAAATTTCAACCTCCTCTTTTTCTATTTGGTAACCCCTTTTAAAAATTGAGATATATTGTATTAGTATTAGTCTATAATACAATATTTGTAATATGCTGCATGTAAAATGATTACCACAATAAGTTTTGTTATTTCATCACCACACACAATCACAGGCTGTCAATCTACAGGATAGTGATCTTTACACTGGGGAGGAAATATGCTCTGCTGAGTTCACAACATCAGCTGCTAATCTCATCAGAAACACCCTCACAGACAGATCCAAAAATAATATTTAGTCAAATACCTGGAAACTCAGTGATTCAGTGAAGTTGACACATAAAATTAACCACCACATGGATGATAAATGGATTTAATGCCCACTATCAAGTAATAGGATAATAGTTTCAAATTGGGGTCAGAATCAGAAACACCTAATTGAGGGCAGGGTTCAGTTTTACTTTGAGAGGGCTACAGGGGCAGTCAGAATTAGTTCAACATAGATAAACAAACAAGTAAGGGGGGGAAAGGGGGACCCAATCAGACGGCACTTAGGCAAAGGAAGTGAAGTGATAATGATTAACACCACTATTCATCAGCATTCTCTTAATATTTATTGTAGATTTGTTTAAAGTTGGTGATTCCAGTCTTTTAAAATAAATCTACAAAGATACATTAAACCATCTTTACATCTCTTCTGAATGAATTTAATTTGATACAGAAAAAGAATCAGGAAATTCAATATTGTAACTGTTACATAAAAACTACAAAAGGGCCATCTAGAATATCATATTAGCATAAGAGACTGGATCAGAAATACAAACGATTTTGTTTAAACCCCCTTAACAAACACCATATGGTGTATAAACACCACAGACTTGGGATAGAAGATAATATGAATGATCACAAGTAAAATCTAGCAAGTTATATAGACCCGAGATGCTATCATGACTGAGTAGACTTGAAATCAGATACACTAGCATCAAAAGGTCAATTAAGTCAACATAGGTTATAATAACAAGGTAAAGTTAAGCTGACCTTAAAGACAGAAAAATGAGGTTTAAAGCACATAGGCTCATCATAGAAAAAAAGAGAACTTAAAGTTGAGGTATACATAAAGTCATAGTCTTATTTAGATAAAAGGTTTATTCTACAGTAAGACCAAACACCAGATAAAAAGGTTATTTCCTTTTTGGAGCTTGACAAGTTCTCATGAATCTGATTTTTCTCTGAGGAGGAGATTGTACTTAATCTTTAATATCTCTGTCCAAAAAAGAATGTTCAGCAAAAATGTCACTGATACCTTTAAATGCTGAGTTATCTCCAGGCCAACTAATTTAGTCACTATTGAAGGAAAGATACATTCTATTTATTTATTAGATATATAAATGACACTATAAATGTTTAAACTGATTACAAAGTTCAAAGATCTGCAAATTCATACAAAACAACTCAAGTAATTGGATATCTAAAAATTCTATATACTCTGCAAAATTTTCATATTTAGGATGTCAAAAATTTAACATTTATCCTTTACTATTTATCTTATACCTATCATTTTGTTGTTACTGTACACTTGCTCAGTCATGTCCAACTCTTTGTGATTCTATGGACTGCAGCACACCAGGCTTTTCTATCCTTTGCCATCTCCTGGAGCTTGCTCAAACTCATGTCCATTGAGTCAGTGATGCTATCCAACCATCTTGTTCTCTGTCATCCCTTTCTCCTCCTGCCTTCAACCTTTACCAGCATCAGGGTCTTTTCAAATGAGTCAACTCTTCCCATCAGGTGGCCAAATTATTGAGCTTAAGCATCAGTCCTTCCAATGAATATTTAGGACTGATTTCCTTTAGGATTGACTGGTTTGATCTCCTTGCAGTCCAAGGGACTGTTAAGAGTCTTCTCCAATACCACAGTTAAAAAGCATCAATTTTTTAGTGCTCAGCTTTCTTTATGGTCCAACTTTCACATCCATACATGACTACTGAAAAAACCATAGCTTTGTCTATACAGACCTTTGTTGGAAAAGTGATGTCTCTGCTCTTTAATACACCATCAATGTTTGTCATAGCTTTTTTTTCCAAGGAGCAAGTATCTTTTAATTTCCTGGCTACAGTCACCATCTGTAATGATTTTTGAGCCCAAGAAAATAAAATGTCACTGTTTCCATTCTTTTCCCATCTATTTGCCATAAAGTGATGGGACTGAATGCCATGATCTTAGTTTTCTGAATGCTTAGTTTTAAGCCAGCTTTTTCACTTAGGTAGATATTTAATAAAGTATGCTGTATGCTTAGTTGCTCAGTTATGTCTGATTCTTTGTAACCCCGTGGACTGTAGACCACCAGGCTTATTTGTCCATGAGGATTTTCCAGGCAAGAATACTGAAGTGGGTTGTGATAACCTCCTCCAGGGATTTTTTCCCTTAATAAAGTATAAAATATTAAATAAAATTTATAGAAGTTTTGGAAGAATATCAATAGCTCTAATTTAGCCCTTTTATAATAGATGATTGGTTGGAAACTCCTGGTACAAATCCATGTTGACAGTTTGATCAGCCTATGTATTCTTTGTGGAAAAGGTTTGTCACTGTAACAATATTAAAGAAATCAATGCAATACCTACAGAATGAATATTATGTGGTCACTCCTGCAGAAAATCTTTGAAAATCAACTTAAATGTTAACTAGTGAATTTGAATAATTCATTATAAAAACAGAAGCTCTGCAATAATGGCATATTTAAAATATAATCTTGAAGTTTAAATGGTTTATAAGTAGATCATTATAAGGAAGACATCCATTAATATGGATATAGGTAATAAGGTCATTACCAGAGTTGAAAATAATTAAAAGTGTATGATTAAAGTGCTCAGTAATACACTAAATAGTATGCTATTAAAGAGATTATAATTTCGGAAAGGTACATTTCATTTTAAGGCAATATCATATGAGGAAATCTAGTAACCTTAGGCAATTCTCTAAAATAGTTAAATAACCACTAAGATGAAATAGCACAGAATTTTTTTTTCCCCCCACAGAGAATAATTTATATCCAACTTTCTCTACCAGAGCTAGATTGAGGGAAATTACGGGAATGCAGAAGGATCAGTGACCTGAAAGTCAGGCATATGAACTCAAATTCTAAGTATCAAAATCCAGCTTTAGGACCTACCTAAAGAATCCTAACTTTTGTATAACTTTTTTATCTGCCAATATTATGATATAAAAGGAATACAATGGATATTTTAAGTACTTTGAAATTTTAAACATGATATGCCAATGCATATGAAAAAGTGTTTGTAACTTTTTCAATAGCAGCAACAAGAATTATCTTTTCACAGATATTATCTGTATATATCAACAATTACTAATATTTCAAAACAAAGGTGATAGATATGACAAAATATGAAAATAATTTATGAATATAAGTTATATTTTTCAGGATTCTATAGAGAAACAGAAGCAAAAGGATTTGGATTTAAGCAGAGAAAGATTTAAAGAACTGGCTTGTGTGATTATGGAGGCTGGCAAAACTAAAACCTGCGGTTTAGATTCAAAGGCCCTAAGGCTGGAGACACAGGGGGAGAGTCTATGTTGCAGTTCAAATCAGAGAGCCAGTCTGTCTACAGAGTTCCTTCTCGCTCAGGGGAGATTAGTTTTTTCTTCTTTTTAGGACTTCAGCTAACTGGATGAGGTCCACCTAGCTAATGTTGGAGGGCAATCTGCTTTACTCAAAGTTCACAGATTTAATTATTAGTCTCACTATAAAACATCCTTTCAGAAACAGCTAAAATAGTGTTTGACTATATATCTGGGCACCGTGGCCCAGCCAAGTTGATACACAGTATTAATCATCCTATAAATTAAATACAATTGTTAATTATGAATCCAATATATTCATTCTTTAATTACAAGGTTCCCATAAATTAATATGAGGCAGAGTAATGACTAAGTAAAGAGTAGAAGGCTTCCAGATAATGTTTATTCAATTCTTTTTCTGAAGAAGCTTAAAGCTCATATATAGGCCTTAACATAGAAGAACATCTCAGCTTTCCTCAAGTCTTCACTTAACCACTCCCATCCCACTTGCTCACATTTCATTCAGTCTTTTGGTTTCCATGTATGTAGAATTTCCACTAAGGCCCACTACTGGGATATATTTTTTTTTGAAATGCGAAGTCCTTACTCCACTCTCTCTCTCTCTCTCTCTTTCTCTCTCTCTTGTCCCCTCTCACCATCCCTCCTTCCCTTCCCCTTTCCAGTGATAAAAATTCAATAAAGGTCCCTCCTATTTACAGGATCCTACACATATCTTGAATTTATGTTCAAAGGAGAATGATGTGCAGAGGTTATAAATTCACTGTCACAATTTACATGTGAAAAACTATACTACAGAAAGGACAGAGCCCATCACTGAATTGCATGCAGTATACAAGTAACCCTGCTTTCTTTTTCTCAGTATGAATGAAATGTGCTGACATGTTCAAATGAAGCATATAGTTTAACAAAAATGCTCTTTTATAAAATTAAATACCTGGAAATATTAATCAAAGGGGATCTATTTGGAGTATAGTGGTACAAGGCAATGCATTCCTCAGATATACTGTGTGTGTGTGTGTTTAAAAAAATGAAGATGAATGAGAGGGTTCAGAATAAATATCTTTCTAATCATAATTTGGAATTAAAATACATAAATACATTTTGGTTTGCCTAATTACTTGTTTAAATACATATGTTTATACACCTATGTTTATATTTATACAACAAATAATGTAACAATGTTTAGGCTATTTTTTAACAATTCTACTGTCTCTCTTTGATTAACCTGCCACATTGTGTATTTAGACCCATGTATTAGCACTAAAGCTGATACTGTGAATGAATAAAAGAACTAACTGCATTTCACCAAAAAGCTAGTCATTTTTTTCAATCATTGTCGATAACTCCTTAACACATACTTCCATATGAATCTTTGTTTCAGGAATTCCCTATCATTTTTTTCTAATTAAACATTTTCATTCATAACTTTATATCCACACACATTTAGTACTTCAGTTACAATATAGCCTTTGCCTATTTTTAGATTTCCCACTAAGATCAGAAACAAAGCAAAGATGTACATTCCCACCACTCTTATTTAAAATGTATTGTACTGATACATTTAAGCCACTCCTATCTAATTGAATAAGACATGAAAACTAAAAGATATACAGATTATGAAATAAAGATAAAACTGTCAAATTTAAAAGGTGACATGATTTTTTATGTAGAGAGTTCCAAGGAATCAACAAAAAATATCCTAGAACTAATAAGCAAATATAACAAGGACATTCATAACAATAAAACTACAATGAAACAGTATAGCATTGGCAAATGGACAAGTAGATCAGTGGAACAGAACAGAGGCCAGAACTCACATAAATATCATCAATGCATTATTGACAAAAAAGCATTAAACAGAGCTGGGCATTCATGAGTTAAAAAAAGAATGAACCTAGACAAGGACCTTACCACTTTACAAAAACTAATTCAAAATGGCAATAGATCTAAAGTACTTAGATGTAAATACTTATGTAAAATACTTAACTATAAAATTCTGGAAAAACAAAATATAAAAGAAAATACAGCTGATCACTGATTTCAGTGCAGTCAGTTCAGTCACTCAGTCATGTCCGACTCTTTGCGAACCCCATGGACTGCAGAACACCAGTCTTTCCTGTTCATCAACTCCTGGAGCTTGCTCAAACTCATGTTCATTGAGTTGGTGATGCCATCTGGCAGTGAGATTTTAGAGACAACAACTAAAGCATGATCAATACTTTTTTTTTTTTAATGTAGGTCTTAATTGAGATTCCCAGGTGGCTCATTGGTTTAGAAATTCGCCTGCCAATACAGGAAATGTGGGTTTGATCCCTGGGCTGGAAAGGTCCCCTGGAAGAGGAAATGGCTACCCACTCCATTATTCTTGCCTGGGAAATCCCATGGACAGAGGAGCCTGGCAGATACTGTGCATGGGTTTGCAAAATGTCAGACATGACTTAGCTGCTAAAAACCAAGAAAGATTTAATTAGAATTAAAACCTTCAGCTCTGTGAAAGACACTGTTAAGAGAATGAAGAGACATGCCTCAGACTGGGAGAAAATATTTGCAAAACATGTATCTGTTAAAAGACTTGTATCCAAAATAGGCAAATCATTCTTAAAACTCAACAATAAGAAAACAACTCAATTAAAATGTAGTCACAAGATGTAAACAGACACCTCATCTAGGAAGATATGTAGATAGTAAATGAGTATATAAAAGGAGCTCAACATCTTATGGTCCTGGAGAATTCCAAATTAAAACACAAGATACCACTACACAACTTTTCAAATGTCTAAAAGCCAAAACACTGATAACACTGAATGCTGAATGTGGAGCAACAGGAACTTTCATTCATTGCTGAAAAAGGAAAATGATACAGAACTTTTGGAAGAAAGTTTGGCGTTTTCTTACAAATATAAACATATGTCTCACAATATGATCCAGTAATGATGCATTATTAAGTATTTACCTAAATTAGTTGAAAGTGTATGTTCATCCAAAATCTGCACAACAGTTTTTCATAAGCCACTTTATTGATTATTGCCCTAAACTGGAAGCAAACTAAATGTCCTTCAATAAGGAAATGGACAAACAAAATGTAGTATATCTCTACAATGGAGGGATTCATTCAGTAATAATTGGAGAGATTTATTCAGCAATAAAACAAAATGAGCTATCAATACACACACACACACACACAGAGTAACCTTAAATTCATATCACTAAGTGAAAGGAGCCAAGTCATAAAATGTTATGTACTATATTGTTCCATTGTTTGACATTCAGAAAAAGAGAATACAATGATAAGTGGTTATCAGGGGTTCAGAGAGGAGGAAAGAAAGGAGGAATAGGGAGAGCACAAAGGATATTTAGTCCAGTGAAATTATCCTGTAATTTAATATAATGATAGATGAAGATCACTATATATTTTATAAAACCTATAGAATGTACAAAACAAAAAGTGAACTCTAAAGTAAATTGTGAACTTTAGTTTATAATATCACGTCAATATTGACTCAACAATTGTGAAAAAGAATGTCCTATACTAAAAGGAAATGATAATAATGGGGCAAATTGGGGCTGTGTGTGAGGAAGCTTGGGAATTCTGAATATTTTCATTCAGTTTTTTGATAAACTTCAAATTTCTCAAAATCAAAGTCTTGGTCTATTAATTTTCAAAAATAGAATAAGGCAACTTTTGTAAATGATGGGTATATTGTTAATCTTAATATCACTATAATGGCTCCATGGTTATATAAAATATGTCAAAACTCAGGGCTAAAAAGAAATGAGTCATCAAGCCATGAAGAAGTATGGAGAAAACTTAAATGCATATTTCTAAGTGGAAGAAGCCAATGTGGAAAGACTATGTGGTATATGATTCCAAGCCTTCATATTGCATGACTTTTGGGAAAGGCAAAGCTTAAGAATAAAATTATCAGTGGTTTCCAGAGGTTGAGGGGCCAAAAGGGAGATGATGAATAGGTGGAGTGCAGAGGATTTTCAGAGCAGTGACAATATTTTGTATGATACTGCAATGACATGCATTTAGCAAAACCCATAAATGTGTACAAGACAATGAGTGAAAGGTAACAAAAGGTATAAATGTTAGTTAATAATAATGATTCAGTTGTGACCATTGGTGCAAATTAATCGCAGTTTTGCACTGTTGAACTTTCCTGTTTGATATTGGAATATATTCTTAAATAAATGTGGTTATGTTATAAATAATTTTACTGGGCATTTAGCATTTTATGGTTTTTGTTAATGACATTAATTGATGTGTATTTTTATTTATTTTAGACTAGGAAAATTATGTTAGACAAAAAGCAAATTTGAGCAATTTTTTTATTTGAATTCAAAATTGGTTGTAAAGCAGCAGAGACAACTCGCAACATCAACAATGCATTTGGCCTAGGAACTGCTAACAAACATATAGTGCAGTGCAGGTTCAAGAAGTTTAGATGAGGAGAGCAGTGGCTGCCCATCGGAATTTGACAACAACCAATGGGGAGGATCATCGAAGCTCATCCTCTTACAACTACATGAGAAACTGCCGAAGAACTCAACATCAACAATTCTATGGTCATTCAGCAATTGAAGCAAACTGGAAAGGTGAAAGAGCTTGATAAGTGGGTGTCTCATGAGCTAACCCACCCACTTCCCCCCAAAAAAATGTTGTTTTGAAGTGTTGTCTTCTTTTAATTCTATGCCACAACAATGCACAATTTCTCAATCAGATTGTGACGTGTGCTGAAAAGTGGGTTCTATAGACAACTAGCGAAGACCAGCTCAGTGGTTGGACCAACAAGAAACTCCCAGTTCAGTTCAGTCACTCAGTCGTGTCCTCCTCTTTGCGACCCCGTGAATTGCAGCACACCAGGCCTCCCTTGTCCATCACCAACTCTGGGAGTTCACTCAAACTCATGTCCATCGAGTCAGTGATGCCATCCAGCCATCTCATCCTCTGTCGTCCCCTTCTCCTCCTGCCCCCAATTCCTGCCAGCATCAGAGTCTTTTCCAATGAGTCAACTCTTCGCATGAGGTGGCCAAAGTACTAGAGTTTCAGCTTTAGCATAATTCCTTCCAAAGAATACCCAGGGCTGATCTCCTTTAGAATGGACTGGTTGGATCTCCTTGCAGTCCAAGGGACTCTCAAGAGTTTTCTCCAACACCACAGTTCAAAAGCATCAATTCTTCAGCTCTCAGCTTTCTTCACAGTCCAACTCTCACCTTCATACATGACCACTGGAAAAGCCATACCTTGACTAGATGGACCTTCGTTGGCAAAGTAATGTCTCTGCTTTTGAATATGCTATCTAGGTTGGTCATAACTTTGCTTCCAAGGAGTAAGCATCTTTTAATTTCATGGCTGTAATCACAATCTGCAGTGATTTTGGAGCCCCCAAAAATAAAGTCTGACACTGTTTCCCCATCTATTTCCCATGAAGTGATGGGACTAGATACCATGATCTTAGTTTTCTGAATGTTGAGCTTTAAGCCAACTTTTTCACTCTCCTCTTTCACTTCCCAAAGCCAAACTTGCACCAAAAAGATCATGGTCACTTTTTGGTGGTCTGCTGCTGGTTTGATCCACTACAGCTTTCTGCATCCTAGCAAAACCATTACAACTGAGTAGTATGCTCAGCAAATCGATGAGATGCACCCAAAACTGCAATGACTGCAGCTGGTACTGGTCAACAGATTGGGTCCAATTCTTCTCCATGACAATAACCTGACCTCATTGATTCATAAGATGAATGAATTAGGCTATGAAGTTTTGCCTCATCTACCATTCACCTAATCTCTTGTCAACCACTCCCTCTTCAAGCATCTTGACAAGTTTTTGTGGGGAATATGCTTCCACAACCAGCAGGAGGCAGAAAATACTTTACAAGAGTTTGTCAAATTCTGAAACATGGATGTTTATGGTACAGGAAAAAAAAAAAAAAAAAAAACAACGTATTTCTCATTGGCAAAATGTGTTGATGGTAATGGTTCCTATTTTTATTAATAAAGATATGTTTGAGTCTAGCTATAATGATTTAAAATTCACAGTCCAAAACTGAAGTTACTTCTTCACAATCTAATACCACAGCAATGCATGTTATTAAAACAGGGTAATGTAAGAATAGGAGAGAGATAGTATATGAAAACTCTCTTGCTTTTTTTTTGCTCAACTTTTCTGTAAACCTAAAACTGCTCTGAAACCTAACGTGTATTACTTAAAAAGAAAAGAGAACTCAGTATAAAATAGTCAAAACAAACATTGTTTTCATCTGGGTCAACGCTAGACATTTTGCTTTTTATCATGAACCACAAAATTTGTCAAGGATTTTGGAGAGCCCTTTATTTAAAATATTAGAGAAAAAATGAGCTGTGTTAAGAAATACTGTTATTTCACTTTTAAATATCAGGAAATCAAATAGTGTATTGGGTTGTTCTCTTGGCCAGTTGCTGCAATGGACAGATGGCTTTTCATTATGTTACACAGAAATTCAAGGCTGGTGACAGTGCGCTTGGTATGGATGCTTACTCGTCTGTGAGAGAGTAATTTCTGCTGGTTGGTCAGAGCACATCCTAAATCTTCCCGTACATCTGTGACAACATCTGCCTAAAACAAAATGTTAATGTTTGTATTTTTGCTGGGGAGATATATTCCATCTTATGTCTTCCCAAAGGCAAAATCATTTGCACATAAAATGGGATTTTTTAAACAATTTCAAGGAATTACTTTCTAAATGTATCTCTTCGCATAAAATGTAAAATCTTATTCAGTACTAATTTTGCTTTGCTAGCGTATGTTCCTTACAATTAATTTGGAAATAGTAATTTCTATTTGAAGCAGCTTTGAAAAGCAGAATCAGTGCATCAGCATAGTTATTCATCTAAATACTATGCTTTATGGATAGAAGAAATCTTGAGTAAATGATAAAATTTCATACAGTAAACATTTAAAAGATCCACACATTTAGTGCTTATTCTAAATAGAAATATAATGCATCATGCTTAATACTTTTCTTTGATAAATTAATTTGTACTATTTTTACAACTCAGCAAATTCATTTAAATAATATATTGAGAATTTTTGTTTTGTTATGCAATAGCGTTCTCCTCTAAGTTGAATAATATCATGTGCACATTCATCTGTTTTTGCTTCAATTCTTCCTTTTATATCGCATGTGTGAGTTAGTCACTCAGTCATGTTTGACTCTTTGTCACCCCATGGATTGCAAACAGCCAGGCTCCTCTGTCCTTGGGAATCTCCAGGCAAGAATACTGGAGTGGGTTACCATCACCTTCTCCAAGGGATCTTCCCAACCCAGGGATTGAACTTGGGTCTCTTGCATTGCAGGCAGATTCCTTACCAGCTGAGCCATAAGAGAAGCCCCCTTTTATACTAATTTTCCTTAAATAATACTTGTTAAAGCAATAGATAAATGCATTTAATATAATGTTTGAAACAGATATAGTGAGTGATAATCAAAATGCTTCATGAGGTATTTACTTACTTTTCTCTCTGTTTTCTCATTAGTCTATGATTATTCTTTTTCTTTTTCTTCTTCTTCTTCTTCTTTTTTTTTTTTTCTGGTGTTTTCTTTGCCAGATTGTCAACATTAAACAATTGGCTGCTTGAAATCAGAAGTATAGCAAAGGTCACTCTTCATGCTTATTTTTATATTCATATGCTTGATCAAAAAAATAAACCTACCCACTGGAATTTCTTAGAAAATTTCAAATGAATCTCTTATGTGACAATTATTGAAAATTTGGCTTAGCATAGGAAATTACTGTATAAAAAATTCTAATTCATGTATTCCAAATCTCCTAACTTTTGCTTGCCTTTGCTTTTCACATATTCTGTTCGTATTCCATTAATATGATTATCGGAACTTCAAAGAAAGACAAATGTGCTAGCTGAATGTTTTAATTAACTTTTCATCAGATAATAGTCAAGAGTTTTCTAACAGTGGCTTAGGTTATCAGATATTATAACCTATAATTATATAACCTATAATTGTTAGGTTATCAGATAATTCACCCAAACAAATCACTTCTGTGAAATTCATGGCAATATATTTTAATCTTTTTAACTCCCTAAACACAGCCAGAAAATGATTTTGAAATTAATAAAGATCTAATTTTATCAAGACAACATATTATATTCATCAAAGAGTAAACCTTATCATGCAGGTATTTTTCTTTGTATCATGGAAATCATAGTTCACTTAGGAGTTGGGTTAGCAGCTCCAAGATTTAGGAGTCCTTGTCAGGTAAAGAATATTAAGGCAAATTCATCTTGTGAATCATAGTGAAATTAATCTGTTTCTATAGAGGGACTGGTAAAGAAATAATAATAAGTGTGGGTAGAAAATAAAAATCCAAAGAGTGAGAGAGCAAATATTCTTTGTTATTCATATATAGTCAGATTATTAGACATTTAAGGAGACAATGCATTATGATATATCATCTAGTATTTCTTTTAATGTTTTTTTATGTCACACTTAATTCCTTTATATCACTGTATTAAGAATACAATATGGATCATAAAGGAAATAGAACTTCTTAAAAATTCAAGTATCCAAATTAATTTTGATTGTCCTCCATAATTATGTGAACTGCAACATGTTTGTCTTATTTTTGCATCAATGCAAGGACATGTATCCTCAAGCGTCACACACGGTATCTTAAAGGTACTGTACTCAGTATGTGGGTCTGTGCCAAATGTGCGTATTGAAATAAGGTTTCTGTCATCATGACAAACTTGTATAAATTCAAATCTCAAACTTTCCATTAAATCTTTTCTATTACTTCATTTCCCTGATCTTGGTTCTGGCATTATTCTCCATTCCAGATACAGCCAGAAAATTATAATTAATCAATGATCTTTTTCCTTGCTTGTGCTATATAATTAATTACAAAGTCTTATACATCTTATACATTTACATTTCCTGGTGGCTCAGACGGTAAACCGTCTGCCTACACTGAGGGAGACCCGGGTCCAATCCCTGGGTCGGGAAGATCTCCTGGAGAAGGAAATGGCAACCCACTCCAGTATTCTTGCCTGGAGAATCCCATGGATGGAGGAACCTCGTAGGCTACAGTCCATGGGGTTGCAAAGAGTCAGACACGACTGATTGACTTCACTTCATTTCACTTCATACATTTTAGTTCCTCTTTTTTTCAAACACATCATTTTATTGCCAGGCCCCAAATTGTCTCACTTCAAGTACCTTTCAATAATGACCTCAATGACTACTAGAGAAACTTTTGACATATTAACTATATGTGCTTAAGGAAAACATCATATTCAAGAGAAATATCTTTAATGATACTAATTAAATGCTATCACAAAAAAAAAGTCTAGACATTTCTCCTTTCATATTTTCATGTACATTTTTACAGGGGTAAATTAAAAATAATGTGTTAAAGCTAAATATTTACTATTTCCATACAATGATCCAACTGCTTTCAGTTCAGTTGCTCAGTCGTGTCCAACTCTCCAACCCCATGGACAGCAGCACACCAGGCTTCCCTGTCCATCACCAACTCCTGGAGCCTGCTTAAACTCATGTCCATTGAGTCGGTCATGCCAACAAGCCATCTCATCCTCTGTCATCCCCTTCTCTTCCTGCCTTCAATCTTTCCCAGCATCAGGGTCTTTTCCAATGAGTCAATTCTTCACATCAGGTGGCCAAAGTACTGGAGTTTCAGCTTCAGCATCAGTCTTTCCAATGGTATTTGAGACTGATTTCCTTTTGGATTGACTGGTTTGATCACCTTGCAGTCCAAGGAACTCACGAGAGTCTTCTTGAACACCACAGTCCAAAAGCATCAATTCTTCAGCACTCACCTTTCTTTATAGTCCAATTTTCACATCCATACATGACTACTGGAAAAACCATAGCTTAGACTAGACAGACCTTTGTCAGCAAAGTAATGTCTCTGCTTTTTAATATTCTGTCTAGGTTGGTAATAGCTTTTCTTCTAAGGAGCAAGTGTCTCTTAATTTCATGGCTGTAGTCACCACCTGCAGTGATTTTGGAGCCCAAGAAAATAAAGTCTGTCACTATTCCCATGGTTTCCCAATCTATTTGCCATGACATGATGGGACCATATGCCATGATATTAGTTTTGTGAATGCTGAGTTTTAAGTCAACTTTTTCACTCTCCTCTTTCACTTTCATCAAGGGGCTCTTTAGTTCCTCTTTGCTTTCTGCCATAAGGGTGGTGTTATCTGTATATCTGAGGTTATTGACATTTCTCCCAGCAATCTTGATTCTAGCTTGTGGTTTCTCCAGTCCAGTGTTTCTCATGATATACTCTGCATATAAGTTAAATAAGCAGGGTGACAATATATAGCCTTGACGTACTCCTTTCCCAATTTGGAACCAGTATGTTGTTCCATGTCTGGTTCTAACTGTTCCAATTCCAAAATTAACATATGTTAATTTTATTCACATAGAGCCCCATAAAATTTACTGTTTATTACCCCAATTTTATAAACTGAAGCACATTACTTAAATAAAACTAAGAAACTTAAACTCATAAAATTAAATCATGAATTTCTCATCATAGCTAACATGGTTTCCATGCCTATTACTTTATCAAGTAATAGTTTTCAACTCTGTTTCACTTTGCTGACCATCATCTTTTCCTGTTGACACAATTACATCATGTCACCACTGATATAGCTAAATGGTTTTATGATGAGCATATACATATGTGTTTCTGTATAAATAAACAAATAAAGCAAGAAATATTATATATAATTGTAGGGTTTTAAATATATATATGTATATATATTTGATGGAGAAGGCAATGGCACCCCACTCCAGTACTCTTGCCTGGAAAATCCCATGGATGGAGGAGCCTGGTGGGCTGCAGTCCATGGTATTGCTAAGAGTCGGACACGACTGAGCAAATTCACTTTCACTTTTCACTTTCATGCATTGGAGAAGGAAATGGTAACCCACTCCAGTACTCTTGCCTAGAGAATCCCATGGACGGAGGAGCCTGGTAGGCTGCAGTCCATGGGGTCATGAAGAGTTGGACACAACTGAACGACTTCACTTTCATTTTTCACGTTCATGCATTGGAGGAGGAAATGGCAACCCACTCCAGTGTTCTTGCCTGGAGCATCCCAGGGATGGCAGCTGGTGGACTGCTGTCTATTGGGTCGCACAGAGTTGGACATGACTGAAGTGACTTAGCAGCAGCAGCAGCAGCAGCAGCAGCAGCATATATATTTGAGATTATACTGAAGTCTGTAAGTGGTTCATGTGTATGTCTTTTTATTATACAAATTGCTGAAAATTGATATAAATAATAAATTCAGGCATAAATTAAATTAATTGAATGCCATGCTCAAATTACTCAGGAATAATTATACTAAATTATACTTTCACCTGAAACATGGTGAAAAATCCCTCTTAACATATGAAAGGCATTTAGACCACCATATAGAATTAGTAAATACTGAATGAATGACAGTACAGTAGATTGTATTATTATTTCCATTTATTCACTCATTGTTTCTACAAAAGGATCGAGCTTGCTGTCTCATGTTGTCATGTGATACAGCTTTGTCCAGTGGAAAGAGCAGACTTCCTTTCTACATTCATGGTGAGCTTGGACATAGGACTTGATTTGGTCAGTGGCATAGGAGCAGAGCATTAATGTTGATATACAGGGTAGAAGGCACTGCAAAATTATTTAATGATTAAGACTGATATCAAATAAATGTGCTATCTGAAACAGAAGCCACAAAGAAAAATGGCCTTGCCTAAAATTTAACCTATGCCTAAGATAATCTCTAGAAAGCATCCACTATCACCACAGTCCTAACCTATTCTACAGACATCCTAACTTTATTTCTTGTGCCTGTGTAAGGACATGGAATGTAAGACATGTAAGGCATGTCCTTACACATGCCGAGGACTATCTCCCTTTATGGCTTCTCACAGGAACTTCCTTTTTGGAAAAAAAAAAGTAGATAGAGATTCATTCTAACTTACTTTTAAAGTAATCCCCCCCCAAAAAAAAAATATGATTGGGAAAATTGAAAATTTACTTATGCTAAATGGGACACACTGATTTTATAAACTATGAATAAACATAACCAGGGAAGACATAAGAGAAACTGTAAAACAATAATAATCTTTGTTTCTCAGAAGTGCTCCTGAAAGCTCTCCCCTCTTCTTCAAGGATAATTCTTATGCTGTCTTTCTAAAGGGCTGAAACTTTTTCTGTTTAAATAAATTAATTAAAAAGAAAATGGACTCTGAGTTCAAGATCACACCTGACAGTGCTGTGAGACAACAGGCAATATCCTTAGCTCCTCAACTTTACACACAGCACAACTTCAGATGCCATTCTCATTGGTGAGGTAGATGAATTAGTATCATAGATAAGCAAGACTTCAAACTGACTGTGTTCAGGGAACCACTCTAATACTCTCCAAACTCACTTGCGAACCCTGGGGTAGCAGGGCTGGGTAGCTCCCTGTGCTGCCTGAACGATGTATGCCCTGTTGCAGTGTCCTGGCAATCACAAACTCTTTGTTCCTAGGGTGCACCATGTGTTAGCTCTAAACTGTACTTCTTATGCGTGTTTTCTGACAATCATGGCACGCCCTCAGCCCTGGATGGGTTTCAGGTCAGCTGTAACATACTGGACAGAGTGTTGCTTTGACAGATACCTCAGGCCAAGTAAAAAGGTTAATGCAGAAGCTAAGAAAGCAGTCACTTGACTTTCTACAAGAGATCTTTATATTTAATGAGATTAGTTTTAACTAATCCTGATGGGCATAAATGAGATCAATACGCAGATTGACCTACATAGGTATTACTGAAAATAAATTTTTCTAAAGATAACTAGACTAAGTGTCAAAGGGAGGGACTATATATTAAAAAAAAAAAAAAAAAGGATTAAGATGGCAGATTTGAGACTGCTATCCTGAAAAGGACCTTCCTGAAAGTTTAGCCCTTACCTCGCATCTGGAAACTTGGAATTTGGAAGGATTCCTGCCATTCTCAGAACTGATAAATCTAGCTCAGTGTGCCTTAAATGTCTGTAAAAGCAATGTGGCTTGTATTGAGCAGCTCACTTTCTTGTGGAAGTCTCATATTTTGTACACACTAGGTAGAGGATGATTATATGCCTAGCCTCCTATAAAAACCGTGCCTGAATTACTATATTATATGGTGTCACAATTTTTGCTAAAGGAATTAAGCATTCCTTGTGTGACTCTAGTCAGAGATGACTCTTCATAAGCTTGCACTCCAGACTTTGCCTCATGTACCTATTCCCTTTGTTAATTTTACTGTGTATATTTCTATTCTATTAATAATAAATCATAACCATGAGTACGGCTATATTCTGAATTCTCTTGAAAACCATAAAACATGGGTGTGATCTTGGGAATCCCCAGCACAAAAACTCATCAGTATCAACCATATCAACCATATAATTACATTAAATATAAGTGAATTATTCATGCTAATTAAAGAGGTAAGATTGCAAGACTGAACATATAAAAAGACCCAAATACAAGCCTCCATAAGACACACTTAAATTTCTAAAACACAAATAAATTAAAAACTAAGGAATGGATAAACATATAGCACACACATAATAAGAAAAAAAAAAAAACTACTGTGGCTATATGGGCTTCCCTGGTGGTTCAGCTGCTAAGCTGAGCCTGCAATGTGGGAGACCTAGGTTTGATCCCTTGGGTGGGGATGATCCCTTGGAGAAGGAAATGGCAACCCACTTCCAGTCTTCTTGCCCGTAAAATGCCATGGAGAGAGGAGCCTGGTGGGCTACAGTCCAGCTCTTTTCAATTTTAAATTGTGGCTATCTAAATATCAACAAAATGGACTCTGAATCAATGAATATTAAAAGAGATGCATTTAAGGACACATTTACCATATGACCAAACAATTTCACATTTGATGGTCACATATAAGAAATGAAAACAATTTATACACAAAGCATATGTCAGTTACACTGTATATAACTTATAATTGATATTCTATCAAATATTAGATATGTGTTTTCCTTTATTCTATTGACCACAACAATTGCAGGTGTGTTGGTGAGGTTGAGTTCCTCCTTACTTCTTTTTTCTTCTCACAGACAGTGCCTCCTTTTGTTTACTTTTCCTTTTTTTTAAATTCTCCAATGAAAACCAATATGGCATCAGAATATTCACATCTTGTATTATTTATGTGTACTGTCCTAATGACACACACTAGTGTGTGTGAGCACATGTGTATGTATACATGCCTGTATACATGTACATACATATTGTATAAATATATGTATATTCATATAATATATACGTGTATGTTATCAACAACTGTTATCACTTCCAAGATCATCATTTTAAACATTTCACTATTGATTACCTTCTTCCGTTTTTCAAAATGACTCATTCTAGTATTCTCACACCACCTATTCAACCACTCAGATCAGATCAGGTCAGATCAGCCGCTAAGTTGTGTCCGACTCTTTGCGACCCCATGAATCGCAGCACGCCAGGCCTCCCTGTCCATCACCAACTCCCAGAGTTCACTCAGACTCACGTCCATCGAGTCAGTGATGCCATCCAGCCATCTCATCCTCTGTTGTTCCCTTTTCCTCCTGCCCCCAATCCCTCCCAGCATCAGAGTCTTTTCCAATGAGTCAACTCTTCGCATGAGGTGGCCAAAGTACTGGAGTTTCAGCTTTACATCATTCCTCCCAAAGAAATCCCAGGGCTGATCTCCTTCAGAATGGACTGGTTGGATCTCCTTGCACTCCAAGGGACTCTCAAGAGTCTTCTCCAACACCACGGTTCAGAAGCATCAATTCTTCGGTGCTCAGCCTTCTTCACAGTCCAACTCTCACATCCATACATGACCACAGGAAAAACCATAGCCTTGACTAGACGGACTTTTGTTGGCAAAGTAATGTCTCTGCTTTTGAATATGCTATCTAGGTTGGTCATAACTTTCCTTCCACGGAGTAAGCGTCTTTTAATTTCATGGATGCAGTCACCATCTACAGTGATTTTGGAGCCCCCAAAAATAAAGTCTGACACTGTTTCCACTGTTTCCCCATCTATTTCCCATGAATTGATGTGACCGGATGCCATGATCTTCATTTTCTGAATGTTGAGCTTTAAGCCAACTTTTTCACTCTCCACTTTCACTTTCATCAAGAGGCTTTTTAGTTCTTCTTCACTTTCTGCCATAAGGGTGGTGTCATCTGCATATCTGAGGTTATTGATATTTCTCCTGGCAATCTTGATTCCAGCTTGTGTTTCTTCCGGTCCAGCGTTTCTCATGATGTATTCTGCATATAAGTTAAATAAACAGGGTGACAATATACAGCCTTGATGTACTCCTTTTTCTATTTGGAACCAGTCTGTTGTTCCATGTCCAGTTCTAACTGTTACTTCCTGACCTGCATACAGATTTCTCAAGTGGCAGATCAAGTGGTCTGGTATTCCCATCTCTTTCAGAATTTTCCACAGTTTATTGTGATCCACACAGTCAAAGGCTTTGGCATAATTAATAAAGCAGAATAGATGTTTTTCTGGAACTCTCCTGCTTTTGCCCTGATCCAGCGGATGTTGGCAATTTGATCTCTGGTTCCTCTGCCTTTTCTAAAACCAGCTTGAACATCAGGATGTTCACAGTTCACATATTGCTGAATCCTGGCTTGGAGAATTTTGAGCATTACTAGCATTGAAGGTCAGGAAGGGCAGCGGTGAGGAGATACCCCTCATCCAAGGTAAGGAGCAATGGCTGCGCTTTGCTGGAGCAGCCATGAAGAGATACCCTATGCCCAAGGTAAGAGAAACCCAAGTAAGACGGTAGGTGTTGCAAGAGGGCATCAGAGAGCAAACACACTGAAACCATACTCACAGAAAACTAGTCAATCTAATCACACTAGGACCATAGCTTTGTCTAACTCAATGAAACTAAGCCATGCCTGTGGGGAAACCCAAAATGGGCGGGTCATGATGGAGAGATCTGACAGAATGTGGTCCACTGGAGAAGGGAATGGCAAACAACTTCAGTATTCTTGCCTTGAGGACCCCATGAACAGTATGAAAAAGTAAAATGATAGGATACTGAAAGAGAAACTCCCCAGGTCAGTAGGTGCCCAAAATGCTATTGGAGATCAGTGGAGAAATAACTCCATAAAGAATGAAGGGATGGAGCCAAAGCAAAAACAATACCCAGCTGTGGATGTGACTGGTGATAGAATCAAGGTCCGATGCTGTAAAGAGCAATATTGCATAGGAACCTGGAATGTCAGGTCCATGAATCAAGGCAAATTGGAAGTGGTCAAACAGGAGATGGCAAGAGTGAATGTCGACATTCTAGGAATCAGCGAACTGAAATGGACTGGAATGGGTGAATTTAACTCAGATGACCATTATATCTACTACTGCGGGCAGGAATCCCTCAGAAGAAATGGAGTGGCCATGATGGTCAACAAAAGAGTTCGAAATGCAGTACTTGGATGCAATCTCAAAAACGACAGAATGATCTCTGTTCATTTCCAAGGCAAACCATTCAATATCACAGTAATCCAGGTCTATGCCCCAACCAGTAATGCTGAAGAAGCTGAAGTTGAACGGTTCTATGAAGACCTACAAGACCTTTTAGAACTAACACCCAAAAAAAGATGTCCTTTTCATTTTAGGGGACTGGAATGCAAAAGTAGGAAGTCAAAAAACACCTGGAGTAACAGGCAAATTTGGCCTTGGAATATGGAATGAAGCAGGGCAAAGACTAATAGAGTTTTGCCAAGTAAATTCACTGGTCATAACAAACACCCTCTTCCAACAATACAAAAGAAGACTCTATACATGGACATCACCAGATGGTCAACACTGAAATCAGATTGATTATATTCTTTGCAGCCAAAGATGGAGAGGCTCTATACAGTCAGCAAAAACAAGACCAGGAGATGACTGTGGCTCAGATCATGAACTCCTTTTTGCCAAATTCAGACTTAAATTGAAGAAAGTAGGGAAAACCACTAGACCATTCAACCACTACTTTGGTCAAATCTATTTACACTACCAATACATTTCACTTTCCCTCCCTTTCTCATCATTCTCGGGCTTCCCTGATAGCTCAATTGGTAAAGAATCCACCTGCAATGCAGGAGACCCTGGTTTGATTCCTGTGTCGGGAAGATCCCCTGGAGAAGGGATAGGCTACCCACTCTAGTATTCTGGCCTAAAGAATTCTGTATAGTCCATGGGGTCAAAGAGTTGAATGCAACTGAGTGACTTTCACTTTCACTCATCATTCTCTGTTCCACTGTAGACTTTTAATACTTGGTTCTCAAACTTTCTCTGTCCTTGAAACTACACTTATCCATCACTATTCCCAGGGGACTGACTGGTTCCAGAACCCACAAGGGACATAACATCAGTGGACATCCAAGTCCCACAGTGGGACCTTCATATCCCAGATTCCACATTTGTGGCTTCAACCAACCATGAAGCATGTAGCACTATATTTACTACTGATAAATCCACTCATGAGTGAAACCTTGTAGTTCAAACTGGTGTTGTTCAAGGGTCAACTACAGATCATTTCACACTCAGTAAATGCTCCCAAGAAGAAAATAATAAATAAAACAGCTATGTTCACTCTTTTTATTCTAAGTGAACTGAGGTGCTTATCCATCTCAAGTTGAGTATTATTTCTCCTAGGCATTCTTTTTTTCTCTAATCAATGAACTCTTAATTATCTCTAGGATAACCATTTTCTCTCATCAAATCCCTAACAACTCCTCCTCTCTCTTATCAAGCTGATATCCTGCCATCTATTTTACAGAAAAATACAGAGAATAATAGAAGAAACTAGATTCATTTTCTTTCAGACAATACTCCAACTCATGTACACCTGTTATTAATTCTGCCTGTATTCCTGTTATGCAAGATCACTTGCTGCATAACTCTTCACCTCAGTCTACTCAATGTAAGTCTTAATGTCTTTGTGATTAATTGTACAGTGGACATAAAATTCTCCTACACATTTTTGCTGATGCTCCTTTGCAAGGCCAAAATAAGGCATAAATCTTGGTTACACTTTCAGAATAGTACTTACCCAAAAGACTTATAAATTAGAAATACAGAAACATCACAAAGCAGAAGTTAGAAAGATAACATATAAACTAAGTTATTGCCAGCAATAAATCATATGTAGAATTTATATTCTTCCTGTGATCATGCTCATAAAAGGATTAAACATTCCTATCAAAAATGCTTAATCTGCAGATAAACATGAAGAAACATCAGAAAAATGTAAATTGAGAGACATCCCACAAAAAATACAAATGATACTGAAGATGAGAAAAGACTGAGGAGCTATCAGAACCTATTAAGGGAAATTAAAGAAGCATAATAAGTTCAAGGTAAAATTCTGGACTGGATGTAGGACCAGATTTTCTTTTTCTACAAGTGACACTAGTGGGACAATATATAGTTTTAATATGGTCATCACATGAAATACTGGTACTATATCTAATGCTAATTCATTAATTTCTCTTTTTTTGTCATTTTTTAAAATTTTTATTTTATTTAACTTTACAATATTGTATTGGTTTTGCCATATATCAAAATGAATCTGCCACAGGTATATATGTGTTCCCCATCCTGAACCCTCCTCCCTCCTCCCTCCCCATACCATCCCTCTGGGTCGTCCCAGTGCACCAGCCCCAAGCATCCAGTATCCTGCATCGAACCTGGACTGGCGACTCATTTCATATATGATATTATACATAATTCCTTAATTTCTATAACTACACTGTGGTTAAGGGAACATCTGATTTTTCATCCCTTATCAATAACTAAGAAAAACACATTGAAATATTTACCAGCATAATTCTTCAAGATAATAACAGGAAATTCAACAGTTTTTGCCTTGTTTGCTACAGTATATGAAGGTTACTAACTTCGTTCTGCATGAGAAATATACCTACAGAAATTTACCATTCTGAATTAACTCCCTTGTAGTTCACTTCAAAACTATTTACTAAGCCTTTCAAACATATGGTTTTAAATATGCATATTTTATACAGAAAATTGCTTGAAACATTTCCTTGTTCCTTGAATAACCATTATGTTTATATGCATAAACCAGGAAAGGTCTAATTGCTATTTGCATGGATTATTTACAGCTAAGTGGTCTATGAAGAAATAAGAGTCCATAAAAATGCTATTGTGTACAAAAACCAATCTGTCTTGCTCATTTTAATTGGGTGTGAGTATATCAGTTTATATATTTTAGAAACATAGCCATAGAAATGTTTCTCACAAAGAACAAAGTTATAGAATTAATCTGTCAACTAAAGGCTTTAATGAAATTTCTCTATCGAATGTTTTATTTTCAAAGAAAACTAGGTTTGCTGTTTCCAAAAGATCTGTCACTGCAAATGTAAATATATATTTTAAAAATTACTACGATTCCACTTATATTCTGTAGAACATACTTGTCATTTTATGTGATATCACTGTAATAGTAACTAAACTTATCTAACATCAGTGGTCACAAGGGAGTGATATTGTTGTTGTTGTTGTTTTCTTTCATTTATTTAGCCAAAATATTTGAGGTTTTACAAACAGAGAAATGGCTAATACATATGTACTATACTCAGGACATTCACACTCAAGGAGAACAGAGGACCTTCTTGGCCTTTAACTTGTTTCAATGGTAAAAGAATATGATTCTACTCTACTCTGACCTGACTTCAACTGAAAAGCTATTTTCCACACCCACTTTACCTCACAGGGAAAATGGGAAACACTCCACTCATGTTATAGTGATATCTATCATTGTAGTGGCATAAATTTAGCACAGAGTTTAAAGTTCTTAGAAATTTGGTAATATTATTGTTACTTACTATGTTTGAAAACCTTCAATTCACATAGTCTGTATACCTGAATCTCCTAGCAGTTTTGATAGCATCTCATCATTTCCAAATTTACTTTCCTTATGATTAAACTTCTTCAAGAACCTTATAATTTTCAATAACTAATTTATGCTATTATAACTATAACTAATTCATTCAGTAAATAATTAATGTTTTATTAATGTTAATTTGACATTTATCTGTTTTCCTCCTTGTAGGCTTTATTCATTTTCTTATGTGTAGTAAACTAGATCGCTTATTTTCCCAATGAAGTCATTCTCATGTTATATCCCTTTCTTTTTTCTTTCTTCCCCATGATTACATATCTTGATTTCTCTAATAGATTTATATTTGTATGGTATTTCTTCATCCATTCTCTTTCCCTTCCAAACCATTTTATATTTTTTATAAATTTATTAAAATTTGAAAGCCCTGTATTGACCTTGGAACTTGTAACTACTTAGGAAATATCTCCTTAGACTGATATTCAGAATTTGCAAAAATTTAAGCTAGGTTTCACTATTCAATCTTATCTGCCCAACATAATTCTTCTGTTCAGTTCCTAAGGTATTATGTGCTTTAATCTTGCACATGTTATGCTCAAGCTTCATAGAAGGTGTTTATATACCTTATTCTCCTATTCACTAATCCTGACATACATAGTTCAGATCAGGATGATGAAGCTTTCTTTAATGAATGAGTCTTCTTTTATCTTCCCACCTCTGAGCTTCTGCAACAATTATTTAAAAATTTAAATCACATCATGTCTTTATGGTTCCATAATTGCTATGTGTGTTTATTATATAAGATCCCAAATGTTATGAAACAAGGAATATGTTTTATGGAGAGACATGTCTTTCAAATTTACAGTCAACTAGGATATTAGGATTTGTTTTAATAATAAATATACCTAGTTTTCACTTAACTTTTCTATATTGATTTAGAATTTCTGGTGGCTCAGATGGTAGAGAATCTGCCTGCAATATGGGAGACCTGTGTTTGATCCTTGGGTTCAGGAGATCCCCTGGAGGAGGGCATGGCTTCTCACTCCAGTATTCTTGCCTGGAGAATCCCATGGACAGAGTCTGGTAGGCTACAGTCCACGGGGTCACAAGCAACTGGACACTACTGAGCAACCAGGCATGCGGGATATTAGGATTTCTTTTGGCAATAATTATACCTAGTTTGCCCCTGCTGCTACTGCTGCTAAGTCGCTTCAGTCATGTCCGACTCTGTGAGACCCCATTGATGGCAGCCCATCAGGCTCCCCCGTCCCTGAGATTCTCCAGGCAAGAATACTGGAGTAGGTTGCCATTTCCTTCTCCAATGCATGAAAGTGAAACGTAAAGTGAAGTCGCTCAGTCGTGTCCGACTCTTCTTGACCCCATGGACTGCAGCCTACCAGGCTCTTCCATCCATGGGATTTTCCAGGCAAGAGTACTGGAGTGGGTTGTCAATTGCCTTCTCCAGTTTGCCCCTACCTTTTCTTTATTGATTTAGAATTTCTTAGTTATCTTGACTGGAAATAAACATTTTTAACATGTATACCCAAGTGACTCTTTTTTGCATTATTAATAAATTGTGAGGACTTTGGTATAATGGAAAATGATTTTGGAGTAAAAGTTAGAATTTCCTTGAGCTTTAGGGTTTTTCTGCTGTGTAAAATGAGTTTAATCTTTATTGCATTGGTTGGTCTTGATAAATTATATGTTTTTAATGGATATGACAAACAAATATCCAAAGTGAGCATGGTGCTCAGTAGCTCATTCATGTTTGAGTCTTTGTGACCCCATGGACTGCAGCCCACCAGGCTCTTCTGTCCTTGGTGTTTTTCAGGCAAGAGTACCAGAGTGGGTTGCCATTGCCTTCTTCGGAAACAGGGTAATTACAGGTAAAATCAGTTAAGATTTTAACTGTCGAGTCCTTTATCCAGTATGACTGGTGTCCTAATAAGTGATGTAAATGGTCAGAAGTAGAGAAGACGTGAAGATACACAGGGAGAAGATATAGTAATGTGACAATAGAAGCAGAGACTGAAGCTATTTCATAACAGCCAAGGGATGCCTGAGGCCATCAGAACCTGGAAGAACCAAGAAAATATGCTCCCCTACAGGTTTCTGCGGAGGCATGATTTTGCCAACACACTTATTCAAATTTCTGGCTTCCAGAATCAAGAGAAAATTAATTTATGTTATTTTAAGGCACCTAGCTTCTGGTATTTTCTTATGGCACCCAAAGGAACATGATATACTAGATAAGAGGAATATAGGCCTTATTTTTGTGCTTTTTACATTTCCTTCTTGTTCTCTGTATTTTTCAAATGTTTTAAAATAAGTACATTTTTATAATTGAAAACATGTGTTTATCATACTAGATAAAGCTGTACTAGATATATAAGGTTATACTGCATTTTTTGTGGATTTTGCCCAAAGAGTTTTAAAGCAATGCCTCCAAATTAGATAAGGATTTCAAGAATTGCATATTACCAATTAAAAAAAAAGAAAATGAGAAATAATAGAACTCTGCAATATTGCATGGTGGAATATAGAAGGTAAACTGTCTATCAGGGTCAAGTAGGGATCTATAAAGACTGATTAATCTTCTAGGGAAGAGGAATGAGATTTTGATAGAGGGTTTTTTTTTGCTTAAAGGCTATTTAAGCCATGGGCTATCTCTAGAATTTCAGTAAAAGGCAAGGATAATTATAAAATATGAACAGTTTGCTTTTCGGAGAATGCAAAGAATAATTGACTGTATGCTGCTTGGGGGAACAACTGTTTTCAAAGTTCTGACTGTAATCATATATTGTATTTTATATTCCTAGACAATAATGACAATATTTTGATGATACAGAATGGGTTGTATATTCTTTCATTATAAATTATACATATATGTTCTTCAATGAGTCATAAATAAATTTTACAATTTAGAGACTAGAATGTATTTCTCATTTTCTACAACTTTATTTTACCATATTTTGCAAGTTCTTATATCATTTGCCTGTTTCCTGATAAAATCATATAATCTTTCAGTTTCAGTTCAGTTGCTTAGTCGTGTCCAATTCTGCGCGACCCCATGAACTGCAGCATGCCAGGCTTCCCTGTCCATTATCAATTCCCAGAGCTTGATCAAACTTACCTTCATTGAGTTGGTGATACCATCCAACCATCTCATCCACTGTTGTCCCCTTTTCCTCCTGTTTCCTCCTTATAATAAAAATTGAATAACTCAAGGTTCTTTTTTTTTTCTCATGATATTGGTTTTTCAGAGTTTAAATATGACTTTCCCACTTATATCTGAAATCCTGGTTTCAACCCTTTTTCCAAATCTAATTTTTTAATCTTTCTGTTCATATCTGGGTAGTCTTTGCTACTACTCAAGCCCATGTGTTTTATGACATTGCTCTCTTCCATCTAGCACAAGTATACTACATTATTCTATCCAAGAGAGGATATAAATTAGTCATCAGAGTTCTTATACAGTAAAATTAATTTCATACTTAAGAATAAATACTCAATGAGTGAGTATTTTGCAATGGGAACATAAAGAACATGAACAACCAAATAGGATTAGGAACAACATGCCTTTTAAGGCAGGTAGACACTGTTATTTACAGGAAAATTGGCTTTTGCTAACAAACAATATGATTTTTGATATATACATTTTTAATAGAAATGAAAGCAGAGTTAAAATTATTTTTAATGTAACAGAGGGGAGCTTGTCCTAGACATCGGAAAACCATGAAGGGATATTAGAAGAGAAAAATATCTGATACTAACTTTGGAATTTCTTTGCTGTGAAGTAGACTTTGTAAAAACAAACACATAAAACAAAACAAAACTTCCTTTTCTTTGCTCTGCATTATTTTGTCTTTATTTCTGTATAATATTCTGATGAAAAGTTTAAATTGCTAGTAAATATTTTGTGGGATGATATTATCTGGAAGGGCTCAAATAAGAGCTACTACTGCAGCCAGGTTGGTCTGCAGAGAAAAAAGAGAGAAAACACATGCTCTAACAGACTTCACCATTTGTGCTAAGAGAGTAAAAATGCAATATGTACAAAATATGAAGTGAGTCTCAAAGACTCATTCCTTTACCTGCCTTATATGGTTTAATTTTATTTAATCCTCCTCTCTGAAAACTCTCTTTTCCAAAGTTAATGCATTAGTTTTATCTCATTAAAGTGAAATTGTATAACAAAAATTTTCTACTAAGGTAAAAATGTATCACTGACACACACAAACACATACATAAACATTCTATGCTTATCATAATCCATTATGCTTTTAAACAGTTTTTATTCCACTGAAGTTTACATTTCTAGCCCATTGGCAACATTCAATGATCAATTTCTTTTTAAATGATATTGAGAAATGTCAGTTCAGTTGGCACTGAGATGGCTATTGAGTTCACTGAGATAAGCAGCTAACAAGCATAGGTTCTGATAAAATATACTAAGAAATACAATCATCATCAATTAGTTAATAAAAATATTAAATTATATATTAAGACATGTGTTATTATGAATTATAGTTAATTCTCCAAAGGGAAAATTGAAAGGGTCTCTATGAGGGTATAAAAAAGCACAAAACATGTAAATGGAGGAGGGTGGGAGAGATCTTAAGAAGGAAGGTCTCTTAGGAAGGAATCACTCTTAGGAAGACAAAATTGAGGAGAGGCCTGAAGACTGATGTGGTAGATTGTTTGTAAAAAAATTGCTTTAATAATGCTTTCTATCTCTTTAAGTATATTTTTGTATGATGAGACCTTGCCACTACTTATATTAAGGAGTGGAATTTATTCTGAGCCCAAATTTGGCCATATAACTTACTTTTGCCAATTGGGCAATAACAAGAATGACCACAAGCAGAAATTTGAAGGTGCTGGTGCATACAGGTTTGCCTTCTCTTGCTGCTGGGAACCTTTATCCATTATATAAACAAGCTTAGGCTAGCGCATGAAGGGTCAGAGATCAGGAGGACAGACATGACAGATGAGGCAGCCAG
Organism: Bos mutus; assembly: GCF_027580195.1. NCBI lineage: Eukaryota > Metazoa > Chordata > Mammalia > Artiodactyla > Bovidae > Bos > Bos mutus. The sequence continues at coordinate 9,514,265 of NC_091622.1, forward strand.
TATACCTAAGGACCCAGATATGTGAATGAGTTCATGGAGCTCATTCAGTTCCAGCCAATACAGAACAGATCAAAAGGATCTTTCAACCAAACCACAAAGTCATGAGAAAAAAAATAATAAAAAAATATTTGTGGTATTAATCTGAGCTCAGAAATCAGAGGAAATGGGTGTGAATGGTGCTGGAACTTATTTGCACTGTGGAATTTCCTGACAGGGTTAGAGAGGTTTAGGAGGCTACTGAACCCACCTCTGCCCACAGACACATAGACCCACAGCTAAATACGAAATTTTTTCTGAAAGAAATCTAAAATCTACCTGAGCTACTCCTACGTTTGGCAAACAAATTAGAAAACTTGCATATCCAGATGGGGGAAGCTGAGACACAGTATCACCAAAAACTCTACCCCTTGGTCTTGCGGCCCACAAGCAGGAAGCAACTCAAAACCCTGAGCTTCTTCTCTTTGAAGTCTGATGGCTGTAGGTCCACATGCAGCACCCAAACTTTTAAGACTTTTGCCTAAGTGATGTGCACCCAAAATGCCTAGTCTTAATGCCAGCAAGGCTTGTGTCCAAGAGGTCCTGCCTACAAAGCTGTTAAGAAGTTCTTAAAGGGCTTGCTAGACTCACATGGCTAATCCCCAGGGTCTGTTGCAAACTCAGCAGGTTGAAACATTTCACACTTTTCCTGCAAGAGGCCTATTTGTTGCTGTTGTTGTTTAGTCGCTACTTTGTATCTGACTCTTTTATTCCACCCCATGGCCTGTGGCCTGCCAGGCACCTCTGTCAGGATTCCCAGGCAAGAATAGTGGAGTGGGTTGCCATTTCCTTCTAGAGGGGATCTTCCTGGCCCAGGGATTGAACCCGTGTCTCCTTCATTGGCAGACAGATTCTTTACCACTGAGCCATCAGGGAAGCCTGTAGCTATGGCCTGAGGGGCAGGACTGAAATTTAGGAAAACAGCTAGAGACTGAGGGCAGAACTGGCATCAGTGGCAGGTGGTGGAGCTCAGCAGTGGCATCTTTGGTCTCTTCCTCCACCTGTCCAGGTATCGCTGTATCTCTTGAAACAGATTTTGTGGACAAGTCTGGGCATAGTGTTATTGGCCACAGATATGGCATATGTCTCTGGATTACCTGGCTCTAGTGCCCAGGGTGAGAGCATTCATGGCTTCCACAGGACTGTAGTAGACTAAAGTGGTTCCTTATATGTACACAATTTTATTCTGGGACATTTATTGAACAGTCACAGCTGCCTGATACAGTTGTGTAGAGACAAAGCAAAACAGCTAGTGCTGGGATGTTTGGGGCTGGAGGACCAGGACTTGGCAAGTCTAGAACTGAATCTGTTTTTCAACCACTGTGATAAACAGTATGGAGATTCCTGAAAAAATTAAAAATAGAATGACTGTATGATCCAGCAATTACACTTCTGGATACAAGTTCACAGGAAATAAAATCAGTGTCTTAAACAGATATCTTTTTTCCCATATTTACTGCAGCATTACTCACAATAGTCCATATATGCAAACAAGCTGTGTCAATCAACACATGAATGTTTGCAGAAAATGTGATATATATTAGAATATCATATAATATTTCATATATAGTATATAATATTCCATAATATATAATGGGATATTATTCATCCTTAAAAAAGAAGGAAATCCTGCCATTCATGACAAAAACACAAATGAAGCCAGAGTGTATTACCTGGAATAAATGAACCTGGAGTAAGAGAAACAAATCAGACAGAGAAATGTAAATACTATACAGTGATGCTTATATGTAGAATCTAAAAACATTGAACTCATAGAAGAAAAAAGAAAAAATAGGACAGTGGTTGCCAGGGACTGAGAGGTGAAGGAAACTGGAAGATGCTGGTCAAATTATATAAACTTTCAGTAAGATGAATAAGTTCTGGGAACCTAATGCATAGCATGGTGGTTACAGTTAATAATAATGTATTATTGAAAATTGCCTAAACAGTAGATACTAAGTATTTTTACCACACATACCCAAAGGTAACCCTGGGAGGTGACTGGTATGTTAATTAATTTGATGTGGTAATCATTTCATAATGTACATATATTAGAACATCACGATGTACACCTTAAATGCACAAAACTTTTACTTATCAATTATACCTCTATAAAGCTTCTGCTGCTGCTGCTCTTGCTGCTAAGTCGCTTCAGTCATGTCGACTCTGTGCGACCCCATAGACGGCAGCCCACCGGGTTCCCCCGACCCTGGGATTCTCCAGGCAAGAACACTGGAGTGGGTTGCCATGGCCTTCTCCAAAGCATGAAAGTGAAAAGTGAAAGGGAAGTCGCTCAGTCGTGTCTGACTCTTAGCGACCCCATGGACTGAAGCCTACCAGGCTCCTCCACCCATGGGATTTTCCAGGCAAGAGGACTGGAGTGGGGTGCCATTGCCTTCTCCTCCATAAAGCCAGAAAACTTAAAATATTTGGAAAATGTTCCCTGTGGATTAATTAATAACACGGAACAAAAGAGTCAGAGTGAGGCAACATCTAGGTCATATCACTCCTAATAGGTTGTGGTAAAATCTTGCAGCTTTGGGAAAAGTCTTAATGGGGATGTTAGGCTTAGAAAAAAGGACAAAGAGCAATACTGTAGCAATTCTGCTGCTGCTGCTGCTAAGTCACTTTAGTTGTGTGTCTGACTCTGTGTGACCCCAGAGATTTGCAGACTGAAGAAGGATACCAACAAAGGAATGAAAGTATATACACTTTTAATATTCTATTTCTTCCTTTCACCTGAAGAATTGTTCCTGAAGCTAGTAATGATTTTACGTAATCTTCAAGGTTGAAGAATATAATCTATTGTCACTGAAATACAATGATATTGTCTATTAAGTTAATGGTGCTAACTTTGAGAATGATAACATTCTGCTATATTTCAGAAGCTAAAGAGTTGTTTATAAATAACTGGCAGTTTTGAATTATTTCACTTTAATGTACCTATTTGTCAAATCTCTCCTCTATAAGAGGTCACAGTCCCTCAGCTCAAGGTGTAAAACTGATAGTATCCACAGAAAAATAAAAAATGTAGGACAGCAGATATGAGAGCAATATCCCCTGAAGCACAATGTATTAAGTGCCTTTATTAGTATGCATAAGCTAGACACTGAAAAAATATAACTTTGTCTTGATTTGCAGTGTACTTAAAACGACAAATAATTGATTCTCCCTTATAGATAACAATACTTAAAAAAAAGTAATGTTGATTTAGTCAAAAGTAAATTCATGCTGATTACTGATTATATTGAGGGGCATAAAATTACTTGACTAGTGATTCAGCAAAGATAATATAAAACTAAGCATATATTAGCATATTTTAAAAATATGTTTGCCAAGAGAACTGATACAAATCCTCTCAAAATAGTTTGACATAATAGAACAGATATATAATCCATATTTTGAATTACTATTTGCTCACAAACAATACATTTAACATAATACCAACACTCAGAAACTGTGTATTAATATAAATAATAATAATAAAGAGAACACCATATAAAACAGTAACAGTGATTTAAGACATAAATTTTAATAAATATTACAATCATATGTCAATTTTATTTGCTAGCAAATAAATAAATTTAAGATTTATTAAATTTATTAAATAAACAAATGAGCAAGGAGCTTGGTTGTGACCTTTAGAATAAAAGAGTGAAAGTTAGAAAGTTAAGTGACTATCAAAGATTTTGTCACACTGCTTAAATTCTGTAAGTAAGGAGAAAAAGATCTTTAAAAAATTGTTGCTCCAGTTTTTGCACTGACATGTAAAGAGCTTAAAAGTCATCAATACTGTATTCATAATGAAAAGAAGAAAAAAAGAGGCTGAACAAAATAAAAATCATTAACTTTTCTTAGATTTATTAGAGAATTGAAGTAACAGGGCAAACCACTACTTTGAAAAATGGAGAGGGAGGAAAATACAAAGAGCCACAGTCATCATCAGCTTACCTGTAGCAGAAGTCACTGCGGCCAGCGATTGACAGAGATACTTAAACCGGTTTTGACAGATTGCTGGAGGATGACTGTTTTGGAGGCTGAGGACTACCCTGGAATTAAAATTTTCTAGGGACCTAGTATTAGGGATCACTACCAGAAACCTCACAAGGTTCTCTTGACTGAGACTGGAGAAAAAAATCCTGTTGTGTCAAGTAGGAAGAACAGGAAAGTAATCATTTTAAAATATACTCACAACATTCTCGATAACCAGGGCATACTCTCAGTGGAATCTACTTTGCCAAACACTATGTGACCTGAGAAAAGGAAAGTGGACAATTCTATTTCCTTCTAGAAATAAAATATCTACAAATAAATGCTGGAGAGGCTGTGGAGAAAAGGGAACCCTCCTACACTGTTGGTGGGAACATAAGTTGATGCAGCCACTATGGAAAATGGTATGAAAGCTTCTCAAAAAGCTAAAAGTAGAGAGGCCATATGATCCAACAGTCCCACCCTTGGCATATATCTGGACAGTACTACAATTTTAAAAGATATATGCACCCCTTATGGCAGAAAGTGAAGAGGAACTAAAAAAGCCTCTTGACGAAAGTGAAAGAGGAGAGTAAAAAAAGTTGGCTTAAAGCTCAACATTCAGAAAATGAAGATTATGGCATCTGGTCCCATCACTTCATGGGAAATAGATGAGGAAACAGTGGGAACAGTGTTAGACTTTACTTTTCTGGGCTCAAAAATCACTGCAGATGGTGATTGCAGCCATGAAATTAAAAGATGCTTACTCCTTGGAAGGAAAGTATTAACCAACCTAGATAGCATATTCAAAAGCAGAGACATTACTTTGCCAACAAAGGTCCGTCTAGTCAAGGCTATGGTTTTTCCAGTGGTCATGTATGGATGTGAGAGTTGGACTGTGAAGAAAGCTGAGTGCCAAAGAATTGATGCTTTTGAACTGTGGTGTTGGAGAAGACTCTTGAGAGTCCCTTGGAGTGCAAGGAGATCCAACCAGTCCATCCTAAAGGAGATCAGTCCTGGGTGTCTTTGGAAGGAATGATGCTAAAGCTGAAACTCCAGTACTTTGGCCACCTCATGAGAAGAGTTAACTCATTGGAAAAGACTCTGATGCTGAGAGGGATTGGGGGCAGGAGGATAAGGGGTCAACAGAGGATGAGATGGCTGGATGGCATGACTTACTCGATGGACATGAGTTTTGAGTGAACTCCGGGAGTTGGTGATGGACAGGGAGGCCTGGCGTGCTGAGGTGCAAGGGGTCGCAAAGAGTTGGACATGACTGAGCAACTGAACTGAACCGAACTGATGTTCATAGAAGCGCGCCAGCTGGGACAGACTGTGCAAAAGCCTGGCCGAGAGGGGCTGCCCCTAGCCCAAGGTCAGGAGAGGTGACCAAGATTTTCAGGCTGCATTGGCACAGGAGTGGCCGAGAGGAGCTACCCCATGCCTGAGGTCAGGGGCGGTGGCCGAAAGGAGTCATGGCTGCATGGGCATAGGAGGGCTGAGAGGAGCTACTCCTCATTCAAGGTCAGGAGGGGCGGTGGTGAGGAGATACCCCTCATCCAAGGTAAGGAGCAGTGGCTGCACTTTGCTGGAGCAGCTGTAAAGAGACCCCATGACCAAATAAGAGAAACCCAAGTAAGACATTAGGTATTGTGAGAGGGCATCAGAGGGCAGACACACTGAAACCATAATCACAGACAACTAGCCAATCTGATCACACAGAACACAGCCTTGTCTAACTCAATGCGACTAAGCCATGCTGTGTGGGGCCACCCCAGACGGGTGGGTCATGGTGGAAAGGTCTGGCAGAATGTGGTCCACTGGAGAAGGGAATGGCAAACCACTTCCGTATTCTTGCCTTGAGAACCCCAGGAACACTATGAAAAGGCAAAATGATAGGATACTGAAAGGGGAACTCCCCGGGTCGGTAGGTGCCCAATATGCTACTGGAGATAGGTGGAGAAATAACTCAAGAAAGAATGAAGGGTTGGAGACAAAGAAAAAACAATACCCAGTTGTGGATGTGACTGGTGATAGAAGCAAGGTCCAATGCTGTAAAGAGCAATATTGTATAGGAACCTGGAATGTCAGGTCCATGAATCAAGGCACACTGGAAGTGGTCAAACAGGAGATGGCAAGAGTTAATGTCGACATTATAGGACTCAGCAAACTAAAATGGACTAGAAAGGGTGACTGTAACTCAGATGACCATTATATCTACTACTGTGGGCAGGAAACCCTTAGAAGAAATGGAGTAGCCATCATGGTCAACAAAAGAGTCCGAAATGCAGTACTTGGAGGCAATCTCAAAAATGACAGAATGATCTCTGTTCGTTTCCTGTTGAAAGGCAAACCATTCAGTATCAGAGTAATCCAAGTCTATGCCTCAATCAGTAATGCTGAAGAAGCTGATGTTGAATGGTTCTATGAAGACCTACAAGACCTTTTAGAAATAACACCCGAAAAAGATGTCCTTTTCATTATAGGGGATTGGAATGCAAAAGTACAAAGTCAAGAAACACCTGGAGTAACAGGCAAATTTAGCCTTGGAATATGGAATGAATCAGGGGAAATGCTAATAGAATTTGCCAAGAGAACACACTGGTTATAGCAAAAACCTTCTTCCAACAAAACAAGAGAAGCCTCTACACATGGACATCACCATATGGTCAAAACTGAAATCAGATAGATGATATTCTTTGCAGCCAAAGATGGAGAGGCTCTATACAGTCAGCAAAAACAAGACTGGGAGCTGACTGTGGATCAGATCATGAACTTCTTATCATCAAATTCAGACTTAAATTGAATAAAGTGGGGAAAAACACTAGACCATTCAGGTATGACTTAAATCAAATCCCTTATAATTATACAGTGGAAGTGAGAAATAAATTTAAGGGACTAGATCTGATAAGACAGAGTGCCTGATGAACTATGGATGGAGTTTTGTGAGATTGTACAGGAGACAGGGATCAAGACCATCCCTATGGAAAAGAAATGCAAAAAAGCAAAATGGCTGTCTGAGGAGGCCTTACAAATAGGCCTCTGAAAAGAAGAGAAGAGAAAAGCAAAGGAGAAAAGGAAAGATATAAGCATCTGAATTCAGAGTTCCAAAGAATAGCAAGGAGAGATAAGAAAGCCTTTCTCAGTGATCAATGCAAAGAAATAGAAGAAAACAACAGAATGGGAAAGACTAGAGACATCTTCAAGAAAATTATAGTTACCAAGGGAACATTTCATGCAAAGATGGGCTTGATAAAGGACATAAATGGTATAGATCTAACAGAAGAATACACAGAAGAACTGTACAAAAAAGAGCTTCACAACCCAGATAATCATGGTGGTGTGATCACTCACCTAGAGCCAGACATCCTGGAATGTGAAGTCAAGTGGGCCTTAGAAAGCATCACTACAAACAAAGCTAGTGGAGGTGGTGGAATTCCAGTTGAGCTATTCCAAATCCTAAAGATGATGCTGTGAAAGTGCTGCACTCAATATAAAAGCAAATTTGGAAAACTCAGCAGTGGCCACAGGACTGAAAAAGGTCAGTTTTCATTCTAATCCCAAAGAAAGGCAATGCCAAAGAATGCTCAAACTACTGCACGATTGCACTCATCTCACACGCTAGTAAATGCTCAAAAATCTCCAAGCCAGGCTTCAGCAGTATGTGATCCATGAACTTCCAGATTTTAAGCTGGTTTTAGAAAAGGCAGAGGAACCAGAGATCAAATTGCCAACATCCGCTGGATGAGGGAAAAAGCAAGAGAGTTCCAGAAAAACATCTATTTCTGCTTTATTGACTATGCCAAAAACTTTGACTGTGTGGATCACAATAAACTGGAAAATTCTGAAAGAGATGGGAATACCAGACCACCTGACCTTCCTCTTAAGAAACCTATATGCAGGTCAGGAAGCAACAGTTAGAACTGGACATGGAACAACAGACTGGTTCCAAATAGGAAACGGAGTATGTCAAAGCTGTGTATTGTCACCCTGCTTATTTAACTTCTATGCAGAGTACATCATGAGAAACACTGGGCTGGAAGAAGCACAAGCTGGAATCAAGATTGCCGGGAGAAATGTCAATAACCTCAGATATGCAGATGACACCACCCTTAGTAGCCAAGACAAGGAATCAACCTAAGTGTCTATGGATAGGTGAATGACTAAGGAAGAAGTTGCACATACATACAGTGGAATAGTACTTGGCCATGAAAATAAATTAAATAAAGCCATTTGCAGCAATGGGCTTCCCTGGTGGCTCAGCATTAAAGAATCTGCCTCCCAATGCAGGAGATTTAGGTTTAATTCCTGGGTAGGGAAGATCCCCTAGAGAAGGAAATACAACCCACTCCAGTATTCTTGCCTAGGAAATCCCATGAACAGAGGAGGCTGGTGGGCTACTGTACATAGGGTTGCAAAGAGTCAGACATGACTTAGCAACTAAACAACAACAAATTTGAAGCAACATGGATGGGCCTAGAGAATCTCATACTAAGTAAAGTAAGTCAGAACAGAAAGATAAATACTATATGATATTATTTACACATGGAATCTAGAATATGACACAAAAGAACATACCTACAAAATATAAACAGACTAGCAGACACAATAGCACCCCACTCCAGTACTTTTGCCTGGAAAATCCCGTGGACGGAGGAGCCTGGTGGGCTGCAGTTCATGGGGTCGCTAGAGTCGGACACGACTGAGCAACTTCCCTTTCACTTTTCACTTTCATGCATTGGAGAAGGAAATGGCAACCCACTCCAGTGTTCTTGCCTGGAGAATCCCAGGGATGGGGAAGCCTGGTGGGCTGCCGTCTATGGGGTCGCACAGAGTCGGACACGACTGAAGCGACACAGCAGCAGCAGCAGCAGACACAGAGAACATACCTGTGGCTGCCAAGGGCAGAGAGTGGGAAGGGATGAAGTGGGAGTTTGGGATTAACAGATGTAAACTCATGTATATCAAATGGATAAATAACAAGGTCTTACTGTATTACACAGGGAACTATATTTAATACAGTTAAATATAAACTGTAATGGAAAAGAATTACAAAGAATGTGTATATAAATATATATATATGTATATGTATAACTACATCACTTTGCTATATAACAGAAATTAACACAGCATAAATTAACTACACTTCAATTTAAAAAATACTGTATTTGTCTAAGAAAATACAATATCATATCATTTTATATGTAGAATTTTTAAAAATATAGCAAGCTAGTGACTGTAACAAAAATATAAGCAGACTCACAGATCCAGAGAACGAACTAGTGGTTACCAGTGTGGGGATATAAATATAGGGATGGGAGAGTGAGAAGCACAAACTGTTGGTGTAAGATACCATCAAGGATATATTGTACAACACAGGGATTATAGCCAATATTTTGTAATAACTGTAAATGGAAAATAACATTCAAAATTTCCATAAAATTAAAAATTATAATAAATATTTTAAATAGATAAAGAAAGAATACATCTATGTTACTAGGTAGAATATTTGAAAATATTTATTCTATTAGATATGAGCTATACTATAATGAATGATTTAGGTCATACCTGAATGGTCTAGTGGTTTTCCCTACTTTCTTCAATTTCAGTCTGAATTTGGCAATAAGGAGTTCATGATCTGAGCCACAGTAAGCTCTTGGTCTTGTTTTTGTTGACTGTATAGAGCTTCTCCACCTTTGGCTGCAAAGAATATAATCAATCTGATTTCGGTGTTGACCATCTGGTATTGTCCATGTGTAGAGTTCTCTCTTGTGTTGTTGGAAGAGGGTGTTTGCTATGACCAATGCATTTTCTTGGCAAAACTCTATTAGTCATTGCCCTGCTTCATTCCGTATTCCAAGGCCAAATTTGCCTGTTCAACTCCAGGTGTTTCGTGACTTCCTACTTTTGCATTACAGTCCCATATGAAAAGGACATTTTTTTGGGTGTTAGTTCTAATAGGTCTTGTAGGTCTTCACAGAACTGTACAACTTCAGCTTCTTCAGCATTACTGGTTGGGGCATAGACTTGGATTATTCTGATATTGAATGGTTTACCTTGGAAACAAACAGAGATCATTCTGTCGTTTTTGAGATTGCATCCAAGTACTGCATTTCGAACTCTTTTGTTGACCATGATGGCTACTCCATTTCTTCTGAGGGATTCCTGCCCACAGTAGTAGATATAATGGTCATCTGAGTTAAATTCACCCATTCCAGTCCATTTTAGTTAGCTGATTCCTAGAATGTCAACGTTCACTCTTGCCATCTCTTGTTTTACCACTTCTAATTTGCCTTGATTCATGGACCTGACTTTCCAGGTTTCTATGCAGTATTGCTCTTTACAGCATCGGACCTGCTTCTATCACCAGTCATATCCACAACTGGGTATTGTTTTTGCTTTGGCTCCAACCCTTCATTCTTTCTGGAGTTATTTCTCCACCTATCTCCAGTAGCATATTGGGCACCTACTGACCTGGAGAAATTTGGAAAACTCAGCAAATTTGGAAAAAACTCAGCAAATTTGGAAAACTCAGCAGTGGCCACAGGACTGGAAAAGGTCAGTTTTCATTCCAATCCCAAAGAAAGGCAATGCCAAAGAATGCTCAAACTACCACATGATTGCACTCATCTCACACACTAGTAAATAATGCTCAAAATTCTCCAAGCCAGGCTTCAGCAATACCTGAACCATGAACGTCCAGATGTTCAAGCTGGTTTTAGAAAAGGCAGAGGAACCAGAGATCAAATTGCCAACATCTGCTAGATCATCGAAAAAGCAAGAGAGTTCCAGAAAAACATCTATTTCTGCTTTATTGACTATGCCAAAGCCTTTGACTGTGTGGATCACAATAAACTGTGGAAAATTCTGAAAGAGATGGCAATACCAGAACACTCACCTGCCTCTTGAGAAATTTGTATGCAGGTCAGGAAGCAACAGTTAGAACTGGACATGGAACAACAGACTGGTTCCAAATAGGTAAAGGAGTATGTCAAGGCTGTATATTGTCACCCCGCTATTTAACATATGCAGAGTACATCATGAGAAATGCTGGGCTGGAAGAAGCTAGAATCAAGATTTCTGGGAGAAATATCAATAACCGCAGATATGCAGATGACACCACCTTTATGGTAAAAAGTGAAGAGGAACTAAAAAACCTCTTGATGAAGGTGAAAGAGGAGAGTGAAAAAGTTGGCTTAAAACTCAACATTCAGAAAACGAAGATCACGGCATCTGGTCCCATCACTTCATGGGAAATAGATGGGGAAACAGTGGGAACAGTGTCAGACTTTCTTTTTTGGGGCTCCAAAATCACTGCAGATGGTGACTTCAGCCATGAAATTAAAAGACTCTTACTCCTTGGAAGGAAAGTTATGACCAACCTAGATAGCATATTAAGAAGCAGAGACATCACTTTGCCAACAAAGGTTCGTCTAGTCAAGGCTATGGTTTTTCCTGTGGTCATGTATGGATGTGAGAGTTGGACTGTGAAGAAAGCTGAGCGCCAAAGAATTGATGCTTTTGAACTGTGGTGTTGGAGAAGACTCTTGAGAGTCCCTTGGACTGCAAGGAGATCCAACCAGTCCATTCTGAAGGAGATCAGCCCTGGGATTTCTTTGGAAGGAATGATGCTAAAGCTGAAACTCCAGTACTTTGGCCACCTCATGCGAAGAGTTGACTCATTGGAAAAGACTCTGATGCTGGGAGGGATTGGGGGCAGGAGGAGAAGTGGACGACAGAGGATGAGATGGCTGGATGGCATCACTGACTCAATGGATGTGAATCTGAGTGAACTCCCGGAGTTGATGATGGACAGGGAGTTCCAGCGCGCTGCGATTCATGGGTTCACAAAGAGTCAGACACGACTGTGCAACTGAACTGAACTGATAGTATAATGATATATGTTATACATCTCCGTTGCAAATTTCTTAGTTTTCCATTGATACTTTTGTTCCTTTACCCTTTGAAAAAGAATTTATTAGTTGAAAAAGACAGGACAGATTACTAAGTTTCAAGGGAAGAACCAGAAGACACACCCTTCCACCAAGTCCATCAGAAATGGTATAATGAGAGGGGCACTATCATTACTAAGGTCCCTGGTAACTTCCCTCTGCAGGTTAGGGGTGAGTGAAGAAGGTGTTACAAAGCTAGGCTTGTTAACATCATTAGGAATGATGGAACCTGGAGCAGTGGAAGTCAAGTATTAGTTCCTAGCTACTAGGAGCAATCCAGAGTGTTGTGATTATCATAGTATGCAAAGGGGCTTGATCTGCACAAAGTTGTGAAGGCTACATCTCTAAGAACAAAGTAGGTGGGCAGGCAATGATAGTTACTCTGTGTGTGTGTGTGTGTGTGTGTGTGTGTGTAACCTACATCTATCAAAATCACTTGGGAGGCTTGATAAAATAGAGAAATATACATCACTGTGCTCTACCCTAGAGTTTCTAATTCAACAGATCTCGGATGGTGGAGAGCAGCACACACAAACACACAGTCAACACAAGGACAGAAGCAGTCTTCACTTAACATGGATCTGAAGTGTGTGAATCTCAGTTACCAGAGTTTAAATAATTCTGTCTCCCCCCCTCAACATCTACACTCAAATTTCAGATACTACAGTTCCATTGAGAAAGTACTAGTGTCACTTCTAGGTCCCCAGTCTTCAAATCTCACATGAGTAACAGATAAACACCGTGATTAGTGACCAATCACTTTACTTCTCTCAGAGTCTGTGAATGCACTTTCATCATCAAAACCACACATAAATAGCAATGCATGTAACTGTGGTTCCTGCTTATTCCCCACTGAATGGCTCCTATGATCATGACATGTGGTCCCTTCACTCACTTTGTGGCAAATAGATGGGGAATATGTGGAAACAGTGACAGATTTTCTTTTCTTGGGCCCCCAAAATCACAGCAGATGGTGACTATAGCTATGAAATTAATAGACACCTGCTCTTTGGAAGGAAAGCTGTGTAAAACCTAGACATCACATTAAAAAGCAGAGATAGCATTTAGCCAACAAAGTCCATATAGTCAAAGCTATGGTTTTTTCAGTAGTCATGTATGGATGTGAGAGCTAGACCATAAAGAAGGCTGAGCACCAAAGAATTTATGTTTTCAAATTGGGGAGCTAGAGAAGACTCTTGAGAGTCCTTTGGACAGCAAGGAAGTCAAACTAGATAATCCTAAAGGAAATCAATACTGAAGCTGAAGCTCCAATACTTTGGCCACCTGATGCATAGAGCCAATTCATTGGAAAAGATCCTGATGCTGAAAGAGACTGAGGGCAGAAGGAGAAGGGAGTGACAGAGGATAAGATATTTGGAGGCATCACTGACTCAATGGACATGACTTTGAGCAAACTGGGGGACATATTGAAGGATAGGGAAGCCTGGTGTCCTGTCCTGTAGTCCATGGGGTTGTTGAGTTGAACATGACTTAGTGACTGAACAACAAGCCCCTATCATGTATATAATAATCCAGAATCAAAAGAGGGAAGTAGCCAATAAAAAAAGAAAAGGTGATTATTCTGGAAATGAAATTCAAATCAGATGAACTGAATTTAGAGAAGAAACAAATGACTGTCAGAATGTTGGGCTATCACAATTGAAGAAACTCTGGATATGCAGCCAGTAGACTGGAGTGAAGATAAACTTATCAGTCTAAAAAATATGGTAATGATGAAAAGGATAAAGAAGTTCCAGAGGAAATGATACCAGCCAAAAAAACGTCATTAAAGGAACTATAGGAAATATTTCATGACACTGAAAGTGCAAACGATAAAATACTGAAAGCTGACCCAAACACAGGAAGAAGCATGTCACTTCCTCATGACATAAAAAATGTTTGTTCCAAACTGTAGATTATACAATGAGAAAAAGGCAACCACTGTTCAATGTATTCTTGATCATTTTTCTGCAAAGTAAGACATGTTAATTCTGATATTTTAAATTACAATGTAGTAAATGAATATTGGGCTTCCCAGGTGGCAAAATGGTAAAGAATCTGCCTGCCAATGCAGGAAATGCAAGTGACGAAGGTTTGATCCCTGGTTCAGCAAGATCCCATGGAGTAGGAAATGGCACCCACTCCAGTATTATTGTCTGGAAAATTCCACAATCCATGGGATCTCAAAGAGTCAGATATGACTGAGTGACTGAGAACAAATAAACATTAGGTTTTCAGTCTTTTTTCCATTTCCTTAAAAACACAACTGAGGGTAAGAAAAAATTAAAGTTTGAAAAATGATCTTAGCGTTTATGGAAAATCATATTTTCTATTGATTCAATTAAGAATACTTTGTATGATTTCAGCTTATAAATTTATTTTTATGGTCTTGCATTACTCTGCAAAGAAAGGACTCCATGAGTGTGCATGTGTTTGTGGGTGTTCTATACAAAACATGAATAAATAAGCACATAGCTATAAGTGATTGTGAACGCAGGAACCTACAGAGGAAGGACCAACAACACCAAGGCATGTGTATAGTATAATCATTCCTCTGATCTTTTTCCTAAAAGGATAAAATCCAGTTCACATACAATGGGAAAAGAGAAACCCCAGAAATTTCAGTGACTGTTGGCTACAGGTTATAATGTGATATTTATGCCAGATACCTAGAGCATCACCATGGTCCCTCTTTTAGAAAACGAACAGAAACTAGATAATGGACATCCAAGTCAGAATCTGGTTTACAGTTGTTACTTTTTCCATCTACCCACCCAGGGTCATTTATCTACCCTGTGCTAAGCTGTGTCCAACTCTTTGTGACCCTATGCACTGAAGCCCACCAGACTCTTCTGTCCAAGGGATTCTCCAGGCAAGAATACTGGAGTGGGTTGCCGTGCTGTCCTCCAGGGGATCTTCCAGACCCACAAATCAAACTTGCATCTCTTACATCTCCTGCAGTGGCAGATGGGTTCTTTAACCATTAGCACCAGTGGGTAAGCCACTTTATCAATGCCATGTGTGTATAATTGAAACCTATATACTTGGAAGTTGGAAAAACACCCATAAAAGTCTTTGGACTAATGGGCAAAAGCTATTACAGGAAGAAAACCTCTGTAGTAAACCACATCATCATCATTATATCCAGGGAAATAGAAGATACTAATGATACCTTAAAAATCTAAAGGGGGTAGGAGTAGTCATATTTCATACAAATCACACACAAAAAAACTATGTTGTATAGTTCAGGCAGGTCTTAACACAAGAACTGTAGAATACCACAGTCTCAAGCAAGCCATAGACACAGTTGTGCCCACCATCCATGAGATAGAATTTTTGCAAGAATAGATTGAAAATTTAGGTATATAATATGCAGTCATTGATTTGTCAAATGTATTCTTTTATATACCACCCTCTCAAAAAAAAAAAAGGAAAGAAAAAAAAAAAAAAAGAAAGATCAGAAATAGTTCAAATTCACATGGAATGGCAAAAACATAATTTGTTCCAGGTCTATGTTAATGTTCTCATTTTCTGCCATAATATAGTCTTCAGAAAATTGAGCTATCTGAATACCCTGAAAAGCATTAAAGAAATTCATTACCTCAAGATATCTGCAGACAGGGAAACTAAATAGGAGGTTAACACATTGTAGGTTTCAGTAACAGCCATGTGCTCTAGAAGGTATAAGCAAACCTTATGAAGAATCAGAGAACAGTTCCTTCAGTAAGTTTTCTAGGGATCTAGGGAAGGGGTCCGGAGAAGGCAATGGCACCCCACTCCAGTACTCTTGCCTGGAAAATCCTATGGACGGAGGAGCCTGGTAGGCTGCAGTCCATGGGGTCGCTAAGAGTCGGACACGACTGAGCAACTTCACTTTCACTTTTCATTTTTCACTTTCATGCATTGGAGAAGGAAATGGCAACCCACTCCAGTGTTCTTGCCTGGAGAATCCCAGGGACAGAGGAGCCTGGTAGGAGGCCATCTATGGGGTTGCACAGAGTTGGACACTACTGAAGCGACCTAGGCAGCAGTGGCAGCAGCAGCAGGGAAGGGGTCATACCAGGCTAATTCCCTCAAAACTAAAAGGTATACAGCTACAACTTGAATTTTCTGCCATAACAAGGGACCACTATAGCAGGTAAGCCATTTCTCTCACCTGAGAATAAGTCAC
Organism: Bos mutus; assembly: GCF_027580195.1. Classification (NCBI taxonomy): domain Eukaryota; kingdom Metazoa; phylum Chordata; class Mammalia; order Artiodactyla; family Bovidae; genus Bos; species Bos mutus. Next base: position 9,530,393 of record NC_091622.1, read on the forward strand.
CAACCCATATACCCAATGAAAAGAGGCCAAAAATTTGAATAGGGACTGTGGCTCAAATCATGAACTTCTTTCTTATTACCAAATTCAGACTTAAAATGAAGAAAGTAGGGAAAACCACTAGATCATTCAGGTGTAACCTAAATCACATCCCTTATGATTATACACTGGAAGTGAGAAATAGATTCAAGAGATTAGAATTGATAGAGTGCCTGAAGAGCAATAGATGGAAGTGACATTGCACAGGAGGCAGTGATCAAAACCATCTTCAAGAAAAAATTGCAAAACAGCAAAATGCTTGTCTGAGGAGGCCTTACAAATAGCTGTAAAAAGACAAGTGAAAGGCAAAGGAGAAAAGGAAAGATGTATCCATCTGAATGCAGAGCTCCAAAGAATAACAAGGAGAGAAAAAAGTCTTCCTTAGTGATCAATACAAAGAAATATAGGAAAACAATAGGATGGGTAAGACTAGAGATCTCTTCAAGAAAATTAGAGACACCAAGGGAACATTTCATGCAAAGATGGGCTCAATAAAGGACAGAAATAGTATGGACCTGACAGAGCACAAGATATTAAGAAGAGTTGGCAAGAATACACAGAAAAACTACACAAAAAAGATCTTCATGACCCAGATAATCATGATGGTGTGATCACTCACCTAGATCCAAATATCGTGGAATGTGCAGTAAAGTGGGCCTTAGGAAGCATCCCTAAAAACAAAGCTTTTGGAGGTGATGGAATTCCAGTTGAGATATTTCAAATCCTATAAGATGATGCTGTGAAAATGCTGCATGCAATATGCCAGCAAATTTGGAAAATGCAGCAGTGGCCACAGGCCTGAAAAAGGTCAGTTTTCATTCCAATCCCTAAGAAAGGCAATGCCAAAGAATGCTCAAACTACAACACAATTGCACTCATCTCACACGCTAGCAAAGTAATTCTCAAAATTCTCCAAGATAGGCTTCAATAGCACATGAAGCACGAACTTTCAGATGTTCAAGCTGGATTTAGAAAAGGCAGAGGAACCAGAGATCAAATTACCAACAACTGTTGGATCATCAAAAAAGCCAGAGAGTTCCAGAAAAGCATCTATTTCTGCTTTCTTGACTATACCAAAGCCTCTGACTGTGTGGATCAAAAACAAACTGTGGAACATTCTTAAAGAGATGGGAACACCTGACCACCATACCTGCCTCCTTAGGCATCTGTATGCAGGTCAAGAAGCTACAGTAGAACTGGACATGGAACCACAGAATGGTTCCAAATCAGAAAATGAGCATGTCAAGGCTGTATATTGTCACCCTGCTTATTTAACTTAAATGCAGAGTACATCATGAAAAATGCTGGACTGGATGAAGCAAAAGCTAGAATCAAGATTGCTGTGAGGAATATTAATAACTGCAGATATGCAGATGACACCATACTTACAGCAGAAAAAAGAACTAAAGATCCTCTTGATGAAAGTGTAAGGGGAGAGTGAAAAAGTTGTCTTAAGCTCAACATTCAGAAAACTAAAATCATTACATCTTGTACCACTACTTCATGGCAAATAGATGGGGAAACAATGGAAACAGTGACAGACTTTCTTTTGGGGGGCTCCAAAATCACTACAGATGGTGACTGCAGCCATGAAATTAAAAGACACTTGCTCTTTGGAAGCAAAGTTATGACCAACCTAGACAGCACAATAAAAAGCAGAGACATTACTTTGCCAACAAGGTCCATCTAGTCCATCTATGGTTTTTCCAGTAGTCATGTATGGATGTGAGAGCTGGACTATAAAGAAAGCTGAGCGCTGAAGAATTGATGCTTTTGAACTGTGGTGTTGGGGAAGACTCTTGAGAACCCCTTGGACAGGAAGGAGATCAAACCAGTCCATCCTAAAGTAAATCAGTCCTGAATATTCATCGAAAGGACTGATGTTGAAGCTGCAACTCCAAGACAACAGCCACCTGAAGGGAAGAAGTGACTCATTGGAAAAGACCCTGATTCTGGGAATGATTGAAGGCGGGCAGAGAAGGGGTCAACAGACAGTGAGATAGTAGATGGCATCATTGACTCAATGGATGTGGATTTGAGTCAGCTCGGAAGTTGGTAATGGACAGGGAAGCCTGGTGTGCTGCAGTCCATGGGGTCGCAAAGAGTCCAATATGACTGAGTGACTGAACGGAACTGAACTGACTAAAACACAAAAGGGCTCTATAGTAGCTTCAGATTTTGATGCATGCAGTCCTGAAATCTGCAACTTAAAATCTTCAGAATTTATAGTGTTGGTTGTAGAGAAATTTTCAGTGAGGAGTTTATGTACTATTGGAAGAATTATAACATAACCCCTACCTTTCAGTTCTGAAACAAGGCCATATTATTTGCATGACAGAATTGCCCTTTTACCTCTTGCTGATGTGTAATTTGTTAATTTTCAGCCCCAGACATCAAATGTAAGAGGACAGAGGAAAAATTTTGTTCCCCAACAGCCTTAATCCTGACTGAGAAAAGTATGGCACCAGAGATTCGGACCCCTCAAAAGAATGAGGCAGTTTAGAATAGATGGTTACAAAAGGTCATGAGGAATGCCCATTGTTTCTTAAGATTACCTCATCTTGTAAGTTTCCTGTCAGCATAAAAACCCAACTGGAACATAGGAGGAACTATACTCATATTGCGCATGTGATAGTAAAGTCATGGGTGACATGATTTTGTGACAATGTCTGTTTTGTTGTGCTGTTGACTTCTCACTAGTGATAAGAGCTGCAAAACTTTGGGGGAGAAGTTTTATGACAATCTAGTTCTTTTGGGAGGCTCAGCTTTTAGGCCAATAAGGTACTTTGATTATGATGCCTCAGTGCTGGTTCATCAGTTGTAACAAATATACCACTCTGGTGGGAGAATGCTAATAATGGAGGAGGATATTTGTAAGCAGCTCTTTGCAGGAAACCACCCTCAGCAGGGAATCCCTTTTCTTGCCAATTTAAGGCAAGCTACATTGTAAGTATTAAACCAGGCACCACCACCCTCACCCCCTCAACACACACAGTCTCTACTCCTTTTTGGCCCTAGCAAACCTTTCAGATCTTTTGATCTTGCCTAACCTGTTGGCTCTTTCTGTAGATCAAAGACGTGGAAATAAAGGACAAGTAATTAACAGATGATCGATCTCTTTCCTAGATTCCCCTTCAGTAACCTTGCAATCAAATTGTGTGAATAAACTGTGTGAACAAGATGGCATATAAAGAAAGAAGTCAACAAGCCTGCATGCACTGGGGGATGGTGATGACTCTGACCCCCATCTCAAAGATTAACAGAGATTATTTCCCTTTCTCCCTTCAGAAAACTCATGGCTGGGCAGAATCTTTGCAAACAGTTTTTGGAGAACAATGAGTCCACTATTTCCCAAGTTTGCCAACATTCTGATTAAAAGCAACTTTCCTTTCTATCAACAATTGCCCCTTGGGTATTGATTTAAGAGCAGCTGGCAACTGGACCTGAGTTCACTAATATATGCATATATGACTGTAGGATGTAAATGGGATATCTCTTTACATTCCCTTTAATTTTTCTGTGAAATGAAAACTCCTTTTAAAAAATTTAAAGAAAGAGTAAAAAAAATAGTAAATCTAAGTAGCACTATGAAGTGAACTGCATCAACAATGGGGATGCATTATTCAAATATCCCTTCAAAAAAGAACTTCCCATTCAACTTCAGGGAGTGCAGTTAGCCTACAAATTTCAGCTATGCTGTCTTTAGGATCTGCCTCAGCATTTACACTGAAACCTTGTTATTTCCAGGCTACCCCTAGACAATGACTGAGAATGAGGGCTTGGCCATTTCTGTACACTCCTAATCTCAGTTTTCTTCACTGAACACTTAATTGGACTCAAGGTACAACAGACAAGATGGACATAAGAAGTAGATGGATGGATGGTAAACAACTTGGAGTTGGAAGCAAAAATTATTTTTGAAAACTAATCATGAATATGGTTTATATATAAGAACCTAAGAAAATATTGAGAATTACAAGCCCCAAGTACAATAGTTGGAAGGCTGGAGGAGTTGAATTTAAATCAGGAAAAAGGGCTGAACATAAAGGAACAATTAGCCTACTGAGTCTTCTCCACAAAACCTTCCAGCCATGTATTCAATTCTTTCCAACAAATGGAGGATGCATATCTGGATAAACTGACACATAGAGAAACTAAAATCTGACTCACCACATAGATTGGTGAGCAAAGGAGTAGCACTAATATATAATCCATTTACACAAACTATAATGACTGATATTCAAATAAAAAATAATAAATTTTATAGTATAATTTTGCTAATAAGAAGAATGAAATTCTTTTTCAAAGAATTTATGGGTTGAATTCTGTTCTCTAAAAATTTTTATGTTGAAGTCCTAAACATCAGAATGTGGGCTCATTTGATGATCATGTCTTCACAGAAGTAATCAAGCTAAAATAAGTTCACTGGGATGGGCCCTATTCAGTATAATTGATGTCATTATAAAATGAAAAAAAATGGAGACAGATATGCACACAAGGTAAATGCCATCATTTACCTTGATCATTACTATGATCATCAGTCAGAGATTGGGACAATGTGTCAACAAGTGGAGGGACTCTGAAGACCACTACTAAATCACTCAGAAGACAGACTGAAAACAGATTCTTCCCTATCCCTCAGAAAGAAACACATGAGAAAGCCTTGACTTGAACTACTACCCTTCAGATCTGTGAGACAACAAAACTGTTGTTTAAAGCCATCAGATTGTCATAATTATTATGGTGCCCTAGCAAACTAAAATAGGGAATAAATAATATTTCACTTAATTAAAATTCAAAGTTAGTATTACTTATCATCGAAAAATTCCAAATGCTCATCTGTTAATGATGGGATGTGATGAGATATTTGTATTTCATCTTTGAAAATGTCTTTTCACTATGATAGGTATTGACAAATATTGATAGAAATCAATGAGCATATGATTTTAATTAAGATTATTCAAGGCTTAAAGGAAATACCAAATTCTCTTACATTTTTCTATTGATATTTGCCTCAGTATATGATTATTTTGCAGATTAATCACTTCCAATTGCAGGTTGGGTGAAAGGTCTTCAATTGAATAAATATATCTTGAAATATGAAATTTTCCTTTGCATTTCTACTGAGGTCTGAAAAAAAAAGCTGCTAGAACTGTGGTTTGAGCTCAGAAAATACATCTGCTGCAAACTGGAGTGGGAGGGGTGGTGGTGCTCTCACTTTATACCTTACCTTTGAGAGTACAGCAAGTATATAGAGCAGTTTAATATTACTGGTGGTTTGAACAATATTAGTTTTCATCTAAATGTCAACATAGTATATATTTCGCATATCAGCACTTTTTTGCCTTGCAAATTTAGGTTAAATGCATTTAAAGAACATTATCAAGAATGTGAGCTTCCCAGGTGGTGCTTGTAAAAATCATACCTGCCAATACAGGAAACATAAGACATATGGGTTCTATGCCTGTGTCAGGAAGAACCCCTGGAGCAGGGCATGGCAACCAATTCCAGTAATTTTGCCTGGAGCATTCCATGGAAAAAGGAGCCTGGGGGGTTAAAGTCTATATAGTCATAAAGAATCAGACAGGAATGAAGTGACTCAGCACACAGTCATCTCACATCTTTAGCAAAAGCTAATTTCCAGAGCTACTCAATGTTAATAGCAGTTGAGAATAATTTTCTTTTATAAAAATGTCAATGTCAGCCATGAGCCCAGAGAGGTGCAATTAAATTATAGCACCTACTCCTTTAAAGACCTATAACTAAGTTGAAATATTTAACTTTTATTTCTGATAAAAATGCATGCAAGTAATGTTGGTTAAGCTCATAAGACCAAATAAAGATCAGTATGGAATACTGTTTTAACCATATAAGAGATTCAAAACAGAAGATATTAAGAAGAGCTGGCAAGAATACACAGAACTGTACAAAAAAGATTGTCATGACCCAGGTAATTATGATGGTGTGATCACTCACCTAGAGCCAGATATCCTGGAATGTGAAGTCAAGTGGGCCTTAGGAAGCATCACTATGGACAAAGCTAGTGCAGGTGATGGTATTCCAGTTGAGTTATTTTAAATCCTAAAAGATGATGCTGCGAAAGTGCTACACTAAATATGCCAGCACATTTGGAAAACACAGCAGTGGCCACAGGACTGAAAAAGGTCAGTTTTCATTCCAATCCTAAAGAAAGGCAATGCCAAAGAATGCTCAAACTACAACACAATTGCACTCATCTCACACGCTAGCAAAGTAATTCTCAAAATTCTCCAAGGCAGGCTTCAGCAATATGTGAACCATGAACTTCCAGATGTTCAAGCTGGATTTAGAAAAGGCAGAGGAACCACAGATCAAATTGCCAACATCTGCTGGATCATGGAAAAAGCAAGAGAGTTCCAGAAAAACATCTATTTCTGCTTTATTGACTATGCCAAAACCTTTGACTGCATGGATCACAATAAACTTTGGAAAATTCTGAAAGAGATCGGAATACCAGAATACCTGACCTGCCTCTTGAGAAATCTGTATGCAGGTCAGGAAGCAACAGTTAGCACTAGACATGGAACAAAGATTGGTTCCAAACCGGCTCTATATTGTCACCCTGCTTATTTAACTTTTATGCAGAGTACATCATGAGAAATGCTGGGCTGGATGAAGCACAAGCTGGAATCAAGATTCCTGGGAAAAATATCAATAACCTCAGATATTCACATGACACCACTCTTATGGCAGAAAGCAAAGAACTAAAGAGCCTCTTGATGAAAGTGAAAGAGGAGAGTGAAAACTTTGGCTTAAAGCTCAACATTCAGAAAGCTAAGATCAAGGCATCTGGCCCCATCACTTCATGGCAAATAGATGGGGAAACAGTGGCAGACTTTATTTTGGGGGGCTTCCAAATCACTGCAGATGGTGATTGCAGCCATGAAATTAAAAGACACTTACTCCTTGAAAGGAAAGTTATGACTAACCTAGACAGCATATTCAAAACCAGAGACATCAGTTTTCCAAAAAAGGTCTGTCTGGTCAAGGCTATGGGTTTTCCAGTAGTCGTGTATGGATGTGAGAGTTGGACTGTAAAGAAAGCTGAATGATGAAGAATTGATGCTTTTGAATTGTGGTATTGGAGAAGATTCTTGACAGTCCCTTGGACTGCAATGAGATCCAACCAGTCCATCCTAAAGGAAATCAGTCCTGAATATTCATTGGAAGGACTGATGCTGAAGCTGAAACTCCAATACTTTGGCCACCTGATGCAAACAGCTGACTCATTTGAAAAGACCTGGATGCTGGGAAAGATTGAAGGCAGGATGATAAGGGGATGACTAAAGATGAGATGGTTGGATGGCATCACTGACTCAATGGAGATGAGTTTGAGTAATCTCTGGGGGTTGGTGATGGACAGGGAGGCCTGCCGTGCTCTGGTCCATGGGGTCGCGAAAAGTCGGTCATGACTGAGTGACTGAGCTGAACTGGACTGAACTGAGATTCAAATAATTATTGCAAATTTACCTGCTACTAAAATAAATAAATAAATAAAAACATAATGATAAGCATTAAGTTCTTACAAGCTTTTAATATTTGTCCAATCACACCTTTTTCTCTTCCACATATATTTATATGCCCTTTATTCGTAATACATCTTAGTGAAATCCATTTCTGGTTGAACTAAATTTATGTTTTTATCAATTCTTGGCTGTGGCTATACCACACAAGCTATTCATAGAAGTTAATTCTTCAGTCACTTCAAGCTCAGCTTTGGCTTCTCAAATAAACAAACAACTAAATAGTATTGGTAATATCTGTCAATTCACCAAGAGCCAAAGAAAAATAGGAAATCTTGTTTTTTAATTTATTATTGATATTTCTCCTGATGTCCTAGACTTGTAAATCCATTGGTACAACTGAAGGTTAACAGTCTTAAGTTTATTTTCTCTGAATACATTTCTTCAGCCTCTGTAGTCAAACATGATTTAATTAAGTCACCATAGGTAAATAGCTTTCCCTTCTTGGCTAACAAATGAATAACCTGGAAACTTACTTTTGTTGTAGCCTCATTTTGACCTATGTGTGTGTGTATGTGTGTGTATATGTGTAAAAATTCCATGGTGATAAAATATTCTACTTTAATATTTCTATTTTTACAACTAATTTTTGCAAGTTGGTGAATCTTTATATATATATATTGTATTATTTTAGTCCAACCAGAGTATAGATGCATAACTAAAATGTCTTGCCATATAATCATGTAAGAAAATTATCTAAACCCCTTAAAAGCATGGCATTTGGATTGTACATTTCCTTTTTGTTTTTATGCAATAGATATTGACTAATAACAAACACAAAGAAAATACACTGTATTATCATGTTACGCATGACAGTTTAAATTGTGTCAACTTACAACTACATCGCTGTAATTTGTAGTAAGCCCAATATCAGTATAAACCAACGAGAGGTTAAATACAATCTCAGTCACAACTATTCAACTAGTACAACTGATTGTATAGAATAAAAGTAACCAGAGACAATACACAATCAAATAAATTGGCTAGATTACAATAAATGCTTATTTATAGACAATGAAGTTTGCACTTTATATATAATTTTCATGTGCCAAAAATAGCCTTTTAAAAAATCATTAGAAGATGCAAAAACCATTCTTAACTAATGGTCAGTACAAAAATACATGGTGAACAGACCTTGCTGATCTCTGATCTCTACAATGTAAAGTTAAATTCTTAGTCCCTTTCTGACACTCAGCAGAACAGCTGTTCTTGTAAATTGTATGTGGAACTTTAAAATATTTCTCTTTGGGACCACTCTTTTTCTATGTGTCTCAGCAGTGTGAGGGCTGCCCAACAGTCAAATATCTAAGCGCCCTCTTAGCATTCTTCACATAAGGCAGACACATAAACTCAGAGCTTCCATTCACCATTTTATGAATTGGTAACCAAAAAAAATTTGTTTTATCATGAAATAAACAATAATCAGGAAACAAATATTCGAAGGAAAATATAGGCAAGAAAACCTCCTAGAAAGTAAAGTATTGTGGGAAAGAGGTCAAGGAGAGAATCATTTCAGGAGATCCAATATTCAACCAACAAAAGTTGGACAAAGGAAGAGAAGCTGGAGTGAAGAAATGCACCACAGAAATAATAGATACAATTCATAAGAACCAAATTTCATAGGTGTCCATTCCAAGAAGGACCATGCTACTTTTAATATGATAATGAAAAATATCAAATCTATATTAAAATGTATATAATCAAATATATACAGGAAATCTAAAGCTTGCAATGAGGAAACTGGGACAAAAACAAAATGAGAAGAATACAAAGAAAAAAAAAACAATATATTTGCTTGCAAATAACTGATTTAAAAGGCATACATCTTAGCCAAAACAAAATATGAAATAAAACAATGGGTAAATATTTCACATTTCTGAGGAAAAATTATTTCCAACCAGGTAATCTGTAATTTAGGAACTTTACAATTTACATGTACAGATGCGAGAGCTGGAATGAAAGAAGGCTGAGAGTCAAAGAATTGATGCTTTCAAATTGTGGTGCTAGAGAAGATTCTTGGTAGTCCCTTGGACAGCAAGGAGATTAAACTAGTCAATACTAATGGAAATCAACTCTGAATATTCATTGGAAGGACTGATGCTGAAGCTTCAATACTTTGGCCACCTGATGCTAAGAACTGACTCATTGGAAAAGACCCTGATGCTGGGAAGATTGAGGACAGGAGGAGAAGGAAGTGACAGATAATGAGATGTTTGGGTGGCATCATCGACTCAACAGACACGAGTTTGAGAAAACTGGGGGAGATAGTGAAGGATAGGGAAGCATGGCATGCTGCAGTCCATGCAGTCACAAAGAGCCAGACACAGCTTAGTGACTGAACAACAACAATTTGCAAGATACCATCTGTGTTTCCTTTGAAAGGAAGCCATGGGATGCTCAAAATGAATAAACAAACCAACAAAATTAAAGGTGAGATATGAGATCCAGTTAATGAAGAATTTAACACAGAACAAAGAAAATGGTAGAGGAAATATCTAAGTTATCTTCTATTGAATAGATATAGTAAAAAAAAAAAGAAAAAAAGTTCTGAATGGAAGAAAAAAATCAGGATCCTTGACAGATATCTCCAGCAAGAGTATACTGAAATTAATAATTTATACATTTTACTGTATTGAAATAAGCTTACAGGTGAAGAATTTTTAGGATTATCTATATAAGAAGAATTAAATACTAAAGAACATCAATAAACAACCATGTATTAATGCTAACAGTTGGGGGTGATGGCAAACCCAATGGAAAAGTAACTATAGCATTGTATGGTACTGATAGCAGTGCTTATGTAGTCATCAAGTATAGATACCAAATTATGATATATTTTTTACTGAGAGCTTTGGAGGGGAGAGAAAATTGACTGGAGCAGGGAGGGACTGTAACAGAGACTGATTACATTTTACCATAGGTGAAAATCAGTAAATATTGTGCAAAGCTGGAAAAAATGAATTAAAGAATCAACAGAATACATGTATCATACAGAATTATGTAAGTAAATTTAAAATGTATATTGAAAGATTTTAAAGTGGTTGCCTATGGAGAGTAAAGGACCAGACTGGAGACTTTCAAAACTATATGCTAGATTGATTTTCATCTCCTTGAAATGCTTTAATTCAGGATTCATATCATCCAGACCTAGAGGCTCCGACTGATTGCCAGGGAGCTTGCCCTGAATTTAGCCTTCTTTCCTCAGGTCTCACTACTGGTTATTTTAATATAGATGGTCCTTACATCACAATAGGGAAAAAAATGGTATGGTGCATTCCAAAATTCATGTATTTCTAAAATATATGCTTATCCTTAAAATTTCTCAATGACACAACAGATATAACATTTTAGGAAGTAATTTGTCATCAACTATAAGGTATATTTTTCTTTCCACACAGATATCATAAGGTTAAATCAAATAAAATATTCTATATACATATATGACAAAATGTCATATTACAAATCACTCAGATATTGAACTGACTGTAACTGTTACTACTTGAAAGAAGGTGTAACTATTCCATTAGTAGTTATCTATTGTTACATAATGAATTACTCCAAAATGTAGTTGAGTAAAAAAAAAAAAAAAATGGCTTAATGAAACTGAGTCATGCCGAATGGGGCCACCCAAGACGGACTGGTCATGGTGGAGAATTCTGACAAAATATGGTCCACTGGAGAAGGGAATGGCAAACCACTTCACTATTCTTGCCTTGAGTACCCCATAAAGAGTATGAAAAGGCAAAAAGATAGGACACTGAAAGATGAACTCCCGAGGTCAGTAGATGCCCAATATGCTACTGGAGATCAGTGGAGAAATAACTCCAGAAAGAATGAAGGGATGGAGCCAAAGCAAAAACAACTCAGTTGGTAATGGAAGCAAGGTCCAATGCTGTAAAGAGCAATATTGCATAGGAACCTGGAATGTTAGGCCCATGAATCAAGGCAAATTGGAAGTGATCAAACAGAAGATGACAAGTGTGAACATCAACATTTTGGGAATCAGTGAACTAAGATGGACAGGAATGGGTGAATTTAACTCAGATGACCATTATATCTACTACTGCAGGCAGGAATCCCTTAGAAGAAATGGAGTAGCCATCATGTTCAAAAAATGAGTCCGAAATGCAGTACTTGGATGCTATCTCAAAAACGACAGAATGATCTCTGTTCATTTCCAAGGCAAACCATTCAATATTACGGTAATCCAAGTCTATGCCCCAACCAGTAATGCTGAAGAAGCTGAAGTTGAATGGTTCTATGAAGACCTACAAGACCTTCTAGAACAAACACCCCAAAAAGATGTCCTTTTCATCATACGGAACTGGAATGCAAAAGTAGGAAGTCAATAAACACCTGGAGTAATAGGCAAATTTGGCCTTGGAGTAAAGATGAAGCAGGGCAAAGGCTAACAGGGTTCTGCAAAGAGAATGCATGGATCATAGCCACACCCTCTTCCAATAACACAAGAGAAGACTCTACACATGGAAATCACCAGATGGTCAACACCAAAACATATTGATTATATTCTTGCATATAAAGATGGAGAAGCTCTATACAGTCAGCAAAAACAAGACTGGGAGCTGACTGTGGCCTTATTGCCAAATTCAGACTTAAATTGAAGAAAGTGGGGAAAACCACTAAACCATTCAGGTATGACCTAAATCAACTCCCTAACCATTATATCGGAGAAGGCAATGGCAACCCACTCAAGTACTCTTGCCTGGAAAATCCTATGGTTGGAGGAGCCTGGTAGGCTGCAGTCCATGGGGTCGCAAAGAGTTGGACACAACTGAACGACTTCACTTTCACCTTTCACTTTGATGCATTGGAGAAGGAAATGGCAACCCACTCCAGTGTTCTTGCCTGGAGAATCCCAGGGATGGGGGAGCCTGGTGGGCTGCCATCTATGGGGTCGCACAGAGTCGGACACGACTGAAGCCACTTAGCAGCAGCAGCAGCAGCAACAATTATACAGTGTAAGTGAGAGATAGATTTAAGGGTAGATAGATTTAAGAAATAGATCTGATAAGACAGAGTGCCTGATGAACTATGGACGGAGGTTCATGACATGGTACAGGAGACAAGGAGCAAGACCATCCTCAAGAAAAAGAAATGCAAAAAAAGCAAAATGGCTGTCTGAGGAGGCTTTACAAATAGCTGTGAAAAGAAGAGAAGCCAAAAGCAAAGGAGAAATGGAAAGATATACCCATTTGAATGCAGAGTTCCAAAGAACACCATGGAGAGAAAAGAAAGCCTTCCTCAGGGATCAGTGCAAAGAAATAGATGAAAATAAGAGAATGGGAAAGACTAGAGATCTCTTCAAGAAAATTAGAGATACCAAGAGAACATTTCATGCAAAGATGGGCTCAATAAAGGACAGAAATAGTATGGACCTAACAGAAGCAGAAGATATTAAGAAGAGGTGGCAAGAATACACAGAACTGTACAAAAAAAGATCATCACAACCCTGGTAATCACGAAGGTGTGATCACTCACCTAGAGCCAGATATCCTGGAATGTGAAGTCAAGTGGGCCTTAGGAAGCATCACTACGAACAAAGCTAGTGGAGGTGATGGAATTCAGTTGAGCTATTTCAAATCCTAAAAGATGATGCTGCAAAAGTGCTGCACTAAATATGCCAGCATATTTGGAAAACACAGCAGTGGCCACAGGACTGGGAAAGATCAGTTTTCATTACAACCCCTAAGAAAGGCAATGCCAAAGAATGCTCAAACTACCACACAATTGCACTCATCTCACACGCTAGAAAAGTGATGCTCACAATTCTCCAACCCAGGCTTCAGCAATATGTGAACCATGAACTTCCAGATGTTCAAGTTGGTTTTAGAAAAGGCAGAGGAACCAGAGATCAAATTGCCAACATCTGCTGGATCATGGAAAAAGCAAGAGAGTTCCAGAAAAACATCTATTTCTGCTTTATTGACTATGCCATAGCCTTTGACTATGTGGATCACCATAAACTGTGGTAAATTCTGAAAGAGATGGGAATACCAGACTACCTGACCTGTCTCTTGAGAAACCTGTATGTAGATCAGGAAGCAACAGTTAGAACTGGACATGGAACAACAAACTGGTTCCAAATAGGAAAAGGAGTACGTCAAGGCTGTATATTGTCACCCTGCTTATTTAAGTTATATGCAGAGTACATCATGAGAAATGCTGGGTGGATGAAGCACAAGCTGGAATCAAGATTGCTGGGAGAAATATCAATAACCTCAGATATGCAGATGACACCACCCTTATCGCAGAAAGTGAAGAACTAAAGAGCCTCTTGATGAAAGTTGAAAGAGGAGAGTGACAAAGTTGACTTGAAGCTCAACATTCAGAAAATTAAGATCATGGCATCCTGTCCCATCACTTCATGCCAAGTAGATGGGGAAACGGTGGCTGACTTTATGTTTTGGGGATCCAAAATCACTGAAGATGGTGATTGCAGCCATGAAATAAAAAGATGCTTACTCCTTGGAAAAAAAGTTATGACCAACCTAGCCAGCATATTAAAAAGCAGAGACATTACTTTGCCAACAAAGGTCTGTCTAGTCAAGGTTATGGTTTTTCCAGTGGTCATGTATGCATATGAGTGTTGGCCTATAAAGAAAGCTGAGCGCCGAAGAATTGATGCTTTTGAACTTTGGTGTTGGAGAAGACTCTTTATAGAGTCCCTTGGATTGCAAGGAGTTCGAGCCCGTCCATCTTAAAGGAAATCCATCCTGAATATTCACTGGAAGGACTTTTGTTGAAGCTGAAACTCCAATACTTTGGCCGTCTGATGCAGAGAGCTGAGTCATTTGAAAAGACCCTGATGCTGGGCAAGATTTAAGGCAGGAGAGAAGGGGATGACAGACGATGAGATGGATGGATGGCATCACCAACTCAATGGACATGAGTTTAAGTAAACTCTGGGAGTTGATGATGGATAGGGAAGCCTGGCATGCTGCAGTCCATGGGGTCGCAAAGAGTTGCACATGACTGAGAGACTGAACTGAACTGAATTGAAAACAAGAATACTTGTTATCTCACAGTCTCTGTGCTTCAGAAATCAAGATATGATCGGCAGGCTTGTTGGAAGAATTTATTTCTTCATGAGACTTTGGCCAGGGATAAATCTCAGTCCTTTGCCATGTGAACTCCTACAAAGAGTATCTCTCAACATGACATCATGTTTCATCAGAGATTCAGCAAAAGAGAGATCCACCAAGCACACTGTCACAGTTTTTTATTTTGCTTTGGTCACCTAATTGTGGAAATGATCTCCCCTCATTTTGTTATTTTTTGTTAGGACCAAGTCACTGAGTTGTGCTCATATTTCAAAAAATGGGCAGAGTCATGAAAGGCCATCCTTGAAAGCTGCCTATTATTCTACTAATTCAACAAGGCACCATAACCAGCAACTTATCCCGAGCTCATTTTAGAACTCAGTCCAGTGGATAGATACTGTGATTACAGGCTTTGAGACTGAGCAGAGAACTCAATTATGTTCTGACCAGAATTCTCACCTATAGAAATTTTTAGATGAACAAAGAGCATTGTTTAAGCCATTAAATCTGTGATAATTTGTAACATGGCAACAAAAGTTAATACACACCCCTTTTATGATAATATTTGTATTCTAACTGGCAACTAATTTCAATATATTTCCACTAATTCTTTTTGTAGCTTCTCTAATAACTCTCAATAACGTCAGTTTAAGGCATTTTTCACGACCTTCCTAAAATATTTTCTACTTCAATACATCATCAGTTTATCTTATTTTTCAATTACTTTTTCCACTATAGCAAAAAATAAGTTATATATTTTAATGTTCTCTGCAAATAAAACTTTGAAACATATGTTGGCTATAGTCATTAGGATATTATTTAATAAATTGTTTGTCCAGTACAGTAATGGTTAGTTTATTTTGTAACTCTTATAAAAATGTATATCTATAAATTTTTAATAAGTAGAGGATGGAGCAGGAATCTGACATAATGAGTTAGAGTTGACTACAGTGTTTCAAAGTTAAAACCAGAATGACAACTTTCTGCTCTAATCTTTGTCAGATACTAACTAAATAACTGGATTGATTTTAATGTATACCTGTGATTTTTTACTAATAATACAAAAATATTTTGCTATAATTACTCTTTGTTTTGACATAAATCCCTAGCATATTGTGATGTTTTAACAATGAAGCATACTTTTATTTAAAGGGACTGCATTGAAACAGAAAGTAAAAGTGTTAGCATTTTGTTCCGTCTTAATTTTAAATGTAAATACATGAAATGAGTCGCCAGTCCAGGTTCCATGCACGATACTGGATGCTTGGGGCTGGTGCACTGGGACGACCCAGAGGGATGGTATGGGGAGGGAGGAGGGAGGAGGGTTCAGGATGGGGAACACATGTATACTTGTGGTGGATTCATTTCGATATTTGGCAAAACTAACACAATATTTTAAAGTGTTTTTTTTTTTTTTTATTTTATTTTTAAACTTTACATAATTGTATTAGTTTTGCCAAATATCAAAATGAATCCGCCACAGGTATACATGTGTTGCCCATCCTGAACCCCCTCCTCCTCCCTCCCCATACCATCCTTCTGGGTCGTCCCAGTGCACTAGCCCCAAGCATCCAGTATGGTGCATTGAACCTGGACTGGCATTTCGTTTCATACATGATATTTTACATGTTTCAATGCCATTCTCCCAAATCTTCCCACCCTCTCCCTCTCCCATAGAGTCCATAAGACTGATCTATATATCAGTGTCTCTTTTGCTGTCTCGTACACAGGGTTATTGTTACCATCTTTCTAAATTCCATATATATGCATTATTATTTAAAAATAAAATAATTAAAAAAATAAATGTAAATACAAATCTATGTAAGCCATATCTAAATGTATTTCAAGGAGGAATATTTAAATTTTTAACGCATCAGTGCTATACAGATATCTTTAGAACTGTGGGTCTTTCACACTAGCTAGGATCAATGTTACTTGAAATGACTGTAAAATGTACAGACATACAGTGACACTTATTCTCAAAAACATTGTCACTGTGTTAGGTTGTCCTCTAAGTTAAAAAATGATAGCCATGTGGCCTGGATGGTCAGCCATTTAAAGGTGGGCAAGATGAAAAAAGAAAACAAAACATGATAATACATGTGACTGGGCTGAACTGGGCTCCCAGGTGGCACTAGTGGTAAATAACCTGCCTCCCAGTGCAGGAGACATAAGAGATGTGAGTTACATCCCTGGGTTGGGAAGATTTCCTGGAAGAGAGCATAGTAACCCACTCTAATATTCTCGCCTGGAGAATATCATGGACAGAGGAGCCTGGCGGGCTATGGTCCATAGGTGTGCAGAGTCAGACATGAAGAACCAACCAATTTAGCACGCACACATGCAATGCATGTGACTAGAACAAAAACACTAAATGACTATTTAGTTCTTAGAAAGTTCTTTGGAAATTGGATATACACATTGGGAAATAAACCAAATTTTCTTTGTATGCTCTACTGATTTCAAAGGGAAAATTCTCTTTTGAAAAATTTAATATCACCACATTGCCAAAGGAAGCAAAGTCAATTAAGTTTACAAAGTAAACTCTATATATAAACTTAGCTGTTTTAGCAGACCTATAAAAAGAAGCAGACAGAAAATATTAAAGCCTGAGGTTAAAGAAAAAAATGACTTTTCTTTTCTATCTCTATACCTTTAAAGAACTCTTTTTTTTCCCTCCACCCAGATATTAAAGACTTTATGTTGTCTTCAATATCCAGGGGCCATATTGATCCACCCAATTAATGAACCACATCCAGGACAGGGAAGTGCAAATGGGGCTACCATTTTGTTAAGTTTACATTAATTCCCTATTATCTAAGATAACACAATTGATTTTCCATGGGGCAACATGGATGGATTAAAAGAAGATATAATAGTTATCACCACCCATACATTTATAATGCCACATTTTCTGCAATTTCTCCTTGAACACTGCACTGTATTTGCTTTAATATTTGGCATGGGGCCATTTTAGAGATTTACATTTTGCCATTTTTACCATAATGACTATTTAGCTGCAACTCAGGAAACCAATGTGTGAGCTTTGCCAGCTCCTTAGACTATTTCAATTATCCACTTAGGAATGAAGAAAATAAAGACAGGTTTTGAACAGCCTCATTGGTCTCAGTGAGAGTGAGATCAGGGTCAAATGTTAATTTATCACTTGGTCTTTCATAAGCCCACACTCAGAAGACTTAATATGGTAGTTCAAGACCTGATTACCTAAGGGAGTTCCTCTGAGTCTTTCTGGAAAATAAAGTATTTTAAAAGCAAATTATTATTTACAATAAGCATACAAACAAAATGTGGCACATTTATATCCCCTCCTTGGTCCTTTGAGTAAATTCCTAATATTAATGTCTCAATAATGGGACCAAGTCCAGTAGAACTGGAATTCCAGTAAAACTATTCAAAACCCTAAAGTATGATGCCATCAAGTGGTTGCATTCAGTATGTCAGCAAACCTGAAAGACCTAGCAGTTGGCCACAGGACTAGAAAAGGCCAATCTTTATCCTAATTCCTAGGAAAGGTACTAAAGAATGTGCTAACCATCAGACAATTGTACTCATCTCCCATGCTAGTAAGGTAATGCTTAAAATCTTGCTTGCTAGATGCAGCATTATGTGAACCAAGAGTTTCCAGATGCCCAAGCTGGGTTTAGAAAAAGGAAGAGGAACCAGGGAACAAATTGCAACATTTTCTGGATCATAGAGAAAGCTAGGGAATTCCAGAAAAGCATCTAATTCTGTTTCATCTACTATGCTAAAGCCTTTGACTGTGTGGATAACAAAGTGGAAAGCTCTTAAAGAGATGGGAATACTAGACCACCTTACCTGTCTCCTGACTCCTGACTCCTGTATGCAGGTCAAAAAGCAACAGTTAGAACTCTGTATGGAACAACTGATTGGTTCAAGATTGAGAAAGGAGTGACAGGGCTGTCTGCTGTCACGGTTTTTGTTTAACCTATATGTTGAGCACATCATGAATGGATGTGTGAGTTGAACTATAAAGAAAGCTGAGCACTGAAGAATTGATGCTTTTGAACTGTGGTGTTGAAGAAGACTTTTGAGAGTTCCTTGGACTGCAAGGAGATCCAACTAGTCAATTATCTAAAGGAAATCAGTCCTGAATATTCATTGGAAGGACTGATGCTAAAGCTGAAGCTTCAATACTTTGGCCACCCGATGCAAAGAGCTGACTCATTGGAAAAGACCCTGATGCTGGGAAAGATTGAAGGCAGGAGGAGAAGGGGACAACAGAGGATGAGATGGTTGGATGGCATCACCAATTCGATGGACATGAGTTTGACCAAGCTCCAGGAGTTGGTGATGGACAGGGAGGCCTGGCCTGCTGCAGTTCTTGGGGTTACAAAGAGTCAGACATGACTGAGCAACAGAACTGAACTAAACTGAGCACATCATGAAAAATGCCAGGCTGGATGAGTTACAAGCTGGAATCTAGATAGGCAGGAGAAACATCAACAACCTCAGATATACAGATGATACTACTCTAATGGCAGAAAACAAAGAGGAACTAAAGAGCCTCTTCATAAGAGTGAAAGAAGAGAGTGAAAGAGCTGGCTTAGGACTAAATACTAACAAAAAATAAATAAATAAAGATCCTGGCATCTAGCTCTATTCAGTCAGTTCACTCAGTCATTTCCAACTGTTTGTGACCCCATGAATCGCAGCACACCAGGCCTCCCTGTCCATCACCAACTCCTGGAGCTTGGTCAAACTCATGTCCATTGAGTCAGTGATGCCATCCAGCCATCTCATCCTCTGTCGTCCCCTTTTTCTCCTGCCCCCAATCCCTCCCAGCATCAGGGTCTTTTCCAATGAGTAAACTCTTCACGTGAGGTGGCCAAAGTATTGGAGTTTCAGCTTTAGCATTAGTCTTTCCAATGAACACCAAGGACTGATCTCCAGCTCTATTACTTCATGGCAAATAGAAGGGGACAATGTGAATGTAGTGATGGATTTCTTCTTCTTGGGCCCTAAAATCACTGCTGCTGATGAATGCAGCCATGAAATCAGAAGGCGACTGCTTCTTGGCAGAAAAGCTATGACAAACATCGACAGTATGTTGAAAAGCAGTGCCATTACTCTGCTGACAAAGATCTGTATAGTCAAGGCTATGGTCTTCCCAGTGGTCACTCATAGCTGTGAGAACTGGACTGTAAAGAAGGCAGAACACCAAAGAATCGATGCCTTCAAACTGTGGTGCTGGAGAAGACTCCTGAAAAGGCCCGTGGACAGCAAAGAGATTAAACCAGTCAATTTTAAGGGAAATCCACCCTGAAAACTTATTGGAAAGACAGATGCTGAAGCTGAAGCTCCAGTATTTTGGTCACCTAATGTGAACAGCAAACTCATTGGCAAAGTCCCTGATGCTGGGGAAGACTGAGGGCATAAGGAAAAGAGGGCATTAGAAGATGAGATGGCTGGATGGCATCACTGATGCAATGGACATGAACTTGGGGAAACTTCAGGAGATGGTGAGGGATAGGGAGGCTTGGCATGCTGCAGTTCATGAGGTTGCAAAGAGGCAGACACAACTGGACAAGTGAACAACAAAAACAACAAATGGGACCAAATGTCTAAAGATTACTGAGAACAAGCCTTTATCAAGGAAGTGTGTATTACATTCACTTAATCTTTCAATTATTTGATTTGGGTATTTGCCATGAGAAGTTCTACATCAAGAAATGCATGCTATTATTGTTTCGTTGTTAGTCTGGTCAGACTCTTGCAACCCCATGGACTGTAGGCCACCAGGATCCTCTGTTCATGGGATTTCCCAGACAAGAATACTGGAGTGGGTTGCCATTTACTTGTCCAGGGAATTTTCCAATCCCGAGACTCAACCTGTGTCTCCTGGATTGGCAGGTAGATTCTTTACCATTGAGCCACCAGGAAAACCCTAAGAAATGCATGAGTGTTGTACAAAACAATAAGCTACTCCTGGATAGAAGAAGCCCACATATAAGACACACTTATGATGAGACTTGCTTTTGAAAAAAGCTAGAAGTCATCCTTCAAAAAAACTTTTTTTTTCCCCATTAGAAAGAAATATTTCACACTCTTTTAAGCCTTGGTAAAGTCAGTCTATATATTAAACAATCCAAAGTTATTTTTTCTGCAGATCATGTAAAATATCACACTTTTCAATTGAGTTGAAAGTTGACTTAAAGATCTACTGCAGTGTACTAGACACGGACATTTCAGTAACACAACATCTCACTAATAAACAAAACCCAACAATTCTTGCTCATGTCAAACTGGTTGGTTTTAATAAGTATGTTTTTACTCACTTTTGTTTAATATTTCAGTCATTATTTTTTGCCAAGTCCTGATTGATAATGATTATCTGACATTTCTACTGTATCTAATTTATGCATATCTCATTTGTTTATTTAGCAGTCTGTGTGCTTGCTTCAGTCAACTTTCATTCAATTAAGTGGTTACTTCCTTGAGACTATTTCTAATGAGAAGTTTGATTGGTAAAATCACACCCTTAACTTTTTTTTTTCCTCAGCACTAATTTCCATTGTGTGAGTTTTGAGAAAACACAGAAATAATCCTTCAGACAATATGCAAGTAATTAATAAATTGGTATTGATGACCACAAGTGTGGTACTGATTCAAATTATCAAGAAAAGTTTGAGTGCCAATTTAATTTTTACATTATATTAAAATCTATGATTCAATAAACACTATGTATAATTAAGAGATATCTGCTTCTGTCTACCAGTTACTTTCACTTACAGAGGGAATTCTTTGCAACAAATATTAATAGAGACTTAATTTTGGAATGACAAAAATTAACTAATAGTTGTACAATATCTAAACACATTCACTTCTGGTTATACATATTGTACCATGGTGTTTGAGAACTATTAGGTATTTGATAAATCTTCATAGAATGAATAAATGCAGGAACACAATGAGGATAAATTAAAATGGATGTGATTTTTTTCCTTGTAGAAAAGCTTCAAAGCATCAAAAATGTTCTATTATTAAAGCTTCCTGCTATTTTGTTATTTTACGTCTACTGATTAAAATATAGGGATGGCAAATGTCAGTCTGTACAGCAAATTGACATTTATAAATAAAGTTTTATTGGAACACGGCCACAGTGATTACTTTCCCATATTGTCTCTGGCTGTTTTCTCATTACAGTGGAAAAATTGAGATTATATGATCCATAAAGCATAAACTATTTCCTTAAGTGGACACTTGCAGAAAAGCTTGCTGACACCTAAATTAAAGGGACAAAACCTATTGTTTAGGGACCCTGTAGTCCTTAAACATTCTTATTTCATATAAGTGAAAAGTTAAAATAAATGTTATTCCATTATTGACCACTTTAGAACATGGTTAACACCAATAATAACAAAAAGACTTTTGATCTAATATCTACTAGTGTGTAGAACATTCATCTCGTGATAATTCATAATAGAATGATCATATCTATTTTAAAATCAATAGGTAGAAATGGTCATTGATTCTACATTGTGGCTTTTCATGTTTGACAGTGTTTTTCAGTGACAAACTGAGAGCAAATTTTTAGAAAGAAAAATATTTTGGTTTACGTCTTAGTCATCATTTCATCTAGGATTGTTTTCAGAACTTTTACTTCAATTTAAAATGTGTATATAGTATTTTATATTTGCCAATTTAACAATTTTTGTTAGTAAATATATCTAAAAATTAAATGTAAATTTTGATCTCTAAACTATGTTGTCATTGTTATGAGTCATATACATAAAAACAAAAACAAGTTAATTTTGTTCTCTAAGTTACCATAATTGGCTATTCCAATGATGGGCTTCCCCCTGTGGCTCAAGGGTAAAGAATCTGCCTGCAATGCAGGAGACACAGAGATATGGGTTTGATCCTGGCTCAGGAAGATCCCCTGGAGAAGGAAATGGCAACCCACTGCAGTAATCTTGTCTGGATAATCCCATGGACAGAGGAGCCTGGCGGGTTAAAGTCAATGGGGTCACAAAAGAGTCAGACAAGACTAAATGACTAAACAACAACAATATTCCAAAGATAGTTCAATTTTTTTCACTTGAAACTGTTGAATTATTACACAATTATTATAATAAAATAAATTGAATTATAAAAAGTAGTTTATGAACAAAAAGAAGAGCCAAGAGATGTACTTTACCAAAAATATAGAATTACTTCTAGAAAAACTGACAAACCATTTGGTTCCAGATTGTACTTAATTATTCACTTTTATTTTCATCAAGAGGTATAATTTTTTCCAAGCATATTAAATATTGTCATTAAGTAAAGTTATGTTAATTTAAGTGCTAGTAGCCTTAAAATTTTAATATAACTTGAAAATGTTTTTTAGTCACTAACCATGCTTTGAGTAAAAAGAGGGAGATTTATACCTTATCTTTTATATATGAAGTACAAATCTAGATAAATTAAATTACTAGATATTATATATATATATATATATATATATATAAAACTTTTCAAAGACTTTTGAGCAGAGGGATGAAAATATTGAGAAATATTGAATCAGGCAGAAACTCTTATGCTCCCATGGAAATGGAAAATGAGATATTGGAATCACAAGATATCTTTTGACTTCCCAGAGTGGAAAATGCATTCTGAGGTAGTATTTCTCATGGTTTATAATGGAAGCAGTTTTTGGTCAAACTTTGAGAGTTTTTTCTTATTAAGTCAATTAACTTTTCTTATTAAGTCAATTAATTAATTAGAATTAAGCACATTCTAATTTCTGTATCTTTGCATATAATTGGATTCTGAGCTTTATTTTCAGCGACTGGACTGAAAATGATTATTCCCCTGTATACACAGGGTAAATATCTTCTTAAAAGATTCCATAACAGTGTTATGAACTTCACAGATTTTCTTGAGATTAGTCACCTTTCCTGAGCTTATAACGTTTTCCCAAGGATTCCAATGCCTTGAAATCCATCCCATTCTTCAACAACTATTATTTGTTCCCTGCTGCACAAGTGGGCTTCCTGGTGGTTCATCCGGCAAAGAATCTGCCTGCAATGCAGGAGATGTGGGTTTGATCCCAGGGTCAGGAAGACCCCTGGAGAAGGGATTGGCTACTCACTCCAGTATTCTTGCCTGGAGAATTCCATGGACAGAGGAGACTTGTGGGCTAGAGTCCACGGGATCTCAAAGAGTTGGACACAACTGAGCATGCATGCACCACGTAGGCATCACATCCATTCTACTCCAGTGCATGCTCTAGCACTTGCATTCTTGTGATAGACTATGTTTCCAGCCATAAAGCACATCTTCGTATTTAAATGTTGTAAAAGTAAGCTTAAGCTAGAAATAAATGACAGAAAGATATCAGAAAAAAAAGTATTTTTAACATTTAGAAGTTAAACAGTATACTTGTCAAAATTAATTGTTAAAAAAGGAACTTAAGAAGAACAAAGTTGAAAAGCTCACATCATCTGTTTTTAAATTTTACTATAAGGGAAAATAATTTCTGTTAGGGTGAAAGGATAGATATGTAAATGAATAAATTACCAATTTTTTTTTTTTTCTCGTTACACGGGATCTTTATTTACAATGCAAAAAAGAACTTATAAATCACTTTCTGGACAGTTTCGATGCCTTTAAGACAACGTGTAAAAAAGGAGCCAGTCCTGTGCAAGAAGTCCTTATGTGTGTGTGCACCTCCAGGGCGCCTGTCTGCATGGCCCTGGGCGCTGGGAGTCCACCTGGCCAGAAGGGAGCCTCTCCTGGACGGCGTCTGTCACCATGCCCGGGGTCGGTGAGAACGTGGAGGCGTCGGAGGTCTGGTCCACCCCACGGGGCCTGGGAAGTGTCGCTCTGGAAGCTGGCGGGGCTGACTGCTCGCTCCTCTCCCCACGCCTCTGGTCCAGCGCTGGAACCGCTGCGTCCTCCCAGCCAGCGTCCTCAGCAGAGTGTCCCAGGGTCCCGGACACGCGGAGAGGGGGACGGCCAGAGCAGGAGCCGGGGCAGGCACACCCCTGACCTGCGTCGCCGCCTCAGGCCTCAGGGTCAAGGTCTCCATCTCCAATAAAGAGTCCATATAAAGACCCACATGAATGTAATCGATTATGTTTTGAAAAAGTATAAAGCCATTTAATAGAAAAAGGATTATTTGTTCTAAAATGGCACTAAATATTTTAATATCTAAACAAATATTATATTAACCTAAAATTATACTGGGCGGAGGAGCATGGTAGGCTGCAGTCCATGCGGTCGCTAAGAGTTGGACACGACTGAGCGACTTCACTTTCACTTTTCACTTTCACGCATTGGAGAAGGAAATGGCAACCCACTCCAGTGTTCTTGCCTGGAGAATCCCAGGGACGGGGGAGCCTGGTGGGCTGCCGTCTATTGGGTCGCACAGAGTCGGACATGACTGAAGTGACTTAGCAGCAGCAGCAGCATACCTTAATGTTATAATATACCTTAATGTTGACCCCAAATGAATCATAGACATATTTATAAAATGTAAAATATGAGAAAAAAAATTTGTGGCTGTGCGTGGCTTAGAATTATTCTAAGGAAAGTACTACTGTGAGCTTCAACAGAAACAAGGCAACATAATTATCATTCCAGTGAGCTTATATATTAGAATTAACTGACACAAAGTATTATGAGTGAGAAAGAGGATATCAAGGTGGCAGCATAGGAGGATTCTTATGAATTTCATAGATTTTCTTGATATTAGTCACCTTTCCTGAGCTTATAACATTTTCCCAAGGCTTCCAATGCCTTGAAATCCATCCCATTCTTCAACAACTATTATTTGTTCCCTGCTGCACAAGTGGGCTTCCTGGTGGTTCATCTGGCAAAGAATCTGCCTGCAATGCAGGAGATGTGGGTTTGATTCCAGGGTCAGGAAGATCCCATGGAGAAGGGATTGGCTTACCTCCTCTATTGAACTTACCTCCTCTATTGAGCTTACCTCCTCTATTGAACACAGAAAATTACATCTATATGTGGAGCAATTCTCAGTGAAAATAAACATGTGTAATAGAAAGACTTGTAAAACCAAGGCTGTAGGAACTATCTACATGGGTATCAGCTAAGAAAGGGAGAGAAGCCGTTAGATTTGGATGTGGGCCCCTGGAAAGGGACATAGTTAGAGGAAGGGATTATATGGGCTTAAGGATTCTTTCTGGAGAGTGAATGGTTCGATTCCCATGTTGGGCACCATAGGCCTTGGGGATTCCAATACCTGTAAGATGAGCTCCCTTTTGTGTCTTGAACATCACTGAGACTAACAGGAGGGCTTTAAGAAACCAAGGTCTCTCTGGTGAAGAGTTATACACAGTATAACTCTTGATTATACCCAAAACAGGCCAAAGGAAGGAAACTGAAATGGCCCAGGAATTCTGGCAGCTTTCCCCTCCTGCTCCATAATATGGCAAGGGCTACAGCAGCTAAGGTGAGGGCACAATTGTTATGTTGTATTGTGCTGTGTTAGTCACTCAGTCTCGTCCAACTCTGTAATTCCATGGACTATATTCCATGGAACAGGCTCCTCTGTCCATAGGATTCTCCAGGCAAGAATACTGGAATGGGTTGCCATTTCCTTCTCTAGGGGATCTTCCTGACTAGGTAACTGAACCCGGGTCTCCTGCACTGCAGGCAGATTCTTCATTATCTGAGCCACCAGGGAAGCCCCAACAGTTGTAATGGACTTTCTTAAACCAAGGAAGACATTTGAATGGGACTAACACAACCACTGCTGGTGACTGTGACGGCAGCAAATCAAGAGAGATCTGACTGGCTCTGGGACCACTGCAGCCTGTGCTCTGATCCACACTGAGCACCTGCTCCAGCCCTTTCTGCTCCAGCACTGTGTACCTCTGGGATGAGGGTTGAATATAGACAAAGTAAAATCTATAGCCTGGTGTGCTGCAGTCCATGAGGTCACAAAGAATTAGAAACAACTTAGCAACTGAACAACAATATTTATAGTAAGCATTATCAAAGAGAGAGAGAATACACCACCTCCAAAGAGATGATATTAGTTCATAGGGATGAAAAAATAATCTTTCTCTTGATTATTTATAAAGCACAAATATACATATAATACAAAACAAATATATAGATCCATGGAGGGCAATATTAGGAAATAAAATGTCTAAAAGTATTTCTTGGGGAAGGAGATTTTTTTTTAAGTTGACAAATACTGATTTAAATGTTGTACCCTTGGAGTAATATGAGGCAGATTAATGCTGTGTTGAGATATTGGCATGCTGGAAAATATGAAGTGAGTTGAGATGACAGGGTTGAAACTGACAACAACAAATAGGTAAAATAAATACTGAGAAGGACCCTGATATATTGTTGGGCAAAAAGGACAAAGATTGTTAGATTATAAGATTTCTGAGTGTATGCATGCGTGCTTCAGCCATGTATGATTCTTTGTGACCCTATGGACTATATCCTGCCAGGCTCCTCTATCCATGGGATTCTCCAGGCAAAAATACTGGAGTGGCTTGCCATGACCTCCTCCAATGGAACTTCCTAATCTAGAGATCAAACTGCATCTCCTAAACTGCAGGAGAATTCCTAAGTATCACTAAGCTACTGCGAGGAGAAGGCAATGGCACCCCACTCCAGTACTCTTGCCTGGAAAATCCCATTGATGGAGGAGCCTCGTAGGCTGCAGTCCATGGGGTTGCTAGGAGTCAGACACGACTGAGCGACTTCACTTTCACTTTTCACTTTCATGCATTGGAGAAGGAAATGGCAACCCACTCCAGTGTTCTTGCCTGGAGAATCCCAGGGATGGGGGAGCCTGGTGGGCTGCTGTCTATGGGGTCGCACAGAGTCGGACACGACTGAAGTGACTTAGCAGCAGCAGCAAGCTACTGGGAAAGCCCTTATGATTTCCAAGGTAAAGCAATTCCAAGTAATAACAAATTTTAAAATTTAGAACAAGACAAGGGTGTCCACTTTCACCACTACTATTCAACATAGTTTTGGAAGTTTTGGCCATAGCAATCAGAGCAGAAAAAGAAATAAAAGGAATCCAAATTGGAAAAAAAGAAATAAAACTCTCACTGTTTGCAGATGACATGACCCTCTACATAGAAAACCCTAAAGACTCCACCAGAAAATTACTAGAGCTAATCAATGAATACAGTAAAGTTGCAGGATATAAAATCAACACACAGAAATCCCTTACATTCCTATACACTATTAATGAGAAAACAGAAAGAGAAATTAAGGAAACAATTCCATTCACCATTGCAACAAAAAGAATAACATAGCTAGGAATAGATCTACCTAAAGAAACTAAAGACCTATATATAGAAAACTATAAAACACTGGTGAAAGAAATCAAAGAGGACACTAATAGAGAAATATACCATGCTCATGGATCAGAAGAATCACTATAGTGAAAATGAGTATACTACCCAAAGCAATCTATAGGTTCAATGCAATCCCTATCAAGCTACAAACGGTATTTTTCACAGAGCTAGAACAAATAATTTCACAATTTGTATGGAAATACAAAAAACCTCGAATAGCCAAAGCAATCTTGAGAAGGAAGAATGGAACTGGAGGAATCAACCTGCCTGACTTCAGGCTCTACTACAAAGCCACAGTCATCAAGATAGTATGGTACTGGCACAAAGACAGAATATAGATCAATGGAACAAAATAGAAAGCCCAGAGATAAATCCACACACCTATGGACAACTTATCTTTGACAAAGGAGACAAGAATATACAATGGAGAAAAGACAATCTATTTAACGAGCGATGCTGGGAAAACTGGTCAACCACTTGTAAAAGAATGAAACTAGATCACTTTCTAACACCATACACAAAAATAAACTCAAAATGGATTAAAGACCTAAATGTAAGACGAGAAACTATAAAACTCCTAGAGGAGAACATAGGCAAAACACTCTCCGACATACATCACAGCAGGATCCTCTATGACCCACCTCCCAGAATACTGGAAATCAAAGCAAAAATAAACAAATGGGACCTAATTAAACTTAAAAGCTTCTGCACAACAAAGGAAACTATAAGCAAGGTGAAAAGACAGCCTTCAGAATGGGAGAAAATAATAGCAAATGAAGCAACTGACAAACAACTAATCTCAAAAATATACAAGCAACTCCTGCAGATCAATTCCAGAAAAATAAGCAACCCAATCAAAAAATGGGCCAAAGAGCTAAACAGACATTTCTCCAAAGAAGACATACAGATGGCTAACAAACACATGAAAAGATGCTCCACATCACTCATTGTCAGAGAAATGCAAATCAAAACCACTATGAGGTACCATTTCAAGCCAGTCAGAATGGCTGTGATCCAAAAGTCTACAAGAAATAAATGCTGGAGAGGGTGTGGATAAAAGGGAACCCTCTTACACTGTTGGTGGGAATGCAAACTAGTACAGCCACTATGGAGAACAATGTGGAGATTCCTTAAAAAACTGGAAATAGAACTGCCTTATGATCCAGCAATCCCACTGCTGGGCATACACACTGAGGAAACCAGAATTGAAAGAGACACGGGTACCCCAAAGTTCATTGCAGCACTGTTTTTAATAGCCAGGACATGGAAGAAACCTAGATGTCCATAAGCAGACGGATAAATAAGAAAGCGGTGGTACATATACACAATGGAGTATTACTCAGCCATTAAAAAGAATACATTTGAGTCAGTTCAAATGAGGTGGATAAACTGGAGCCGATTATACAGAGTGAAGTAAGCCAGAAGGAAAAACACCAATACAGTATACTAAGGCATATATATAGAAATTAGAAAGATGGTAATGATAACCCTGTATGTGAGAAAGGAAAATAGACACAGATGTCTAGAAGAGTCTTTTGGACTCTGTGGGAGAGGGAGAGGGTGGGATGATTTGGGAGAATGGCATTGAAACATGTGTAATATCATATATGAAACAAATCACCAGTCCAGGTTCAATGCAGGATACAGGATGCTTGGGGCTGGTGCACTGGGACGACCCAGAGGGATGGTATGGGAGGGAGGTGGGAGGGGGGTTCAGGATGGGGAACATGTGTATACCTGTTGCGGATTCATATTGATGTATGGCAAAACCAATACAGTATTGTAAAGTAATTAACCTCCATTTAAAATAAATAAATTTATAAAAAATAAAATTTAGAGTATAGTAGTAAATTGCCAAGAAACAAAGGACTATCTTTTGACATTCTCTGAAATGCTTAATAGTTTTATTAACTGGTTTCAAGATCAAGCCCATAATTTCTGTATTATTAAACTTCAGAAGGAATTCAGCAATAATCTTTTATGGAAATTTTTGCTTGCTAATCTCAAGTTGATTATAAAGAACTTTTGAATTAGTAAAGAATATTTCATAAAGAGTTAGAGTTTTATATATAAAGAGTAATATTTACATATAAAATAAACATATATACACAAATATGTAATTGTATTTATGAATATATAATAAGTATAAACATCAATATATGACTATTAGCATGTATTTACTAAAAAATAAAAGCAAGTTACAATAAAAAATAATTTTGGTAAAAAGAGAATGACTTAATTTACAACATCAATTTATTTTATTCTGTAAAAAATGTCTGTATTTTTGTTGGAACTCATTAGACTGATAATATATCTAGGGAAATATAATTTAACCTCCCTTAATTAAAAGACCACTTATACAATTTAGTCTTTTAATGAGACAGCCAAAATGAATTAATTTCAAGTAAAAGAACTGTATATACTTTTGTGTAGATATATTATAATTACATAATTATACAAAACATTGTATATAAATTAAAATTATATGCTATTTCAATTCTAACTTGAAGCTATTATCTTAATACATGATGATTATAATAAAGATTCAGTTCAGTTTAGTCACTGAGTCATGTCCAACTCTTTGTGACCTCATGAACTTCAGCGTCCATTACCAACTCCTGGAGCTTATTCAAACTCCTGTCCGTTGAGTCAATGATGCCATTAAACCATCTCATCCTCTGTCATCCCCTTCTCCTCCTATCTTCAATCTTTCCCTGCATCAGCTCTCTTCTAGTGAGTCAGTTCTTTGCATCAGGTGGCCAAAGTATTGGAGATTCAACTTCAGCATCAGTCCTTCCAATGAATATTCAGGACTGATTTCCTTTAGGATAGACTGGTTTAGAACAGACTGATTTCTTTTAGGATAGACAATTTAGGATAGACTTGTTTCCTTTAGGATAGACTGATTTCCTTTAGGATAGACAATAAAGATTAAGTAGTTACTGTATCTCACTGAAGATATTAATCACATATTAAAAATCCCAGCCAATGTTATTAGCACTTTAAATACAATACTCAGAATGTATTAAGGAACTAAAATAGAGCTATTTTCAGCAGAATTAATTAGTTGATAATTTTTTAAAATAACTATTGTACCATGTATCATATATGTATTTTTATATGATGGACTGGAACACTATTCTTAGGGCAGCCCAATGTCACATATTATTTAATGTCTTTAAAAATGCTTGATTGTATCACATCATACCATTTAAAAAATGTACATAAAGTAATTCAATTTTAAAAGTACTTAAACAGAACAAATTTTACCCAATATAAAACAAGATTTCTTTGTTAAATATTGACTAGTATTGACCAAAATAGTGATCAATAATTTTAAAATTGAATTGAGAGTTCATTGTCTGAGTTGACAAATGCCAAAGACATAAACTGGAACACTAAACAGAAAAAGAATGCAAAACATAATGTACAAATATGTACACTGGAGGTAATATTATATTATTTAAACCTGAGAAAATTACAATATAATATATATATACACAAATATATAAAATAGGCTGAAATACCTAGATTTTTTAAATTATAAATTAATAAGCTAGAATAATAGTAAGAGTATTAATATAAAGTCAAACCAGGTTTTTCACTAATAAACTTAATATTGGCTTATTTTTAAAAGTGTGATTTTTTTTTTTTTTTGGTACAGAGGAAAGCTCCATGTAATAGGCAGACTAAAAACTACCATTAACAATGAGTACCTTGACTTTTGCCTGTGCCTAAGATGGAATAATAGGTACTGGATTTACCCTATAACCCAAAATTAATGATAAAATATATAAAATAGGTGAAAAAATTTGGTGACACCAAAGAATGAACCTTGAGAGTAGTGAAACAAATGAGTCTTACAATTACTCAATTTCCTGAATTCTTTAGCACAGTGAGGACAAATTATTCTCTAAGTAAAAAGAATAAATAAAAAGAATAGCAAAGTGAGGACAAATCCCAGTGGTTTCTGGCAACCTCCATGATATGACTAGATTGAAAGTCTAAAAAAGCTAGCATTCAAATGGCAGATTAATTCAGTGGAGAGAGCTTCAGAGACACACACCCAGAAAGAGACATACACAGGGAGAGAAAGGATGAGAGAGGTCTGTAGAGCTGCAGAGGATCTCCCTTGTCTTCAGCTGAGTACTGATTAGTTCATGCATGTTCATACAACTCAAAGCTGGCAGAAGGACCATCCAAAAGAAGCAAAGTGAAAAGTTTCAGAGCTCACACAGTCCTGTGCTGTGCTTAGTTGCTTAGTTGTGTTCAACTTTGTGGCCCCAGGACTGTAGCCTACTAGACTCCTCTGTCCACGGAATTTTCCAGGCAAGAATACTGCAGCATGTTGCCACTTTCTACTTCAGAGGATCTTCCCAACTCAGGGATCAAACCCAAATCTCTGCAACTTCTGCATTGTCAGGTAGATTCTTTACCACTAGCACCACTTGGGAAGTCCTCATACAGTTGTAGGAATAGTTTATTTCCCCAACCGTATGAATGAAAAAAACTTATAATTCATGGAGGATCTAAAAATCACAGTTCATGGGGTAGAATAATCAGAAATGTATTGCCTCAGGAATGAGGAAAATGACCCTTAGAATACTGCTTTGGTTCTGCAGAATTATTTTAATTGCTCAAAAATATTTTTAGAAATATAAAAATATCCAGCATCATACAAGGTATACTTTATAATAACTGGCATCCAACAAAAATTATTACAAAGAAGAAGGAAAAGGAAAAAATATCTACAGATATAAATAAACAGAATCAGAATTTACACAGATGGTATGTATAAATAGTTATTGTGCTATATAGTGTTAAAAGGTAAAGACTGAGCACATTAATTAGAGACAAGAGCTATAAAAAAGACCCTTTTTGAAATTTTAAAGATGAAAAATACAATGTATCTAATTTAAAATATTTTATATATAATTAAAAGTTGATTATGCAATATAGACAAATATTATGGAAATTGAAAGCAAAATAGCAGCTACTGGAGAGTAAACAGAGAAAAAAGGAAATGAGGTAAATGAAGATGGCAAGATATGGGATGACTCAAGCAGCCTAATTAGAGCTATCAAAGTAGAGGGAAGAGAGAGAGGAATAGATGGAAAAAATACATATATACATCAGTTGAGTTTAGTTGCTCAGTCCTGTCCAAGTCTTTGGGACCCCATGAATTGCAGCACCCCAGGCTTCCCGATTCATCAACAACTCCTGGAGCTTACTCAAACTAATATCTATCGAGTCGGTGATGCCATCCTAAAATTTCATCCTCTGTTGTCCCTTCTCCTCCCACCATCAATCTTTCCCAGCATCATGGTCTTTTCAAATGAGTTAGTTCTTCATATCAGGTGGCCAAAGTATTGGAGTTTCAGCTTGAGCATCAGTTCTTCCAATGAATATTCAGAACTGATTTCCTTTAGGATGGACTGGTTGGATCTCCTTACAGTCCATAGGACTCTCAAAAGTCTTCAACCCCACAGTTCAAAAGCATCAATTCTTCATCGCTCAGCTTTCTTTATAGTCCAACTCTCACATCCACACATGACAACTGGAAAAACCATAGCTTTGACTAGATGGAACTTTGTTGCAAAGATATTGTCTCTGCTTTATAATATGCTGTCTAGTTTGGACATAGTTTTCTTCCAAGGAACAAGTGTGTTTTAATTTCATAGCTACATCACCATCTGCAGTGATTTTGGAGCCCCCCAAAATAAAGTCTGTCACTGTTTCCATTA
This sequence comes from Bos mutus, assembly GCF_027580195.1. NCBI lineage: Eukaryota > Metazoa > Chordata > Mammalia > Artiodactyla > Bovidae > Bos > Bos mutus. The sequence goes on from NC_091622.1 coordinate 9,564,115, forward strand.
TTTCCCAATCTATGTGCCATGAAGTGATGAGATCAGATGCCATGATCTTAGTTTTCTGAATGTTGAGTTTTAATCCAACTTTTTCACTCTCCTTTTTCACTTTCATCAAGAGGCTCTTTAGTTCTTCTTCACTTTCTGCCATAAGTATGGTGTCACTTGCATATCTGAGGTTATTGATATTTCTCCTGGCAATCTGCATTCCAGCTTGTGTTTCATCTAGCCCAGCATTTCACATGATGTACCCTGAATATAAGTTAAACAAGCAAGGTGACAATATACAGCCTTGATGTACTCCTTTTCCTATTTGGAACCAGTCTGTTTTTCCACGTCCATTTGTAACTGTAGCTTCTTGACCTGCATACAGGTTTCTCAGGAGGCAGGTCAGGTGTCTGATAGTCCCATCTCTTGAAAAATTTTCCAGAGTTTGCTGTGATCAACATAGTCAACACTTTGGTGTAGTCAATAAAGCAGAAGTAGATGTTCTTCTGAAACTTCCTTGCTTTTCTGATGATGCAGTGGATGTTGTCAATTTCATCTCTGCATCCTCTGCCTTTTCTAAATCCAGCTTGAACATATGGAAGTTCATGATTCATGTACTGTTGAAGCCTGGCTTGAGGAACTTTCAGCACTACTTTGCTAGCATGTGAGAAGAGTACAACTGTGTTGTAGTTTGAACATTCTTTTGCATTGCCTTTCTTTGGGATAGGACTATAATGAAAACTGACCTTTTCCAGTCCTGTGGCCACTGCTGCATTTCCAAATTTGCTGGCATATTGAGTGCAGCACTTTAACAGCATCATCTTATAGGATTTGAAATAACTCAACTGGAATTTCATCACGTCCACTAGCTTTGTTCGTAGTGATGCTTCCTATAGCCACTTGACTTCATATTCCAGGATGTCTGGCTCTAGGTGAGTGATTACACCATCATAGTTATCTGGATCATGAAGATCTTTTTTGTATAGTTCTTCTGTGTATTCTTGACAATTCTTCTTAATATCTTCTGCTTCTCTTAGGTCTGTACCATTTCTGTCCTTTATTGTGCCCATCTTTGCATGAAATATTCCTTTGGTAGCTCTAATTTTCTTGAAGAGATCTCTAGTCTTTCCCATTCTATTGTTTTCCTCTACTTCTTTGCACTTATCGCTGAGGAAGCCTTTCTTTTCTTTTCCTGCTATTCTTTGGAACTCTGCATTCAAATGGGTATATCTTTCCTTTTCTCCTTTGCCTTTCACTTCTCTTTTCTCAGCTATTTGTAAGGCCTCCTCAGACAAACATTTTGACTTTTTGCATTTCTTTTTCTTAGGGATGGTCTTAACCACTGCCTCCTGTGCAGTGTCACAAACCTCCGTCTATAGTTCTTCAGGCACTATCAGATCTAATCCCTTGCATCTATTTGTCATTTCCCACTTTATAATCATATGGGATTTGATTTCAGTCATACCTGAATCATCTAGTGGTTTTTCCCCTATTTTCTACAATTTCAGTCTGAATTTGGCAATAAGGAGTTCATGATCTGAGCCATAGTCAGCTTCCAGTCTTGTTTTTACTGAATTTATAGAGCTTTTCCATCTTTGGCTGCAAAGAATATAATCATTCTGATTTCGGTTTTGACCATCTAGTGATGTCCATGTGTAGAGTCTTCTCTTGTTTTTTTGGGAGAGGGTGTTGGCTACGACAAGTGAGTTCTCTTGGCAAAACTCTGTTAGCCTTTGCCCTCCTTGTTTTTTACTCCTAGGCCAAATTTAACTGTTCCTCCAGGTATCTCTTGACTTCCTACTTTTGCATTCCAGTCCCTTTGATAGTTCTAGAAGGTCTTGTAGGTCTCCATAGAACCATTCAACATCAGCATCTTCAGCATTACTGGTTGGGACATAGAGTTGGATTACTGTGATAATGAATGGTTTGCCTTTGAAATGAGCAAAGATCATTCTGTCATTTTTGAGATTGCATCCAAGTACTGAATTTTGGACTCTTTCATTGACTACAATGGTTACTCCATTTCTTCTAAGGGATTCTTGCCCAAGGTAGTTGATACAATGGTCATCTGAGTTAAATTCACTCATTCCAGTCCATTTTAGTTTGCTGATTCCTAAAATGTCAATGTTCACTCTTGATATCTCCTGTCTGACCATTTACAGATTGCCTTGATTCATGGACCTAACATTCCAGGTTCCTATGAAATATTGCTCTTTACAGCACTGGACTTCACTTCCATCACCAGTCACATCCACAAATGGGGAGTTGTTTTCACTTTGGCTCTGTCTCTTCCTTGTTTCTGGAGTTATTTCTCCACTCTTCTCCAGTAGCACATTGGGCACCTACTGACCTGGGGAGTTCATCTTTCAGTGTCATATCTTTTTGCCTTTTCATACTGTTCATGGTGTTCTCAAGGCAAGAAGACTGAAGTGGTTTGCCATTGCCTTCTCCAGTTGACCACTTCTTGTCAGAACTCTTCACATGACCTGTTCTCCTGAGTGGCACTACAGGGCATGGCTCATAGTTATATCGAGTTAGATAAAGCTGTGGTCCATGTGATCAGTTTGGTTAGTTTTCTGTGACTGTGGTTTTCATTCTGTCTGCCCTCTGATGGATAAGGATAAGAGGCTTATGGAAGCTTCCTAATGGGAGAGACTGACTTGGGGGGACGGGGGGGTGGGGCGCGGGGACTGGGTCTGATGGGTGGGGCCATGCTCAGTAAATCTTTAATCCAATTTTCTGTTGATGGGTGGGGCTGTGTTCCTCCTTGTTGTTTGACCTGAGGCCAAACTATAGTGGAGGTAATGAAGATAACAGAGACCTCCTTCAAAAGGTACCATGTACACACTGCTACACTCAGTGCCCTCAATCCTGTAGAGCCCACCACAGACCCATATCTCTGCCAGAGACTCCTGGACACTTCACAGGCAAATCTGGATCAGTCTCTTGTGGGGTCACTGTTTCTTTCTCCTGGGTCCTGGTGTGCACAAGGTTTTGTTTGTGCCCTCCAAGAGTCTATTTCCCCAGTCCTGTGGAAGTTCTGGCAGCTCTATGGTGGGGTTAATGGCAACCTCGTCCAAGAGGGCTTATGCCACACTCAGGTCTGCTGCACCCAGAGCCCCTGCCCCTGCAGCAGGCCACTGCTGACCCAGACCTCCATAGGAGACACTCATACACAGTTCTGCCTCAGTCTCTGTGGGGTCCCTGGGTCCTGGTGTGCATTTGGTTTGTTTGAGCCCTCCGAGTGTCTCTGGCAGGTATGGGGTTTGATTCTAAATGCAATTTCACCCCTCCTACCATCTTGCTGGGTCTTCTCCTTTGCCCTTGGATGTGGGGTATGTTTTTTTGGTGGGATCCAACATTCTCCTGTTAACAGTTGTTCAGCAGCAAGTTTTAATTTTGGAGCTTTTGCAGGAGAAGATGAGTGCGTGAACTTCTACTTTGCCATCTTTTTCTATGTATCCTTTCATACTTTTGAATCTTGCATGCTGTGTACTTACTGCCTGGGGTGACAGTCTCCCTGGAAGGTGCTGCACTCTTGGGTTCCTTTGTGTACATACATATGTATATAATTATCAGGAATTTTTCAAATTTGATAAAATTCATAAACCCACAGATCCCAAAAGCACAATCAAGCTCAAGTACAAAAAAGGAAAAAAAAATGTGAACACTACACCACAATATATTATAATCAAATTTCTTAAAACTAGTGATAAAGACACAAGCTTAAAAGGAGTTCTGGAAAAGAAACAAAACTTTGAATAAAAAGAAATAAAGACTAGAAAGACAGACTTTCTGTCAGAAACACTGGATACAAAGTGACTACAGGGCAGCATCTTTAAAGTACCGAAGGAAAATATAATGTCAACTTAGTATTCTATGTCCCCTGAGGGGGAAATTTAAATAGAGAATAAACAGCTTGTCTGAGATAGAAAAGTGTAAACTATTTATAAACAGTAAGACCTTTTCTACAAGAAATGCCCACATCAAAAAAGAAAATATTATCAGATAAGTTTTCATCTGCACCAACCAATGAAGAACATCGGAAATTGTAGAACTATAGGTCGCACAGAGTCGGAAACGACTGAAGCAACTTAGCGCTGCAGCAGCAGCAGGTAATTTTAAGCAAGGTCATAACAATGCTTTAGCAATCCTACTGCATTCTCTGGTTATTGTATTCTTCATTGTTAATAATATTTTAATGTTATACTTCATATCTATTCACAAGATAGTAATATGACATCTGCACATATCACCTTTATTTCACTAAACACCAAAACAAAAAAAATGACCCAAACAAACAAACAAACAACATAAGCCATTTGAAAAGGTTGAGTCATATTTTCAGTACAAACTCTACTCATTCAACTACATGGAGACCCAAAGTCCCCTCCTGAATTTTTCCTGTTGTGAGGTATACTTCTTGTATTGGAAGATAAACTCCTCCAGTTTTTCAGTTCATCCCATCTTTTGTATTCAAGTACTTTCTCTTAAATTAATATTCTCATTTTACTGCATCCTAAGTGTGTCTCTTTCTTATGCTTATTTTATGTAAGTCTTAGGCTATAGTATTTTCAATTTACCAGTTTCAGATACCTCCTTGTTTCTCTGTTTATAAACATTTTTTTTCCTCTTCTACCAACAGCAGGATTTAATCACTGTCATTCCACTGAAACTTTCAACCAAATCTACATCTTCCTTCTTGCCCAATCAAATGACTAATTCTTTGACTTCAGTTCACCTGATCACTCCACAGATGCAAATCACCTTCTTGAAATTATTGCTTCCCGTGAATTTCTGACTACCATACCTACTTGTTTTCATTATGTGCACTTTACTGGCTTTCTTTATTTCTTGTTGAATATTTCCATTTTCTGGCTTATAAGTGCTAGAATTATCCAACATTAGATGGATATTCTTTTCTTTGACTGACACAAACCCTGATTGCTTATCAATTCCAACAATTTAACTATGAGTTACTTTTATAATTTTATATGACTCTAATATTCAACATAATAATAATAACATTGACTCTGCACCAATTTCCTACTTAACAATCAGTATTTGGCTTTACAATTGGCCACCCAACTTAAGAGCATCAGGTGAGCTACTGATATCTGCCTGTATTCCCATTTCTATAAAGAGTGCTCTATTTGATACTATATTCAAAGACTACACATCTCATTTGATTTGCCTATACCAGGAGAAATATCAATAACCTCAGATATGCAGATGACACCACCCTTATGGCAGAAAGTGAAGAGGAACTAAAAAGCCTCTTGATGAAAGTGAAAGTGGAGAGTGAAAAAGTTGGCTTAAAGCTCAACATTCAGAAAATGCAGATCATGGCATCTGGTCCCATCACTTCATGGGAAATAGATGGGGAAACAGTGGAAACAGTGTCAGACTTTATTTTTTTGGGCTCCAAAATCACTGCAGATGGTAACTGCAGCCATGAAATTAAAAGATGCTTACTCCTTGGAAGGAAATTATGTCCAACCTAGATAGCATATTGAAAAGCAGAGACATTACTTTGCCAACAAAGGTCCATCTAGTCAAGGCTATGGTTTTTCCTGTGGTCATGTATGGATGTGAGAGTTGGACTGTGAAGAAGGCTGAACACCAGAGAATTGATGCTTTTGAACTGTGGTGTTGAGAAGACTCTTGAGAGTCCTTTGGACTGCAAGGAGATCCAACCAGTCCATTCTGAAGGAGATCAGCCCTGGGATTTCTTTGGAAGGAATGATGCTAAAGCTGAAACTCCAGTACTTTGGCCACCTCATACGAAGAGTTGACTCATTGGAAAAGACTCTGATGCTGGGAGGGATTGGGGGCAAGAGGAGAAGGGGACGACAGAGGATGAGATGGCTGGATGGCATCACTGACTCAATGCACGTGAGTCTGAGTGAACTCCAGGAGTTGGTGATTGACAGGGAGGCCTGGCGTGCTGCGATTCATGGGGTTGCAAAGAGTCAGACACGACTGAGCGACTGAACTGAACTGATGACCATCATTGTCTATAGTTATAAAACCTCTTGGTTTCTAAATTATTATTCAAACATGCCTAGCTCAATGCTTTTATGTTATTTTCTGCTAAGAAAAATCTCTTTTACATGGATATCTTCCTCATTCCATGTCCTTGCTCAAATATTATATCTTGAAGAATGTTTCTTTGACCATGCTACCTAAAGTAGTATGTAACTCACTCTCTTATATTCTGTATTCATCTTTCTGCTTTAAATTTCTTAACCGAACAAATCACTTAGCATTATTGAATGCACATATTTATTACTATTTTATTATCTAACTAATAAAAATACCTACATTCTAAGGGTTGACATTTTATATATTTTTCACAGTATCCTTATCAGCTAAAAATAGTATCTGGTACATAGAAAATTATTAACAAGTAGCATTAGAAATGTTTTTCTAATTAAGTTTGAAAGTAAGAATAACACTTAGTAAAATCCCCCAAAAAAGCAGAAAAGTGAATGGAGAGAAATATGGTGAAAAATTATTATAAATAAAAGAGTTTAGGTTCCTTTGCTGTTTCTTTGGTTAACTTATTTGTAACTTACTTTGGTAATATATTTGTGCTTTCAAGATAAGGTGGTCCATGGAGAATGATTTGTATTAAATAGCTCAACACCATCCTGGGATAGAGTTTGATTGAGGTCTCAGGAATCAATTTCATTTATGTGTAGGATGAGCAGGCCCTGAAATTATCATTATTACTACTGCAATCACCACAGAATTCAAGGAATCCAATGAGAAGGAACTGTAGAGAATTGAGAATTATATCAACCTGGGTTGTATTGATTAATTGTGTTTATCTGAGAATTGTATTAATCTGGGTTTTTCAGGAGACAGAAATCACACTGGTAATTTGAATAGGGAAATTCAATATAAAGTCATATTAATTAGTGAAAGAGAATAAAGAAACGTGTTTTTAAAAAGTAGCTAATATAGGATCAGCCATTATATATATTGGCCTGAGAGTACACAGGAAGGAAGAGATTTGAAAGAGATTCACACCTCATCAGAAATGGCATGACTATGACCACTGGGATGAGAAAGAAGTTGAATGAGGCTTTGGATAGCAGAAAGGAAACTACTGGCTGCATACTTCTTGGGAAATATCCATGGGGTTCTGATTGAGTTCACTGGGAAAAATACTAGCATATAAATTCATTTTGCTAATAAATCACCCACACAAGTGCCACTAAAGCTTGCTGAAGAATGAATGTCAGCACAGGTGTCAAACACGGCTGACTACCACACATCATATGAGCAAGAAGGAATAAACACTCTGGAATAAGAAGAGAGGTATAATTTAATGACAAAGATTAGCAGTACGCCAACAGCAAATGAGAAATAGAGGGCCTAGTTCCAGTATCACACAGTGAGACAAACAAGGTGAATTTGGGGCTAGAATTGATAAACTGGTAATTGGCAGAGAAAACAATAATCACCTCAGGACATGTACTAGTAATACCCAGCCCCAAATTCCCTGGAAACATTATTTCATCTGAGTATCTGATGATACTTTGTATCTGAGTTCTCACTTTTATTCAATTTTTTAAATTGTCTGTGCTGTATAGGTAACACATTGGTTCTTATTGTTCCCTGAACATGATATTCACCAGGAAAACTTGGCAAAAATACATATAATGCAGTTTCATTATTCTGATTAAGCTTACCTGTTGGCACTAACACATACATATCTCTAGGGAGCAATGAACCACTATAAGAGATGTGGGTAGAAAGCCATCCAACACCAATGTAAGAAATAAACTGGAAATAGAACTGCCTTATGATCCAGCAATCCCACTGCTGGGCATACACACTGAGGAAACCAGAAGGGAAAGAGACACGTGTACCCCAATGTTCATCACAGCACTGTTTATAATAGCCAGGACATGGAAGCAATCTAGATGTCCATCAGCAGATGAATGGATAAGAAAGCTGTGGTACATATACACAATGGAGTATTACTCAGCCATTAAAAAGAATACATTTGAATCAGTTCTAATGAGGTGGATGAAACTGGAGCCTATTATACAGAGTGAAGTAAGCCAGAAGGAAAAACACAAATACAGTATACTAACGCATATATATGGAATTTAGAAAGATGATAACAATAACCCTGTGTACAAGATAGCAAAAGTGACGCTGATGTATGGAACAGTCTTATGGACTCTGTGGGAAAGGGAGAGGGTGGGAAGATTTGGGAGAATGGCATTGAAACATGTAAAATATCATGTATGAAACGAGATGCCAGTCCAGGTTCAATGCACGATACTGGATGCTTGGGGCTGGTGCACTGGGACGACCTGGAGGGATGGTATGGGGAGGGAGGAGGGAGGAGGGTTCAGGAGGGGGAGCACATGTATACCTGTGATGGATTCATTTTGATGTTTGGCAAAACTAATACAATTATGTAAAGTTTAAAAATAAAATAAAATTAAAAAAAAAGAAATAAACAATGTAGGTTTAATAATATATATAAACCAGAGAAAAACATGTAAACTACTTTTAATTTGCAAGTACTTCTGTAATTCCCCAAGGATCAAGGACTGCACTTAGAAAATTCTTCCAATCTATTGTGATTGTATAGTAAAGACATTGTATAGTATAGAATTTGGATGAAAATAAAGATTCATAATTTGAAGTGCATGATAACCAGATTAGTTATTTTAATTTTAAATCATCAGTATAAAACAAAATATCAAAAAGTTGTTGAATTTTAATAGCAAGTGTTAAAACTCTTGTAGACACTAACATTTATAAGAGAACTGGATAGGATTTTCTAACATTCAGAAAATATCAGTGAGGAACCTGCTCCAAATTACCACCAGTAAAAATAAAAATATATTGATTAAAATATGCCAGGCTTATAAATTACATTTGAATTTTCTCTAAGAGAATTTTCACACTGAAATATGTGCTTGTGACTACATGGAAAATTAAAAAAGAAAGAAAAAAACAGAGGCTTGAAGAGGGAAATGGTAAGGTTACCACAGCAATAACATTTACTTCTTCCACTAGATCCACTAGATCCACTAAAGGGAGAACTATATGAAAATAGACACACTCCACAGGCTCCATAGTTGAGAAAAGCTACTGTAGGAAAGAGGTGCCAGAGCATGTGTACGATTTCAAGCATCCATTTACCATCTCACTTGTTGTGGCTTCAATATCTGAATGCTGGTACCCTTCTGCAAATGGAAGCATAGTATGAAAAGGCTTGAGGATGTATATATGTCCGTATATGTATGTCTGTGCCTATGTGCCAATACATAAAAATAATATATATTAATTCTTGGTGTTTTAGTCACTAAATCATGTCCAACTCTTACAACCCCATGGACTGTAGCCTGCCAGGCTCCACTCTCCATAGATTTTCCAGGCAAGAATACTGCAGTGGGTTACCATTTCCTTCTCCAGGGGATTTTCCCAAACCAGGGATCAAACCCAGGTCTCCTGCACTGCAGGCAGATTCTTTACCAACTGAGCTACCAGGTAAGCCCTTAGCATAATATAAAACATATAACTATTGCTTTTTAAATTGCCTCTCTAGGTAATCTAATAATGTTGTTCTAACAAAAATAAGATTATAAAGGAATTTAAACCATACACTTATTCTGTTATGTAAATACAGCATCATTTTATCTTACCAATGTTTATAATGCTTATAATGTATTCTGAAACAATATTTCAATATTTCTCAGCACTATTTTTACATTTAATCAGTTTTGATACTTACCATCAGTTCTTTACAAAGATCCATTCATTGACACTATTTTATTTTATTTCTTGCTTGGCTAGATTTTTGTCCTTGAGCTTTTAACATGGATTCATAGATATAATGTTACCTGCATGTTTGCATACATCAGAAAATTTACATACAACTTCACTGAGAATAAAATTTATTGGATATAATTTTCCTTAAAATGTTTTAGACTTTATTTTTTAGAGGCACAAAATATTATAATATAAAAATTAGAAAATATTTTTTTAAATGCTTAGAAACTCAGAATTTTGTTTTCCAGTGACAGATTAATATTAAGTCTAAGATCAGAATCAGTAGCAATCTCTACTTTTCTTGAAACTTGTTCATTAGATTCAACTCAAAATTTGACAAAAACATTCATCCTTTGTTTTGGGGGGCATTATTTTTGTTTTTATTTATTTGCTTATTTTTCTTGAATTCATTATATTTACTCTATAGAAACAGCAGGAAGCATATATTAACATGCTTGGGGTAATTCAAATTCATTCTTATTTATTATGATATTCTTCAGCTCTTAAAAATATCTATTTTATTAAAACACGCTTACTCCTTGGAAGAAAATTTATGACCAACCTAGACAGCATATTTGTAGAAGGAAATGGCAACCCACTCCAGTATTCTTGCCTGGAGAATACCAGGGATGGGGGAGCCTGGTGGGCTGCCCTCTATGGGGTTGCACAGAGTTGGACACGACTGAAGCAACTTAGCAGTAGCAGTAGCAGATAGCATATTAAAAAGTGGAGACATTACTTTGCCAACAAAGGTTCATCTCCTCAAGGCTATGGTTTTTCCAGTGGTCATGTATGGATGTGAGAGTTGGACTACAGAAAAAGCTGAGAGCCAAAGAATTGATGCTTTTAAATTGTGGTAATGGAGAAGACTCTTGAGAGTCCCTTGGACTGCAAGGAGATCCAACCAGTCCATCCTAAAGGAGATCAGTCCTGAGTGTTCATTGGAAGGACTGATGTTGAAGCTGAAACTCCAATACTTTGGCCACCTGATGTGAAGAACTTACTCATTGGAAAAGTCCCTAATGCTAGGAAAGACTGAAGGCGGGAGGAGAAGGGGACGACAGAGGATGAGATGGTTGAATGGCATCACCAACTCAATGTACATGAGATCGAGTAAACCCTGGGAGTTGGTAATGGACAGGGAAGCTTGGAGTGCTGCAGTCCATGGAATTGCAAAGAGTTGGACATAACTGAGAGACTGAAATGGACTGAACTGAACCGAATGTAGGTTTGTCATATATTTCCTTCCAAGGAGAGAGCATCTTTTAATTTCATAGCTGCAGGTGCTGGCTGTAGTGATTTTGGAGCCCAAGACAATAAAATCTGTCACTGCTTCCATTTTTCCCTTTCTATTTGCCATGAAGTGGAAGGAAAGTTATGTCCAAACTATATAGCATATTGAAAAGCAGAGACATTACTTTGCCAAAAAAGGTCCATCTAGTCAAGGCTATGGTTTTTCCTGTGGTCATGTATGGATGTGAGAGTTGGACTGTGAAGAAGGCTGAGTGCCGAAGAATTGATGCTTTTGAACTGTGGTGTTGGAGAAGACTCTTGAGAGTCCCTTGGACTGCAAGGATATGCAACCAGTCCATTCTGAAGGAGATCAGCCCTGGGATTTCTTTGGAAGGAATGATGCTAAAGCTGAAACTCCAGTACTTTGGCCACCTCATGCGAAGAGTTGACTCATTGGAAAAGATTGTGATGTTGGGAGGGATTGGGGGCAGGAGGAGAAGGGGACAACAGAGGATGAGATGGCTGGATGGCATCACTGACTCGATGGACGTGAGTCTGAGTGAATTCGGGAGTTGGTGATGGACAGGGAGGCCTGGCGTGCTGCGATTCATGGGGTCACAAAGAATCGGACATAACTGAGTGACTGAACTGAACTGAAACTGATGAGCCCAGATGCATGATCTTAGTTTTTTGAATGCTGAGTTTTAGCCAGCTTTTTCACTCTCTTTCACCATGATTTAGAGACTCTTTAGTTTCTGTTCACATTCTGTCATTGGAGAGGTAACATCTGCATATCTGAGGTTGTTGATATTTCTCCCAGCAGTCTAGATTCCAGCTTGTACTTCATCCAGCCTGGCATTTTTCACATGATGTACTCTGCATATAAGTTAAATAAGCAGGGTCACAATAGACAGCCTTGTTGTATTCTTTGCCAGTTTTGAATCAGTCCATTTTTCCATGTTCTAACTGTTGTTTCTTGACTTGCATACAGGTTCTCAGAAGACAAATAATGTGGTCTGGTATTCCCATCTCTTCAAGAATTTTCCACAGTTTGTTGTGATCCACATAGTCAAAGTCTTTCATATAGTCAATGAGAGAGAAGTAGATGTTATTTTTTTCTGGAATTCTCTTGTTTTCTCCATGATCCATTGAATGTCAGCAATTTGACCTCTACCTCTGCCTTTTCTACTCCCAGTTTTTACATCTGGAAATTCTCAATGCAGGTACTTCTGGAGTCTAGCTTGAAGGATTTCAAGTATAACTTTGCTAACACGCGACTTGAGTGCAATTGTGCAATAGTTTGAATATTCTTTGGCATTGCCCTTCTTTGGATTTGAATGAAAACTGACCCTTTCCAGTCCTGTGGTCACTGCTGAGTTTTCCAAATTTGCTGATGTACTGAGTACAGAACTTAATGGAATCGTTTTTTTTTTTTTTTTTAGGGTTATAAATAACTACACTGGCATTCTATCACCTCTACTAGCTTTGTTCATAGAAATTCTGCCTATGTTCCACTTGATTTCACACTCCAGGATGTCTGGCTCTAGGTGGGTGATCTCACCATCATGATTATCTAGGTCATTAAAACCTTTTTTGTACAGTTCTTCTGCATATTCTTGCCATTTCTTCTTAATCTCTCTTCTTCTGTTAGGTCCTTAACATTTCTATCCTTTATTGTCCCCTGTTCTATCCTTTATTATGCCCTATTCCCTTGATAATCTCCAAATTTCTTGAAGTGATCTCTAGTTTTTTCTCTTCTATTGTTTTCCTCCATTCCTTTATTGTTCATTTAAGAAGGCCTTTTTATGTCTCCTTACTATTTTCTGGAACTCTGCTTTCAGTTGGGTTTATCTTTCCCTTTCTCACTTGCCTTTGCTTCTCTTTTTTCTTCAGCTATTTGTAAAACCTCCTCAGACAATCACTTTGCCTTCTCGTATTTCTTTTTCTTTGGGGTGGTTTTAATCACTGCCTCTTGTACAATGTTATGGACTTCTGTCCATAGTTCTTCAGGCATTCTTTCTACCAGATTTAACCCCTTGAATCTACTCATCAACTCCACTGTATAATCATAGGGCATCTGATTTAGTTCATACCTGAATGGCCTAGTGATTTTCCCTACTTTCTTCAATTTCAGCCTGAATTTTGCAATAAGGAGCTCATGATCTGAGCCACAGTCAGCTCCAGGTCTTATTTTTGCTAACTGTATAGAGCTTCTTCATCTTTGGCTGCAAAGAATATAATCAATTTTATTTCAGTGTTGATCATCTGATGATGCCCATGTACAGAAAAGTCTCTTGGGTTGTTGGAAAATGGTTAGGGTTAGGGTTAGCATTTTCTTTTGACAAAACTCTGTTAGCCTTTGTCCCACTTCATTTTTAACTCCATGGTCAAATTTGCCTGTTACTCCAGATATCTCTTGACTTCCTACTTTTGCATTCCAATTCCCTATGATGAAAAGGACATCATTTCTGGTTTTAGTTTTAAAACGTGTTATAGATTGTCATAGGACTGGCCAACCTCAGCTTCTTCAGCATTAGTAGTTGGGGCACAGACTTGGATTACTGTGATACTGAATAGTTTGCCTTGTAAACGAACTGAGACCATTCTGTCATTTTTGAGGTTGCACCCAAATACTACATTTTGAACTCTTCTGCTGACTATGAGGCCTCCTCCACTTCTTCTAAGAGATTCTTGCCCATAGTAATAGATGTAATGGTCATCTGAATTAAATTTGCCTATTCCTGTCCATTTTAGTTCACTGATTCCTAAGATGTCGAAGTTCACTCTTACCATCTCCTGTTTGCCCACCTCCAATTTACCTTGATTCATGGACCTAACATTCCAGGTGCCTAATGCTGGTTTGGCCCAGCAACTCATTCTTTCTGGAGCTGTTAGTAATTGTTCTACACTATTCCCCACAGCATATTAGACACCTTCTGATCTTCAGGAGCTCATCTTCTAGTGTCATATCTTTTTACATTTTCATATTGTTCATGGGGTTCTCCATGCAAGAATACTGGAGTGGGTTGCAATTTGTTCTTCCAGAGGACCATGTTTTGTCAGAACTCTTCACTCTGACCCATTCATCTTGAGTGCCCCTGCATGGCATGGCTCATAGCTGCACTGAGTTATGCAAGCCTCTTCACCATGACAAGGCTATGACCCATGAAGGGGAATACAGATCTACCATACTACTTTTAGTGGATCATATTTCTTCATGAATATATGGATGCCTATATGGGTGTGTGTTATGCCTGCAATCAGTATATTATTTATATATTTTTACTAATACAGTACAATTATTAAATAGTCATATAAACATTTACACTCTCACACAACTAAAGAATCCCAGAGATGAAAGTCTACTGAACCTATATAGTTTAAATATTGCTTTCTGGTAATAATATATTTTATTTCGTATTGTCACTAAACCCAAGATTTAAATAAATGCCATAGGGAAAGTTTAATTGGAATTCAACCACTATTTGATAGTCATGTTTTACATGCAAATATGTCAGATAAATGACATGGATATATTATTAAGCACTCAAAATAATGAAGAAAGATATATGTTGCCAGCTTTTTTACTTGGTTGTAAAAACATATAAGTAATGCTTTCAAGGAGAAGATAATAACATGCTAACAAATACTCAAGTGTAACAAAACTGAAAAGATTATAGTGATTGACAATGCAATGTTCAGATCAGTCGCTCAGTCGTGTCTGACTCTTTGCGACCGCATGAATCGCAGCATGCCAGGCCTCCCTGTCCATCACCAACTCCCGGAGTTCACTGAGACCCACATCCATCGAGTCAGTGATGCCATCCAGCCATCTCATCCTCTGTCGTCCACTTCTCCTCCTGCCCCCAATCCCTCCCAGCATCAGGGTCTTTTCCAATGAGTCAACTCTTCGCATGAGGTGGCCAAAGTACTGGAGTTTCAGCTTTAGCATCATTCCTTCCAAAGAAATCCCAGGGCTGGTCTCCTTCAGAATGGACTGGTTGGATCTCCTTGCAGTCCAAGGGACTCTCAAGAGTCTTCTCCAACACCACAGTTTAAAAGCATCAATTCTTCAGCACTCAGCCTTCTTCACAGTCCAACTCTCACATCCATACATGACCAAAGGAAAAACCATAGCCTTGACTAGATGAACCTTTGTTGGCAAAGTAATGTCTCTGCTTTTGAATATGCTATCTAGGTTGGTCATAACTTTCCTTCCAAGGAGTAAGTGTCTTTTAATTTTATGGCTGAAGTCACCATCTGCAGTGATTTTGGAGCCCAGAAAAACAAAGTCTGACACTGTTTCCACTGTTTCCCCATCTATTTCCCATGAAGTGATGGGACTGGATGCCATGATCTTTGTTTTTTGAATGTTGAGCTTTAAGCCAACTTTTTCACTCTCCACTTTCACTTTCATCAAGAGGCTTTTTAGTTCCTCTTCACTTTCTGCCATAAGGGTGGTGTCATCTGAATATCTGAGGTTATGAGGTTATTTATATTTCTCCCAACACTCTTGATTCCAGCTTGTGTTTCTTCCAGTGCAGCGTTTCTCATGATGTATGTTAACACATGTGAATTACAGATATGATGTCATATTTCTATCTCTATCATGCATACATATGTGTTGAGAAGATACCCTGAAGGAGAGGATGACAACCCACTCTAGTATTCTTGCCTGGAGAATTCCATGCTCAGAGGAGCCTGGCCAGCTAGTGTCCATGGGGTCACAATGAATTGGACAAGACTGAGCAAGTAACACATCAGAGGTGTATATATATATATATAACATGTATAACATGTATTTGAAATAGAGAATTTGGAAACAGATCAGAATATACATTTATTTGTATATTTGGGGGCCAATATAAATAATCATAGGGCTTTCCAGGTGGCACCAGTGGTAAAGAACCCACTTGCCACTGCAGGAGACATAAGAGATTCAGCTTTGATTCTTAGGTGAGAAGATCCTCTGGAGGAGGGTAGGGCAAATCACTCAAGTATTTATGCCTGGAGATCCCACAGACAGTGGAGACTGACAGGCTATATGGTCCAGAGGGTCGCAAAGAGTTGGACATGACTGAAGCGACTTAGTACGCCCTCTTAAGAATAATCATAGTTTTATCATTATAATGAAATTGCAAATTATTTTTTATCATGTGGTATAAGTTCTCTGTGTACTTCCTACTATTTGTTCATATTTTATTTTGCTATTCATAAACTTTTATTATTTCTTTTGTGGCAGCTTAATTGCAAAAATTATTAATATCCCAATTCTGTCTCTCCTTGAATCCACATCTGCTGGGAGCAAGCTCCGCCCCTGGCAAAGGTCATGAGGAAGGAGGCTTGGCATACGCAAAGGCGGGATCAAGCCTCAGGAGTCTCCCTGGAAATTCTCGAGCAATCTACCCCCAAAACCAGAGTCTGCCTACTTTCTGCTTTGTGCTTTCACCTACACCTCTGACTTTACGGGGGGCTGTCCCCCACTACCTCTCTCTGAAAAAAGAGTTAGCTTACAGCTCCAGTTAATAATTCTTGGGTGTGACAGTGTTTCAACCTACAAACTCCTTTGGAAATCCTCTAGCCTGCCTGAATAGGTTTTTCCGGCCACGTGTGACTGTTCAGAGCCTCCCAACTGTGAGAGGCAGGAGATGTTCTAAACTGTCTAAATACAGATTCCTTTGAGCAGTTAAAAGATTGATTAGAAATTGTATTGGTGAAGGGATTTTCAGTTGTTGGGCCAATGTTTGCTGCTAAGTTTCCATATCCCTTATCTGCTGTGTCCCTGGCAGTGTATTGATTAATATAATTGGTGTAAGTAGTAGCTTTAATGTTTGTAACCTGGGACCCTTGAGTTAATTCTTTTTCTTGTTATAGCCCACCACACCTTTTCTCTGTAGGAATGCAACTTTATCTAATGCTTTTTGGAGGCTGGCCCCTGACTTTAGAATAATCACCTTTAAAGAAAAAGGCCTCCGGGCCAGAAGATGATGCAAATCACCTAAACTTTTGCATATGATAAGTTTGCAGGAAGAAAGCCTGGCTTGCTGCCTGACTCTACCCCTTCCCCCATTATCCTCTATGCATAACTTAAGGTATAAAAACTACTTTGGAAAATAAAGTGCGGGCCTTGTTCACCGAAGCTTGGTCTCACCATGTCGTTCTTTCTCTTACCTTCTGGCTGAATTATTCAGCCTCTTTTCTCCACTAAATTTCTTCACTGAGCTATCCTCATTCTATTACTCTTTATATCCTTAATTAACGTTTAATTAAGCAATTGTTTCCTGATCCTCGCCGACGCCATCCCCGCTTCGAATTCCCTGGATCAGCCGGGGCTGGTCCCTGGCACACATCTATCTCAAAATGATATTATAACTACTTTCTTCAAGATTTGAAGCCTACTTTCCTACTTCTTGATTCTAAGACTAACTTGTGACTTGGCTTGATCAGTAGAATGCAACAGATAGGATGATGCGCATTTTCACTGCCTCAGACTTGAGGCTTTGCATGATTCATCTTGTTTTCTGCTTCACGTCATGAAGGCTGAGAGACCACACAGAGCAGAGCCAAGATGTTTCAGCTGATCCAATTCTAGTCAGTTGCTAAAATTAGCCAAACCAAACCAGAAGGGGAGAGTCACTCGGGAAATATAATACATGCTTATTGGTCTCAGTCACTAAGGCATCTGGTAATTTATCACAAAATTTTAAAATACTTTAAATGTTTTCAATGTACAAATTAAATTGAGGGAATTGACATTTTTAATTATTAAACACATAATTTAAATCCATGGACATGTGTTATCAATATATTTATCCAGACCTTCTTTTATATTCCTTAATATATTTTATCTTTTCTCTGTAAAAATTGCAAACAGTGAGTGTTCTTTGTTTAAGATTTCTAGTGATTATGTGAAACACTGATAATACAGTGAGTGTTAAATTTTAATGAAGTCCAATGTTTCAGATTTTTTCTTGATTCTCATGCTCTTGCTTGTGTATTAAAGAGGGCTTTGCCAAACTCACACTGACTTACTCCCACACTTATGACTTTAGAATTTTATAGTGTTGGCTCTTACGTTTATGCACGTAATTTATTTTCATGTAATTGTCATGTGTGATATAAAAAGTGGGTCCAAATCTATTGTTTTATAGGTGGATATCTAGTTATCTGAGCACAATTCATTGAAAAGACCAAAATTTCCCCCACTAAAGTTTCTTGGCATCCTTGTCAAAAGTCAATTGATTTTAAATATAAGGCTTTATTTCAAGAGCCAACATTCCACAAAATATATATATATATATATGTGTGTGTGTATGTGTGTGTGTGTGTATATATACACCCTATTGACTATGCCAAAGTCTTTGACTGTGTGGATCTCAATAAACTGTGGAAAATTCTGAAAGAGATGGGAATACCAGACCACCTGACCTGCCTCTTGAGCAATCTGTATGCAGGTCAGAAAGCAACAGTTAGAACTGGACATGGAACAACAGACTGGTTCCAAATAAGAAAAGGAGTACGTCAAGGATGTATATTGTAACCATGCTTATTTAACTTCTATGCAGAGTACATCATGAAAAACGCTGGTCTGGAAGAAGCACAAGCTGGAATCAAGATTGCTGGGAGAAATATCAATAACCTCAGATATGCAGATGACACCACCCTTATGGCAGAAAGTGAAGAGGAACTAAAAAGCCTCTTGATGAAAGTGAAAGTGGAGAGTGAAAAAGTTGGCTTAAAGCTCAACATTCAGAAAATGAAGATCATGGCATCTGGTCCCATCACTTCATGGGAAATAGATGGGGAAACAGTGGAAACAGTGTCAGACTTTCTTTTTTTGGGCTCCAAAATCACTGCAGATGGTGACTTCAGCCATGAAATTAAAAGACACTTACTCCTTGGAAGGAAAGTTATGACCAACCTAGATAGCATATTCAAAAGCAGAGACATTACTTTGCCAACAAAGGTCTGTCTAGTCAAGGCTACGGTTTTTCCTTTGGTCATGTATGGATGTGAGAGTTGGACTGTGGAGAAGGCTGAGTACCAAAGAACTGATGCTTTTAAACTGTGGTGTTGGAGAAGACTCTTGAGAGTCCCTTGGACTGCAAGGAGATCCAACCAGTCCATTCTGAAGGAGATCAGCCCTGGGATTTCTTTGGAAGGAATGATGCTAAAGCTGAAACTCCAGTACTTTGGCCACCTAATGTGAAGAGTTGACTCATTGGAAAAGACTCTGATGCTGGGAGGGATTGGGGGCAGGAGGAGAAGGGGACGACAGAGGATGAGATGGCTGGATGGCATCACTGACTCGATGGACGTGAGTCTGAGTGAACTCTGGTAGTTGGTGATGGACAGGGAGGCCTGGCATGCTGCGATTCATGGGGTCGCAAAGAGTCAGACACGACTGAGTGACTGAACTGAACTGAACGGAAGACAGTATCACATTACAATGGGTACATGCGCGTGTTTATGTGGTGCGGGGGTGGGGGGTTCCTTGTATCTATCACACTTTGCTTTTCTTATCTTGTATTTTTTTTTTAATATTGGACATTTTATTCAATACAGTAGCTACTCTGGATTCCTATTGACCTACTTCCCCAATATTTCCCTCCGTTATATGCTGGCTATTTGGTCAGTGACTTGGCTAACTATTTTGCTGAAGTTTATTTTTTTGTTAATGTGAAATATCTGATGCCAGTACTCTGAGGATGCATCCTCAGGCTTACTTGGAATCATCTTTCGCTGAGAGAAGGTTATCAGCACTTTCTCATACTGTGTCTTTCCTAGATCTCTTTGACAATCATACCCAGCTATTAGCCTCCACTGATTTCTGGCAGAGTATTGTATTGTGTTTGTTAAGACCAAAAGACATACATCACTGCACAGTCTGAACCAGTTACATTTTGTCCCTTTCCTTGAGGCCAGTTTTGAGGGTTTTTTTTTTTCCCCTGATATAAGGAAGTTTATTCTTAGCTAGCTCTTACCCTGGTTCTTTCTGGAAAACTTCCAGCTGTTTTATGGTTTCAGGTTTGATCTTTTCCACACTCTGTTCCAAATAAGTCAGTTTACTTGGGGAGAGCTTCAGAATTCTTTTATTACAGACTGCCTTTCCCTCATGGTCAAAACCTCTGACCACCTTTCAGGAGCTAGAGACAACACATGACTCGCTTTTCTAAATTGAGAACCCTGCTTCCTGAACAAGCTGCTGAGTGGGGGTTCAAGCCTTTGGTGTTCTTGGCTTGTCTCTGCAGGATTAGAACCACCTTGTGAGTGAGCTGCTGAGAGAGTGACCAAGGACCTAGAATTTTCAGTCTGCTTCAACTAAGACAGAGCTGCCTTCTTACAGTTGAGGATAGGGTGGACCAAGAGAGCCCCAGACTTCTCAGCTGTTCGCAGAGTTGGGGATGTGAAATGCTGGTGTCTTGCTCCTCTTTGGCAGATACTGCAGCCCTTGCATGGGAGATGAGAGGCAGAACTGTGTTTCTGGCAATAACTGCTTGTAGTGGAGTTTCCATCATGCTGATCTGAGAGGCAGGGGAAGACTGCAGCAAGGCTCAAATGCCTTAGACTCTTACTCTTTTTCTGAGATTGACTACATTTTCATGAATAAAGTTTCTTCATCTGCTTTCTATTTTTGGGTAATAACCAAATATCTCTCTAAATGGTGTTTTTAAAAATAGTTTTCAGCATTGAAGGCTGTTTGCCAGGGAAAATTTCTGTTAAGTTCCTCATTCAGGAAGTCTTCCCCTTTATTCATGTTTTGCTCCTCATTTTATATTTCAATAATGTGCTTGTGTTGTTTATTTTAAATATAAATGGCTCTAAATGTGTTCTTCAGAAAATTAGATTGAAAATTTGTGACAATTATTTTCATAATGCTTTAATGTCTGATCTTAACCTAACTTCATATTCAATTCCTTCCTCCCAAACAGTTCAAGTAATGGACATATAATTTCTGAAGTAGATCTTATAATCACATATTTCTGTTTATTAATAATGCTATTCCATTATCTGGAGAGCCTTTTTTTTCCCCCTGTCAAGTCTTTGATCAAGTGTTAAATTATCAGTGAAAACTCCTCATTACCCATGCCTGTCAAAGCTCTTCAACATTGAATAAACAATATCAGCTTTTTCTAGATCTCCCTATCATATCTTCCATACATTTCATGAATTCACATCTCACATTATGTGGATATGATATCTTTTTCCATTCATAGTGTAAAGTTCATAATGGGTATTTATATTTTATGAGCTAATATCAGTAAGATCAGTATTTTTACTGATTTATAAGATCAGTTTTCTGATCTGGTCATACTGTCCCATAAATATTTTAAGAACATTACATGTATGATCCCAATTATTACCCATTATTCATTTGAGGATATTGCAGCAATAGTTTAAGTAATTTTTTTAAGAAAATAAAGTTAATAAATAAACTGGTCAATTCAGTTCAGTTGCTCAGTCATGTCCAACTCTTTGTGACCCCATGGATTGCAGCACACCAGGCCTCCCTGTCCATCACCAACTCCCCGAGCTTGCTCAAACTCATGGCCATTGAATTGTTGATGCCATCCAATTATCTCATCCTCTGTTGTCCTCTTCTCCTCTCACCTTCAATCTTTCCAAGCATCAGGGTCTTTTCTAGTGAGTGAGTTATTCACATCAGGTGGCCAAAATATTGGAGTTTCAGTTTCAGCATCAGTCCTTCCAATGAATATTCAGGATAGATTTCCTTTAGGATGGACTGGTTGAATATCCTTGCTGTCCAAGGGGCTCTCAAGAATTTTCTCCAACACCACAGTTCAGAAGCATCAATTCTTCAGTGCTCATAGTGCTTTATGGTCCAACTCTCACATCCATACATGGAAAAACCATAGCTTTGACTAGATGGACCTTTGTTGGCAAAGTAACGTCTCTGCTTTTTAATATGCTGTCTAGGTCAGTCATAGCTTTTCTTCCAAGCAGCAAGCATCTTTTAATTTCATTGCTGAAATAAAATGTTAATAAATGGCAATTAGCAAATTAAATAAGCATACCTCCTCTTTCTTCTAACTGATTTTTCCCTGCTCTCTTCCTCTGAATTTTATGTTTACAATTTTCACAGGACATGTGAATATAAACAGTTTGCGTGTGCTTTCTCTGCATCAATAATCGGTAGCATCATTAAAGTGTTAGGTTGTATTTTACAGGGTAAAATCCACCCCTGAGCTGTAGGAACTCTCACAGCTTTCTCCTTACACAAGGTTGAGGTCTCAGGGAAGGCAGAGCTGTGGTCTAGAAGAAGATGAGTCTGTGGGGTCTTCTCTTCTGCCTGGTGACAGCTCCCCAAGAAGCCTAAATTATCCATAAGAAATATTTATTTCCAGGAATTTATAGCCATGCCATAATTTACTATCATGTATTATGGATACAGTAAAATTCTAAAGCAAATTATATATGCCTGGTTATAACATATTATGAAATTTGATTATTTCAATACCAATATTAATTATTTTATTTATAAGAAAAATATTCATTTTAAGTTCAAAAAATAACTTCTATGTCCCTGAAAAAGCAGGAGTTTTTATTGTGTACCATATACTCTAGATATTTTCTTAATTTCTAATGTAGAATTCAACTCAGGGATGTGTGTATTCACAAGGTGTTATAAAATCTTTTAGTGCTGTTAATAAAGCTATAGAAGAGTCAGGAGCCCTTGGCAATTGTAATTAGCAGAACTTTGATAAGTTACTCTATCTTTTTTATCTCCTTTTTCAAGTATGTGAAATGCTTCATTTAAACTAGATGTGCTTTAATGTATTTTATAAAGATAAAATATACTGAAGGAATAAGTAAAGCCATGAAGATAATTACCAATGTCACCACTACAGGAAATGTGATTAAAGTATTCAGACAAATATGATTAAATACTGTGCTTAAAATTAACATCAAAATATATCAAGGTTATATATTAACATGTGTTTCTACCAACAGAGTGTTCATGTATATAGTATTATAAAGTAACTGATTAAAATAAGAGATAGAGCAATGAAGTGTTAAAATATTTAAATAAAATATAATTTTTAAATCAGAGTCACTTATTCACTAATTTTGCAACCTTGGAAAACTTATACAAAATCTTTAGGTTTCCAGTGCGTCATCCACAAATGGTTAATAGCTAATGCCCTTAAAATGACCCTGAATGTTTACAATCACTCAATATGTAGTAACTGTTACAATAATAGTGCAAATAAATTATTGTTACTAAATAAAATAAAATTTATTATATTCTATTTGTCATCACGACTGAGTGACTTCACTTTCATTTTCACTTTCATGCATTGGAGAAGGAAATGGCAACCCACTCCAGTGTTCTTGCCTGGAGAATCCCAGGGACAGGGGAGCCTGGTGGGCTGCCATCTATGGGGTCGCACACAGTCGGACACAACTGAAGTGACTTAGCATAGCACAGCATAGCATAAACAATATAATCACAGAGAAAAGCTGGTTCACAAAAACTATTAGTCCCTGTATTTTGGGGTTGAAGGCATCCAGAAAATGTTCTTTCTTTAAATATGGCCACAATAATTATCAATATCTCAGGTAATCCTCTGAAGAGTTAACCTTCACTTTTTGGATTATATTGTCCTGGAACTTTACCTTGAATCAGGCAAAGGATCTTTAAAGTAATAGTTAACATGCACTCTCAAATATTTATCAAATTAAATCACTTGGTCCCAAAAATATAATTTGATACTCTGCATTGTCCAGACTGTGCTCATTTCACTTCTTAGCAAGGTAATACACAAAATCCTTCAAGCTAGGTTTCAACAGTATGGAAACTGAAAACTACCATATGTACAAGCTGGGTTTAGAAAAGACAGAGGAACCAGAGATCAAATTGCCAACTTTCATTTGATCATAGAAAAAGCAGGAGAATTCCAGAAAAATGTCTGCTTTATTGACTTCACTAAAGCCTTTGACTGTGTGCATCACAACAAACTGTGGAAAATTCTTAAAAAGGCGGGAATACCAGACACCCTATCTGCCTCCTTAGAAACCTGTATGCAGGTCAGGAAGCAACAGTTAAAACTGGACATGGGACAACAGACTGGTTCAAAACTGGGAAAGGAGTACAACAAGGCTGTCTATTGTGACTCTGCTTATTTAACTTATATGCAGAGTACATCATGTGAAATGCTGGGCTAGAAGAATCACAAACTGTAATCAAGATGATCAGGAAATAACAACCTAAGATATGCAGATGATACCACTCTAATGGCAGAAAGCAAAGAGGAACTAAAGAGAATCTTAATGAAGATGAAATAGAGTGAAAAAGCTGGCTTACAACACAACATTCAAAAAACTAAGATCATGGCATCCAGTCCCATCACTTTAAGCAAATAGATGGGGAAACAATGGAAACAATGACAGATTTTTCTTTCTTGGCCTCCTTGGAAGAAAAGCTATGGCAAACCTAGATTGCACATTACAATGCAGAGACATCACTTTGCCAAAAGAGGTCCATATACTCAAAGCTACTGTTTTTCCAGCAGTGATATATGGATGTGAGAATTGGACCATAAAGAAGGCTGAGCATCAAAGGATTGATGCTTTCAAACTGTGGTGGTAGATAAGACTTTTGAGAGTCCCTTGGATTGCAAGAAGATCAAATATCTTAGAGGAAATCAACCTTGAATATTTGTTGGAAAGACTGATGCTGAAACTGAAGCTCCAAAACTATGGCCACCTGATGTGATGTGCTAACTCTTTGGAAAAGACCTTGATGCTAGGAAAAATTGAAGGCAGCAGGAGAAGGGGATGACAGAGAATGTGATGGTTAGATGGCATCATGGGCTCAATGGACTGAGTTCTGGGAGATGCTAAAGTATAGGGAAGCCTGGCACGCTGCTGTCTATGGGGTCTTAAGGAGTCAGATATGACTTAGAGACTGAATAACAGCAATTGTCCAGTTTAGCTCTTTCAGTTTGAAAAGTTATCAAATAATTTTTACATTTCCAGTTTATATTTTATTAATAGTATGGTCAAAAAACTCTATGCAGGATATCCCTTATTATCCTCAGGGAATTTTTTTATCTTTGTATGAAAGGGTGACTTTACTCAATTTTTAGGTGATAATTCTGCATTGTGAACGTCCTTTCAAACCAATGTGGTTTCTTCCTCTCTCTATATCTACTGTGCATATGCTAGTACACAAAATAGCTGAGGCAGATGGAAAATTAATGCATGCATTTGTATTTGAAATTTTAGATAATTGGATACATTAAATTTCACCACTGCCTTCACTGTGATAGACATCTTGATATTTAGTAAGATTTATAGCTATATTAATAAAAATACAAAAAGCTGTTCTTTTAATCTTTAATATAATTTAGAACAATTTTAAAATATTTTATTATAATGTACAGTATAAACCATCAACAAGAACATTACTATGCTTGGCAGTTTATAGTAAGCAAACTAGTAAACTAACAAATACCTTCTAATTTCCAATCGTTGATTTAAAAGTAGATATAGAATATTAATCATTTTTTAAGCTGAAAAGTAAACAAAATAGGACACTATTCAGATGAATTGATAGTCTTGTTATTTTGTATTTGGAGTCTTAGAATTCTGCACATAAAGCCCTTAATCAAACTTTCTTTTTTAATCTGCTGGACATCAACTAATTAAGAGCTTCACAGAAATAACCAAGCATTCAAAGTCAATCTCCTTATCAGGATATTTATTAATATTTAACTGAAATAATAATTTAGCTCCTGAGTATTCTAAAGTATTACCAGCTTCACTTTATTACGCTGCCTTTTAATTATTGGTGTTCAGTATTTAAATAATGGCATCATGCTTTGTTTTGGTTTAGTAGTTAGAGAGTTGAAGATATAAGTTCATTAACTATAATAGGAGAGCAATGCTAAAAAATATAACAAAGTATTTTATTAAACACACATGAGCACAAAAATTATAATTTAATTGAAACACTCTTATGGGGTCCATAAAATCAATATGTGCTTCATGAGTTAAAGGGATCTTGCAAGACTATTATAATCATATCGTTTGAGCAATGTAAAGAACACAAAGGCCAAGTTTACCCACAATCCAATGTCTGAAGCTTATACAATGTCTGATCAAGGGACTGTCCTTGCATGTCATTTAATATAAGTAATTTATTATAGTTAAGGCATGTATGCAATTTTGTAAGGCCATTCTATTAGGAAATGTATCCTTATATTAAAATATTTTACTAAAACTATTAACTGTTTAAAAGGGAGCAACAGAAATGTTTAATTCCTCTTTAATGAACTCCCTCCTGGATTTTATGGAGTAAACATCATGCTCTTCCAAATCTTTTCTTCTCAAATATATTAGACCTCCTTTGTCACTGGTGACATGACATATATTAAGTCCCTTTATATTCCTACTGTCTTTGCAAAATAATTTATTATTACAACAAATTTTTAATAAAATGAGAATCTACTACCAACTATCAGATTTCAAGGATAAAATAGAATCCATACCAGAAAGACAACTCTGTATTTAGAGAGCTTTTATTTTGATGGGATATAAATATGGCACTAGGTAGTGAGTACACATGTATTTGTAAACTCTCTGAGCTTTGTATAAGAGTCTTCCTGATAGCTGTATTGATTTGAACAAGAACAAAGAACAAATCTTATAAAAGCCACTGGAGAATCTCCTGTATACTGATTCTGACATTAATTTTGGTTTGAAGTCTAGATAATTTATAGTATAATTGTTCCATAAATCCACCTATTTCTCTTTCCCAGAATTGAACAGATATTTTCAAATATCATGTTATAGCACCTGTGCTTAGTATAAATAAAGACAATTAAACCAATGTCATCAACTAATATATTCCTGAAACTTTAGGCAACATTTAATTTTAGGGTGAGACTGAGGGACAACATGCATAATTGCTTATTCTGTGTCAATTAGTTTGAAAAATTATTTTTTATTTATTAAAAATTTAAATGAAACTTAAAACCACAACTCTAAATTATATATCATAAAGAGCAATATGAAGTAAAGATATCCTGAATAACAGAAACACAGGACTTTAGAAAAAAAATCTAATTGAATATATAAAAATATATGCTAGTGTTATAATTCTATTTCATTGGGATGTGACAGAGTTCACAGGTAAGCCATATACATCTCATATGCATTTTTAGAATGAATTTCTAAGTTCCAGACATCAAACAAATATAATGACATGATCTTTCAGACCCCATCCCATAGTATATGATAAAGTAGTTTACAAAAATTAATGAAAATGAATTCATTATAAAATCAATATAATAATTCTATTTTTATAACTTTTAGTAATAAGCATAACCCTTGAAATATTATGAATGCCACTTTGTATAAAAAATAATTACTTTGTGTCAAAGAGGTGATGTTCAATGAAACTGTTAAACATAAAGTAGGTACTTGGATCAATTTTTATCATGCATTGGGCACCTTAGTTGTTCAATAAGTCATTAACAAGATTAATGACTTTAATAAAAATATGATTTTCCATATATACTCAGTGGATCATAGATTAAAATTGCATTTTGTAATTTTATGACACATATTACTTAATTTACCTCAAGTTGCTCATTCTGCTTATAGTAAATGTATTATATTGATATTAGTGAGAAAGTTGATTAGAGACTTTTCAACAAATAATCTCAAAACAGAGAAACACCATGTATTACATACTGGTAGGTACTGCTACTGCTGCTGCTGCTGCTGCTGCTGCTGCTGCTGCTGCTAAGTCACTTCAGGTGTCCAACTTTGTGTGACCCCATAGACGGCAGCTCACCAGGCTCCCCCATCCCTAGGATTCTCCAGGCAAGAACTGGAATGGGTTGCCATTTCCTCCTCCAATGCATGAAAGTGAAAAGTGAAAGTGAAGTCGCTCAGTCGTGTCCGACTCTTAGCGACCCCATGGACTGCAGCCTACCAGGCTCCTCGTCCATGGGATTTTCCAGGTAAGAGTACTGGAGTGGGATGCCATTGCCTTCTCCGCTGGTAGGTACTGCAAACCTCTAAAACTCTAGATTAATATTTATAATGAAATATATTACACAGACAGCAATGCAGGTACCCAAAATTATTTTAAGTGTCATATAAATTGGAATAACTAACTTCATGCTTTTGAGATAAGTATGTCTGGTCATCTGATAATATTCTCAAATAACAAAGAGAATGAATTTGGATATATCATTGAAATTTAGGGATACAATGTATTGACTATTTCCCAGTTACATCTATCTTGAAAGGAATATTATTTTATCTCTGTATTAAAGGGATAGTATATTTAAGCATTTATAATTTTTATGTAGTTGTAAGGGGAAAAACTCTACAATATCACTAGATTCATTTTTTCTCTTTAGCACATTTAGACAACAAAATAAACAAGAGCTACTAAAACAAAAAGAAGGGGGAAAATAAGACTTTCACTCTTTGCAAATAATATGATCACATTCTTTCTGGCCTTCAGTAGCACTTGTTTCTGGGTCTCAGGTACTGCTGTTTATACTCAGGGTTGACTGATATCCCCAGGGCAATCTTTCCCTCTTTACTTTTAGTTAAAACCAATCCTTCTCATCAAACTGTCAGTTTTATCTGAGAAAGTATTTTTCCATCACTTATGAAAGATAATTTTTCTGAATACAGAATTCAAAGTTGATATTTTTGCTTGTTTGCCTTAATTTTAGTTTAATATTTTACATTTTAATATTTATTTAGTTTAATATTTCATTCAGTTCTCTTCTTGTGTGCATGGATGGTGAAAAGAAGACTGATATAATTCCTAACCTTGCTACACTATAGGCAAGGCTCCCCCCAGCACATATACTTGGCTTCTTTTAAGATTTTCTCTCTATGGTTTCTTGCAGTTTGAAAATGATAGCTCTGGGTGTACACTTTTTTGTTATTTATCCTGCTTGATGTCCCTTGTAGCTGTAGTCCACGGTTATTAAACAGGACCTCCTGTTGACTTGTTGATGTGGTGATAAAGTGTTGGTGGAGAGGAAGCATTCAATAATCCTCTAATTAAGCCTCAGTCTCAGTGATGCTTTCTGTGGCTGTGACATTCACAAATGCTTCTCGGTCTTTTTTTTTTTTCACCCTAATTTTGCATGCTAAGTCGCTTCAGTCCTTTGACTCTTTGCAACCCTATGGACTCTAGCCCACCAGGCTCCTCTGTCCATGGGATTCTCCAGGCAAGAATACTGGAGTGGGTGGATTTTCCTGACCCAGGAATAGAACCCAGGTGTCCTGCATCGCAGGCAGGTTGTTCACCATCTGAGCCACCAGGAAGAGATGCAAATGCTAGACTGAGATTGTGTTATGCAATTTTCTCTTTCCAAATGGAATAAGGCCCATAATATCTTTTCAAAGTCTTGCTGAGTAGGACTTAGTTGTGGAGAATTCTCTGGGATTACTTAAAAATGATTCTTTTACTTCTTGGGACATTTCAAAATGGCATTTTTTACCTGGACATAATTCAAAATTGTTACTATTTCCATTCCCCTGACAAAACACGAGGGGATATTTCTCTAATTTTGATTGTGAGAAGCTCTTGGAGTTCTGGAAGATAAAGCTCATGAAGGTATGGTGATCAATATGCTATGCTATGCTAAGTCACTTCAGTCGTGTCTGACTCTGTGCGACCCCATAGATGGCAGCCCACCAGGCTCCGCCATCCCTGGGATTCTCCAGGCAAGAAGACTGGAGTGGGTTGCCATTTCCTTCTCCAACTAAATGTCACTAATTATTAGTGAAATGCAAATTGAAACTACAATGAGATATTAACCTCACACCAGTCAGAATTACCATAATTAAAATGTCTACAAATAACAAATGCTGGAGAGATTGTGGAGAAAAGGGAACCTTCTCACACTGTTGATGGGAATGTAAGTAGATACAGCCTCTGTAGAAAACATTATGAAGGTTTCGCAAAAAACTAAAATTAGAGTTTGTCATATGATACAGCAATCCCAGGCTTGGGTATATATTCAGACCAAACTATACTTCAAAAATATACATGCACCTCTGTGTTCATATCAGCACTATTCACAATAGCCAAGACATGGAATGTCCATCGACAGATGAATGGATAATGAAGATATAGTACATATATGCAAGGGAATACATATAAATAAGTACATGAACACAAGCACATTATGCATATATGTAATATATATAGAAAAGGGAAACCCAGCCATTGAAAGATTGAAATAATTCTATTTGCAGCAACGTGGATGGCCATAGAGATTATCATACTAAGTAAATCAGAAAGAGAAAGACAAATACCACATGATATTACTTATATTGATAAATAGAATCTAAAATATGACACAAATGAACCTATTTATGAAAGAGAAACAGAATTATGGATATAGAGAACAGACTGGTGGTTACCAAGTGGGAGGGAATTCTGCAGGGGTGGAGTGGAGGTTTGGGGTTAGTAGATGCAAACTTTCATATACACAATGGATAAACAACTAGATCCTACTTATAACACAAAGAACCATATTCAATATCTTATGATAATCACAATACAATGATACAGTGAGGTCACTCAGTCATGTCCAACTCTTTGAGATCCCATGAACTGTAGCCTACCAGGCTTTTCCATCCATGGGATTTTCCAACCAAGAGTACTGGAGGCGGTTGCCATTTCCTTCTCCAGGGGATCTTCCCAACCCAGGGGTTGAACCCGGGTCTCCCACATTGCAGACAGATGTTTCACCATCTGAACCACCAGGGAAGCCTGAAAACCACAGTGGGAAAGAATATTTTTAAACAAGAATATATACATATACACCCTGGTACTTGGGAAGATTGAAGGCAAGAGGACAAGGCTGTGACAGAGGATGAGATGGTAGGATGGCATCACCAACTCAAGGGACATGAGTCTGAGCAAACTTCAGGAGATAGTGATGGACAGGGAAGCCTGGGGAGTTGCAGTCTATGGGACTACAGAGTTGGACATGACTTAGCTACTGAACAACAATATGTATAACTGAATCACTTTGCCATAAAACATAAATTAATACATTGTAAGTCAACCATACATCAATTAAAACTACTGATAAAATAAAGCTGTGTGTGTATATACATGTATATATATATATATTTAAAGATTTCCTCCCTCATTAACATATTCAATATATTAATTTATGAATATCATTAAAGTAGTGAAATATTTTAATAGGGCATTATCAGAAAAACTTGATTATTTTTAATTAATTTATTTATTTTAATTAGTGGCTAATTACTTTACAATACTGTGGTGGTTTTTGCCATACATTGACATGAATCAGCCCTGGGTGTCCATGTATCCCCCCATCCCAAGCCCCCTCCCACCTCAGCATTATTCATATCTTAATGTTTTATAAAATTATAATATATTAGCTGATATCCCTAAAATTCAAATGACTGACTTTCACATCTGAAGGTTTTCAGTATTTTAGTGATGGAACTCATTTTTCAACAAACATTTATGCCTATACATCAGTACTGAGTGTGAGCAATTCTGGTTCAGTGAAGCATTTTGTTGGTATATACCTACTCACTTTTAGGTGTGGTAACAGCTCTTGTTTTCTGTTTTTTTTTTTAAGGAATGCATTCATTTTAACATGATATATGATCATTTTAGGGAGCTTTTCTGGTTGCTTAGCAGCATGGCAGGAGACACAGGAGATATGGGTTCAATCCCTGGGTCGGGAAGTTCCCCTGGAAGAGGGCATGGCAACCTACTCTAGTCTTCTTGCCTGGAGAATTTTATGGACAGAGGAACCTGGTAGGCTACAGTCCATGGGGTTGCAAAGAGTCAAACACAACTGAAGCGACTTCACACCCATGATCATTTTATTCTATTTTGTTAAATATATTGGTAATAAAACCTTTTTAAAATCGTACTTCGTATAAACATCAGTGATTTTATATTTTGTATAACATATTTAGTGTCGCTTTAGTTGGGGAAACAGTGGAAAACAGTGTCAGACTTTATCTTTTTGGGCTCCAAAATCACTGCAGATGGTGACTGCAGCCATGAAATTAAAAGACACTTAATCCTTGGAAGAAAAGTTATGGCCAACCTAGATAGCATATTGAAAAGCAGAGACATTACTTTGCCAACAAATGTCCATTTAGTCAAGGCTATGGTTTTTCCAGTGGTCATATATGGATGCGAGAGTTGGACTGTGAAGAAAGCTGAGAGCCAAAGAATTGATGCTTTTGTTTTTCTTTTTTTTTTCTTAATTTTTTTATGGTTGGCAACATTTTTATTTTTATTCACTTATTTTTTAAACCATTTATCATTTATTTTTATTATTATTATTTTTACTTTACAATATTGTACTGGTTTTGCCATACATCAACATGAATCCGCAACAGGTATACATGTGTTCCCCATCCTGAAGCCCCCTCCCACCTCCCTCCCTGTACCATCCCTCTGGGTCATCCCAGTGTACCAACTCCAAGCATCCTGTATCCTGCATCGAACCTGGACTGGCGATTTGTTTCTTATATGATATTATACATGTTTCATGTATACATGTTTCATGCCATTCTCCCAAATCATCCCACCCTCTTCCTCTCCCACAGAGTCCAAAAGACTGTTCTATACATCTGTGTCTCTTTTGCTATTTCGCATAAAGGGTTATCATTACCATCTTTCTAAATTCCATATATATGTGTTAGTATACTGTATTGGTGTTTTTCTTTCTGGCTTACTTCACTCAGTATAAAAGGCTCCAATTTCATCCAGTTCATTAGAACTGATTCAAATGTATTCTTTTTATTGATGCTTTTGAACTGTGGTGTTGGAGAAGACTCTTGAGAGTCCCTTTTACTGCAAGGAGATCCAACCAGTCCATTCTGAAGGAGACCAGCCCTGGGATTTCTTTGGAAGGAATAATGCTAAAGCTGAAACTCCAGTACTTTGGCCACCTCATGTGAAGAGTTGACTCATTGGAAAAGACTGTTGCTGGGAGGGATTGGGGGCAGGAGGAAAAGGGGATGACAGTGGCATCACTGACTCAATGGACGTGAGTTTGAGTGAACTCCAGGAGATGGTGATGGACAGGGAGGCCTGGCGTGCTGCAATTCATGACATCGCAAAGAATCGGACACAACTGAGCGACTGAATTGAACTGAACTGAACTGAAACTATGTGGAAGTCAACTTCAGGAAGCAACTAATTTTGTAACAAATGAAACCTCAAATGTTTCTATAGGATTTAATCATAGTTTAATTTTAAAAAGATATACCTGTAGCAATGTGTAGAAATGTGCATATGTTTATGTACAAATTGGTCAGTGAGTTTATTAAAGATAAACCACTGACAAAACCATTAGAAAAATAGATAAAACCTAATAGCTTTGCATAAACATTGTTAAGGATATTGGCCTTAATGATCTTCACTTTTTCTTAATTTATATAAATGATGTTACATGTGATCAGTGATAATTTTTATTTTCCTTATAGGTCTTCATGGGTGAAAACTGAGGAACCCTCAAGTTAAAAAAATATAAATCATATAGTCCTTAAGTCTATCTCTAAAATGAACTTCCCCTGCTTTAACTCTTTTGTTATATACATAAAATTTATTCAGCAGAAACAGAAAGTTACTATTTGTAACCTTAAGTTCTATAACTAAAACTAGTGGAGACCCACAATACCATCTGAACTAGAAATGCTGAAAATAAAATTTGTTCAGGGATCAAACAGATACTTTGTAACTGGGACTATTTGGAAAGTTCTGTTTTCTACCATAGAAAGCCACATATTGAAAACTAAGTTATTAAATAAAGAGATTGACTGTGTAATTTAAATATCCAAATATATTTCCTAATACATAGTGCTCAGTTTATTTAATGATTCAATGGGTAGAAGATATATATATATAGATAGATAGATAGATATAGATATAGAAAGCTTGTAGACATTGTTTTTAAATATGTATGTCTTCCAAAGTATTGTTTTGAAAGACATAAATCTAATTTATTCACATACCTAATCATTCTGACCATGATTGTTTTTTTCCCTAGCAAGTTTTTTTTTTTGCTTTATGATCAAGTGGAGAAGGAAATGTCAACCCTTTCCTGTACTCTTGGGTGGAGAATTCCATGGACAGAGGAGCCAGGCAGGCTACAGTCCATGGGATCACAAAGAGTTGGATACGACTGTGAGACTAACTATTTCAACTTTCAGGTACACTGGTATTTTTGATCCATACTATTTGCTCTTTTTAAATACTACCAATTGTACTCTTCTTATCACATCAAGTTGCAAATCATGTGCACGAAAGATCACAGTAACCTAGCTGGCTTTGTTACAATACAGACCTTTGTTAGTTTGGAATAGAGCCTTATTCTAATATTACTACATGAATCAGCTTGACAGCATTTTACACCACTCTAACCTGAAAAGACTTTTCTTTGCCTCTTTAATTATATTACCATTCAAATCTCTTGTTAGGGCTCATTCATTCCAAAAGCCATTAGAACTACCTGAATTCACAACAATAAAGTCTATAGGCAAATGATAATTTATTAAATTTCATTATCCAAAGTAACAATGTCTTTTCTTAAAGTAATGAGAATATTCTCTAATTTTGACTCAGGCTTTGAAATATACTATATTTCTTTTTAAATGACAGAAATATTATTAAGCTATCATTCTGGTATTAATTAAAGTAAATGTAATAAAAATGACAATGTAATACACATCACGTTTCATACATTTTATTCAACTTCCATCTTTTGGATATTTTACTAATGTATTCTTCTATTATAAACTATAAAGCTACTAACACAATTCCACAATTCCTTTGTAGAGGGTTAGTGTATTATCGTCACTCAGATTTGGATCACACAATGGGAAGAACATTCTGCAGGTGATGGCCAGCATATACTGAGGCAAAACACAGAGAATCTGTAATTAAGGAATGTCGTGCTGGCGAGGCCCTACAAGAAAGCATCCTTAAAGGAAGGCATTCAGCGGAGCTCAATCCCTGCCAGAGCAATGATATAGAATTCATTTAGGCTGACAATATACCTTGTAGATTAATTATTGAACATGTGTTTTACCTACTCTCTCATTAATAAGATGTATTTACTTTTTATTTCATTAACATTTTGATTTTATGGTGGTGATTTTCAACACTTCAGTTTTTAAAGTAATCTTAACAAATTTGAGTCTGTACAAGCATTTCTTCCAAATTATTAATATATTTCCTAATAATTAGCAATATCATCCGCAGTACAGTTCTTTTCCTACTATTGACTCTGGTCACTGATAGGAATCCAATAGTTGATATATTAAATCTGTTTAGACCATGATACAGATAATTTTATCTGAGAAAACTGACATTTTAACATAGGCAGAAAGTGCATTTGTAACGAGAAGCTCTGTTCAATCACTATTACAATATTATAATAGTAAGCAAAAATGAGCAATATCTGTACCTAAATAAGATTAAACATAAATCTTTTTAAGAATGACTGAAACAGACTAGAATAAAATAAATGCATCAAAGTAAAACAGCTTATGAGGGTAATTAATCCATTTTCAAAATTTTAATACAAATAGGCAATAGATGGCTAAAATATATAAATTCATTTAAGACTGTATTTTGGATGAAGAAAGCAATTTTGTTAATGAGGCATTTATACAATACTGAAAAGACTGTAAGAGACATCCAAGATATAGTGAAAAAGTCCAAAGATTAAAGAGTTTAGAATTATATAGAGAAAATTACAATGTCTAACCCTTCAAGTTTCATACTGCTACATATCCAAATCCCTGGAGATATTTATTCTTCTAAAAGTTAACATTAATACAGGCCTAGGGCTAAATGATAACACATAGCTATAACTCCACCATATCGACTGAAATATTATCATGTAGAAATTCACAATTATGCACATAAATTAAATTTTCATCACACAAGGACTGCAAGCCATTGTTATGACAAATGTTATTTTTGCTCTTGTGGTAACTTAGAATTTATATTCTATGAATTAGTTTGTTTTTCTTTTTTCATCCTGCTATCAGGATGAAGATTTGATAACACTAAATTTTAGTAATTCTTAGGAATTAAAAATTACTATAATTATTTAAATGAAAAACAGGTCACTAATCAGAATATCTAGTTTTGTATAATTATAAAAATCAATATGATATGTTAAATTGTATTATTTCCCTTAACTTGTAATTGTTATAAACAAAAAGAGTATAGTTGAATAGTGAGAGTTCTTTTTCTTGTGTCTTCTCTACCTACCAGATTTTGAAAATTGGTTATTTTGACTCTGGAGGATGAAGTAGGGTAGGAAATATGCCTGCTATCAAGGATCACTGTTCCCAGAGTTTAACATTCTCTCCTTCGCCTTTAAGGACTCTCTCATCTTTAGATTCATTTACAGGTAGATAATACTCAACTCTAACAACCTGAAATGACCTCTGTTTACCTTTGCATTTATTTGTCCACCTCCAGCTGTCTTATGTGGAAGTCTTACTGCTTCTCAGGGTAGACAGGAGGGGAGAGAATAGGGTGCAGTTTGGCTAAGAGTAATTTTCTTTCTTTCTTTGGCATGTGGCTTGCATAAAATACATATCCTTAGACTGATAAACTTAGAGCTCAGTCATGTCCCAGTAAAGACATCTTTTCTTTAGGACCAATCCACCTTGAACATTGTTCACAAAAGTGCTTATAGATTTACCTAATTTATTTCAGCTGGAGAAAATAATGTCAATTTATGAATGAGATATATTTATACAATTTTCACAACTGGTGGTTATTAGGTAATTTCTAGTTGTCTGTGCTTGCAGTTACAAATAACGCTAGACTGAACTTCCTGAACATTTTGAAATAGCAGGACATTTAGGAAAATGTTTAAAAATTTAATTAATGTAATTAATAGTTCAAAAATTTTGAACGTACCAAAATTGAATCATGTGTTCTATAATACATGATGATAATTCACCCTCTTAGGAACAATATAAGAAAATCACTGCTGCTTTTCATAGGTATTCATAAGTACCAATTGCCTTTAGTTTCCCTTTTTTGGTAAATTCTTATCTTGAATTCTGGGTTTGTGTTTGCTTTATAAAAACAATTTTAGATTTACTTTCCTTTGTGAACTACACTATTTTAAATGGTATTGGGAAGGAGATCAAGGCAGCAGTTAGAAAGATGCAGAGTTCAGATACTCCCCAACAAACACATGGGAAATACATCTATACAAGCAGCAATTTTCATTGAAAACAAACTGTATACTGGCAAGCAGACTCATATAACCAAAGTTGTAAGAAAGATTCATGGGGAATTGGGTAGAAAGGGAAGAGAAGCAATTAGGTTAGTGCCTGTTCCCATGAATGAGGACACAGAAAAGGACTTGTTCTTCCAGTGTTGGCCTCCATAGCTGGGGTGCCCAATGTGTGGTTTGAGCTAATCACTCCCCGGGGAGGAACTCTGAGCCATGTCATTCTCTTCTTTTGTGGGACTGACAGTAAAT
The DNA here is from genome assembly GCF_027580195.1 of Bos mutus. NCBI lineage: Eukaryota > Metazoa > Chordata > Mammalia > Artiodactyla > Bovidae > Bos > Bos mutus. The sequence goes on from NC_091622.1 coordinate 9,601,665, forward strand.
CTAGTCTCAACTAGTAACATTGTGTGCACACTTTCTTACTCCCAAAACAAGGCAGAGGAAACAAACTGAAAATGCCCTGAACTCTGGCCCACTTGTCACGACCTCTCCAGAGCATGCCCTAGCCTGAGCTGAGCCTCTACTGCCACTCTTGCTACATGGTGCAGCATCAAACTAGGGCAAAGGCTGTTGTGGCCAAGGGAAATACATAGTTGTAGGGGATGGTACTAGCTCAGGCCTGGCAGGGCATCTGAATGGGGTGAGGGCAGCCGTTGCTGGTGTTCATAGATTTAGCAGATAGGGAATGGTCTAGAGATCTGACTGGTGCTGGAACCACCCCAACTCAAGCCCTGACCCATAGAAAGTGCTCTCTCTGACCTTCTTGTGTCAGCAAGGTTAACCTCTGGGACAAAGGAGTCAATGGTGGGCAGGGGGATAGGATACACTTAGAGAGAAAGAACCAGCTCAGACCTGACATCCACTGCTGAGTATATATCTGAAGAAAACAAAAATACAAATTTGAAATGACACATGAACTTCAACATTCACAGCAACATTATTATTATTATGTGTGTATATATATATATGTATAATATATATATAAATAATATATACATATATTTATTATATATACATATATTATATATTATTTATATGTAATATTATATATTTATACACATACATATACAATGGAATTTTACTCAACCATAAAAATGAAATTTTTTCATTTGCAACAACATGGATGGACATGGAAAGTATTGCTGCTGCTGCTGCTGCTAAGTTGCTTAAGTCGTGTCTGACTCTGTGCGACCCCATGGACTGCAGCCTACCAGGCTTCTCTGTCCCTGGGATTCTCCAGGCAAGAACACTGGAGTGGGTTGCCATTTCCTTCTCCAATGCATGAAAGTGGAAAGTGGAAAGTGAAAGTGAAGTCGCTCAGTCGTGTCTGATTCTTAGCGACCCCATGGACTACAGCCCACCAGGCTCCTCCATCCATGGGATTTTCCCAGCAACAGTACTGGAGTGGGGTGCCATTGCTTCTCCCTGGAGAGTATTAGGCTTAGTGAAATAATTCATCCAAAGAAAGACAAACAGTGTATGTTATCACCTATATGTAGTATCTAAGACACAAAAGAAATGAATTAATATAACAAAATAGAAACAGATTCACAGATACAGAGAATCTATTAGTGGTTCCTAGTACAGACGGGAAAGGGGTAGGGCAAAGGCAAGGATAGGAAATTAAGAGGTACAAACTACAGTGCATAAAATTTAAAAACTACAGGGATATATATTATGCAACATAGGGAATATAGAAAATATTCTGTAATAACTTTAAAAGGAGCATAATTTATTAAAAATTATTGAAACTACTGAATCATTATTTTCTATACCTGATACTAATATTGTAAATCAACTATACTTCTGCAAAAATTAATTAAACAGCATCCAATATTGATATTCCTTAAATATGGAAAATAACTGATTTATGAAACTGGGACTTAGGCACAATTTAATTTTGTTTAATGGGATGGTCCTAAATATTTTCCAAGCTCTTTTAATGTGATAGTACCATGGGAAGTTAACACACAGTAAAAATTTTAAAATCCCATGATCATTGTTCTGCATGATTATCACATTATGATGATTACTTTTATTTAAATTCTGGAGGTTTTATTTCTACTTACCAAGATATTAGCTGTAAAAATTGTATGAGTAAAATTTGAAGTTATAACTATGCTTAGAAGTGTAATAGCCTCTACCTGACTTTGTCTCTTGAGTGATTAAGTTTGACCCTAGTGAAAAATTAAACATAAAATGAGAAATACAAATTAGGATATATATCTGTATAAGTATGCCAGAAGTCATCCAAACTTAAAGAGCATACTATAGTTATATTTTAGTCTATAAATTCTATAAGTAAAACACTTTTTTTGTATATGCTACTGATTACATATGACATATTCTGAATTGGAGGGAAATTAATTCTCTTAATTTTGTTTTTAATCTAACACCATACAAAGAAATAATGTATGATTTAAAACTACTGGCATATTATTGTTCTCTTGTTGATCTGCCTAAAACATATGAATATTAACATATATTTTCATGTGTCCTCAAATAGCAATTTCATGATATTTTAGGACTATTATTTAGTTTTAAGGGGCTTCCCTGGTGGCATAGGTGGTAAAGAATCTGCCTGCCATGAGGGAGGCCTGGGTTCAGTTCCTGGATTGGGAAGATTCCCCTGGAGAAGCAGGGAAGATCCCTCTTTTGGGAAGATCCCTGGGTTGTGACAATCTCTTGAAATATATATATATTCTCATGTATCCTTAAATAGCAATTCCATGATCTTTTAGGAATATTATTTAGTTTCAAATAACTATACATTACATAATTCTAGAGTTTCTTATCATTCAGAACTTGTTAAAATAATCAAATACAGAGTACTTATCAGATTCCATTCTATATTGCAGTTATTATGTTGGTCTTCTAAAAATTTTGCACTGTTACAGTGAAAATATCACATTTTATTAACATATTTACTGTGATGATAAATATTCATTAACATTATTCATAGTTCACAATTTCCCCCAAATGCCCAGTAACTTGGTAAAGCTTGAACTATACAATACTCTACAATTTTAATTCACTTTTACTCACAATACTGCATTACTGCACAAGCCTGTAAAGTAAGTGAAAGATATAATACTGATTATTTTAGAGGGTAAAGAATTTGAGACTCTATCAGAGGAAGCTGACTTTCTAAAGTTACGAAGTTGACTTTTCTGTTTTTGTTCAGTGGACAGTCATGTCCGACTCTTCGCAACCCCATAGACTGCATCATGCCAGGCCCCTCTGTCTCGCACCACCTCCCAGGGTTTGCCCAAGATAAAGCTGGTTAGGCATACAATATGATCAACACATGCAAGATTAAGTTTTTGAAATAAATAACTCCAGGAATGGGAATGTTCTGGAGATTACATGAGAACTGAGGTAGCTAGATGGAAGGTTTTCCCTGCTCTGTGGGCACACTGGATGGAATATGGACAAATATAACTTTTCATGAGGGTTTTAAAACATAACGGCACTTTTTAAAAACAAACCTTCCATTGAAAAACAGGATTTATGTCCCTTCTGCTTGAACCTGGGAAGGTTTGTGACTGCTTCAACCTACACCATGCAACAGAAATGACACTAGTTTTGAGGCTAGCTAACAAAAAGTAATGTATTTTCTACCTTGCTCTCAGGTACCTTTATTCTCCAATCCCAATATTATTTTGAAAGAAGTTGCACAACCTGAGATTCCATGCTTTGAATATGCCAGAGAGGATGGGCATAGTCTTCATGTTAGAGAATTGCCAGCCAAGTGGATTTTAAATCATTTATGTATCTACTTTGGCTGCACTGGGTCTTTGTTACTGCGAACAAGCTTTCTCTAGTTGCCAAGGGTGAGGTCTACTCTCCAGCTGCAGTGTGCAGCCTTCTCACTGTGGTGGCTTCACTTGTTATGAAGCATGGACACTAGAGTGCAATGCTCAGTAGCTGGGGTGAATGGGATTAATTGCCCCATGGCATATGGAATATTCCCAGACCAAGGACCGAACCAGTGTCCTGGGCATTGGCAGATTCTTAGCTGTCCTGTTGTTGGATCTTGGAGTTAACTCTCCTTTTCTCTTAAAATATTAGTTTGGATAATGAGACTGTTGACACTCCATACACACACACACACAGACACACACAATAAGTGCATGAAAATATGTGTTACTAATATAATCAGGCTTCTGGAGAGAACAGGCAGGCACCCAAAAAAGATGGAATGAATGGCTGTGATTTTTCTTGTGATTGGTTTTGAGGTCAAGGTGAGACGGTTCCAATGCATAGGCCAGGTTTTGAAGGAACTTCCTGACAGTGCCAAAAGAAGGGCACAGATATGCTTTCTTATGAACTTGTTCTGGTGGACAAAAATAAAGCAGATATGTAAGCCTGAAAGCTAGTAGTCAAACGTCAAAAATGGAGTCATACTATATCATACCAGCCTAAGTGGCAAATAGGTGAGGGAGGGACCCTCCGCTGGATTCTATTCTGTAGCCAAGTCAAGTCTTCCCAGCTAAGGCCCCAGAAATCATACTGGAAAAACAAGCCATTTTCTTTGTTCTCTGTTTGAAATTTAGTTCCACAAATTTCATGAGCCTAAAAGGAATCATTGTTGTTTTGTTCTTTAATACTGTGGGGGTCTGTTATGAGGCCACAGATAAACTGAATATCATGGGATCAAGGACCATAAAGCCTTTTTTTGCTTGATAACTCACCCCCCTATTTTCTCCATGCAAAAGCACCCATGTACATGCTTTTACATTTTACTTAGTATTAATAAAAATATTAAAGGGAAGGAGAAGGAGTCACCTTAACCTAATTATATTCTCTAAATCATAGGTTTAACACTAAGTAATGGAAACATAATGAATTATAGCAAAGAGGATGAAGATGAAAAATACTTTTATGTGATAGTTAATGTTCACAGAAATTATGAAAAAGTACATTATAGCTTTCAAATTTACTAAATATTAATATTTCTGTTATTTAATAAATATGGCTATAATCATAAACCAGATATTTACTTTGTTATATATTGCCATTCAATTGTCAATAAGCATTTTTCTACAGGTCTAGATATTTTGAGATATGTAAGCAATTTTATCAAATGCAAAGCACTATAACTTCCATGGCATAGACTACAACATGTTTAAATCACATAAAAGCAAATAAAGGTTTATCTTTAGAAAGTTTTTTAATATTATTCTAGCCTGATTCTATTGTGAAAGGTAAACAGTGATATCCCACTATAACTCTGAAATCTCTCATTCTGCAAATATATACAGTGAAAATAAATCAGCAGAGAATAACACTGTTTTCAATTCATATGTACTTGATAAATATTGTAAGCACATTAGTTCTCACTGATAAATCTCATGGTAATCAGTAATACCTTTAATAAATTAAGAAAACCAATATAAGCAGATTTTTAATTACTTGTAATAAATACACATATGTCCAATAATTATTAATATTTATTTTGACTAATAAAGTTAAATATGTTTCTCTGTTTTAATACTTCATATGGGGTATCTTAACAACAGCAGCTTTAGAAGATGCTACAGTCAGTTTTAAAGGTTCTTTCTCAAGATTGCTTTGGCTATTCAGGGTTTTCTGTATTTCCATACTAATTGTGAAATTATTTGTTCTAGCTCTGTGAAAAATACCATTTATAGCTTGATAGGGATTGCATTGAATCTATAGACTGCTTTGGGTAGTATACTCATTTTCACTATATTGATTCTTCTGATCCATGAACATGGTATATTTCTCCATCTATTAGTGTCCTCTTTGAATTCTTTCACCAGTGTTTTATAGTTTTCTATATATAGGTCTTTAGTTTCTTTAGGTAGATATATTCCTAGGTATTTTATTCTTTTTGTTGCAATGGTGAATGGGATTGCTTCCTTAATTTCTCTTTCTGTTTTCTCATTATTAGTGTATAGGAATGCAAGGGATTTCTGTGTGTTGATTTTATAGCCTGCAACTTTACTATATTCATTGATTAGCTCTAGTAATTTTCTGGTGGAGTCTTTAGGGTTTTCTATGTAGAGGATCATGTCATCTGCAAACAGTGAGAGTTTTACTTCTTCTTTTCCAATTTGGATTGACTTCAGGCTCTACTACAAAGCCACAGTCATCAAGACAATATGGTACTGGCACAAAGACAAAAATATAGATCAATGGAACAAAATAGAAAGCCCAGAGATAAATCCATGCCCCTGTGGACACCTTATCTTTGACAAAGGAGGCAAGAATATACAATGGATAAAAGACAATCTTTTAACAAGTGGTGCTGATAAAACTGGTCAACCACTTGTAAAAGAATGAAACTAGAACACTTTCTAACACCATACGCAAAAATAAACTCAAAATGGATTAAAGATCTAAACCTAAGACCAGAAACTATAAAACTCCTAGAGGAGAACATAGGCAAACACTCTCTGACATAAATCACAGCAGGATCATCTATGACCCACTTCCCAGAATACTGGAAATAAAAGCAAAAATAAACAAATGTGACCTAATTAAAATTAAAAGCTTCTGCACAACAAAAGAAACTATAAGCGAGGTGAAAAGACAGCCTTCAGAATGGGAGAAAATAATAGCAAATGAAGCAACTGACAAACAACTAATCTCAAAAATATACAAGCAACTCCTGCAGCTCAATTCCAGAAAAATAAACGACCCAATAAAAAAATGGGCCAAAGAACTAAATAGACATTTCTCCAAAGAAGACATACAGATGGCTAACAAACACATGAAAAGATGCTCAACATCATTATCAGAGAAATGCAATAAAACCACAATGAGGTACCATTTCACACCAGTCAGAATGGCTGCTGAACCAAAAGTCTACAAGCAATAAAAGCTGGAGAGGGTATGGAGAAAAGGGAACCCTCTTACACTGTGGTGGGAATGCAAACCAGTACAGCCTCTATTGAGAAAAAAACTGGAAATAGAACTGCCTTATGACCCAGCAATCCCGCTGCTTGGCAACATACTGAGGAAACCAGAATTGAAAGAGACATGTGTACCCCAATGTTCATCACAGCACTGTTTATAATAGTCAGGACATGGAAGCAACCTAGATGCCCATCAGCAGATGAATGGATAAGAAAGCTGTGGTACCTATACACAATGGAGTATTACTCAGCCATTAAAAAGAATACATTTGAATCAGTTCTAATGAGGTGGATGAAACTGGATCCGATTATACATAGTGAAGTAAGCCAGAAGGAAAAACACCAATACAGTATACTAGCACATAAATATGGAATTTAGAAAGATGGTAACGATAACCCGGTGTGTGAGACAGCAAAAGAGACACAGATGTATAGAACAGTCTTTTGGACTCTGTAGGAGAGGGTGAGGGTGGGATGATTTGGGAGAATGGCATTGAAACATGTATAATATCATATGTGAAATGAATGGCCAGTCCAGGTTCCATGCAGGATACAGGATGCTTGGGGCTAGTGCACTGGGATGACCCAGAGGGATGGTATGGGGAGGGAGGTGGGAGCGGGGTTCAGGATGGGGAATACATGTACACCCGTGGCAGATTCATGTTGATGTATGGCAAAACCAATACAATATTGTAAAGTAATTAACCTCCAATTAAGATAAATTTAAATTAAAAAAACAGTGTATGAAAAATAATAATAATAAATAAAGGTGTACTTTCCAAAGACAAACTATTAACTTAATCAATGCTATATGGATAACTGCATCAAAATTTTAGTTTATAGAAATAAAAAATTCAAAAAAGAGTGCTCATAAAATTTAAAATTAATCAGGAATTCACACTGTATGACTCTAACATCATTTACTTCTCTTTCCATCCAGGAAAAGAGAAAGATGAAGAATCTAGTGAGCCAAACACTTCCGTGAATGATTGATTAAATAAATAAATGTTTATTTGATTTATATCTCCAAAAGCCTTATTTATAAAATTCAAACATATAATGTGGAGTTTTAAACTTTTTGTTATTAAGACATTATACATATTTCATAATGTTTTAATGTCAAAAGTATTATTTTGAAATCTGGTGTTAAAGATGGTGATTTTTTTTTTTTTTACTACTTTGAGGATTTCATTTTGCTGAAAAAATATAAGAAAAATTACCATTTATTTTTTAATGAGCATTTGTATTTGAAAATTAGCTATTTATAGCATATGTCTACAGTAAAGCCTCTGCCTAGTAAGCTTTTTCTTATTTTATTTTGCTAAACTCTGGGTAAGTTAGCAGTATATTCTCATTGAATACCATATAAAAAGAAATGTCTAAGTTTTCTAATTCAATATTAGCACACTTTGTGTGAAATTAATGGTGTCAACTTTTTATACATATTATTTAAATATGATTTTTTTGAGGAATTTTCATTCTGTTTTTCATAGTGTCTGTATCAATTTACATTCCCCCCTCCTCGATGTTAAAAACAGATCAACCATATGATACAGCAATATTTTTTTTTTTTTTTTTGATACAGCAATTTCATTCCTGGGTACACATCTGAAGATAATTAAAACACTATTTTAGAAATATATATACACCCCCAGAAGATGCCCTGGAGAAGAAAATGGCAACCCACTTCAGTATTCTTGCCTAAGTAATTCCATGGACAGGGGAACCTGGTGGGTTCATGGGGTTGCAAAGAAGTCAGATATGATGTAGCAACAAAACAGCAACAACATATTCATAGTATCATTTAAAGTGTCAATATATAGATGCAACCTAAGTGTACCTCAAAAGATGACTTGAGAGAGAAGATGTAGGGTGGATACATATATACACACACAGACATACACATACAGGGACATACTACACAATGGATTATTACTCAGCCATAAACAAGAATGAGAGCTTAACATTTGCAACAATATGAGTGGAAATTCAAAAAAGCAAAATGGCTGTCTGGGGAGGCCTTACAAATAGCTGTGAAAAGAAGAGAAGCAAAAAGCAAAGGAGAAAAGGAAAGATATAAGCATCTGAATGCAGAGTTCCAAACAATAGCAAGAAGAGATAGAAAGCCTTTTTCAGTGATCAATGCAAAGAAATAGAAGAAAACAACAGAATGGGAAAGACTGGAGATCTCTCCAAGAAAATTACAGATATCAAGGGAATATTTCATGCAAAGATGGGCTCGATAAGGACAGAAATGGTATGGACCTAACAGAAGCAGAAGATATTAAGAAGAGGTGGCAAGAATACACAGAAGAACTGTACAAAAAAGATCTGCACCACCCAGATAATCGTGATGGTGTGATCACTGACCTAGAGCCAGACATCCTGGAATGTGAAGTTAGTGGGCCTTAGAAAGCATCACTATGAACAAAACTAGTGGAGGTGATAGAATTCCAGTTGAGCTAGTCCAAATCCTGAAAGATGATGCTGTGAAAGTGCTCCACTCAATATGCCAGCAAATTTGGAAAACTCAGTAGTGGCCACAGGACTGGAAAAGGTCAGTTTTCATTCCAATCCCAAAAAAAGGCAATGCCAAAGAATGCTCAAACTACTGCACAATTGCACTCATCTCACACGCTAGTAAAGTAATGCTCAAAATTCTCCAAGCCAGGCTTCAGCAATATGTGAACTGTGAACTTCCAGATGTTCAAGCTTGTTTTATAAAAGGCAGAGGAACCAGAGATCAAATTGCCAACATCCACTGGATCAGGGAAAAAGCAAGAGAGTTCAAGAAAAACATCTATTTCTGCTTTGTTGATTATGCCAAAGCCTTTGACTGTGTGGATCACAATCAACTGTGGAAAATTCTGAAAGAGATGGGAATACCCGACCACCTGATCTGCCTCTTGAGAAATCTGTATGCAGGTCAGGAAGCAACAGTTAGAACTGGACATGGAAAAACAGACTGGTTCCAAATAGGAAAAGGAGTACATCAAGGCTGTATATTGTCAACCTGTTTATTTAACTTATATGCATAGTACATCATGAGAAACGCTGGGCTGGAAGAAGCACAAGCTGGAATCAAGATTCACCACTCGTGGTATAAATCTTACTCTTATAAGATAACCCACCTGTCTCTTCTAATGGGACCAGGTTGCACATGATATGAAAGCTTTGTTGTTTTGTTTTTCAAGACAAAGGCAAGCTTCCCTAAGCTTCAATTTATAGTTATGAAAAAAGAAAAGAAAAACAAATAAAACAGGCAAAATATGACACAAGGAAAAAAAAATATCCTGGGCAATAAAATGTTATTTTAAACCAAAAAAAAAAAAAAAGATTGCTGGGAGAACTATCAATAACCTCAGATATGCAGATGACACCACCCTTATGGCAGAAAGTGAAGAGGAACTCAAAAGCCTCTTGATGAAAGTGAAAGTGGAGAGTGAAAAAGTTGGCTTAAAGCTCAACATTCAGAAAATGAAGATCATGGCATCTGGTCCCATCACTTCATGGGAAATAGATGGGGAAACAGTGGAAACAGTGTCAGACTTTCTTTTTTTGGGCTCCAAAATCACTGCAGATGGTGACTTCAGCCATGAAATTAAAAGACGCTTCCTCCTTGGAAGGAAAGTTATGACCAACCTAGATAGCATATTCAAAAGCAGACACATTACTTTGCCAACAAAGGTTTGTCTAGTCAAGGCTACGGTTTTTCCTTTGGTCATGTATGGATGTGAGAGTTGGACTGTGAAGAAGGCTGAGCACCGAAGAATTGATGCTTTTGAACTGTGGTGTTGGAGAAGACTCTTGAGAGTCCCTTGGACTGCAAGGAGATCCAACCAGTCCATTCTGAAGGAGATCAGCCCTGGGATTTCTTTGGAAGGAATGATGGTAAAGCTGAAACTCCAGTACTTTGGCCACCTCATGCCAAGTGTTGACTCATTGGAAAAGACTCTGAGGCTGGGAGGGATTGGGGGCAGGAGGAGAAGGGGACGACAGAGGATGAGATGGCTGGATGGCATCACTGACTCAATGGACATGAGTCTGAGTGAACTCCGGGAGTTGGTGATGGACAGGGAGGCCTGGTGTGCTGCGTTTCATGGGGTCGCAAAGAGTCAGACACAACTGATCTGATATGATCTGATCTGATGGTTAGTGAGATAAATTAGATATATACAAATACTATATGTTTTCACTTATTAGTGGGATCTAAAAAGTGAAAAAAAAACAAAAACAAAAACAAAAACCCAACAAATAGAATAGAAATAGACTCAGATACACACAGATACATAGAACAAACTAGTGAATACAAGTGGAGGGATGGGTGGGAGAAGGGGCAAAATAGGTAAAGGGGAATAAGTATAAACTACTACGTATAAAACAAATAAGTTACAAGGATATAATATATAGCAAAGGAAATTTAGCCAATGTTTTATAATAACTTTATGTGGCATATAGTCTATGAAAAGTGAAAGTGAAAGTGAAGTCGCTCAGTCGTGTCCGACTCTTTGCGACCCCATGGACTGTAGCCTACCATGCTCCTCCATCCATAGGATTCTCCAGGCAAGAATACTGGAGTGGGTTGCCATTTCCTTCTCCAGGAGATCTTCCCAACACAGGGATCGAACCCAGGTCTCCTGCATTGCAGGCAGACGCTTTACCATCGGAGCCACCAAGGAAGCTCTAGTCTATAAAAGCTCTAATCTATAGCTCTAGTCTATATAGTCTATAAAAACATCAAATTACTATGCTATACACCTAAACTAATCTAATAATATTTAAGTAGACAATAGTTAAAATAAACACTAAAGTTTTAATAAAAATATTTTCTATATGTGAATAAGTATTTCATATGTTTAATTTGCCAGATTTAGGTGGATATTATGTTATCAAAATTATTCAGTTAACATTCTATTAAACATTATTCAATATTTAATAGAATATTATTGAATATTATATTATATTCATATAATATTCATATATATTATATGCATATTATATTCATATATTATTGAATATTATATTATTGAATATATTGAATATTATTCTATTAAATATTATTTAATATTTAATAGAATATTATTGAAATAATCTATTTTATTACAGAGGCAAGTTATAAAGCAAATCAAAAATATGAAAAGCAAAATTGCTCTTACGTTTCATGATATAATAACTTCTATTAGTTCTTTAATTTTTATCTGTTTAACAAAGAAGACTTTGTGAAGTTGAGAGATTATCAAAAGCACAAATCAATTGCATTTATGATAAATTATTATAAATATTTCTCCATGAATTTTTTGTTTGTTTATGCATCTCATTACTTAAGAGTCACAGGAAAGATTTAATTGCTACTTATATTAATAGCATTGATTTACTACGTCACAATCATCAAATACTTATGTGGTAATCAAAAAAGCTATTTCATTAGCTGCATGGAATTGAAAGCATTCAGAAAACATATTAAACTTTCTATTATTTCTAGTAAAAGAAAAGAGAAAAGTTACTCTGTTTTTTTAAGGTTTAATATCAATTTTCTGACAGAATCAACAAGAGTCCAGATGCCTTTGAGAACTGATGTTATCTTCTAGTAAACCACTGATTTTACTGCTTCATCTTAACTCTTTCTATTCCTTATTGAACAGATGTAGCACTTTACTTTTTTAAAGTCAATAATGAATGTTATAATTCTATTTCAAGAACTAAACTTTTATATAAGAGAAAAGCAAAACAGCAGAAATAGTATTCATTTAAAAACTTGCTGAATATACAGAGAATGTATATTAACAGACAAAAGGGTATTTCTCCCAGGCTATTCTTTGCTATTTTGCCTCCAAATGTATTTCCTTTTCTCTGTTCTCTATTTTATTTCTCTCCTTCTACAAGAAACTTGTCTCTGGTCCTTCTTGAATTGTCAAAAAAAAAATAATACTTGAATTTAAATAGAAAATAGAGAAATAAAAGATATAATTCCTTAAATTAAAAAAAAAAAATCAACTTTTCCCTAAGGATTCCTATATATTGAAATATATACTTTTATATATATTTCAACACTCCCTATATTTTACATGGGCTTAGAACCCTATCACATTTTTATCTGTTTACCACTGCATAGCAGATAGCTTTAACGAAAAGAAAACTCATTTATTTCAAACAAGGTCAAATTACCTATAATAAGTCAAGCTGCAATAATAAATCAATTATGTAGATGAGAATTAGAATTCCCAGCTATAGGTCAGAGTAAGTTAAATTCTAAAGTTCTAGAACCATCATACAGTGTGAAATGATGATAAAATGATAAAGAGAAAGCAACAGAAAAAGAACTGCAATATTCATCAAATGAGGTGTCTTTTCAATAAAAAGGCATGAGTTTATGTTATGTAAAAAGAGTGTATTATGTTTTGAGATAACAGTTCTTAATGTATGAGTTATTGAAGGCCCCCGTACAGAAAATATTTTTGCTTCTATATTGGTACCAAAAGTAATTAAACAAAGTAAAACTTTTATTATACAAGCAAAGAAATTTGGTTTTCTCATTAAAATATTCTTTTGTTACCATGTCCATGAATCTCTCCCTTGAACAACAAAATAAGAAACAAATATCTCGTTAGAGTTTAGATAAAATCACATGAAGCACATATGTGTACCATAATGGAACACTACAGAACTAAAGATGGTATCTCCAGAATATATGCCTAAATTCTTCATAAGAGAAAACCAAATTATTTGAAAGTTAATATTAAATATGTCTGAAAGTGAAAATTAATATTAAATGTGTCTGAAAACTCAGTTGTGCCCAACTCTTTGCAACCCGATGGACTATATAGTTCATGGAATTCTCCAGGCCAGAATACTGGTGTGGATAGCCTTTCCCTTCTCCAGGGGATCTTTCTGACCCAGGAATCGAACAGGGGACTCCTGCATTGCAGGTAGATTCTTTACCAACCGAGCTATGACTGAAGCACAAATATATATGCAAAAGATATGTTAATTCATGGAAAGCATTGCTTCAAAGTCATCTCTAAAGGAGGCCTTTTGTATTTGAAAATCAAAGAAGGATCTTTAATTATCCACAGAAAGCACTGTAGGGGAAAAACAAAACAAAAATAAATTTGAAATTGTTAGGTAAGAATTCAGGCATGATCTAGGAAGGAGGGCCTAGCCAAAATGGATGCAGGCTGGCCTCTAAACCCCACCCTACACACCAGCAAGAGCTCACAGATATGCTATAAAAATAATCAAAGAGACTTTTCCAAGCCCTGAGTATGTGCCTTAGGCACACAGTAAATACAAACTAGCCACAGGGGCTTCTCCAACTCTGGCACATGTGCCCTTGATGAACAACTGTGTCCTCAAGTAACCTTAGGCAGCCAGGAGCCCACCAAGAGTTTATAAATATTCTATACATACATACAGCTGATCATAACAGACTGGATTATGGGAAGGACATGTGCAATAGGGCCTATTGTTAAGTAACTTGTAATTGTCAGTCAAAACCCTCAGTCCATGCCTGCCTATATGAATATGTAAAGATCTATTTTGCATGTTCCCAGACATGCCCCCTTCCCTGATTGGCCTTGAGTATATGCCCATTTGCATCCCCTGATTAAATAAGTAAGTAAGTGTTAGTCGCTCAGTCATGCCTGACTCTTTGCGACCCCATGGACTGCAGCCCACCAGGTTTATCTGTTCGTGAGATTTTCCAGGCAAGGATACTGGAATGAGTTTCCATTTCCTTTCTTGATTGGTGGCAGGTACAAGCCCTATTTCTGCACAGGGCACAACCAAGAGGAGGAGATAGGAAGTATAAGAAGGGAAGCTAAGAGGTATTACTGTGAATCCTTTGGGGTTGGCCTCCTCCCACATCTGTGGAGTGTACTATCTCCTGTCTTTTAACAAAAATTCTGTCTGCATGAGCTGTAACTGAGCTGTAACTGGTCTATTGTTTCGAGTCTTTGCTACTATGAGACAAGAGCCAAGAAATTTGCCTGTTTGAGCTGTAATTAGTCTGTCACTCCAAATCTTTATTAGAAGATAAGAACTAAGGATGAGAAATAAACCAACCTGATAAAATCACTCAAAACTTCTGAAAAACATTTTCATCTACCACTTCCCTTGTCACAAAAGTTAGTTAAAACTTACTCAACATTTCATGGTGACTTCATGGTCATAATTGAACATAATATAACTTCTGATTCTTACCACATTAGTAGGCAATTTGGGGAAGAGAGAAGTAGAAGAGGATAAAGTTCATAACATGGGGGCTTTATAATATACATACCTGAAAATTGAAGGCATGATATACTAAAATATTAAAATGTAAATTTTAAAAAAGTAGTTGGCGTATAGAGGTTTGATTCTTTCTCTAATAAGATAACAATCTCTAAAACCTAATTTTATAGTAAATCCTAGATATAACAATTTTTATTTTATCTGTGGGAGCCCTCTGAGATAATCACAAATATTATTCCCACTTTACAGTTGAATGAGATAGGTTAGTCTAAGAGCAGTTGGGAAGACACAATCTAAATTCAGATCTCATACCACGAATATTATACTACCCTACACATATAAAAAAAGCAAGAGAGTTCCAGAAAAACATCTATTTCTGCTTCACTGATTATGCCAAAGCCTTTGACTGTGTGGATCACAATAAACTGTGGAAAACTCTGAAAGAGATGGGAATACCAGAGCACCTGACCTGCCTCTTGAGAAACCTATATGCAGGTCAGGAAGCAAGAGTTAGAACTGGACATGGAACAACAGACTTGTTCCAAATAGGAAAAGGAGTATGTCAAAGCTGTGTATTGTCACCCTGCTTATTTAACTTCTATGCAGAGTACATCATGAGAAACACTGGGCTGGAAGAAGCACAAGCTGGAATCAAGATTGCCGGGAGAAACATCAATAACCTCAGATGTGCAGATGACACCACCCTTATGGCAGAAAGTGAAGAGGAACTAAAAAGCCTCTTGATGAAAGTAAAAGAGGAGAGTGAAAAAGTTGGTTTAAAACTCAACATTCAGAAAAGAAAATCATGGCATCTGGTCCCATCACTTCATGGGAAATAGATGGGGAAACAGGGAAAACAGTGTCAGACTTTATTTTTTGGGGCTCCAAAATCACTACAGATGGTGACTGCAGCCATGAAATTAAAAGACACTCCTTGGAAGGAAAGTTATGACCAACCTAGATAGCATATTCAAAAGCAGAGACATTACTTTGCCAACAAAGGTCCATCTAGTCAAGGCTATGGTTTTTCCAGTGGTCATGTGGATGTGAGAGTTGGACTGTGAAGAAAGCTGAGCACCGAAGAATTGATGCTTTTCAACTGTAGTGTTGGAGAAGACTCTTGAGAGTCCCTTGGACTGCAAGGAGATCCAACCAGTCCATTCTAAAGTAGATCAGTCCTGGGTGTTGTTTGGAAGGAATGATGCTAAAGCTGAAACTCCAGTACTTTGGCCACCTCATGTGAAGAGTTAACTCATTGGAAAAGACTCTGAGGCTGGGAGGGATTGGGGACAGGAGGAGAAGGGGAAGACAGAGGATGAGATGGCTGGATGGCATCACCAACTCTATGGACGTGAGTATGAGTGAACTCTGGGAGATGGTGATGGACAGAGAGGCCTGGCATGCTGCAATTCATGGTGTCGCAATGAGTCGGACATGACTGAGTGACTGAACTGAATTGAACTGACACATATAAAGTTAAGGCTAAAAGTCTATAACTCATTTGTCCTTGTTTTAACTATTCATTTATGTTATTTTTTCATAAAGTTTAAAGAACTGACTTATTTCTTCCAACATCTACCACTGCAACTTCCAGAAAATTAGATGAAAATTAAAAACTCCAAGTGCAAACTATTCTTTGCTCCATCTTCATTTTATAGCCCATTATTAAATATATCTGGAATATAATCAAAAGCAGATTAAATATATAAATTAAGCCCAATATATTCCATTTTCTATTCAATTTAGAGAAAGCTATGGCTTGCTTGAACTACAGTGACATCTTGTGGCTCAGCATGGTTTTTTTGTTTGCTATTATATGTAAATTGTTAATGTTTTCTGCTTCTCTTCAGTTCTAGGTTTTCAAGGAGGCAGCTTTCATTAGCATAAATTCTGAACAATCACTGAACATTACAGAAAGAAAATATTAAATGGGAAAGAAAGAAAAGTTGACAGTAAACATGATCTAGAACCACTGCTAATCTAATTTCTTTAAGAGTTTGTATTATTTAATGTATATTCTTGATTATTGAAAGAATATGTGGAAAAGTTGATGTCAATGGCACCTAACTGTTGAGAACAGGTAATCTCAATGATTGCATTATTGTCTGTATAAATAAAAAGAAATCAACTAAGCAATATAATTTAAAAACTTCTGAATTATTGAATAATGCACATTTTTTTTTAAAGCTGTTTTCCTCATCTACTATGTGTTATTATCTTTACAAATTGGAAGCTTAAGTTTCTTCTTTGGGTACATTCTGGTAAACATATTGAAGTTTTAACTTCCTCAAGCCTCTCCTTTCTTCAATTATTTCACTATTTGCCAGATGGCTTCTGATTATTATCAGAGTTCCCCAGTTTTTCACATTGAATGCACTGAATCACATCTTTAGATTTTTGAAAGGAAGCTCAAAAGTTTCTGCTGCATATCTTATAAGAATATAATCATGAACTGAACAGTGTACCTTGACCTGAATACATGGAGAACTATAAACTTTTATAACTTTATAAAAGTTAATTTGTTAAAGAAATAAAATAAGAGTTTTATATATATATATAGCTGCTGCTGCTAAGTCGCTTCAGTCATGTCTGACTCTGTGCGACCCCATAGACGGCAGCCCACCAGGCTCCCCATCCCTGGGATTCTCCAGGCAAGAACATTGAAGTGGGTTGCCACTAAAATGTTATTTAATTGTTATATTAAACTAATTTTATATATAATAAAATATATATCAGTAGTTTAATCTGGTGTTTTTAAGCCTATTTTTGCTGTATAATCATTTATGTTTTAGAAATAATTGGTTCATTATAATAGGTACAATTCAGTCCCCACAGCATTAGCCATATACACTGATTTCCATGAATCTTGTTTTTATTGTTCTTTAGTTAACAATCTGTTGTCATTGTTCTTCCTAAGTTAAGTTCTTTAGTTATCCTACAAATCTCAAAATGAGTGTCTCTGCTTTAATAACTAGCATTTATTTGATAAAAATAAAGATGATCAGTTATACATTTACAGATTCTCATTGCAAAGATAAATATGGCAACAGCAAACACATCCTTCTGTGTGTTTTGTAAGTGAGCACTGCATAGATGGTCCTGGTCTGGTTATGGCTCACTGTGGCACTTCTAACTGATAACTGAAGAAGTGCTGTTACTTTAGTATTTTCCAGATAATTTATAAAGATGAACCAAAAATACTATTCCTATTCAATGGGATATCATCAGCTTTCACATAAATTTAGAGTAAAACAGAAATTTCTAGCAGATATAATATTGTTCTGACCCTGTGTGCTGTCACTTCAGTCATGTCTGACTCTTTGCGACCCTGTGAACTGTAGCCCACCAGCTCCTCTGTCCATGGGATTCTTCAGGCAAGAATACTGGAGTGGGTTGCCATTTCCTCCATCAGGGAATCATCCTGACCTAGGGATCGAACCTGCATCTCTTACATCTCCTGCATTGGCAGGCAGTTTCTTTACCACTATTGCCACCTGGGAGGCCCATAGTACTTATATTTCTTTACTGGGATATTGGCAACATCTATATTTTTATATATATATATATATATATATATATATATATTATTAAGGACAAAAGTATGTTGCTCAGAGAAAAACCTAACATTTTTTAAATGTTTCTGAAAATTGTATATTGAATGTTTTCATTTCTTTTTCTAAGTTTATTCCATAATTCAATAGCTGTTCTTTATATGACTTCTGAAAAGTTCTCCAGTCCATGATTTTTAAAAATAATTACTGCAACATGTCTTAAGATGCATATTAAACAAATCTTATAAATCTTTTCTGGTGATGCAAACAGAAACAGGAAGATCAAAGGTCTGGACTTATTAATAAAGTGGTTTATTTTGAGAACTATTTCATTTTTATATAGCAAATGCCATTCTGAGAAAAATTATAACCACCTAGTAAGGTCTCAAATGCTTTAGAAATATTGTACACTTTTTCTTAATTTTAAGAGCTGTCAACAACATCCTTAAAACTCCAGATTACTAGATGAGGAAACTAAAGCTAAGAGATGTCATCTTGCTCAAGGTTATTAAATGCTTTACATTTTTGAAAACTCAATTTAAGTTACTTCACTGCAAAACTCATGCTTTTTATTATACATTGGCTACCTACCTTTCATTATATTTCTCCTGAATACATTAAAATTTTGAAGCTTGTTAAAGGAAAATCAGGTCAGTATTCCAATTACTATATGAGTAATTTTAATAACAATGAATCATCATATGCCTCCTTAAGTAGGCCTATATCTGAACACTTAAATATTTAGGATTTTAAAATTTCCTTTACAATGCCTCAACTATGGCTGGACACTGAATTATATTACTTACTGTCACATAATGGATATAGATGTGGTATATATATAAAGTCTTCTCAGATTATTTGATAAATAGCCTTCAATCACATAAATAGCATTAATCATTATCTATTTTATTCTTTATCTGCAAATATTCTGTATTTACATAAATATAGTATTTCTCATGTATTTTATTAGGAAGCTTTCTAATTTTATCTCTGTTATAGTAGGTTTTATTCTACTCATTAGTATACACTCAATTTATATTAAAATTATGCAGAAAAACAACTGCAGCTTTTCGCCTCTTTTTTCCATACTCTTTGAAATACGGTTTGGCAAGTACCTCTCATTAGGGAATATGTACACAAACAACTCTGTATATGTGTTGGAAGTTGTATATATGTGTCAGAGAGGGAGAAAGAAAGAGAAGAATGGAGAGAAAGAACAGTAAAATGGGAGAAATGATAAATGTGAAAACACTAATATTAATGAATCTGGATTGAAGTAATACTCTTGGATAAAATGTTTTAAAAAACTTTTAATGAAAATATTTGCTTTTAAAATTTGTGAAAATTATAGTATATTTTCTGGAATATATTTGGAATTAAAAAATATTTAGATACAACATCTAACTTATATTCTTATGATGATGCTCATGATCATAGAAGACATGAGAAGAAAGTAAATATTTTAGTGGAAAAAGAAATGACCTATTTTGCAGCAAAATGAATAAAGACTTAAAGCTGAAATATTTTTCTTTTAAAAATACATTTTTAAATGTATTTTCTGTAATCAGAAAAGACATATCCTATATAACAGGATATGTAATACTTTGTATGCAAATACAAATGAACTATTGAGCTGAGGAAAAACATCTGTTAATTGATTTTATGGTCCAGTACACACAGCTCTACATTTCTTGATAATTCAGGGCAAAGACTTAAGTTTTCTTACAGCATCTGGGTATTTCAGGCAAAAGCTGTAGTTTTCTGCCTGAGTGACTTACAAATTGGCATCAGCATAAACCTAATACTGAAGTTTAGAGATTTAGAAGTAAAACTATCGCATTTATGGTTATGAATTAAAATGCAGTAATTTGCACTTAGATATTTTAAAAGGAAGGATGTGTGTTCCTGTTTATACTCTAAAGAATATTAGTCACTATTAATCACATATCTTTTCTGTATGGTACTATATTTTACTGAAAACAGCACTGTTTTAACCTCACAATATTCTGATTTAGTTTGCCTTTCTTGTTATTTATGTGAAATTTTAAGTCTTTCTTAAAACACTGAGTACTGAAACTTGGCTTATATCCAAAACTAATTTGAATCCAAACACCAAATGTGGATATATTTTGTTAGACCATTGTGGGTGTTTAGGCAGAGGAGAATGTGAAACCAAATTGTTATTTTTAATTATAAAACTATTACAAGCTAAGAAAAAGTGTATATGAGAACATAAGAAATAAATAAGAGGTAGTGATACATATAGATGAAAAGGAAAGTAAACTCTATGGTCTAAATTTGAGAATCTTGATAAAGGGACATATTTTTAGAGAAAAATAGATATATCCAAACTTTGTGGATTAAAATAGCCTAATAATTGTGAACAAAATAAGGATATGAAAGAATCATATTAAAATCCTTAAACTCAGATTATTTTTAGTGTGAATGATTTCATCATTCATAAACACACTATAACTTCCTTGTGTAAATTATTTCAGAGAGCCAAAAAAAGAAAACTTATAATGTACTGAATCAAACTAGCAAAATTCTGATTGTACAAACCTGATTACTCACAAAATTAAGAACCTTGTCTGTAAACCACTTATGACTATGAAAATAATATTGACAATTAAAATATTAGGTATTTAGCAGAACATTAAATGCTATAGTTAAGTCAGTAAAGTAAGGGTTATCTAAAGAAAGCAAAATAGACCACTTGCTAGTAAAGAGACTGAAGCATTTATCAAAAATCTCCCAATTAACAAAAGCCCTGTACCAGTACCAGTGATGAGTTTTACCAAACACTCAAAGAATAATACCACTCTTTCTTAAATGCTTCAAAAAATTACAAGAGGAAGCACTTCCAAATTAATTTTATTTTTTTTTTTTTTTTTTCTAATTTTATTTTATTTTTAAACTTTACATAATTGTATTAGTTTTGCCAAATATCAAAATGAATCTGCCACAGGTATACATGTGTTCCCCATCCCGAACCCTCCTCCTCCTCCCTCCCCATACCATCCCTCTGGGCCGTCCCAGTGCACCAGCCCCAAGCATCCAGCATCGTGCATCGAACCTGGACTGGCAACTCGTTTCCTACATGATATTTTACATGTTTCATTGCCATTCTCCCAAATCTTCCCACCCTCTCCCTCTCCCACAGAGTCCATAAGACTGTTCTATACATCAGTGTCTCTTTTGCTGTCTCGTACACGCGTTATTATTTACCATCTTTCTAAATTCCATATATATGCGTTAGTATACTGTATTTATGTTTTTCCTTCTGGCTTACTTCACTCTGTATAATAGGCTCCAGTTTCATCCACCTCATTAGAACTGATTCAAATGTATTCTTTTTAATGGCTGAGTAATACTCCATTGTGTATATGTACCACAGCTTTCTTATCCATTCATCTGCTGATGGACATCTAGGTTACTTCCATGTCTTGGCTATTATAAACAGTGCTGCGATGAACATTGGGGTACACGTGTCTCTTTCCCTTCTGGTTTCCTCAGTGTGTATGCCCAGCAGTGGGGTTGCTGGATCATAAGGCAGTTCTATTTCCAGTTTTTTAAGGAATCTCCACACTGTTCTCCATAGTGGCTGTACTAGTTTGGAATGCAAACTAGTACAGCCAAATTAATTTTATATTGCCAGCATTACTCTGATACTGAAACCAGACAACGACAAAGCCAGAAAAGAAAATTATAGGTCAATATTCCTGATAAACATAAATGTAAAATATTCTCACCAAGAAAACTTTGCTTACCAAATTTAACAATACAATAAAAAGATCACACACCACTTGATGATCTCACATCATCAAGTGAGATTTATTCCAGGGATACAGAGATGATTCAACAACTGCAAATCAATCAAGCTAACACAGCACATTAACAAAATTAAGGATAAAAATCATATAATCAACTCAATAGTTGCAGAAAAAAAGCATTTGATAAAATTCAACATCCATTTATGATAAAACTTCTCAAAAATTGGGTATAGAGGGATTATACCTCAGCATAATAATGGACATATATAGCCATAAATGCGGGAGACACAGGTTCAGTTCCTGGGTTGGGAAGATCTCCTGGAGAAGGACATGGCAACCCACTCCAGTACTCTTGCCTGGGAAATCCCATGGACGGAGGAACCTGTTAGGCTATAGTTACATGGGGTCGCAAAGAGTCGGACATGACTAAGCGACTTCACTTTCACTTTTGCAGCCATAAATACTATTTAGTACCAGAGAGAAAATTTTTTAAAATAAATATTTGAAGAGGCTGGAAGGCTATTTATTAAAATGTAAATTATAAAATGATTTAAAATAAACCTCAACTAATTTAATCAAACAGAAATTATTTCAAGCAACTTCTCTAACTGCAACAGTATGAAAGTAGAAATCAGCCAGAGAAAAAAAAACAAGAAAAGAATGAGCACATGAAGACTAAAAAGACGTTACCAAAAAAAAAAAAAAAAGTGAGTTACAATGAAATCAAAGAAGAAATTAAAAAAAAAAAAAAACCTCAAGACAACTTTACAAAATCTGTGGGATGAAACAAAAGCAGTTCTAAGAGGGAAATCCATAGCAATAGATGCCTTTTTCAAGAAAAAAAAAATAAGTATCAAAAAAAATACCTTAACCTATCACCCCTAGAAACTACGAAAAGAACAAAGGAAACCCAAATTCAGCAGAAGGAAGGAAATAATAAAGATCAGAGAGGAAATAAATAAATAAAATAAAGATTAAGAAAACAGTAGAAAAGAGCTGCTTTTTATTTTTTAAGATAAACAAAATTGACAAACCTTTAGCTAGGCTCACAAAGAAGAGAGGACTCAAGTAAACAAAACAAGAAATGAAACAGAAGAAATAACAACCAAAAGTGCAGAACTATCAAAAAAAAATCATAAGCAAAAATATACACAGTTACATGCCAAACAACTGGACAGCCTAGTTGATTTGGACTCCAAAATCATTGCAGGTGGTGACTACAATGAATATTATGAATATTCATGGGAAGGATTGATGCTGAAGCTGAAATTCCAATACTTTGGCCACCTGATGCAAAAAAACTGACTCATTGGAAAAGACCCTGATGCTAGGAAAGATTGAAGACTGGAGAAGGGGACAACAGAGGATAATGTGGTTGCATGGCATCACTGACTCAATGGACATGAGTTTGATCAAGTTCCGGGAGTTGGTGATGGACAGGGAAGCCTGGCATGCTGCAGTCTATGGGGTCACAAAGAGTCAGACATGATGGAGCAACTGAACTGAACTGAACTGAACTGGACTGAACTGGACAACCTAAAGGAAATGGACACATTTCTAGAAACATACCACCTGCTAAAACTGAGTTAAGAAGAAACAGAAAATGGAAATAGATCAGTCACTAGAAATGAAATAGAATCTGTAATAAAAGAATTACTTGCATACAAAAGTCTAGGATGGAATACTTCACAGGAGATTTTTACCAAATATACAAAGAAGAACTTACATCTATCATTCTTACACTATTCCAGGCAATGAAGAGAAGCAAAAACTCTCAAATTCATTCTATGAGACCAGAATCACCCTGATACCAAAACAAGGTAAAGACACTAAAAAAAAAAAAAAAAACACTTTGATGAAATTGATGCAAAAATCCTCAACAAAATATTAGCAAACTCAGTCCAACAATACCTCAAAAGAATCATGAACCATGATAAGTTGGATGCACCCCAGAGTTACAAGGATGCTTCAACATATGCAAATCAATCAATGTGATACACCATATCAATAACAGGAAAGAGAATAACCACATGGTCCTTTAAATACATGCAGAAAAAGCATTTGACAAAATTTGTGATTAAAACTCTCATTAAAGTGGGCATAGAATATGTAGTACACGTATAGAATGGAATATTAGCCATAAAAGAGAATAAATTTGAGTCAGTTCTAGTGAGGTGGATGAAACTAGAGCTTGTTATACAGAGCGAAGCAAATCAGAAAGAGAAAAAATATGTACTATATTAATGCATATACATGGAATTTAGAAAAATGATACTGATGAACCTATTTGCAAGGAAGGAATGGAAATGAAGATGAAGAGAATGGACTTGTGGATGCAGTTGGGGATGGAGAGAGTTGGATGAGAAAGTACCCTCAATGTATATACACTACCAGGTGTAAGATGAATAGCTGGTGAGAAGTTGCGTAGCACAGGAAGCCGAGTCTTGTGCTCTGTGATGACCTGAGGGATGGGATGAAGGGAAGGGAGGGAGGCTGGGAAGGAAGGAAATGTACATATAATTATGGCTGATTTGCATAGTTGTATGGCAGAAACCAACACAACATTGTAAAAGATACTTTTTACTATTTAAATAAAAACATATAAAAAAGTGGATACTGAAGGAACATGACAAAGGCCATTTATAACAAACCTACAGCCAACACAGTACTCAACTGAGAAAAATTGAGAGACTTTCCACTAAATTCTGGAATAAGGCAAGGATGCCGACTGTCACCACTTCTATTCAACATAATATTGGAAGTTCTAGCCACAGCAGTTAGAGAAGAATAAGAAATAAAAAGGTATTCTAATTGGAAGGAAAAAAGTAAAACTATCACTATTTGAAGATGATATAATACTCTATATAGAGAATCCTAAATTCTTTACACAAAACCTATTAGAACTAATAAATGATTTCAGCAAGGTACTAGGATACAAGATTAATACATAGGATTCTGTTGCATTTCTTTACTCAATATTAGAAACATTAGATCGGGAAAGTAAAAAATAAAATAAAATAAAATCCCATTTAAAGCTGCATACAAAACAAATGCATAGGAATAAACGTAACCAAGGAGGTGGAAGACTACATACTAAAAAATATAAAACACTGTAAAGGAAATTAAAGATGTTTCAAAGAATGGGAAAGACATCCTGTGCTCTTGAACTGGAAGAATTAATACTTAAAATGCCATACTATCCAAACCAATCCCTATCAAAATATCCATGACATTTTTCACAGAACTAGAACACATAATTCTAAAATTATATGGAAATTCAAAAGATCCATAATTGTCAAAACAATCCTGAAGAAAAAGAATGAAGCTGAAGGTAAAACCTTTTCAGACTTCAGAGTATATTACACATCTACAGTAATCAAAGCATTGACATATAAACATCACCATGTGTAAAATAAGTAGCAGGAAGTTGTTGTATAGCACAAGGAGCTCAGCTTGATGCTCTGTGATGACCTAGAGGCATGGAATTGGGGGTAGAGGGGGAGGGAGGTCCAAGAGGAAGGGGATAAATGTACACATACAGGTGATTCACACAGCAGCAGAAACTAACAAAATATGGTAAAGCAATTATATTCCAATAAAAAGTATTAAAAAAAGTATTAAAAATACTGTAGAATAAACCATAGAATAAAATACCTGGGAACAGAAAAAAACAAAACAAAACAAAACACTACGTTATTGGCACAAATACAGACATATAGATCAACAGATCAAAATAGAGAGCCCAGAAATAAGTCTAAACACCTACAGTCAATTACTCTTGACCAAAGAGTCAAGAATATACAATGGGGAAGACAGTCTCCTTGCAAGTGGTGTATGAAAGCTAAACACCCACATGTAAATTAATAAAATTAGAACATTTCATCATATCATATAAAAAAATAAAATGGTTTAAAGACCCAAATATAAGACAGGACATTATAAAAATTCTAAGTGAACATAGGCAAAATATCCTTGGACATAAGTTGTAACAATATTTTCTTAGCTTAAACTCCCAGGGCAAAAGTAATAAAAGGAAAAAAAAAGAGAGAGAAAGAGAGAGACTTAATCAAAGCTAAACATGTTTTTCAAACCAAGGAAACCATCAACAAAATGTAAAGACAATCTATGTGATG
This sequence comes from Bos mutus, assembly GCF_027580195.1. Taxonomy (NCBI): domain Eukaryota; kingdom Metazoa; phylum Chordata; class Mammalia; order Artiodactyla; family Bovidae; genus Bos; species Bos mutus. The sequence continues at coordinate 9,627,851 of NC_091622.1, forward strand.
GGAGGAAATATTTGCAAATGTTACAGCTGACAAGGTGTTAATACCCAAAATATACAAACATCTCCTACAACTCAATAAGAACAATGATAACAACCTATTCAAAAAATGGACAGAAGACCTAAATAGACATTTTTCCACAAAGACATATCAATAGCCAACAGGCACAAGAAAAGATGTGCAACATCCTTAAATGTTAGAGAAATGAAAATCAAAACCACAATGATATATCACTCCACATGTCAGAATGGCTATCATCAAAAACTCTACAAATATGTGTTGGAAAGGGTGTGGAGAAAAGGAAACCTTCCCACACTGTTAGATGGAATGTAAACTGGTACAGCCACTATGGAAAACAGTATAAAACTTTCTAAACAACTAAAAACAGAACTACTGTATGATCTAGCAAGCCCAGCCTCGCATAAATGTCCAGAAAGAAAACAAAAATTCTCATTCAAAAAGCTATATGCACCCCAGTGTTCATAGCAGCACTATGTACAACAGCCAAGACGTGGAAACAACCCAAATGCCCATCAACAGGAAACTGGCTTAAAAAGCTGTGGGGTATACACACACAGTGGAATATTATACATAAAAAAGAATGAAATATTGAATTTGCAGCAACATGCGTTGACCTAGAGAATACTATACTTAGTGAAATAAGTCAGAGAAAGACAAACATGATATCACTTATATGTGGAATATAAAAAAGAACACAAATGAATCTATATACAAAATAGAAACAGACTCACAGACATGGAAAATATGGAATATAATATAATAACATAATGGAATATAATCAGAAAAAATATCTAAATTACTATGCTATACACCTGAAGCTAACACAATATTGTAAATCAACTATGGTGGTAATTTAGTCGCTAAGTCATGTCCAACTCTTGCGACCCCATAGACAGTAGCCTGCCACACTGCTCTGTCCATGAGACTCTCCAGGCAAGAATACTGGAGTGGGTTGCCATTTCCTTTTCCCACTATATTCGATAATAAAAAAAGATAAAAAAAAAAAAAAAAAGGAAAGAACCACTAAGTATAAGAACAAGAATATTTGGAAATAAGAGAACTAACAACCAAAAAGAAGTCAACATACTTATATTAGACTTAAAAAAATAACCATTTGAGATAAATAGAATCAATGGATCACTTCACAAAAGAGACACAATTTTAAAGTTCTATGCAATAAATATGACATTTATTCAATTTAATTCCAAAAATTATCCAAATAATTATTTGAGTAACTTAAAAAGTAAATGATAAAATTCATACATAAGTGCAAGAATCTTTTTCCTAAAAAGGAAGAAATATGAAAAAAAATATTCCTAATAGTAGCATGATATTTTCTACATCTAAGTAAGATGCAGGGATGGAGCCCAGTAGCAGATTTAAATATATATGGAGAAACCATATAAAACAAGAATATTTGAATATCAGTGAAGCAAAAACTGAGTGCTGAAGGACTGATGCTTTTGAACTGTGGTGTTGGAGAAGACTCTTGAGAGTCCTTTGGACTGCAAGGAGATACAACCAGTCCATTCTAAAGGAGATCAGCCCTGGGTGTTCTTTGGAAGGACTGATGGCTGAAGCTGAAACTCCAGTGCTTTGGCCACCTCATGTGAAGAGTTGATTCATTGGAAAAGACTCTGATGCTGGGAGGGATTGGGGGCAGGAGGAGAAGGGGACGACAGAGGATGAGATGGCTGGATGGCATCACTGACTCGATGGATGTGAGCTTGAATGAACTCCGGGAGATGGTGATGGACAGGGAGGCCTGGTGTGCTGCAGTTCATGGGGTCGCAAAGAGTCAGACATGACTGAGCAACTGAACTGAAATGAACTGAATGAATGGTGTAGCAACAAAACTAAATATGCAGACTACAGGGTAAAATGTTCTGAGAAAAGAAATATATAGATAATACACAAACTTCAAAAACCACAAATAAAGAACACTGATAAAGTAGCATGCCTTGCTATTAAAAACTGCTAGAGAAAAGATATGAGGATCGCACAGAGTTAAGATATTTGCAACATAAATACAGACATTATAAATATAATACACAAATGTATCTGCATATACAGATACATATACAAACAACACATATACAAGTATATGAAAACAATTCACACAGGAAAAGAAATATAAAATAGGCTAAAGTTATGAATAAACAATGGGCTTCCCTGATGGCTCAGATGGTAAAGAATCCGCCTGCAATTGGGATGTTCATGGTTCACATACTGTTGAAGCCTGGCTTGGAGAATTTTGAGCCAGGGTCAAAATTACTGTGCTCGCATGTGAGATGAGTACAATTGTGTGGTAGTTTCAGTATTCTTTGGTATTGCCCTTTTTAGGGATTGGAATGAAAACTGAATTTTTTCCAGTCCTGTGGCCACTGCTGGATGTTCCAAATTTGCTGGCATATTGAGTGCAGTACTTTCACAGCATCAGCTTTTAGGATTTGAAATAGCTCAACTGGTATTCCATCACTTCCACTAGCTTTGTTTGTAGGGATGCTTCCTAAGGCCCACTTGACTTTGCATTCCAAGATGTCTGGCTCTAGGTGAGTGATCACACCATTGTGGTTATCTGGGTCATTAAAATCTTTTTTGTATAGTTCTTCTGTGTATTTTTGCCACCTCTTCTTAATATCTGCTTCTGTTATGTCCATACCATTTCTGTACTTTATTGTGCCCGTCTTTGCATGAAATGCTCCCTTGGTATCTGTAATTTTCTGAAGAGATCTCTAGTCTTTCCCATTCTAGAGTTTTCCTCTATTTCTTTGCATTGATCACTGAGGAAGTCTTTCTTATCTCTCCTTGCTACTCTTTGGAACTCTGAATTCATATGGGTATATCTTTCCATTTCCATGTGAAATGCCAGGCTGGATTAAGCAAAAGCTGGAATCAAGATTGCCAGGAGAAATACCAATAACCTCAGATATGCAGATAACACCACACTTATGGTAGAAAGCAAAGAAGAAGTAAAGAGCCTCTTGAGGAAAAAGAAAGAGGAGAGTGAAAAAGTTGGCTTAAGACTCAACATTCAAAAACTAAGATCATGGCATCTGGTCCTATCACTTCATGGCAATACATGGGGGAAATAATGGAACCAGTGAGATACTTTATTTTGGGGGTCTCCAAAATCACTGCAGATGGTGATTGCAGCCACGAAATTAAAAGACACTTGCTCCTTGGAAGAAAAGCTACGACCAACCCAGACAGCATATTAAAAAGCAGAGACATTACATTGCCAACAAAGGTCCATCTAGTCAAAGGTATCGTTTTTCCAGTAGTCATATATGGATATGAGAGCTGGACTTTAAAGAAAGCTGAGCACTGAAGAATTGATGCTTTTGAATTGTGGTGTTGGAGAAGACTCTTGAGAGTCCCCTGAACAGCAAGGAGATCCAATCAGTTAATGCTAAAGGAAATCAGTCCTGAATATTCATTGGAAGAACTGGTGCTGAAGCTGAAACTCCAATACTTTGGCCACCTGATGCAACGACTGACTCATTGGAAAAGATTCTGATTCTGGGAAAGACTGAAGGTGGGAGAAGGGGATGGCAGAGGATGAGATGGTTGGATATCATCACAACTCAAATGGACTTGAGTTTGAATAATCCCGGGAGTTGGAGATGGACAGGGAGGCCTGGCATGCCACAAGTCCATGGGGCTGCAAAGATTCGGACACAACTGAGTGACTGAACTGAACTGCCTGCAACTGGAGACCTGGATTCGATCCCTGGGTTGGGAAGATCCCCTGGAGGAGGGCATGGCAACTCACTCCAGTATTCTTGCCTGGAGAATCCCATGGAGAGAGGAGCCTGATGCTCTACAGTCCATGGGATCACAGAGTCGGACACGACTGAGAGCCATGAATAAGCAATAAGTAATAAAATGTTTAGTGGAATAATAACTTTGAATATATGTTATGCCTCTCTTGTAAAAGTAAATCAAAATTAAAGCAAAAGTAAAATGTAGCTTATAGTTATAAAACTGGCAAAATTTAATACCTGTAAACATGAAAATACAATATGTACTGAAATTTAACATTTGCATAAATATGTATACATTAAATTAATCATTCTTTATGTATCCCAGGATAAAGCTCATTCATGTGCACATTGGAAAATACAAAGTTACAGAAATAATTGCATTGTTTTAAACAAAGAACATTATATTGATTATAAAAAGGAAATACATTATATTGATAACTAAAGGGAATACTAATTATCAGTGAGAATAAAATAATCAACACTATCATTAATTTAAGTCATCTTATTTACTCAAATATTAGGAAAACTGTTTTGGAAAATACCTGTGAAATAATACCAGATATACTGTGTTTATAGCTTATACAACAATATCATACATTGATAGAAATATAATTTTATATACTTAAACCAAAATGTTTACTATAAACTGAAAATTAAAGATACTACATTAACATAGGCTTAAGAAAAGAAAAATGTATAAAGGCACATGAGGGTTTAACAAAGTTTCATGGTTTTAGTTGCTAGTGTGCGTAACTTATTACTATAAGGTATGTGTGCATAACTTATTACTATAAGGTATGTGTGCATAGCTTATTACTATAAGGTATGTGTGTGTATGCTTAGTTGCTCAGTCGTGATCGATTTTGCAGTCCCAAGGATTGTAGTCCACCTGGCTTCTCTGTCCATGGGGATTCTCCAGGCAAGAATACTGGAGTCGGTTACCATGCCATTCTCCAGGGGATCCTCCTGACCATGGAATCAAACTGGACATGGAATCAAACTGCACTGCAGGTGAGTTCTTTACCAGCTGAGCTACCAGGAAAGGCGGCAATAAGGTATACACATAATTTAAAGTAATATTATTTAGCTTAATTTTATATATTTTAAATCTTTAATAACAAGTTTGAAATGAATAAATAATATGAAATAAAGTGGTGATGAAAATAATTCAAATACTTTAATATGTACATAATGAATAATTAAGCAATAAAAGGATGAAGAGGAAGTAACATTTATATCACTATTGAATTAGTATTGCAATGGGTCCCCATTTACTTAGAGATTATACTTGTAACATATCTACTTATAGAGTCATTGTGGGGAAGAGTAAGATAAATTGCTTTAAATGCTGAAATAAAAAGAGGTTAATATGGTATAACAAAGGGAAATTTAAAAGTAAATGCTATATTCTGCTGTGCCATAAATCTGGAAATTATAAGCACATAATTTTAAATATATATAATTAAGTGAACACAATAATTTCTTAATAAGGAAATAATATATACATATTGTACTTGAATGAGAAATAGCCACAAGTATATCACAAATAGATATTACAGATTCACCTAGATGTTTATGTTTTTGTTCCCCAATAACAGTGCAAATTGCTAAAGAATATTAAAGTAAGAAAACTCCTGCAGATGTCTTTCACAAACTACAAATTTGAATTTGATTTCTACTGGCTGTGCATATTAAAGACAGATGCTAGAGTCCACCATAAAATAACCCTCTTTCAAAAACAAGATTGAATTATAGGGAATAAAATAAATTTGAAAAAGCCCTATGATAATCCCTAAATTGGAGAAACATAAGCATTCTTGGAAGCTTTTCCTTCTCTGTGGTCAACCTCTTGGCCAGTAGCCCCTGGAAAAGCACCACAAGTGCATGGTTTTAGCAGAGGGATATCAGCCTAGTCAGCATCCATCTGGCTTGGTAGGACTTCTCTCTCCCTGACGTGGCTGGCTTTGCCAAGGATGCCAGGCACATCTAAACCATATGCATGGCTTTTAGGACAAACCGAAAGATAAATACAGAAATCTGGCCTCAGTTCTGTTGCTTCTGCTCACACCCTAAACTGATGCTCCAGTTCTATCTTCACAGGCTATGAACTGTTATAAAATAAAAACACATCACATCAAGATAAGCCTACTGGGACTTTTGAATCTTAGCTTAATATAATTTGATCATTAAAGTACCAGAGGCACCAAGGCAAGTCTGCCCAAGTATCAACAGTTTTTCTGAAAATAATTTGCCTATAGAGATGGAAAGATACTTTCTCATTTAAGAAAAAAAACAACACCTCTATGTAGATATTATATCTATTTATCACCTATCAACCAACCTGCCTGCTTTATATATAGTATATTAATAATATATACATAATTTATTATATACTTATAAAAAACATCACTACTATTATAGTCATAAGACATAGTTTATCCCTGATATCATTATTATACTGGCTATATAATTCATTTCATAATATATGATGAAATATGAAAGAACTTCAACAATATTACTTTAACACACCTTCATCACAGTCCATCCAAAAGTTGAATTGAATTGATAGTGAAGATATAAATAAAATAACAGTTCTACAGAAGAAAAACAAGTACATCAATAGAGCAGTTATCCAGGATATCCTTGGAAAACAGGGGTTTGATTTCCAAAAACCTAGAATAAAGGTGCCAAAATTCAAGTTACTGAAAAAGTAAGATCAGAATAATTTTTTCCCCAGTGAAATTCATGTAAATATCCAAGGTGGTTTACTTTTTAAAAAATACTAAAAGCTGACATGGACTTTCAGGCACTTAAGATAATCACCATTATCAAATAATGAAATAATTTCCTAATGAACATTGGGCTTCGTTGGTGGCTCAGATAGTAAAGAATTCACCTGAAATGAGGGAGGTGTGGGTTCGATCCCTGGGTTGGGACGATCTCCCAGAGAAGGGAACTGCTACCCACTCCAGTATTCTTGCCTGGAGAATTCCATGGACAGAGGAGCCTGGCAAGCTACATTCCATGGGGTCACAAAGAGTCGGACGTGACTGAACAACTTTCTCTTTCACTTCAGTGAACATATGGCTAGCCTTGTGCTGGTCTTCCCCTTTCCCAATGAACACAGAACAGCTGTCAGAAATAATGTGCAACTTAAAAGAATAAACAAACATTTTCTTAAGAACGTGAACATTGCCAGTTAGTGACGTGGACAGTGAGAATACCACAGAGAAGCCTCTATAAACTTAACGCTTGTTCAATGTAGAGAATGAGATAATAGTAATGTGCTCCAACACAGAAGAAAGGAGCAGCTTGTTCCCCAAATTTCAAGAGAAGGTTGCTAATTTATACAAATCTCCAAACCCATCCTATTATCCCCAGAGAGATGCCACTGAAGAAAGAGATCTGGAGCTCTGCAGGGAAAATTCACCTACGGACTTCAGTGGTCCCATATACAGCTGTACATTGAAGCCAAATAGGGTAATTAAAGATTACTCATGCCAGGACATCATGGTTAACCCTGTCTAGCATGCAGCTCAGATATTGTTTTTGTTGTTTGTTTTTGGTTTGTTTTGTAAAAATGCTCCAAGTAGTCAGATTTATAGCCACCTTTGACAAATGTTTGTCTACTGTTTGTAGACTAACCCAAACCACATTAGGATCATTTCAGAGGAGTCACAAAAAATGCAAACAGTAAGAAGATGTATTTTTTTAAATAGCAAGATACTTCTAAGGAGAGCAGAGTTTGGTTAATTCAGTGGCTCCCAAATGTCTTCAGTTCAATTCAGTTACTCAGTCATGTCCGACTCTATGAGACTCTATGGACTGCAGCACGCCAGGCTTCCCTGTCCAATACCAACTCCCAGAGCCTACTCAAACTCATGCCCATTCCATCAGTGATGCCATCCAACCATCTCATCCTCTGTTGTCCCCTTCTCCTCCCACCTTCAATCTTTCCCAGCATTAGGGTCTTTTCCAATGAGTTGGTTCTTCACATTAGGTGGCCTAGTATTGGAGTTTCAGCTTCAGCATCAGTCCTTCTAATGAATATTCAGGACTGATTTCCTTTAGGATTGATTAGTTGGATCTCCTTGCAGTCCAAGGGACTCTCAAGATTCTTCTCCAACAACACAGTTCAAAGCATCAATTCTTTGGTGCTCAGCTTTCTTTATAGTCCAAATCTCACATCCATACATGACTACTGGAAAAACCATAGCTTCCTATCACTTCATGGCCAACAGATGGGGAAAGAATGGAAACCAACTCCAAGAGCTTGCTCAAACTCATTGAGTCGGTGATGCCATCCAACCATGCCATCCTCTGCTGTCCTATCCAACTCCTGCCTTCAATTTTTCCCTGCATCAGGGTCTCTTCTAATGAGTCAGTTCTTTGCATTAGTTGGCCAAAGTATTGGAGCTAAGGTTCAGCATCTGTCCTTCCAATGAATATTCAGGTCTGATTTCCTTTAGGATTGACTGGTTTGATCCCCTTGCTGTCCATGGGAATCTCAATAGTCTTAGCCAACATCACAGTTCAAAAGCATCAATTCTTTGGTGCTCAGCTTTATTTATAGTCCAACTCTCACATCCATACATGACTAATGGAAATATCAAGGCTTTGACTATATGGAATTTGTTGATAAAGTAATGTCTCTGCTTTTTAATATGCTGTCTAGTTTTGTCACAGCTTTTCCTCCAAGGAGCAAGTGTCTTTTAATTCCATGGCTGCAGTCAACATCTCCAGTGATTTTGGAGCTCAGAAATATAAAGTCTGTCACTGCTTCCACTGTTTTCCTATCTATTTGTTATAAAGTGATGGGACCAGATGCCATGATCTTAGTTTTCTGAATGTTGAGTTTTAAGCCAGCTTTTATACGCCCCTCTTTCACTCTCATCAAGAGGCTCTTTAGTTTTTCTTTGCTTTCTGCTATAAGGGTGGTGTCATCTGCATATCTGAGGTTATTGATACTTCTGCTGGTACTCTTGATTCTAACGTGTGCTTTTTCCAGTCCAGAATTTTGTATGATGTACTCTGCATATAATTAAATAAGCAGGGTTACAATATACAGTCTTGACGTACTCCTTTCCCAGTTTGGAACTAGTCCATTGTTTCATGTCTGGTTCTAACTGTTGGTTCTTGACCTACATACAGATTTCTCAGGAGGCAGGTAAGGTGGTCTGGTATTGCCATCACTTTAAAAATTTTCCAGTTTGTTGTGATCCATACAGTCAAAGGATTTAGTGTAGTCAATGAAGCAGAAGTAGATGTTTTTCTGGAACTCTCCTGCTTTTTCTCTTATCCAGTGGATGTTTGTAAAATGATCTCTGGTTCCTCTGTCTTTTCCTAGTCTACCTTGAACATCTGGAAGCTCTTGGTTCACATACTGTAGAAGACTACCTTAGAGAATTTTGAGCATTACTTTTCTAGCATGTAAGCTTCCCTTGTGGTTTACCTGGTAAAGAATGCACCTGCAATATGGGAGACCTGGATTTGATCCCTGGGTTGGGAAAACCCCTGGAGAAGGGAAAGGTTTACCCACTCAGGTATTCTGGCTTGGAGAATTCCATTGACTAGCGTGTGAGATGAGTGCAATTGTGTGGTAGTTTGAGCATTCTTTGGCATTGCCTTTCTTTGGGATTGGAATGAAAACTGACCTTTTCCAGTCCTGTGGCCACTGCTGAGTTTTCCACTGCTACATTCTCACAAAGGAAGAAAATACTTCCTTCTTCTGAAATTATTTCTTTTTTAAGGGTGATAAAATTTTTCCAAAAGCTTGAACTGGGTCACTAACAGTCAAAATAGAATCATTATAATTACTCAGAACTTAGCAGTATTTACTCAAGGCATGTGAAACAATGATAGGTATAAGAACATGTGCTTGTGTAGAGAAAACTGTTTTTAAAAATCCTGCTAGTCTTTGTGATTTCCCCCCCAGAACTTTTACAGTTCTCTTTCCTCCATGGTAAGCTTTCATTTGAAAGTTCATTAATAATTCACATTTGAGGTTTGTTTACTTCTTGTTTTAAACAAGCATTATGTATAGTTTTACAAATGGAATTAATTCTCTTTGTTGTTGAAACACCTACAAATATAATTTGTAAATAAACATAACTGACTCTAGATAATCACAGAATTTAACTGATGGAATCTGAAGTTCCAGGGCATACATGTTACTTGATAACTGTTTTGTTTTTCCCTTATAAAAAATGATATGGTCATCCAGCATGCTATGAGCAGCTATTATGCTTTGGAGATAAAATGGATAAATTAATGTGGCACAAATACTGTTTAGTTAAAAGTGGTTAAGAGTGATTTTGCTCTACATAACTATTTCTGATACATATCTCTATAATATTTGGATCCTGTGTCTGTGAAACACTCAGATATAGAAGAAAGGAAGACTGGTAAAAGAAGGCAGTAGGAAGGGGAGACTTTTTTTTCCAGTTGCCATTTCTGGGTTGCAGTGTTAAGTTTATCTAATCAAACTGGTATTTTTCACTTCCAATTTTTTTCTTTTCAATATACTTTACCTTTTTAACTAGTTAGAACCACATTACTTAAATAGAACTAGGTGACTCCTTTAGGGAAAACAATATTTTCATGCAATTCCTGTTTCCTCACAATACAGCTATCAACTGCAGTATTTTTAACACTTTGGGAATGCATCATTGTTATCTGGGGACAGAGTTGGCATTAAGATAACGTGATTTGCAGTAAGTCTCAAAGCACTACTGCAATCTTTTATGTTCTTAAATGTACCGTAGTTCATGAAATAATTGAATGTCTACATATTTCTATAAGTTGCTTCCATAAGAGAATACCACTTCTTTGGTAAAATGATTAATGAGACGTTAGTTACGAAAACTTACAAGCTACTTTTACAGAAACTTCCCACCTCTGATACTACCAGTGCAGAAACATTAGGTAAGAGTGTCCAAGTTTTACTGGTCCTTTGGAAGCAGGAGTTGTTGAGAGAGCTTTTCTAAGGAGAGTAATACATCAGATTGATTTGGCTGGATGTAACACAAGTAGACAGAACTGTGTCCTCAGATTAAAACGAGTTTAGAAGGATCGAAAAGATACTCAAATACACTGATCCAAACAAAGCAAAGGACATCTTCATTTTTAAAGGTCTTAGTGTGGAGCAACTTGGTATAGCTAAGAGAATTAGTTCTTTCAGTGTTATTACTCTATTATATTAAGATCAGCAAACACATGAAGACAGTTATAATCTAAAAGTTGATTTGCTATTGAAGTCCACTGGCATTTTGTGTTCTATGGTTCATATGTCACCAAAGTCTCTGACATTTCTTTCTCAGTTTTTGTCTCTAGCTTCTTTCTAGTGTTTTTTGTTTTCCTTTTCTTCTATTTCCAGAAAAATCAACTGTGTATGCAAGGGGTGGGTTATGCACAAGGGTGTTTCAACACGAGAAAAGTAGTAATTTCATATTAGCTTTCTTAATCAATGTTCTATCTCTTAATTTCAGTTTTCTGGCTGCCCATGCCAAATGGAAATATGCACATACTCTTGGAAATACACAAATAAATCTAAATTTCTCGAATCACTGTTCAAGTATTTCATGCAGTTAAATGATTTTTTCTTTGTTATTATATGTGTGTATTTATCAGAAAGTCATGTGCTTTATATTATGGTGATTTATTCATTGTCAAATCATTTTCTTTTTAATTATAAGATGTTGTTGTTGTTCAGTCACTAAGTCATGACTCTTTGAGACACCATGGACTGTAGCATGCCAGGCTTCTGCATCCTTCATTATTTTCCAGTTTACTCTAACTTATATCCATTGAATTGGTGATACCATTCAATCATCTTGTCTTCTTTCATCCCCTTCTAATGCTTTCAATCTTTCCCAGTGTCATGGTCTTTTCCAAAGAGTCAGCTCTTTTCATCAGGTGGCCAAGGTACTGGAGCTTCAGCCTCAAACTCAGTCCTTCCAATGAATATTCAGGATTGATTTCCTTTAGGATGGACTGGTTTGATCTCCTTGCAGTCCACAAGACTTTCAACAGTCTTCTCCAGCACTGCAGTTTGAAACTTCAATTTTTCAGCACTCAGTCTTTTATATTGTCCAGTTTTCACATCTGTACATGACTACTAGAAAAATCATAGATTTGGGCATTTTGGCAAAGTAACATCTCTGCTTTTTAATACACTGTATAGATTTGTCACAGCCTTTCTTCCAAGGAGCAAGCAGTTTTTAATTTCATGACTCAGTCACCATCCACTGTGAATTTGGAGCCCAAGAAAATTAAGCCTGTCACTGTTTCCATTGTTTTCCCCTCTATTTGCCATGAAATGACCAGATGCCATGATCTTTGTTTTTTGAATGCCAGCTTTTTCACTCTCCTCTTTTACTTCATCAAGAGGCTCTTTATTTCCTTTTCACCTTCTGCGATTAAAGTGGTATCATCTGCATATATGAGGTTGTTAATATTTCTCCCGGCAATCTTGATCCCAGTTTGTGCTTCATCTAGCCTAGTATTTTGCATGGTGTATTCTGCATATAAGTTAAATAACCAGAGTGACAATTTACAGCCTCGATGTACTCCTTTCTCAATTTTGAAGCAGTCCATGGTTCCATGTCTGATTCTAACTGTTGTTTCTTGAACTCCATACAGGTTCCATAGGAGGCAAGTAAACCCAGCTTGAAGGATTTTGAGTATTATCTTGCTAGCATGTGTAATGAGTGCAATTGTGCAGCAGTTTGAACATTCTTTGTAATTGCCCTTCTTTGGGAATGGAATGAAAACTGTCCTTTTCCAATTAAAACATACAAATGCATTATCATTAAAAGATTCAATCTGTGAGCACTGTAACAAAAAAAAATGCATCAGCAAATACAAAATCTCATCTCTTTCCTCACATCATTTTGGTACTTCTTTAACATATATCTCATTACATATTTTGTTTTTTTGGCCACATATCACTGCTTGTGGGACCTTGGTTCCTCAACCAGCAATTGAACCCTCACCTTCAGTAGTGATAGCTTTGAATCCTAACCATTGGATCACCAGGGAATTCCCTCTCATTAAATTTTTTAAATTATATTATTTGAATATCTTTTCATTTGAGAGCATATAGGCCTAACATTTTCCCAATTTCTTTATTTGGTAAAATATATAAACCATAAAATTTACCATCTTAATCATTTTTAAGTGCACAATTCAATGGCATTAAGTGCATTCATATTGTTGCGTGACTATCACCACCATCTATCTCCAGAAGTTTTTGTGTTCCATACTGAAATTTTGTACTGTTAAAAAGCAATTCTCCATTCCTCCCTATCCCCAGATTCTGGCCACTGCCATTCTACATTGTCTCTATAAATTTGACTATTTTAGATATCTGATCTAAGTGGAGTCGTATGATATTTGCCCTTGTGCATCCACCTTGTTTTACTTAGACTAATATGTTCAAGGTTCTTATACACTGTGGGATGTGTGCTAAGTCACTTCAGTCATGTCCAACTCTGTGCAACCCCATGGACGGCAGCCCACCAGGCTCCCACGTCCCTGGGATTCTCCAGGCAAGAACACTGGAGTGGGTTGCCATTTCCTTCTCCAATGCATGAAAGTGAAAAGTGAAAGTGAAGTCGCTCAGTTGTGTCCCACTCTTAGCGACCCCATGGACTGCAGCCCACCAGGCTCCTCCATCCACGGGATTTTCCAGGCAAGAGTACTGGAGTGGGGTGCCATTGTCTTCTCTGAATATTGTGGGATATGTCAGGATTTAATTCCTTTTTAGAGTTTAAATGTATTTCATTGTATGTATATACCACATTTGGTTTATCCTTTATCCACTGATTAATTTTGGATCCTTTGAACCTTTTGTCTATTGTTGATAATCAACCCTGAATGTTCATTGGAAGGACTGATGCTGAAGCTGCAATAATTTGGCCACCTGATGCAAAGAGGTGACTCACTGGAAAGGATCCTGATGCTGGGAAAGATTGAAGGCAAAAGGAGAAGAGGGTGGCAGAAGATGAGATGATTAGATAGTATCACCGAATTAGTGGACATGAATTTGAGCAAACTTTGGGAGATAGTGAAGGGCGGGAAAGCCTGGCATGCTATAGTCCATGGGATCACAGAGTCAGAGACAGCTTAGTGACTGAACAACAGCAACACAAATACCTGTGCTAGTCTCCACTTTTTGATTCATTTGGGTACACCCAGAAGTGGGACTATTGGGCTGCATGGAAATGCTACATTTAATTTTGAGGAACCACCACACTGTTTTCCACAGCAGCTATACCACATTATGTTCCCATCAGCACTGAATGCTACTGGATCAGCAGGCACTTTGGTGATCCCAAGTAAGAACCTCTCTAAAAGTCCAGTTTACTCACAGAGTTGTGAGATGAAAAACATTGTTGCTTTAGGCCACTAAATATTGAGCTGTCTTGTTACAAAGCAGTAAGTAAGGAACAGAAATCAGAAGTAGGATGATGCTACAATTCGCACATATGACATTCCTTTTGGAATTAGGCAGTAAATGAAAACTGGAAGCTCCTCAAGAAGACCATTAGTGAATTTCTAAAGGACACCAAAGCTGGAGGAGAATGGGACCTATGCTAGGTAGAATGAGAACACGAGCCAACACTGTCATAACACAGAAACTGTGATAACACAGAAAAGGGGACTTATAATGAACTAGGGGATTTGGTATAGGAGATTTCCATGCAGAATGAAAGTGCCAACTCATTTGTTTCTATGGTAAGGTGTAGACTGAGAGAGATGAAGAAGAGTATAGGTGTCCAGCAGGTATTAGAGAAAATATAAGGTATCCAGAACATACTATATTCAAAAATAAAATTAATTTTTATAATGTTTCTTTCAGCAAAAGTCAAATATACTAATAAATGAAGGGCAAAATAATGTCAAGCATACACCTTTAAAACATTTGTAGAGACCTCAGACACTTATTGAGACCTCAGAATGGTTCAACAGCATATTTCTTAGACTCACTGTGTCAGATAAGAGAACTTCAAAAAATATTGAAAGAATTATTTCATAGGATTTTGATTCTAAATATATGATACCTAGCTCAGAGATATTTGAGGACATGGCTTCTTTTATTTCTGTTTTAGTAAACTCTAGTAAGATTTATAGATCAGTTTTATAGAGTCTGCAGTAATTTTTGAAAAATATTTCAATTGAAATACCAGTTACTTTAGATAACTTTATATATTCTAATATTGTTTTATTAAGAGAACATGATAATAAAGTTATTCTCATATTATTAACAGCTATAATATACTACTCAATTTTCTTTTTATTTCAATGTCAGATTAAATTATACACAGATGTTCTTAGAATTAAGAAAGTAATAAAAAGTACTTCAAAAGTATTAAAGTTAATAAAGAAAGTGTCTTTTTTCACTTTTTTTTCCTATCATTTCTCCTAGGGAATATTTTAGTGAATGACATTTATCAGAATCAGTACAGTGTTACTCTATGGGATCAGTTTTCTAGCTACAAATTAAAAATACTTGCTTATTTTTAATTTAAAGTTTATTTTAACTAAAAGAAACTAACTTTTACGAATCTAATTTTATTTAACATTTGGATAAAACAAATCATACATTTTTTTTTCTGTATTTTATGTAATGCATATGTTTTTAAAGGGCTTCGTTCTAGAAATTCAATAATGTACTTCTTGTTTTTAGTTTTCTTATTAACAAAATAATCAGATTTTATACCAGCAAATGCTATACAGTTGGCAAAAATAATTTAGCCTATTTTTGCCTCAATGTTGATTTCATCCTTAGAAAAATTTTGCATGGAGCTGAAATTACTGCATCACTTTGCTAAAAAGAAATCGTAATCACTTTCCAGGCCTTGATTTCTATATTTGCATTTTCATGAATGTATATTAACTTATTGTTGTATATGAAGGAACATATTTGTAGATTAACTTTATCAAATTTAAATGTTTGTGATATCCCAGTGAGCATGAAACCTAGTTACTTGGTTGCACCTGTTCACATAATTGATTTCTATATTCAAACAGATTTTGAAGCACTAAGTGCATGAGCAGTTATCATTAAGGCAGTTTCATAGAGCTCTGAATGTTGTGTTCCAGTGATCCACAAACTGCAAAAATATGAATACTTAACAGTTGCTCTGAATGTCATGAATAGCTCTTTTTAATTTTTTTCCCTTTGATTCAAGGAAATGAATCTCTGTGTATTTGAATTAGTACATTCATTTCCACTTAAAAATTCTGTATTTTGTCATGTGGAAGAAATGTTAGTTGAAGCTAAAAATTCACATTATCTGAGAAACCGTTTCTGCAATTAAATAAATGATAGTTTAACAAATATTAAATACATGTATTTTTTTCTCAACCCAGTTTCCACCTTTGTATTGATATAATAATACTCATTAGGGCTGGGGCATGAACAAATAATTTACCACACATTATTCTAATAATACACTGGACTGAAGTTATTGTCATCAAATACCAGGTGGATAAATGTTTACAGGTGTTTCCTTATAGAATCGTCCTATATAGCAATAAAAATACTAATTTCTCCTATTCCATATTTCCAAAACTGTCTCCAAGTTAGTCAGTTCAGTTCAATTCAGTTGCTCAGTCATGTCTGACACTTTGCAACCCCATGGACTGCAGCACTCCAGGCTTCCCTGTCTAACAGCAACTCCCAGAGCCTGCTCAAACTCATGTCCATCGAGTCAGTGATGCCATCCAACCGTCTCATCCTCTATCATCCCCTTCTCTTCTCCATTCAGTATTTCCCTGCATCAGGGTCTTTTCAAATGAGTCAGTTCTTCACATCAGGTGGCCAAAGTATTGGAGTTTCAACTTCAGCATCAGTCCTTTCAATGAATACTCAGGACTGATTTCCTTTAGCATGGACTGGTTTGATCTCCTTCCAGTCCAAGGGACTCTCAAGAGTCTTCTCCAAGACCATAGTTCAAAAGCATCGATTCTTTGGTGCTCAGCTTTTTTTATAGTTCAACTCTCACATCCATACATGACTACTGGAAATACCATAGTTTTGACTAAACAGATCTTTGTTGGCAAAGCAATGTCTCTGCTTTTTAATATGCTGTCTAGGTTGTTCAGAGCTTTTCTTCCAAGGAGCAAGAGTCTTTTAATTTCATGGCTGCAGTCACCATCTGCAGTGATTTTGGAGCTCAAGAAAATAAAGTCTGTCACTTTTTCCATTGTTTCCCTATCTATTTGCCATGAAATGATGAGACCAGCTGCCATGATCTTATTTTTTTTTTAATGTTGAGTTTTAAGCCAACTTTTCCACTATCCTCTTTCACTTTCATCAAGAGGCTCTTCAGTTCTTCTTCACTTTCTGCCATAAGGGTGGTGTCATCTGTGTATCTGAGGTTATTGATATTTCAGCAATTTTGATTCCAGCTTGAGCTCCATCCCGCCTGGCATTTCACATGATGTACTCTGCATATAAATTAAATATGCAAGGTGACATTATACAGCCTTGACGTACTCCTTTGCCAATCTGGAACCAGTCTGTTGTTCCATGTCATTTCTAACTGATGCTTCTCCAATTTAGTAGTTCCAGGTTAATAGAAATTTCAGTGATAGAAGTTTTTAAGTCCTCCTACATTTTTCAAATTAATGGGCTATCAAGGTTAAAAAAGGTGTTTTTTTTAGCTGTTTAATAGCATATTTCCTGGATGAAAATATATTTATTTGTTACTTCTTGTTAATCTTAAATATGTGTTTGTGTGTGTGTGAAGAATGTTATTTCCAGAGTTATGCAAAATTTTGAGAACACAGATCAAGTGGTAACCATTTACTATTATCTCTGACAGTATGGGTGAATCACAAGCTGGAATCAAGATTGCAGGGAGAAATATCAATAACCTCAGATATGCAGATAATACCACCATAATGGCAGAATGAAAAGAGGAACTAAAGAGCCTCTTGATGAAGGTGAAAGAGGAGAGTGAAAAAGCTGGTTTAAACCCCAGCATTTAAAAACTAAGATCATGGCATCCAGTCCCATCACTTTATGACAAATAGTTGAGGAAGCAATAGCAACAGTGACAGATTTTATTTTCTTGGGCTGCAAAATCACTGCAGATGGTGACTGCAGCCATGAAATTAAAAGACTCTTGAAAATGAGGGATGGTATGGGGAGGGAGGAGGGAGAAGGGTTCAGGATGGGGAACACATGTATACCTGTGGCGGATTCATTTTGATATTTGGCAAAACTAATACAATTATGTAAAGTTTAAAAATAAAATTAAAAACAAAACAAAAAAAAAAAAAAAAAAAAAAAAAAGGTGACAAACCTAGACAGTATACTATAAAGCAGAGACATTACTTTGCTGACAAAGGTCCATCTAGTCAAAGCTATGTTTTTTCCTGTAGTTGTATATGAATATGGGAGTTGGACCACAAAAAGGCTGAGTGCCAAAGAGTTGATGCTTTCGAACTGTGGTGCTGGAGAAACTCTTGAATGTCCCTTGGACAGCAAGGAGATCAAATCAGTCCATCCTAAAGGAAATCAGTCCTGAAAATTCATTGGAAGGACTGATGCTTAAGCTGAAGCTCCAATACTTTGGCCACCTGATGTGAAAAGCCAACTCTTTGGAAAAGACTCTTATGCTGAGAAAGATTGAGGGCAAGAGGAGAAAGGGATGACAGAGGATGAGATGGTTGGATGGCATCCCTGACTCAATGGACATTGAGCAAGCTCCAGGATATGGTGAAGGACAGAGAAGCCTGGCTATTGCAGTCCATGGGGTCACAAGGGTCAGATAAAACTTAACTGGACAAATAACTGATATGGAAAGATTCCTGGCTTTGTCTTTTCAAACTTCTCCACTTACATTTTGTTCACAATTATTATTATTCCAGTGGTGAAACTATGACTTGAACTCACTTGCTCATTAATATTCTTTCCCACACAATTTAAAACAGTTATTGGTTTGCGCAGGGAAAGTGTAGTTTATGGGATTATTTAGGTTGGACATCATAGCCTGCAGTTCCTTTGACCATCTTTCAGAGATTCTATTATTGCCAGTTTTTATTGGTATGCAAGGAACTCTGCTACTTTGATTTAATTCTACAGATAAAATGTTATTTACATTTTCTGCAGCAGACATGCTTGCTCTATGGAGCTTCTGGAAAGCCACAGTCTACTGTGGCTAGAGTAACAACAGTATTCTCTAGATTACTAGTCTCTTATTGAGATATAGCCCCAGACTTTCTCTAGAGCCATATAGCAACTAATCTGAATATGAGTTTCCAAGAGACCATTCAATCTGAACTGCCCGTAAGCTTTGACCCACAAAATTAAATGTGCAATACATATAGCAGTACCCCAAGATTATGTGCAAGTGAGAACACTGAAGATTGGAGTTAAGCCGATCTTGCTGGCATAATGAAGTATCTCACACACTAACAACACCTGCACTGGGCATCTTCCCCTCAGTTCACCAATACTGTCCTCATGGGGCTTTATGTGTACACTTGTCTGAGGAATGCTGGCACCATGCATGTAAACATTACCTCTCCTCAAGGATGAATCTGAAGTGGAATGAATAGTACTTTGAGGTGTACATATGATTTCTCTTAATTAAGAGTTGCCTGGAGACATGGGTCCACATAAATCCATGGACAGTCACTAATGGTTAGCCTAGGTGGTCAGGGTATTGGAAGAACAAGACTGAAGGAACAAAAATGACAAGAGACACTGAGAAATAGAAGTAAAGACAGGTCTTTAGTGATGGAAACAAGGTATAAGGATGACCACCAAAGGAGGTACCATACAGATGAGGCCTTTAATAACAAGGTGAGCAACAATGTAACAGTAGGTCCTTGCTCACCATGTCCTCCACCTGCCTTTTTCTGTGGGTAAACTTTAGCCAAAGAATAAATTTAGTCAGAAAAGTGACAAAATACGGAAGCAAAGAAAAACAGTCAGACAAGACTAAGTAATAATATTTTAGTCTTTAAGCGAAGTCAAGGATCTTCAGTTCCTCCTCAAGGATTACATATTTAATATCCTGAGTCATATCCTTTGAGCTTTCTTATACTGAAACTCCCAACAGATGGAAGCAGTTAACTACATGATGACCAGATTGTAGCTATGATATAAGCTTCCACAACTCTGAGACATGACCTCAAAAAATAAGAACAAATTGACCCTGGAACTGACTAACTGTATTTAAATCAAACAAGATGATATTGATCAGACTACCACATGACCAATTTCAAGACAACTGTCAGATCTGACTGTGCTGTTTCTGCATGTAGTCCCCTCCCTCCACCTATGCACCCATGAAACTTCCCTTTAAAATCTCTTGCTCAGAGATTGTCAATGTGGGGTGGGGGTTCAGCCCCCTGCCCCAGAATGCTAGCCTCTGAAATAAAGCAAACTTTCCTTTCCATGACCCTTACCTCTTTATTGACTTTTGAGTGGTGAGCAGCTGGACTCCACTTTCCATAACAATAAGACTAAAACTCTGATATCAGTTGGTCTCTTATTCCAGTGTTACTCAGTAAGATCACTGCCAAAGGGGTAATGGTGGCAGATCTGCAATTGAAATAATGCCTGAGCTAACAGTATGCGCTTCTTCACATCAAGATTTATTTGATTCTTCTATTAAAGTGTACTCAGTTTTTGAAAAGCAGAGACCAAAACTAATTCCTTTGAGTAACCGAATTTACCATTGCCTGGAAATAGGCTAATTAAGGTTAATTATATCAGAATTCATCATGGAGAGAATCAGGAGGCAATGCTTCATGGTATTTCTATATGATTTATGAAAACTCTTCTTAAGGACTGTATTTCAAAGATGTCTCCAAAGTAAGCAGCCTTGGAAGTTAAAGATAGCATCTTCCTCTGGGCCAAAGGACAGACTTGTTTCCTAACCAATATCAAAGATAAAGATTTCCTCCAGGGAAAATATTGGGCTGCTTTGCTATCAATCCCCTCATAAAGTTGTGGCTGGCTAATGTCAGTCTTCCTCAGCTTTGACAAAGATCCTCTATTTCTATAGCATTCACCTGGTCTCATAGCAATTCAGACCTATGGGACTTGAGGGGCAAGAGAAACTGACACAACAGGAAATCACTGCTTCCTGCTATACCAGGAATAATAAACAGTTTAAATTTATCTGGGCTCCCAGATCTCTTATTGCCCAGATCTACTGAACTGTGGGAAGCAAACCAAGAATTTCCCTGTTGCTCTTGGACTGTTTGACTTTGTGTAAGGGGATTTTTTTTCTCACTGGATAAACTGTGGCACTGTCCACAATGCCCACCAGCATTGTTCCTGAACGTACTGAAATCATTATTTCCCATCATGTTTCTCTAAAATACTGCTTCTTGTAAAGTGCAGCAAAAGAAGAAATAAGCTTATACCCATTAATGGCCCACTACCTTAAATAAGTTGGCAGCAAAAATTATGAAATTACTAAGAAACAGAACAAGTTGTGTGATAACACCTAACAAACTACATTCTGTCCACCATAAAAGTTATGAACTATTAACCAGTATTTTCTATTTTTCCTCCCACAGTCATAATAGAGTCTGGGAAACAAGGAGTTAAAAGAGGAAGTGTCTTAACTTTGTACCCCAAAATTCTCTTATTTTATCATTTTATTTCTTCAAATTTAGGGCTTTGTTGGATTAGAGGGGTTTTGTTTTTGTTTTATTTTGAATAGAGGAAGAAAAATTTCTACTAGAGTACAAAACCTTGTTTTTATTGAGCTGAAAAATAGGAATTCCAGCAGTTCCTTTAAAGTTATCATGACACTAAACGATGGCAAAGAAGCAAAGAATGGGATATGTGGGTGTGATGCTCACTTAGTATTTCATTAGAAAATGAGTAAAAATTCTAGAAGATCATAACTGCATGTAAGCAGGTTAACTAATGGTTCACACAATTTAGCCTTTACCTTCAGTTACACATTTCAAAAAGTGAACTCTGAAGAGTGGAATAGAGAATTTCCTCCTCTGACCAAGTTTGTCTTTTAATGTTTTCTCTGACAGACGTTAGAAGTCAAACATGCTGTTTGCTGATCTAATTTTTCCAGTATTCTTAGATAAGAAGCAAGCCCCTTTCCCAATGGCTTATTTCTAAGGCCTATTCAACAGAAGTTTGGAGATAATTTTTATTGGTTTAACTGCTTGCATTATTTTGTGTTTCCCCAGGATCCTCCTGTGATATGAGGATTTGCATAAAATTAGTTTAATTGTAAGGTGTTCCCAGGAAATAATGTTAGGGGAGAGAAGAAATGAGACATGGAAAGGAAAGAAGCCAGTACAGGGTGCCTTATTAAGCAAGTTAACATGGTGAACACCTGAAGATAAATCCTACTTTGAGACTAAGGAGTTTCATTTAGGGCATACAGCTCAGTGTTAACTCACTTGGAGGGATGGACCTGGGGTATATTCATGTTATTTCCATTAGTCAATGACTGAGAACTGTTCTCAGGGGCATGTTAATTCATTGGCATTTCTTTGTAACATGGGCATATCAGTTTCCAGAGGGCAGAGATTCTCTCAGGAAGAGTCACAGAGGTTGACACTTGGAAATTATTCTGATTTGGTCAAAAAGTTAAATACTGATGGGACACTTGCAGTCTACAAACAAAAACTATTTATTTACTGAGGCAAACTTTACTTATTTAGTGAGGCAAAACTTATTAATACTAAGATATACACTTTGTTTAATCAATTCCAGGTCAGAACGAAATGCACATTTTTGAATTTTGTTGTATTTAGTTTTGTTTCCTCAAACTTCTTTACCATCCTTATCTTTTATAGTGAAATAGTAAAAAGAAAAATGAATATTCAGAATTTTCACATATGAAGGTTATACTTTTATGTGATCAGATCAGATCAGATCAGTCACTTAGTTGTGTCCAACTCTTTGCGACCCCATGAATCGCAGCACGCCAGGCCTCCCTGTCCATCACCAACTCCCGGAGTTCACTCAGACTCATGTCCATCGAGTCAGTGATGCCATCCAGCTATCTCATCCTCTGTCGTCCCCCTTCTCCTCTTGCCCCCAATCTCTCCCAGCATCAGAGTCTTTTCCAATGAGTAAACTCTTCGCATGAGGTAGCCAAAGCACTGGAGTTTCAGCTTTACATTCATTCCTTCTAAAGAAATCCCAGGGCTGATCTCCTTCAGAATGGACTGGTTGGATCTCCTTGCAGTCCAAGGGACTCTCAAGAGTCTTCTCCAACACCACAGTTCAAAACCATCAATTCTTCGGTGCTCAGCCTTCTTTGCAGTCTAACTCTCACATCCATACATGACCACAGGAAAAACCATAGCCTTGACTAGACGAACTTTTGTTGGCAAAGTAATGTCTCTGCTTTTCAGTATGCTGTCTAGGTTGGTCATAACTTTCCTTCCAAGGAGTAAGTGCCTTTTAATTTCATGGCTGCAGTCACCATCTGCAGTGATTTTGGAGCCCAGAAAAATAAAGTCTGACACTGTTTCCACTGTTTTCCCATCTATTTCCCATTAAGTGAAATCAATGATGGGACCAGATGCCATGATCTTCGTTTTCTGAATGTTGAGCTTTAAGCCAACTTTTTCACTCTCCACTTCCACTTTCATCAAGAGGCATTTTAGTTCCTCTTCACTTTATGCCATAAGGGTGGTGTCATCTGCATATCTGAGGTTATTGATATTTCTCCCAGCAATCTTGATTTCAGCTTGTGTTTCTTCCAGTCCAGCGTTTCTCATGATGTACTCTGCATATAAGTTAAATAAACAGGGTGACAATATACAGCCTTGATGAACTCCTTTTCCTATTTGGAACCAGTCTGTTGTTCCATGTCCAGTTCTAACTGTTGCTTCCTGACCTGCATACAAATTTCTCAAGAGGCAGATCAGGTGGTCTGGTATTGCCATCTCTTTCAGAATTTTCCACAGTTTATTGTGATCCACACAGTCAAAGGCTTTGGCATAGGCAATAAAGCAGAAATAGATGCTTTTCTGGAAAATCCCATGGATGGAGGAGCCTGGTGGGCTGCAGTCCATGGGGTCGTGAAGAGTTGGACACGACTGAGTGCCTTCACTTTCGATTTTCCCTTTCATGCATTGGAGAAGGAAATGGCAACCCACTCCAGTGTTCTTCCTGGAGAATCCCAGGGACGGTGGAGCCTGGTGGGCTGCCATCTATGGGGTCGCACAGAGTTGGACAGGACTGAAGCGACTCAGAAGCAGCAGCAGCAGCAGATGCTTTTCTGGAACTCTCTTGCTTTTTCCATGATCCAGCAGATGTTGGCAATTTGATCTCTGGTTCCTCTGCCTTTTCTAAAACCAGCTTGAACATCAGGAAGTTCACAGTTCACATATTGCTGAAGCCTGGCTTGGAGAATTTTTAGCATTACTTTACCAGCGTGTGAGATGAGTGCAACTGTGCTGTAGTTTCAGCATTCTTTGGCATTGCCTTTCTCTGGGATTGGAATGAAAACTGACCTTTTCCAGTCCTGTGGCCACTGCTGAGTTTTCCAAATTTGCTGGCATATTGAGTGCAGCACTTTCACAGCAACATCTTTCAGGATTTGGAATAGCTCAACTGGAATTGTGAAGAGTTATATTATTATATCACATCAAATAAGGTCAATGAGATAATTATAAGGAAAGTGCTCTGTAATGTTTAAGTGCTATAATGATTTCACTTAATTAATTCCATAAATTTGCTCACATTTAAAGATCAAATAGCACTGAATGTCTTAACTGAAAGAAAGAGCTAGCAAATTAATCAGGTAAATAGATTTATTTTCATATATAATACTTTAAGATAAAAATTATTTCATGAGTAAACTCATCCATAATATGGAGCATATTTTGTGCCATTCTAAAATATATTTAAATTTTAATAGCTCACAATTCACACCAGGTGTAAGAGACAAGCAGTTATTCCATGATGAGTGTGTTTCATAAATACGTTAAAGGTCACTTAGCAATGCTTTAAATGTAGTATAAATGTTATATACTGTAGCTTAAGTGGATCATATAGCTTGAAATAAAATAAAATGTCGTAAAGAAAAAGTTAGAGAAAAATGATTACATCATTGAATGAATGTTATGTTTTAACTAAAATGAGGAAAATAGAGCAGTAGGTAAAATCCATTGAGAATGAATACTTCAAAAAATACATCTGATTTATACAAATATATTTTTAAATGGCTGGAAAAAGTTATTATTATAAATTATAATAATTGTATTTTTACTAAATTCTGTCTTAATAAATTGTATTAGACCATGAAATATATTTTACTATAAATAAAACCTGTAATGAAATCAAATTGGCTCTTATCAGCTGCAATTTTTATCATTAATTCATTTCCTAAGTCTGTCTATATCACTGTTCCTGATGGTGACATCATGCATGCCAATTCGGAAATTATCATTGAAAATATAAGAAAGAATGTACAAAAGAAGAAAAATCTATTAGTGCATTAAACATGCATCAAGTGATGCCATTCCTCTGATTAAAAACCTCAAATGCAGCCCTAGCCCTTTCAAGGAAAGAACCATGTCCTCAATGGCCTACAAGACAATCTACAATCTTGACACATATGACTATTTCTCACCCTCATTTCCTTGTGACAATTTTACTCAATGTCACCTTCACAGACTACGAGTCAAAACTGTAGCCTAGTAATCATATTTTTTGATTTGTTCATATGTATAATACCCTTACCTAATTTCATTTAGTATCCATTACTCCATTTTATAATGGAAATTCCCATAAGATCAGAAACCTTAGTTTTGATCTCTGTCATAGTCTTGAAATTTACTAGTATTATGGCATGTAATAATTGATTCATAGGTCTGTATTGAATAAGAGAAGGAATAACTGAAATACTTAATGGAAGCTAAGGCTAAAGTTTCTCCCCAGTGTTATTGTGGCTACTAGTTAAGTAGGCTACCATGGGTGGTAGCTCTGATAGTTAACAGAAGATAAAATTTGGACAATAGCAGTGACAAACTAGAATCCCTTCAGTAATCTTGGATAACCTGAATCCCTGTCCAATATATTTGTGATGGTTAATTTTTTACGCCAACTTGGCTAGGCCAAGTTGATACTCATACCAAACTAACTGTTTCTGAGAAGTATATTTTATGTGTGATTAACTTTTAAATCAGTAGTCTTTGAGTAAGGAAGATTATCCTCTATAATGTGGGTTGGCTTTATCCAATCAGTTGAAGGCTTTAAGAACAAAATCTGAGGCTTTCTGAAGAAGGAATTTTGTCTTTAAAAACAAGTGCTACAGCATCAGCTCTTCCCTGCATCACCAGCCTGTTGGTTTCCCCTACAGATTTCATACCTTCCAGGACCTGTCTGTGTGTGTACTGGTATTTATATCTTATTTCTGTGCGTGTTTTGTATTTTATTTTACATATATTTATATTTATTAATGATAAATATATAAAACATTTTATTAGTTCTGTTTCTCTGAGAATTATGACTAATATTGCATTTCTTCCTTAAAATTAGCTAGCATTGTTTTCAGTCACTTATTTATAAAAGACTTAATTGATAAAGAAATAGGTACAAAGAAGGGTCAGAAACTAGAAATATAGAGAGTTTAATAGGAGAAGGCAGTGGCAACCCACTCCAGTAGTCTTGCTTGGAAAATCCCGTGGACGGAAGAGCCTGGTAGGCTGCAGTCCGAGGGGTCGCTAAGAGTTGGGCACGACTGAGCGAATTCACTTTCAGTTTTCACTTTTGTGCATTGGAGAAGGAAACGGCAACCCACTCCAGAATTCTTGCCTGAAGAATCCCAGAGACAGAGGAGCTTAGTGGGCTGCCATCTATGGGGTCGCACAGAGGCAGACACGACTGAAGTGACTTAGCAGCAGTAGCAAGAGGGGTGATAAGAGTATTTGTGTCTAATTTGGGCTCATATGCCATATTATACATATAATTAAAAAGAGACAGAGGATTTTGTAAGTAATTGTCATAAAGTGGTAAAAGACAAATAAAATATCATCAGTGACCACTAGTTACAAAATGCCTATTACAGGCTACGCCTGGGGAACCAAGTGTTCACTGCCATAGATCAGTATCAAGGTCACAAAAGATTTGAGGATTGTTGCAGGAAAATAGTGTTTATAAGAGTGCTGTCAACTTACAGAGAATGACAAACTCAAGTGCCTATATGTTTCCCTCAAGGCACTAGGATGTTTAAAAAATCATAATGAATACTTCTATCTCATACCTGGAATACTGAGTCAGAATTCAGCATTACTTAAATGCACATCATCCAAAACTTTAGTAAATAAAGGATAAGGCAGTGATACACAAACACCAGAACCTTATAAGTTGAAATGGAGACACTAAGGAATATATAAAAACCAGAACCACACATTGCCAATGAAGTTTTATTGATAGTCTTCTTTCCTGGTGTAAGATGATGATGCTTCCAGCTTCAATAATCATTCTGTCTATTGGATGTGTTATGCTGCAAGAAGTTAACTTCACCTCCACTACTCCTCATGTATCCAGGTCTGTAACTAGACTTTGATATCTATATGGATCAGTATGCTAAATATAAGTCTGAATTTAATATAAAATGAATTATACTGAAAAATAAATGAAAAAAAGTCATACTTTATGCAGGCAAAATGTGGAGAATACAACTATCTATTGCTTCTGAAGCTGAGGCCCTAATAGGAGAAAAATACTTTTGAGTTATATGTATTAAAATGGGTGAATTTACCTGAAAATCTGAATGTAACATGCTAGCATTAAAAGTATGACATGGTTTTTATATTTGTTTAGTTGATTATCTAAATTTGGACTCAATGACTATCTCTATAATTTAAGCTAATAGAAAGTTTTTAGAAATTTGCAGAGAAAGTATTTTATGTCTTATGGATGTTAGACTATTGAGTGAATTTGTCATTTGAAAACTGCTAAAGGACCCTTTAATGTTATCTGTACATAAAGATCTATAGGAGGTATATGAGAAATTTACTTTTCTATTAACTTAAAAACTATGGAATATGCTATTATTTTTAAAACATGACACACCTATTGAAGGGATAAACAATAAAAACAACAAATGTTGGCTATTTCTTTTAAAGAAAATTAACTCCCAATTACCATGCATTCCAGTAATTGCATCTTAGGCATTTATTCCAGAAGAACAAAGACATGGTCACACAAAATCTTGTATGTGAATGTTTATAGCAGATTTATGCATAATAGCCCCAAACTAGACAAAGCCAGTTATACTTCAATAGTGCATGTTGCATGCTAAGTCACTTCAGTTGTATCCAAATCTTTGTGATCCTATGGACTGTAGCCTGCCAGGCTCCTTTGTCCATGGGATTATCCAGGTAAGAATACTGGAATCGGCTGCCACACCCTCCTCCAGGGGGATCTTCCCAACCAAAGAATCAAACCCACATCTCTCTCTTATATATCTCCTGAATTGGCAAGCGAGTTCTTTACCACTAGCACCACCTGGAAGCCTATCCTTCAATAGGAAACAGGTTAAATAAACTATATTATATCCATATGTGGAATACTACTCAGCAGTAAAAAGGATTCCAATATTATACTCACAATGACCTGAATGAATTTACAAAGAATTATTCTGATAGAGATGAACTGACTATGATCTTATCCCCAAACTCCATTACTCACTTATTTAACCTTTCCTCTTTTCTCCCTCCATTCCAGCCACACCTGACTCCTTAACGTTCTCTAAACATGCCAGGAAGTCTCAGTTCAGGGTTTTTGCATTTGCTATTTGTTTTGTTGACTAACACCCTCCATATTCCATCCTGATACCCTTATATCCCATATGGCTTATTTAGGGTTTGCCTTACACACCACATTTTTCAGATATATATTTGAACAACTTATTTAAAATTTCACCATACCCTCCAAAACTTAATAGCCCCTTCTTTGCTTCATTTCCAAAGCACATATGACTTTGCAAAATAGTCTTTTTATTCTTTTATTCAACTTCTGAGTTCAAGTGGAATTAGGAAATATATAATTTACCACATTATGTTTCATATATAACATTTTACACAGTCTTCTACATTCCTTCAACACTCTGAATATCTTATATGACTTTTTTTTTTTTTACAAAATCATATGTGTACATGTGTCAGACACTCTAAAATTAGATCAATTTAATTCAACTCTATGGTAGAAAAATATGGCTTCATGTCTTAAAACTCCTATACATTTTGTGCTCATGAATCCAGAATAAGTTGTGTATGGACTCTTATTTATGACTCAATAGCATTGTAATTCACTAAAATGACCTTTTATATTATTGACGTGTAATTAAATCTAACATTATTTTGATAAAATCCATCCTAACACTCAAAAGAACAAATTCAGAAATGCAGAAAGTTATGTTATGTGGAATAAGTAGACTTCTAAAAATCCACAGTATGAAAGACATCAATCCATTATTAATGAATTGCATTATCTAAGAACATATATATGGTGTGTTATTACCAAATCAATACTGCTAACTCTACTAATTAAAAACTTTAAGTATGGTTCCTACCACTCTCCCCAAAGAAAGCATTTTTAAGTATGACTTTATTTCAATCTTTTTAAAAAGTTGATAATATAAATGGATTTATTCACTAAGATACATGAGTTTTATGTGAAGAATTTTGCAAATGTGATTCATGCCAGTAAGTTAAAAAAAGGTATCCATGTCTCCTAAAGAGCAATATTGCATAGGAACCTGGAATGTCAGGTCCATGAATCAAGGCAAATTGGAAGTCATCAAACAAGAAATGGCAAGAGTGAATGTCAACATTCTAGGAATCAGCGAACTGAAATGGACTGGAATGGGTGAATTTAACTCAGATGACCATTATATCTACTACTGCGGGCAGGAATCCCTCAGAAGAAATAGAGTGGCCATCATGGTCAACAAGAGAGTCCGAAATGCAGTACTTGGATGCAATCTCAAAAACGACAGAATGATTTCTGTTCATTTCCAAGGCAAACCATTCAATATCACAGTAATCCAAGTCTATGCCCCAACCTTCAGTAACGCTGAAGAAGCTGAAGTTGAACGGTTCTATGAAGACCTACAAGACCTTTTAGAACTAACACCCAAAAAAGATGTCCTTTTCATTATAGGGGACTGGAATGCAAAAGTAGGAAGTCAAGAAACACCTGGAGTAACAGGCAGATTTGGCCTTGGAATACGGAATGAAGCAGGGCAAAACTAATAGAGTTTTGCCAAGAAAATGCACTGGTCATAACAAACACCCTCTTCCAACAACACAAGAGAAGACTCTACACATGGACATCACCCGATGGTCAACACCGAAATCAGATTGATTATATTCTTTGCAGCAAAAGATGGAGAAGCTCTATAGAGTCAGCAAAAACAAGACCAGGAGTTGACTGTGGCTCAGACCATGAACTCCTTATTGCCAAATTCAGACTGAAATTGAAGAAAGTAGGGAAAACCACTAGACCATTCAGGTATGACCTAAATCAAATCCCTTATGATTATACAGTGGAAGTGAGAAATAGATTTAAGGGCCTAGATCTGATAGAGAGAGTGCCTGATGAACTATGGAATAAGGTTCGTGACACTGTACAGGAGACAGGGATCAAAACTGGAGCCTATTATACAGAGTGAAGTAAGCCAGAAGGAAAAACATAAATACAGTATACTAACGCATATATATGGAATTTAGAAAGATGGTAACAATAACCCAGTGTACGAGACAGCAAAAGAGACACTGATGTATAGAACAGTCTTATGGACTCTGTGGGAGAGGGAGAGGGTGGGAAGATTTGGGAGAATGACATTGAAACATGTAAAATATCATGTAAGAAACGAGTTGCCAGTCCAGGTTCGATGCACGGTACTGGATGCTTGGGGCTAGTGCACTGGGACGACCCAGAGGGATGGTATGGGGAGAGAGGAGGGAGGAGGGTTCAGGATGGGGAACACATGTATACCTGTGGTAGATTCATTTTGATATTTGGCAAAACTAATACAATTATGTAAAGTTTAAAAATAAAATAAAATAAAAATAAAATAAAAAAAAATAAAAAAAGTAAGCCAGAAGGAAAAACATAAATACAGTATACTAATGCATATATATGGAATTTAGAAAGATGGTAACAATAACCCTGTATGCGAGACAGCAAGAGAGACACTGATGTATAGAACAGTCTTATGGACTCTGTGGAGAGGGAGAGGGTGGGAAGATTTGGGAGAGTGGCATTGAAACATGTAAAATATCATGTAGGAAACGAGTTGCCAGTCCAGGTTCGATGCACGATGCTGGATGCTTGGGGCTGGTGCACTGGGACGGCCCAGAGGGAAGGTATGGGGAGGGAGGAGGGTTCGGGAT
This sequence comes from Bos mutus, assembly GCF_027580195.1. Lineage (NCBI taxonomy): Eukaryota > Metazoa > Chordata > Mammalia > Artiodactyla > Bovidae > Bos > Bos mutus. The sequence goes on from NC_091622.1 coordinate 9,659,002, forward strand.
GGGGAACACATGTATACCTGTGGCGGATTCATTTTGATATTTGGCAAAACTAATACAATTATGTAAAGTTTAAAAATAAAATAAAATTAAAAAAAATAATAAAATAAAAAAATAAAATTACAAAAAAAAAAAAAAAGAATATCCCCATGGAAAAGAAATGCAAAAAAGCAAAATGTCTGTCTGGGGAGGCCTTACAAATAGCTGTGAAAAGAAGAGAAGCGAAAAGCAAAGGAGAAAAGGAAAGATAGAAACATCTGAATGCAGAGTTCCAAAGAATAGCAAGAAGAGATAAGAAAGCTTTCTTCAGTGATCAATGCAAAGAAATAGAGGAAAACAACAGAATGGGAAAGACTAGAGATCTCTTCAAGAAAATCAGAGATACTAAAGGAACATTTCATGCAAAGATGGGTTCGATAAAGGACAGAAATGGTTTGGACCTAACAGAAGCAGAATATTAAGAAGAGATGGCAAGAATACACAGAAGAACTGTACAAAAAGATCTTTATGACCCAGATAATCAAGATGGTGTGATCACTGACCTAGAGCCAGACATCCTGGAATGTGAAGTCAAGTGGGCCTTAGAAAGCATCACTACGAACAAAGCTAGTGGAGGTGATGGAATTCCAGTTGAGCTACTCCAAATCCTGAAAGATGATGCTATGAAAATGCTGCACTCAATATGCCAGCAAATTTGGAAAACTCAGCAGTGGCCACAGGACTGGAAAAGGTCAGTTTTCATTCCAATCCCAGAGAAAGGCAATGCCAAAGAATGCTCAAACTACTGCACAATTGCACTTATCTCACATACTAGTAAAGTAATGCTCAAAATTCTCCAAGCCAGGCTTCAGCAACATGTGAACTGTGAACTTCCTGATGTTCAAGCTGGTTTTAGAAAAGGCAGAGGAACCAGAGATCAAATTGCCAACATCTGCTGGATCATGGAAAAAGCAAGAGAGTTCCAGAAAAGCATCTATTTCTGCTTTATTGACTATGCCAAAGCCTTTGACTGTGTGGATCACAATAAACTGTGGAAAATTCTGGAAGAGATGGCAATACCAGAGCACCTGATCTGCCTCTTGAGAAATTTGTATGCAGGTCAGGAAGCAACAGTTAGAACTGGACATGGAACAACAGACTGGTTCCAAATAGAAAAAGGAGTTCGTCAAGGCTGTATATTGTCACCCTGCTTATTTAACTTATATGCAGAGTACATCATGAGAAATGCTGGACTGGAAGAAACACAAGCTGGAATCAAGATTGCTGGGAGAAATATCAATAACCTCAGATATGCAGATGCCACCACCCTTAATGCAGAAAGTGAAGAGGAGCTAAAGCCTCTTGATGAAAGTGAAAGAGGAGAGTGAAAAAGTTGGCTTAAAGCTCAACATTCAGAAAACAAAGATCATGGCATCCAGTCCCATCACTTAATGGGAAATAGATGGGGAAACAGTGGAAACAGTATCAGACTTTATTTTTCTGGGCTCCAAAATTACTGCAGATGGTGACTGCAGCCATGAAATTAAAAGACGCTTACTCCTTAGAAGGAAAGTTATGATCATCCTAGATAGCATATTCAAAAGCAGAGACATTACTTTGCCAAGAAAGGTGTGTCTAGTCAAGGCCATGGTTTTTCCAGTGGTCATGTATGGATGTGAGAGTTGGACTGCAAAGAAGGCTGAGCGCCGAAGAATTTATGCTTTTGAACTGTGGTGTTGGAGAAGACTCTTGAGAGTCCCTTGGACTGCAAGGAGATCCAACCAGTCCATTCTGAAGGAGATCAGCCCTGGGATTTCTTTGGAAGGAATGATGCTAAACCTGAAACTCCAGTACTTTGGCCACCTCATGAGAAGAGTTGACTCATTGGAAAAGACTCTGATGCTGGGAGGGATTGGGGGCAGTAGGAAAAGGGGACGACAGAGGATGAGGTGGCTGGATGGCATCACTGACTCAATGGACTTGAGTTTGAGTGAACTCTGGGAGATGGTGATGGACAGGGAGGCCTGGCGTACTGCGATTCATGGGGTCGCAGAGTCGGACACGACTGAGTGACTGATCTGATCTGATCTGATGTCTCCCTATCAACTTTCATTCCTTCTTAGTAGTTAAATGTTTCTCCCCAACCCTGATCAGGTCAGTGTACCTTGTTTTGGTTCTTGTGGCATTATCAGATACACTACAAATTGCTGAGAAATCTGTGAGCAAAAGTTGATACAGGCTGCTGAACTACAACTTGTCCTTCAAGTGACTTTATGAGTTTCTGACATTTGAATTTGCAATCTCTGATCTAAACTATTTACCTCCCATTCAAAAGTCAATGTTCAGGGTTGTTTCTAATGACAAAAATAAAAATTAAAAGATATGAAAACTAAAAAAAAAAAAACAAAACTGTTATTTCTGGTACAAGACTAAAACATTTCACTACAATCTTTTGGTACTTGGAAAGTTTTTCTTTTTCTTTTGATATCCCAGAATACTCACCTCTATTGAATTTGAGGTTATAATAAATCTAATATCTCATTTTACTTTTCACTTGCTCTTTATTCTTTCCTACATTTCCCTCATCCTTCTGCTATTATTTTTTCCTGAAAAATCTCCTTTTAGTATTCCATGTGTGGATTTAGTATTCTATTTGTATACTCAAAGCAGACTCTCAAATACCATCTACATGAAATCATTATTACATCTTCCATTCTGAAAGAAAATTTACAGGGGATAAATTTATTATGATGACTTTAAACAGACCATGCTATTTTTTTCATACTAACACCTTTTTTTATTTCCATGTCTGTAAATCATACTGCCATTTTTTTGAGGGTGTCATGGATTGTTCCTCTTGCTGCTTTGTAGTTTTTCTTAGATAGGAGAATGGGTCTAAGCAATGACACAAAGTGCTTAGGCAAGGGTTAGATTTTTCTTTCAGGTTGGAAAATAGTTTCTTCCAATAAGGCTGCTGCTTATTCTCTTCCTTTCTAGTCTGTGTCTAATTCTATTTATGTTAGATCTGTTTAGTATGTTCTCTGTTTTCTGTTCTTTTCTTTTCTTTGACTTTAGATATTTTTAGTAACTTGACTTCTAGTTACTAATCCTCTGACTCTACTACTCTTAATTAACCCTACATATTGAGCTCTTCAACTGTAGCCTTTTCAGTTTTAGAGTTTTGTTTTTTTCCCCCTAGAATTCAGGATCTGGTAAAACCATTTTTGTCTATTTTCTACAAGTTATCATATATTACCTTGAATTTATTAATAAAAAATTATATAAAGTCATTACCTGTTTATGCAAATAGTTTACTTCTTATTAAGTTTTAACTTGAGTTGTATAACTTTGACTTTGGCATGTTCAGTGAGTTTTGATTGAACATTTGAACAACGGGAGTTACTTATAAAAAAATATTGAGTATCTAGATGATGATAACATTGTCATCTGACAGACAGAAATATTGGGTGATTTTTAACTTATTACTTCTCTTTGTTTCTGTATCTCACTGGATGTACCTTTCTCTCCAGATTTTAGAATGACAGTTTGTTGTGTGTTAAGTTTTCTAGTAGGTCTAAGAAATTATTAATTTTTAGTTAGGTCAGATTTTTCTATTTTAATGAAGAAAGTGATGCCTCCCAAGCTCTTTGCAAGTCTAAGTTAAAACCAGAAGCCTGGCAATATTTTTCTGATTATAATTTGGTTATAATCAGAAAAATTATACTATATTTGGATCATAAAATTGATTATTAAATTATAACTTTATAATTTTCTGATTATAATTTATTATCACTGAAGGAAATTTATAAATATATACAAATTTATTGTATCAATAATAAGACAAAACACAACAAATTTGAGTAGATTCCTATTGGAATTAAAATAAAAATCAAATATTTTATGATGATCTTTTAAGACTATGTACGGTTCAAATCATATGCCATCTCATTTCTTCCTCAATGACTATGCTACCATTATATTGGTCACAAAATATGTTGTTTCCTGTGTCTGTAATGCCTTTTGCTACTCTTCACAGTGCTCTATTTTTGCCTTTTAAATTCCATTTTAAATAATTCTGCTTAGAAACACATTTTTCATTACCCTATATCAATTCAGTTCAGTTCAGTGGCTCAATCATGTCTGACTCTTTGCGACCCCATGGACTGCAGGATGCCCACATGTATTCTGATCTATAATCAACTTTAATGCTGCCTACTAGTTACATCTGTCTGCTTGGTTTGCCTGATGCACATTAGAATGCAGGCTCCATGAGAGCAGTGACTGTATCTATTTTAGTGACTAGCATCTCATTTGACATACAGCATCTGATTAATTAATCCTTTAGAATCCCAGGGACAGGGGAGCCTGGTGGGCTGCCATCTATGGGGTCTCACAGAGTCGGACATGACTGAAGTGACTTACCTTACCTATTAATAATTCAAACATATTTTTAAGCTAATGATTAAAATAGACAAGCAGAAAGAAAAACTTAAATATAATTGATCTCCACAGACTCTGAAGCCTACAACTCAGTAAGCACTGTTTCCACAGTGAGTTTATTGGCTAAGGTATATTTCTTCTCTTGCATGAGTTTCCTTACCTGTAAAATGAAGCTTAGTGTCTATTTTATAGATTTTCAGTGGAAAAAAAATCTAAGTGAGTAAATAGGAAACTTCAGAACAATCCCCAGGATATGAATGCTTAAAAATATCTTCATATAAAAATTAGACATGAATAGTGATCATAGATATCACAAAAGAATATACTTAAATTAGTTTATACTACTTTATATTTTAAGTGTATTTCAAAACATTCTACAAGCACAATTAGGTTAATTTCCATAAGAATCCCACAAATTATATAGCATAGATAATAGATAGCTTATTATTTTTGTTTGTTTTTAAACAGAGTCAAAGATATAATGAGGACAATTATCTTTCACAAGGTCAAAAAAATCTGTTTTTCAAGATATGTTATTTTTGAGATGAGCCGATCTACTTAAGAAAACTTATGTTTATATTTCAGTTACTCTTAGGTTTAATTCCATCCAGTGTTAAACAACTTGTATATAAATTTATAATATTGAAAAGATCCTTAGAAAATATGTTTCATGTTACTAAGAAGAAAAAAGAACTCAAAAGTCATAATTTGGCCACCTCAAATTGGCATTCACAGCAGTGTTCTACTTTACCTCTTGTACACTAAAATGGTAGGCCCAAATTTCTAAGATTATGTGGTAAGGTGTTGATATTTCAGATATATGGTTTCCTGTTTTCAAGTTGAGTATATTTTTTCTACAGCGTTTTACTGAATTCAAGATTATTTCAATCATTTGAGCATACTTTGCTAAATATTAAACCCAACTGTGAGCTTAGGAAAAAAGGGTAAATATATTTTCCTCTTTTCTGCCTTGTTCTTAACCAATTTGTGGTACTGTAATATATTCTGATTAACCCCTAAAAGAACATTACTAGCTAATGATTGTGTCCAGAAGAAAGCAAACAGTATATTGAAGATACATGAAATTGTGTCATGATGGAAAAGATATAAAGGCGTGGCTGCTGCTGCTGCTGCTAAGTCGCTTCAGTCGTGTCCGACTCTGTGTGACCCCATAGACGGAAGCCCACCAGGCTCCCCCATCCCTGGGATTCTCCAGGCAAGAACACTGGAGTGGGTTGCCATTTCCTTCTTCAATGCATAAAAGTGAAAAGTGAAAGTGAAGTCACTCAGTCGTGTCCGATCTCAGTGACCCCATGGACTGCAGCCTTCCAAGCACCTCCGCCCATGGGATTTTCCAGGCAAAAATACTGGAGTAGGGTGCCATTGTTAGGAGCCACAAATGTGATAAAAAGGGAGCTTATATTGTATGTTATTAATGATTATATTACAGCTGAAATAATCTTATCAAAAAGACTAAAATGTGTATCCACTTGTCTTTAACACTATTTTTCCATTCTATCTTCTATGCATCAGAAATAGCTTTTTTAAAACTTTATATTTTCATTTCTCTAACTCAGTGGTTTTAAAAATTAGCTATACATTGCACATTAGAATCACTTGGGGGACATTAAAAAGTTATTCATCCCTTGGTCCCATCCATAGAAATTCTGATTTAATCGACCTTATTTGCTGTCTAAGTGAAGTATCCATAAATATCCTTAATGTATACTCTTTAAAAAGTTAAGAAACAGTAAACTTAATTCATTAGAGTTGGGAGACCAGAAGGGGAAGTTCTCATGATCTGTGACTGTAGCAGGGCCCAACAGGAAGAAGAGACTCAGCCTCTGAGAAGCCATGGACTCTTTGTTTACTATAGCCCACCCAGCTTTCTTTTCCTCTGTAAAAAGTGTTCTCTTTCCTTTGCCATATGGGGATGTGCACGTGGTTCACCATGGCTGAAGACCCTGTATTGCAATCCTCTGCTGATCTGAATAAACCCATCTTTGCTGGAGAAATATTGGGCTGTTTGTTTCAGGTTAACATTTTGGTGGCCAGTATGGGGAATAAGGAAGCCTGCTGTAAAGGGCTCCAAGGCTGCTGTGCAAACAGGTATAGTACCCACAGCTGAACCCATCATTTCCAACTGATTTTTCTCAGTGGCTTTAAAGTTTGAAGAGATATCTTTCTCCTATATCTGAGCTCATGTCTTCCTTGAATTTGCTACCCTCCAGGTTTTATTAGATATCTATTTAAAAGTTTGTATGTCTGGTTAAGTCCTTGTTCTGTATGTCAGCACTCATTTAGCACTTAGGTGTAATTTTGAGATCAGACTTTCAACCAAAGCTGGCTGAAAAAGTCTTCAGCCCAGTAACTTCAGGAAGAAACTGCTTCAGTTGAAACTGCCAATTTTCAGTCTCTGGCCTATGCCCTATTAAGGACTATTCTCCAGAGACTGACTTAAAAAGTCTTTGGCCTAGCTCCCCTGGGACCAAGTTGCTTTTTAGGAATGGCTGAGATTGGCTCAATTCAAATAGTTTGCAAACCATTTATGCTATAAGCCATTTGAATTGTTTGACATTTGTACTTTACTCTTGAGGAAAAACCTCTGAAAAATGGCAACTCAGTTATTATCAGGGTACCCCCACCACAGGGACTCCAGCCAGTGTTATGTCTAAAAAACCTGTCTTTCCTATGCACATTTCTAATTAAATGAACCAACGTGATCAAAGGCAATTTATTTAGAATATCAATGGCCATTATGGGGAACATCTGAAATCCAAACATTCAACTCCCTTAAAACAAAATTGGACTCAGTTCAGTTTAGTCACTCAATCGTTTCCAACTCTTTGCGACCCCATGAATTGCAGCACGCCAGGCCTCCCTGTCCATCACCAACTCCCGGAGTTCACTCAGACTCATGTCCATCGAGTCAGTGATGCCATCCAGCCATCTCATCCTCTGTCGTCCCCTTCTCCTCCTGCCCTCAATCCCTCCCAGCATGAGAGTCTTTTCCAATGAGTCAACTCTTCGCATGAGGTGGTCAAAGTACTGGAGTTTCAGGTTTAGCATCATTCCTTCCAAAGAACACCCAGGGCTGATCTCCTTTAGAATGGATTGGTTGGATCTCCTTGCCATCCAAGGGACTCTCAAGAGTCTTCTCCAACACTACAGTTCAAAAGCATCAATTCTTTGGTGCTCAGCTTTTTCACAGTCCAACTCTCACATCCATACATGACCACAGGAAAAACCATAGCCTAGACGGATCTTTGTTGGCAAAGTAATGTCTCTGCTTTTGAATATGCTATCTAGGTTGGTCATAACTTTCCTTCCAAGGAGTAAGCATCTTTTAATTTCATGGCTGCAGTCACCATCTGCAGTGATTTTGGAGCCCCCCAAAATGAAGTCTGACACTGTTTCCACTATTTCCCCATCTATTTCCCATGAAGTGATGGGACCAGATGCCATGATCTTCGTTTTCTGAATGTTGAGCTTTAAGCCAACTTTTTCACTCTCCTCTTTCACTTTCATCAAGAGGCTTTTCAGTTCTTCTTCACTTTCTGCCATAAGGGTGGTGTCATCTGCATATCTGAGGTGATTGATATTTCTCCCGGCAATCTTGAATCCAGCTTGTGCTTCTTCCAGCCCAGCGTTTCTCATGATGTACTCTGCATATAAATTAAATAAGCAGGGTGACAATATACAGCCTTGAGGTACTCCTTTTCCTATTTGGAACCAGTCTGTTGTTCCATGTGCAGTTCTAACTGTTGCTTCCTGACCTGCATATAGGTTTCTCACTACAATAGTTCAAAAATTTCCAGAAGTGAATGAAATGCTTATCTCAATTGGTATTTTGAGGCTTCCCAATGTTATCAGGAGTATAAAATAACCACTCTTCAAAATAAGATTTTAAGATTAACTGAGGGAAGAAAAATTAAGAAAAGTTAAAATGGGTCCCAAAGCCTCAGGCTCATCTTACTTTCCTTCTTTGTCTTGGGTTCTGCCTCTGGCATTATCTTATCTCTCTCACTCAGCTCCTTCTGGCCACTCTACTCCCATTGCCATCTTATTACTTCCATTCTATGCCACCTATGCCTCCACTGTACTTTCAATTCCCCACACTAATTCTCTCACAAACTACCTCAGTTCTCTGAAACTCTTCTATTCCTATTCCTTTTCCTCTGAACATATCACAAAGTTTTAAAACTAAGGCTTCTGAGGATCCAGAAGCTAAACACACAGTTTTTTTATACTCTATGGACTGAAGCTGAACTGTGAGCCACAGTCAAAAATTTCCTCCAAATAATCAAAGAATCTTGCAGATTTGCTAAGAAATTTAAAAAACGTCATTCAAATCTATCAACCTGGTTTCTCTGACTTATACCAGCTAGTTTATATACTTGTCAGTGAAGACCAGGCACAACACTGGATGGCAACTGCTAACTGGGTAAGTCCTGAAAGGTCTCTGGAATTACAACTGGAAGACCAGTCCACTAACTTAGTGTATTTTCAGGTTTGGACAATCACTGAACAATTCATAGCACCCTTCCAAAACCTGTTCCTTGGAATAAAATTCAGACTTGTACACAAAAATCTGATTAACTTGTTCAGAATTATTCAATTGACTTTAGATTATTCTTAAATAAAATCCTGGTACTCCTTCAGATATTGATTGCATGCAGGTATCTTTTATCTGTTTATTAACAGGCTGAAACAGGACCTTTCCCTTCTAGTGAGAAGGACTAGAATGACCACTCTATATTTAGTTAACCAAGCAAATTAGTTTTCTTACTCCAGATGAGTCACCTTCAAAAAAGGCTATCAAAATTCTTAATCTTCAACTCAAGCAAATAAAGGTTCCTAAACAAAATCAAAACTCTCCTAGTTTCTGCTATTATTGTAAAAAGCCAGGCATTGTAAAAGAGATTGTTACAAATTTAAATGTTTCAGGCACCTTCTGCCCACTAACTAGACTTTCCAATGTCCTTCCAACTCTCAGTGACCAGACTCTAAGGAATTACAGAGGTTCTTCCCAATCTTTTCTCTTAATTGCCTTAGAGAAACATTTCTCCAGGTTGAGGATGAATCTCTTCCATTTGTAATGGAAGTGGCTCTCTTGATGCTCAACAGCACTATTGTAAAACAACCCTTTGTCTTGGGGTAAAACAGTTTAAATAATGGGGACCTCCAGTGAAACTCAAGAGGTTGTTGTCTCTGAACCTCTTCCTTTGTATTTGGCTCTCAGAGATAGACACCCTTTCCTCTTTTGTTCCTCCCCAACAATTGTTTATTAGACCAAGACTTAGAGTATCATGCAAGGAATGTCTTTCTCTCAAAAGGGAAAAATACTTTTTGAAATTGACAGTAGTCAAAGTACCCCACAACATGAATTAAATAATAATTTGACAACTTTTATTTTTTCCATCTCTGACAGTACTAAAGCTGATTCTGGAAACATTGATCATTTTTTTTCCTTATTGATTCAGCTACCACTTTCCTTATGGAAAAAATCTTCAATTCATGTTGGGAAAATTCACAGGGCAGCACTCATCAAAATTCAAAGAGACTCCTCCAAAGCATCTTTGCAGAATTAATCAATATCCTATAAGTAAAGAAGCCTTTCAAGGCCAAAAGCCCATATAAGAAAACTACAAGGCCCAGTGCCTCATTTTCTCACCCAAACTCCTGTTTTACCAGTAAGAAAATCTAAGGGTCGATGGTGGAGGTTTGTCCAAGAAATTAGAACAAGAAATAGTTTGCTATCCACTGACATCCTGTTTCCTAACCCTCATACAGTGCTAACATCCATTCCAACCAAAGTTAAATTCTTTACTGTGATTGATTTATGCAGTATATTCTTTACTATTCTGGATGATGAAACTAGCCAATACCTTTTTGCCTTAACTTGGGAAGAAAGAATTCACCTGGACAATAATGTCTCAGAGGTTTTCTGAGACCTTATTTCTCACAAATACTGAAGGTTGATTTGAATGATAAATTCTCCCTGGAGGTTCTACTCCAAAACATATGGTTGATTTGATGCTTTGCTCTCCTTCTCAAAACTCACAGAAAGGCAGTACCCACTTGCTAAAGCTTTTAGCCTTAAAGGGACATAAGTTCACCAAAGAAAAACTGTAGTTTGCCCAACCAAGGTTTGATATTTAGAGTGACTGATATCAGAACAAGGGTTATACTTACATTCAGATAGAGTTTATGGTGTCCTAAGTTTTCTAAAACCCAAAACTAAGCACCAACTGCAAGTTTTCCAGGCTACTTGGTTATCACTAAAATTGTACTCCAAATTTCACTTATTGCTTAGTAAAAGATCGAGTGGTTTTGCCATAACAGCCCTGACCCAATTTTATGAGAAATCAGATGACCGACTTCAAGACCTTTAAGGAGTTTGATGAATCCATTAGCCCCTGGACACCCCAATTTTCAGATTCCTTTTTTTCCTTTATTATATGAAAAGAGGGAACACTCACCCCAAATCACAGGTATCACCATTGACCCATAGGGCATGACAGTCAGAAACCAGACCCCATGGCATGGGGATAACCACTTGCCTTGAGATATATGGTTATTGCTCTTTTGGTTAAGGTCACTAAGAAACTTATGGGGTCTGCTTTAACCATCTGTGTACCACATAAACAAGAAAGTCTCTTTAATTCTCATTACATGCAACATTTCTCAGTCAACCACCTCACCACCTATGAAGTGGTCATCTCCTGACTCCCCCTGATAACCTATAGGAAATTCTACTGGGTAACTCTGACCTCTCATGGTTCACTGGTGATTGTTATTTAAAAGGTTACAGTCAATATTGTGCTGGGTATGTTATTATCACTCTTTTTCTTGTTACTGAGGCAACATCTTTACCTATGGTTATTTTGGTCCAATAGGCTGAATTATATACTCTTAAATGAGCTTGTACATTCAGTTTGGTTCAGTTCAGTCGCTCAATAGTGTCCAACTCTTTGCGACCCCATGGACTGCAGCATGCCAGGCCTCCCTGTCCATCACCAACTCCCTGAGTTTACACAAACTCATGTCCATTGAGTCGGTGATGCCATACAACTATCTCATCCTCTGTTGTCCCCTTCTCCTCTGGGCTTCAATCTTTCACAGCTCACCATTAGCCAAGAACAAAATTGCCAATATTAATAATGGGCTGGAAGAAGCACAAGCTGGAATCAAGACTGCCAGGAGAAATATCAATAACCTCAGATATGCAGATGAAACCACCCTTATGGCAGAAAGTGAAGAGGAACTAAAAAGCCTCTTGATGAAAGTGAAAGAGGAGAGTGAAAAAGTTGGCTTAAAGCTCAACATTCAGAAAACAAAGATCATGGCATCTGGTCCCATCACTGCATGGCAAATAGAGGGGGAAACAGTGGGAACAGTGTCAGACTTTATTTCTTTGGGCTCCAAAATCACTGAAGATGGTGACTGCAGCCATGAAATGAAAAGACACTTACTCCTTGGAAGGAAAGTTATGACCAACCTAGATAGCATATTCAAAAGCAGAGACATTATGCCAACAAAGGTCTGTCTAGTCAAAGCTATCATTTTTCCAGTGGTCATGTATGGATGTGAGAGTTGGATTGTGAAAAAGCTAAGCACCGAAGTATGATGCTTTTGAACTGTGGTGTTTGAGAAGACTGTTGTGAGTCCCTTGGACTGCAAGGAGATCCAACCAGTTCTTCCTAAGGGAGATCAGTCCTGGGTGTTCATTGGAAGGACTGATGCTAAGGCTGAAACTCCAATACTTTGGCCACCTCATGTGAAGAGTTGACTCAATGGAAAAGACCCTGATGCTGGGAGGGATTGAGTACAGGAAGAAAAGGGGATGACAGAGGATGAGATGGCTAGATGGCATCACTGACTCGATGGACGTGAGTTTGAGTGAACTCCAGGAGTTGGTGATGGACAGGGAGGCCTGGCATGCTGCGATTCATGGGGTTGCAGAGTCAGACACAACTGAGCAACTGAACTGAACTGATAGTGATAGTAGGTATGCTTCTGAAGTAGTACATGATTTTGGATTGTTGTAGAAGAAACATAGCTTTCTTAATTCCAGGTAAAATAAAATTAAAAACAGCCCCTATGTTCAGAAATTACACAATGCAATACTTTTACCAGCCACTTTAGCTATTTTTAAGATTCTGGGGCTTTTTTTTTTTTTTTTGGCCATACCATTAGACTTGCAGGACCTCAGTTCCCTAACCAGGGATTGAAAATGAGCCATCTGGACCATGGGAATGAAAGTCCTGAATTCTAACTGCTAGGCCACAAGGGAACTCCCCTCCAGAGTATTCTAAACTTGACTCTCTGGAAGTTAAAGGAAATCACCTTGTTGATATTTCTGCAAAGAATGCTGCTCTTATGGGACCGATAATAGCTAAACATCTGTTTAGCTAATAATAATAATAATATTATTATTATTATTAGCTAATAATAGCTAAACAGCTATCAAAGGAATACTTTTTCAAATGGTAATTTAGAATCACTGGTTACAGAATGCCCAAAATTGGACTCAGAAAAGGAAAAAAAAAATAAGGTTGAAAATTTAAAACTTTTTGGTTGGATAAAAAGATAAAGCTCTGGTTTAAACCAAATAACAACCCCATCTTACCGGACAAAATAAAATTCCAACTCCATATCTCTATACACACATTTAACTATTGGTTTACTGCCAAAATGATAGTCTTTGTGAATCAGTATTGGTGGGAAAACACTAACAAGGCTTCAAAAGTGCCTACCTTATCCCACTTATCCAAATTATGACTCAAGGAATCTTGTCCATACTGATCTGTTTGTGTGCTGTATGTGCTCAGTTGTGTCTGATGCTTTTGAACTCCATGGACTGTAGCCAACAAGGCTCCGCTGTCCAAGGAATTTTCCAAGCAAGAATACTGGAGTGGGTTGCCATTTCCTACTCCATGGGATCTTTCCAATCCAGGGATCAAACCCATTTCTCTTGCAACTCCTGCATTGGCAGGCAGATCCTTTACCACTGTGCCACCTGGAAAGCCCTCATATTGCTCTGCTGCTGCTGCTGCTGCTAAGTCGCTTCAGTCATGTCCAACTCTGTGCAACCCCATAAACGGCAGCCCACCAGGCTCCCCCATCCCTGGGATTCTCCAGGCAAGAACACTGGAGTGGGTTGCCATTTCCTTCTCCAATGCATGACAGTAAAAAGTGAAAGTGAAGTTGCTCAGTCGTTTCTGACTCTCAGCGACTCCATGGACTGCAGCACACCAGGCTCCTCCTTCCATGGGATTTTCCAGGCAAGAGTACTGGAGTGGGGTGCCATTGCCTTCTCCAATCATACTGCTCTAGGACATTTTAAACTGACACATCTAAAGAAAGTGGTGAACCCTGACTAGAAGTGAACATCATCTGGTTACGTGTTTCCTGATTCAACAACATCTGATGAGACAGCTTTTCCCAAGATATCTGGACCAGGCCTACTGGAGTTTATCACAAAACCTTTGATGATAATATACCACTTCAGATGATCTCTAATGTCTATAATCCTAATAATATATAGACTTTAGATAAAAAGTACCTGAATTCTCCCTCCTCCGCTTCCTTGTTACTTGAATGTAACCTTAATAATTTCCAAGCTATGTACTTTTCCTCCAACATAAGACACTACCTCCAAGAAATGTACTTCTTGGTATTGAAGGACAAAAAGGTGCTGAAACTGGAAAATCTTACTCTTGATCAGCAATGTTTCAGAGAATGATCTTGATCAAAGGGGAAATATAAAAGAAAAGCAGTAAGCATAAAATACAATTAAATAGAATTGGGAGAGCTCTTTCAAGTCCTTTGACAAGAACAGAGAAAACAGGAAGAAGAAAGATTCTTCTTCTTCCCTGGAAGGGAAGTCAAATAAACTCAGATTTTAATCATTTACGTGAAAGAATTAAATTTGGAGGTATAACTTTGGTATCCTATGAAAATTTTAAAGGACATTTTAATATAAATTTTAAAGATAATGAATTACGTAATGTTGTGCAATTTGTATAAATTTCTGTTTAGAATATAGTAGGCTGCCTTTTGATTTTTATCTTAAGTATCACTATGAATAGTTATTTACTGAGAAACTAGCTTTCTAAGCAGTGCTAGTCATAAAGAATCCACCTGCCAATACAGGAGATATAAGAGACTCTGGTTCAATCCCTGGGTGAGGAAGATCCCCTGGAGAAGGAAATGGCAATCTACTCCAATATTCTTGCCTGGAGAATCAGATGGACAGAGGAGTCTGGTGGGATACAGGCCGTAGGGTCTCAAAGAATCAGACATGACTTCAACAACTTAGCAAGCGAGTTTGTGAGTAGGTCTTCTGCTCGTTATAGTTCTGCTAGTCATAGTTCAGAACACAAGATTATAGCATGCCTACATTAATTAAAGGTACTATTTAATAATGCAATATATTTTTTCCAGTTTTCTAGAAACAGTCTACTAAACTCATGTTATTTTATAACATCTAATGCTGAAAAATATATTTTTCCTACAAACACACAGGATAGATAATGTATGTATAATAATCACCTGCAGAGATGTGCTTTCATTCTAGCACATTATTATTTTGAACACTGAGAATATAATGTATGCATTTTCAGGACATAGGAATATTTAAAACCTAAGCGAAATGAATGTTCAGTATTAGCAGAGAATGTTTAGCTGGCAAAATGACTTTTTCACATGAATGCACTACATTTTCTTTTTTAAAATCACATTTACAGAGTCTTTATCATATTGATTGTTATACATGTTTTTAGGTCAAAGCTGAGTGTGGTTATTGCATTATTTTTTTTCATTTGGAATTTATTGATTTTTCTGCCAGTAACTTACAGGTCAATTACAAAACAAAAAAAAGAGTTGTAATCACTTCATTTATTTATTTTCTAAAAGATAATGTCAAATAGGAATCCTTTCATCAGTCTGTCAGATGTATAGAGCTCTTATGCTTGGTCATTTTGATTTAAATGTGTGTCAGAGATTCTTATTCTTTTTTTTTTCCAATTTTAGGCATTCACATTAATTAAAAGTAAAAAGTAAACATAATAAATCTATTTCTTACTATTAGACATTGGTTTTAAAGTTGATTTTACCACATTCAGAATTGCCTTTATGAAAAATTAGTAAGGTTTGTTGCTGTAATGACCTTTATGCTCAATGCTGCTTTACATAATGAGCCATGGTACTTACATTTGGTCAATTTCACAAAATTGTCACTTTTTGTTGACTTTACTATCTTTTTGTTATAAATTTCATTTGAAATTGTAGAAAGTATAAAAGACAAAATTATTTGGGATACAGAAATTGAAACTTAACTGCCAATTCTACCATTATAATTTAGCTAGAAATAGGACTGGATGTTATCCAGCAGGAAAACCTTCATCTAAAATTAAAAATTTTCATTTGGGGATTTTGTATTAACATATATAATTGACTTTCCATAATAATTCAATATCTGGTCTGTTTGGACTGTGAAAATTCAATCTGGAATTTTAAAAGAAGCATAATTAAATGAAAATATCACTAAGTAAGAATGAGATGTGAATTATGATTTCAGTTCTGCTTCTAATAGCTAAATTATTTTGGGAAGTCAATGTAACGTTCTTAATTGTTGCTTTGATAACTAGACCAGAAAGTTTTAGAACCAAAAGTCTATGTTCCTAAAAGTGAATATACTTCATCACATTCAAATAGTCTATGTTTGATGTTAACATTTGCTTCCCACAAAAATTGACAAACCAAATTAATACAGTATTTATTAGATCTGTACATTAACTAGGTTCATTTACCTCACCTTGATGCTATTATTCTTCTATTTTATATTTTTGGATTTTAATCCCATCTTGTTTTCCATCTAAGATTCTTTGGTCTTAGTGATTTTCCTAATAAATTTTATTATTGGTCTCCACAATAGAATATAACACACCATTATAAAACTTACAATATAATATATGTTTTGATATGTTTTCAAATATATCTTTACCAAAGACCTATAAATATAGTATTACACATTTGCAGGTGTCACAAGTAATTCCAAATATTCTATTTAAGAGTCCTATTTTGGATAATGTCTTTTTATTTTACTAATTCTTTGTTAAAAGAGTTCTACTATATATTGCTTGATTCATCTCAACCTACTGTTTGACACTTTCTGTGTGTATCTACAGTTTGCTGCTGCTGCTGCTAAGTCGCTTCAGTCGTGTCCGATTCTGTGCAACCCCACAGACGGCAGCCCACTAGGCCCCACCGTCCCTGGGATTCTCCAGGCAAGAACACTGGAGTGGGTTGCCATTTCCTCCTCCAATGCATGAAAGTGAAAAGTGAAAGTAAAGTCGCCCAGTCCTGTCCGACTCTTAGTGACCCGATGGACTGCAGCCTACCAGGCTCCTCTGTCCATGGGATTTTCCAGGCAAGAGTACTGGAGTGGGCTGCCATTGCCTTCTCCGATCTACAGTTTAGATGATTCACATTAATCAGTGATTAAATACACTGGTTTATTACTTAACCTGCCCCAATGTTTTTGAATACAACATTTATTAATGCTCTAAATGCAATGACATATGCAATATTCAGAAGGTAAGTCATGGTGTGGATATCTTATTCACACTTTGTCAAAATAGTCTAGAGTACACTGTCTACTTTGTATGACTGCCAGTTTGAAGTTTCAAAATATTTAGACAATGTAACAAAAGTTTGGGTATGATCCTTGGTTAAATAAGTGATATAAGAGGTTGAAATTGTCTTTATATATACCTCTGTATCACTGCTGATTTGTAAATTTACCAAAAGACGAAAGGCAGACTTTTTATAAATATCATTAAAAAATAAACTGGTTTTCCTCTGGGAATTTGAGGACTCTGTATTATTAGACACAGTAATTATTATTTAAAGGAAATTTGAATGTTTTTTACATACAGATAATAGTTCCTCTGATTAAAGCATCATACTTCCCAGATTCATTTAAAGTCACAGAATACACCATATCTACTCTCATACCTTTTATCCAAATATAATCAAATGCATTAAAAAATATGATGGTATTTATAACCTATTTAGATTTATTCTTTGTGAGTAAAGTTTTTTTAAAAAATCCTTATGGCAGACTGAAACAATATATACAATATTTTGCAATTGAAGAGACAGAATCTAATTTTTACGTCTTGAATTTGGTCTTGGTCTTAGTCTTATGTCTTGTTTTGCCTCATGATCATTAGCAATTATGATGCTAGCAGAGATATGACAGCTGCTTGTGCTTAGGGGCTTGATCTTTTCCCTATTTCACTTCCTTCTACTACCATGTGAATATATCAGGTGTGTCCTGTTTGAGGATGATAAATTCTGTATAGACAGATCTAAGCAACCCCAACTGTCAGAGATAAGGTCCCAGATATAAAGGTGAGGCTTTTTAGACCATCCAGACACTGTTGAGCTATTGCCTTATCACATCTATCAGCCAACCTGGCTCAGTCCAAAAATGATACGCAGTGTAGCTTAGCCTATAACCCTGCCCAATTGCTGAATGCAACCTGTGGTCTTACCCAGGGAGAAAACCCAGAGAGCAACCATACCTGATCACGAGTATCTGGCCCCACTCAACTATGGCAAATAATTGCAGGCCACTTTCAACTAGAGATCCCAGCAAGCACCTTGCTGAATAGTGGAGGATAGCCAGTAGCCCACCTGATTATGAAGCCTAACCTATGGCCTTGTCCAGCTTCAGGGTAAAGCATGTGGCCCAAACAGATTGCAGACCAGGACCTGAAGCCCAGTGCATGAGTCAGGGAATCAAGCAATGCCTACTCATGGATACTACCAGTTAACCTGTGCAGTAGCTCAAGGTGAGGTGACAGGTGAGTGTCTTTCCCTACCAATGTGTACCTGTAAAGTCTGAAAGATGACACTGTAATGGAGCAGGGCCCTATGTGGCTTTCCAGAACAGACATCCCCCCTCCCTGTCCCTGCTCATGTCCTTCACCGGCCTTTTGTCTGTAGAAAAACTTTTGCCAAAGAATAAATTTAATCAAAGAAATGAGAAAATGCAGAAACAAAGGAAAATAATCAAATGACAAAATACTAATAGTTTAGTGATTAAACAAAGTCATGGACCTTAAATTTCTCTGCAAGGGCTGAACACATGTATACCTGTGGCGGATTCATTTTGATATTTGGCAAAACTAATACAATTATGTAAAGTTTAAAAATAAAATAAAATAAAATAAAATATTCTGAGCCATATCCCTTGAGTGGTTTGACAGATACTGAAACCCCCACCAGGTGGAAGAAGACCAGACTGTGACCATGATGTAATCTGCTGAATCTTGTACAACTGGCCTCAAGGAAATGGGAACAAACTGACTCTGGGATTGAAGATTAACTATACCTGAAACAATCAAGATTACACTGATCAGACCACTGTATGACCAAGTTCATTTTCAGAGCTGACTGTGCTGCTCTGCATATAGAACCCTCCCTCTGTCTATAAACAACTGAAATTCCCCTTTAAAAGCTCTTACCTCCTGATAAACAGTGGGAGTTAGTTCTTTGGGAATGAGTCCCTCTTATTTCCAATATTGCCAGCTTCCACAATAAAGCTCTTTTCTTTTATCCAAAATTAGTCTCTCAGTATTGGATTCTTAAGTGACAAGCTGGTAAACTTGAGTTTGGTAACAACACTGCTTACACAAATATACTACTAATTTAAGGAATTAGTATTCTAAAGAATCAGATAAACATGACACCAAGGGAAACTTGGTGTTTCCAAGTTTCAATAATAAAACTTCAATAATTAACCCTACAGAAATGGAGATTTATGAACTTTCTGACAAAATACTCAGAATGATCTTATTAAAGAAGATCAATGAGCCACAATAACAAAGAAATTTAATAAATAACAGAGAAAATTAATAAAGCAGTGCATGAACAAAATGAGAAGTTAAAAAAGAAACAGAAGCCATTGAAACAAAAATTACAGAGCTGACTAATGTGAATAAATAATCAATAGAGAACTTCAACAGTGGTCATGGCCAAGCAGAATAAAGAATCGTGAAACTAAAAGACAAATTATTTGAAATTATCCAGTCACAGAAGCAACAAAGGAGAAGAATTAAAAAGCCTTCAGGATTATGGGACCTCACTAGTGAAACAATATATATCTATGGGAATCCCAGAAAGAAAAGTAAATAAAGAAAAGCTCAGAGAGTCTAATTAAAGGAGTAGTGATTGAAAATCTACCAATCTTGAGGAAAGAAACTAACATCCAGATTAACAAAGTTTAAAGGCAGCCAAATGGATTGAGGGCTTCCCTGGTGGCTCAGACAGTAAAGAATCTGCCTGCAATGCAGGAGACCTGCGTTCGACCCCTGAGTTGGGAAGATCTCCTGGAGGAGGGCATGGCAATCCACTCCAGTATGCTTGCCTAGAGAATCCCCACGGACAGAGGAGCCTGGCGGGATTGAACCTAAAAACGACTAGACTGGAACATTATTAAATGTAAGACCTAAAGCCATAAAATTTCTAGAATAAAACAACTCCTTGACATTGGTCTTGGTCACAATTTTCACATAGAACAGCAAACATGAAAACATAAACAACAAAAAACATTTGGGACTACATCAAACTAAACGTCTGCACAATAAGAGATATGATCAACAAAATGAAAATGTAACATATGGAATGTGAGAAAATGTTCACAAAGCACATATCTGACAAGACATTAATACTCGAAATATATAAAGAAACCTATACAACTCAATAAGCAAACAACTACCACCACCAACACACACATAGAATAATTTTATTTAAAAAGGCCTGAATAGACATTTTTCAAAGATATTCAAATGATCAAATTTTATTGTTGATCTAATATTTTGAAATAGTTTTGGCAAATATACTTTTAGGTTACCATTACATTTTATTAAAGCAATTTTAATAGTCATTTAGTCATACATTTCTAAAATAAGTTTTTGTGAATATTCTTGAATTTTTCCAGAACAGACATAATGCTCTATTACCAAGAAAAAAACAAATAAAACAAACTAGCAGTGTCATAGTGAAAAAGCTGATCCTAAAATTTTGGTTAAAGCATATGAAAGGATGTTTACAATCATTAATCGTTAGGAAAATGTAAATCAAAACCCTAATGAGATACTAGTTCACACCTTCTAACTTGGCTATGGGCTTCCCTGATGGCTCAGAGGGTAACTTGGCTATAATTTTAAAATAAATAAATTTAGAAGAGTTGAAGAAGATACAGACAGATTGGAAATTTTTTCACATCACTGATTGGAATGTAAAATGGTTTTCAGTTGCTGTGGAAATTTTACTAGTTCCTCAAAAAGTTAAATACAGCCTAAATGCTGCTGCTGCTGCTGCTGCTGCTGCTAAGTCGCTTGAGTCGTGTCCAACTCTGTGCGACCCCATGGACTGCAGCCCATCAGGCTCCCCCGTCCCTGGGATTCTCCAGGCAAGAACACTGGAGTGGGTTGCCATTTCCTTCTCCAACAGCCTAAATATGGGTTAGCAATTCCACTTCTGTATACATGCCCCAAAAAATTGAAAACGGGAACTTAATATTTACTTGCATATGTTATGTCCATAATAGCACTATTCCTAACCTACAAAAAAATAGGAACAATCTACATGTCCATCAACTAATGGATAAACAAAATGTGGTTTATACATTCAATATTATTCAGCCAATTAAAGAAATGAAGTAGGGATACATACTATAAAGAAAACACACCTTGAAAACATGCTAAATGAAAGCAGTCATGCACAGAAAATCACTTAATTATGATTCTCTTTATATGAAGCATCCATGATAGGTAAATTCATGGAGACAGACAGCAAAATGGTGTTTGCTAGGGACTGTGTGGAGAGGAGGGAGATTGAGGACTAATTGTTTAAATGTCTCCAGAGGTAATGAAAATGTTTTTGAAAGTAAATAGAGGTGATGATGGTTGCACACCTTGAATATAAGCACACACTTTAAAATGGTGAATTTAGTATTTTGTGAATTTTACTTCAATTAAGCCTTGGTTAGAAAAACATATATATACAAATAGTCAGTTGCCAAATATTTCCTCCCAAATTGGTCTGAAAACATGACTCTTCACAATGACTCATGCACTATTCTAGTGTATAATACAAGGTTATATTTTCAATTGACAGAGATTTTGGTTTATTTTAATGGTTTGTCAATTTTTTTTGTTTTTACCACATGAAGGATCAGAGTTGTTGAATATGGTAATGCTGTGGATTTTTAAGATTTGCTTCTTTAAAGCTTTGAGGATAACTTATACATTATCTGAAATAGTGCTATATTATCCTACCATACATTTTAATATAACTTTAAATATTTGAATATTTGGTAAATTGACCTTAATAATTGTCAGTGAGATGAAATATATGCTATTACTTTAAAAATATACATAATATTTTCATCTTTAAAGTAACTTTAAAAAACCTTTAGCCTATAGTATTTAATCTTAAAATTTGCTACATGTATTCTTAACTTTTTAACTTTCAGATTCAATTACTTTTATATAGCCATTGACTCTTACTTCAAGGTGATTTTGATGTTTCACCTCACTTATTTAAGAAAGTTCCTGGATAAAATGCAAGCTTTGTACTTTAAATGGATTTGCCTTTGGTTATCTAATAAGATATCTGTGCCTTGATGACTTTGGTATTTCAAGGTCCAAAATGCAAGGCTTATTTTTTAAGAACTACATTCTATGCAATACTATTTCAATGGTTAGTTCCTGCTTTTATTCTGCCTCATACACAAAATTACTATCCTTAGGTTCAAAATGGTAACTGTATGAATGTACCAAATGGATCCTCTCTCAATTTTCCACCAAATTATCCATGAAACCACAGAGCACAATGATTCTGGAACTGAATAGTCAAATGAATTTTTTTTTCCTCTCACCTCTGGAATTTGAGCCATGGACAAAATTCTATTAATTTTTACGTCAATTGATATGGTGAAGAGTATATTAGGACAGGGAAAGTTAGATTTTCCCATGATGATGGGCATGTCATGGATTCCTACCCTCATCTGGGAAATAAAAATAATTAAAAAAAATCACCAACCCCACTCATAGAACACAAAGATCAGAGGAGGTTAACTAGTATATCCTTTCTAGAACTCAACTGAATATATATATATATATATATATATATATATATATATATAATCTTTTTGAAAGCTTAAAAGCTTAAAGTACAAATGAGCAAAAGACAGGTATTAGTCATAAGGACCTTTCAACAGAGTCTGTTTCTATCCCATATGACATGAAATGGCCCATTTTGTTTTTCTTGGGGTTTAACAATAGTTCTCTAAGAAAGAATGAATATGAATATGCACATATGTGTAACTAAATCACTTTGAAACTAATACAACATTGTAAATCAACTATACTCCAATAAAATAAGAGTCTACAAAGATCACATTAACATAAAAATGTTTATGAGGTTAAATGAACAAGCAGGCTGCAAGCTTATACAGAATAATTTAAATTATACAAAAACAATGTCTCTCAAAGTTAATATCAAATAGACCACCAGTCACAAAGACATTTGTAGGATAAACGTTCATAGGAAAATTCTAATGACCAGACACTCAGGATGACCTAGAAAGAACTGACTCCATAAATATTTCTATGTGTGCAAATTGACAAATACTTTCTAATGCAATAAACTTAAGCTATTTTTAGAATATCTTTAGTTACATTTTCTGTTTAAAGATTATACTATACAAAATATCTCACCAATTATTGTTTAGTTTCAGAGTAGCTAAAAATGATAATAAATGGGTAATAAACCCATTTTAGATGATTTTTTAAAATTTTATTTTATTTTTAAACTTTACAAATTGTATTAGTTTTGCCAAATATCAAAATGAGTCCGCCACAGGTATACATGTGTTCCCCATCCTGAACCCTCCTCCCTCCTCCCTCCCCATACCATCCCTCTGGGTCGTCCCAGTGCACTAGCCCCAAGCATCCAGTATCGTGCATCGAACCTGGACTGGCAACTCGTTTCATACATGATATTATACATGTTTCAATGCCATTTCCCCAAATCTTCCCACCCTCTCCCTCTCCAACAGAGTCCATAAAATTGTTCTATACATCAGTGTCTCTTTTGCTGTCTCGTACATAGGGTTATTATTACCATCTTTCTAAATTCCATATATATGCGTTAGTATACTGTATTGGTGTTTTTCTTTCTGGCTTACTTCACTCTGTATAATAGGCTCCAGTTTCATCCACCTCATTAGAACTGATTCAAATGTATTCTTTTTAATGGCTGAGTAATACTCCATTGTGTATATGTACCACCGCTTTCTTAGCCATTCATCTGCTGATGGACATCTAGGTTGCTTCCATGTCCTAGTTATTATAAACAGTGCTGCGATGAACATTGGGGTACACGTGTCTCTTTCCCTTCTGGTTTCCTCAGTGTGTATGCCCAGCAGAGGGATTGCTGGATCAAAAGGCAGTTCTATTTCCAGTTTTTTAAGGAATCTCCACACTGTTCTCCATAGTGGCTGTACTAGTTTGCATTCCCACCAACAGATGATAGTTTTTAATAAAAAAATCATAATTGTGCCAAGCTTTTAACATTTTTGCTTTATACAGGAACCTTGTAGGCTACAGTCCACGAGGTTGCAAAGAGTCGGACATGACTGAGCGACTTCACTTCTTCACTTCTTATGCTTATCTACAGTAAGGTGCATTGGTCTTCAGATTTTCAGATTTCATAGATAAGAAAAATTTTTAAATAAATGAGGGAGGAAATGGAGAGTATGGCCAGGGTATAGCAATGTTTTATGTTTTCAAATGAATGTATTATAATAACAATAAGCACAATTCCCTCGCAGCTCAGCTGGTAAAGAATCCGCCTGCAATCAGGGAGACCTGGGTTCAATCCCTAGGTCTGAAAGATCCCCTGGAGAAGGGAAAGGCTACCCATTCCAGTATTCTGGCCTGGAGAATTCCATGGACTGTATAGTCCATGGGGTTGCGGAGTCGGATATGACTGACTTTCACTTTCACTACTATCACTACTCTTTAAATAAGAAAAATTATTTTAATAAACAAAAAGGTATGAAGAACATAAGTTCATAAGGACCTTTAAATATAAGATGTCCTTATTTTTAAAATTAAAATTCTTAATAATTCTTAAAATTAAACTTAGTTTCACACACACTCAAAATCATACAACTCAGTAAAAACAGCAAAAATCAACCCCATTAAAAAAAAATTGGCAGAGGAACTTAATAGACATTTTTTCAAGGAAGGTATACATATGGCCATGGGAACATAAGGACATATTCAATATCACTAATCATCAGGGAAGTACAATGAGATATCACTTCATACCTGTAAGAGCATATATCATAGAGAACAAGCGATAACAAATTTTGGCAAAGATGTGAAGAAAAGGGTACCCTTTAGCACAGTTGGGATTATAAACTGGTTCAGCCACTAAAGAGAAGTGAAGTTCCTCAAAAATAGAACTAACATAAAATAGAACTAACATAATCTAATAACCTCCCTTGTGGGTATATATCTAAAGGAAATAAACACAAGTTACTGAAAAGATATATGTATCTCA
The DNA here is from genome assembly GCF_027580195.1 of Bos mutus. Taxonomy (NCBI): domain Eukaryota; kingdom Metazoa; phylum Chordata; class Mammalia; order Artiodactyla; family Bovidae; genus Bos; species Bos mutus. Next base: position 9,684,070 of record NC_091622.1, read on the forward strand.
AGTTTATTGTAGCATTATTCACAGGAACCAAAGTAAGTAAACAATCTATTCATAAATGATGAATGGATAAAGAAGATGGGACCATATATATTTAGTGAAATACTAATCAGCCATGAGGAAAAAGGAGATTGTGTCATTTGTGACAACAGGGACAGGCCTTGATGACATTGGCCTAAGTGAGATAAGTTAGACAGAGAAAGACAAATACTGTATGATGTCTTGTATGTGGGAATATTTTATAAAATGAACTTGAAAAAACAGAGTGAAATGATGGTTACCAGGGCCTAGAGGGTAGGGGAATGGAAGAGATGTTTAAGGGTACATGCTAATAACTACCAGATAAATAAGTCCTAGAGATCTAATACACAGTGTAGTTATTATAGACAATAAAAGTGTATTATAAACATTAAGCTTACTAGAAGGCTAGAGCTTAAATGTTCCCATCACTAGAAGAGATCATAATTATGTTACATGATAGAGGTGCTAGCTAATGCTCAATGGCTGCCATATTGCAATATTAATGTACGAAATTACTATTTTATATACCTTAACACTTAATATATATACAGTACTACCTGTCAATTATGTCTCAAAATAAATTGTTTAGTTAAAAAATTTATGGAGAGGGGAGCAAAGGGAATTCAGTCAGCTGAACCAAAGAGACACATGCTATACTATACTTGCCAAAAATAAAAACCAACCAATATATATGTATTATACATATGTAAAATTTTATTCCTCTGTATATTTGTATATATAATTTTCCACTGGTTATTTTGAAATTAAATTTAAATCATGTATATATACACATGTATCAATTTAAAGTAATCAAAACATTGTGCAAGTAGTTAACATTACTGTGATTATTAATTTTCATAACAATATTTACCTCAATATTTTAATAACTATACTATCCATAAAACAGATTAAGTATGGTATTGGAATACACATAGTTTAGTGTAAAATTTGTAGTATAATGAAAAATATTTTGTGAAAGAAACTGACTGAAGACTAAGAATAGTGTTTTGAATTGTCAAATAACTGAAAATTACTCCTTCCTTGCTGGTAGTGAGGATTATTATTCCAAGTGTATAAACTGTTTCAATTTTAAATTATTCATTTCACTGTTCTTTAATATCTTTGAAGAGTCATAATCATTCAGGAATACTTTCAGAAGTAACATTAACTGGATAAAATTTTCAACTATTTCTTTTCTTCAAGCATAGAGTATAATATCTATGTCAAAAAATAATTGATTAATTGAAATTATATTATTCTGCATATGAAATACATGAATGGTAATGAATATATTCAAAAGATTGAAGTAGTATAGTTATTTTGTGGACTCATGGAAGAAGAGTATGAAAGAATAAAGAGTAATGCGCAAATTAACACTTTCAGCCCTCAAAATGGTAATTTGAAATAGACCAGGAAAGAATAATTGTCCTTTCTAAACATATCATTTTGATATGATGAAAGCACAGTGATAGTCAAGATTATATTTACCATAATAATAGGATGTTTGAGTCTTCCTTTAAGAAATGTATTATTTTTGTACCAAAGGAAGAACAGCTTTAACTTACACTATTGTGTAGTCTCTGCTGAGTTTTCTTATATTCCATCCGAAGAATTTTCCACATGAGACTCCATTAGTGGAAACATTGTTAATTTTATTTACAACTATTTCTACTTACTTTAAAAGGTATTTTAGAAGAAAAAAAGTCTTAAACAAAGGCTATAATCAATTTCCCAGATAAATATCTGTGACACAGTCTTATTCTAGCTGGAGGGTTTAAATATATAGTACCACCTTTAATAATATGTGTTGCAAAGTGGGATTTTTTTCGGGGGAAATATTTCATGGGACCATACCAAGTGCTTTCTAACTTCCAAAATGATTTCATGAGGAATATTCAGTTCAGTTAAGTTCAGTCGCTCCGTCGTGTCCGACTCTTTGTGACCCCATGAATCTCAGCACACCAGGCCTCCCTGTCCATCACCAACTCCCGGGGGTTCACTCAGACTCACGTCCATCGAGTCAGTGATGCCATCCAGCCATCTCATCCTCTGTCGTCCCCTTCTCCTCCTGCCCCAAATCCCTCCCAGCAGCAGAGTCTGTTCCAATGAGTCAACCCTTTGCATGAGGTAGCCAAAGTACTGGAGTTTCAGCTTTAGCATCATTCCTTCCAAAGAAATCCCAGGGCTGATCTCCTTCAGAATGGACTGGTTGGATCTCCTTGCAGTCCAAGGGACTCTCAAGAGTCTTCTCCAACACCACAGTTCAAAAGCATCAGTTCTTCGGCACTCAGCCTTCTTCACAGTCCAACTCTCACATCCATACATGACCACAGGAAAAACCATAGCCTTGACTAGACAGACCTTTGTTGGCAAAGTAATGTCTCTGCTTTTGAATATGCTATCTAGGTTGGTCATAATTTTCCTTCTAAGGAGTAAGCGTCTTTTACTTATTGAGGAATATTAAAGACTCTCTATTTCAACTCAGGCATGAGATATATTTCAATTTATTATTATTTTATGTTGTTACTGATTTATTAAAGACAATACATTTATCCTATGATACTGGTAACATTCAGTTCAGTTCAGTTGCTCAGTTGTGTCCGACTCTTGACAACCCCATGCACTGCGGCATGGCAGGCTTTCCTGTCCATCACCAACTCCCGGAGCTTGCTCAAACTCATGTCCATTGAGTTGGTGATTATAAGGTGAAAAAAAAATCTAACTTCACTCATATGTGCATTAAATATAAAAACAAATATTAAAAAATTAAAATTGAAAAACTTGATGTTACTGTATCATTATTTTAAAATATTTAAATTATCTGTGATCTCTTTCTCCTAAAAAAAAAGCACAAGTACATAACATTTATCAATGTTAAGCTATAATGATCCCTAAACTAAATGAGTCATTTGAAGACTTTAATGTCCATTTTCATTCTTTTGTGATTACATATAGAATTGTTTTTAACATCCTGACTTCAATATATACATTTTCTAGTGAATGCTGTATGCTTAATTTTAAATTCTAGCATAGTATGACTTTGTATTTTGACATTCAGTCATCTGCTATTGAAAAATTCTTGCTTGGTGATTATTTTACTGAGGATATGCCTCATGGATTTCCAGATTACTTTCAATGCAGTTATTCTTCATTTAATCATTTCAAATCTATTAAAGATATCAGCATAGTTCCTTAGATAATCATTAAAAGCATTTAAAGTTGCTCATTACTGCAATGTCTTCACATTGCTCTATCTAGACCTTTAAGCAACCATTATATTAAGTTTTGTCCATTAGATGGCTATGAAATATGCATCAAAGATATAGTTTATCTGCTCACCAGAGTCACAGAAATCCTTGCTTTAACTTTGATATTTCCTCTATTCACTTTGTACTACTTCCTGAACCATCTCTCTCTTATCAGTAACATTTCTCAGTTAATAATTAGAATAATAGGATATAAAAGACTTATAAAAGTACTTGAGTACTTTTAAAATAAGTCCAGATAAACAGTAAGTTTACTTTTCAAAAGACCTTTTCACTTGGCAAAAAACTTTACAGTGAGTTATTACTTTGTTTTTATCTAGAGTAAATGATAGTAAATTATATTTTTCTACTTTTAAAATTCTTCAATTATGTTCATAAAGGGTATTCTAACTCCTAGACTATTTCAGTCCCTTAATATATGGACAAACAGTTATTTTCAAGATAATTCAGAACAAAGTGCTTTTGTCCCCTACTGTTTTGTGCATATGGGCTGCACAAGTCAATCTTCCTGTCTCAGTTTTACTATATTTTGAACTGTCTTCTTCCTGACTATAAGTCCCTGACCTCTCTTTTTTCAAAGCATCTTCTTTAGAACTCTTGTAAATTATTTTTTCTGTTCCTTTGAGGTGTAAATCTTCTCCAGTTTTTACTGGAATGCAGGGAGTATCTTCCCCATGGACCTGGGGACTCCCTTGACATGCAATCCCATAGAGACTGGGCAATAAGGACACTGACTTCAAAAGGTGACAATCAGCAACACAAATGGCCTAATCATATTGACCAGCCTCCCCCTCAACACCTCCCGGTGTTTTCTCAGTAGCTCACAACAGCCCTTATAAATCTCACCTTCTCTTTCAGTAGAACTGAGTCCACTTTCTCTTCTCTATTGTAACACTCTTGAATAAAGCCTTCCTTGCCTGTTTAACTCTGTCCAGTGCACTATTTCTTTGATAGATCTAGACAAGATTTGTATTTATTCCTCAAAAAATGAGTATACAAGCCAATATTGAGACCACCTGATATGTGAGAGGGAAATAGCAACCTATTCCAGTATTCTAGCCTGGAGGGTGACAGTCCATGGGGTCACAAAGAGTCAGACATGACTAATCAACTGAGCATGCATGCTTATGTGACTCTAATAATAAATATAACACTAAAATTTATTGAGTGTTGATTACATGCAAGACATTACTTATATTAATCAAGAAAAATAATAAGAAACACAGGTATACATCTATAATAATTACCATAACTGAGAAATAAAATTCATATTCTATAGCAAGACATGAAAGAATTTTCAAATCGTCATTGTCCTTTGACCTTCCCTCTCTCCTGTACTGTATATTGTGTATCTACATTATATTTACATCAACCAAACCTCATCATTAGCAGAAATACCATAAAAAACAACATTCCCCTAGCAACAAAAAGACAACTTCTTAAAAGATAATATTCCTTCTTGATCTTGTATGGGGTCACATCTTACCACTTCGTACTTACAGGTCTGGACTGTGCAAACTATCTTCATCATGGAATGTACAGCCCTCTGTCTCAAAAATCTATGTAACTGTGCTTTGACCTCTAATGAGAGAAATAGTTCTCAGAGCTTTCAGAAAGGCTGCTCCTGAGATATAATCCTCAAGTTTACTTCAGTCAAGTTTTCCATTTCTTTCTTAAATTGACTGATTAATTTTTTAGTTGTTGACAAAACAGTTCTTTCTGATATAGAATGATAGGCAATGACATTAAAGAGTTCTTATAAATAATCTATTCTCATCTAATGCCATTATGGAATGTTCCCCTTAAGTAGCACAAAGCAAATAAACCAATACTTTTTAAATACTTGTATTTTCTTATAAATTGCTGTGTCTAACCAGAGTTCCAACTCTTCAAATGAGATGATAAAATGGAATTAACAGTAAGTGATGTGACATGGTAAATGACTAATGAGTAGGACACCGAAGCAGAGGCCATTTTTATGCCAATGTGAGGAAATGGGGTTCTCTCCTATAAATGCAGTCTTACTGGTCTGCAGAAGAGGATTCAGCTCTCCATTCTTTCCAATCATTTTCCTAGCTCACACATACTTTTATTGACTCATTTCTCCCATATCACCTGTCAGGCTTGGGCCCTAGCTGGTAACTCCCATATTTTTCTTCCAACACTCTCTTTAGTTTCTCACCATGAAAAATGTAATCCTGCTTTTATTTCAAAATATACCTTGAGTCAAGATAAATTTTTAAGATCTTTTTCTTAAAGACAGAAAGGCTTGAAATTTCCAGTATTCCAAAAAGCAAAATGAAAGACCAATTCTTATTTCCTCCCATCCAAATCAACAAAATGTAAGCAAACATAACATTCAGGCTTGCATATTAACCATATTTAAAATGACAGAAGCATTCATGTTACGCAACACATGTATTGCATGGTGAAAATTTTATGCTAAACAGAAGAAGCAATACTTCATAATAATGATCACGTTCCTTTGTTATTATACATATTTTTTTTTCATTTTTCTTTCTTCTCTTAAATTAGATTGATATGTACATCACTCCTAAGTACTCATGAAGTTAAATTCAGAAATGTTGACTAAACTGGACATTTAGATTTTTTTTTTTTAATTTCAAGGGTGTATTTCCACAATATTCACAGCATTTATTATTACTTCTTATGTAACTAGAGAAGGCAATGGCACCCCACTCCAGTACTCTTGCCTGGAAAATACCATGAACAGAGGAGCCTGGTGCACTACAGTCCATGGGGTCACCACTTTTGTTTAAAACATACAAGCTTATAATATAAATTTTACTTACATACCTTGGAAGATCCATGAGGGCCGGATTTGGTGCTGTTTCTGTTTCAATCATCCATGGAGCCTACAATAAAAAATCAAAAGGAAATCTGTGATCTACAAAACTGAGTAAGAATGGAAGTTTTGTGAGACAAAGTGTACACTGTCGAGCCTGTGGAGAAGCTGTAGTGCATTTGCTCCAATTAAGCCAGGGAAAATTAAAAGCACCTGGAGTTCAATCATGTTGCCATCACTTCTATGCTCCAACAAGTTTTTTTTTTTTTGTCTTTTTGGTGAGACTAGAGTTTAGAAAATATTATACTTATTAAATTATTTATGAATATCAGAAGGTGAAGCATATTCACTAAAATAATAGTAAGAATAAACATAGCTCTCAAACTAGTGCAGCAAAGAGAGGGAGGAAACAAAATCAAATTTGCAACAATAATGTGTAAGTAAAGAAAAAGGACAAAAACTTAACAAATTATAGATAATGAGAAAATAAGTCAAAAGGTGGCTAAAAAAAACACACCAAATATCAATAATACAAACCCACTCAAAAAGTAACAAAACATTCCATTTAAAAGATAGTGGATTTTCATTTTGGATGTCAAAATATCCATGTATAACGGATGCCTGGATTTCAAAAAGCACTGAAACTTAGGTCACACAATATAAAAACAATTTTTGTGCAAGTCAATCAATAACTAGACTTTTTATGGTAATCATTTTGCAAAATATACAACAATAATTAAGCTGTACACTTAAAACTAGTATAAAGTTATATATCAACTATATTTCAATAAAAATCACAACTCTAACCGAATTGGAAAGTGTATGAAAACGACTATTATGGTTTGAACTGTGTTAGCCCAGAATTTCGGAGAAGACAATGGCACCCCACTCCAGTACTCTTGCCTGGAGAGTCCCATGAATGGAGGAGCCTGGTAGGCTGCAGTCCATGGGGTCGCAAAGAGTCGGACACCACTGAACGACTTCACTTTCACTTTTCACTTTCATGCATTGGAGAAGGAAATGGCAACCCACTCCAGTGTTCTTGCCTGTAGAATCCCAGGGACTGGGGAGCCTGGTGGGCTGCCGTCTATGGGGTCGCACAGAATAGGACACGACTGAAGCGACTTAGCAGCTTAGCAGCAGCAGCCCAGAATTCATATGCTAAAGACCTACCCTCAAGAAACTCAGAATGTGACCTTGTTTGAAAATAGGTTCCTCTCAGGTGTAATTAATAAAGTGAAGTCGTGCAATAGGCTGGGATCCAATTCAAAATGACTGAAAATTTAGAGACCATAACGTGAATATGAAGGCAGAAATCTATAAGCCAAGGGATTCTAGATTGCCTGAAAACCACCCAAAGCTAGGAGAGATTTAACAGATTATATAATCAAACCCTAGATTCAAGATTATTTTTTATACACTGAGAAAAAAATAACACCCAAGCTACCTTTTATATTCATATAGATTGCTTTAAACCATAAAATAGTAGACATATTTTTAAAAAGGTAAAATTTTAAAAGTATATATCTGAATTCCTAATCATTATGGTATGGCAGGAGAGCATCCAATGGTAGATCATAATAAAATGAAAAATAAGTAAGCAAGTCAATTGAAAAGCCAAAACAATAAATAACATTAAAATACTTGTTTTGGTAAAAACCAATGTATTTCCAATAAGCTGTGTGTATATTACTTGCATGCATGCTCAGTTGTGTCTGACTTTTTGCGACCCCATGACTGTAGCCCACCTTCTCCTCTGTCCATGGAATTTTCCAGGCAAGAATACTGGAATGGTTGCCTTTTCCTAATCCAGAGGATCTTTCCAACCCAGGGATAGAACTCACATCTTTTGCATCTCCTGCATTGACAGGCAGATTGTTTACCACAGCGCCACCTGGGAAGTGCGTGCGTGCATGCGAGCGTGCATGCATGCATGGGTGTGTGTATACCTGTGTGTGTTAAGATGAAATTTAGAGAGGCGGTCCTAAGATGGTGGAGGAATAGGATGGGGAGGTCACTTTCTCCCCCACAAATTCATCAAAAGATCATTTGAATGCTGAGCAACTTCCACAAAACAACTTCTGAATGCTGGCAGAGGCCACCAGGCACCCAGAAAGGCAGCCCATGCTCTTCAAAAGGAGGTAGGACAAGATACAAAAAGACAAAAAGAGACAAGAGTTAGGGACGGAGACCTGTCCCGGGGAGGGAGTCAAGGAGGAGAAGATTCCAAACACCAGGAAATCCTCTCACTGGTGGGTCTGTGGAGAGTTTTGGAATCTCAGAGGGCAACATAACCAGGAGGAAAAAAAAAAAAAAAAAACCCATAGAATACGCGCCTAACCACAACTCCCAGCAGAGAAGTAGCCTAGGCGCTCATGTTCACCACCAGCCAGTGGGGGCTGGGCAGGGAGGCACAGGTTGCATTAGCAACCCAAACGGTAGGATAGCCAGAGAGAGGGGGGAAAAAGAGAGAGAGAGGAAAAAAAAAACTTTCCCGCAAAAAACTCTAGCCTAAGGCACAGCCTGGCCTGCTAACAGAACAAAGGACTGAGCAATCACCAGAGGAGAGTTAGCTGGCTACAAACCGGTCCCTCCCCCCACCGGTGGCAGAGCCGCAGGCGGGCGACAGCCAGAGCCGGAAGGTAAGGGGCCATTTTGGCCCCAGAGAGGGCATCCTCCAACCAAACTGTGAGCAAGCTCCCAGTTGCTAACCAAGTATTCCTGGGATCCTGGACAGTTGATATCTGCCAGGAGGGTCACAGGCAGAGATCAGCTCAGAGGAGACACATGGCACACCAGAGACGGTGCTCTTGCGGAGCACCCAGGAAACCAAGTGGCTGGGACTGGGGAAGTGATTAAGATGCACAGACCACCTGAGACAGTACGCTTGCCAACACCTGGTCGCCTGAACAGCTTAGACCTGGGAAGTACATGAAGCCCGGTGCCTGCTTTGGACAGTTCCCCTGCAGAGCAACCTGGAGCCTGAGTAGTGTAGACCCGGAAAGCACACACTCCATGAGCTGGGGCAAATCCAGTGTGGTCCATACGCTGCAAGCACTCCCCACACATGCCAGTGACATTTGTTTGCACTGTTCCTCTCTCCCCACAGCACAACTGAACAAGTGAGCCTAAATAAGTGACAACCTTTGCCCCCTTGTGTCAGGGCAGAAATTAAGACACTGAAGAGACTTGCAAACAGAGGAAACAAAGAAGAGGGAACCGCTTTGGAAGTGACAGGTGCAACAGATTAAAACCCAGTAGTTAGCATTGACTAAACATTGGAAGGAGCCTATAGACCTTGAGAAGAAGTATAAGCTGGAACAAGGAACTATCTGAAACTGAACTGACCCCACACTACCCTCAATAGCTCCAGAGAAATTCCTAGATATATTTTACTATTATCATTTTTTATTTTTTTAAGTTCTCTATTACTCCTTTAATTTTTATTTTTAAAACCTACTATTATCTTGCAAAAAAAAGACCCTATTTTTAAAGCAAATATCATATATATATTTTATAATTTTTGTTATTTCGTTTTGTATTTTTAATATTGTATTTTTGAGAGTCAAACCTCTACTCTAGATTTTTAATCTTTGCTTTTTGGTATTTGTTATCAATTTTGTACCTTTAAGAATCTAATCTTCAATACCCATTTTTACTTAGCGGTGTGATTACTGGCTTGAATGCTCTCTCCCCTTTTGACTCTCCTTTTTCTCCCCAGGTCACCTCTATCTCTTCCCTCCCCCTTCTCTTCTCTTCTCTATCCTCTCTCTCTCTCTCTCTCCTCTCCTCTCCTCTCTCTGGCCTCTCCTCTCCTCTCCACTCCTCTTCAACTCTGAATCTCTTTGGGTGTTCTGGGCTGTAGAGAACACTTAGGGAACTGATTACTGGCTAGATTGGTCTCTCCCCTTTTGATTCCCCCTCTTCTCCTCCTCGGAGAAGGCAATGACACCCCACTCCAGTATTCTTGCCTGGAAAATCCCATGGATGGAGGAGTCTGGTGGGCTACAGTCCATGGGGTCGCTGAGAGTTGGACACGACTGAGCGACTTCACTTTAACTTCTCCTCCTGGTCACCTCTATCTCCCTCCTCTCTCTTCTCTTCTCCATGTAACTCTGTGTCCCTCACTGTGGAGAATCTTTTCACCATTAACCTAGATGTTTTATCATCAGTGCTGTATAGACAGAAAAGTCTTGAGGCTACTGTAAGAATAAGACTGAAAGCTAGAGGCTGGAGGTTTAAATCCAAAACTTGAGAACACCAGAAAACTCCTGACTCCAGGGAACATTAATTGGCAAGAGCTTCAGGCTCTAGTACAAAGCTAAAGTCATCAAGACAGTATGGTACTGGCACAAAGACAGAAATACAGATCAGTGGAACACAATAGAAAGCCCAGAGATAAACCCACGCACCTATGGACACCTTATTTTTGACAAAGGAGGCAAGAATATACAATAGAGAAAAGACAATCTCTTTAACAAGTGGTGCTGGGAAAACTGGTCAACCACTTGTAAAAGAATGAAACTAGAATGCTTTCTAACACCATACACAAAAGTAAAATAAAATGGATTAAAGATCTAAATGTAAGACCAGAAACTATAAAACTCCTAGAGAAAAACATAGGCAAAACACCCTAACATAAATCACAGCAGGATCCTCTATGACCCACCTCCCAGAGTAATGGAAATAAAAGCAAAAATAAACAAATGAGACCTAATTAAACATAAAGCTTTTGCACAACGAAGGAAACTATAAGCAAGGTGAAAAGACAGCCTTCAGAATGGGAGAAAATAATAGCAAACCAAGCAACCGACAAAGAATTAATCTCAAAAATATATAAGCAGTTCATGCAGCTCAACTCCAAAAAAAAAAAAATAAATGACCCAATCAAAAAATGGGCCAAATAACTAAGCAGACATTTCTTCTTTGAAGACATACAGATGGTTAACAAACATGAAAAGATGTTCAACATCACTTATTATCAGAGAAACGCAAATCAAAACCACAATGAGGTGCCACCTCATGCCAGTCAGAATCGCTGTTCACAAAAAGTCTATAAACAATAAATGCTGGAGAGGGTGTGGAGAAAACGGAACCCTCTTACACTGTTGGTGGGAATGCAAACTAGTACAGCCACTATGGAGAACAGTGTGGAGGTTCCTTAAAAAACTGGAAATAGAACTGCCTTATGACCCAGCAATCCCACTGCTGGGCATACACACCAAGGAAACCAGAATTGAAAGAGACACTTGTACCCCAACGTTCATCGCAGCACTGTTTATAATAGCCAGGACATGGAAGCAATCTAGATGTCCATCAGCAGACGAATGGATAAGAAAGCTGTGGTACATATACACAATGAAATATTACTGAGCTATTTAAAATAATGCTTTTGAATCAGCACTATGAGGTGGATGAAACTGGAGCCTATTATACAGAGCGAAGTAAGTCAGAAAGAAAAACAACAATACAGTATATTAACATATATATGGAATTTAGAAAGATGGTAACCATAACCCTGTGTACAAGACAGCCAAAGAGACACAGATGTAAAGAACAGACTTTTGGACTCTGTGGGAGAAGGTGAGGGTGGGATGATTTGAGAGAATAGCATTGAAACATGTATATTACCATATGTGAAACAGGTCGCCAGTCCAGGTTTGATGCATGAGACAGGGTGCTCAGGGCCAGTGCCCTGGGATGACCCTGAGGGATGGGATGGGGAGGGAGGTGGGAGGGGGTTCAGGATGGGGAACACATGTATACCCATGGCTGATTCATGTCAGTGTATGGGAAATCCACTACAATACTGTAAAGTAATTAGCCTCCAATTAAAATAAATTAATTTTTAAAAGTTAAAAATATATATATTTTAAGCATAAACAAAGGGTTTTGACAGATGCATATACCCATGAAACTACTACCTCAGTTAAGATGTAAAGCATTGATATCATCCAAAAAGTTTCTTTTTACTGCTTTGCAGTCTTCCCCGTGGGTACTACCCCTTTCCCTAGGCAACCACTAGATCTGTTGTCACCATGGATTAGTTTTAACTGTCCCTGAGTTTCATTTCAAAGAAATTGTATAGAATGTATGTTTCTCTTGTATTCATCTTCTGTTACTCAGTATAATGTTTTTGAAGTTTTAAACTTAATATGCTGTTACACATATAAAAAAAAAAGATGAAATTTAGATAAAGTCATGAGTTTTCTGTAAATCTTCCAGTTAATATTTTGGTAGTAATGATTTTAGAATACAGTCAATATGATTTTTTGCCTTTAGTCTGGAGAAGTGTAAAGTAATCATTAAATACAGATTCTTTTTTCCACATTTCTAAGATGATTACTCAGCTGTGTTAATAAGAAATGATTAGAGTTCCAAGTCCCTATTATTTCTAAAGTCGCACTCAATACAGCTAATCTTGATATATTCCACAGTGATTTTAAACTAATCAAATTCATTTGCAGAAGCAGAATTAATTTCATAGGTGAATAAACTGAGGATTTCCAGTCTAAGACTTTCTATATCAGTAAGAAGAAACAGGAAACACTTGTCTATTTGAAAGAAGCATTGACACCTATGATGCTTGGAATTAGATTCTATGACATGTAAGAACAATGGATCCAGAAAACGTTTATGAAACTTTTATTGCAACATGTTTTCACCTTGTCGGTTTAAATTTTTAATGCACACTGACATCAACCACTTGCTCTATTGTATACATACCTCATAATCTCTTTTCTCCTACATGAAAATATGTTTATCTACCCTCAACTCTTTTTTCTTTTTGTTCACTTGGAGGCTTTCTTGGTGGACAAAATAATTACCATAACTTTTAGAAGATCTTTTTTGGCATTCTTTTTTTTTTCTATCATATTTTAATTATTTTTCCTATTTCAATAATGTATATATTTACTAATACACTTCATATTTTTACTGTTTCAGATAGTTATCCTGAAATTATATCATTGTATTTCATTGTTAAAGTTTTATTTTTAAAAAATACATCCTTAGTAATACATCTTGAGAATCTATAATCCATAACATTAATATGATTTAAAAATTGCTTATAAAACCTTTATAAGGGGGTATGGGCTTTTTAAAATGGCTAATTCTTGCTCCTACAATTTTTAAAATTACTCTTATTGTACCAATTTATTAGAGTATGTTTATCATCACTGCTTTGGCATATAACTATTTATTTTAACTTCATAAGCATTCTCAGATTTATAGATATTATCTTATTGTTGTTCTTTGATATTTCTTTTAATGTCATTTAAAAATATTTTCGCATTTCTCCATTTTATATCTTTGATGTTGCCTTCACTCAAAGTTTTAAATATACACTATATCATCTTGCAGGCGAAGTAAGAGATGCGAGTTGGATCCCCGGGTCAGAAAGATGCCCTGGAGGAGGGAATGCCAATCCACTTCAGTATTCTTGCCTAGAGAAACCTTGTGGACAGAAGAGCCTGGCGGACTGGGATCCATAGAGTTGCAAAGAGTCGGACATGACTGAAGCTATTTAGCATGCATACGTATCATATTGCTTACGTTAAACTCCTATTCCTACAACAGTAGATAGCACTATCTTTTGATTTTGCTTTAAAATAAGATTTTGACTTTTAGTTTACATTAATTTTGTCAAAATAATTACGAATGTGTTTGTATATGTCCGGTTATATGTAATTGTTTTTTTCTCCCATTGGAATGAAAGCTGTATGAAGATAATGCACATCTTTGTTGTATTTGTTAGTAAACCTATGATACCTGAGGCAATGTCTGGCATTGTGTATTTAATAATGAATGACTGTGGTTTTATAAAACCTGTCTCTTAATATTGATACATTGAACCTATTAATCATGTTTCAAAACCTGTTCTTGGCAGGTCCCCATACATTTTGCAAAAGCCTCTCTCATTAATATATTTTAACATTAAAGAATTATACAATTTTCTGTGGTACTTTATAGCATGGTTTGTCATATTTTCTTCCTTGAAAGTTTAATTTCAGAAAGACTGATAATGACTTGTGAGGTAGAGTTTATTAATGATATTACTCTCAGCAGTTTTCCCACCAATGGTGTTTTTTGATGTAGTTAAAGCATTTAACCCAATTTCTTACTTTAATCTGTCTGCTATGTTGTGCACCAAGTCTTAAGATAAATGGTTCTGCCTGAAGAAAATACCGACCCAACAGTCACTGTTTACATTTCTCTTTCTCTATAGTTGGCAGCAATTATATCTTACATGATAATTATGGTGAAGCATTCCTGACATCACAGTAACTTTTCATAATCTGCTCTTACAAATAGTAAATGATTCCTCTGACAGCATATTTCAGTGTGATTCCTTTACCCTGTTATATATAGTGAGAAAATAAACTACTTATATCCAAATCAAATTTGAAAACTGTCCTCCATATCTTATAATTTTTATAGTTTCTTATTTTATGAAAATGCTTATTTGGCATCATCAAATTTCCTGACATTTACCACTCCTTTTTTTTTTTTTTTTTTTCTAAAGAAGGCTATCTAATAACCATTTCACTAAAAGTGTGTGCCCCAAAACAGTAGCATTGGCATCACCTGGGAACTTGATGAAAAATTTTGGCTTCCAAAATTCGACAGACAAGTCGAATCTGAAATTCTAGGAGTGAGGTCCCACAATCTTAGTTTTATTAAGCTTTCCAGGGGATTTTGGTAAAAAAAAAAATGAGGTTTAAGAAACATTGCTCTAAGATGGTGTCCCCCATTTTCCTGATGTAATTCATAGACATAATATTTGTTGCGTGAGAAGTTAGACATCAGCATTAAATGTCAAAGAGTTTGAAAGAATGCCAGAACACAGTTATACTAATGAAATTATCTCTCAGGCATCATATCCTTATCCATCTTGAATTGGGTTGCTCAAAAACAAACCCTGAGAAAGAGATCGATGTGCATGCGGTTCAGTTACAGCACATCCTGAGAAACAAACCCTGTGGAAGCAAGAATCAGTAAGGGAGAAATCAAACTACACAGAGGCCACACGTGTGTCCACAGATGGTGCTGTCAGTGCTCTGGAGATGGGATGGGCCTTTCAGAAGTATATTAATTAGAAGAAAGAAGCTAATTCTTTCAACATTCTCCCCTGCAGTCACTGAAAGCCAGTTCTCCTCTGGGAGAACCAAAATATTGATAATGCAGCTTCCTTCATCTGATTTCTGGAAAAGGATTCAGCAATAAGCTATGCAGGCATTCTCAGAGATTTGCTCAGGGAATCATAATGTCTGTGGAACACATCTCATTTCCTAAGTTGTTATAAAGATGTATTTTTCTTTCTACAAGCTGTTTTTTTTTTTGTTTGTTTTATTTTCATATTTGTTCTTTCCCAACTCAATCTTCAGCATGAAATGTAAGAGAAAACATATTTAGACGAGCAAATGGTGGGCAAATCAAAACTTTTATAAAGTGATTGCAATGTTTATAATGTATATTAAGTTCCAGTCAGTTCCAGTTATTTATACACAAAAGTGCTTATAGCTTTTAATCAAAAATAATATAAAATAGGGGTTGAAATAAAAACTATTGGTTAAAATTAACAGCACTATGAACAAATATTTATAAAAGGGTTATTGACAGATCTCCATTCATAAAAAGATGCTTCTGATAGATATCACAGATTGTAGCACTGAATTAAAGTGTTACTTGCTCAGTCATGTCCCACTCTGCAACCCCATGAACTGATGCTTGCCAAGCTCCTCTCTCCATGAGATTCTCAGGCAAGAATACTGCAGTGGGTTATTATTTCCTTCTCCAGGGAATCTTCCCAATCCAGGGATTGAATCTGAGTCTCCTGCATTGCAGGCAGATTCTTTACAGTCTGAGTCATTAGGTAAGCCACTGAATAACTGGATCAAAAACAAATAAAATAAAAATAGAAACGATGATCAAGTTGAGAGGCAAATCTTGTCCAGGAACTATTAGGAAAGTGGAAAACTTGTTACGTATCTATTTTACTCCTTAGAAATGGAGCATTAAGTGACAACCAATATTACATTTTGAAAAACAGACTGAGTCAGTACTTTAGTTTGCTAATGATATCTCCAATTGCATTTGAGATCTCTGCTAAAACTTTAGTTTTTCATGTTCTCTACCTTTTCTTAAATAGTTTTATTTTGGATATTTTAATAAAGGATTTTTTAAAAGAATTTCTGGTTTCCAGGGACATCACTGGTGGTCCAGTGGCCAAGACTTCATGTTCCCAGTGCAGAGAAGAATGCATTGATCTCTGGTCAGGAAAATAGATCCCACTGGCCACAACTAAGTGTTTGCATGCTGCAACTAAAGACCCTCCGTGCTGGAAGAGAACAAAATGGTGGAGGAGAAGGAAGATGTAGAATACCTTTCTCTTCATGGATACATCAGGAATACACCTTCAGACACAAAGCGCATGGACAATACGAGCTGAGAATGGAGAGAGTACTTGACCAATGGAAAAGAATATATAGAACCACACAAAACTCAGTAGGACAGAGGAACTAGGGGAGGAAATAGGAGTGTTAGTAGGACTGGACCTGCCCTCCGTGGGTTGGGGAACTGAAGCAGCAATCCCATCCCCACATTGGGGCAACTGTCTGAGTCAGAGGGGAAAGATCTAAGGCTGAGATTGAAACAGCCGATCTGTGGCAGCCCAATGGAATGAGAATCAGACAGTCCTTGCCAGCCAGGGACACAGGGCCCCAGAAGGTGCAGCAGCTGGGAGCTGGAGTTTAGGGATTGTGGAGCAATCCCAGGGTGATGGTTGCTATTGACTGTGAAGATACAGATCAAAGGCCCATGAGGGAGGAGATTGTGGTGGGAAAAGCCTGTGAAGGAAAGCCAGGAAGCCATGGAAGCAAGGTGATACTGCTGGGGCACATAGCGGGTGGAGTCATCACCATAGCCCATCTCTCCCCACATGGCAGCATCAGCAGGTGAACAATAGACTGGCCTATAAAGTGCCTGACGCCAAACTACAGAATAGGACCCCACACAGGGTGCTCCTTTAAGTGCCTAATGCACTAATCTACAAAGTAGGACCCCAGCCAGAGAGGTCCCTCTATATGCCTCACTAACCTAACAACAGAGAAGGACCCCAGGCAAGAGACCCCTCTAAGTGCCCGAATGGGTGGAGCTACAGAGAAAGACTGGCCAAAGAGGCCTTCTGATCACCAACTACAAGAGGCTCAAAAAAAGACTCTGATAGGGCCATAATCCTGTGGTGGAGGCAGTCCGTGTCCCTGTGCACTTGGCACCCCCAGGGTCCCTGCAAGCCAAGCAGCTGTGCCACCTTCACACTCAACCCTCACTGGGTCAGAGCTGCCACAGACAAAAGAAAGTCTTGCATCTATGCATGCAGGGTTGCTTCATTTATATCCAATTCTTGGTGACCCTGTACTGTGGCCTGCCAGGCTTCTCTGTCAGGGGGATCTCCATGTAAGAATACTGGAGCGCATTGGCCAATAATGGCTGCCATATCCTTCTAGAGCACTATGTTTCCTGCTTCCCTAGCTGCCAACTGCCCTTAATACCTGGTGCTTCCAGAGCCCCTGCGACCCAAGCAGCTGCACCACCTCTACACCTGGCCCTCACTGGGGCAGACCCAAGTCCTCTAGGGCAGCCTCAGGAGCAAATCCCAAGGGACGGCCCACATGCAGAGGTGGGGGAAACACACACACACACACACACACAAAATAGAAACCCAGGGGCAGTGTGGCTAAGGAAGAAGACCCAATACAATATATTCCCACCAGGTTTACAAACTTCAGATTAAATCCACACAACCAACTAGGCAGACTCTGCATCTATGGAATATATAAAAATATATTGAGAGTGCCAACAAAAGTAAATGCATTAGTTTTGATAGCTGTGGACATTGGAGGCAAGGACAAACAGGAGTAGGATGAGATTAGAATCTGAGCTGCATGGCCAGAGACCAGCACAGTATTAGAGTACATCATAGGGAGGTAAGGTGGACTGTGACTCTCAGAGAGGGAAAGGACTCTGACAGAGTGACTTGAGAAACACATTTATTATTCTTATGTTTTGACTTGTTCTGTACATTCTTTTGGATATTTTTTTCTTTTTTTCTCCTTTTTTTTAAATCCCCTCTGTGGTAGTTGTCAATTTTATTGGCACCATGAAATCTAATTGAGGTTTTGATTTTTTTTTTTTTTTTTTTAAGTCATACCATTTATTGTTGTTGTAAATCTCTGCCTCTACATTGGCATTTGCAGTTCTGTAGAATTTTCCTTTTTAAAAAACTTTTGTTGTTTTTTTAATTTCTTCTTCCTGCTTTTTAAAAATTTTCTCTTTTTAAAATTTCTTTAAATCTATTATTATTTTTCCTATATTTATGTATTTATTTGCTTCTCCTCCTGTTCTTTTCCCCTTGCAGTTAATCTTTAATGTATATAAAACTTCTTTGTTTGTATGTTAGTCACTCAGTATTGTCCAACTCTTTGCAGTCCCATGGACTGTAGCCTGTAAGGCTGCTCAGTCCATGGGATTCTTCAGGCAAGAATACTAGAATGGGTTGCCATTTCGTTCTCCAGGGGATCTTCCCAATTCAGGGATCAAACCCACGTCTCCCGCATTGCAGGCAGATACTTTACAATCTGAGCCACCAGGGAAGCCCAAATCTTCTTTATCTACCTCTATTTAACTTTACATATCTATTCTTTCTTTCTTTTCTTTTTTTCCTTTCCTCTCAACATATTTCTTAGTTTTGTTTTCATTGCTATATTCCCCACTTGGTATCTTATTTTACTTTTGTTTTCCAGTTAGTGCTTTATTTAGTTTTGTTCTTAACTGGTAGATATAATTTTTGGTTTCAGTTGTTCTCTGGGTCAATCTATTGTACTTTATTTTTGTTGGACTGTTTTGACTTAGCTTATAAGTGTATGTGTATATGTGGATATTCCATTATTTTAATTATTATTTGCCTGATTTTGTAACTGCCATTTGTCTCAGGTTCATCTTCGATTACTCATTTTGGATTTTTGTTTTAATCTCACTTAATACCAAGTCTCACTTAACAAACAACCTGTGGAATCTTCATTCCTGAACAGAGATCAAGCCCTGAGCCTTTGAAGTGGGAGTACTAACTCCAAGACCCAAGACTACAAGAGAACTAACCCTAGGGAATATCATATAGTGAGAACTCACACACAGGAAACCACTTGAATACAAGACCCAGCATCACACAACCATCATCCTGTCCAGGATGCCTCATCTAAGCAACAAACAAACAAACAACAACAACAAAAACAAACACAATCATCAGCAGAAAGGACTGCCACCTCACTCAGCCTTGCCCATCAGAGGATAAACAAACAAACAAAAAATTCATCACAGTGCTCACCTATACAAAGTTTATACAAACCACTGGACCGAACTTAGGAGGGCAGAAACCAAAAGGAAGAAAGAATTCAATGTTGAATCCTGGGAAAAGAAGACCTCAAACACAATAAATTAAAAGAATAATAATAATGAAAAGGCAGATAAATACTACACAAATGAAGAAACAAACTAGAAACACAAAAGCCCAAAGAAATGAAGAGGGAATAGGCAAAATACCTGAAAAGAAATTCAGAATAATGATAGTAAAGATGATCAAAAACCTTGAAAACATAATGGAGAAAATGCAAGAATCAATTAACAGACCTAGGAGAATTAAAGAATAAACATACAGAGACAAACAACACAATTACTGAAGTTAAATATACTCTAGAAGGAATCAAGAGCAGAATATCTGAAGCAGAAGAATGAATCAGTAAGCTGGAAGATAAAATGGTGGAAATAACTTCTGAAGATCAGAATAAAGTAAAAGGAATGAAAAGAACTGAGGATAGTCTCCAAGACCTCTGGGACAATAGGAACATATATATCCATTATTAAATAGAAATGGATTAAATGCTCCAACCAAAAGACACAGACTGGCTGAATGGATATAAAAACAAAACCCATATATATGCTATTTATAAGACACCCGCTTCAGACCTAAAGACACATATAGGCTGAAAGTGAGAGGGTGGAAAAATATAGTCCATGTAAATGGGAACCAAAAGAAAGTTGGAGTAGCAATCTTCATATCAGACAAAATAGACCTAAATATAAAGAATATTACAAGAGATAAGGACACTACATAATGATCAAGGGGTCAATCCAAGAGGAAGACATAACAATTGCAATATCTATGCACCCAACATAGGAGCCTCAATACATAAGACAAACATTAACAGAAATAAAAAGAGAAATTGACAGTAACATAATAATGCTGCTAAGTCACTTCAGTCGTGTCCGACTCTATGTGACCCCAGAAACGGCAGCCCACCAGGCTTCCCCATCCCTGGGATTCTCCAGGCAAGAACATTGGAGTGGGTTGCCATTTCCTTTTCCAATGCATGAAAGTAAAAATAGTAGGGAACTTTAACACCCCACTCACACCAACAGACAGATCATCAAAACAGGAAATTAATAAGGAAACACAACTTTAAAATGATAAATTAGATGAGATGGATCTAACTGATATCTTCAGGACATTCCATCTAAATGCAGAAGAATACACCTTCTTCTCAAGTGCACATGGAACAGTCTTCAGGATAGACCATGTCTTGGGTCACATATCAAACCTCAGTAAATTCAAGAAAATTGAAATCATATCAAGCATCTTCTCTGACCACAACCCTATGAGACTAGATATTAATTTCAAGAAAAAATACTGTAAGAAACACAAACACATGCAGATTAAACAATATGTTGCCAAATAGCCAACAGGTTACTGAAGAAATCAAAAGGGAAATCAAAAAATTTCTAGAAACAAATGACAATGAAAACACGACAACTCAAAACTTTTGGGATGCAGCAAAAGCAGTCCTAAGAGGGAAGTTTATAGCAATACAATCCTACCTCAAGAAACAAGAAAAACATTGACTAGACACCTAAAATAAAATAAAAAAAAAACTAAAAACCCCAAAATTAGCAGAAATAAAGTATTCATAAAGAACTGAGCAGAAATAAATGAAAAAGAAATGAAAGAAACAATAGTTAAGATTAATAAAACTAAAAGCTGATTCTTTGAGAAGATAAACAAAATTGACAAACCTTTAGTCAGACTCATCAGAAAAAAAGAGAAGAATAAAATCAACTAAATTCAAAATGAAAAAGGAGAGGTTATAACAAATAATGCAGAACTTCAAAGGATTTTAAGAGACTATTATGAACACCTATATGGCAATAAAATGAATAACCTGGAAGAAATGGATAGATTCTTAGAAAAGTTCAATCTTCCAAGACTGAACCAGGAAGAAATAGAAATTATAAACAACCTGATTACAAGTACTGAAATTGAAGCTGTGATCAAAAATCTCCCAAAAAACAAAAGGCCAGGACCAGATGGCTTCATAGGAGAATTGTATCAAACATTTAAAGAAGAGCTAATGCCTATCCTTCTAAAACTCTTTCAAAAAATTGCAGAGGAAGGAACACTTCCAAATTCATTCTTCAAAGCCACCATCAGCCTGATATCAAAACCACACAAAGACAACACAAACAAATAAAACTAGAGGTCAATATCACTGATGAACATAGATGCAAAAATCCTTAACAAAATTTTAGCAAACAGAAATCAACAACACATCAAAAAGCTCTTACACCATGATCAAGTTGGGTTTATTCCAGGCATACAAGGATTCTTCAATATATGCAAATTAATCGGTGTGATACACCATATTAACAAATTGCAAGATAAAAACTAATAGATGCAGAAAAAGCCTTTGACAAAATTCAGCACCCATTTATGATTTAAACTCTTCAAAAAGTGGGCATAGAAGGAACCTACATCAACATAGTAAAGGTCATATATGATAAGCCTACAGAAAATATTATTCTTAGTGGTAAAAAACTGAAAGAATTCCCCCTAAGATCAGGAACAAGTAAGGCTGTCCACTTTCACCACTATTATTCAACATGGTTTTGGAAGTCCTATCTATAGCAATCAGAGAAGAAAAGAAAGAAAAGCAATCCAGATTGGAAAAGAAGAAGTTAAGCTCTCACTGCTTGCAGATGACATGATACTGTACATAGAAAACCCTAAAGATAGTATCAGAAAATTACAGAACTAATCAGGGAATTTGACAAAGGTGCAGGGTACATAATCAATACACAGAAATCACTTGCATTTCTATATACTAACAACAAAAAAACAGAAAGAGAAATTAAGGCATCAATATCATTCACCATTGCAACAAAAAGAATTAAATATCTAGGAATAAACTTATCTAAGGAGACAAAAGAAATGTGCACAGAAAATTAGAAGACACTGATGAAAGAAATCAAAGATGACATAAACAGATGGAGTGATATTCCATGATTCTGGGTAGGAAGAATCAATATTTTGAAAATAACTATACTACCAAATTCAATCTACAGATTTAATGTGATTCCTATCAAATTACCAATGGCGTTTTTCACAGAACTAGAACAAAAAATTTCACAATTCATATGGAAACAAAAAAGACCTCGAATAGCCAAAGCAGTCTTGAGAAAGAGGAAGTTAGTACTTCATTTCCTTGTTTCTTTATTTAATTATCCAAATTTTTATTATGCTATGATTTGAAACTTGCAGAAAAGTTTTAAGAGCAGTATAATGAAACCTCATTACCACAGATTAACAATTGTTCACATCCTTTTGCCTGACCTGCTTCTCTATTTCTGTCTTCATCTCAGCAAAAAAACATCTGCATGCACAAATGTATACTTGTTCACATAAGTACACAGACATACAAACACCCACAGAGCACTAACATTACTTCCATAAAAATAAATTTCAGTTACCAAGTTTTATTTATATAATACCAGGCCCAACACAGAGAAGGCAATGGCACCCCACTCCAATACTCTTGCTTGGAAAACCCCATGGACGGAGGAGCCTGGTAGGCTGCAGTCCATGGGGTCGCTGAGTCAGATACGACTGAGCGACTTCACTTTCACTTTTCACTTTCATGCACTGGAGAAGGAAATGGCAACCCACTCCAGTGTTCTTGCCTGGGGAATCTCAGGGACATGGGAGCCTGGTGGGCTGCCGTCTATGGGGTCACACAGAGTCAGACACGACTGAAGTGACTTAGCAGCAGCAGCAGCAGGCCCAACAACAAAGTTCAGATTTCAGTTTCTGTGGTATATTACCATCTCAATGGACATGAGTCTGAGCAAGCTCCAGGAGTTGGTGACAGACAGGGAAGCCTGGCATGCTGCAGTCCATGGGGTCGCAAAAAGTTAGACATGACTGAACGACTGAACTGAATTGCAGAGTATAAACTTCAATGCTAGCTCTTCCTATAAATTACTATGCAAGTAGCACATGTTCATCATGATTAGTGACTAACCATGTCATTTCTTTCAGAGACTGTCAGTTCTCTGTCACTATATATCTGTTATTCAGTTCACTCACAAATATAAAAGTGTGTAGCAATTTCTTATCTCCCAATGATAAACCCATATGGCATCTTATAAAAATGAACTACGAAGGAGGATACTGCCCGACAAATGTGAAAGTGCAACAAACAAATGAAAAGTAATAATGCTAGAATGAAACTAAAATTGAACATAAAAGGAGTCATGGAAGAAATAGAGGCTGACCATGGAAATGTTGATTCCATCAATATTTGAGAGACAAAGTATGCAACCAGAGGAAGTTAATAAAGGAGTTAATAAAGGCAATTTTATAGCCATAAATAAATGAGGCAAACGCTTAAAGAAAAATGATGGTGTTTCAGAAGCGATGCTGGTAAAAGAACCACATTAAACAAACTCTCGGAAATTTTTTACATTATTGAAAGTGCAAAGGATAAAACATTAGAAGCCAATTCTAACTTAAGAAGCAGAATAATAATTCACTAAGGAATAAAAAGGTGCTCATATATATTGTAAATAATATGATGGAAAGGAAGCAAGCAATTTTCAAATTTCTCTTGATAAGTTTTACAGAAAAAAGTAAAATAATTTAATTGTAAATATTTCTAATATTTTTACATTTGTTGTTCAGTCACTCAGTCATGTCCTATTCTTTGTGATCCCATGGACTGCAGCACACCAGGCTTCCCTGTCTTTTACTATTTCCCAGAGTTTGCTCAAACTCATGTCCATTGAGTCTATGATGCCATCCAACCATATCAACCTCTGTTGTCCCCTTCTCCTCCTGCCCTTAATTTCACATCAGGTGGCCAAAGTATTGGAGTTTCAGCTTCAGCATCAGTCCTTCCAATGAATATTCAGAGTAGACTTCCTTGAGGACTGACTGGTTGGATCTCCTTGCTACCCAAGGGACTCTCAAGAGTCTTCTCCAGCACCACAATTTGGAAGCATCAATTCTTCGGCACTCAGCCTTCTTTATGGTCCAATTCTCACATCCATACATGACTGCTGGAAAAGCCATAGCTTTGACTATATGAACCTATGTTGACAAAGTGATGTCTCTGCTTTTTAATACGCTGGCTACGTTTGTCATAGCTTTTCTTCTAAGAAGCAAGCATCTTTTTAATTTTGTGGCTGCGGTCATTATCTGCAGTGATTTTTGGACCCAATAAAAGAAAATCTGTCACAGTTTCTACTTTTTTCCCTTCTATTTGCCATGAAGTGATGGGACCAGATGCCAGGATCTTAGTTTTTTGAATGAATGTTGTGTTTTAAGCTTTTATTCCATGTCCAGTTCTAATTGTTGCTTCTTGCCCTGCATACAGGTTTCTCAGGAGACAGGTGAGGGGATCTGGTACTCCCATCTCTTTAATAATTTTCCATAGTTTGTAGTGATCCACACACTCAAAGGCTTTAGTGTCAATGAAGCAGATGTTTTTCTGAGTTTCCTTACTTTTTCTATGATCTAGAGGATGTTGGCAATTTGATCTCTGGGTCCTCTGACAGTATTTTTACATTACAGAATTTAAAATATATTTTAGTTTCACTAATTTTAATTACTCTATACATTATAACAGAAAGTAAGAGAATTTTTAATGTTTTGACAAAAATCTTAAAAGTCATGGTACATTAGGAATTTTTCACAGTGACTTTGCATGATTTCAATTTGCAGTTATTATTACAGACTGGCACTAGTAGGCAAAGGGTAGGGTGCTGTTTGACGGTAGGTTGGAAACATTCCCATTTAACCCTAAATATTTCCATGTGTTTTCCCCGAAAACAAAGTCTTTGGTTCAAATATGCAATGCACATATCACAGTGCAGTTATCAAAATCAGAAAATTTAACATGATACAATTTTATTATCTAATCTACATTTTAATTTTAACCATCTCAAAGTAAATTACACAATTATACTTTTATTCCCAGTCCAAGATTCAATTTTAGTCTATGCATTGCATTTATCAATAGTTGCTATGTGTTCAATTCAGTTCAGTTCAGTTGCTCAGTTGTGTCCGACTCTTTGCGACCCCATGAATTGCAGCATGCCAGGCCTCCCTGTCCATCACCAACTCCCCGAGTTCACTCAGACTCACGTCCATCGCTATGTGCTAGTAATCTTTAATCTGAGTAAATACTCAGTCTTCATCTTCTCTGATTTTGGCAATAAGTTTTAAAAACATCCCTAGATTTGTATGTTTCTTATATTGGTTGTGGTGGTTTAGTCACTACGTCATGTCTGACTCTTGTGATGCCACAGACTGTAGCTTGCCAGGTTCCTCTGTCCATGGGATTTCCCAGGCAAGAATATTGGAGTGGGTTGCCAATTCCTTCTCCAGGGGATGATTCCAACTTAGGGATCGAATCTGGGTCTCCTCTATTGGAGGCAGATTCTTTTATACTAAATTCAGTTTATACACATTTTGGCAAATATGAAATTGTCTTTCTGAATGCAACATATCAGGAAGAAAGACATTTGATTCATTTCATTAATGGTAATGTTAATTTTAGCCATTTAATTTTAGAATTATTCTCAGGGTTTTTCCAATGTAGTGAAGTTATTTTCCCTCTTTGTTTTCAATAGATAATATTGGAGAATCCATTTTGAAATTTTGCAAATATATTGTTTCTCATTAACCTTTCATCCATATTTTTGATTATATAGTTAGCACTCTATCTTAAAAGCTTTTTCCCTCTGTTTATTACTGATATATTTATATAAATAAGGTCTAATGTTTTTTATTCAATGAGCTACATACATTCTGTCATTGTATATTCTGATATTCACATTGTCCCAGATTAAGTCAGGAGTCTTTTCAAGATGGCTTCTTGGTGCTTTATACATTTCTTTGGGCAATTCATTACTTTAGAGCAAAGGATGCTGCAGGTACCTTTTGAGATTTTCTTATCTCAGTCCTGGGATGGGCAGGTTCTTTATAAGATTTCAATATGTTCTGTAATTGTTATATATTTTACAAATATTTAGCATTTATTTTATCTACCTTACTTCTTTACTTGGTAGTGTCTTTTGAGTAACAAAAATTTAACTTTTCTTTTTTAATTTTTAATTTTTCAGAGCAGTTCTAGGTTTCAAAGTAAAACTAAGTGGAAAGTGGAGAGTTCTCACATACTCCTTATTCATTCCCCATCCCCTCACGTGAATGACCGAATGTCACTGCCCTAAAAATTATCTGTGCTCCTTCTATTCACTGCTCCCTTCTTTCCAACTAAATCCCTAGAAGTGCCTGGAAGTCATTCTTATTTTACCATCTCCATAGTTTTGCCTTTTCTGGAATGTCATATAATTGGAATCATATAGTATGTAGCCATTTTCAAATTGGCTTATTTCACTGAGCAATATGCATTTAATTCTTCTTTTTCTGGCTTGATAGCTCATTTCTTTCAGTATTGAATAATATTCCACTGTCTAGTTTATTTCTTCATTCACCTATAGCAGTATTTCTTGGTTACTTCTAAGTTATGGCAATTATAAAGCTGTTATTAGTATAAACATTCATGTATAGTTTTCTGTGTACACATAAGATTTAAACTCATTTGGGGAAAGATTGCTGGACTGTAAGTGTATGTTTAGTATTGTAAGAAGTCCCCAAACTGTCGTCCAAAGTGGTTGCGTCATTTTACATTCCCACCAAAAATGAATGCGATCTTCTGAAAATATTTGATTTTAATTATATCTAGTATATAATTTTTAATATTGCTGCTTTCCAAGTCCAGTTTCAGAAATTGTTACCTATTGTGAGGCCACTAATATATTGTTTTCCTCTTTTTATTTTTTGTTCTGTCGCTAAGTTATATCTGACTCTGTGACCCCATGAACTGCACGCCAGTCTTCTCTGTCAATCACTATTTCCCTGAGTTTGTTCAAACTCATATCCTTTAAGTCAGTGATGCCAACCGTCTCATTCTCTGTTGACCCCTTCTCCTCTTGCCCTCAATTTTTACAGCATTAAGGTCTTTTCCAATGAGTGAGCTCTTTGCATCAGTTGGCCAAAGTATTAGAGCTATAGCTTCACCATCAGTCCTTCCTATAGAAGCTGTATAATTTTAAACTCTAAATTTACATTTATGATCCTGTTCAAATTAATATTTATTTTTGCATGGTGTAAGAGAAAGCTATTTTTTTTTTCTCCTAAATTGTATCTGGGTGTTTCAGTACAATTTAAAATTTATTTAATCTCTTCACTAAACTTAATCTCTTCACTGTAAATTGTCACCTTTGTCAAAATCAATTGACCTTATATTTGCAGGTCTATTTCTGAACTCAATTCTCTTGCATTAATAATTTTTATTTATCATGAAAACAAATTACTTCAGCTTCGTGGAAAGTCTTGATGTGAAATAGTATACATCCTCCAATGTTGTGTTCACTTTGCAAGCTGCTTTCAGAAATTCTAGAACTTTTGTATTCTTTCACATAAATTTAAGAGTATTCATTCGCACAAGAAAAAACATTTTAATGATCTAAAACATTGATCATACAGGGGAGAATGGGAATCTTAAATAAATATATATGTCCAATTCATGAACATGGTATAATTTTCCATTTACCCAGAATTTTATTATTTTCTCTCAGCAATGTTTTGTAGTTTTAGGAAACTAGGAAGTAGTTTGTGAAATGTGCTCTTTAACATCATATGCTTTGTGATACTATTGTAAAAGGGATTTATATTTTTTTCATTTTAAAGTGTTTAAGTCTAGTATATGTAAATGCAACACATTTTCATATTTTGATCTTTTATCTCGAACATTTCTAAATTCACTAAGTAGTTCTAATATTTCTCCTCTAAAAACTTAGGTATTCCTATGTAAGCAATCATTTCATTTGTGAAAAGAGCTTTACTTCTTCCTTTTTAATATATGTGTCTTTATTTTCTTTTTGTAAGTGTAATGGATAACTTCTCTAGTACAGTGCTGAAAGGAAATAGTAAGAATCAATATGCTTGATTTGGTCACTAGCTTCACCATATCAAGGGCTTCCCTTGTGACTCAGACGGTAATGCATCTGTCTACAATGTGGGAGACCCAGGTTCGATCCTTGGGTCAGGAAGATCCTCTGGAGAAGGAAATGGCAACCCACTCCAGTACTCTTGCTTGGAAAATCCCATGGATGTTGGAGCCCGGTAGGGTACAGTCCATGGGGTTGCAAAGAGTCGGACACAACTGAACAACCTCACTTCACTTCTTCACCATATGAGATAACTATAGGTTTTTAACATATGCATTTTATTGGATTGAAGAATTTCATTCTCTTCCTAACTCGCTCTTGATTTTTATCAAGAATAGATGATAAACTTTGCCAAATTAATCTTCTTCTATTAAGAGAGCCATGTGATTTATATTTTATTTTACTAATATAGTAAAATACATTAAGTAATTTTTGAATGTTAATCCAAATTTGCATTCCTAAGAGAAGTAACATTTAGCCATAATATATTATCCTGTTTTTATATTGCCTAATTTATTTGCCTATACATTGTTAAGCATTTATGCTTGTGTGTATGAAGGTAATTGATATATAAATAATACAGAATGCTTTTATCTGGTATTTCTATATTGTTAATACTGATCTCAAGAAAAACAGTGTGCATTTCTTCCCTCCTTTCTTTGGATATTTTCTATATTATTTATTTTAGTAATTCACTAGACTAACTATTTGGGCCTGTAGATTTTTCTAGGAATGTTTTTGGTAATGAATTAAATTTTTTGGCCAATACAGGGTTTTCAAATATTCTATTTTATCTTAAATTCATATTTCCTAAGTTGTGAAATTTGTCATAAAGTAGTCCATATTCCTTTTACTTTCTTTCAGAATGTTATCATCTATCAATCTTAGGAGTCTATCAATTTTATTCACCTGTTAAAGGAATCCACATTTGTCTGTGTTAATTTTCCTTATCATTTGTCTACTGTCTATCTATCTCATCTATTTCTGCTCAATTTTCATTATTATATTAATTATCACATTATTATTACTTACTTAGTTGGCCTGAGACCACGAGTAGGCGTGGTACCATTGTTCAGTTGTTGTTTCACTGGAATGGAATGGTTCTGCCAAAATAGATTTTTGCCATTGCATGTATGCCTGCTAGGGTGCTTTAGTCATGTCCAACTCTTTCTGACCCTATGGACTGTAGCCCACCAGGCTTCTCTGCCCATGGGATTCTCCAGACAAGAATACTGGAGTGGGTTTCCATGCCCATCTCCAGGGGATTTTCCCAACCCAGGGATTGAACCCACATCTCATATCTCCTACAGTCAGGTTCTTTACCACTAGCACCACCTGGGAAGCCCTTTCTATCATCTGACTAACATTTTTCCTAATCATATTACTAGAGTATAAAGCCTTTCTCAAAGATTTTTTTTTTCTTAATCATTTTGGTCTGTCATTTGTCATTTTGGGGATTCAGGTTTCTGCCGAGTTTTATTTGTTATATATAAAAAGGACACTCAAGGAATTCACTGCCATCTCTTTGTGAAGTCCTAAGATCCCTACCCTATCTAGGTTTCTCTTTCCAACTTTCAGAGGCTTCCTTTGCTTGCATTTGTGTTATGTCTAGGCATTTATGATTATATGAGGAAGAAATGGAGCTACTTCACCACCAGTCACCTAGCTTCTTTGTATTTCCAAATTAATTCCAGTGTTCTATTATAAAAGTTATCAAAAACAAAGCAAAATGAAAGAATTTATTTTATTTTATTTTTTGATCTTATTCCTTCCTTCTGGATTTATTTTTTTTTTTTTTTAATTTTATTTTACTTTTAAACTTTACATAATTGTATTAGTTCTGCCAAATATAAAAATGAATCCGCCACAGGTATACATGTGTTCCCCATCCTGAACCCTCCTCCCTCCTCCCTCCCCATACCATCCCTCTGGGTCGTCCCAGTGCACTAGCCCCAAGCATCCAGTATCGTGCATCGAACCTGGACTGGCATCTCGTTTCTTACATGATATTTTACATGTTTCAATGTGATTCTCCCAAATCTTCCCACCCTCTCCCTCTCCCACAGAGTCCATAAGACTGTTCTATACATCAGTGTCTCTTTTGCTGTCTCATACACAGGGTTATCGTTACCATCTTTCTAAATTCCATATATATGTGTTAGTATACTGTATTTATGTTTTTCCTTCTGGCTTACTTCACTCTGTATAATAGGCTCCAGTTTCACCCACCTCATTAGAACTGATTCAAATGTATTCTTTTTAATTGCTGAGTAATACTCCATTGTGTATATGTACCACAGCTTTCTTATCCATTCATCTGCTGATGGACATCTAGGTTGCTTCCATGTCCTGGCTATTATAAACAGTGCTGCGGTGAACATTGGGGTACACGTGTCTCTTTCCCTTCTGGTTTCCTCAGTGTGTATGCCCAGCAGTGGGATTGCTGGATCATAAGGCAGTTCTATTTCCAGTTTTTTAAGGAATCTCCACACTGTTCTCCATAGTGGCTGTACTAGTTTGCATTCCCACCAACAGTGTAAGAGGCTTCCCTTTTCTCCACACCTTCTCCAGCATTTATTATTTGTAGACTTTTGGATCACAGCCATTCTGACTGGTGTGAAATGCTACCTCATAGTGGTTTTGATTTGCATTTCTCTGATAATGAGTGATGTTGAGCATCTTTTCATGTGTTTGTTAGCCATCTGTATGTCTTCTTTGGAGAAATGTCTATTTAGTTCTTTGGCCCATTTTTTGATTGGGTCGTTTATTTTTCTGGAGTTGAGCTGTAGGAGTTGCTTGTATATTTTTGAGATTAGTTGTTTGTCAGTTGCTTCACTTGCTATTATTTTCTCCCATTCTGAGGGCTGTCTTTTCACCTTGCTAATAGTTTCTTTTGATGTGCAGAAGCTTTTAAGGTTAATTAGGTCCCCTTTGTTTATTTTTGCTTTCATTTCCAATATTCTGGGAGGTGGGTCATAGAGGATCCTGCTGTGATGTATGTCAGAGAGTGTTTTGCCTATGTTCTCCTCTAGGAGTTTTATAGTTTCTGGTCTTACGTTTAGATCTTTAATCCATTTTGAGTTTATTTTTGTGTATGGTGTTAGAAAGTGGTCGTTTCATTCTTTTACAAGTGGTTGACCAGATTTCCCAGCACCACTTGTTAAAGAGATTGTCTTTAATCCATTGTATATTCTTGCCTCCTTTGTCAAAGATAAGGTGTCCATATGTGCGTGGATTTATCTCTGGGCTTTCTATTTTATTCCATTGATCTATATTTCTGTCTTTGTGCCAGTACCATACTGTCTTGATAACTGTGGCTTTGTAGTAGAGCCTGAAGTCAGGTAGGTTGATTCCTCCAGTTCCATTCTTCTTTCTCAAGATAGCTTTGGCTATTCGAGGTTTTTTGTACTTCCATACAAATTGTGAAATTATTTGTTCTAGCTCTGTGAAGAATACCGTTGGTAGCTTGATAGGGATTGCATTGAATCTATGAATTGCTTTGGGTAGTATACTCATTTTCACTATATTTATTCTTCCAATCCATGAACATGGTATATTTCTCCATCTATTAGTGTCCTCTTTGATTTCTTTCACCAGTGTTTTATAGTTTTCTATATATAGGTCTTTAGTTTCTTTAGGTAGATATATTCCTAAGTATTTTATTCTTTCTGTTGCAATGGTGAATGGAATTGTTTCCTTAATTTCTCTTTCTGTTTTCTCATTATTAGTGTGTAGGAATGCAAGGGATTTCTGTGTGTTGATTTTATATCCTGCAACTTTACTATAGTCATTGATTATTTCTAGTAATTTTCTGGTGGAGTCTTTAGGGTTTTCTATGTAGAGGATCATGTCATCTGCAAATAGTGAGAGTTTTACTTCTTCTTTTCCAATTTGGATTCCTTTTATTTCTTTTTCTGCTCTGATTGCTGTGGCCAAAACTTCCAAAACTATGTTGAATAGTAATGGTGAAAGTGGGCACCCTTGTCTTGTTCCTGACTTTAGAGGGAATGCTTTCAGTTTTTCCCCATTGAGCATAATGTTTGCTGTGGGTTTGTCATATATAGCTTTTATTATATTGAGGTATATTCCTTCTATTCCTGCTTTCTGGAGAGTTTTTATCATAAATGGATGTTGAATTTTGTCAAAGGCTTTCTCTGCATCTATTGAGATAATCATATGGTTTTTATTTTTCAATTTGTTAATGTGGTGTATTACATTGATTGATTTGCGGATATTGAAGAATCCTTGCATCCCTGGGATAAAGCCCACTTGATCATGGTGTATGATCTTTTTAATGTGTTGTTGGATTCTGATTGCTAGAATTTTGCCCGGCGGAAAATGAAAGAATTTAGAATGAGCATTCAATCACCTTTAATAATTTTTACTAAACTTATTTTGTCACATTTTTATAATTCTTACTATTCATTTACCATTTCATGTTTTTTAATACCTTTCCAATAAATTTCAAACAACACACATATTTTAGCATAATTATCACCTCCAAAAGTTTCCTATGTCTTTTTTGAGTCAATCACCGCACTCACTCCTTTAGACGTCTAATTACTGTTCTCATTTTCTCCACCATAGATGAATCGCTTGATTTTAAAATAGGTGAGAGTGGAATCATATATTCAATTTGTTTTTATAAGACTTCTGTCACTCAGAACAAAGTTTTGAATTTCATTTTTCTGGTTTCACGTAGTGGCAGTTTCTTTCTGTCTTTATTGTATAAATATATGGCGCATACATAAATATGCAACAGGATTTTATTAATCAGTTATAGACAATGGATAATCAATTGATGTCCAGTTTTGAAATGAATTATGTTGATTTTTCCCCTTATTTTTGTTTTTTTTTTTTAATATAAGCTTTCAGTTCAGTTCAGTCACTCAGTTGTGTCCAACTCTTTGCAACCCCATGAATTGCAGCACGCCAGGCCTCCCTGTCCATCACCAACTCCCGGAGTTTACTTAAACTCATGTCCATCGAGTCGGTGATACCATCCAGCCATCTCAACCTCTGTCGTCCCCTTCTCCTCCTGCCCCCAATCCCTCCCAGCATCAGTCTTTTCCAATGAGTCAACTCTTCGCATGAGGTGGCCAAAGTATTGGAGTTTCAGCTTTAGCATCAGTCCTTCCAATGAACACCCAGGACTGATCTCCTTTAGAATGGACTGGTTTTACTTTCTATTAAATAAAATAGATTTTATTTATCTTTATAAAAGCCTGGGAGTGAAATCGCTGGCTTATGGTTTTGTTGTATTTAGTTTTATGTGTATTAAAAAAAAGCTTCCAGGACTTTTTCCAAAGTAGTTGTAATGTTTTCCAGGCTCAGCAACAAAAGTTGAGCACTTCAGTATTCCTATACACTTACCAGCATTTTATCTTTTCGTCCTTTCAGTTTTAACTTTAACTGCTATGGTGGGTATAGTAATATCTAACTGTGGTTTCAATTTATAATGTCCTAAAATTAATAAGGTTAAGAATGTTTCCTGTTTATTGGACATTAGCTGAACTCTTTGTAAACATTACTTAAACATTTTTCTTATGTGTTTATTAAAATTTTTATATTTTTATTACTGAATTGTAGATCTTTTTATATGGTTTGTGAATATTTACTTTCAACTTACAGCAAACTTATTTAATTGATGTATATTTTGATTAACAGATGTTTTTAACTACGAAACCTACTTTATCATATTTTTGTATATTTATGCATATTGCTCTTTTGACTTCTGAGAAAATCTGTATTTTAAACCTAAACGCACAAAGATATTATTCCATGTTTTATCTTAGAAATATTGGATTTTTTTTTGCACACAAAACAATAAATCATTTCAGGAATATATGACTTTGAGTACTAAAATAAACAACAAAATAAAAGAAACATCCATATATTCAATATAGGCATCAATCAACGGACCAATAATTATAAAAATCTATTATGTACCAAACAGTATGTTTGATCTATAAAAAATTTTTCAGTAAAAATTGAATTAGAAATGCATTTCCTGGCAGCAAAATTTAAAAAGTGGCAATATTTCTTTTTCAAAGAAAGAATAAATATAAGGAATGAAAGTTACAAACAGCAGTTTGCTGTTTTCCCAATAATACCTCTAGATTTTCCTTTTATCAGGGTCATTGTAGATAGTCCCCTTGAACCCTGCTAAGTTATCAATGAAGACTACAAAGTACTGACAAGTTAAATTTATTCAAATACAACTTATGATATTTTTAACACAAAAATATTATGAAATGAGAATGCTTCATTCAAGTCTATTGTTAAAATATACGTTTTCATGTATTCCTGGAAAATACTGAAATATTATAGTAGAACCAATGAAATCAAGCCATTCATTTGTGAGTAAATGGTTTATGTATAAAGCACATATTTATACATTATATGAGCTATGCAGACCATGATTTTTTCTACCTATTAGGTTATTGCTGAGTTATACTGAAATGTTCCCTGAAATTTCTGTCATTCTTCAGGATGTTGTAAACCAAAAGAAAAATTTGCCATACGAAATAGCTTCCCTCAAACATCTGCTGCCAAGAAAGTTTGTTTGGAGTTTGTGGTGATGGATGAATTTTTGACAGGTAATTGCAATTCAGATCAGATGCAGACAGATTTAGTACCTAAAAGCTTCTAGTTTATTAAAATCACCATTGATTTATTTAGCATCCCTCCTTCCCTCCAAACTGTCTTGCATTTTAACACTCTTTGGGAATTAATAATTTAGCTATGATACCTATAATTTATAGAGTTGATTGAAATATAGATTTTTCTTGATTCTGCAAACAAAATCTTAAATAGGGAAGTGCTTGAAAATTAAGCAATATTCTTGTATTGCTACAAAACAAAAAAACATGGCATTTTAACAACTGTGTCATTAAACATTTCTGATCTGTTATGCAATGCTTCATCTAACAATTGATTAAACTTTTGTGAACATATAATACAGGCATTAGACACCATTTTCTTTTTCTTAGGAGGTTTTCAGGAAAAATGACTCTGAGGTGGAGATTTACATGTGGAAACTGTATGGAGGTGGTGGGCAGTTCCCAATGGATTAACTCCTAAGGAAAGAGAAGGAAGTGAGATGGAGTGGAGGTAGGAGTTGACAGGTGATCCAGCTGCAACAAATTTGAGTGGAGCCTACAGGGAGCCCTGATCTTGCAGGGTCTACATCATTCTCTCGTCTCCCATATAGACTAGTCAATGGATGTGAGACCCCTACTCTGTGAGGAAGACATGACTTTGTATGCTGCAGCTATACAGAGAGTCACTCAACCAAGAGCCATCAATCACACAGCTACCCTGCTAATGCAGTTGCCTAAGGAAGTGCTTAGTCCTAAAAATAAACCTGGGTAGTGCTGTAACCTGGGCACTAGTATACAGTGTTAGTATCAGTATATGGAGGTCTGCAAATAAATACTATTGATTATAATAGTAAAACTAACACTCATGCACCTGTTGTATTGCATCTGAAGTCATCTCTATGGTCATGTATAATCTTTTCAGTCACATCCCATACCATTTTTCTCCAGAGATAATCAATTTTCTTTTTTTTTTTAACTTATTAATCATCTCCTATTGTCATACCAGTAGCAATTCTCTATGATGTCAATAGTTACAAAAATGATTGTGAAAGACCTGGGGCAATCTTTGGCACATGACTAAATTTTAATGAGATGTCAGCAGGAATATTATATGATACTTTTACTTAGATTCCTAAATCTGGACTGGCTTGAATGTAGACATAATGGCTTTGGTAGCTGTCTTGGACCAGGAGTATGAAGTACCAATGAAAAATACCTAGGATGTATGAATACCTAGGATGTATTATAAAATAAATAAAACACCTCCTAACAATGGAAAGCTCTGTACTAGAAGGCTTCATCGTTAAATTATGTGTGTGTGTGCGTGTGTGCGTATATGCTCAGTTGTGTTCAACTCTTTGTAAATTGATCTGTCCATGGAATTTTCAAGGCAAGAATACTGGAGTGGGTTGTCATGCTAAATTCTACCACACATTTGAAAAAGAATTAATGTCAATCTTTCTCGGACATGTCCCAAAAACTTAAGCAGAGGAAACACTTCCAAATGCGTTCTAAAAAATAAGCATTACTCTGATAGCGGGAATAAAGACCCTACAAGAAAAGAAAATTACAAGGTAGTATCACTGATAAACATTAATACAAAAATTATTTTAAAAATACTGACAAATCGAATTCATTAGCATATTTGAAGGGAAATACATTTAATAGGTGACAGTTTCCTGACGTCTTTTTCTACCCTCATTGTGGTCTTTTTCAGATGTTTATTTTCTAAGCTCTATGAACTCTGCTTTATTTCCCTTATTTTATAAGCCTTGTTTGCTTTTTTTTTTTCTCTTATTCATCCTCTTACAGTGTGGATCTGTACAGACTATTATTAATCTATATGTTGTTTGAGAACTGCCCTTGACTTAGGTTTCTGTGTAAAAATATTACAGCAGCCCATTCTCAGATGAGCTCACTTGTAGGAGGGCAGGTTGATGTCCAGTGCTCCTAACATAAACACCAGACCCGGAAGCCTTTCAACCTTGGCTTGACTGCCCCCACTTCTTGGCATGCTGATACTCTGAGTCAGTGAAATTGTGCAAAATTTCCAAAATATATGGGAATTATTAAAGTACTGAATCTATTCTATAGTGTTTATTTATCTAAAAAATAACATTATTGAAGCCTTTGTTCACCCCTTCTCAATCTTACTCTCTAGTCCCAATTCCACTTTGGAATTAACAGCCATACTGATTCATGGCTCATCATGCCTAGGTCATTTTCTATTTTATTAGGTATTTATCTATAGAATATGGGGGCATCCTTGGTGGTTCAGTGATAAAGAATCCACCACAGTGTAGGAGATGCAGGTTCAGTTCCTGTGTTGGGAAGATTCCCAGGTGAAGAAAATGGCAACCCACTCCAGTATTCTTTCCTGGGAAATCCTATCAATGGGGAGCCTAGTGGGTGACAGTCCACTGGGTGGCAAAAAGTCAAGACTAAGTTTAGAAAACAAAGATGATGGCATCTGGTCCCCTCACTTCATGGGAAATAGATGGGGAAACAGTGTCAGACTTTATTTTTCTGGGCTCCGAAATCACTGCAGATGGTGACTGCAGCCATGAAATTAAAAGACGCTGACTCCTTGGAAGGAAAGTTATGACCAACCTAGACAGCATATTCAAAAGCAGAGACATTACTTTGCCAACAAAGGTTAGGCTAATCAAGGCTATGGTTTTTCCTGTGGTCATGTATGGATGTGAGAGTTGGACTGTGAAGAAGGCTGAGTGCCGAAGAATTGATGCTTTTGAACTGTGGTGTTGGAGAAGACTCTTGAGAGTCCCTTGGACTGCAAGGAGATCCAACCAGTCCATTCTGAAGGAGATCAGCCCTGGGATTTCTTTGGAAGGAATGATGCTAAAGCTGAAACTCCAGTACTTTGGCCACCTCATGCGAAGAACTGACTCATTGGAAAAGACTCTGATGCTGGGAGGGATTGGGGGCAGGAGGAGAAAGGGATGACAGAAGATGAGATGGCTGGATGGCATCACTGACTCGATGGACCTGAGTCTGAGTGAACTCCAGGAGTTGGTGATAGACAGGGAGGCCTGGCGTGTTGCGATTCATGGGGTCACAAAGAGTCAGACACAACTGAGCAACTGAACTGAACTGAACTGAAATTTAGAATTAGTAGCTAAACAAAACATCTGGATACTATATGGTTTGGGGTTTGCATGTTTTTAAAATTTATATACATGTTTCATACTATAGCTATCTATTATATGATATTTTTGCTGTATAAATCCAAGTTAATACATGGAGCCAAGTTTCATTACTTTAAAATACTATCTAGTGTGCTAAGTACATCCTTTATACTCATAATGAATGTTTTGCACAGCATTTACAGCAATGGCTTCTAGAGGTATAATGACTGAGTTTATATCCTGGCTCTACTATTAATTTTATGAATAACTTTAAGCATGCTACCTGTTGGGCTTCCCCAGTGGTTCAGAGGTAAAGCATCCACCTGCAACACAGGAGCTGCAGGAGATGAGAGTTCAGTCGGGAAGACACCCTGGAGGAGGGCATGGAAACCCACTCATATTCTTGTCTGAGTCCCATGGACATAGGAGCCTAGCATGCTATAGTCCAAGGGGTCACAAAGAGTCAGACACGACTGAAGCCACATTGCACCCATGTTGCTTGTTACCTCTGGGCCGCCCTCTTCTGAAAAATGCTACACAGTCTAAAACTAGTTGCTTTTTTGAAGATCAAGTTAACATTATATGCAATACTCTATGAAGTGTATGTCACAAAGCAAGCACTAAGAAATATATAGCTTAGTTCCAAAATTTTTGCTACTGTAAAAATTCTGATATGCATATTCTTATACATGTATCTTTGTGAAATTTAATCTGGCATATATATGGCATTTCTTAATTTAAACATAAAAATTATTAATAATTTATTAACTCTCTTATAGTAGATATATGACTGGTTTGCAGGTTGTAACTGTTATAAACAATGGGACTAGAAAATTTGTACAGGTCTTATTTTGGCATAAGAAATTGCTAGGGAGCACATGCTATTAGGGTTCATGCAACTATAGTTTTGTTAATATTACACAGTTGCTGTCTACAGTGGACATATAAGAATTATTATTTCTGCATATCACTATACAGGCTTAATTTAGATCACAATTTAATTTTTGACAATCTAATGACTATTAAACAATATGTCACATGTATTTGAATATTTTTCATGTAAAAGTACTCCTCTCTTCCACTAAGTGTTTCTTGACATATTTGGCCCATTTATCATTTGTTATAATTCATATTGGTTTGTTTGTGATGTCTCTATATTTGTGAAAGTTTCAAAAATCTATTATCCTTATCTGGAGATATATTTTCATCTGTTCTGTTGATGCACACAGATTTATATATATATATGGTTTTAAATTTATACATCTTATCTGTGTAGGTTGGCTGCTGGCACGTTGCTTAGGAATTCATTTAATGTTTGCAAGATTAAGAATATAATTTCTATATATTTTCTTCAAATAATTCAAAGCTTTGTTTTCACATGTAGAAGTTATTTCATTAGATCTGTGTGTCTGTGTATACTTCTGTTTGTGTGTTAAGAAATATGATTAGTTTTATTTACCCTTTTGAGTAAGAAATTATCCCATGATTGATTATATGATTAACTATCTTCCACTTTACATATATTGAACCTATGTTTTTACAGGTAGACATGTTTATAAACATAATATCCTCTTGGTTGACTATTTTGGCATAACATAGTGATCCCTTTGCTGTTTATGAAATTATATAGTTATATATTTTGTCTCATATTATTATGTGAGCTTTTTAAAATTTCTCTTTTGAAGGTATGTTTTCCCTCTCCGAAATAGGTAGCTTGTTATAATGGGATTTCCCTTGTCTTTTTATATATTGATGAACATCATTACTATGCCTTAATTGTCTGAATTTTCCTATTAGATTGGTGATTATTGGCTGTTAGCTTGAATTTGAGTTAAAGAATACCTGTTCCCTGTATGTGGATATGGTTTCTAATGTAGGGGACTATCTCCACTGATTGTAGGTGATGGAGCATAAAATGCTTCTTGGAAGGGTATAACTATAGTTTACCTGCAGAGAATGATTATGTGCATCCCATTGGGAATGGAATAATATCTACTTAACAGGAACTCAGCACTTCTTCATCCCCAGGGTGCATACTGAATGCTTTATGCTTGAAGTGAACACATCAGCTGTCTATGACTTGGCAGCAGAGCGTAGAGAGTCTGGGACTGTCAGATTCTGATTATTTTATATGAAAAACCCCCAGTTATTAGTTATCTCAGTCAGTTGTTTATGGTGTGCATAAACATTACTAAAATCTATAATTATTTCATTTACCATGTTAGGTCTAAGCACTATAATTGAGCAAATTTCCTTAAAGGAATGATTATGTCTACCTTGTTCAGAATTCTCCCTTCATTATTACTGTGCATGTTGTAAGAAGTCATTTAAAATATATTCTCCAGAAACACACCTTTAAAATCAATTTATGTACAAGTGAGATCAGAAGGTAGTGAGGAAAGTGGGCGAGAAGGGGGCCAAAGCCCAGCATGAGGATGATTTAAATTGAGGTTCCATGGAGTATAGCATCAGCCTGATTTTGCAAAAGAACTCTTCAATTTAGGTTAAGACTCAAAAACTTTTACCCACTGAAGCCAAAGAAATGCCTTTCACACTGCCCACTGAACAATTTCATTCTTTCATTTGATCTGTTAAATGTATGAAGATGGAAAATATATCCTGTATCCATAAGTCACAGAGACCTACCAAGTACTGTTCTTTCTTAGTGGTAGAAAATAAAAGTACAATAAATTGTCATTACATGGTATACCCAGTGGGTTAGTCTCGGTCTTCTGTGGCATAGAAACCAAAATGATATTAGAAGAACAAGAGATTTATTGGAAAAAATGCTGATGAGGAAAATATAGGGAAAGGGGAACTGGATGGGGCTATAAGTGTAGTAAGATTTAAGTGATGATTTGACTCCTGTGAAGAAGAATGAGAAGGAAAAGAAAGGAAAAGTGGATGAAACCACACCATAAACTTAATACCAGTTCAGTAACCAGATGCATAATATCCTAATATAAAATTACAGTAACATCATCTGGTATTATAACACCTAGTGCATCATTGGCAATTAGCAAGAAACAGTTATATAATACTTAAAGAGTGAAAATAAC
Organism: Bos mutus; assembly: GCF_027580195.1. Classification (NCBI taxonomy): domain Eukaryota; kingdom Metazoa; phylum Chordata; class Mammalia; order Artiodactyla; family Bovidae; genus Bos; species Bos mutus. The sequence continues at coordinate 9,725,368 of NC_091622.1, forward strand.
AGCAATCTTCTCTCTTTAAAAGGGAATTTAAAAGTTAAGTTCCATTTTATGGAAAAAAATGTTAAGAAAGCCAACAATGTAAATAAATAATCAATACATAATTTCAACCTATATTAATTATGAGTTAACTATGTCTAACTACAATTTTAAAAGAAACTCATTTAAGATGTTCAAAAATATAAATTAGAGACAATTAGTAGGACAGAGAAAAGCTTCATGAAATAAAGACAAGTAAAAATAACATAAGAACATATGTCTATGAAAAACATCTCATTGGACCCATTGAAAGATATAGATATATATCTATATATGTCTGTGTCTTTGTATATAACTATATTTGTATCTGTCTATATTTGTAAGTTTTACAAATTAAAGATACACTGTCTCATTACAAAGACAGTAGAGTGGATAAAACATACCACTAAAAGACACAAACACAAATGTGGAGAAATGTATACATTTCAAAGATCACATAGACAAAAATATAAAGGGTCAACATACAGGGAAGACAGCATAAGATCTTCTAATATAATTATCTTCATTGTGCAAATGAAAAGAAAACAGAGACTTTGAGCACTATACTTCCGGCCATAGAGCAAGAAAATGATCAGCATAGACTCCCAAGGGCAATGTTTTAACTATGACTCTCTATCAGATCTAATGCTTTTTTATCATTATCAAACTCTCAAAATAAAATATTAACTCTATATTTTAGTAAAAAGGAAACAAACATTTAGAAGACATCTGAGATACAAGAAACAATAGGGCACTCAATCCTAACATTAATTAATTGTAAAAGCAGTTATAAAATAGTTAGAATATTGAGAGTTAAATGTGACTCTAGCCAGAAGGAAAGCTATGACAAACCTAGACAGTGTATTAAAAAGCAGAGCTATCACTTTGCTGACAAAGGTCTGTATATCCAAAGCTATGATTTCTCCAGTAGTCATGTATGGGTGTGAGAGCTGGACCATACAGAAGGTTGAGCATTGAAGAATTCATGGTTTCGGATTGTGGTGCTGGAGAAGACTCTTGAGAGTCCCTTGGACTGCAAGGAGATCAAACCAGTCATTCTAAAGGAAATCAACCCTGAATATTCATTGGAAGGACTGATGCTGAAGCTGAAGCTCCATAACTTTGGCCTCCTGATGCAAAAAGCCAACTCACTGAAAAAGACTCTGATGCCAGGAAAGAGTGAAGGCAAAAGAAGAATGGGGCAGCAGAGGATGAGATGGTTGGATAGCATCACTGACGAAATGGAAATGAATTTGAACAAACTCCAGGAGATAGTACAGAACAGAGGAGTCTGCATTCTTCAGTTCATGTGGTCATAAAGAGTCAGACATGAAATAGCAACTAACAACAACAGTATTTGCTTTAAACTTTAAGGATAAAAGAAAAAAGAGGAATGCAATCAATGACTCCAAAATAGTAATAAAAAAATAGTGAAATGGTAAGTATTTTAATCCAATAGACATTAGGAAGGGAGAAAATATAAAGAGACATTTTAAGTGATTTTAAACAAAAAATATAAACATTGGTAGAAGTTTCTTCTCTGCCTATCTCTTAATTTTTAATACTTATGCTTTTATTTTTAAGTTCCTTGGTTAAATATTTTGACTTTACATAATGGATTTAAATATGTTTTTAATTTACTTTAACAAATCTACATAACTTGTATTAATTTCTAAGTAAAAAAAAATGAGATTATGGCACTAGTATTCCTTGCTGCCTCTAACTTCCAAGTGTTAATTCTCAAAATGCTATTTTTCTACTTATATGCTTTGCAACACTTATATTTTTAGACCATTGTTTATATATAATTTTATATGTAGTACTTGATACTTTTATTAAAGTTGCTTTATTCTATTAAATGGCTACATTTTATCATGAAGTATTTTTTGTTTTTTATAAATAATTTTAGGTGCTATGTTCCCTGAATTCTTACCTCTTTGAAACTATTTGCTCTATTTATATCTTAAAGTCAGTAAGATATGGTAGGGCTTCCCTGGTGACTCAGTGGTAAGGAATCTGCCTGTCAATGCAGGAGATGCATGTTTGATCACTGTGTTGGGAAGATACCCTGGAGAAGGAAATGGCAACCCACTCCAGTTTTTTGTCTGGGAAATCCCATGGACAGAGGAACCCGGTGAGCTACATCCATGGGGTTGCAGAACTATTGGACATAACTTAGTGACTAAAGAACAACAACATGATATGGTATAAAATTGTGCACTTTATTCTTTATGAATGTTGGTAAATATTTCTCTGTCTTTATCTGCAATTGAATGATGTTGTTGTACAGGAAAAAGTGTCAATTTGATTTTCCTCACCACTGACTGAGAGGTAGCTAGATTTATTCCTTTGTCTGAACCTCATTTTCCCCAGATGCCTTGAGCATACAAGTCAGAAACTACTGAGTGAAACAAGCAAAATGAAAAAAAGAATTCATACTGTATAATTCCTCATACAGAAAGTCAACCATAGGCTAAAGAAACTGATAGTTGGATGTCAGGATAGTCATTACCCTTGCTAGTGTAATGAATCCAAGAAGGTAAGAAAGGTTTGGGAAAAAACAGCTTCTATTTCAATGTTCCACGAGGTTACTAGGAATGTCTGCTGCTCTGATTTGAATGCTGATTACATGCTGGTTACATAAGGTTCATTTGATTAAAATACATGGAGCTTTTTCATTATAAATTTAATATTTTCAAAATGAATGTTGTGTATTCACCAAGTCATGTCCAACTCTATGGCTTCTAACATGAATTTTTATCAAAGTGGCCTTAACTAGCCAAGGCAAGTTTTATCTGCAATCTCTGTATTCAGTATCTTTTTATGGAAGTATGATTTCTTCTTTTTAAAGTATAATAATTAGGTTTTATGAGGAATGCAAACCCAAACAGTTAGAATATTAGCTCCTGACAACAAAATACCATTGAAGAATAAAATAAAAGTCCCAATCTTTAAATATTCAAATTTTGCAGACAGAAAGCATGTGCTGTCTCAATAGACAGAGTATTACATGAGGGACAGTTCCTTAATGCAGATGAGACAATCTGTCTTCACAAGGAATGTTCTCTTTGGGGAAAAAATAGGTTCCATTTCAACACTCCACAAGTGATAAGTGAAGCATTTCAAAAATAGAAGCTCCTAGATGTGTTGATGAGACAATATGTCATTGCAAAAAAAAAAAAAAAAATCTGCTTGAAAAGGCTAAATTTCTCCCTGTCCCCACATGCCAGTTATTTAAATTTCTACAGCTGTGTAGAGCTAGCAAACCTTATGGTAGAGAAAAAGGAAGAAGAGGTGTTCATTCTTATCCAGTTACTGATATTTAGTGAAAAATATGCATTTCTAAAACTGCATTGAATATTTCTCATATAATAATATAAATCACACTTCATAAAGATGTGTGGGTCTTAGATTATTTAAAGGAAAAAGATTTAAGTCACTGTGCACAGATGTGCAAAACATAGATCTTGTGATCTTCACCTTGGTGAGACTATAAAGATATCAGACTTGGAGTCAAGGAACCTGAACACAGTTACAGTTCTTTTTGTTTGTTTTGTTTTGCCTATGTAGTATATGGCAGAATTCTTGAACTGTCTTGTTAGTTTTCTTATTTAGGAATATTGGGAAGTTAAGTGTAAATTCTGCTTAAGCTTCATCTAGCTCTGAAAATTTCTGATCCTATGATATGCAAAAATTTTCTACGATAACCTCCTTTCTGTTTAAGGAAGTCTACCAGTCAGAGAGTTTTGCCTGTGCTGCTCCCATTAATTTAAATGCCCTGCTTATACTCTTGATGTGATTAGAGTCTAGTTAAACTTCATGTGTCACATCTGTATGGAAGTATTCCTTCAATGTAAAATAGAGAGCCAACAGGAATTTGCTGTATGGCTCAGGAAACTCAAACAGGGGCTCTGTATCAAATTAGAGGAGTGGGATGGGGAGGGAGATGGGAGGGAGGTTCAAAAGGGAGGGGATATATGTATACATATGGATGGTTCACATTGAGGTTTGACAGAAAACAACAAAATTCTGTAAATCAATTATCCTTCAATAGAAAATAAATTTTTAAAAAGTATTGATGATCAATTTTATTAACATAAGTTTCCATTGTGTTTCAGTTCAGTTCAGTTCAGTAGCTCATTTGTGTGGACTCTTTGGGACCCCATGAATTGCAGCACGCCAGGTCTCCCTGTCCATCACCAACTCCCAGAGTTCACTCAAACTCATGTCCATCCAGTCGGTGATGCCATCCAGCCATCTCATCCTCTGTCGTCCCCTTCTCCTCCTGCCCCCAATCCCTCCCAGCATCAGGGTCTTTTCCAACGAGTCAACTCTTTGCATGAGGTGGCCAAAGTACTGGAGTTTCAGCTTTAGCATCATTCCCTCCAAAGAACACCCAGGACTGATCTCCTTTAGAATGGACTGGTTGAATCTCCTTGCAGTTATATGCATATAAAAACTGCTTACAAAATAAAACAGGTTCCAAATGAAAATATTAGAATAAAACCTGTGGCCATATGAGGAGGAACATGGAGTTTCCAATAAAATGTCATTGGGCAAAAATATCTATTTCTATTCTCTCCATTTTGCCTAGGAAACACTGAATAAATCTGGACTGTGCTTCATTACTGACATTTGAAGAGGTGAAATAAATACTTTAGCCTTTTGGATTTTTCCTCAGACAGAGTTTTTATTTTTTATTTTTCCAGCTCTGCATGTTATCATACTAAAAATCTGTTTAGATAAAACTTTGGTCATAATATTTCCCCTTACATTCTCTCTTCGAGGGCTTCCCTAGTGGCTCAGAGGTTAAAGCATCTGCGTGCAATGTGGGAGACCTGGGTTCAATCCCTGGGTCGGGAAGATCCCCTGGAGGAGGAAATGGCAACCCACTCCAGTATTCTTGCCTGGAGAATCCCATGGATGGAGAAGCCTGGTGGGCTACAGTCCACGGGGTCACAAAGAGTCGGATACGACTGAGCAACTTCACTTTCACTTTACAGTCTCTACAATGTGCTCTGTTGGTATTTATTATTTATTTTGGTACAAAATTCCCAAACTAATCTTATATATTACTTTGTAATAACCTTTCACATGCCACAGATATTTCTATTTGTGAGTTCTTATGAGATCATATTTATTTGTGTATGTTTTTATATATCATTTCATGTAAATTGATTTTAATTGTTTTTCTTCTTTTTCTGCTTTGAATTGTTATTTTATTTTTTTGTATGTTATAAATTTGCTGACATACCTTCTTAATACTCAGATTAATCTTTTTTAGGGTTTTCTTTGTTTTTAATTAAATGATCAGATCCCTCACTCAATGCAATTTTAATAGCTTAAAGAAATAATCAGAAATGGCAGTACTGTGGACAACATTCTTCCCAAATTAAAAAAATAATAATAATGCAAATCAGTTACTATTCTTTCTTTGCTACTATGTTTCCTTGTTAATTTCTTTAAATATTAAAAAATATGGGTGATAAAATCTATCAGCTTGTGTTATCATCATGACATGTACATCTCTATTTGTACTCTTAAATCTCAAATGTGGAAAGTAGAACATGTCATTTAAATCACATAAAATGCCAGGCTTGAAATAAATAAATATGTCACTTTTTTCATGAGACAATGATTTACTCCTGATTTTAAAGATGTTTAACAAATCAATAGCTTTCTTATTTCTACTGTCACCTGGAGGTGCTACATTAATATCGCTGTCATTGTTTTACTTGTCCTGACACCTCAGAGCTAATGCAGAAAAATAACCTGTTTCTTGTCTAACGTATTACTGCTTGTGTGCAGTCACCCATTAGAGATCAATACATTGATACAACAATGTCTCTATTTATTTCTGCTACTTAGGTACATATAAAAACAATGGTTCACTTGAATATCTGCAGATAAAAGTTCCCTGAAGTTTTGATGAAAAAGCATGTGAGGAGTTTAACATACTTCCTTTGTGAACTTGGTTAAATCAATATTTTGCAGTATCAGTTGCTTCATAATTTCTTATATTCTAAATTCTCTTATATTTTAGGTTTCCATTCCTATAAAAATATCTACTATTACATGTATGATAATTTTAAAATTCAACTATTCAAAATTAGGTGAAAGCATTGTCAAAATTCAAATTTTGCATAATAAAGGAACCTGAAAGATACAAAGCCATATAATTATTAAATCAGTTCCATTTTACATTAGCTTAATTAATCTTTAAAGTATACTAAAAACTCATAATCCAGTTTTCAAATTTCATTGAAGTATTAGGCTCTCAAAAAATCTGTATTTAGTTTGATATCAATGTATTTGTTTAAAATGTAGTTAACTCAAGCTTATTTTAATGTGTTTAGACTTATTAGTCAGTTGCTTATTTGTTTGGCAATTTTGATAACAGAATATTAAAACTGAGTTAATTTATTAATACATATTTCTAATCTGGGCTTCCCAAGTGGCTCAGTGGTAAAGAATCTGCCTGCCAATGTCTCTTGCAGATGTAAGAGACACATTAGCACATTTCTAATCCAGATTAGTAAAAAAGACAATTTGTGGCAAAATTAGCATCTTTCCAAACACATAATTCCACATATTTCAGAATTAATAATTGAAATGTCAGGGTGTTAGGTTGTGGTCACTCCATAGATTACTGAAAATTTGGGAACATACTCATTTTCTGCCTCTCATCCTTTCAATCAAATCACAAAAGGCTTTGATAAACTGTCACAAACTTTTATTCATTAAATTATACTTTTCATAATTAACCATATTCATCTTCAGAGTCATGGCTTCTTGATTTTCAATTTGTGCCTATTAACTATAGTAGAAGAACAGTCATTAAACAAACATTTGCTGAGTAAATGAATACATATTTATTATGTGTCAGAACTATACTGGGAATTTTGAAAAACATCATGTCATATAATCTCATAATAATTCCATGATTGAAATAGGATTACTTGTTCTACTGATCTCCTGAAAGTGAAAGTGTTAATTGCTCAGTTGCATCTGGGTCTTTGGGATCCATGGACTGTTGCCTGTTAGGCTTCTCTGTCCCCAAAATTCTCCAGGCAAGAATACTAGAGTGGGTAGCCATTCCCTTCCCCAGGAGATCTTCCCAACCCAGGGATCAAACCCAGGTCTCCTGCACTGCAGGCAGATTCTTTACTACTGAGCCACCAGAGAAGCCTCTATTGACCTAATGAGACAGCAAAAAAATTTTCAAGGTTCATACAATGTTAGAGCTGGGATTTACACTTTAAATGTTCTGACTCTAGAGTCAGTGATCTTTGTTTCCATATAATAACACATCTGAACTGTTGCCCTACCTTCATATTTTATTTAACATCACCCAGTAAAGTGTGTATATACTTACACACAATACAAACAGTATTTCTAAAGAATAGACACAATTAAAAATATTTTTTGAATTTAAAACATATATATTACCTAATTTTTGTATAAATTAGTTTGATTCAGGATAGCATATTTTTTGCATGGTAATAAAATTATTTAGTATAGGAATGTATCCAATACTATTTCTTTCATATTTCAGTAATTGACATTTTTCTAACTAGAATAAAACTACCAAATGTTACTAAAAATGAAAAGAGAAGCAGAGATCTTTACAAAACATCAAATCAAATACAATAATATTTAAAAGGATAAGATATAGTGACTATGTGAAGTTTGTTTCAAGATTAGGAAACTAGTTTAACATTAATGAATAAATAAATGCAACTTGTGAGGTTAGTAGACTGTATGAGAAAAATCATAAGATGCATAGAAAGTAGTCAGCAAAATTGAAAACCTATTTGTGATTGCTGCTGCTGCTAAGTCGCTTCAGTCATGTCCGACTCTGTGTGACCCCACAGACGGCTGCCCACCAGGCTCCCCCATCCCTGGGATTCTCCAGGCAAGAACACTGGAGTGGGTTGCCATTTCCTTCTCCAGTGCATGAAAATGAAAAGTGACAGTGAAGTCGTTCAGTCATGTCCGACTCTTTGCGACCCCATGGACTGCAGCCTACCAGATTCCTCCATTCATGGGACTCTCCAGGCAAGAGTACTGGAGTAGGGTGCCATTGCCTTCTCCAATTTGTGATGAAAAACCCCCAAAATTCTAGAATAGAACTCCCTTACCATAAAAATAGGCTATGAAGATGGAAGCATTAGATACTCAGTCGTGTGCAACTCTTTGCAATCCCATAGCCTGTAACCCAACAGGCTCTCTGTCCATGGAATTCTCCAGGCAAGAATATTGGAGTGGGTTGCCATTTCCTTTTCCAGGGGATCTTCCTGACCCAGGGATCAAACCCGAGTCTCCTGCATTGCAGGCATATTCTTTACCTTTTAAGCTACTTGGCGAGGCCCTAAAACAGGCTATAAACAGAACTTATAGGTATGTGATACAGAATGGTGAGAGACCACTGTTTCAGCTGCTGCTGTGTCTTCCAACTCTTTGCAACTACAAGGACTGTAGGCCACCAAGCTCCTCTGCCCATGGGATCTTCCAGGCAAAAATACTGGAGTGGATTACCATTTCCTTCTCCAGGGGATCTTCCTGACCCAGGGATTGAAAACTCATTTCCTGCTTGGCAGGCAGATTCTTTACCACTGAGCCACCAGGAAATACTGAGAGACTACTACTTTCCCTCTAAGATCAGGACCAAGGAAAGGATGTGTTCATCTCCGACTTCTGTTCAACACCATATTAGAAGATCTAACTTCCCTTAGGGCAATAAAGGAAGAGAAAGAAAGAAAAGGATGCCGATAGGAAAGAAAATTGTGTTCATCTTCAGATGAAATGATTTTCAATACATTTTCAGTGATCTAGAGTAGAAAATGTCAAAGAACAGACAAAAAGCAAACAAACAAAAAAAGCAAGTCTCTAAGTAGTAAGCTTATTTGGCAAGGTTGCAGAATATAATGTTAATGTGCAAAAATGAATTGGTTTCCTATACCCAAGCAATAAACTACTGAATCTGCAACTTTAAAAAATAACATTCCAAATAGCACTACAATCATGAAGCATTTGTGTACAAACCTAAGAAGTATGCATAGAAACTATACATGGAAAACTACAAATTACTGGAAAAAATATAAAGATCTAAATTAATGGAGGTGTATTTTGCATAGATTGGAAACATAAAGTTGGAAGCCTTGGTATTGTTAGATGTTAATTTCTCCCAAATTGATCTATTAATTCAAGACAATTTCAATCAAAATATCAGGAGAATATTTTGTGGATATAAACAGACTGTAAGATGTATTTGGAAAAACAAAGGACACAATATAGTCAGTATTACATAAAAGAAGAAACAAATTGAGAACTTCCTATCCAATTTCAAGACTACAGAACAATTGAAATCGAAAGCACATGATGATGGTAAGATACTAAAAAAGAGGTCAATAAAACATGATCGAGTGCCCAGATATAGACCTACATAAACACAGTCAACTGATTTTTGACAAAAGACAAAGGGATTCAACTGAGAAAGGAGAGTTTTCAGCAGATAGAGCTAGGACAACTGGATGCCTATATATAACAATTGAACTTAGATACAGGCCTCTCACCTTATATAAAAACTAACTTAAACTGTGTTATAGTCCAAAACTCAAAATGTAAAACCATAAGCTTCTGGACAAAAGCACTGAAGAAAATATGCATGACTTTTGGCTGGCTAGTGAGGTTTTGCACAACACCAAAAATATTATCCAAGAAGGAAAATGTGATAAGTTGAACTTCATTAAAATTAAAATTGAATTAGGCCTTCTTTGGGCTTCCCTTGTGGCTCAGATGGTAAAGAATCTGCCTGCAATGTGGGTAACCCAGGTTCAATCCCTAGTTAAGGAAGATCCCTTGGAGAAGGGGCCTTCTGAAGATCATTCCTTCATTCTTGAGGGTCTAGACAAATAACATTTTTACCAGAATTGGGTTGCTGTAGTTTTCCACTGACTTTAACCATAGTGAAAATAAGAGTGTTAGTTTCTCAGTCGCGTCCAACTCTGCAACCCCATAGCCTGCCAGGCTCCTCTGTCCATGGAATTCTCCAGGCAAGAATACTGGAGTGGGTAGTCATTCCCTCCTCCAGGGGATCTTACAACCAAGGGGTTAAGCATGGGTATCCTACATTGCAGACAGATTCTTTATCATCTGAGCCACCAGGGAACATAAAGTAATAGTAAGATACACTGCTGCAGCTGCTGCTAAGTCAAGTCAGTCGTGTCCGACTCTGTGTGACCCCATAGATGGCAGCCCACCAGGCTCCCCTGTCCCTGGGATTCTCCAGGCAAGAACACTGGAGTAGGTTGCCATTTCCTTCTCCAGTGCATGAAAGTGAAAAGTGAAAGTGAAGTTGCTCAGTTGTGTCTGACTCTTAGCGACCCCATGGACTGCAGCCTACCAGGCTCCTCCATACATGGGATTTCCCAGGCAACACTCTAGGGGATTTCAAATAACACAGGTATACTCTTCCTTACCTTCACTGTGGAGTAGCAGCCCAATTACCACTTGGAAGGCAACATTAATTATACAGATTTTTGCAAACTTATCTAGAGGCATGTGGTATCTAATATTGCCTTGTAGTAGCCGTAACTTTCAGTTTATTGAAATAATTGGTATGTTTCTTCATGTAGATATTTCTCCCTTTGGGACTAAGACCTTTATGCCAGTTGAGCATAAGGTCACAGTGACAGAAAGCAAAAATTTTGGTAGTGAGTTATTATGCATAAGAGAGAATGATGGCACTTTTATTCTCACACTGAACCTCTGTATCTTGGCTATGGAAGAAACAGTATCATATATTGGACTCTACTTGAGAAACTATATAGCCTTCTGATAAAACTGCCCCAGCCTTGCAAGACGTTGCCCCTTAGCTACCAGTGTAACTGAGTCTTCAAACAACTATCAAGCCAGTTGCTTAAGGATAATGGGTTACATGGTAAGACCAATGAATTCCATGAGTATGGGTCCATTCCCATACTTCATTACCTTTGAGGTGAGGTTTTCATTAAAAGCCAGGCTGTGTAGTATATTAGTATATAAGATATTGTGTAATCCCATGTATAGCAGTTTTGGTAGAGGTATTGCAAGTAAGAAAGGCAAATCTATATCCAGAGTAAATATCTATTCCATTAAGAACAAAAGACCTCCTGTGACAGAAGCAATCCAATGTAATCAACTTGCCACTAGCTAACAGGGTGATTATCCTGGCAAATAGTGTCAAATCAAGAACTGTGTTGATTTCTGCTGTTGGAATATTGGACTTCATCAGTAACTGTGGACAGGCACACATAAGTCTAGTTCCTGAGCCTATGCATAACCTCCATCCCTGACACCATGCTCAACTTTGTCACATGAGCAATGACAAGTGTGCCTGGGGAAAGAACCCAAGGGTATCCACAGAACAAGTCATCCTATCTATTTTCTGATTAAAACCTTCCTCTGCTGAGCTTCAGTTCAGTCGCTCAGTCATGTCTTATTCTTTGTGATTCCACGGACTGCAGGACACCAGGCTTCCCTGTCCATAACCAACTCCTGGAGCCTACTCAAATTCATATCCATACAGTCAGTGATGCCATAAAACCATCTGATCCACTGTCATCCCCTTCTCATCCTGCCTTCAATCTTTCTGAGCATCAGGGTCTTTTCAAATGAGTCAGTTCTTCACATCAGGTGGCCAAAGTATTGGAGTTTCAGCTTTAGTATCAGTCCTTCCAATGAACACCCAGGATTGATCTCCTTTAGGATGGATTGGTTGGACCTCCTTGCAGTCCAAGGGACTCTCAAAAGTCTTCTCTAACACCACAGTTCAAAAGCATCAATTCTTTGGTGCTCAGCTTTCTTTAAGTCCAACTCTCACATCCATACATGATTACTGGAAAAAACATAGATTTGACTAGATGGACCTTGTTGGTAAAGTAATGTCTCTGCTTTTTAATATGCTGTCTAGGTTTCTCATAGCTTTTCTTCCAAGGAGCAAGCATCTTTAATTCCATGGATGCAGTCACCACCTGCAGTGATTTTGGAGCCCCCAAAATAAAGTCTGTCACTTTTTCCATTGTTTTCCCTATATATTTGCCCATGAAGTGGTGGGACTTGATGCCATGATCTTAGCTTTCTGAATGTTGAGTTTTTGTTTTTTTTTTTAAACTTTACATAATTGTATGAATGTTGACTTTTAAGCCAACTTTTTCACTCTCCTCTTTCACTTTCATCAAGAGGCTTTTTAGTTCTTATTCACTTTCTGCCATAAGGGGGGTGTCATCTGCATATCTGAAGTTATTGATATTTCTTCTGGTAATTTTGATTACAGCTTGTGCTTCATCCAGCCCAGCATTTCTCATGATGTACTCTGCATATAAGTTAAATATGCAGGGTGACAATATTCATTTCCTGATTTGGAACCAGTCTGTTTTTCCATGTCCAATTCTAACTGTTTCTTCTTCACCTGCATACAGATTTCTCTGGAGCCAGGGAAGGTGGTCTGGTATTACCATATCTTTCAGAATTTTCCAGTTTATTGTGATCCACACAGTCAAAGGATTTGACATAGTCAATGAAGCAAAAATAGATGCTTTTCTGGAACTCTCTTGCTTTTTCAATGATCCAACAGATGTTGGCAATTTGATTTCTGGTTTCTCTGGCTCTTCTAAATCCAGGTTGGACATCTGGAAGTTCATGGTTCATACTGTTGAGCCTGTCCTAGAGCATTTTTGAGAATTACTTAGCTAGTGTGTGAGATGAGGGCAATTGTGCAATAGTTTGAGCATTCTTTGGCATAGCCTTTCTTTGGGATTGGAATGCAAACAGATCTTTTCCAGCCCTTGGTTGGGTATGCCAGATTTGCTGGCATATTGAGTGTAGCATTTTCACAGCATCATCTTTTAGGATTTGAAAGCGTTCAAATGGAATTCTGTCACCTCCACTAGCTTTGTTCATAGTGATGCTTCCTAAGACTCACTTGACACCGCATCCTAGGATGTCTGTCTCTAGGTGAGTGATCATGCCATTGTGGTTATCTGGGTCATCTGGGTTTTCTGTATAGTTCTTCTGTGTATTTTTTTTATCGTTTCTTAATATTTTCTGCTTCTGTTAGGTCCATACTATTTCTGTCCTTTATTGGGCCCGTCTTTGCATGAAATATTCCCTTGATATCTCTGATTTTCTTGATGAGATCTCTAGTCTTCTCTATTCTACTATTTTCCTCTATTTCTTTGCATTGATCATGGAAGAAGGCTTTCTTATCTCTCCTTGCTGTTCTTTGGAACTCTGCATTCAAATGGGTATATCTTTCCTTTTCTCCTTTCCTTTTTGCTTCCCTTCTTTTCACAGCTATTTGAAAGGCCTCCTCAGACAACCATTTTCCTTTTTTGCATTTCTTTTTCTTGGGGATGTTCTTGATCCTTGCCTACTGTTCAATGTCATGAACCTCTGGCCTTAGTTATTCAGGCATTCTCTGTCAGATCTAACCCCTTGAAGCTATTTGTCCTTTCCACTGTATAATTGTAACGGATTTGATTTAGGTTATACCTGGGAGGAGCTACCCCACACCCCTAAGCCAGAGGCCAAGGGCAGCGGTGGGGAGGACCAACCCCACATCCAAGGAGCCGTGGCTGCATGGGCGCAGGAGGGCCTAGAGGAGCTATCCCACATTGAAGGTCAGGAAGGACGGCGGTAAGGAGATACCCCTCGTCCAAGGTAAGGAGCAATGGCTGAGCTTTGCTGGAGCAGCCGTGAAGAGATACCCCATGCCCAAGGTAAGAGAAACCCAAGTAAGATGGTAGGCGTTGCAAGAGGGCATCCGAGGGCAAACACACTGAAACCATACTCACAGAAAACTAGTCAATCTAATCACACTAGGACCACAGCCTTGTCTAACTCAATGAGCACCAAAGAATTGATGCTTTTGAACTGTGGTGTTGGAGAAGACTCTTGAGAGTCCCTTGGACTGCAAGGAGATCCAACCAATCCATTCTGAAGGAGATCAGTCCTGGGATTTCTTTGGAAGGAATGATGCTAAAGCTGAAACTCCAGTACTTTAGCCACCTCATGTGAAGAGTTGACTCATTGGAAAAGACTCTGATGCTGGGAGGGATTGGGGGCAGGAGGAGAAGGTGACGACAGAGGATGAGATGCCTGGATGGCATCACTGACTCGATGGACGTGAGTTTGAGTGAACTCTGGGAGTTGGTGATGGACAGGGAGGCCTGGCGTGCTGTGATTCATGGGGTCGCAAAGAGTCGGACACGACTGAGCTGATCTGATACCTGAATGGTTTAGTGGTTTTCTGTACTTTACTCAATTGCAGTATGAGTTTGGCAATAAGGAGTTCATGATCTGAGACACAGTCAGCTCCCCGTCTTGTTTTTGCTGACTGTATAGAACTTCTCCATCTTTGGCTGCAAAGGATATAATCAGTCTGAGTTCAGTTTTGACCATCTGGTGATGTGAGTGTACAGAGTCTTCTCTTGTGTTGTTAGAAGAGGGGGACCAGTACATTTTCTTGGAAAAACTCTGTTAGCCTTTGACCTGCTTCGTTTTATACTCCAAGACCAAATTTGCCTGTTACTCCAGGTATCACTTGACTTCCTACTTTTGCATTTCAGTCCTCTAGAATGAAAAGGACATCATTTTTGGGTGTTATAGAAGGTCTTGTAGGTCTTCATAGAACCATTCAACTTCAGCTTCATCAGCATAACTGATCGGGGCATAGAGTTGGATTACTGTGATATTGAATGGTTTGCCTTGGAAATGAACAGAGATCATTCTGTTGTTTTTGAGATTGCATCCAAGTACTGCATTTGAGCTTACCTACTGTTGAACAATGAGAGGGGACAAAACATTTTCTTTTGCCACTTAGAGAGGTCTACTTATACAACTATTCCTCAGAATTATTTGTCACCAAATATTCAGTCACATTCCTTCCAAGTCTCTGACCATACAGTTGAAACAGTGATCACAGTCCATGAAATGGTATTTAATCACACATCTGCCATTTTTCCCTTCAGGCAAAGTAAACTGTCTATATGTTTATCATCTCTGACATTGTAGTTTTCATGTTTAGATGTTTGATTGGTTTGATTCTAACTACATTATGAAGGTAAAGCAAGCAGAATGTATTGATGAGTTCAATATGGTGTAAGAGAAAAGTCAATGGTGTATATTTTTTTAACAGAGATAGTGAAGCAGATAAAAGGGAAGCCTTTTGCAAAAAACTCTTTTTTTTTAATTAGAAGACTGATAATCATCGTTAGACCTTTTTTTTTTTTTTTTCCAGGTATCACTCAGAGAATCAAACATCAAGAAAGTTCTAAAGAAAATGTTTGAGCTTGGAATAATTATAATAACATGGGCATACAGTGTTTAAAGTCTTGAGCTGGAATAACATCATCAAGTGATTAAATATACATTGAAAAGAGCAGCAGAGACTTAATACTTATGTTGACAAGAAGAGGAGAAAATAGTACAGGAGACTGTAAAAGAGTAGAGTCTGTGGTAAGAAGAAACCGAGAAAATGGTGGTATCTAATAAGCAAAGATAAAATATAATAGAGGGAGTGAATTGTCCTGCTACTTTCAGAAGTACCCTCAGGATTAAAATTTTGCCACTGCATTTGGCAATGTACAAGTTAATTATCACCTTAGCTTTAGAGTTTCTGTTCATTAGTTGTAAGGAAAGCCTGTTTAGAGTAGACCTCAGAAAAAAATGGGTGAAAAGGAATTGGAGGCAATGCCTATAGCAAAGATATTTGAATTTTGTAACATAAGGGCCAAAGAAATAGAGTTGTACGTAAAGAGCAGATAGTGTCAAGAGTAGTTTAAGATTATGAGAGAAAAGAAAAAAAAAAAAAGAAACATTAATCCTGATACAAATGCTCTAGTAGACATGAAACACACAAAGTAACAACAACCTGATGACAGAGGAGACAAAGATGGTAAATTTTGGTATGCCAAATTGATTAGATAAGAAGTGGAATTGTATGTCTACATGGAAACCCTTCATTGACTACTCTAAAGCCTTTGTGTGAATCACACCAAAATGTGGAAAATTTTTCAAGAGATGGGAATACCAGATCACCTTACTTGCCACCTGTGAAACCTCTATGCAGGTCAAGAAGGAGCAATAAGAACTAGACATGGAACAAAAGACTGACTCAAAATTGGGAAAAGAGTATGTCAAGGCTGTATATTGTCACCCTGCTTATTTAACTTATACTCAGATTACATCATGAGAAACTCTGGGCTGGATGAAGCACAAGCTGGAATCCAGATTGTCAGAAGAAATATCAATAACCTTAGACATGCAGATGACACCACCCTTAGGACAAAAATCAAAGAGAAACTAAAGAACCTCTTGATGAGTGTGAAAGAGGAGAGTGAAAACACTGCCTTAAAACTCAACATTCAAAAAACTAAGATCATGGCATCTGGTATCATCACTTTCTGGCAAATAGATGGGGAAACAAAGAAAACAGTGACGGAATTTATTTTCTTGGGCTCCAAAATCACTGTAGATGGTGACTGCAGCTATGAAATGAAAAGATGCTTCCTCCTTGGAAGGAAAGCTATGACAAACCTAGATAGCATATTAAAAAGTAGAGACATCATTCTGCCAACAAAGGTCCACATAGGCAAAGCAAAGTTTTTTACATTAGTCATGTGTGGCTTTAAGAGTTGAATCATAAAGAAGGCTGAGCACTGAAGAATTGATGCTTTCAATTTGTGGTGTTGGAGAAGACTCTCGAGAGTCCCTTGGACTGCAAGGAGATCCAATCAGTCAATCCTAATGGAAATCAATCCTGATTATTCATTGGAAGGACTGATGCTGAAGCTGAAGTTCCAAGACTTTGGCCACCTGATGCAAAGAACTGACTCATTGGAAAAGACCCTGATGCTGGGAAAGATTGAAGGCAGAAGGACAAGAGGACAGCAGAGGATGAGATGGTTAGATGCATTCACCAACTTAGTGGACATGAGTTTAAGCAATCATCTCTGAGATGGTGAAAAACAGAGAAGCCTGGCGTCCTGCAGTCCATGGGGTCACAAAGAATCAGACACAATTGAGCAAATTAACAACAACAAAAACACAAACCCTGTACAGGGGAATGGTGGAAAATATTGCCATACATTTAAGAGAAAATAAGTGGTCTATATTTGTTCTTCTTTATTATAAAGGCCTATCCACTCCAGTATTATTGCCTGGAAAATCCCAGGGACAAGAGGAGCCTGGTGGGCTACAGATCATAGGGTTGCAAAAGAGTCAGACAAAACTTAGTGACTACAAAACAACAACAACAACATTATTAAACTGTAGCCTTAAATATTTTAACACTATGTTGCCACATTTACATTTATCCTTTATCACAATATTGTGTGAACTATTATTTTGTCACAGATTATATTATGCTTTATAAAGATATTTTTTCTGTCTTTTTTAAAATTCCCTTATTTTACGATATTGAAGTCTGTAACTTAGCTTTCTTTTAGGTCACATGTCCCTGTTATATCTTGTTCATTCCTTCATATTTGAACCCCTCTAAATCTTTTAAGGGTTTCCCTCGTGGTTCAAGTGGTAAATAATTTTCCTGCAATGCATGAGACCCAGGTTCGATCCCTGGGTGAAGAAGATCCCCTGGAGAAGGGAATGGCTACACACTACAGTATTCTTGCTACAGTCCCACAGACAGAGGAGCCTGGCAGGCCACAGTCCATGGGGTTGCTAAGTGACTAACATACACAAATCTTTTAAGTTTAAATGATTCTTTATTGCTGCAGTAACTTTTTTTTTAAATTTATTTATTTTAATTGGAGGCTAATTACTTTACAATATTGTATTGGTTCTGCCACACATCAACATGCAGTAATTTCTTAAATCATCAATCTGAGATTTCTGTTTGTTTTAATTACTGAGTTTTATCACATCAATATTTATTATGCAGTGCAGTGCTAAGTTGCTTCAGTCATGTCATACTCTTTGCCACCCCATGGACTGTAGTCCATCAGGCCTCTCTGTCCAGGGATTCTCCAGGCAAGAATATTGGAGTCGGTTGCCATGCCCTTCTCCAGCGAATCTTCTTGACCCAGAGATGGATACTGCTCAGGGATCAAACCTGTGTCTCTCATTGCCAGCATTGCAGGAGGACTAAACAGCTGAGCCACTGGGGAAACCCACACAAAACAATCTCTTTGAGCTATTTTGCAGATTCCAAAACCACCTCCAGGTGGTAGAAATTAAGGATTACCTACGGTTTGCTACCCACAATCACACAGACCCCAGACTATAATAGCCAAATAAAAATTATTTTCCTTGACTTTGTTTCAACATCTATTTCCATAATGATTCACATTATAGCCAAAGCAGTAACTCTGTAGAGTTCTACTCTGCTGCACACATAAAAACTGTCATGTAGATTTCTCACCTCAACACTCTGAGTTTCTCAATGAGTTAATCAACTCATTTGCTAATTAAGTAACTTAAATACTTTATTTTTTATGAAATTAATTGTTAAGCTATATAAACAAATGTGTTACTGATAATCATTTTCCAAACCTGTTTTTGTTTTTAGTATAAAAAGGACTTAGACTAAATTGCAACTATATTTTTGTGACTCAATTCACCATTTATAACTTTGCTAGTAGTCAGGGGACTTCTACAATAAATAAAAGGATGAGCTATGTATCTCATATTATGGCTGTAAATTCTCACAAAGGCAACATTTCACTGCTATATGAGCTGAATACCAGAAAAGTTTCCATGTGATAAATTTATCAATGTCTAAACTCCCTGTTGAAATATGGCTGCTGTTGCCCTTAAAAATGTGCATCAGTCAATGCTACTGAGAACTTATCAGTGAACAATTTTTTAATTTATACTTGAGGTGTTGATTAAGCTTCAAAATTATTTAGTCTTCTCTGATTATTGTTGTTGTCAGAATCTGTTTGTCTACCAAGTTTTAGAAATAAGAACTTACACTTATACATCTTACTTGGTATATTATTTCAGTCATAATTGCTTTCTGTTTGAGTTTACTAACACTAAATAATCACTAAAAAAATTAATCAATAATTGTTAAATAGCCAATACATGACCCTCATATCAATTTGCTGTAGTTACTTGTAATCAGTGCTAAGATACACATTTCAATAGTTTGATGTGTAAAATAAATACTCTGCTTAAATATTCAAACTTTATAGGGAAAATTTATATAAGTGTACTGGAAATTGTTTGCAACAGACTCTAGAGTACATATCTGTGTACAGTACTGACTACTCTGACAGCTACATATTAAGAAAACAGAAATTTATAGATATACTTGACATTTTCAAACACAAGTATAGAAATGCTGGGATTGTTTCTGCTTTTACAAAGAGCTGATAAGAATGAGCCTCATGCTAATATAGTAACTTTTCCTGTGATTATTTGCATAGAGTAAAGATTTTGGAATAAAC
Source organism: Bos mutus (assembly GCF_027580195.1). Taxonomy (NCBI): domain Eukaryota; kingdom Metazoa; phylum Chordata; class Mammalia; order Artiodactyla; family Bovidae; genus Bos; species Bos mutus. Next base: position 9,744,834 of record NC_091622.1, read on the forward strand.
AAAAAAGGTATTAATATATCTGTCTGTATACATTATTTCATCTTGGAAAAACAAAATCTTGGATGGATATCATTGCTTTTACATAACAGAAAATACCAATATAAAATCCTTTATCATATATGCATCCAAATGTTAGATTAGATTTACCATTTTAGCATTACATAATTTTCTTCCACTTATTCAGAGCTTCTCCAGTGTAAAAATAACATTTTAGTAAATTGTTAATCTTCTGAAGGCTATATTATTTTTAGACCACTAATGTGTCATCCTATCTTTTTTTAAAACAAATACTTTAAGGATGAGCTAAATTCCAGTATGGTTCACTGAGTTATTTCCTATAAACTATATAAATTCACCATCAATTATTACTCAATAAAATAGCATGGTAACTATCCTGTGCTAACTAGTATTATTTTTGTTAAGAAACAAATGAGATTAAATTGTATATATTTAAAGAACAAGGTATGAGCAAAATGTTATATAAGAAATTGAAATTGAATTTCAATGAAATCTAAATACATTAAATTTGAAAGACATTTTTCCTATAATTCCATTGTATATACATGGAATCTAATTTTAAAAAAAATATTTAACATAGAAACAAACACAAAAACTAACTCTGACTCATGTTTCACATTTATTTTGTCTTATATCTTAAATACTTTTGTAGTCAAACTGAAATTTAAAAAAAAAAATTGGTGTGGTCCTGAATATATTGTTCTTTTTTTATGGGGGGCGGGGGGGTGGAGGACGTATTAATTCTACAAGGTCTTGTAGGTCTTCAAATCAGCTTCTTCAGCATTAGTGGTTGGGGCATAGACTTTGATTATTGTGACATTGAATGATTTGCCTTGGAAACGAACAGAGATCACTCTATCATTTTTGATATTGCACCCAAGTACTGCATTTTGGACTCTTTGTTAACTATGAGGGCTACTCCATTTCTTCTAAGGGATTCTTGCCCACAGTAGTAAATATAATGGTCATCTGAAATAAATTTGCCCATTCCAGTCCATTTTAGTTCACTGATTCCTAAAAAGCCAATGGCCACTCTTCCCATCTCCTGTTTGACCACTTCCAACTTACCTTGATTTATGGACCTAACATTCCAGGTTCCTATGCAATATTGTTCTTTACATTATCAGACTTTACTTCCATCAGCAGTCACAACCACAACTGGGGAATTGTTTTCACTTTGGCTCTGTCTTTTCATTGTTTCTGGAGTTATTTCTCCACTCTTCTCCAGAAGCATATTGGGCACATACCGACCTGGGGAGTTCCTATTTCAGTGTCCTATCTTTTTGCTTTTTCATACTGTTCATGGGGTTCTCGAGGCAAGAATACTGAAGTGGTTTGCCATTGTCTTCTCCAGTGGACCACATTTTGTCAGAACTCTCCACCATGACCCTCTCATCTTGGGTGGCCCTACACAGCACGGCTCATAGTTTCATTGAGTTAAATAAGGCTTTGGTCTGTATGATCAGTTTGATTAGTTTTCTGTGATTGCGGTTTCCATTCTGTCTGCCTTCTGATGAATAAGGATAAGGGGTTTATGGAAGCTTTCTGATGGGAGAGACTGACTGTGGGGGAAACTGGTTCTTGTTCTGATATGCAGGGCCACGCTCAGTAAATCTTTAATCTTAGCCAACCTAAACACCATATTAAGAAGTAGAGACATTACTTTGCTGACAGGGATCTGTGTAGTCAAAGCTATGTTTTTTTTTTTAGTATTCATGTATAAATATGAGAGTTGGACCATAAAGAAAGCTGAGCGCTGAAGAATTGATGCTTTTGAGCTGTGTTGTTGGAGAAGACTCTCTAAAATCTCTTGGACTGCAAGGAAATCAAACCAGTCAATCCTAAAGGAAATCAGTCCTGAATATTCACTGGAAGAACTGATGCTGAAGCGGAAGCTCCAAGACTTTGGCCACCTGATGAGAAGAACTGATGAATTGGAAAAGACCCTGATTCTGGAAAAGATTGAGGGCAGGAGGAGAAGAGGGTGACAGAGGATAAGATGATTGGATGGCATCACTGACTCGATGGACATGAGTTTGAGCAAGCTCTGGGAGTTGGTGGTGGACAGGGAAGCCTGGCATGCTGCAGTCCATGGGATCGCAGAGTTGGACAAGACTGAGTGACTAAACTGACTGAATATACTGTTGTTGTTGTTCAGTTGCAATGCTGTATCCAACTTTTTGCAACCCCATGGGCTGTAGCACATCAGGCCTCCCTGTCCCTCACTATCTCCAGGAGTTTGCCTAAGTTCATTGAATTGGTGATTCTATCCAACCATCTCATCCTCTTTCACCCTCTTTTCCTACTGCCTTCAGTCTTTCACAGAATCAGGGTCTTTTCCAATGAGTGGGCTCTTCACATCAGGTGGCCAAAGTATTGGAGCCTCAGCTTCAGTATATGTGCTTCCACTGAGTGTTCAGAGTTGATTTCCTTTAGGATTGACTGGTTTGATTTTGCTGGCCAAGGTAATCTCAAGAGTCTTCTCCTATACCACAATTCAAAACCATCAATTCTTCAGCATTCAGCCTTCTCTATGGTCCAACTCTCACATCTGTACACGACTACAGGGAAGACCAGAGCTCTGATTATATGGACCTTTGTTGGCAAAGTGATACCTTTGCTTTTTAGTATGCTGTCTAGGTTTGTCATAACTTTCCTTCCAAGAAGCAAGAGCCTCTTAAATGTCATGGCTGCAGTCACCATCCACAGTGATTTTAGAGCCTAAGAAGAGAAAATCTGTCACCGCTTCCACTTTTTCCCCGTCTGTTTGCCATGAAGTAATGGGACAGATATCATGATCTTAGTTTTTTGAGTGTTGAGTTTCATGCCAGCTTTTCACTCTCTTTCTCCTCATCAAAAGGCTTTTAGTTCCTCTTCACTTTCTGCCTTTAGAGTGGTATCATCTGCATATCTGAGGTTGTTGATTCTTCTCCTGGCAATCTTGATTCTTGTAACTCAGCCAGCCAAGCACTTCTCATGGTGTGATATATATAGTGTGTGTGTATACATATATATATATATATATATATATATATATATAATGGATATATATATATTCAATATACATATCCATAATTAGACAAATACTAAGTGTTTATTTATATTCTTGTTCATAATATTCATCCTCTTTAGTTTGAGGACGAAATTTTAGTTTGAAATTTTAAGCTAACTTTGATATTTTAAAATAGATACAATGTGTGATAAAAATTCATGAAAATAGAAACAGTGACAAAATATAGGCAACATCATGCATTGCATGGATAATAAAATAATGGCTACACTACCCCATGAGGGAGAAAATTAGAAATTGTCCTCTTTCACAGAAGAATCCAGGGTAATCTTTTAAATTACTCCTTCCTCTGCTCTTTAGTTCATCTGTTTTTTAGCATTGCACCTAATTAATGATAGGCCTGCTGGTGGTTCTGAAGGTAAAGAGTCTGCCTGCAGTGCAGGAGACCTGGGTTCGATCCCTGGATTGGGAAGATCCCCTGGAGAAGGAAACAGCAACCCACTCCAGTATCTTGCCTGGAAAATCCCACAAAACAAGGAGTCCGGCAGGCTACATTCCATGGGGTTGCAAAGAGTAAGACACGACTGAGCGATTTCACTTCACAATTAATGATGCTCCAACTTCATCAGTACCCAGCATTATGTCGCTCAATCTTTGATGTGGGCTGCAGCTGTTTTGGACAAATCCAATGTCCCTTTCACTGACAACATCTCAGGAATGCCTGGTATCTTTCTACATTCTTTAAAGCATTCTATATCATCAATGTATTATTTCTCCTTGTATATATGTGCAGCTTAAAAATGTGGGGCAATTAATCTGTTCTCCCCAGCTGTAATTCTCAAAAATGGAGAATGAGACATGATTCAGCCTTCAGTATGTCAGGGATAAAATTCTGGGAAACTTCTGGTAAAATTTCTAAAGGTCCTGGATAATTGAGCCCTTGTTGCCTACAGCAGCAAATCCAATGATACATCTTTATATCTACTTCTTTTTTTCCTATTCTGTTGCTCTTTCTTTTACTGACTGATTTTGGTTCATTATACATTCTTCACAGAGTATCTTATACAAAATATGTATTGGAAATGTTTTCTTTCAATCTATGGTTTCTCAAATCATCCTCTTTATTGTACTATTTTAAGATATAAGTTCATGATTTTATTGTAGCTCAATTAATCAACTATTTCTTTTGTGGTTAGTACACTTAATTCCCTGTTTAATATATTATCACTTATTCAAAGTTAACAAAAGGATTGACCTATGATTATTTCTCAAACATTATTGTTTCACCATCACGTTTAGATCGGTGATCCATTTAAACAGATGCTCTGTCTATGGTAAGCATCAAGATTCATTTTTTTCCTCGTGGATATTCATTTGACCTAAATTCACATATTAAAGATAGGCATCATTTCCTCAGTCCACTATCACTGCTTGGGAAAGTGTCTAGTTCTCTACTAAGCTTTATTTGACAACATCTGGGCAGTATAAGATGGTTTTATATTTAACTGGGCTTTGTTGGCATGAGTGAGTAGGAAGCCCGAAATTTTATGTCTGTGGTATTTTGAATTTACTTTCTAAAATATTTATGTCTTGCTAGTTTTCTATATTTCTCATCTTTTGATCTGAGAAAGTAGGCTCTTGTTAAATCATTCTTATCTAACTCTGTTGGCATTTCTGGATTGTGGATTCTTGCATTCTAAATCTAGCATATATGAAGCAAAACTCCAACCCAGGATATTTTCCTATAGGTTTTCCTTTGGATCTTAAGTCCTGTAGGTGACCTTCCTTCTTCTGTCCATTTTTCAGAGTCACTCAATTTGTTTAGTGTATAATTTGTTTGTTCCTTGTCAAAAAATTTGGAAAAGTATGGATACTCTGCCTTCATTAAAACAGAAGTTTGACCTCTTTTCAGATTTTAATGCCTAGCCTTACACATCTTTGAGAGAAAAGACAAAATAAAAAACCAGAAAAACAGAGTGATATGTTCTCCACATCTCCCTGTGCTTCCCAAATCCCTGAGATCAAGGCCCATTAAACTGTGCTACTTGGCATGTCTAAGCTCAGTTAGTTTTATTTTTCCAGCCCACATTATTGCTGATAGTTCAGTTGGATTATCACCTCTCTAGTTTAATATCTGGATTCTAATTTCTAATATGAATGGCTCGCAATGAATTCTAAATAGGTGTAATAAGTAAAGAAAAATAGTTAATTATTAGATTTAAACTAAAGATTTCTAGAAATGATATGATACACATTCACGAAAGAAAAAAAATTCTTATTGGGATTAAAAAATTGCATTATAGATATTATAATTTTATATGCTCATTATGCATTGGGTGCAATTGATAATTAAATAGAATAAAAGATTTACAAATGCTTTACTACATGACAGAAGGTGACTGATTAAAATTCAGGTACTAACTGGCAAATATGTATGTATTTTTGATGAGTCCTTTTGGCACACAACATAAGGAAACATTTCTACTTTTATTTAAGAGTTAATCCTAAAAGACCTATCAGTAATTAAAATAAATAGTAATATGTAATCACTGTTGAGATTCCTACTCAGTTTCTTACTTCCACATGACTCTCACATCTTCTGCAGGAATTTTTATTATTTCTTTTTTTTTTTTTTTTTTTTATTTTACTTTATTTTATATTTAAACTTTACACTATTGTATTGGTTTTGCCAAATATCAGAATGAATCCGCCACAGGTATACATGTGTTCCCCATTTCTTTTCTGTTTTTGGAATATAACATAGAGTTACTAACAGATTTCTAGAGGTTTCTTATATTTGAAAGTATCTTTAAATTAAAAACCAGAAACATTCATAATATTTACTGTAAAATTGGGAACTTCTTTTTAAAGGGATGCTAATTTTAAAAATGTAAACTATTAAGCGGTAATTGTGGTTAATGTAAGAAGACAGTTTGTCAAGGGAATTAGAAAGTGCAGATAATATGTACTTCCTCATCATTTAAAAGAACAAATATGATTAAAACATCTAAATTTTCTTTCATTCTTAAAAAAAAATCTGTATTTTTCTAGATAAGTTTCAGTTCAGTTTAGTCACTCAGTCATGTATGATGCTTTGCGACTCCATGAATCACAGCACGCCAGGTCTCCCTGTCCATCACCAACGCCCGGAGTTCACTCAAACTAACATCCATCAAGTCGGTGATGACATCCAGCCATCTCATCCTCTGTCATCCCCTTTTCCTCCTGCCCCCAATCCCTCCCAGAATCAGAATATTTTCCACTGAGTCAACTCCTCACATGAGGTGGCCAAAGTACTGGAGTTTCAGCTTTAGCATCATTCCTTGCAAAGAATACCCAGGACTGATCTCCTTCAGAATGGACTGGTTGGATCTCCTTGCAGTCCAAAGGACTCTCAAGAGTCTTCTCCAACACCACAGTTCAAAACCATCAGTTCTTCGGTGCTCAACTTTCTTCACAGTTCAACTCTCACATCCATACATGACCACTGGAAAAACCATAGTCTTGACTAGATGGACCTTTGTTGGCAAAGCAATGTCTATGCTTTTGAATATGCTATCTAGCTTGGTCATAATGTTCCTTCAAATGAGTAAGTGTCTTTTAATTTCATGGCTGCATTCACCATCTGCAGTGATTTTGGAGCCCCCAAAAATAGTCTGGCACTGTTTCCCCATCTATTTCCCATGAAGTGATGGGACCAGATGCCATGATCTTCATTTTCTGAATGTTGAGCTTTAAGCCAACATTTTCACTCTCCTCTTTCACTTTCATCAAGAGGCTTTTTAGTTCCTCTTCACTTTCTGCCACAAGGGTGGTGTCATCTGCATATCTGACGTTATTGGTATTGCCGGGAGAACCCGGCAATCTTGATTCCAGCTTGTGTTTCTTCCAGTCCAGCGTTTCTCATGATGTACTCTGCATAGAAGTTAAATAAGCAGGGTGACAATATACAGCCTTGATGAACTCCTTTTCCTATTTGGAACCAGTCTGTTGTTCCATGTCCAGTTCTAACTGTTGCTTCTTGACCTGCATATAGGTTTCTCAAGAGGCAGATCAGGTGGTCTGGTATTCCCATCTCTTGAAGAATTGTCCACAGTTTATTGTGATCCACACAGTCAAAGGCTTTGGCATAGTCAATAAAGCAGAAATAGATGTTTTTCTGGAACTCTCTTGCTTTTTTCATGATCAAGCGGATGTTGGCAATTTGATCTCTGGCTCCTCTGCCTTTTCTAAATCCAGCTTGAACATCTGGAAGTTCACAGTTCAGGTATTTCTGAAGCCTGGCTTGGAGAAATTTGAGCATTACTTTACTGGCATGTGAGATGAGTGCAATTGTGTGGTAGTTTGAGCATTCTTTGGCATTGCTTTTCTTTGGGATTGGAATGAAAACTGACCTTTTCCAGTCCTGTGGCCACTGCTGAGTTTTCCAAATTTGCTGGCATATTGCATGCAGCACTTTCACAGCATCATCTTTCAGGATTTTAAATAGCTTAACTGGAATTCCATCACCTCCACTAGCTTTGTTTATAGTGATGCTTTCTAAGGCCCTCTTGACTTCACATTCCAGGATGTCTGGCTCTAGATAAGTTTATGAGTATGTAAAGTTTATAATCAGGGTCCTACGATTTTGTAAGCAAGAACACTTCATCGTGTTTTTTTTTTTTTTTTTTTCCTTGTGGAAAAGAAATAGCATGTGAAAACTTCAGGCCCTGTTTATGATTTGCAGTATAACCTTCCGAGCAGTTTTTGAAAATCATTTTGAACCAGCACTATCTTATGGTTATGTGATTTAAAATTTAATGGTTATGTGATATTTAACCAATACAGTATACTAACGCATATATATGGAATTTAGAAAGATGGTAACAATAACCCAGTGTACGAGACAGCAAAAGAGACACTGATGTATACAACAGTCTTATGGACTCTGTGGGAGAGGGAGAGGGTGGGAAGATTTGGGATAATGACATTGAAACATGTAAAATATCATGTAAGAAACGAGTTGCCAGTCCAGGTTCGATAATGGATGCTTGGGGCTAGTGCACTGGGACGACCCAGAGGGATGGTATGGGGAGGGAGAAGGGAGGAGGGTTCAGGATGGGGAACACATGTATACCTGTGGTGGATTCATTTTTTTTTTTAATTTTATTTAATTTTTAAACTTTACATGATATTTGGCAAAACTAATACAATTATGTAAAGTTTTAAAATAAAATAAAATTTAAAATAAATAAATAAATAAAATTTGTGGTTATGTGATTTAAAGCGCAGGCAGCTGCAACGGTCACACTAAAGCGCAGGCGGCTGCGACGGGCGCGCTAAAGCGTGGCCGAGAGGAGCCACCCCACGTCCAAGGATAGGGGCAGAAGTCAGGAGGACCCCATGCCCAAAGGGCGGCAGCCAAGAGGAGTTACCCCACGTCCAAGGTCAGGGGCAGCGGCCGAGAATAGCAGACTGCAACGGCGCATGAACAGCCGAGAGGAGCTACCCTGTGTCGGAGTTCAGCGGCGGCAACGAGAGGAGTCACCCCGCATCCGAGGTCAGGGGCGGCGACGAGAGGAGTTACCCGCGTCCGAGGTCAGGGGCTGCGACGAGAGGAGTTACTCCGCATCCGAGGTCAGGGGTGGCTACCAGAAGAGTTACCCCATGTCCGAGGTCAGGGGACGCAGCCAGGAGGAGGTACCATACGCCCCAAGCCCGAGGCGAGGGGCAGCGGGCGGGAGGAGCTACCACATGCCCCTAAGCCCAAGGCCAAGGGCAGCGGCCAGGAAGAGCAACCCCACACCAGAGGCCAGGGGCGGCGGCTGGGAGGACCAACCCCACATCCAAGGAGCCATGGCTGCGTGGGCACAGGAGGGCCAAGAGGAGCTATCCAACGTTGAAGGTCAGGAAGGGTGGTGGTGAGGAGATACCCCTCATCCAAGGTAAGGAGCAATGGCTGTGCTTTGCTGGAGCAGCCATGAAGAGATACCCCAGGCCCAAGGTAAGAGAAACCCAAGTAAGAAGGTAGGTGTTGCAAGAGGGCATCAGAGGGCAAACACACTGAAACCATACTCGCAGAAAACTAGTCAATCTTATCACACTAGGACCACAGCCTTGTCTAACTCGATGAAACTAAGCCATGCCCATGGGGCAACCCAAGATGGGCGGGTCATGGTGGAGAGATCTGACAGAATGTGGTCCACTGTCGAAGGGAATGGCAAACCACTTCAGTATTCTTGCCTTGAGAACCCCATGAACAGTATGAAAAGGCAAAAACATAGGATACTGAAAGAGAAACTCCCCAGGTCAGTAGGTGCCCAATATGCTACTGGAGATCAGTGGAGAAATAACTCCAGAAAGAATGAAGGGATGGAGCCAAAGCAAAAACAATACCCAGCTGTGGATGTGACTGGTGATAAAAGCAAGGTCCGATCCTGTAAAGAGCAATATTGCATAGGAACCTGGAATGTCAGGTCCATGAATCAAGGCAAATTGGAAGTGGTCAAACAGGAGATGGCAAGAGTGAATGTCGACATTCTAGGAATCAGCGAACTGAAATGGACTGGAATGGGTGAATTTAACTCAGATGACCATTATATCTACTACTGCGGGCAGGAATCCCTCAGAAGAAATGGAGTGGCCATCATGGTCAACAAAAGAGTCCAAAGAGCAGTACTTGGATGCAATCTCAAAAATGACAGAATGATCTCTGTTCGTTTCCAAGGCAAACCATTCAATATCACAGTAATCCAAGTCTATGCCCCAACCAGTAAGAAGCTGAAGCTGAATGGTTCTATGAAGACCTACAAGACCTTTTAGAACTAACACTCAAAAAAGATGTCCTTTTCATTATAGGGGACTGGAATGCAAAAGTAGGAAGTAAAGAAACACCTGGAGTGACAGGCAAAATTGGCCTTGGACTACGGAATGAAGCAGGGCAAAGACTAATAGAGTTTTGCAAAGAAAATGCACTGGTCATAACAAACAACTCTATCAACAACACAAGAGAAGACTCTACACATGGACATCACCAGATGGTCAACACCGAAATCAGATTGATTATATTCTTTGCAGCCAAAACAGTCAGCAAAAACAAGACCAGGAGCTGACTGTGGCTCAGACCATGAACTCCTTATTGCCAAATTCAGACTGAAATTGAAGAAAGCAGGCACAACCACTAGACCATTCAGGTATGACCTAAATCAAATCCCTTATGATTATACAGTGGAAGTGAGAAATAGATTTAAGGGCCTAGACATGATAGATAGAGTGCCTGATGAACTATGGAATGAAGTTCGTGACATTGTACAAGAGACAGGGATCAAGACCATCCTCATGGAGAAGAAATGCAAAAAAGCAAAATGGCTGTCTGGGGAGGCCTTACAAATAGCTGTGAAAAGAAGAGAAGCGAAAAGCAAAGGAGAAAAGGAATAAACATCTGAATTCAGAATTCCAAAGAATAGCAAGAAGAGATAAGAAAGCCTTCTTCAGCTATCAATGCAAAGAAATAGAGGAAAACAACAGAATGGGAAAGACTAGGGATCACTTCAAGAAAATCAGAGATACCAAAGGAACATTTCATGCAAAGATGGGCTCGATAAAGGAGAAAAAATGGTATAGACCTAACAGAAGCAGAAGATATTAAGAAGAGATGGCAAGAATATACAGAAGAACTGTACAAAAAAGATCTTCACGACCCAGATAATCATGATCACTGACCTAGAGCCAGACATCCTGGAATGTGAAGTCAAGTGGGCCTTAGAAAGCATCACTATGAACAAAACTAGTGGAGGTGATGGAATTCTAGTTGAGCTATTCCAAATCCTGAAAGATGATGCTGTGAAAGTGCTGCACTCAATATGCCAGCAAATTTGGAAAGCTCACCAGTGGCTACAGGACTGGAAAAGGTCAGTTTTCATTCCAATCCCAAAGAAAGGCAATGCCAAAGAATGCTCAAACTACCACACAATTGCACTCATCTCACACGCTAGTAAGGTAATGCTCAAAATTCTCCAAGACAGGCTTCAGCAATATGTGAACCGTGAACTTCCTGATGTTCAAGCTGGTTTTAGAAAAGGCAGAGGAATCAGAGCTCAAATTGCCAACATCTGCTGGATCATGGAAAAAGCAAGAGAGTTCCAGAAAAACATCTATTTCTGCTTTCTTGACTATGCCAAAGCCTTTGACTGTGTGGATCACAATAAACTGTGGAAAACTCCTCAAGAGATGGGAATACCAGACCACCTGACCTGCCTCTTGAAAAACCTGTATGCAGGTCAAGAAGCAACAGTTAGAACTGGACATGGAACAACAGACTGGTTCCAAATATGAAAAGGCTGTATATTGCCACCTTGTTTATTTAACTTATATGCAGAGTACATCATGAGAAACGTTGGACTGGAAGAAACACAAGCTGGTATCAAGATTGCCGGGAGAAATAGCAATATCCTCAGATATGCAGATGACACCACCCTTATGGCAGAAAGTGAAGAGGAACTCAAAAGCCTCTTGATGAAAGTGAAAGTGGAGAGTGAAAAAGTTGGCTTAAAGCTCAACATTCAAAGAACGAAGATCATGGCATCCGGTCCCATCCCTTCATGGGAAAAATGATGAGGAAACAGTTGAAACAGTGTCAGGCTTTATTTTTCTGGGCTCCAAAATCACTGCAGATGGTGAATGCAGCCATGAAATGAAAAGATGCTTACTCCTTGGAAGGAAATTTATGACCAACCTAGATAGCATATTCAAAAGCAGAGACATTACTTTGCCAACAAAGGTTCGTCTAGTCAAGGCTATGGTTTTTCCTGTGGTCATGTATGGATGTGAGAGTTGGACTGTGAAGAAGGCTGAGCGCCGAAGAATTGATGCGTTTGAACTGCGGTGTTGGAGAAGACTCTTGAAAGTTCCTTGGACTGCAAGGAGATCCAATCAATCCATTTTGAAGGAGATCAGCCCTGGGATTTCTTTAGAAGGAATGATGCTAAAGCTGAAACTCCAGTACTTTGGCCACCTCATGCGAAGACTTGATTCATCGGAAAAGACTCTGATGCTGGGAGGGATTGGGGGCAAGAGGAGAAGGGGACGACAGAGGATGGCATCACTGTCTCGTTGGAAGTAAGTCTGAGTGAACTCCATGGGTTGGTGATGGACAGGGAGGTCTGGTGTGCTGCGATTCATGGGATTGCAAAGAGTCGGACACAACTGAGCGACTGATCTGATCTGATATAAAAATTAAAGATGTTATATTCTCCTAATATGAAATCCAAAGCTAATAAAAAAAGAGAGAGAGAGAGAGAGAGACATGTATATGTAGCATTCATATAGAGGAATTGTGCTGCACTGTGTCACTCAGTCGTGTCCGATTCTTTGAGACCCCATGGACTGTAGCCCACCAGACTCTTCTGCCCATGGGGATCCTCCAGTCAAGAATACTGGAGTGGGTTACCATGCCGTCCTCCAGTGATCTTCCCAAAACAAAGATTGAACCTATGCATTCCCATAATGCAGGCAGATTCTTTACCATTTGAGCCACCAGGGAAGCCCAAGAATACTGAAGTGGAATTATGAACATGTTAAAGCTCAGACAGTGTTCTTAGAGAGAAAAAAGAATTCTTGTAACATTTTCACTCTTTTGATTTTATTTTTTAATAAATATTTTGTATTACATTTTGATGCAAATGTCTTACAAATTTTTGTTATGTAAGCAATTATATTTTGGAGGTTTCTTGGGTGGCTCAATAGTAAAAAAAAAAAAAAAAAAATCCTTCATCAATAGAGGAGACTAAGGAGACATGGGTTCAAGGAGACATGGGTTCTATCTCTGGGTTTGGAAAATCCCCTAGAGGAGGAAATGGCAACTCACTGCAATATTCTTGCCGGGAAAATCCAATGGACAGAGAAGGCTGGAGGGCTATAGTGTATGCAGTCGCAAAGAATTGGACAGGACTGGCAACTGAGCACACACACACACAAGCAATTTTATTTATAGGCTAAATAACTGTTTGCATCTAATTTTTTAATACATGATTCAAGGAAACAAATTATTTCTATGAAATTAACTCAACTAGCTTTGACATTGGAGAAGGCAATGGCACCCCACTCCAGTACTCTTGCCTGGAAAATCCCATGGGTAGCGGAGCCTGGTAGGGTGTAGTCCATGGGGTCACTAGGAGTCGGACACAACTGAGTGACTTCCCTTTCACTTTTCACTTTCATGCATTGGAGAAGGAAATGGCAACCCACTCCAGTGTTCTTGCCTGGAGAGTCCCAGGGACGGGGAAACCTGGTGGGCTTCCATCTATGGGGCCGCACAGAGTCGGACATGCCTCAAGCGACTTAGCAGCAGCAGCAGCTTTGACATTCTTAGTATGCATTAAGGCTATGTGAATGGAATACACACTAAATGATCAATACTCTTTTTAAAGAAGCTATGACTTCTTTGCAGGTGTAAATATTGCAATTGCAAACAATGATAGTGACAAACATAAATCTAATTTATTCAACCATCATCAAAAAGGATAAAATACCTACATATTTACTACGTTAAAGTATATAAATTTAATTATGGTTTTCACAAGTATTATATCAGTGTTTTCAATATATTTTAAAATTATTCAAATCATTTAAAAAGGTATAATTTGGTTATCTTTTCAATTCAAAATATTTCTGTATCTTTTTCTGTTTTAATATGCTTTTATGGTATGTCTTTTGATTTTGAAAATCAGAAATGATATTCACAATAAACAAACCAGGGCCTTAATGTTAGAATTCTAATTATTATTTTATTATTTAATGTGCTTTCCCTTCTAAGTTCAATTTAAATAGGTAGAATGTTATTCAATTAATTTCTCTCTAATATATCTATGATCATATCTTTAAAACTGTATGTTTTCTGTCAGCTGGAGATCTACTTATTTATTCCTTTAAAACTCACTAAGGTTCTACTATATAACAAGAAATATAATGGAGAATAAAATATAATCTCCACCCTCATGAGCCTTAAATTATGACAGAGAAATAGTGAGCAGGCAAATAAGAAAAGAAATATAAATTCTTCAGCTGCAAATTAGCACTTGCCAAGGGCATTTGCCAGTGACTGAATGACAACAAAGGCATTTGCCCTTGCCTCTGCAAAGATTGAACCATGTGCTGCTGCAACTGTGGACACTTAATACCACCTAAGGGGAATTCAAGGTGGAGAGTGAGGCTCTCCAGGCCCCAAGGAAACTAGTGGAACAGACCTGTATATAGTTAGATATTTTCAGGAATGTTTTTTTTTTTTATCCCAATCTTTGTATCTCCTTATATCTAAAGTGTGATGAAAGTGATAGTCACTCAGTTGTGCCACCTCTTTGCAACACATGGACTGTGGCCTGCTAGGCTCCTCTGTCCATGGGATTTCCTAGGCAATAATACAGGAGTGAGTTCATTTCAGTTCAGTTGCTCAGTCCGGTCAAACTCTGTGTGACCCCATGGACTGCAGCACGCCAGGCTTCGCTGTCCATCACCAACACCCGGAGATTGCTCAAACTCATGTCCATCAAGTAGGTGATGCCATCCAACCAACTCATCCTTTGTCATTCCCCTCTCCCACTGCCTTCAATCTTTCCCAGCAATGAGTCAGTTCTTCACATCGGGTGGCCAAAGTACTGGAGTTTCAGCTTCAGAATCAGACCTTCCAATGAATATTCAGGAAGGATTTCCTTCAGGATGGACTGGTTGGATCTCCTTGAGAGTCCTAGGGACTCTCAAGAGTTTCTCCAACACCACAGCTCAAGTATCAGTTCTTCAGCACTCAGCCTTATTTACGGTCCAGTTCTCATATTCATACATGACTACTGGAAAAACCATAGCTTTGACTAGATAGACCGTTTTCAGCAAAGTAATGTCTCTGCTTTTGAACATGCTGTCTAGGTTGTTCATAGTTTTTCTTCCAAAGAGCAAGCATCTTTTAATTTCAGGGCTGCAGTTACCATCTGTGGTGATTTTGGAGGCCAAGGAAATAAACTCTGCCACTGTTTCAATTGTTTCCCCATCTATTTGCCATGATGCCATGATCTTAGTTTTCTGAATGTTGAGTTTCAAGCCAGTGTTTTCATTCTCCTCTTTCATTTTCATCAAGAGGCTCTTTACTTCTTCACTTTACACCATAAGGATGGTGTTGTCTGCATATCTGAGGTTATTGATATTTCTCCTAGGAATCTTAATCCAGCTTGTGCTTTATTTAGCCTGGAATTTCACATAATGTACTCTACATATAAGTTAAATAAGCAGAGTGACAATATACAGCCTTGACGTACTCCTTTCCCAATTTGAAACCAGTCTATTGTTCCATGTCTGGTTCTAACTTTTGCTTCTTGACCTGCATACAAATTTTTCAGGAGGCAAGGAAGGTGGTGTCATATTACCAACTCTTTCAGAATTTTCCACAGTTTGTTGTGATCCACACAGTCAAAGGCTTTGGTATAGTCAATAAAGCAGAAGTAGATGTTTTCCTGGCATTATATTGCCTTTTCTATGATCCAACAGATGTTAGTAATTTGATCTCTGTTCTTCTGTCTTTTCTAAATCCAGCTTGAACATCTGGAAGTTCTCAGTTCGCGTAATGCTGAAGCCTGGCTTGAAGAATTGTGAGCATTACTTTGCTAGCGTGTGAGATGAGTGCGATTGTGTGGTGGTTTGAGCATTCTTTGGTATTGCCTTTCTTTGGGATTGGAATGCAAACAGACCTTTTCCAGTCCTGTGGCCTCTGCTGAGTTTTTCCAAATTTGCTGGCATATTGAGTGTAGCACTTTCACAGCATCACCTTTTAGGATTTGAAATAGTTCAGCTGTATTTCCATCTTCTCCACTCCTTTTGTTCATAGTGATGCTTCCTAAGGCCCACTTGACTTCACATTCCATGATGTCTGTCTCTAGGTGAGTGATCATGCCATCATGATTATCTGTGTCATGAAGATCTTTTTTGTACAGTTTTTCTATGTATTCTTGCCACCTTTTCTTAATATCTTCTGCTTCTGTTAGGTCCATACCATTTCTGTCCTTTCATTGTGCCCATCTTTGCATGAAATATTCCCTTGGTATCTCTAATTTTTTTTAAGAGATCTCTAGTCTTTACCATTCTATTGTTTTCCTCTAATTCTTTACATTGATCAGTGAGGAAGGCTTTCTTATCTCTTCTTGTTGTTCTTTGCAACTCTGCATTTAGATGGGTATATCTTTCTTTTTCTCATTTGCCTTTAGCTTCTCTTTTTTTCAGCTATTGTGAGGCCTCATCTGATGACCATTTTACCTTTTTACATTTCTTTTTCTTGGGGATCGTCTTGATCACTGTCTCCTGTACAATGTCACGAACCTCTGGCCTTAGTTCTTCAGGCACTCTGTCTATCAGATCTGATCCCTTGAATCTATTTGTCACTTCTACTGTATAATTATAAGAGGTTTGATTTAGGTCCTTTGAATGGTCTAATGGTTTTCCCTTCTTTCTGCAATTTAAGTTTCAATTTTTCAATAAGGAGTTCATGATCTGAGTTACAGTCAGCTATCCGTCTTGTTTTTGCTGACTGTGCCCTGCCAGGCTCCTCTGTGCATGGAATTTCCTAGGAAATAATTCTGGCATTCCCTGGTGATAATGGCTACTGGGTAACCATTCCTTTCTCCAGCAGATCTTCCTGACACAGGGACTGGACTCAGGTCTCCCCTCTTGCAGGCAGATTCTTTATTGTCTGAGCCACCAACCTGAGATACTAGGGAAGCCCCCTCATATCTAGAACAGCACTAAGTCTCTTTATGGTGACATCAGCTCCTCGTGACTTAGCAGAAATCTTTTTTAAAGTAACCACTTGATTTCACTGAACTCCCCCTTCACCAAAATCATATAAATTGACCTTCCACCTCCTTTTTGGGAACAGTCTCTCAGAGTTATCTGAGGTGCTCTCTCCTGGGCCGCAATCCTCATTTTGCTTCAATTAAAACTTAACTCGCAACTCCAAGGTTGTGCATCTTTTTAGTCGACAAGTTTAATATAATATATTCATATGTTCTAGGAGTATAATGAGGAAAGCTAGGGTATTACAAAGTGAAGAATAATGTATTTTAGACAGGTAAACTGGTGAAGACCTCGTCAAAGGTGTTGAAATTTGGGTACATGACTGGAGGAATGAGGGATAGATGCAAATCTAAGTGCAAGAGGTTTTCACAGTCAGTCAGTTCAGTCGCTCAGTCATGTCCGAATCTTAGGGACCCCATGGGCTGCAGCACGCCAGCCTTCCCTGTCCATCACCAGTTCCTGGAGCTTACTCAAACTCATGTCCATTGAGTCGGTGGTGCCATCCATCCATCTCATCCTCTGTTGTTCCCTTCTCCTCCTGACTTCAGTCATTCCTGGCATCAGGATCTTTTTGAATGAGTCAGTTCTTCACATCAGGTGGCCAAAGTATTGGAGTTTCAGCTTCAGTATCAGTCCTTCAAATGAATATTCAGGACTGATTTCCTTTATGACAGACTGGATGGATCTCCTTGTTCTCCAAGGGAATCTCAAGCGTCTTCTCCAACACTATAGCTCAAAAGCATCAATTCTTTGTAGCTCTGCTTTCTTTATGGTCAAACTCTCACATCCATACATGACTACTGGAAAAACTAAAACTTTGACTAGATACATCTTTTTTGGGAAAGTGATGTCTCTGCTTTTTCATATGCTATATACGTTGGTCATAATTTTTCTTCAAGAGGCAAGTATCTTTATTTCATCACTGCAGCTACCACTTGCAGTGATTTTGGAGCCAGAAAGATAAAGTCTTTCACTGTTTCCACTGTTTCCCCATCTATTTGCCATGAAATGATGGGACCAGATGCCATGATCTTAGTTTACTGAATGTTGAGTTGTAAGCCAATTTTTTTACTCTGCTCTTTCACCTGAGGAAACCAGAAGGGAAATAGACACGTGTACCCCAATGTTCATTGCAGCACTGTTTATAATAGCCAGGACATGGAAGCAACCTAGATGTCCATCAGCAGATGAATGGATAAGAAAGCTATGGTACATATACACAATGGAGTATTACTCAGCCATTAAAAAGAATACATTTGAATCAGTTCTAATGAGGTGGATGAAACTGGAGCCTATTATACAGAGTGAAATAAGCCAGAAAGAAAAACACCAATACAGTATACTAACACATATATATGGAATTTAGAAAGATAGTAACAATAACCCTGTATGCAAGACAGCAAAAGAGACACTGATGTATAGAACAGTGTTATGGACTCTGTGGGAGAGGGAGAGGGTGGGATGATTTGGGAGAATGGCATTGAAACATGCATAATATCATATATGAAAGGAGTCGCCAGTCCAGGTTTGAAGCACGATATTGGATGCTTGGGGCTGGTACACTGGGACAACCCAGAGGGATGGTATGGGGAGGGAGGAGGGTTCAGGATGGGGAACACATGTATACCTGTGGCAGATTCATTTTGATATATGGCAAAACCAATACAATATTGTAAATTTAAAAAATAAAATAAAATAAAAAATAGATTAAAAAAACTAAAGGCTTACTAATCAATTTATAAAAATGCAGCTTAATATTATAAATAATAAGTACATAATAATTTGTTGGAACAGAGACAGTCCTTAAAATACTGAAGAAACATTGCACATATAATTCTGTGTTTAAAATATACAGAGGAGCTAGGTACACTAATAGGATTTGAAATTAAAGAGAATCAATATTCCAACCTTTACTATCATTGAGACTTACAATTTTTGTCCAGTATGAAAACTAATGCAACTGTTAACTTTGCTTTATAAAGAAAATAAACAAAATTGAAATGATATTGTAAAAAAAAAAAAAAAAGAAGCTCTTTGGTTCTTCTTCACTTTCTGCCATAAGGGTGCTGTCATCTTCATATATAAGTTTATTGATATTTCTCCTGGCAATCTTGATTCCAGCTATGCTTCATCCAATGCAGCATTGCACATAATGCACTCTTCATATAAGTTAATAAGCAGGGTGACAATATACAGCCTTGACATACTCCTATCCCAGTTTGGAACCAGTCTGTTGTTCCATGTCCAGTTCTAACTGTTGCTTCTTGACCTTCATACAGATTTCTCAGGAGGCAGGTCAGGTGGTCTGGTATTCCCATCTCTTTCAGAATTTTCCACAGTTTGTTGTGATCCACACAATCAGAGATAATAGCAAATACAGAACCTCTGAGGCTGGAGTGTGTGTGAAAATTTGAGGGACAAAAGATACATAGTCTTGGAAAGTGTATTTGAAGATTAGTGATTAAGAAAATAAAAAGATGAAACACTAGCCAAAACGCAGAGCATTTTTTATATTTATTGGTAGGCCCAGCTGAAGTCTTCAGATTTTATTAAGGATGGTTTGAATATACAATCTTATTGATGAGTGAAATTTAGAGGGTTAGGTGTAAATATCAGTGAAACCAAGAGTAAGACCATTGCAGTTGCATAAATGAGAGATGATTGTGGCTTGGGCTAGTTTGACAGAGGTTGTGATCATGAAAACAGAAATTATATAATAATAATTATGTATATATCATATATAATATATATCTCAAATAAAAATATATAAAATTATATATACACTCTCATGTACAAACATACTGAAGAGTGACATCAGTTTAAATTTGGGTTCAGTTCAGTCGCTCAGTCATGTCTGACTCCTTGTGATCCCATGAACCGCAGCAGGCCAGGCCTCCCTGTCCATCACCAACTCCTGGAGTTTACCCAAACTCAGTTCCAGTGAGTCGGTGATGCCATCAAAACATCTCATCCTCTGTTGTCCCCTTTTCCTCCTGCCTTCAATCTTTCCCAGCATCAGTGTCTTTTCAAATGAGTAGGCTCTTCGCATCAGGTGGCCAAAGTATTTGGAGTTTCAGCTTCAACATCAGTCCTTCCAAAGAACATCCAGGATTGATTTCCTTTACGATGCACTGGTTGGATCTCCTTGCAGTCCAAGGGACTCTCAAGAGTCTTCTTCAACACCATAGTTCAAATCATCAATTCTTTTGTGCTCAGCTTTCTTTATAGTCCAAGTGTCACAGTCATACATGGCAAATGGAAAAACCATAGCCTTGACTAGATGGACCTTTGTTGGCAAAGTAACATCTCTGCTTTTTAATATGCTGTCTAGGTTGGTGATAACTTTCCTTGCTGTAATCACCATCTGCAGTGATTTTGGAGCCCCAAAAAATAAAGTCAGTGACTGTTTCCACTGTTTCCCCATCTATTTGCTATGAAGTGATGGGACCGGATGCGATGATCTTAGTTTTCTGAATGTTGAGCTTTAAGCCAACTTTTTCACTCTCCTCTTTCACTGTCATCAAGAGGCTCTTTAGCTCTTTACTTTTTGCCATAAGGGTGGTGTCATCTGCATACCTGAGGTTATTGGTATTTCTCCCGGCAATCTTGATTTCAGTTTGTGCTTCATTCAGCGCAGTGTTTCAAATTATATACTCTGCATAGAAGTTAGATAATCAAGGTGACAATATACAGCCTTGACGTACTTCTTTCCATATTTGGAACCAGTCTATTGTGCCATGACCAGTTTTAAGTGTTGCTTCCTGACCTGCGTACAGGTTTCTCAAGAGGCAGGTCAGGTGGTCTGGTATGCCCATCTCTTTCAGAATTTTCCACAGTTTATTGTGATCCACACAATCAAAGGCTTTGACATAGTCAATAAAGCAGAAGTAGATGCTTTTCTGGAACTCTCTTGCTTTTTCGATGATCCAGCAGATGTTGGCAATTTGATCTCTCGCTCCTCTGCCTTTTCTAAAACCAGCTTGAACATCTGGAATTTCATGGTTCAGATATTGCTGAAGCCTAGCTTGGAGAATTTTGAGCATTACTTTACTAGCGTGTGAGATGAGTGCAATTGTGCGATAGTTTGAGCATTCTTTGGTATTGCCTTTCTTTGGGATTGGAATGAAAACTGACCTTTTTGTCCTGTGGCCACTGCTGAGTTTTCCAAATTTGCTGGCATATTGAGTGCAGCACTTTCACAGCATGATCTTTTAGGATTTGAAATAGCTCAACTGGAATTCCTTCACCTCTACTAGATTTGTTTGTAATGATACTTTCTACGGCCCCGTTGACTTCACATTCCAGGATGTCTGGCTCTAGGTGAGTGACCACACCATTGTGATTATCTGGGACATGCAGATCTTTTCTATATAGTTCTTCTCTGTATTCTTGAGCATTGTTTAAATTGTAATGGCAGAGGCCTAGATAGTACAACGTATATATTGATGAGTTCACATTTTTGAGCAGAAAATACAAGTTTTACAAGCTGTTCTTACATTTTGAAAATACAAGAAAAATAAAGCAATCTTTACATGGACCCATATACTAGAGATGAGTTAAGTAAAAATCTTAACAGAAAAACTATAAAAATTAGATACAAGATATGAGAATGCTGTCAGGGCCAACTTTTTGTGGATAACAATGTCTTAGGCAAGAACTCCAAAGCACAAGCATATTTAAAATAAAATAAATAAAAACAGGAAGACTGTGAAGACTACTTTGGATACAGCAAACAGAAGTTTGCCAAGAAATAACAAATAGGTGATGAATCCCCCAAAAAAGTAGAGAGTAAAATATAAAAAGAAATGTCAAAAGATTAACAAGCATATGAAGAGATGCTTAAATTCATAGGAGAGATGCAAATTATAATAGCAATGACTAATTAGTGTTTAACATTAGATTTGTTCACTTTAAAAAGGTGGCTAATGCTGAGTTTCCATGGATTTAGAGTCGAGGAAAATTATAGACTGGTGCTGCAGTCTTAGAAACCAAATTTAATTTCCATTAATCCAGTTTCTGAATGTATTATAGCTCAGAGGAAGTTTCCAAACTATCAGTGAAATTCTGTATACAAGAATTTGGAAAAATGAAACTTCCCAGAACTTCTCAGTGTAGTTATAAAGTCTCAGCCTCCTGAGATATAGGAAATGATATACTGTGAAGACAGAGTAGGTTTGTTTTTACTTCCCAGAAACACTTTGCATTTCACCTAATAAGATAGTTCATCTGTAGCCATTTGTCTCTCTAATAATATACCTAATTGCGCCTCTCCTCTGTGGTAAAAAGGGTTATAACTATAGACCTGAGTTACCACAAAAGATGGTTGAGTAACAAAAACTCTGCAAGGATTCAGAAGTTATTTTAGTAGGGATTTACATTTCAAAAGAGATGAACATCTGGGTTATAAATCTGGAGAAGTTAAATCTCTCCCATTTAGAAATTTATCTACATACCAAAGGGTGAGAATAAGAACCCAGGATAACTTGCTATTTTGCTAAGGAGACTATCTCAGAAGGTGACTGCTGACAGCTGCCTCTTTGCTCCATGTAAGCAAAAAAAAAAAAAAAAAAAGATATTTGTGGGTTCTTTGCCTAAAATATGGACCTCATGTGTGTAGGGTGAGATTTAGCTTTCATTGTGCTGCCTCATGCTAAATATTGCGGTGCAGGTGAAATAGAGCAGGACCCTATGGTCCTTGCCCACTCCCCACCCGCATGTCCTCTGCCTGTCTTTTGTCTGTGGAAAACTTAGTAAGTTAATAAGTTAAAGAAGTTAAGTCAGAGAAATGAGAACATGTAGAACAAAGGAAAACAGTCAAGGAGATCAAATAATAATAATGTAAACATTAAGTATAATCAAGAACCTTTAGTTCCTCCTCAAGGGTATAAGTAATATTCTGAGCTGTCTTGTAGATACTTAAACCTTCAACAGGTGGAAGACATTAACTACATAATGGCCAGACTGTGCCCAAGACATAAGCTGCCACAATTCCAAGAACTGGCCTTAAAGAAATGGAAACAAACTGACCCTGGAACTGAAGATCAACTGTACTGAAAACAATCAAACAATCAAGATGACACTGATCAGATCACCAATGATGAATTTCAAGATGTCTGTCAGAGCTGACGGTCTATTTCTGTATGTAGGCCCTTCTATCTGTCTATAAAAGCTCTTGTCCCTTGATTGCCAGTGGAGAGAGTAGACCTTTAGACAGACTTCTGCCTTCATCTACGTCTCCCACCAGATGATAGCATCCTCTCCACCAACCTGGTCTCTTTATTGGCTTCTGGGAAACAAACAGCCAGACCCCACTTTTGGTAATACAGGGAAACCAACTGTCTATTATTTGTCATAAATAATAATCTTCTTATTCTTGTTAAGTTGCAAAGTCATGTCTGACTCTTTGTGACCCCATAGACTATAGCCCACCAGGCTCTCCGTCCATTGGATTTCCCAGACAGGAATACTAGAGTGGTTACCATTTCCTTCTCCAGGGGATATTCCTGACCCAGGGATGTAACTGCAGTGCAGGAGGATTCTTTACTGCTGAGCCACCAGGGAAGCCCAGACGTTAACCTCCTCTGGTTCAAAAACCTTATGTGTGCTTTCAAGATAATATTAATAAATACTGATATTAAAAAGCTAACAATGAATGCACATCATAGTATTGTCTGTGTTAAAGTTGGAGGTGTCAAGCTCATATATAAAATAGTGAGTTATCTTACCAGTAAAATGGGTTTATTTGGAAATAGCAGAAACCTGCAGTTTTGGATAGGCAAGCTCTGGTGAAACATAGGCAAGTCTAGAGAACAAAGGTGGGGGGAGCTTGCTTTTATTAAGTCTTAGGCGAAAACTGGGGACGGTCGTTTTGAACACAAATTCACTGTGGGAGAATAAGAGTTTGAGGTTGTGGAGGTTTCTCACTGAGTGTAGGCCATGGCTAAAAGAACAGGATCAAATTCCCAAGTGATCAATGTACTCCTTCAGGCCAGAAGAAAAGCAATATTCTTTTCTTCCTTATGTCTGCAGGCTGCAAAAGTGGTATGTACTTGAGTGGTATTTGCTTCAGGGCTATCTGACTGTATTTTAAAATGTAGTTTTCCTTTATTTATTTTCAGAGAGGTCATCAAGTTGTCCAAACATAATATGAATTGTACTAGTACATGAATTAGGAGCCACATCTGATGTTTGAATACTGACAGATTCTGTCCTTAACCAAATTCTACTCATGCTCCTCTGAGTTCCTTTCCAACAAGGCTTCAACTTTGGGCTTCTGTGTTCATCTCTGTGTTGTTCAGTTTTTAGCAAGAATAATGCTAAGTCAGTTTAGCTAGAACTCTTCCTTCTCCATATCTGATCACCTTCAATATCGAACTAAGTTCCTTATCCTGCCCCATCTCCAGGTTATAGTCTGCTTTTAACCAGTTTAACCAGAACACCCTTTTACTCCTGACTGTTCTTCTTAGTAATATTCCATCCACTTTACCTTCACTCATAGACTTTTGACTATAAATTCCCAAATTCCTGGTATTTGGAGTCAAGTAAAATCTTTCTCCTCCACTATAAGATCCAGTGCAGAGTTCCCTATACCTATGACAATAACTCACCTTGAATAAAGTCTGCCTTACCATCTTTAACAATTATCATGAATAACTTTTTAAAAAATCAATGCTGTGAAATATGATTGGCAAACTGAAGTAATGGACATCAAATTGCATAGATGGACATAAAACTGAGTTGAGAGGAGAAAAAACTTTAAAAAATGAAATCATGTCATGATTCCATTTATAGCTGAATTCAGAGTCCAGAGTGCTCACCATAAACTCAAGGAACCTTGTTCTCCTTGAAAGAAAAGCTATGACAAATCCAGACAGTATATTAAAAAGCAGATACATTACTTTACTGACAAAGGTCCATACAGTCAAAGCTATGGTTTTTCCAGTAGTCATGTATGGATGTGAGAGTTGGACCATAAAGAAGGCTGACCACCAAGGAACTGATGCTTTCAAACTGAGGTGTTGGAGAGACACTTGAGAGTCCCTTGGACTGCAAGGAGATCCAACCAGTCAATCCTAAACGAAATCAATCCTGAATATTCATTGGAAGGACTGATGCTGAAGCTGAAACTCCAATACTTTGGCCACCTGATGTGAAGAACTAACTCATTGGAAAAGACTCGGATGCTTGGAAAGATTGATGGCAGGAGGAGAAGGGAACGACAGAGGATGAGATGATTAGATGGCATCACCAACTCAATGGAGATGAGTTTGAGCAAACTCCAGGAGATGCTGAAGGACAGGGAAGCCTGGTGTGCTGCAGTCCATGGGGTCGCAAAGAGTCAGACATGACTTAGTGACTGAACAACAACAAATACAGAGAATAACCATACACATTTGTATAAAACATACACAATCAAAAGTGTAGCTATAGCTATCAAATACATTAGAATCCCTGCTGCCTAGGGTAGTAATAGTAGGCGGGACAGGATGGAAACAGGAAATAGAAAAATTAAGTATCTATTAATTTAAAGGAGAAAGTGATATATCAAGTACTATTTGACATGAAGTGGGAAATATTAATGCATCCTTCTGCTTTTGATGAAAAAAGTGAAAATATGTCTTTCTGAAATACTTAAAATATTTGAATAGGTTAATCACAATCATACATATTAAAATTATATTTTATTTTTGGATTATCATAATTGTATAGCTTTATATCCATGTTAAAACTGAAGACTTCCAAAGATAGGATGACATTTATGGAGACGAAAATGAAATGTTGTCATTATCATACTTTCCAAGTCCTTCCTGATAATTGCATAATCTAGAAATGGTAATTAACATTTTATTTGAACCTATGATTATTTATTAATGCTAAACCTGCTGAAAAAGAAGAAAACATCTCCAATATGGGCTTCCTAAACTCTGCATCACCAAATTGATATATAATTAATCACAGTTTTGGCTCTCTCAGAAATGAAATTTTAAACCAATCAATCAGAAATCACCTGGTCAGCAGAGGTTAGGTAATCAGCTTGATAGATCCCCTGCTGCTGCTGCTAAGCCACTTCAGTCGTGTCCGACCCCATAGATGGCAGCCCACCAGGCTTCCCCGTCCCTGGGATTCTCCAGGCAAGAACACTGGAGTGGGTTGCCATTTCCTTCTCCAGTGCATGAAAGTGCAAAGTGAAAGTGAAGTCGCTCAGTCGTGTCCAACTCATAGCGACCCCATGGACTGTAGCCCACCAGGCTTCTCCATCCATGGGATTTTCCAGGCAAGAATACTGGAGTAGGGTGCCATAGCCTTCTCCAGATAGACCCCCTACCATCCCCTAAAGGAAAGTAACCTTGAAATAACCAACACATTTTGCCTAATATAATTTCCTTCTGCTTGCTCCCTCTGGCTATAAAAATCTCATTTTATACAGCTCCTCAGAGCTCCTTTCTATATACCTCATTGGATGCTGCTGGGTTTGAATCGATTTTTGCTCTAATAAATTCTTAAAATTTTTAATATGCCTCAGATAATCATTTAACAGTTAAGGAGTCAAAAGAGGAAACCAAAGGAAATGCCCACATCGTGGAGAAGCAATGCTGCTGCTGCTGCTGCTGCTGCTAAGTCTCATCAGTCATGTCCGAGTCTGTGCGACCCCACAGACGGCAGCCCACCAGGCTCCCCTGTCCATGGGATTCTCCAGGCAAGAACACTGGAGTGGGTTGCCATTTTCTGGAGAAGTAATGAGCAGCCAGATATAGGTATGAGTTGGGCCCCTTGAGCTCTCTGCTTTCTCCCTGCCTCTGAGGGTAAAAGGTCAGCCCCTCTTGGTCCCAGCTCCACAGTTTTTACATTGTAAACTTTCAGACTTTTTTTTTTTTTTTCCCCAGATGGAGTCTGGAAACCACTGGAGTCAGACTAGGTCTCAGTTAGAAACAGATCTGGTTCAGGTTTGGACTGAGTCCCACTTAAACTGGATTAGGTCCAATGTGAGGTGACAGGTGAATACAGTTTTAAGACTGAACAAGCAGTTTAGTCCTACCAAAGATAATCTTGAATTACAGTAGACACATTGAGAGTTTTCAATTTAGGCTTATCCATTTAAGATATGCCCTAAGGAAAAAGGGGTCTTAACTGAGAACTCACCATAAAAAGTAGAGAGAAAATTATTCTCCCTCCTCTATAGTTTCTGGTGACCAGAAGACCCATTAGGACATTCCACTCTCTCTGCATTCAGAATCCTGGGAAAACTGGTAGAAGTGAGAATACTCTCTAAAGTCAGCGGTCCTTGATTTCTTTCTATGGTGTCTAGTCAAGACAGGAAGTTAAAATGTCACTTTGTCCCTTCCTTTCTAAATTCGATTTGGCAGGAAAAAAAAATAGTAAAACAGAATTAGATCCTTGAATTGTGACTTGAGAATTTCCCTTTGGATACCCACTGGTCATTAATCTTCTTTATCTCCAGACATTGTTATTATCTTCTTGTTTGTCTCATATTGTGCCCTGAGAACTTTCTTGGCAACCTTAAGGTTGAGGGCTTAAAAAATACAGCCAGGTAGAAATTTGAGGTAAACTTCATTTGCTGCTAGTGTTTTACTATTGTCAGCTCTCAGGAGAACTAAGTCTTTCTTTTGAGGGGATATTTTTGGAATTGGCTCTGGATCATGTAGGAGCAGTAATTTTTGTACCCTTCTGAGGGATGACCCTTGCATTCATGGGCTTTCCTGATAGCTCAGTTAGTAAAGAATCTGCCTGCAATGCAGGATACACCAATTTGATTCCTGGGTTGGGAAGATTCCCCTGGAGAAGGGATAGGCTACCCACTCCAGTATTCTTGAGCTTCCCTGTGGCTCAGCTGGTAAAGAATCTGCCTGCAATGTGGGAGACCTGGGTTCAATACCTGGGTTGGGAAGATCCCCTGGAGAAGGGAAAGGCTACCCACTCCAGTATTCTGGCCTGGAGAATTCAATGGGCTGTATAGTCCATGGGGTTCAAAGAGTTGGACACCACTGAGCGACTTTCAGTTTCTTGCATTCATGAGGTAGTTCAATACTGCTAGGAATATTTACTGCTTGTTTTGGCTGAAACCTGACAGTATGCAATACTAAAAACTTTTATTTGTATTTAAAAAATAATTTAAGTAGCTCTATAATGAGAAGTTGGCCAAGCTGAAGCTGATAATTCAGAGTCATAAAGAAACATTGCTTCAGCCCTTCTCTCCTAAGATAAAATCAAAGTATGTACCTAAAAAGAAAAAAAAAAATTTTTTTTTTTCTCCTGAAAACTCTGTGGAAGCATTCACTAAAATATTCCAAAGATACAGAACTCTAAATCTAGAACATGGTAATATTTTAAATTTCATCATAGTTGAAGATTTTCTGCCTTATATAAAGAAACAGACTAATGTAGCTGGTAGAGTGTGTGAACCTCTATTGTTCACATTGCAGCCAACTTCTTTGAAGAATTAAAAACAACTATTTTTATTTTACAAATTGAGTCTTTACAAGAATTGAAATGTGGCTCCAGAAACAATTCAAAAGCCACCTATCGTTTTTACAAATTCCAAATCCTCCCCTCTTGCTGCTGCCAAGTCTCTTCAGTTGTGTCCGACTCTGTGCGACCCCATAGACAGCAGCCCACCAGGCTCCCCCATCCCTGGGATTCTCCAGGCAAGAACACTGGAGTGGGTTGCCATTTCCTTCTCCAGTGCATGAAAGTGAAAAGTGAAAGTGAAGTCGCTGAGTCAGACACGACTCAGCGATCCCATGGACTGCAGCCCACCAGTGTTCTCCTGTGTCCATGGGATTTTTCCAGCCAAGAGTACTGGAGTGGGGTGCCATTGCCTTCTCCAAAAGGCTTACAGATACTATAAAGTATCTGGACTTAGGGAAAAAAAGGTGTAGCTTGTTGGAAAAAAAGGTGTAGCTTGTTGAAACTTGGACTTTTTCTCTGTGACTTTAATTTTTCTTGTAAAAAAAGTTAATGAACAGAAACCTAAATTAGTCAGGAGATCAGAAAAGGAGTTCTCTTCCCATGAAGACAGCAGAGTTCAACAGGGAAAAGACTCCTTTCCTGGCTACAAGTCAGCCAATTAAAAGCTATTGGCCTCTGTTTACTATAGTCCTCCCAACTTTCTTTTCAGCTATAAAAGTGATCATCTTCCTTGCCATCCAGAAATTTTATTGCCATCCAGAAATTTCATTGCCATGCTAACAGATACCAAATTACTATTCTCTATTGATCTTGAATCCATCTTGATTGGAAAAATATCTGGCAGTCTATTTGTTTTAGGTCTACACATTCTACCTGGTCGCCTCTAGAAACCAAGGTAATTCTTATCAAAAGGAAAAAAGTAAAAAAAGAGGTTATTTTGAAAACAAGAACTATGAAAGATCTTAAAAGGTTGCTTCACATATGTAAGTAAAAAGCTCTAGCCATGTGAGCAGGTAAACTTAACTTATTCCATCTGCCAGAAACAAGTTGGACGCAACTTTTCTCGTAAAAACTAGTGAGTTTTGCATTATCATACTCATCTCCAAGACAGGAGATGTAAGAGATGAGTTTGATCCCTGAGAAGGGAAGATCTCCAGGGGGAGAGCAGAGCAACCCACTTCAGTATTCTTGCCTGGAGAATCCCATGGACAGAGGAGCCTGGTGGGCTATAGGCCATAGGGTCACAAAGAGTTGGACAGGATAAAGTGAGGTAGCATGTGACAAGCACTTGATCTCTTGGCTAAAATCTTAAAATAAAAGCTATATGTCTTGTTTCTGTCTATATGTATATCTATGTATATATGTTACAGATGTGTGATGTTTTTCTACCTCTGGATGGAATTACCTAAGTTCATTTTGTTAGCTAGTTATAATAGGAAAAAGGAGTCCAAAATAGCAGTGGCTAAAAAGACAAAGAAAGGAAAAAGTCCGTAAAAATAGAACAAGGAAGGTCCGAGGACCGGAGTGAGAACCTTAGGTGAAGCAAACAGACCTCCTGGCTAGCCTAATTTACCTAGGATTGGTTCAGAGGGAGGACAAAAACCATATAAAAAGAGGAGCCAAAACTGAGCCTTTCTCTTCTCTTTTCTGCACTTCTTTTGGGTGTAACACTGGTCCACAGTTTAAACTGAGATGTAACCGAGCTGCAGCATGGGTCTGCCATTTAAACTGAGCTGTAACCAAGCTATAACACTGGTCTGTCTGTCGCTTCAAATTTTTGCTGTGGTGAGACAGAACTCAGGAAATTACACACTCCCCTGACAATTTGTTCATGAGCTCTATTTAAATAGCTTAAAGACTAACAAATCCAGTCTAGATTCAGAAATATGGAAACTAAACCAAATGTTTTTTTTTTTTCAATTTTCCCTGATCTAGCATAACATTTGGTAAATATAAGGTAGCTTAGGTTTATTGTTTTAATTAAAACAGATATGCCTTTAGAGCTATCAGTATTAAATATAATTCAGGGAGAGAACTTTAGTTCTACCTAAATTTGAAAAAGTCAAATAAACTCATGTTATCTCTGTTATAGGATTTGTCCAAATAATTATAACTTAAGATGATGGTTATCTGTTTAATGCCATCATTTCATAAAATAATTTTATAAAGGGAAAGTAAAGTCTTTATATTTACCACATACCTATTACTTCTGGTGATTTTGCTTTTTAACATTGCTTCATATATTGCTGTTTATATTTTGCCTGAAAACCTTTTTAATTTCTTATATAGTATTTGTCTGCTGGCAAAAAATTCCCTCCACTGTTGTTTGTCTGATTTTATTTTGGCTTTATTACTGCAAAAATTTTTGTAGGTGTAGAATTTTAAGTTTTTAGGTTTTCCCCCTCCTCAAACTTATTTCATCAGCTTATTAAATAAGTTGTTAAACATATCATTCCATTGTGTTCTGGCTAACACTATTTTTGATGAGAAGATTGTGACTGTTCTTTTGATAGCAAATGAATTGCTCTTTCTCGTTTAAGTTTGAATGTTTTTATAATTTTCCCATACATTAATTTTCACTAATTTAGGTTATGATGTCCCTTGTTGTTGATGTTTAATTATCCTGTTTAAATTTTGCTGCTATTTTAGACCTGTAGATTACAGTATTCATCACACTTAGAATATTTTGGGCT
Organism: Bos mutus; assembly: GCF_027580195.1. NCBI lineage: Eukaryota > Metazoa > Chordata > Mammalia > Artiodactyla > Bovidae > Bos > Bos mutus. The sequence goes on from NC_091622.1 coordinate 9,775,791, forward strand.
ATTTATCTTTATTATTTTTCTGCTTACTATCATCCATTGGAGATCTAATTATTTTGGACATTTTCTCTATGTGCTTTACCGTGGCTCAGCATTTTTCAATTGGACTCTACAGTGATAGAAATGTTTTATAATATGCACTGTCTAAAGCAGTGTCTCAAAACTTTGTGTGAATATTGAGTACTGAAATGTTGTGTGGTGAATTGAATCTATCATACTGGAAAGTTCATGTTTTGATGGTTTCCATGGCTCTGTCTTCATATTTTCTTTTATTTTTCCCAGTGTCTAATATATTGTTAAGCCCATTTAAAATTTTATAAATATAATTTATTGTGTTTTATTATTTTTTTCAGTGTTACAGCTCTATTTTATTTAGAAGATAGCAGGAGAGAGAGAGTGAGAGAGAGAGAGAGAAAGAGCGCACGCACGCGGGAGAGAGAGAGTCCGCGAGAAAGCGCTTTGGCTCCTCCTTTTATAGTTTTTTTCCTCCACCTGGGGCTGCCCTATGCAAATTGGGCTTAGCCAGGAGTGCTGTTTGTTCTGTTTGTTCTGCCTGAAGTCTTCACTCTGGTCCTCAGACCATTCTTTGACCTTCCTTGTCTTTTAGCCACTGACATTTTGGACTTCTTTCCCCTATTCTACCTACCTAACATTCCCCCCTCAAGAGATGGGAGGCCCAATTCTTTGGAAATAGAGGCGTTGAGGTCTTCTGGCTACTTCCTGCTGAACTGGGATGGCGAGGGGTATTGGGCATCCCCCTCTTGCTAGTCTCAATCCTCAGAGTCCTTATAGCGGTGTCCAAGGGTGTGTGATATTTTCCGTGGTTGGCTGTAGTTTTATATCTTTGTTGAACTGGCACTGCATGATATTTCTCTTAAGGTTGCATTATCTTAATTTCAGTATATATCTAGTAACGTTATTAGATATAGACATTACCAAATTTTGAGTTTCTGATTATGTTGTCTTACTATATAAGAAGTTTTAAAATATACTTAGGCAAGCAATTAAGCTATCTGAAAACTAGATTGCTACATTTATGATATTTTTATATTTGTGGGTGCAAATCAATATTAGCCTTTATGCTAGGGCCAGTTTAGCTCTTCTACTATTGGCTGATCCTTCTGGAGGTCATTCCTAAATGTCAAGGAGTATCTTTATTCTTGTACATTGACACTTGAATTTCTTTGAAGCTTGTGTGACTGAGAGGGTAACAGGCAGGAAGGCCAGGGGTCTCCAAATGGAAGAATTAGGCTGCAAGTGTCAGAAATTTTTATCTCTCTTAAGCAGCAGGAGGAAACAAGCTAGCTATATTTTTTCCTTCTCTATACAAATTTAAAAGGAGGTTTCCCTTAAAATACTGTGTTGCCATAACACCTGGTTTCACCTGAAGTTAATTATTCTCAAACCTTGAGTTAACCAATGCATTTTTCTTATGGAAATGTTTTTATTAAGCTATGTTAATGTACTATGCATTTACCCCAAACTCTTGTCTTCAAGTTGATTCCACCTAATGGCTCAGAACCTACTTGACAAACCAGTATGTTATACTCAGATATTGTTCCCCTAATCTATGTAAATGAAACTATTTGTATGGTAATCTGGCCTTGTACAAAATTCAAGTCATTTGTTTTATGGCCCAGGATGAATCATCTGGTGCCAAGATTATTCCAAAATACATCTTATGGATGAGGGGCCTGGTACCATTCTGAGTTTTAAGACATTCCTTTCTTTCATTTACAGACTGCTAGTGACTGTATAACATCCAGCTGAAGACTAGCAGGGGGTACTCTTTCTGCTCCCTCTGATGCCTATGTTATAAGCTTTCTCTATTGCCTTTATCCTTTAATAAAACTTTATTACACAAAAGCTCTGTGCGATCAAGCCTCGTCTTTGGCCCCAGACTGAATTCTTCTCCTCTGGAGGCCAAGAATCCCAGCATCTTTTCGTTCAGCAACAACCTTTCATGACATTTTAGAATTGTTTAGTGTACAGTTCCTCTGTATATCTTTACAGATCTCGAGGAGTTTCAATTTAATGTTTAGTCCCAGCAGAGGCAAGCAACTACATATGTGATTTAGAGAGCTCTGTATTTTTATTCACTGCTTTTTCTATTACACTCCTCCATGAATTTCAGCTGCTTTAGCCTTTCCAATATTCAAACTTTCTCCAAAACTCAGTGCTCTACTTGGCTGTCTCTGACTCTGCTGCAGACGATAAAGCACTTCCAGGCAGACAGCAGTATAACCATCAGGGCACCTTGTTCGTTTCTCATTTTTATGGAATCAGAATCCTATGCTATGTGTTGTTTGGAAACAATTGAAACCAGAATATTACATCTATCTCCAATATGACAGAAGAATAAAATATTTTCTGGTACACACAGATTAAGAATGCTGAAGAAATCTCTAGATGTAGTACTCAAACAGGGTGAAAGGAAATCTTTATATATTGCAAGAATAATGAACATAGATAATTACTGATGCTTGCCAATGATATAGTCTATAGATAATGAAATAAAGCAAGGAAAGTGAATCAGTGTCATGAGGATAAAAAGGGAGAAAATACTGTCATTATTTATAGGTGATACAATACCCTACTTAGCGAAGCTAATGAATGAACAAATAAATTAATTACATAATGTAGCACATATATGGGATACAAGCTCAGCCTACAGAAGTGAAGTGAAGTGAAGTCGCTCAGTCGTGTCTGACTCTTTGTCACACCATGGACTGTAGCCTACAAGGCTCCTCTGTCCATGGAATTTTCCAGGCAAGAGTACTGGAGTCAATACTAATTATCTTCTCATGTGAGAGCCAATTATAAAATTTAGGAAAAAACAATATACAATAAATACTTGACATAAATACTGTTTTCCAAAATCTTTTTAAGCAATAATGCAAAACAACTCTATATTAAAACATTTACTTCTGATAAATACATCTGCTCATGTATCTCAAAAACAACTTTTTTAGCATATTTAGAACAGTTTAGAAATTTTCAAAGATATTTGCTATTAATAATTTTAAAGATGTATATGTGTTTAGAAGTGAGACTTTATTATTTTTTATGGATAAATGTTTAAAGGTACTGAACAGATTTTTTTAATGATGCAAAGAGAAGCCAGTAAAAATGTTGAAAAATACACAATACCTATATAATAGAAAGAACTTGCATTTTTCAAGTTTTAAGCATTGAGTTTAGTCTACAGGACTGGCAGTTTAGCAGGAAATACAGAGTATATTTTGAGTTGAAACTGACACAAACAGACTGTTTCTGGATCACTGTTTTAACACAGTGACCAAGAACAGTTTGTGTTTGTGGCAGAGACCCAGATATGAAATAGGCTAAAATAGAATATAGTGGAATTAAACAGCTTAGAAAGAAACATGTTCTTGTTGGAAGAGTTGTGACTCTTGGAAAAACACCAGTTTCCAAAAAACTTGGGACAGTTTACAAAAAAAAAAGATGCATCCTTTCCTTTCTCTCTGTGCCATCATACAATCAACCACCTGTTCTTCCAACTTCCTGGGGAATATTATAGTAAAATATAACATCTGGGTGATTTAACTAAGATATAAGATTTCTCATTACACTAATGACATACTTTTCTACAAAAAGATGGGTTTTCTGCACAACTACATAAGCTTGGCTAACTTGGAGTTCAGTGGAAGAAAATGCGCTTGAAATTTAGAAGTTTATTGTTATTCACAGATCTGCTGTCTTTCTCTTTATTGAAGCCATTCACAATTAAAATTGGTATAAGCATATTCATGAAATTTCTAGCAATTTTATATATATATTATTTTAATAATAATTGTATCTCAATATATTGAGATATATTAAATATATAAAATATATATAAAATATATTTAAAGTCATGTATCAAAGGGATTATATTAATCAGACATAACTATTCATGGAAATTAATCTACTTATTGCAAATCTCTGCATTATTTGAAACAATGCTGAAACTGTTTTCAGAGTCTGACACATTTATTAAAATGAAATTAGAGGAAAAAAGGGTGTATTTTATTTATTATGTATTTTATATTGAAAAGAGCAAGATAAATTTAGAAGCTAAATCTAATACCTAATATATATATCACGTTAGGTAATATCTGAAAAAGAAACCTCAATGGGAAATAAATAACTTAAAAATAATCTTTACAAGTCACATAAAAATCACTCAAGTCATATGTATGACATATACCATTGCAAAGATATACCAGTTTTTCACCACTACCTACTTACTATACACAATATCTCTGCTTTCTCATGTCCTTCTAGCAATAAGTTCAGACATCTCTACTTTCCCATATCTGGAATATAATGAAAACAATTTACTAATCCCAGAAAGACACACAGACCAGACTACTGAAACTCCTTCATGTTTGTTACCTGCCTGTCTTTTTTTCATTCAGTGTTAGCTATGGAAGTATCCCAAGCATAAGTGTGCTCAAGGTTATGTATGCTTACAAAATTCTAAATATGTTTTGTTGATTCCTAAACATTGCAGTATAATAAAGGAAAATATTAGTATAGACAAATCATTAGCTTTCATATTTTTATTCATTTAATAGATGAACTATGTTTTTAGTTGATATATGGACACTCATATACATATACCTCATCAACTTTACAATTATTCTGGCATCAATTTTCTCCATATATGTAAGAAATAAATGACAGAGGTCACCTTGTATACAGCCCATGGGGGTGTGGGGGGAAACAGTAATGAGTGTATTTTTAAATATATTTAAAGAGATTCATGTCATATAGCTAATTCCTAGACAACATTAATTACAAAACTTAAAACTTAAAGGAAAGATAAAAACTATTCCATATAATACCTTGTTTTAAAGTTCAGATAACAGAGCCAAAGAAATAAAATTTCAGGCTGTATTTTTATCAGTCAAAGCTAAATACAATTAAAATATGATTTTTCTTGAAAGAATATTTGATATCACACATATAGAAATTCAAAATAGACTGGCAAGTGATAACTGAAAATCAGAAAAGAAAATTATGATATTTGCAACCACTAGTATAAACTTATCTAAGCAAATTCTAAGGTATATATAACATTGCTGAGATTTTATTTTATAATGTTAAAAAAATCCTTATTCATTAAAATTAGTCAATAGTGACAATAAAACAAATGAAGTCAAAGAGAAGAAGAAGGTAAAGTTAAAAAGAAAAAAAAATGGGAAGGGAAGGGGAAAAAGAGGATATGAAGAGGAAATAAATTGAAAAAGATATAAGTGAAAATAGCAGGCTTAAAAAAAAAATGTTTAAATATTCCCTGATAGAGGAATAAATTTACCAAGGTAAAATACATAATGCATATATATATACACACACACACACACACACACATATATGACTATATTAAGTGTATAATTAAAAGATTAAATTCCTTAAAGGTATACAATTTTAAAACTTAAAATAATTATATACTTCAAGAGATGTCTCCTCTACATAGAAAACCCTAAAGACTCCACCAGAAAATTACTAGAGCTAATCAATGAATACAGTAAAGTTACAGGATACAAAATCAACACACAGAAATCCCTTGCATACCTATATACTAATAATGAGAAAACAGAAAGAGAAATTAAAGAAACAATTCCATTCACCATTGCAACGAAAAGAATAAAATGCTTAGGAATATATCTACCTAAAAAGCTAAAGACCTATATATAGAAAACTATAAAACACTGGTGAAAGAAATCAAAGAGGACACTAATAGATGGAGAAATATACCATGTTCATGGATCAGAAGAATCAATATAGTGAAAATGAGTATACTACCCAAAGCAATTTATAGATTCAATGCAATCCCTATCAAGTTACCAACGGTATTTTTCACAGAGCTTGAACAAATAATTTCACAATTTGTATGGAAATACAAAAAAACCTCGAATAGCCAAAGCAATCTTGAGAAAGAAGAATGGAACTGGAGGAATCAACTGGCCTGACTTCAGGCTCTACTACAAAGCCACAGTCATCAAGACAGTATGGTACTGGCACAAAGGCAGAAATATAGATCAATGGAACAAAATAGAAAGCCCAGAGATAAATCCAAGCATCTATGGAGACATTATCTTTGACAAAGGAGGCAAGAATATACAGTGGATTAAAGACAATTTCTTTAACAAGTGGTGCTGGGAAAACTGGTCAACCAGTTGTAAAAGAATGAAACTAGAACACTTTCTAACACCATATACACAAATAAACTCAAAATGGATTAAAGATCTAAACGTAAGACCAGAAACTATAAAACTCCTAGAGGAGAACATAGGCAAAACACTCTCTGACATACATCACAGCAGGATCCTCTATGACCCACCTCCCAGAATATTGGAAATGAAAGCAAAAATAAACAAATGGGACCTAATTAAACTTAAAAGCTTCTGCACCACAAAGGAAACTATAAGCAAGGTGAAAAGGCAGCCTTCAGAATGGGAGAAAATAATAGCAAATGAAGCAACTGACAAACAACTAAATCAAAAATATACAAGCAACTCCTGCACCTCAACTCCAGAAAAATAAATGACTGAATCAAAAAATGGGCCAAAGAACTAAATAGACATTTCTCCAAAGAAGACATACAGATGGCTAACAAACACATGAAAAGATGCTCAACATCACTTATTATCAGAGAAATACAAATCAAAACCATAATGAGGTATCATTTCATGCCAGTCAGAATGGCTGCGATCAGAAAGTCTATAAGCAATAAATCCTGGAGAGGGTGTGGAGAAAAGGGAACCTTCTTACACTGTTGGTGGGAATGCAAACTAGTACAGCCACTATGGAGAACAGTTTGGAGATTCCTTAAAAAACTGGAAATAGAACTGCCTTATGATCCAGCAATCCCACTGCTGGGCATACACACCAAGGAAACCAGAATTGAAAGAGACACATGTACCTCAATGTTCACCGCAGCACTGTTTATAATAGCCAGGACATGGAAGTAACCTAAGAAAGCTGTGGTACATATACACAAAGGAGTATTATGTAGCTATTAAAAAGAATACATTTGAATCAATTCTAATGAGGTGGATGAAACCGGAGCCTATTATAGAGTGAAGTAAGCCAGAAAGAAAAACACCAATACAGTATACTAACACATATATATGGAATTTAGAAAGATGGTAATGATAACCCTGCATGCGAGACAGCAAAAGAGACACAGATGTATAGAACAGTCTTTTGGACTCTGTGGGAGAGGGGGAGGGTGGGATGATTTGGGAGAATGGCATATAAACTAGTATAATATCATATATGAAACGAATCACCAGTCCAGGTTCGATGCATGATACTGGATGCTTGGGGCTGGTGCACTGGGATGACCCAAAGGGATGGTATGGGGAGGGATGTGGGAGAGGGGTTGAGGATGGGGAACATGTGTACACGTGTGGCGGATTCATGTTAATGTATGGCAAAACCAATACAATATTGTAAACTAATTAACCTCCAATTAAAATAAATTTATATTTAAGAAAAAAAATAAAAAGTGAATAACCTGAAAAAAAACAAAAGATGTCACTCAGTACTGTAAGGCAGAAAGCCAAATATGTAAACCACACGACAGTACAGTTATATTCATATTTTATACTTATATTACACACATAATATTTATATGATAAACATTCATATTTATTCATGTTTATAATCAAACAGGAAAAATGGGAGACTTTCATTTCTCCCACCAGTATCCTCGCTTCTAGGCTTCAGAAGTCAGCTTGGTCGTTTGTCATCGCTGACCCTGCTACGCGACTCTGGGTTCCTCTACCTCATCGTCGATGTGGCCCTAATGGTGCGGCAGGGTGTAGATTCCTAGAGCACTGGAGTGAACTTAAGAAGATTTTGTCCACGTGTACTGCATAGAAGATGAATTCGTCATCCTCCACGATGAATGAGGAACCTGAGGCTCTCTCTGTAGTTAACCAGCTCCGAGACCTAGCCACAGATCCTTTAAACCGACAAGCCATTGTCTAGGATCAGGGATGTCTGCCCGGACTTACTTTATTTATGGACCTTTTGCTTTTCGATACTTGGCAGAGTGCCGTGCCAACAGAGAAAAGATCAAAGGAGAGTTGGGAAAGATGTTAAGCTTGCAAAATGTTATACAGAAGTCTACAACTCCAGGGGAAACAAAACTGCTAGCCTCTGAAATCGATGACATTCTTCAATCTTCCAATATGGCAGTTGGGGATAGTTTCAATGAAATGAATTCATGTCAAAGGAAAGCTCAGTTTTTTTGGGGGGACTACAAACAAATGTGCCAAAACAGTGGTTTTGCATATAGATAGTCTTGATGATATGTCCCTGTGTGAAGTGGCCTTGTTAAAAATTAAAGGCGTTATTAGCTTTACTTTTCAAATGGCCGTTCAGAGATGTGTGGTGCGAATCCATTCAGATCGTAAAGCTTTGGCATCAGCAATAGCATCAACCCAGTTTATGAAGGCTCAGCAAGTTGTGAAGAGCAAAAGTGGAGAAGAGATACTAGTCCCATTCCAGGACACACCTGTGGAGGTAGAACAGAACACGGAGCTGCCTGACTACCTGCCCGAGCATGAGAGTCCCACAAAGGAGCAAGACAAAGTGGGCAGGACAAGGCGGTGTCCCAGGTGGGCTCCGACCCGGAGAGCGGAGCCAGCTGGCTGAGCACAGCTGCAAACTTTTTATCCAGGTTCTTCTACTAGGGACTTCTCTTTGGGGCTCAAGGACTGTATAAGCAAACAAGGGGCCAGTTTTCCACTGTCGTGGTGAACTGTCAAGTGCAATTTGCAATAAGTTATCATGAAAAGTTTTTAGATCCCATGATTGAGAATGCTGCATTTTACATTCTACCGGACATTTTACCCCACTAAGTGGTAAAAGGGACAGAGGGGACAGGTGGAGTTGTTCTGTTGATGAAGGTATTTTGGTCTTGTTGTCCTTTGTTTAATTGCCTCACTTCTATTTAAAAAAAAAAAAAAAAGGTCCACTGTTAAACCAAATATGTATTTGTGCAGCTTTACATTTTACTTGACATGAAGCACGTGATTAGGAAAATTCGTTTTCTCAAGCTTCAGGGCCTAGAAGAGAATTTTTTTTTTTTTTTTTTTTTTTAGCTCAAGTTGCACATGAAGTTGGAGAAGGAAATGGCAACCCACTCCAGTATTCTTGCCTGGAAAATCCCATGGACTGAGGAGCCTGGTAAGTTACAGTCCATGGGGTTGCAAAGAGTCAGACACGACTGAGCGACTTCACTTTTCACTTTTTCATTTCATTTACTAGGGATATAATTTTTAAAATATTGACAACAAAGTATAAGAAGAATTTCTCTTTTCTGTAATAGTAAACTAGATATTTTTGTGCCACTGGGAAGTTACCAAGGAGACAAGGATTTATAGGACCGAATAAGGAAAGGGAGTGAAAAGCTCATTGACAGGGACTCATACTGACCCTTGAAGCACTTTCCTAGTTTACAGCTATAGCAGAGATACTAAGAAGTTGAGGTGAGTCTCCAGTGAACTCTTACAATAATAGCCAAAATATTACCAACTGAGATTTAAGTCCTGCCAAGAAAGAGGTTATCCCTGATGACTCATGCAGTAAAGAATCTGCCTCCAATCCAAGAGCAACAGGAGACATGTGTTCGATCCCTGGGTCAGGAAGATCCCCTGGAGGAGGAAATGGCAACCCACTCCAGTATTCTTGCTGGCAAATCTCATGGATTGAGGAGTCTGGCAGGCTATAGTCTATGGGGTTGCAAAGTGCTAGACATGACTGAGCCACTGAGCACACAAGAAAGAGGAGACATGGCTAACATGCAGACTTTTCAGTTGGTACAAAGGGCAAGGGTGAGCCAAAAATAAACCCTACCTTCAAAAAATTGAAGACCAGCTTCAAGTCATCTCATCCCCTCCTTATTTAATCAGTATGGCCTGTCACAACCTAGTTAAAATAACTACTAGGTTTTATTATGAACACCTTTCCTTTCAACTTTCTTCTCTGCCCATCAGGGTACTTGATAGAGCATCAAAATATTTATGGCTTTAAACCACTCCCAAATATTCTGATTCAAATAGTTTGGGCAGGTCTTAGACATAAGATTTCTTTTATAACTTCTCAGGTGATTCTAATGTGAAGTCAGTGCTGAGAACTGTGTTCTACATGTTACTTGCCAAACCCAATTAACCGCACAGTTGTCTTTCTCCTCTACTGGGCTGGGAACTTTTGAGGATAGGACTATGGTTTTTACATTTAGAGCCTACACATCTAAAAGAGTGCCAGATACCAAGTAGGTGCTTATAAGTTAGTTAGTGATAAATGACTGACTTTCAAAAGATGGTCATTTCAATTCAATTTAATAGCTACTAATCAAGTTCCAATTGTATGCTGGCCTATTGGTGTACAAAAGTAGATAATACAATGCCAGCCTTTGGGAGAATTATTGTTCAACTCAGTGGTCACAAAATTATCATTTACTATTATACTGATAGTGCTTTTAAGTGACTGCATGTCAAATTAATCTTTCAGAGCTCCAATGCTGCTGCTACTGCTAAGTCCCATCAGTCATGTCCAACTCTGTGAAACCCCATAGACAGCAGCCCACCAGGCTCCTCCATCCCTGGGATTCTCCAGGCAAGAACACTGGATTGGGTTGCCATTTCCTTCTCCAATGCATGAAAGTGAAAAGTAAAAGTGAAGTCGCTCAGTCGTGTCCAACTCTTAGCGACCCCATGGACTGCAGCCCACCAGGCTCCTCCATCCGTGGGATTTTCCAGGCAAGAGTACTGGACTGGGTTGCCAGTGCCTTCTCCGTCAGAGCTTCAGTACTCTCAATCTAATATACCAAGTCATTCTTTCTTTGAATAGTATTCCATTATCAATAAAATAATAAATAGAATGCATGTCAACTGCAGAATACGTATTCTTTACAGGTGGGCCTGGAACAAATACAAATACTGACCTTATTCTAAGATATAAAAAATCAACATGTTTCAAAAATTTTTATTATTCAGAACAGATATGATCCTATTGGCAAATAGGGAAAAAGCCACAAATATAATTGGAAAACTGTGTATCTGTTTGAAAATTATGCACTCCACTTCAAAATATTCTTAGTCAAGGAAAGGACGTATCTCAAAGTTAGAAAATATTTTGAACTAAACAATAATGAACAGATAATGTGTAAAAGTTGGATGATGTGGTTAATCATATCTTAGGGAGAGACTTATACAGGTTATATATTATAGAAAACAAAGCTGAAAATGAATTAAGTATGCATCCATATTTTAATAAATGACAGCAAAAAAAAAAAAAAAAAAAATATGAAGGAATAAGATAATGAAGATAAGAAATCAATGATATAAAATGAATTTAAAATAAAAAAACTTCTAATAGAGCTAAAATTTGGAGTTTGAAGAGCACTTTTTTTTCAAGAAAAAGAGATGATGAATACAATAGTGTTCAGTGACAGAGAAAAGATATAAGTTGCAAAGACTGGAAAGGACTAATGGATCACGCTACAATATCTTTACAGAAAAAAAAGCCAGATAAACAATCAACACAGAAATAATCTGTCGCTAGATTCAAATACAAACTTTAAAAGCAAATGGTGCCTCTATATCCTATAAGTAATTCAATAGAAAACATAAATGACAAAATATGCTATTATGATAGCATCAATGAAACAAAAAGTCTCATTAAATTTTGTAATACATTTATGGCAAATAACTATGTTAAACAGATTGATATAGTATTTAATAATAGATTGAAATTCTCATATTTATGCAACTCAGTTTCCCCAAAATTTGACATCTAGATTAAATGCAATATTGTTCATAATCTAAATGGGTAAAAAGAAACAAAAGTCTACTGCTGGTATACTCTCTACAAGTTATGGCAAGGGAAATTCTCAGGCAGAAGGAACAGAATACAAGACAAAAATATTTCAAACAACGAAATGAAGAGCACTGAAAATGAAGTAAAGATAACATATTTAATTAAAGTTCAGTAAAAGACAATGAACTATCTAAAACACAATTAACTGCAAAAGTATTTATATTTATAGTTTATTAAAATATTTATGCTTTCTTTAAAGTTTAATAAAAGTGGTACAAATATTTAACAGAAGAAATGAAATAGAGTCATACGAAAAACTCACTTAAGCTAAGAGAAGTCAGAAAAAGTGGAAATACATAGCAAATGGGAGGGATTTTCAGCTCAATGGGTAAAGAATCTGCCTGCAATGCAAGAGACAGAGGAGACACAGGTTCAGTCCCTGTTTGGGAATATCCCCTAGAGGAGGAAAAAGGCAATCCACTCTAATAGTCTCACCTGAAATATCCCATGGACAGCAGAGCCTGGCAGAACACAGTCTAAAGGGTTACAGAGTCAGACACAACTGAGTGACTAAGCATGCAATTCCAATCATTATCAATTATCACATTAAATTTGAATTATGTAAGAAAACCAAGTATTGATAAAAGAGAATCACTGGGTTAAAACAAACAAACAAACATCTAATTAGATACTACCTATGGTAGCCTGCTTTAAATTTAGAGAAACAGACAGGTAAAAATTAAAAAAAAAATCATACCATTCAAATACTATTCAAAACAAAGCTAGAGAATTATGTGTACATACTGAACAACAAAGAGTGTTTTAATCTACATTGTACAATGATTGACAGAATTTAGAGGAAAATAAACAAATCTAGAGTTATGCAGACTTCAAAGCTTTTTAGTAATGGATGAAACAATTAGGCAGACAACAAATATGGATACAGGAGACCTAAACAATACTATCCATCAACTTTATTAAAATTGACACACAACTAATCAACAGCAGAGGAGACATTCATCACAAGTAAACATGAACTTTTCACTAATATAGTCCAGATCTTGGATCCTAAAATAATCCTCAACATATTTAAAAGAAAACAATACACACAAAGATGGTCTCAGAATATAAATGATTTAAACTCTGAATCAACAACAGAAAGATATGTAGATAAATCCCAAGCAACTGGAAATAAAAAAATTAACTTCTAAATAATTCAAGGGTGAAAAAAAGTATAGAAAGAAGATAAAAATACTTTGAATTAAATGAAAATAAAAATATTGAAACATAAGGGATGAAACAGAGCTGTGATTAAAGGAAAATGTAAGCAGAAAATGTTTATGTTATTTTTCAAAACTCAATGTAAGATTACCTAAACTGGAATATGATCAAATTAAACTCAAAACTAGTAGAAGAAAAAATAGAAAATTCACAGAAAAATCAACATGATTTTAGAACAGTTACAGAGCAAAATGTCAATGTATAATAATTGGCTGCACTTGCATATAATTACAATTGAAACTTTAAATAAAATATGACATATATTAACATAAAATGTAATAGATATAAATCTCACAGAAATATACAACATATGCCTAATGAACCTGGAAACATCCATGAAAGAAGTCAGAGAACAACTAAATAAAGGAAAAGTTTTATCATGCTTCTGGATTGGAAGACTCAACATTGTTATATCAATATTTTCCAGTGGGACCTGTAGCCTTGAATGCATTCTGAGTTAAAATCAAGTTGGATAGCTACTGACTAACTGATTTTTAAATTTATATACAAAGATGATAGAATTTGAAAAAAATGATATCAAACCTTATGAAAAAGACAAGACAGCATTCAAGAAAATATTGTTGAAAGGATAAACACATTGATTAGATAAACATCTAAATCTAATCAATGGATTAGAATAGAGACTACATAAATAGATACATGAAAATGTATTTAAGTCATTTTTGATGAGGGTAAAAATATAATTCAATAAACAAATGATAATGTTTTCAAAAATTTTACTGGAACATTTGGACTTCAACATATATAGCATAAATCAGTTCAGTTCAGTTGCTCAGTCATGTCTGACTCTGTGATCCCATGCACTGCAGCACCGCAGTCCTCCCTGTCCATCACCAACTCCCAGAGTCTACCAAAACTCATGTCCATTGAGTTGGCGATGCCATCCAACCATCTCATCCTCTGTCGTCCCCTTCTCCTCCTGCCCTCAATTTTTCCCAACATAGGGTCTTTTCAAATGAGTCAGATCTTCGCATCAGGTAGCCAAAGTATTGGAGTTTTAGCTTCAACATCAGTCCTTCCAATGAATACCCAACACTGATCTTCTTTAGGATAGACTGGTTGGATATCCTTGCAGTCCATGGGAATCTCAAGAGTCTTCTCCAACACCACAGTTCAAAAGCATCAATTCTTCTGCACTCAGCTTTCTTTATAGTCCAACTCTCACATCCATACATGACTAAAGGAAAAACCACAGCCTTGACTAGACGGACCTTTGTTGGCAAAGTGATGTCTCTGCTTTTTAATATGCTGACTAGGTTGGTCATAGTTTTCCTTACAAGGTGTAAGCGTCTTTTAATTTCATGGCTGCAATCAACAACTGCAGTGATTTTGGAGCCCCCCAAAATAAAGTCAACCACTGTTTCCCCATCTATTTGCCATGAAGTAATAAGACTGGATGCCATGATCTTAGTTTTCTGAATGTTGAGCTTTAAGCCAACATTTTCACTCTCCTCTTTCACTTTCATCAAGAGGCTTTTTAGTTCCTCTTCACTTTCTACCATAAGGGTGGTGTCATCTGCATACCTGAGGTTATTGATATTTCTCCTGGCAATCTTGATTCCAGCTTGTGCTTCTTCCAGCCCAGCATTTCTCATGACGTACTCTGCATATAAGTTAAATAAAGAGGGTGACAATATACAGCCTTGACGTACTCCTTTTCCTATTTGGAAACAGTCTGTTGTTCCATGTCCAGTTCTAACTGTTGCTTCCTGACCTGAATACAGGTTTTTCAAGAGGCAGGTCAGGTGGTCTGGTATTCTCATCTCTTGCGGAGTTTTCCACAGTTTTTTGTGATCCACACAGTCAAAGGCTTTTTGGCATAATCAATAAAGCAGATATACATGGGTTTCTGGAACTCTCTTGCTTTTTACATGATCCAGCAGTTTTTGGCAATTTGATCTCTGGTTCCTCAGCCTTTTCTAAAACCAACTTGAACATCAGGAAGTTCACGGTTCACGTATTGCTGAAGCCTGGCTTGGAGAATTTTGAGCATTACTTTACTAGCGTGTGAGATGAGTGCAATTGTGCGGTAGGTTGAGCATTCTTTGACATTGCCTTTCTTTGGGATTGGAATGAAAACCGACCTTTTCCAGTCCTATGGCCACTGCTGAGTTTTCCAAATTTGCTGGCATATTGAGTGCAGCACTTTCACAGTATCATCTTTCACGATTTGAAATACCTCAACTGGAATTCCATCACCTCCACTAACTTTGTTAGTAATGACACTTTCTAAGGCCCACTTGACTTCACATTCCAAGATGTCTGGCTCTAAGTGAGTGATCACACCATGGTGATTATCTTGGTCATGAAGATCTTCTTTGTACAGTTCTTCTGTGTATTCTTGCCACCTCTTCTTAATATTTTCTACTTCTGTTAGGTCCATACAATTTCTGTCCTTTATTGAGCCAGTCTTTGCATTAAACATTCCCTTGGTATCTCTAACTTTCCTGAAGAGATCTCTAGTCATTCCCATTCTATTTTTCTTCCTTTATTTC
The DNA here is from genome assembly GCF_027580195.1 of Bos mutus. Taxonomy (NCBI): domain Eukaryota; kingdom Metazoa; phylum Chordata; class Mammalia; order Artiodactyla; family Bovidae; genus Bos; species Bos mutus. The sequence continues at coordinate 9,791,426 of NC_091622.1, forward strand.
TCGGCATTGATCACTGAGGAAGGCTTTCTTATCTCTCCTTTTATTCTTTGGAACTCTGCATTCAAACGGGTATATCTTTCCTTTTCTCCTTTGCTTTTGGCTTGTCTTCTTTTCACAACTGTTTGTAAGGCTTCCTCAAATGGTCATTTTGCTTTTTTTGCATTTCTTCTTCTTGGGGATGGTCTTGATCCCTGTCTCCTGTACAATGTCATGAACCTCATTCCATAGTTCATCAGGCACTCTATCAGATCTAGTCCCTTGAATCTACTTGTCACTTCCATTGTATAATGATAAGGGATTTGATTTAAGTCATACCTGAATGGTCTAGTGGTTTTCCCCCACTTTCTTCAATTTAAGTCTGAATTTGGCAATAAGGAGTTCATGATCTGAGCCACAGTCAGCTCCTGGTCTTTTTTTTTTTTTTTTGCTGACTGTATAGAGCTTCTCCATCTTATAGAGCTGCAAAGAATATAATCAATCTTATTTTGGTGTTGGCCATCTGGTGATGTCCATGTGTAGAGTCTTCTCTTGTGTTGTTGGAAAAGGGTTTTGCTATGACCAGTGAATTATCTTAAGCAAAACTCTATTAGCCTTTGCCCTGCTTCATTCTGTACTCCAAGGCAAATTTGCCTGTTACTCCAGGTATTTCTTGACTTCCTCCTCTTGCATTCTCATCCCCTATAATGAAAAGGACATCTTTTTTGGGTGTTAGTTCTAAAAGGTCTTCAGGTCTTCATAGAACCATTCAACTTCAGCTTCTTTCTAAGAAGAAATGGAATAGCCATCATGGTCAACAAAAGAGTGTGAAATGCAGTACTTGGATGCAATCTCAAAAACGACAGAATGATCTCTGTTCGTTTCCAAGGCAAACCATTCAGTATCACGGTAATCCATGTTTATAGAATAAATAAACCTCCATAAACTATATACTTTAATCAAAAATTATCATCAAATGGCTCACTGCCTAGAAATAAATATCAATTTTTCACCTGAAAAATTTCTAAAAGTTACATGAAACTCTGTGTGATCTTGAGTTTGGCGAAGAGTTTATGGCCTGACATCAAAAATATAATATTTTTTTTAAAAAGTATTTGACTTTATCAAAATTCAAGTTTTGCTATGTAAAAGTTGTTGAAATAATGCTGACCAAAGGAGGGTACAGATTAAAAGTAAATATTTCCAAAGCATGTATCTGATAAAGGACCTAGTGTATAGAATACAACACATACTGGTAAGAAAGCAAGCAATAAAATTAAAAAATGAGAAGATCCATGAATGGCAAATAAACATGTGAAATGGGCAAAAGATCTTTTAATATTAGGGAAATGCAAGTTACATTCATAAAGAGATGCCAGTATATACTTTATAAAATAACTAAAATCACCAAACCTGATACTATCAGTACTATTAAGGATGGAATCTTAACATTCAGCAATAAAGAGAAACAAACTATTAATTCACACATGCAAGATATTAAATACATCTTGTTAAAGGAAAGAAGCTAAACTCCTAAGACTATTTATTATATGATTAGATTTATATGATTTTCTACAAAAAATAAAAATATGGAAATGGAAAATAAATCAGTGATTACCAGTGGTTGGAGTAAGAGATGAGACTGGCTGAAAGAGACAGCTTGAGGGAAACTTTGGGCTGACAAATATATGCTGTATGTTATTGTGGTAGTAGAAAAATGACTATCTGTATTTGTCAAAACCTATAGCAACTACACAACATGGAATGAATTGTATAAGTGTATATAAATTTGAAAAGTTCAATCATGGTGTGCAGGGAATTCAAATGGAATGTAGACAGAAAAATAAATCTACTTGTGCTACAAATGAATTATGTATCCAACCAGTCCATTCTGAAGGAGATCAGCCCTGGGATTGCTTTGGAAGGAATGATCCTAAAGCTGAAACTCCAGTACTTTTCCCACCTCATGCGAAGAGTTGCCTCATTGGGAAAGACTCTGATGCTGGGAGGGGTTGGGGGCAGGAGGAGAAGGGAACGACAGAGGATGAGATGGCTGGATGGCATCACTGACTCGATGGACGTGAGTCTGAGTGAACTCCGGGAGTTGGTGATGGACAGGGAGGCCTGGTGTGCTGCGATTCATGGGGTCGCAAAGAGTCAGACAAGACAGCAACTGAAGTGAACTGAACTGAATAGTACTTGAGGAGATGCAGAAGAAAAAGTTGATCTAAGTAACTTTGGTAAATAGTTTAAAGACCAAAAGTAGTGTATATACTCTGGTGAATTTGTTTCTCACACGTTTCAAGATTTCTCTACCCAAATATGTATTGATTATAAAATTGAAAAATGTGAGAAGTGGAGAAAAATAGCAGATACTACCTAAACTATGTGATCAAAGCTTACATCATCAAAATGAAGAGATTGAAATAATGTTTGATATGATATATTGAAAAGGACACTTTTCATTTCTGTAGCATTATTTCTGAAAAATATAATTTCAATTTAATCAAAGGTACAGGGAGGGAGGAGGGAGGGGGTTCAGGATGGGGAACATGTGTATACCTGTGGTGGATTCATGTTGATGTATGGCAAAACCAATACAATATTGTAAAGTAATTAACCTCCAATTAAAATAAATAAAAAAAGTAAATATCAGATATCAAGGGGCAATGTCAAGTACACAATAATTGACAAGTACTTTTGAAAAGTGTCATAAAAGACAAAGGAAGATGAACTTAGAACTGTTACAGGCTGGAGTATCTGTGACATACTCAAAATAATCCTATATAATCCAAGTAATCCTAATAGCATATATGGTTTATATATTAGTATTATACTGGTACTAATTCCTTAGGTTTTAGTTTTTATATTGTGCAACTGTTATAAACATTAGGGGTACTGGCTGAGGATAAATGAAAATGTCCTTCTAATTTTTTGCAATGCTTCTGAAACTTAAAATTATTTAAAAATAAAATCATATTTATAAATAGCACATTCAAATTTTTAAAATTACTTGCAATATTTTAATTATTTCTTATTGGGTTATTAAGTAGGTCTATAACTATTTTGGATGTAACATAATTGTTCTGAAAATTAAGTAATATTTTCCATAAGTGCAATCAATTTAAATGATACCTGTTTTATGCTAGAGTTTTATTTCTCATTTTATTTGTCACTCCTTACTAATTTGATTCACCACTAAATTTATAGATGAGACTTTATAAACTTTAACATTCAGTATTAATACACAAATCATAGCTATATAATCCATCAAATGCTCCAAAACAAGAACAAACATAATTAATTTTACAGAAGTATGGGTGAAAAGTCAAAGATTTGTGTAGACAACAAAATGTCATAAGTTTTAACAAAAAACATGTTATATTTGGCTGTCATATGAGGATTATAAAATTCTAGAAAAAATTATGTATCAAAGTCTTAGCAAAAGCACAATATATTAAACTATTATTTTAAAGGGATTACATTTTCATAATAACGAGGCTAGTTTTACTCTGCTGCTGCTGCTAAGTCACTTCAGTCATGTCCAACTCTGTGCGACCCCACAGACAGCATCCCACCAGGCTCCCCCAACCCTGGGATTCTCCAGGCAAGATAGTTTTACTCTAAGTGATACATAATCCAAGGTTATGCATTACTCTTCTAATTCACGATATGACATTTTACTGCCTATTATAATTATTTAAACCAAGAACAACATGGCTATCTCTTTAAATCAGGTAGAAACTCCTATAATGGGAACTAGGCTAGCGGTATTCTATTATTTGGCCAGAGATGGCTAATATTCAATATAAAAAACAATAACAATTGAGTATATATGTATTTTTTTCTTTTCCCTGTAAAACCATGAATAGATATATTATCTGCCTTGAGGAGTGTATTGTAGAAATTTGACAAGGATTCTGCAACATATTTTTCTTTTTTTAACCTCAAAATAATAAGGGTTGAAATTTGTTGTTGCTTAGTCACTAAGTCGTGTCTGACTCTTTTGCCTGCCAAGCTCCTCTATCTGTGGGATTTCCTAGGCAAGAATACTGGAGTGGGTTGCCATTTCTCCAAGTATCTTCCCGAACCAGGATCAAACCCTCGTCACCTGCATTGGCAGGTGGGTTATTCACTACTGAGCCACCTGGGAAGCCAAATAATTGAAATAGTTATACCCAAAATATATTTCTAACCCACAGAATGCTAAATTTGAATTCAACTTGAATATTTACTAAACTCTGGGTACTTTGGGTATCACATTTAACTGAACTGACAAATTCCCTATAGTCTCGGAGTTTACTTTTTGAAAAGCAAGACAGACATAAAATAATTAAGAAAATCAAGATGGAGTGTTGTCAAGATGACCCTTCCATTGAATAGAGCAGAAAGGCAAAATAGGATTTTTGTGAAGTCTAGAGCTGTAAATCACTTTCTCATGTAGGTGAAAGATGTGATTGTTGTAAATGGTGTACTTTGAAATGATTTTAGATTTATAAAAAGAGTTTCAAAGACAGTACAGAGTTTCCATATCCCCTCTGGTCACCTTCCTGTAATGTTAACATTTATGTAACCGTGGTGAACATATAAATTTCATAAAATTAACATTGCTACAAAATTGACAATACTACAAAGTAAGTCTTAGACTTTATTCACCAGTTTTCCCACTAATCCTTTATTGATCCTAATCTAAACATTTAGTTGTCATGTCTCTACTTCAGTTTGCTACAGATTCTCAGTTTGCCCCTGTTATTCACAAACTCAATATATTTGAAGAGTGCTGACTGGCTATTTTGTAAAATATCTTTATGTTCCATGTTTTCTCATGATTAGTCTGGGATTACTGATTAGGGGGAGAATATCACAGAGGTGAAGTGACTTTCTTGTATCATATCAAAGAGTATGAAATAATATGTTATTTGGTGGTGGTAACCTGAACACCTGTTTAAGGTGGTGTCTGCAAGGTTTCTTCACAGTAAAAACACTATTTTCCCATGTTGTGCTCTAGTCATTCATCTGTGACTTGGTATTTGCTGTTTCATTTTGTCAAAAGTTCATTTCTAAACTTTGTTGATTTTGTTCTGTAGCTCAGTTAATTATATTTTTTTCTTACTTAAACTGTACAATTTAATGAGTTTTTAATAAAGTTATACTCTTAAATGCCAACACAAACAAGATATAGAGCATTTCCATCAACTTAAACAATTCTATTGTGCTACTTCTTAATTTCTCTCATTCTACTCTTTTTTTAAAATTTATTTTAATTGGAAGCTAATTACTTTACAATATTGTGGTGGTTTTTGCCATACATTCACATGAATCAGCCATGGGTGTATATGTGTTCCCCATCCCATCCCTCAGGGTCATGCCAGTGCACCAGCCCTGAGCACTCTGTCTCATGCATCAAACCTGGACTGGCGATCTATTTCACATATGATAATATACATGTTTCAATGTTTTTCTCTAAAATCATCTGACCCTTGCCTTCTCCCACAGAGCCCAAAAGTCTGTTTTTCACATCTGTGTCTTTTTTGCGGTCTCGCATACAGGGTCATCATTACCATCTTTCTAAATTCCATATATATGCGTTAATATACTGTATTGGTGTTATTCTTTCTGACTTACTTCACTCTATATAATAGTTCCACTCTTAAATATAGTCAATCAATGTTGGTTTTTGTTTGTTTGTTTGTTTTTCTGCCTATAGATTATATTTCCATTACTAGAGTTTCAAATAAATAGAAGCACCCATTACATATTTCCTCAAGCATCATTTCTTTCTCTCACCATAGTTTGTCCTATGTTCTTTCAGGTTTTATGCAACAATATTTCCTTTTTTTGATAGATCAATATTCATTGTAGAGACATAAAACAACCTATTTATCCAGACATTTTAGCTTACTTTCAGTTTTGAATTATTTTTAATGAAATTACTGTGAACATTTCTGTCCAAGTATGTGCTGACCTCTCTCTTTCATTTTGGGTAACTATGTTGTACCACAATTGAAAGGTCATATATTAAACATATATTTAATTTTCTGAAAAAGAGCAAAACTGGTGAGAGTACAGCGTTAGTCATGAGAATCCACTAACATTTCTTGGCTACCATTGTGTCTATTCCTCCTATTGTTCTTCACCACATTTGGAAACACATCAAACTTGACACATGATTTCCAGCATATGTCTGTAAACTTACTGGTTGTGATATCATTCTTCAAGCCAACGCTTCTTCTTTTCTGCCTTTTAGATATATCTGATAATTTCTAGTTAAATAAGCTATCTAGTTACTTTATGCAATTATAATTTTATAAGTTTCTATTTTATAATACATGCATTTCAAAGATTTGGTACAGGAATCTATAATACATGTTCAGTCTCTACCAAATGTAATTTTAGTGACAAAAAAACCCTACAAAGTAATCATATAATTTAATATCAAAACTGAGACACTGCAATAGTAAAAATATTACTAAATACAGTCAACATTCTAAAACACTTATTTGAAGATTAACCCATTTGCTTCATCATATTTGTAAAATTAAACTATTTTAACATCAAAATCTATTCTAAGAAATAAAAGCAACTTACATTTATACACTAAAATTATTTTAAATACATATGTATTAGGTAAAATGTAAATTATGTCATGGGGGTAAAAAATATTCCTGGTATAATTTTATGGACTATAATAAATTCTACCATTTAATTTTCTTAAACTGCATCACTGTTTTGTTTTTTTTTTTCCTGTAGGTTGTATTTGTCTGATTATATTTTTATTTGATAAAATTACAACATATTTTTAAATTTTATATTTTATGGATGTGCATGCATGCTAAGTTGCTTCAGTCATGTCTGACTCTGTAACCCTATAGACTGTAGCACACGAGGCTCCTCTGTCCATGGGATTCTTTAGGTGAGAATACTGGAGTGGGTTGCCATTCCCTCCTCCAGGGCATCTTCACAACCCTGGGAGAGAACCCACATCTCATATGTCTCCTGCTTTGACAGTAAGTTCTTTACCACTGTTGTCCCCCAAAGCCCATATGTTATGGATAAAATACATCAAATTATTGACATATTCAATTGGATCTGCTCCATAAATAATAATATTTTCCTGCTTGGATATATTATTACAGTAGATAATAAGGTCCTTGGTAACCTTCGAGTAAATTATATAAATGAAGAATATTCTTAAATCTAATTTTTGGTAAATATAAATCAAAGATAACAGATTTAATATGAAAAATAATCTTACATGTACATGAAGCAAGGTTAAATGCTGAAACAACACAATAGTCTGGTACTAAAGTGATTTATGTTTTACATTTTCAACAAGCTTTACATCATTGAGAACCTACTAGTGCTGCTCTCACACAAGAGCTTCATAAAGTGTTCTTCATAGTTTCAACAATCCAAATGTTCCTTCTCCTTATTTATCACATAGCTATAACATATTTCTTACATCTTGTGATTTAGTATCACATCGAACTATATATGTTCAAACTACAAAGCTGTTGAAAATTTTAGAAACATTAACATTCAAATGCCAACTTATGGTTGCATCCTTGCAAAAAATACTATCTGTATGATGCCAAACACTCAATGTATGTGGATTCATTTTTGTGAATGAGCTTACATTTTTCAAGTCTACAAATGTCTTCCTCACTTTACTCAAGGCATATGTAAAAATGTTCCTATTTGATAGGATTAGTATTTTGGTAGCAATTCTAATTTCCCCCAAAGTTCATTTTTCACTCTTGGATGAGATTGGAGTACACCCAAGCATAACATAAGGAAATATTCATACACATATGCATAAGACTCCATCCATGGCAGAATCTCATACAAATAAATTAGCATACACATAATAAATTCAACACAACATCATCACACAGAATGAATAGCATTTAATTATTTCACAAAATCTGTTCCTCTATAAATTTCAGTGTGAATTCTTGGCAGAATATTACAGTCCTTATAATATTAAACTATTCAGTCTTATTTCAGAACTTGTATTATTTAGTAAAGATTTTTGGAAATGTCTCATAATTTTGATTCACATTATTTTTTATGGATCAAAAACTTTTAAAGATTATATTTACATCTTGCATCTGAATATATTATAACTACAACGCTTCAGTATCAATAGATTTTTTAATCTTTATTGAAATCTGATTGATGTGCAAGAAGCTCTATATATTTAGTATATACAACTTGATTTTGGATATAAGTATATAACCATGAAAACATCTCCACAATCAATGAAATAAACATATTCATCACTTCCAAATGTTTCTTCCCACTCTCTTTAATTATTTGTGTGTGTGTGGGTATATGTCTGTGAGTGATATGGATACAAAATAAAATCTATTTTCTTAGAAACTTTTAAACTATAGTTAAGTATTATTAACTATAGTCACTAAACTGCAGAGTGGATCTCTAGAAGTTCTGCATAACTGAAGCTTTGGACTGTTTGACCAATACCTTCATATTTTCTCCTATCCCCAATTCCTGGCAACTACCATTCTCTTTGCTTCTACGAGCTTGACTTTTAGATTCCTCATACATGTGTGATTATGTAGTATTTGTCCTTCTGAGTCTGGCTTATTTGACTTAGCATAACATCATCCAGATAGCAAACGGCAAGATTTCTTTTTTTAAAAGTCTGAATAATATCACTATATGTTGATACCACATTTTCTTTATTCACTTGCCTGTCACGAGGAAATAAAGGTTGATTCAATACCTTGGCCATAGTTAATAAGGTTGCAATGAAATTGGGAGTCCAGGTATGTCTTTGAAATACTGATTTTCTTTCTTTTGGAACAATACCCAGACATGGGATGTCTGAACGATATGGTAAGTCCATTTATAATTTTTTGAGGACATGCAATACAGTTTTCCACAGTGGCTGCATCAATTTACATTCCCACTAACAGTGTACAAAGTTTTCCTTTCTTCACATCCTTTAAATATTAGTTTATTTGTTGTATGTTGTTTTGTATTATTTTTGTTTTGTCTTCTAGGAGCAGCCATACTTAAAGCTATAAGGTGATATGTCATTGTGGCTTTGATTTGCATATCTCTGATGATTAGTGATATTGAGTACCTCTTCACATACTTACTGGCCAAATGTCTTCTTTGCAAAAATGTTTTCAGTTATTTTGCTCATTTTTAAATTGGGTTGTCTGTTTTCAGCTACTGAGTTATAGAAGAGGTGGTCTGTAGGCCAGTTGTTGAGATCCCTGCACTGATTGTTGAGAACTCCCGCCTTTCTTTGTTCTTAGTTACCCCTAACAAACTAGTTCAGCTGATTCCCTTAGACTCCTAGGCGCAATGCATTAGAAACAGACTTTTTGGGTAGTGTTCTGAAACACTGGGAGGTCAGGTACCCACTTTGCCCCCTATTTTCTCCACAGGATATGCCACAAAGGGCTCTCTCTCACTCAGTGCTGAATTGAAAGGAGAAAGGAGACTGAGGTAAAATGAAACTGCTCTTAACCTTTTCAATGCATCTTTTCATTTTTGTGTTCAACTGCAGTGCTATAAGGGAGACTCATAAAGGTATATTAATCCATAGACAGTTAACAAATTGGTGTTTTGTTGGAACATGAGGACTGGGACGTCTTATTCCACCGTTTTGCTGATATTACTCTCAACAGAATTTTTAACAAGCAATTTTCACCCCTTTGATTATTTATAACTGTCAACATTGATTATAGGGATATTTAAAAATTCTTCATTGGATATAATGTATTCATGGGAACTGAACAGTTTCCTATGAATATTTTTAAATAAATTCCATCATGTATCATCTTTTTAGGACCACTTTCTGTTCCTCTGAGAGAACACACACACACACACACACTGATAGTATGACTTAAGGTTAAAGAGCTTACTATAATTATTTAGCAATGTATCACATAACCTGAATGTGAAAAAAGCCATTCTCAAACTATCTATTCTTTGATTCTAAAGTCATAGAAATTGTTCAAAATATCTATGGAGGTATATCTACTCATATCTTGTATAATTTGTAATACCCTGACATACAAAATATCAATCTGATCAACATTAAATTGTAAATTTCAGCTAGTTAATGAAAGATCTCCATGTTATTCATATTACTAAACCAGTTTTTCCTTAAATAATAAGAAAGCTGACACCTTGGGCAAAAGTGATTTTCTGACTGAACCAAACAGTCAACATCCCTGAGATCTTTACTGGAACATCCTTCAGAAAGTCTTAAAACTCAGGAGGCAGCCTTACAGTATTACAAAAGACATGTACAGTCCTTTTCCATAATTATTCCATGTTATATCAAGGAGAAGGAAGTATTAAGCACTTCCAAATGATGCTAAAGAGTTAAGTGAAACAAGACAGACAAGTTCTACTGGATTTTGTCCTATAGCAGCCTTTGGTGAGCGAAGCAGGAGTTGTTTTTTTGAAAAAATGAGGAGCCCTATATTAGAGATAAGTAAAATGAATAAATTACAAAGCAATCACATCTATATTCAAGGATATTTGATGTAAGTAACCAGTACATAATTCAAAGAAAAAAGTTATCTATTTCCTAATATTACTAAAAGTTCGGTGACAAATCTTCTGGCAAACTACAATTCAAGACTTCATATTATGAGACGACAGGTCTAATTCTCTCTTACTTCAGCTCTCCTCTCCTCTAATTATTACTTGATAACTTCATAGCTAGCTATCAGAAGTGCAGGCTTACATTCCCTTAAGTTTAAGGTCTGGTGATGAAACAGACAGTGCCTCTTTTAAAACTGAGAACATTATTAGTTTTGAAAGTCTCTGAGACAAGTAGTCATTTCTAACCAAATACTCTGAAGAGTATACAATACTTTGACCAGTCAAGCTGTGTTCACACATTCAACTCTGAAGTCAAAGAAAACAATCAACTCCACATGAACCATATTTGTCAGAATAGAGTAACAGTGATTCCCCCTAGGAAAATTCCAATGATGTTATCAATGTTGAATCCTTGAGTACATTTTTTTTATTTCAATAGACAAGATATAATTGGAAGAGGGGGCATTCAAAGGATTGGAGAAGGATTTGGCATTAGTATGAGAGACATAGTCTTTATTATAATTGAAGAACAGAAGAAATTAAGTGAATTCAATAAAAATAGTTTTGCACATTTGTGAACAGATTTAGCAGTAGACCAGATGTTCTCCTAAGTGGAGTACAGTAAGTAATAGCAGTGAGGGCTCTGAGGTTTAAAGAATGTGAAAAAGGCTAAGAACATTTGAAGATTATAGCAGAGTTGTTTGCACATACACAATAATATATTTCCCAGGAACAGTTGAAGGTTCAATTAAGATACTAAAGTATGATTTTTGAGTAAGTTTCCTCTTGCTTATTGTGTGATTCATTCCAGCAGAACTTCCCTGTTCAAGTGCAAGTTAAGAAAAACAATAAGACTCTTCTGGAATGTTAAGGGTTGTGAGACATGGGAAACAAAAGACAGAAGGATAGGATGGCTTAGTGAATATATTAACATGATATGCAATCCCAGCTACAGAATACAAACTGAATAAGTGAGTAATGTATTCAGTTCAGTTGAGTTCAGATGCTCAGTCGTGTCCAACTCTTTGTGACCCCATGAACAGCAGCACGCCAGGTGCCCCTGTCCATCACCAACTCCTGGAGTTTACTCAAACTTACGTCCATTGAGTCAGTGATGCCATCCAGCCATCTCATCCACTGTCGCCCCCTTCTCCTCCTGCCCTCAATCCCCCCCCAGCATCAGAGTCTTTTCCAGTGAGTCAACTCTTCGCATCAGGGGGCCAAAGTACTGGAGTTTCAGCTTTAGCATCACTCCTTCCAAAGAACACCCAGGACTGATCTCCTTTAGAATGGACTGGTTGGATCTCCTTGTAGTCCAAGGGACTCTCAAGAATCTTCTCCAACACCACAGTACAAAAGCATCAATTCTTTGGCGCTCAGCTTTCTTCACAGTGCAGCACTCGCATCCATACATGACCACTGGAAAAAGCATAGCCTTGACTGGATGGAACTTTGTTGGCAAAGTAATGTCTCTGCTTTTGAATATGCTATCTAGGTTGGTCATAACTTTCCTTCGAAGGAGTAAGCGTCTTTTAATTTCATGGCTGCAATCTACAACTGCAGTGATTTTCGAGCCTCCAAAAATAAAGTCTGACACTGTTTCCACTGTTTCGCCATCTATTTCCCATGAAGTGATGGGACCAGATGCCATGATCCTAGTTTTCTGACTGTTGAGCTTTAAGCCAACTTCTTCCCTCTCCTCTTTCACTTTCATCAAGAGGCTCTTTAGTTCCTCTTCACTTTCTTCCATAAGGGTGGTGTCATCTGCATATCTGACGTTATTGATATTTCTCCTGGCAATCTTGCTTCCAGCTTGTGCTTCTTCCAGCCCAGCATTTCTCATGATATACTCTGCATATAAGTTAAATAAACGGGGTGACAATATACAGCCTTGATGGACTCCTTTTCCTCTTTGGAACCAGTATGTTGTTCAATGTCCAGTTCTGTTGCTTTCTGACCTGCATACAGGTTTCTCAAGAGGCAGGTCAGGTGGCCTGGATTTCTCATCTCTTTCAGAATATTCCACAGTTTATTGTGATCCACACAGTCAAAGGCTTTGGCATAGTCAATAAAGCAGAAGTAGATGTTTTTCTGGAACTCTCTTGCTTTTTCCATGATCCAGCGGATGTTGGCAATTTGATCTCTGGTTCCTCTGCCTTTTCTAAAACCAGCTTGAACATCAGGAAGTTCACGGTTCACATATTGCTGAAGCCTGGCTTGGAGAATTTTGAGCATTACTTTACTAGCGTGTGAGATGAGTGCAATTGTGTGGTAGTTTGAGCATTCTTTGGCATTGCCTTTCTTTGGGATTGGAATGAAAACTGAGCATTTCCAGTCCTGTGGCCACTGCTGAGTTTTCCAAATTTTCTGGTATATTGAGTGCAGCACTTTGACAGCATCATCTTTCAGGATTTGAAATAGCTTAACTGGAATTCCATCACCTCCTTAGCTTTGTTTGTAGTGATGCTTTCTACAGCCTACTTAACTTCACATTCCAGGATGTCTGGCTCTAGGTGAGTGATCACACTATCATGATTATCTGGGTCGTGAAGATCTTTTTTGTACAGTTCTTTTGTGTTTTCTAGCCACCTCTTAATGTCTTCTGCTTCTGTTAGGTCCATACCATTTCTGTCCTTTATCAAGCCCATCTTTGCATGAAATGTTCCCTTGGTATCTCTAATTTTCTTGAAGAGAACCCTGGTCTTTCCCATTATGTTGTTTTCCTCTATTTCTTTGCACTGATTGCTGAGCAAAGCTTTCTTATCTTTTTTGCTATTCTTTGGAACTCTGCATCCAGATGCTTATATCTTTCCTTTTCTCCTTTGCTTTTTGCTTCTCTTCTTTTCACAGCTATTTCCAAGGCCTCCCCAGACAGCCATTTTGCTTTTTTGCATTTCTTTTCCATGGGGATGGTCTTGATCCCTGTCTCCTGTACAATGTCATGAACCTCATTCCATAGAACATCAGGCACTCTATCAGATCTAGTCCCTTAAATCTATTTCTCACTTCCACTGTAAAATCATAAATTATTTGATTTACATTATACCTGAATGGTCTAGTGGTTTTCCCTACTTTCTTCAATTTAAGTTTGAATTTGGCAATAAGGAGTTCATGATCTGAGCAATGTGTTCTCACTAAGTCGCTTCAGTCGTGTCTGACTCTGTGTGACCCCATAGATGGCAGCCCACCAGGCTCCCCATCCCTGGGGTTTCAAGGCAAGAACACTGGGGTGGGTTGCAATTTCCTTCTCCAATGCATGAAAGTGAAAAGTGAAAGTGAAGTCACTCAGTCATGTCCAACTCTTAGCGACCCCATGGACTGCAGCCTACCAGGCTCCTCCACCCATTTGATTTTCCAGGCAAGAGTACTGGAGTGGGTTGCCATTGCCTTCTCTGGAGTAATATATTAGGGCTACTTAATAGAGTGAAATTTATCCAATGAATTAGATTCTAGATTTTATAAATTATAGATATATTTTCAGTTATTGAAAAAAAAAAAAACACAAAGACGGGATGCGATGTTTAGGAAGCAATATAAGCTTGTTAGTGATACTGAAATTAGGAGGTTTCTGTTGACAACAAGTGTTTTTTAACAAGTCAGGGACTGATGGCTAAAAAGGACAAAGGTAATAAAACTGAAGATTGGATGACATGGCCTACATTTGAGATAGATAGTGGAAACGGTGCCATATAGGAGGGCCAGGTTTTACATACTACAAGGAAGAGATTTAGAATTTAGGATAATTTTCTGGTAATACACCAGGAGGAGAAAGTAGAAAGAAATGGGAGGAAAGAAGTGACAGATGGAGTCAGAGGCAATTCAGTACTTATCATTATGAAGCTGATGATAAAACTGAGCAGAGGCTGGCAAGATATGACCCCCAGGACAACTTCAGCCTGGCACCTGTTTTTACAAATAGAGTTTTATCGAAAGATAGTTTGTTGTCTTATTTACAACTTATCTATGATTGGTTTTGCATTACAGTGACAGAGTTGATTAGTTATGATGCATACTGTATGATCCACAAAACCTAAAGTATTTATTATATGGTCCCTTAAGTGAAGTGAAGTGAAAGTCACTCAGTCATGTCTGACTCTTTGTGATCCCATGGAGTATACAGTCCATGCAATTCTCCAGGCCAGTATACTGGAGTGGGTAGCCTTTCCCTTCTCCAGAGATCTTCCCAACCCAGGGATCAAACCCAGGTCTCCTGCATTGCAGGCAGATTCTTTACCAACTGAGCTATCAGGGAAGCCCCATGTCCTTTAAAGAAAACATTTTTCTTTAAAGTGGGCGATGCACAGGGAATCCTGGCATGCTGTAGTCCATGGAGTCGCAAATAGTTGGACATGACTGAGTGAGTGAACGAAAATTAGTAAACTCAGGAATTATATTTGAGTGAATTTTTACTGACAAAACAGGTATGAGATAACAATATCTTCAAGGAGGGCATGTACTTTCACAAAATGATTTCGTTTCCACCTACAGTCTTTGCCAACTTAATGGCTAAATTACCCTGTGATTGCCATGCCTATCTGTGTCTACCCTTGCCAGGTAACCTGAAGTAATGATGATTATAAAGCCTGCAATACTACATTTGGAAGAACTGGATGGAAAGCTATTCATGAGATTGCAAACTTTACCTGGGAGCCTAGGGAAGAGATGATACTAAAGTTGTCAGGATAATACAACTGCCCTAGGATGGTATGAATTTTCCTATAGAAAACTCTTCTGTGTGAAACACAGTACATTGATGGTGAAACATATGAACCAAACAAACAGGAGAGAGATCTCTCTGGAAATATTCTGTGGATTTTCCATTTCATCTCAATCTTTCACTACCTTGAAAGTATTGTGCTATGTGAAAGTAGTCATAAAAGCCAGATACAAAAGGCCAGGTATCATATGATTCCATTCATATGTTGTGTACAAAATATGCCTATAAACAAAGTATAGAAGTTGTAATGTAGAGTTTAAGAGACTGGGGAATAATGGGGAGTTAGTATAATGGGTACACATTTTCTTTCTGGGGAGGGAAAAGTTTTCTAAAATTGACCTGATGATGACTGTCCAAATTTTTGAACATGTTACAAACCACTGAATTATCCAGTTTAAGTTGGTAAATAATACTGTATGTGAATTATATCTCAATAAACTTAAAAAAGAGACCTAATATAAAGAAAAAGTAATAAAAAGTGAAGATTAAGATTTGTTTATATTTTCTCATTGAAATACAAAATAAAATCATGCATCAAAAATAACATTGGCTATTATAGAGAATGGCATTGAAATATGTATAATATCATATATGAAACGAATTGCCAGTCCAGGTTCGATACATGATACTGGTTGCTTGGGGCTGATGCACTGGGATGGCCCAGAGGGATGGTACGGGGAGGGAGGAGGGAGGGGGGTTCAGGATGGGGAACACGTGTATACCTGTGGCGGATTCACGCTGATATATGGCAAAACAAATACAATACCCTAAAGTAATTAACCTCCAATTAAAATAAATAAATTTATATTAAAAAAGTAACATTTGGGTTTTATGAAGAATGAAGATGTAAAATATCATTCCTGAAGATTAGAAGAGATAATTGATTAGAGAAAGTAGAAGCATCACAGTGTATTCCAAAGGCTTTGCCCAAGACTTGTGCTAATTTATACAAAGCAAGAATAATTATCAAGTTAAGGGTCTTTTCTCTATCCACTTGCTTTTTCTCAATTTTAGGCATGGAGAATGCCAAAAAAATAAAAGATTTAAATATAATATTGTTAAAATCATCACACTAAATAATCAATTCAAGGATTTAAAGTTTAAGTATGTAGGAACATACATGTTATAACCAGGTTATTGGTTGTGCAATTGCCCACTGACTTTTTTTAAAAGTGTCATCCTATAATTTAGTATAGATTAAGTTCTGTAGGTGGAGAAAATTACCTTCTCTATGCAATATAAAATATACTGAAGACAAAACTTAGGTAAAAATATACTTCAGATGATTGATGCCAATATTCTCCATGATCTTTTAGATAATTGTAATTAATCATGTAACTGTAACTGCTGAAATTTATAAATTATTGTCGTCCTCAAAGAATCATTTGAACACTAAAAACTCATCAGTTTCATATTTCTTACCAATATTTAAGCAATATTAAATATTAATATTACATAGCAAAATGTCCTTAATATAACAATTAAAACATTGGTATATGTTTCATCTAAAATATAAACATCCTGTTTTTAGACATCATTTATGAAAAACATTATTTTAAGTGTTCAAACAAAATTTACATCAATTAAAAATCTTAATGGTTTCTAAGTCCAAATTCTTTTTGTGAGAACTCTTACATAGTTCTAAAGTCTAAAATTTGGAAGCACATTCCATGTACAGTTGACATTTTCAGAAAAAAAGAAAAACACATTTTATTATATTTTCATTATTTTTGTTTAAAGTTTTCAATCTGATGAACTGCTGCATAATAGATACTATAATAGCATCAAGGTAATATGTTTATACTTTTTGCTTCCACAATGGTTGATTTTTTTTAACTGAACTGTAACTGAAAATGTAGTGATATTAATGATATTTCAGAGGTAATCAGTATATGAGTATGCAAGGATGCATGCCTCTGCCAAACTGTCAGTTTATGTAACTGCCTTGTGGCAAAACCAGTATTAATAGTTGAGAGTTCTTAATGCCCTAGGGCTCTCCTCATTTGCTAAGATATGATAATCAGCTGTGTCAGGCAATATGGCTGCATCTCTGCCAACTTGTGAACAGATCATTCAAATGAGGATCATTAACAGATAGAAGTGTAAGCTGCTTCTGTCTTTAAAGCCTTCTGTCAAGAATTAGAAGCTGGGGTGTTGTTGGGAAAGTAGGAGGTAAATAGAAGTCTTACTGAAAATGCAACAGATTAATGATAACCCTTATTGGAGAAATAACCATTAGGCCAGTATTCAATTTTACATGATCTTAACATAATACATAAAGAACACTGCCATCTCTAATCCTAAATATCCTAAAACATAAACCATCTATAAGTGAGGTATATTCTTGTGAACTCACTAAATTTCAAGAGAAAGATAGTCTTCTGGCATACTATAACAAGATGGTGGCTTGAACAGATTATTTAATCATTTTACCTTATACTCTTTCATGTTATAACTCATATGTTTCTTACAGATGATACCTATGTTTTGTAGAGAAAAATGCATTTATGTTTCAATACTATAAACTGAACTACATTTTATTTTTACTGCTACAGCAAAATCATTACCAATCCTAGGTTACAAATATATACATTTTACCAAATTAATAAACTTAAAACCAAAATATAATTTTTAATGTTTTAATAATTAGCCCAATTTACAGCTGATGCTGTCAAATATGTAAATATACACTGGGTACATTTACATTCAGAATTTAGTCCTAACTTCTCCAGCAATGTTTAAATTCCACTCCATGTTACAGAAAACACAAGCATATTTCTGTAGGAAATAATAGGCTGCAGTCACATATGGTTTATAAAAATATAAGTTTTTCACATAATTCTTTGTTTATACTACTTGATTCATATTTAACATTAATATATAGAAAAATATTAATTGAAAAAAATTTCCACCAATTAAAATTTAGATTTTTAGATTATAAGGAAGAAAAATATATGATGAATTGTTCACTTCACTTTTAAAGTTCTGGTCTTTTTATAATTGTTAATTAACATTATTTAATTGTAAACATTTAAACAATTGCATGTACATGGCCAAATTTGTGTAGTTACAAGTAAGCCTCATCAGCTACCAATATTACTTCATTCACTCAGAGTAACTTCAATAAGAAGTTGAAACTATTGCTCAACTTTCAGCAGCCCTTCTATCTGCCAGCAACAGCTGGGCAATCATTCATAACTATTTTTGGTGAGTAGCAAGTTCATGGCCAAGTCAATAATTATAAAATCAAATGGAACATCAGTTTCCATCCAAGATTTAATTTGGCAGTCTAGTGCTGTGAAAAATTAGACACTCATATATTATTGCTACAATTTCTGATTTACTGGTTTACTAATGCTTCTGCCCGTTAGTGTAAATTATCATGTTTCCATTAATTTGGTAATGTAATTATTTAAAAATTGAATTTTGATAGTAACTCCCTCACTTAGAAATATTGTACATTGCTTGGTTTCTTATAGTAATTTTTAAACTATGATGTTTTCATTTTTATCATCTTAATACTGCAAATACCTACTTATTTTTTATATACTTTTTTTTGAAGTTGGTTTATTTATGCATTCTACTTTTAGATATGTTTCTCAGTTCTAGATTAATTCAAGGCAGGTTTTCTTTTTTTTCGATAGAAAATCTTCTCATATTAAAAATGATGGTCTTGTCTCACTTTAGGATTCTATAAAACAAATGAACTGCTGTTCACATGGCTTACTTCCAAAATTCTAATCCTCTCTCTTGCTTATGTTATAATTGTTTATAATTCTCCCCAAATATAGACTTCTGAGGAAATACACTACTGTAAACACTTTATATATACTCAAAATTTTATTGGTGAAGTTGGCTGCCTCCAATCTGAAAAGGCATTTATGTTAATGTGAGCTTCTTGAACTAATACTTGCATCTCACTGTGGTTACTCTACTGTAATTATATTAGTTTGGCTTTATGGAGTCAAATGAGTTTATGGAAGATCTTTCGTTGCAAGAAACACAGATGTTATAGTATTGTGAAAATCATCCTGTTCCTTAAGTCAATATATATAAATATATTCATTTTCAGATAAAATATTATTATGGTTTTCTATGCCTTATATATAAGCACTTGTTTCTTTGTGGGTTGGGTGACTCTTGGAAATACAACAGAAAGTCTAAAATACTGTGAAATAACAAATAGTGAGTATTAATTTTAAGTATTTTTAAAAGAAGTGATGAAAATGAAGGAAAGGGTAAATAAATTATTGCAGTAAGCTATAATAGGTTTCAAAGGAGCTGCAGTGAAAATTGCAGAATTGCGAAGATGAGAGCAGATTTATTGTAATCTTCACTAATTTAGAGTACCATTGATAGGTTTGTTACTATTCTGATTTTCTCTTGCTAATCTTGGCTTCATGCTATCAAAAATCTCTTACAGTGTTTGTTGTGTGTGGAGGAGATAGAATTCTAATCACATAAAGGCATTTCCAGGTTTCATTATTAATAGCATATTTTCAATATGCAAATACTTTTAATATATTACAAAATCACATTGAAGTTTGAAAGAGTAGGCTTCTAAATTAGCAATATGTAGAAAAAACATGGTTTTTTTTCTATTTTAAGTTGAAATTAGTTAGCTTGGCAATTGTATTTTATATGGAATTTGATATTACTCAAAATACTTTTCTAATATAAGTTTTTAGGATAAACCAACCAAATTAATTTTTAACATTTGTGTTAAATGATTTTTGAAATTATGTTAATGTATTTTAATTCATTTTAACAATTTTATTTCTATTATATTAATACAAAATATATTTTAACACTGTTATCAGCATAGTTTTTGAAGAGTTTGAATAAAATAGTTGACTAGCTTAATTCATGTTTACAATTAGTGCAGCTAAGAAGGGCTTGGCACCCCACTCCAGCACTCTTGCCTGGAGAATCCCATGGATGGAGGAGCCTCGTAGGCTGTAGTCCATGGGGTCGCTAAGAGTTGGACAGGACTGAAGCGACTTAGCAGCAGCAGCAAGAAGGGCTTACTTTTTAAATTTCCTGTGGGTTATAAGTGAACTAAAATAGGAAATAAAAATGAAATGAAAATAATATCTTGATGTGGATGGGTTCATAATGTATTAAAAAAACTTTTATAATATGATGTCTACAAGCAAAATTTATATTTCCTGTATTAAATTATATCAATGTGTATGTTTCTGTAAGACTAAACATTTTATGAAAAAATTTCTTATACATTAACATTGGTTAGATGTTAGGTTTTTCCAACATAGAAAAAATAACCTTATAAAGTGATCATCCATTTTTAGTATTCTTTTTTTCCTAATGTTTAACTTTGTACCTGCATTATTTTCCCTAAATTTTAAATTTCCCAAATGTACCAGCTATTGCACCTTTAAAAATAGTGGCTGACTTAATTGTTTTAATAGAAGCTAAGACAACTGTTTATTGGACCTAAGCATCAATCAATTATGAAAAGTTCTATATAGTTAAAAGGAAAAAGGCAGACACAGATGAAACACAGAGCAGAATAAAACAACACTCAGAATAATATTCTCAAAATAAGCAGAGTTGAATAGATAGTACAGGGGATTCTCAGAGTATTTGAAACTATTTATATGATACTGTAATTGTAGATATATGACACTATGCACGTGTCAATACCCATAAGACTTAGCACACAGAGTGAACCTTAATGTATGTAAATTTTAAAAAAATCATTTTGTAAGACAGGAAATTATAGGATGGGATGCAAAATGAGAGAAAACAATTTAACTGAATTATGCATATATGAAAGCTCCATGGTAAGCAGAAAAATGCTGACTAAATAACTTTGGAAAGAATGGAGTTTGTAAAATAAAGCATATTATATTGTACATAAACACTGCAGTTTGGTTGACATACTTGTGTACATTGGAGGTCCTGGTTAACAGTTCTAACAATGCCCTGGTGGCTCAGAGCTTGCAATGCAGGGGACCCAGGTTTGATCCCTGGGACAGGAAGATCCCCTGGAGCAGGAAATTGCAACCCACTCCAGTATTCTTGCCTGAAAAATCCCATGGACAGAGGAGCTTGGCAGGCTACAGTCCATGGGGTCGAAAAGAGTCGGACACGACCAAGCAAGGATAGCTTCTATACACGATATTGGAAATGAACAATTAAGTGAATGGATGTGTAGATAGAGCAAACTTTCTCACTTTTGGAGCGGGATTCATATGAGTTCAAGACAGGGCAAAATTAGTTTATGATGACTGGTATAAAAATGATTGTTATCTTTGACAGGAATGGTGCCGAAAAAAATCTACCAGGATGTTATAAATGTTCGGTCAATATCTTTATTAGGTGGTGGCTATAGATATGTTTACATATGTAAATATTTGTCAAGTTCTTTACATATAAATTAATTTATTTTTGTTGTTACGCTTTAATCAAAGAAAATGATGAAATATAATCTCAAAAAATACTGGGAAAAAGAAAGTTATAGTTGAGGAAATCATTGGTTACCTGAAAAAGAGCACCAAAAAATAAGTAAATTATAACATAAATAATGGAAACACAAAAGCTTGTGAAATACAGTTATATATTCAAGAAACCTTAAAACACAAAGCAGAAATATACATATATGGGAAACAACTGCTGAAAATCAAAGACACATTGCAAATTTAAAAATTACCGCAAGGTGGTTGGATTGTCTCAAATAAGGAACAACTGCACTGAAATCTGATATTTTATGAGGAACAATGGAAGCCAGAATCAACATATTTTTCTTAGTAAAGAAAATATCTGCTAGTCCAGAGTCTCACTAAATAACACTTTATTCAAATAGAATAAAATGTAAAAGACTTTTCAGGGAAAAAAATAAAGTGAGATAATTCATCAATAGCACATCTGTATTTACAGAAATACAAAAGGCAGAGAGGAAATCATCCCAGATGGTTGAGAGATTTGACATCAAAAGATCATTTAAAATAGAGTATCTGTCAGTAAATGTGTGTGTGTGTGTGTGTGTGTATACTTCAAAAATAGCAATAATATCTTATGTAATATTTTATATCTTTTTAATAAAAGTGATCAGTATAACATGAGTAGAAAGGAAATTTGTAGGGTTCTAGCATTCTTCTCTGTCTAGAGTGTAAAAATACCAGTCACTTTGTACTTTCTCTTATATCAAGAATATAAACTTGTTCACTTTTGCTCCTCTACCACTACTGTAGTATCTGGGAACAATATATAGAATGACTGTTCCATTATATATATATAATGCCCTCACTTATCTCAGATACTCAACTCCTCTAAGAGTCAAGGAGTTGAGTATCTGAGATAACTGAGGGCATTTTTCTTTTTAGAGAACTTGTCAATTCTCATCCACGGTAAGAGAGACTGAATGGAAAGCAGTAGTTCGGGGATACTAGTGCTAAGTATATGCCTTCCTTATGACCCATTCAATTGCATCAAAATATGATTCTTTTATGAAGAACAATGGGAACCACTGTTGGGAAGACAGAGGTTGGAATTTAGGACTGCAAAGAAGACTAGCACTTGAAGGAGGAGAGAAAATTGCAAGGCAGGATCTTAATTTTTGATGACCTTGTCGTCAAGATTTTTGTTATTTCTCCAATTGTACACTTTTAGGAGAATACTCACAAAACAAGCAGAAGGCAACAGCTGGGAGGCTAAACATGCATGCTACGATCTTCCAACTATTGGAAATGATAGTCTGTTCCAATAGTATCTGGAAAACATCTGGTCACCTTAGAGCTGCTGCTGCTGCTGCATCACTTCAGTGACTCTGTGCGACCCCATAGACGGCAGCCCATCAGGCTCCCCTGTCCCTGGGATTCTCCAGGCAAAAACACTGGAGTGGGCTGCCATTTCCTTCTCCAATGCATGAAAGTGAAAAGTGAAAGTGAAGTTGCTCAGTGGTGTCCAATTCTTAGCAACCCCATGGACTGCAGCCTACCAGGCTCCTCCGTCCATGGGATTTTCCAGACAAGAGTACTGGAGTGGGGTGCCATCGCCTTCTCCGCACTTCAGAGAGTCTGGGGCTTTTGGTAACTTTCCCAATGTTGTGGAATGGTGTTGAGTGGCCGTTATCTCCTTATCTGGTATTGCTGGTTGGTTTCAGAATGCGTTTACCCCTGTAGCTTTTGCACTCGATTATTTTTACTCCTCTAGCCAAATTGCTGGCCATTTAGTCTTTAAGCAGTCTCTTTACATCTCAGTCCTCCAGCAATTTTTATTAAAGTGGTGGTTTAGAATCACCTGGAGGCTTTCCAAAAAGCTCTCATACTTTGTATTCATACAAGATTAATTCAATCAGAAACTCTGGAAGTATTTGCCAGAAATTGACTTTTAATAGCAAACACCACTCCAGGTGATTCTTTATATTTTAACAGAAATACTATACACATAGTGTAAAATGTACTAATGTTTGATGTGATACAGTTTGATAATATTTTATACATAAATATCCTTATGTAACCAGCACCCTAGACTTATATGAGATTTTCCACAAAAGCGTCTCTCATTTCACATCACCGTCTATAAGCCACCTATAGGAGTAACTGCTATCTGACTGCTATCACCAGAGATTTACCCTTGTTTTTGAACTTTACATGGGTGCAATTACATACTATATACTGCTTGGAGTAAATGTTTTTGCTCTTCTATTTCTATTGAATTGACACATGTTGCATGTAGTAGTGGTTTGTTACATTTTACTGAGTTTAATGTTCCATTGTATTAACATATCAAATTTATCTTAGTGTTGATAGAATTTTAGTTGCTTCATCTTTGAGGCTAATATAAACAAGTATTAAAAAATACAAACTTTCTGCACATTTTTGATGGATATTGGTACTCATGTTATTACATATCTATCGATCTATCTATCTATCTATCTATCTAGGAGGGGAATGAATGGGTTATAAGGAAAGCATATATTCAGCACTGGTATACATTCTATATAGTTTCCCAAAGTGGTTGTAACAATTTCTACTTCGAAAAGCAGTGTATCAGTGTCTCAATCATTCTACATTTTTATCAAAGTCAGTATTGTCAGTTAAAAAAAAATAGCATCAAGGTAGGTGTATGTGTTGTGCTTGGTCGCTCAGTTGTGTCCGACTCTCTGCGACCCCATGGATTGTAGCCTGCCAGGCTACAATCTGTTCATGGGGATTCTCCAGGCAAGAATACTGGAGTGGGTTGCCATGCTCTCCTTCAGGGGATCTTTCCAATCCAGAGATCAAATCCAGATCTATCACTGGCATTGCATGCATATGCTTTACTATCTATGCCACCACATTAAGGTTTTAATTTGCATTTTCCTTTTGCCAATGATATTAAGATCCATTACAGATGCTAACAGAAATTTTGTATTTATTCTTGATGAATTGAAAATTCAAGTGTTTTTTTTTTTTTTTTCTCTATTGCATCATCTGATCACTTATTATTGATGTTTAGGTGTACTTATTATAATCTGGATATGAGCCCTCATTTTCCTTTTCAGTCTAATAATGCCTTCGGTGACCAAAATTCTCAGTTTTAATGAAGACAATTTTATAAATGTTTCCTTTTACAGTTAATTTTTTCATATTTTGTCAATAAATATATACTTACTTAATATTACATTGAAAATATTAACTGCATACTTTATCTTAAGCCCAAAGAAAGCATTTGTGATTTTTCACATTTTGAATCAAATGACTTTTGATATTATTAAATATTACTAAATAGGTCTCATATTTAGCAGTTTATACAGAATAATAGCCCCAACAGATAGCCATACTCTAATCCTCAGAATTGTTGCATAGGTTAACTTGACGGCATAAGGGATTTTGCAAAAATAATTAAGCTTAAATAACTTAAAGATGGAAGATTATCATGAATATCCTAAGTGAGCACAATCTATCATGAGCCCCTAAAAAGCAAAGGATCTTTCCTACTTACAGAGACCAAGTGAGATGGCAGCATGAGGACCCTGCCCACCACTGCTGACTTTGAAGATGGAGGTAAGGGCCACAAGGAATGCAGGTGGTCTCCACAAGCTTGGAGAGGTAAGGAAGTGGATTCTCACATTCTTCCTGCTATTTTTCTCCAGGAAGAAATACAACCCTGCTGATGTATTGGTTTTAGCCAAATGAGACCCATGTTGGAATTCTGACCCCAGAATTCTATGATAATAAATTTGCATTGGTTTAAGCCACTAAATTATTTTAATTTGTTATAACAATCAGAATGCATGTACATATAT
Source organism: Bos mutus (assembly GCF_027580195.1). Lineage (NCBI taxonomy): Eukaryota > Metazoa > Chordata > Mammalia > Artiodactyla > Bovidae > Bos > Bos mutus. Next base: position 9,816,961 of record NC_091622.1, read on the forward strand.
GTGTGTATATATGCATATGTGCCTAGTATATTTATCTTTATTTTTACATGTATAATGTGTTATACTTCCTCAAAGGTCATGCCATTGCACTTCTAATTTCTCTAACCCTTGTAAGTAAAGAATTCATGATAGATCTATCACAGAATCAAATCTAATATTTTCCAAACATTTGATGAGCAATATTGGCAGAATAAGTAGGATGATTCTTACTATTTTTGATGTTTTACTGATGGAACACAGGAATTCTGCATGACTTATAAAGTATGCAGCCTGAAATAAAAGCTAAAACACGAACAATGTAAAATGTTTTGAAAAATGTTCAAAGTAATTTAGGATGTTCTGGTAAAGGCAAGTGAGAACAGATGGCTGATGGTGGATCATCATCAATCTCAGTTACTTAGACTGAAATAAACTTCTAAAATAAAGAAGAGTAAATCAACAGGATACAGAAATATTAAAATCACTTTAATTCCCTCAATTTTTTATTTTCTGTTTAGAAACATAATACTGAGCTACAGTTGTGTCTATTGTGTGAACCTGCTCCCAAACTGGAGGATACCCTATCCGAGCAATTGGTCTCATTTCCAAGACAGACTTAAAGCTTAGACTATTTCAGCCTACTCTGCTATTCTGCTGTTATAATATATGCCTGACTCAAAAACTGAAATTGGTAAATTTATGAAAACTACACTTCTTATAAAATATTATGCAATCATATTAAAATATATAGGTTTATAAAAATAATTTGAAACAGACATTCTTTAAAATATTTAAGTTAACAGGAATTTATATGTGTGTATAATACTTAGCAAAACAAGACAGTCAACTAACATATTGATAGCACGTTTACATCATGGCTCATGGAAACACACACATTCAATTCACACATCGACATGAACATAAACACAAATTTATGCACTGAATTGAAAATACTACAAATGTAATTCTGATATCAACTCTCCTATCTACAACTTTCTTAGATGCTGTTGAAAACCTCTAATAATTTCTGAGGGCCAAGATTTAAGTTGCAGATTTGATAGACATAAACTTCAATTTTCCTTATATAACACCATAGGTTCATGGTAGTATTGATATAATGTGTATTAATATATTAATGTGTATTAATAATGCTAATGTATTAATATAATATTTAAAATATAATATAAAAAAACAGCATTCTTCTGCTCCACATTCTTTGAGTAAGATAGTCTGTTTTAATTAGGGACCATTCCCTATAAACTCATTAGTCTGTGCATGTGAAAATGGTTTAATGTCCATTTCAATACAACTCTGCCTATTGGCTCCACGGAAGTGTTTTCCTTTCATTTTATTTCACAAATGTTTGAAGACTACTTTACCAAGTATTTCCTTTCCAGTCAGTTGAGTAAGAAGATTTTATAAAATCTTTACAGAAAATACTTTTCTTCACAACCATTGGAAAATATATATTATAAATGAATTATAACAACCCACAGATATGTAAAAACATTTTAGACCTCTTTTGCCTTTAAAAAAGAGACACTGATGTATAGAACAGTCTTATGGACTCTGTGGGAGAGGGAGAGGGTGGGAAGATTTGGGAGAATGGCAATGAAACATGTAAAATATCATGTAGGAAACAAGTTGCCAGTCCAGGTTCGATGCACGATGCTGGATGCTTGGGGCTGGTGCACTGGGACGGCCCAGAGGGATGGTATGGGGAGGGAGGAGGGAGGAGGGTTCGGGATGGGGAACACATGTATACCTGTGGCGGATTCATTTTGATATTTGGCAAAACTAATACAATTATGTAAAGTTTAAAAATAAAATAAAATTAGAAAAAAAAAAGAACAAAAAAAAAAAGAAAAATTTACACTGTCAGGGCGTGGAAGTGGCAGGTGTCTTCCTTTGTCTGGGGGCAGAGGTCCTGGCATAGGGTTTCCTCTGGGTTTGGGATTCGTCAGAGTGAAGGAAGAGTCCAGATCAGGGCTGGCCTGCTGAGACGTGGAAGCCAGAGTCCTCTGGTGACTAAGAACCTCAACAATGAAATCCTGTTCTTTGCTCCCACTGTTCTAGGTGGAGTCCACCTGTGGCACCAGGTGTCCCTGCTCTGCTTCTCTGCAGGTAGGAGGCCAGAGCAAGGGTTGGGAAAGTATTTAGGGGCTAACCTGTCTCAGGTGACTTCTTTCCAAAGGTGTCTCTGTGGTAGGGAGCCAGGTGAATACACTAAAGTTTCCTTCTCTGGGTGCATCACCGAGAAGAGGTAGCCCCAGCCTGGAGACTGTAGGACTGGCTTCCCAGGTGAGCTGGAGATGTGGGCAGCATGTGAACAATGCTCTCCACAAGCATGGTTTGGGAGCATCAGAGAACTGCTCACAATAGCTTCCAGTCAATGCCTACATCTGAGTTGGAAACTTCAACAGTAATCAATATTCTGTGGAAATTTTTCACTTACAGAAAGGTCAAATAAACAACCAAACAGAATCTAGGCTATGTCTGCCCTGTTCAACCTTTCAAATTTTCCTTCTAACAGTAGCAAAATAGTCCTGATACTTTTAGAAATCATTTTGTACCAGAAAGATGCATATGTCAAATTAAAGAGAGATATTATTTGACTAGAAAATAATCGTATAGGTCATTTTAGAGTTCAGATCCACTCATCTTTCACTGAAGGGGTCTTTCAAAGAATAAGTCCTCCTTCACCATACAGAAAAGACGGACTAAGAAAACAGAAACTGACCATGATACTGGATTATGATGATAACTGCACAGCTGTATAAATGAAATAATCGAACTGTACATATAAAATGGGTGAATTTTATGGCATGTAAAATTATGCCCCATAAAGATCTTCATAACAGCAACAACAGCAACAAAACTTACACAGTCAAAGTTTTGGAATTATGTATTCATACATAAAGCAACTGGACAATTTTAAGACCAGAAATTATAACCTATAATTTTAAAATAAAAGGTACTTGAATATTTACCAAACACATGTTAATAAACTGAAAGCCTTTTGAACTATTATAAATGAAAACACTGATTAAAATATAAACCAGATTGATAAACTGGGCATTAATGTCCATGTTAAAACCCCATGGTACCCATGTGAAGTACCTAGCCAAATAGTAGTACTTCTAGAGTCAACTCATGAAAATGATCAGTGATCATGAGTATAAATATTTCAGGTATGTTAATTCTATTTAAGTTTGCTTTATTATTGTTTATCTTATTTTATATGCACTATAATATTACTTTTGCAGTGAAAACTAATTAATATATATCCACAGAGTGATTAAAATGTTGTTATGAAGAAAAAATTCAGAAAAATGTGCAAAAGACACTATTGTGGTAATAACACTATGCCTATAAATACATAATCAAAAAATGGAAAACTCATGAAATCAAAATTCAAGTTAGAGAGAATATTTCAACAAAATCAAGTGTAGTAATTTGGAGAGAGGGAAAAAAAAAGAAACTTCTGAAGTTTTTAATTCTAATTTTACAGTTACAGAAATCAAGTAAGTCCATCTGGCCCTCCTGTACAATTCCTGGAAGCATGGACAAGTCAGGACCTGTGCTCCAGTCCCAAATTTCAGACAAAGAGAAGACATATTATGAACTCAAATTTTCATCCACTTGTATATAAACCACTCAGGAACATACAGCTCCTCCTCTGTTGTTGTACAGTTGCTCAGTTGTGTCTGACTCTTTGTGAACCCACTGACTGCAGCGCACCAGGTTTCCCTGACCATCACCATCTCCCAGAGCCTGCTCAAACTTGTCCATTTAGTTAGTGATGCCATCTAACCATCTCAATCTCTGTCATCCCTTTCTCCTCCTGACTTCAGTCTTTCCCAGTATCAGGGTCTTTTCCAATAAGTTGGGTCTTCACATCAGGTGGCAAAAAAACTGGAGCTTCAGCCTCAGCAACAATCCTTCCAATGAATAGTCAGAGTAGATTTCCTTTAGGATTGACTGGTTTGATCCTCTTGCAGTCCAAGGGACTCTCAGGAGTCTTGTCCAACACTATAGTTCAAAAGCATCAATTTTTCAGCGCTCAGCTTTCTTTATTGTCCAACTCTCACATCTCTACATGACTACTGGAAAAACCATAGCTTTTACTATGCAGACCTTTGTTGGCAAAGTAATGTCTCTGGTTTTAATATGCTGTCTAGGTTCATTATAACTTTTCTTCCAAGGAGTAAGTGTCTTCTAATTTTCTGGCTGCAGTCACCATCTGAAGTGATTTAGAACCCAAGAAAATAAAGCCTGTCACTGTTTCTACTGGTTTTCCATCTACTTGCCATGAAGTGATGACCCTGGATGCCATGATTTTAGTTTTTTGAATGCTGAGTTTAAGCCAGCTTTTTCACTCTCCTCTTTCACATTCATCAAGAGTCTCTTTAGTTCTTCACTTTCTGCAATAAGGGTAGTGTGATCTCCAAATCTGAGGTTGTCGCTATTTCAACACCCCCTTTATATAAATGTATTTATTTGTCCCTAAATTTCTGAAATTATGTATGCTAATGAAAAATAAATCAAACCTCCTTTACTAATATTCTTAATTAATTGCAATGTTTTGACTGAGAAGGCATACTTCTCATATGGATTATTTGTAACATTTAACAAAACATGATATATTAATCCTGGCTTGGGAAAAATTTACAATAGAATGGAATAAATTTACATAATAAACTATTAATGAGGATTTATCCAATTATATTTATATATTTACTTGACTATTTTGTAAAGAAACCAAGTTATTTAGACAGTTTTTGCTATTATTTTTATTTTGTTTATTTATTGTTATCTCATTGTGTTATTTAGACAGTCCTTTTGTTATTTTTCAGATATATGGGATGATAATAACACAACTGGGGGGATGAATCATACTATCATAATTTTCTTACACTTTATATTACATAATGTAACGTTACTTAAAGGAAGAATATGTGTGTGTGTGTTTGTTCTCAGTTGTGTCCAACTCTTTGTGACCTCATGGACTGTAGCCCACCAGGCCAGGCTCCTCCATCCATAGAATTCTCCAGCAAGAATATTGGAGTGGGTTGCCATTTCCTTCTCCAGAGGGTGTTCCTGCATCAGGGATCAAACCCATCTCTCCTATATTGGCAGTCAGATTCTTTACCACTGAGCCATCTGGGGAGCCCCATCAACTAACTTTACTTAATGACATTTACAGAAGCTACAACCAATGATAGCAGAAGCCATATAAATACATTTAAGTACCTGTGAAACAATCACAGGTAGACTATATACTGATGTATATAGTATAGACTATATACTAAATGTAGACTATATACTGATCCACTAAACAAATATCAAACATTTAAAATAATTGATATTACAGAGGGTACAGTATCTGACCATAATAAAATGGAGCTGAAAACAAACAAGGGAAAAATATTTTTAACATAAAATAGTTTTAAAATGAAACACTTGTATGGATCAAAAAGCCCAAAAGTTGTGGAAGCTAATAAAGTCATTCTTTAGAGAAAAATACATACACATATGAAGGGGGAAAATATAAAATTAGTGAGTTAAGCTTTCAATTTCACAAACCAGAAAAACAATCCGAAAATTTAAATGCAAAACAAGGACAAAGAAAATAACACAAATGAAAGTAAGAATAAATGAAACTGAAAATAGAAAAACAGAGAAAATTAAAAATCAAAATTTGAAAAGATCAATAAATTGATAAACTTTCAGAGACAAAGAGAGACAAACATAGAGTTCTGGTGTGGGGATGGGGTAGATGAGGTTGGAGGCTGGAGAGAGGGGAAAAGAAAAGAAAGAGAATGATATACAGAGAGAAGAATACAAATTACCAGTATCCAGAATGAAAGGGATATCACTACAGACCCCAGCAGTGTCAGACGGGAAAGTAAGGGAATACCTCAAACAACATTGCATACACATAATTTATTTGTCTTTATTCACTGTCTCTGAATCAAAGGCTAATTATTGATTTCCCCGCCCCCCCACCACCACTAACACACAGACATACAGAGATTTTGTGTATTTTCCTTTCTTGAGGAGTGTCTTTTCAAAATTCTGGTAAATGACCAGTGCTACATATAATCTGAAGCAACAATGGAGTGAGTCTTGACATAGTTTGTTACGATATACTGAATAGCAACCATGTTAGGATGGCAGTAAAGATGTGGCTTTGAGAATATGAGTAACCACCAAGAAAGTCTAAAGATCTGTTCACAAATATGTAATTTAGGAGCAGAAAGTAAGAAACACAGGGAAAGGACATATGACACTAGAGCCCATAATTACTTATAAGACAGACATTTGCTTGATTTGAATATTTATATGAGACATGAATAAAGAACAGAAATCTCATGTGGGTGATGATATAAGTAATTTAAGTAAATGGTCTGGCTATATTGGCAGGATTATGAGGGACAGTTAAACGGTTTTTGAGATATGCAAATATGGTAGGAAAAATAATGGCTCCAATCACAGGAATCTATGAATATTTAAGAGTACATGGCAAAAGGGAATTTATGTTGTTGATATGATTAAGATTGCTAATCAGCTGACTAAAATAGAGGTTAGGGTGATCTAGGTAGGCTGATTGTAATTATAAGTATCTTTAAAGTAAAAGAGGAAAGTGGGAGAGTCAGAATTAAAGAAGTGAAGATGGAAGCAATGTTATAGTGATACAATGTTAGAGTGATCAGGTCTTCTGACTGAAAAGGAGGGAGAAGCCAAGAGTCTAGGAATGTAGGTGGTCTCTTGAAGCTAGAAAAGAAAATAGATGATATCCCAAAGCTTTCTAAAGGAAACACAACTCAGTTGATCCCTTGATCTTAGAACAGAAAGTCAGTTTTGGACTTCAGATCTACAGAACCATAATTGAGGGGTCTGGCACTGGCAAAAGCATGATTTTTTAGGACCGACTACAGGCAACTACAAAAGTTTTATTAGGCAGGCCTCGGAGAAGGCAATGGCACCCCACTCCAGTACTCTTGCCTGGAAAATCCCATGGATGGAGGAGCCTGGAAGGCTGCAGTCCATGGGGTCGCTGAGGGCCAGACACAACTGAGCGACTTCACTTTCACTTTTCACTTTCATGCACTGGAGAAGGAAATGGCAATCCACTCCAGTGTTCTTGACTGGAGAATCCCAGGGACGGTGGAGCCTGGTGGGCTGCCATCTATGGGGTCACACAGAGTCAGACATGACTGAAGCGACTTAGCAGCAGCAGCAGCATAGGAAAAGCTGCCCTTTCCCCCACACTCCACCAAAGCAGGCTTTGTGCATAGCCAGTGCTTTGTAATCTCTGAAGGGAGTTGCAGTAAAGGACTCAGACCCTTTTATATGCTCTTTATATATTTGCATTCCTAGTTTAATTGCCTTCATTTCTAGGTCTCTTTGAGACCTTGTGCAGAGGTCCTCTTCAGGCATGTCTACCAAGGTCTTCTAAAGTAGGGGAGGCGGGAGAAATCTCGAATTTTTTTTTTCCCATCCAAACTTGGTACCTAGTACTTTTCTACTTCTAGATTCTCCTCACCCCAGAGTCCATATAATTGCTGTACCCTTTTGTTCAGGGCTATATCAGTGAGATAACCCTCACATCTGCACTGATTATTCTAACACTCGACTGGGACAAAATTCCATAGAGGAAACGGGACAGGAGTTTTCTCCAGTTTTAGCCTCTTGTTTATACCAGGATAATAAGATATCAAAGCTTTAATTCTCATTTTCGTCTCATTGTTTTAATCAGCTACTCCAACACCTAGCAGTTTAGTTCTCAATTCCAGCTCAGTTGAGTTCTTGATACTAAGTAATATATCTATGTTGTTTTAAGGCACTCAGGTTGTGATAATTTGTTACAGTGGCAGTAGAAAACTGATACAACAACTAAGACTTTATCAATATTCAATTAGAAACTGTATCATTTAAGTACATGTAACTTGCTTTTACTAAGAGAAACATTTTAAATAATCCCAAATAAATACTTTTGATCAGGTACCATGTTTTTCCCAGTAACAGAAATCTTGAAGCACAGCTTAAACAAGAAAGTTTAGGATGGACAAGTTCCTCGTTGGCAGCATGAATAACTATGTGAAATTTCTCTCCAGTAACATAAACATAATAAGGAAAAGTACTTAAGAAGAGCTATTTAAAGGGTATGGAGATTATCCTAAAGAATTACAGCAAATGAAAGAAAAAGCAGCTAAACATACCAAATCATGGAGGAAAAAAATGAGAGTCTGTGGCATTAGTTCCATGACCCTTTCTCACTGTACCATTTCAGTGACAGAAACTCAACTCTGGGCAGAGGTGTCCAAGAAAATGGACTCCCCCCATCCACCTTCCATCCCCAACCAAAGCTTATTGTTTCTCCTGGAAGGACAGGTCACAACCAGCAGCCTCACATTGCAAAAGCTCTCTTCCAGGCAAGAGTATGACCAAAAGATTCTTTCTTCCCAATCACAAGGCAGAATAGCAGAGAATGGTGTATCCTGAATCGGCCCTTGCCAAGGCTGAAAGGCTGATGTAAGGCAGAGGTCCCATGCTGGGAAAGGGCTACCTGTGAAAACCAGAGCTTAAATATCGCTGCAGGATTCTTGACAAGTGAAACTGGTGTGTCAAACTGAGACAGAACCAGGGAAAGAGACAACTAAGAAGAGCCCTCCTGGGGTCTAAACTTTTTGAAGTGTTGAAAGACAAAGACAAGAGAAACCTTGAAAGCAGGAACAGAAATGCCCTCATTATATGTATACAAGAACCCTGATGAAATTAACTGGATTTATCATCAGGAGCAATGAAGTCTAAAAGGTTGTAGGATGATATATTCAAAGTGCTTAAAGAAATCCTATCAGTCTAGAGTCTTCTCGCCAGGAAAAAAATATTAATACCTTTCAAAACTGAAGGCAAAGTAAAGACATTTTCAAACAAACTAATACTCAGAGAATTTATTTATTGCACATGGCTTTACAGGAAATATTAAAAGACGTTCTTTGGGCTGAAAGCAGGTGACTTAGTAATTTGAATACACACACACACATGCACATAGAGGCCCTTGAAATGTAATCACATAATGTAAAAAGGTATGATTTTATAGTTCTTCTCCTTTCTTTTTAAACTGATTTATTAAAAAGTTGAATTTAAAAACAAGAATATAATTTTACTGTAGGACCTGTAACACATGGAAAAAAATATATTTGAAAATAATAGCAGAAACATAGTGACTGGGAACAAAACCACTGGAGGAAGGTAAGGAAACAACACTAGGCAGTAACTCAAATTCACAGGAACAAATGAACAGAAACAGAACTGGTAAACAAGGAGGTTAATATAACAAATTCCGTCTATAGATGCGACTTTTTAAAATTTCTACTAGACATAAAATTATATAAAGTAATATTTTCAAAATGCATTTCTGGCTTACAACTTATAAAAATGCACTATAGAACTAACACCCAAAAAAGATGTCCTTTTCATTACAGGGGACTGGAATGCAAAAGTAGGAAGTCAAGAAACACCTGGAGTAACAGGCAAATTTGGCCTTGGAATACAGAATGCAGCAGGGCAAACACTAATAGAGTTTTGCCAAGAAAATGCAATGGTCATAGCAAACACCCTCTTCTAACAATACAAGAGAAGACTCTACACATGGACATCACCAGATGGTCAACACTAAAATCAGATTGATTATATTTTTTGCAGCCAAAGATGGAGAAGCTCTATACAGTCAGCAAAAACAAGACCCCTGGAGCTGACTGTGGCTCAGACCAGGAACTCCTTATTGCCAAATTCAGACTGAAATTGAAGAAAGCAGGCACAACCACTAGACCATTCAGGTATGACCTAAATCAAATCCCCTATGATTATACAGTGGAAGTGAGAAATAGATTTAAGGGCCTAGATCTGATAGATAGAGTCCCTGATGAACTATGGAATGAGGTTCGTGATATTGTACAGGAGACAGGGATCAAGACCATCCCCATGGAAAAGAAATGCAAAAAAGCACAACGGCTGTCTGGGGAGGCCTTACAAATAGCTGTGAAAAGAAGAGAAGTGAAAAGCAAAGGAGAAAAGGAAAGATATAAACATCTGAATGCAGAGTTCCAAAGAATAGCAGGGAAAGAGAAGCCTTCTTCAGTGATCAATGCAAAGAAATAGAGGAAAACAACAGAATGGGAAAGACTAGGGATCTCTTCAAGAAAATCAGAGATACCAAAGGAACATTTCATGTAAAGATGGGCTTGATAAAGGACAAAAATGGTATGGACCTAACAGAAGTAGAAGATATTAAGAAGAGATGGCAAGAATATACAGAACTGTACAAAAAAGATCTTCACGACCCAGATAATCACGATGGTGTGATCACTGACCTAGAGCCAGACATCCTGGAATGTGAAGTCAAGTGGGCCTTAGAAAGCATCACTACGAACAAAGCTAGTGGAGGTGATGGAATTCCAGTTGAACTATTCCAAATCCTGAAAGATGATGCTGTGAAAGTGATGCACTCAATATGCCACCAAATTTGGAAAACTCAGCAGTGGCCACAGGACTGGAAAAGGTCAGTTTTCATTCCAATCCCAAAGAAAGGCAATGCCAAAGAATGTTCAAACTACCGCACAATTGCACTCATCTCACACGCTAGTAAAGTAACGCTCATAATTCTCCAAGCCAGGCTTCAGCCATACGTGAACCGTGAACTTCCTGATGTTGAAGCTGGTTTTAGAAAAGGCAGAGGAACCAGAGATCAAATTGCCAACATCCGCTGGATCATAGAAAAAGCAAGAGAGTTCCAGAAAACCATGTATTTCTGCTTTATTGACTATGCCAAAAAGCCTTTGACTGTGTGGATCACAATAAACTGTGGAAAATTCTGAAAGAGATGGGAATACCAGACCACCTGACCTGCCTCTTGAGAAATTTGTATGCAGGTCAGGAAGCAACAGTTAGAACTGGACATGGAACAACTGACTGGTTCCAAATAGGCAAAGGAGTTTGTCAAGGCTGTATATTGTCACCCTGCTTATTTAACTTCTATGCAGAGTACATCATGAGAAACGCTGGACTGGAAGAAACACAAGCTGGAATGAAGATTGCTGGGAGAAATATCAATAACCTCAGATATGCAGATGACACCACCCTTATGGCAGAAAGTGAAGAGGAATTAAAAAGCCTCTTGATGAAGGTGAAAGTGGAGAGTGAAAAAGTTGGCTTAAAGCTCAACATTCAAAAAACGAAGATCATGGCATCCGGTCCCATCACTTCATGGGAAATAGATGCGGAAACAGTGGAAACAGTGTCAGACTTTATTTTTCTGGGCTCCAAAATCACTACAGATGGTGACTGCAGCCATGAAATTAAAAGATGCTTACTCCTTGGAAGGAAAGTTATGACCAATCTAGATAGCATATTCAAAAGCGAGACATTACTTTGCCACCAAATTTCGTCTTGTCAAGGCTATGGTTTTTCCTGTAGTCATGTATGGATGTGAGAGTTGGACTGTGAGAAGGCTGAGTGCTGAAGAATTGATGCTTTTGAACTGTGGTGTTGGAGAAGACTCTTGAGAGTCCCTTGGACTGCAAGGAGATCCAAACAGTCCATTCTGAAGGAGATCAGCCCTGGGTGTTCTTTGGAAGGAATGATGCTAAAGCTGAAACTCCAGTACTTTGGCCACCTCATGCGAAGAGTTGACTCATTGGAAAAGACTGATGCTGGGAGAGATTGGGGGCAAGAGGAGAAGGGGACGACAGAGGATGAGACGGCTGGATGGCATCACTGACTCAATCGACCTGAGTTTGAGTGAAGTCCAGGAGTTGGTGATGGACAGGGAGGCCTGGCGTGCTGTGATTCATGGGGTCAAAAGTGTCGGACACGACTGAGTGACTGATCTGATCTGATCTGATGTATATTATTAACAGCACAAAGGGTGGGCAGGGGTAATAAAACTGTATGTGAGAAATGCTTTTATGTTCACTGGAATTAAGCTCTTTTAAATCTAAAGTAGATTCAGATAAGTTCAAATGTATATGGTTAAAAAAAAAATGTATATGGAGCTGCAGTACAACCATGAGGGAAACAAGATTAACATAGCTAAAAATCTTTACAGGAATTAAAAATATATATATTAGAAAATACTCATATAAAGCAAAAGAGAACATCAGAGTAAAAGAAAAAAAGAGATAAGACAGAAAGAGACAAACCGTAAAATGGCAAAGGTAGATCCAACCATATAAATAATATCCTTAAATGTGTATTGATTAATATTATCCATTTAAAAGACAGAGGTTGTCCTCCTATAAAAAAAAAAAAAAAAGATCCTACTATATTGTCTATCACAGACATGCTAGATTCAACACACTATTAATAATAGTTTGAAAAATTTTTTAAATGGAAAGTATGTCATGTAAACAGTAACCTTAAGAAAGCTGGAATGGTTATACTGTTATCAAAGTAGATTTAAAACAAGAACATTCTTAGAGATAAAGAGGATCATTAAAAATGGCAACAGAGACAATCCATCAAAAAGTTATACGAATTATAAAAATATATATACATAAAAACAAAGCCCCTGTGTATACAAAATAAAAATTAAGGCAAGTACATGATATAGCAGACTTGAGGAAGACAATACAGCAATGATAATTTCAATGTCTAATTTTCAACAGTTGATTGGACAACTAGGCAGAGAATCAATAAAGAAATAAAATACCTTAACAACACTATAAACTATAACTATAAACTAGACCAGACATAAGTAAAATATTCCACCATAAAATAGCAGAACAGAGATTATTCTCAAGGACACATGGGACACAATCCAGAACAGCTGAAATCCTAGACCATAAAACTAATTTCAATTAATTTAAAAGGCACAGAACAATACAATGCCTATTTTCACACCATAATAGAATAAAATTAGAAATGAGTAATAGAACAAAATTAAAAATCAAAACCATGTGATGATTATACAACATTATATTCCTAAAGAGCCAATGGGTCGGTCAATGAACAAATCTCAAGAAAAATTCTGAAAACTTTTTGAGATGAAAAACAAACACTGAAACTTGTGGTATGAAATTAAATCAGAGCTTAGAGGAAATTTATAGCTGTATAAATGCATATGTTAAAGAGAAGGTCTCATATCAAACACCTCATTATAGATGCCCTGTAAATTGATCTACTGGAATGATTTATGAAATGTGAAATAATGTGAATTAGATATGAAATGTAAGGACGCTACTATAAGCCCATTATTATCAACAATATATGACGTTATCTATTTGATACATTAATTTTAAATGATTAAGGCAAAGTTTTCACCCTTTTTCTAGATACAGTTTACTCTATTACTAGAAATTGTTAAAATAAGTTAAATTTCAATATATAATTTAGTTTATATAAATTTCTCTTCAACAGCACTTATCTGAAACATCAAAGCAAAGCAAAAATTATTTCCCACCTGTCATTTTAAATCGTGAAATAAGTTGCACTCTATAAATATACATCTCCGCAAACTCCCAGTTCCTTTTTCAAGAAGCCGAGAACAGAAACAAATCTGAAAGAGATAGATTTGTTTGTTCGTTCACAATCTGGGGAGTTGTGGTGAAATTCCAAACTGGCCCCCCCTTCTGAGGAGGGCGAGGAGAGGACGAAGAGAGGGACAGACCACCTCAGACTGGTAGGTGGTGGATTTACGTTTAAATAAGCAAGGCGACTTACTGGGGAGGTTCATCTTTGACGGCCAAAAGTGAGTATGTAGACTTCTGCTCTCCCCAACCAGAAGCTTAGAACTTTTTATAAAGCATTCTTAATGCGGTTCCATCACCCTTCAGTCCTCTCTACTCTAAGTCACTAGCGCATAGCTCTGCCGCATAGGCTGCGCCCTCCGGCAGAGCTGCGACTGCGCACTGGGAGCAGTGGGCGGGGCCTAGATTCCGAGGCCCAGGAGGCGGGGATGGTGCCTTGGCGAGCCTGCTAGTCCGAGCCCTGGGGATTCGTCCCGTCCTGCTCTCGGTTCAGTCAGCCGTTATGTCCTTTCCGTGACCTCCTCCAGCAGGGTTTTAGGTAAGTAAATACTGTTTGTCTTGGTCCATCCTTCTTTGTTTATAAGTAATACTTTTTTTTTTGAAATTCTTTGGAAAAGAAACTAAAGAAAGAGGCCGTTTTCTCAGAGATGAAATAAGATACTACGTTTTTGTAGGAATTTTTCAAGAGACCACTGAACCATAAAAGACGTATTTTCAAACTTGAAAATTGCACCGTGTTTCAAAAACATGTAAGTGGCTGCTTAAATATTTTAGTAGCAAATACACTCTGAAAATACATATTCAGGTTAATGATCATTAGGAATGTGGCTTTCTTTTTATAAAAAGGCCGTTCTTTACTTGGTATGATTTTTGTTGTTCAGTCGCGTCATGTCTGGCTCTCTGTGACCCAGGGACTGCAGTATGCCAGGCTCCTCCGTCCTCCACTGCCTCCTGGAGTTTGCTCAAGTGTTTGTCCACTGAGTTGGTGAAGCTCACTAACCATTCCCAGGTGTCTCAGTGGTTAAAGAACCGGCCTGTAGGAGACTCAGGCAGACATGGGTTCAATCCCTGGGTAGGAAGATCCCCTGAAGGAGGCCATGGCAACCCACTCAAGTATTCTTGACTGGAGAATTCCCATGGACAGAGGATCCTGGCAGGCAACAGTCCATAGGGTTGTGTAGAGTCCTACACAACTGAACCGAGTTAACAATCATGCAGAGACCAAAATGTGTTTTGCATTATCTTTTCTTAAGGTTATTTGATCCAATACCATTTTTTTTTAATGACTAACCATTTCTGACTGAGCAACTGAAAAATGAAATGTGAAAAAATGTGAAAAATCTCCTGTGATTTTTCTTTATATCTTTGTAAAAAATAATTGATGTATATAGGTGTGTATATATTCTTGAGCAACTTGATTGCATCTCTGTACTCATATCAGAATCACACCCTCGTAATTAATATTGTATGATTGTAACTTTCAAAATCTGGTAGAATAAATCCTCCAACTTGGAATTATTTTTCAAGATTGTCTAGGCTATTCTAAGCAATTTTATTCAAATATAAATTTTAAGATCATGTTGCAAAATTTCACAACCATAAGACTGTTAAAGCTCCTTGGGATTGTATTTTTTTTTTGTATTACATCTGTTTTTATTTATGCTGAAATTTTTATTTTAATTGCAGGCTAATTACTTTACAGTATTGTGGTGGTTTTTGCCATACATTCACATGAATCAGCCATGGTGTACATGTGATCCACATCCTGACCCTCCCTCCCACCTCCCTCCTCAGCCCATCCCTCAGGGTCATCCCAATGCCCCAGCCCTGAGCACGCTGCCTCATGAATTGAACCTACACTGGTGATATATTGTATTGAATCAATATAACATGAGGAGAATTCACATCCTAAGTTATTTGCTAATTAAGAAATATGAGCTGAGTTTGTCTTTTAAATTTCTGTCAGCAACATGATCTGACCATATTAGACTCTTCTTTGATAATTGGTATATTTAGGCTATTTTAAAAGAAATTTTAGATTACATTTTTAATTTCACATGTCAGTATATTGAAATATAGTTGATTTGTATGTATTGACTTTATATCTAGCAATTTAATTGACTTATTACTAATAGTGCATTTTATAGGTACTTTTAAAGTTTTCATGTATTCATGTCAATTGCACAAGAGATTTATGTCTTTTAAATCTTTAATCTGTGTTATTACTTTAGTTAGGAAGTCCCTCATAATAATGAACCAAAGAGTGAACAAAAATGCATCTTTATCTTTTGTCTTAAGGACAAGTTTGATAGTTAGTTATAAGATGCCAATAGGGTATTTGTAGATATTTTTTGTAACTTTGGAAAGATTTGCTTCTGATTCTAGATTACTTCCCTGATAATTCTAGGGTTTCCCTGATAGCCCAGTTTGTAAGGAATCCTCCTGCAATGCAGAAGATTCTGGTTTGATTCCTGGGTTGGGAAGATCCACTGCTACCCACTCCAGTATTCTTGGGCTTCCCTTGTGGCTCTCCTGATAAAGAATCCACCTGCAATGCTAGAGACCTGAGTTTGATCCCTCGGTTTGGAAGATCCCTAGAGAAGGGAACATTTATCTCTTCCAGTATTCTGGCCTGGAGTATTCAATGCATTGTGTAGTCCATGGGGTCACAAAGAGTCGGATGCAAAAAGCAAATTTGACTTTCATTGTTTCACTGTATTCCTGGGAATTTTATCATAAGGCATATTGAAGTATACTATTTTTCTTTTATTCTGTTAATGCAGTGATTTTAGCAATTCATAATACAAATTTGCATTCTTAAAATACACTAGAAAATCCCATGGATGGAGGAGACTAGTAGGCTGGAGTCCATGGGGTCGCTAGAGTCGGACACGACTGAGCGACTTCACTTTCACTTTTCACTTTCATATATTGGAGAAGGAAATGACAACACACTCCAGTGTTCTTGCCTGGAGAATCCCAGGGACGGGGGAGCCTGGTGGGCTGCCGTCTATGGGGTCGCACAGAGTTGGACACGACTGAAGTGAATTAGCAGCAGCAACAGAAATAGTCCTTTTTTTTTTTTCAGTTTATTTTATTTTTAAACTTTACAAATTGTATTAGTTTTGCCAAATATCAAAATGAATCCGCCACAGATATACATGTGTTCCCCATCCTGAACCCTCCTCCATCCTCCCTCCCCATACCATCCCTCTGGGTCGTCCCAGTGCACTAGCCCCAAGCATCCAGTATCATACATTGAACCTGGACTGACAACTCGTTTCATACATGATATTATATGTGTTTCAATACCATTCTCCCAAATCTTCCCACCCTCTCCCTCTGCAACAGAGTCGATAAGACTGTTCTATACATCAGTGTCTCTTTTTCTGTCTCGAACACAGGGTTATTGTTAGCATCTTTCTAAATTCCATATATATGCGTTAGTATACTGTATTGGTGTTTTTCTTTCTGGCTTACTTCACACTGTATAATAGGCTGCAGTTTCATCCACCTCATTAGAACAGATTCAAATGTATTCTTTTTAATGGCTGAGTAATACTCCATTGTGTATATGTACCACAGCTTTCTTATCCATTCATCTGCTGATGGACATCTAGGTTGCTTCCATGTCCTGGCTATTATAAACAGTGCTGCGATGAACATTGGGGTACACGTGTCTCTTTCCCTTCTGGTTTCCTCAGTGTGTATGCCCAGCAGTGGGATTGCTGGATCATAAGGCAGTTCTATTTCGAGTTTTTTGAGGAATCTCCACACTGTTCTCCATAGTGGCTGTACTAGTTTGCATTCCCACCAACAGTGTAAGAGGGTTCCCTTTTCTCCATACCCTCTCCAGCATTTATTGCTTGTAGACTTATGGATCACAGCCATTCTGACCCACGTGAAATGGTACCTCATAGTGGTTTTGATTTGCATTTCTCTGATAATGAGTGATGTTGAGCATCTTTTCATGTGTTTGTTAGCCATCTGTATGTCTTCTTTGGAGAAATGTCTATTTAGTTCTTTGGCCCATTTTTTGATTGGGTCGTTTATTTTTCTGGAATTGAGCTGTAGGAGTTGCTTGTATATTTTTGAGATTAGTTGTTTGTCAGTTGCTTCATTTGCTATTATTTTCTCCCATTCTGAAGGCTGTCTTTTCACCTTGCTAATAGTTTCCTTTGATGTGCAGAAGCTTTTAAGTTTAATTAGGTCCCATTTGTTTATTTTTGCTTTTATTTCCAATATTCTGGGAGGTGGGTCATAGAGGATCCTGCTGTGATTTATGTCGGAGAGTGTTTTGCCTATGTTCTCCTCTAGGAGTTTTATAGTTTCTGGTCTTATGTTTAGATCTTTAATCCATTTTGAGTTTATTTGTGTATATGGTATTAGAAAGTGTTCTAGTTTCATTCTTTTACAACTGGTTGACCAGTTTTCCCAGCACCACTTGTTAAAGAAATTGTCTTTAATCCACTGTATATTCTTGCCTCCTTTGTCAAAGATAATGTCTCCATAGGTGCTTGGATTTATCTCTGGGCTTTCTATTTTGTTCCATTGATCTATATTTCTGCCTTTGTGCCAGTACCATACTGTCTTGATGACTGTGGCTTTGTAGTAGAGCCTGAAGTCAGGTAGGTTGATTCCTCCAGTTCCATTCTTCTTTCTCAAGATAGCTTTGGCTATTCGAGGTTTTTTGTATTTCCATACAAATTGTGAAATTATTTGTTCTAGCTCTGTGAAGAATACTGTTGGTAGCTTGATAGGGATTTCATTGAATCTATAAATTGCTTTGGGTAGTATACTCATTTTCACTATATTGATTCTTCCAATCCATGAACATTGTATATTTCTCCATCTATTAGTGTCCTCTTTGATTTCTTTCACCAGTGTTTTATAGTTTTCTATGTATAGGTCTTTAGTTTCTCTAGGTAGATATATTCCTAAGTATTTTATTCTTTCCGTTGCAATGGTGAATGGAATTGTTTCCTTAATTTCTCTTTCTGTTTTCTCATTATTAGTGTATAGGAATGCAAGGGATTTCTGTGTATTGATTTTATATCCTGCAACTTACTATAATCATTGATTAGTTCTAGTAATTTTCTGGTGGAGTCTTTAGGGTTTTCTATGTAGAGGATCATGTCATCTGCAAATAGTGAGAGAGTTTTACTTCTTCTTTCCAATTTTGATTCCTTTTATTTCTTTTTCTGCTCTGATTGCTGTGGCCAAAAGTTCCAAAACTATGTTGAATAGTAATGGTGAAAGTGGGCACCCTTGTCTTGTTCCTGACTTTAGAGGAAATGCTTTCAATTTTTCACCATTGAGGATAATGTTTGCTGTGGGTTTGTCATATATAGCTTTTATTATGTTGAGGTATGTTCCTTCTATTCCTGCTTTCTGGAGAGTTTTTATCATAAATGGATGTTGAATTTTGTTAAAGGCTTTCTCTGCATCTACTGAGATAATCATATGGTTTTTATTTTTCAATTTGTTAATGTGGTGTATTACATTGATTGATTTGCGGATATTGAAGAATCCTTGCATTCCTGGGATAAAGCCCACCTGGTCATGGTGTATGATCTTTTTAATGTGTTGTTGGATTCTGATTGCTAGAATTTTGTTAAGGATTTTTGTATCTATGTTCATCAGTGATATTGGCCTGTAGTTTTCTTTTTTTGTGGGATCTTTATCAGGTTTTGGTATTAGGGTGATGGTGGCCTCATAGAATGAGTTTAGAAGTTTACCTTCCTCTGCAATTTTCTGGAAGAGTTTGAGCAGGATAGGTGTTAGCTCTTCTCTAAATTTTTGGTAGATTTCAGCTGTGAAGCCATCTGGACCTGGGCTTTTGTTTGCTGTAAGATTTTTGATTACAGTTTCAATTTCCATGTTTGTGATGTGTCTGTTAAGGTTTTCTATTTCTTCCTGGTCCAGGTTTGGAAAGTTGTACTTTTCTAAGAATTTGTCCATTTCTTCCACGTTGTCCATTTTATTGGCACATAATTGTTGATAGTAGTCTCTTATGATCCTTTGTATTTCTGTGTTGTCTGTTGTGATCTCTCCATTTTCATTTCTAATTTTATTGATTTGATTTTTCTCCCTTTGTTTCTTGATGAGTCTGGCTACTGGTTTGTCAATTTTATTTATCCTTTCAAAGAACCAGCTTTTGGCTTTGTTGATTTTTGCTATGGTCTCTTTTGTTTCTTTTGCATTTATTTCTGCCCTAATTTTTAAGATTTCTTTCCTTCTACTAACCCTGGGGTTCTTCATTTCTTCCTTTTCTAGATGCTTTAGGTGTAGAGTTAGGTTGTTTATTTGACTTTTTTCTTGTTTTTTGAGGTATGCCTGTATTGCTATGAACTTTCCCCTTAGGACTGCTTTTACAGTGACCCAAAGGTTTTGGGTTGTTGTGTTTTCATCTTCATTCGTTTCTATGCCAATTTTGATTTCTTTATTGATTTCTTCTGTGATTTGTTGGTTATTCAGCAGCGTGTTGTTCAGCCTCCATATGTTGGAATTTTTAATAGCTTTTCTCCTGTAATTGAGATCTAATCTTACTGCATTGTGGTCAGAAAAGATGCTTGGAATGATTTTAATTTTTTGAATTTATCAAGGCTAGATTTATGGCCCAGGATGTGATCTATCCTGGAGAAGGTTCCATGTGCGCCTGAGAAAAAGGTGAAATTCATTGTTTTGGGATGAAATGTCCTATAGATATCAATTAGGTCTAACTGGCCTATTGTATCATTTAAAGTTTGTGTTTCCTTGTTAATTTTCTGTTCAGTTGATCTATCCATAGATGTGAGTGGGGTATTAAAGTCTCCCACTATTATTGTGTTATTGTTAATTTCTCCTTTCATACTTGTTAGCATTTGTCTTACATACTGTGGTGCTCCCCTGTTGGGTGCATATATATTTATAATTGTTATATCTTCTTCTTGGATTGATCCTTTGATCGTTATGTAGTGACCATCTTTGTCTCTTTTCACAGCCTTTGTTTTAAAGTCTATTTTATCTGATATGAGAATTGCTACTCCTGCTTTCTTTTGGTCCCTATTTGCATGGAAAATCTTTTTCCAGCCCTTCACTTTCAGTCTGTATGTGTCCCCTGTTTTGAGGTGGGTCTCTTGTAGACAACATATGTAGGGGTCTTGTTTTAGTATCCATTCAGCCAGTCTTTGTCTTTTGGTTGGGGCATTCAACCCATTTATGTTTAAGGTAATTACTGATAAGTATGATCCCGTTGCCATTTACTTTACTGTTTTGGGTTCGAATTTATACACCATTTTTGTGTTTCCTGTCTAGAGAATATCCTTTAGTATTTGTTGGAGAGCTGGTTTGGTGGTGCAGAATTCTCTCAGCTTTTGCTTGTCTGAAAAGCTTTTGATTTCTCCTTCATTCTTGAATGAGATCCTTGCTGGGTACAATAATCTGGGCTGTAGGTTATTTTCTTTCATCACTTTAAGTATGTCTTGCCATTCCCTCCAGGCTTGAAGAGTTTCTATTGAAAGATCAGCTGTTTTCCTTATGGGAATTCCCTTGTGTGTTATTTGTTGTTTTTCCCTTGCTGCTTTTAATATTTGTTCTTTGTGTTTGATCTTTGTTAAGTTGATTAATATGTGTCTTGGGGTGTTTGCCTTGGGTTTATCCTGTTTGGGACTCTCTGGCTTTCTTGGACTTGGGTGATTATTTCCTTTCCCATTTTAGGGAAGTTTTCAACTATTATCTCCTCAAGTATTTTCTCATGGTCTTTCTTTTTGTCTTCTTCTTCTGGGACCCCTATGATTCAAATGTTGTAGCGTTTAATATTGTCTTGGAGGTCTCTGAGATTGTCCTCATTTCTTTTAATTTGTTTTTCTTTTATCCTCTCTGATTCATTTATTTCTGCCATTCTATCTTGTAATTCACTAATCCTATCTTCTGCCTCTGTTATTCTACTATTTGTTGCCTCCAGAGTGTTTTTAATTTCATTTATTGCATTATTCATTATATATTGACTCTTTTTTTTATGTCTTCTAGGTCCTTATTAAACCTTTCTTGCATCTTCTCAATCCTTGTCTCCAGGCTATTTATCTGTGATTCCATTTTGATTTCAAGATTTTGGATCAATTTCACTATCATTATTCGGAATTCTTTATCAGGTAGATTCCCTATCTCTTCCTTTTTTGTTTGGTTTGCTGGGCATTTATCCTGTTCCTTTATCTGCTGGGTATTCCTCTGTGTCTTTATCTTGTTTAAATTGCTGATTTTGGGGTGTCCTTTCTGTATTCTGGCAGTTTGTGGAGTTCTCTTTATTGTGGCGTTTCCTCGCTGTGTGTGGGTTTGTACAGGTGGCTTGTCAAGGTTTCCTGGTTAGGGAAGCTTGTGTTGGTGTTCTGGTGGGTGGAGCTGTATTTCTTCTCTCTGGAGTGCAATCAAGTGTCCAGTAATGAGTTTGAGATGTCTATGTTTTTGGGGTTTCTTTGGGCAGCCTGTATCTTGAAGCTCAGGTTTGTGTTCCTTTGTTGCTGGAGAATTTGCTTGGTATGTCTTGCCCTGGAACTTGTTGGCCCTTGTGTGGTGCTTGGTTTCAGTGTCGGTATGGAGGCGTTTGATGAGCTCCTGTCAATTAATGTTCCTTGGAGTCAGGAGTTCCCTGGAGTCAGAGTTTGGACTTAAGCCTCCTGCTTCCAGTTATCGGTCTTATTTTTACAGTAGTTTCAAAACTTCTCCTTCTATACAGCACCATTGATAAAACATCTACGTTAAAGATGAAAAGTTTCTCTACCGTGAGGGTCACCCAGGGAGGTTCACAGCATTACATGGAGAGGAGAAGAGGGAGGAGGGAGTTAGAGGTGACCCGAATGAGATGAGGTGGAATCAATAGTGGAGAGAGTGGGCTAGCCAATAATCACTTCCTTATGTGCACTCCACAACTGGACTGCTCAGAGATGTTCACGGAGTTATACAGAGAAGAGAAGACGGAGGAAGGAGACAGAGGTGGCCAGAAGGATAAAAGGTGGGAATGAAAAGGAGGGAGACAGATCCAGCCAGTAATCCGTTCCCTAAGTGTTCTCCACCGTCTGGAACACACAGAAATTCACAGATTTGGGTAGAGTAGAGAGGGGTTAGGGAGGAGACACAGGCGACCTGGTGGAGAAAAAGGAGAGTCCAAAGGGAGAGAGAGCAGTTCAGCCAGTAATCTCGTTCCCTAGTGAAAAATGGGTACTGAAGATTGGGTTCTTAAAGGTACAAAATTGGTAACAAACACATAAAAGCAAAAATTAAAAATCTAGAGTAGAGTTTGGAATTTCAAAAGTACGATGTTAAAGAAAAGAAGAAGGAAAAGAAAGAGAGAAAAAACGAACAAACAAAAACAAACAAGGTTGTGAAAATTATAAAGAAAATATAGGTACAAAATAGATAACTAATACCAAAAGGCAAAAGTTAAAAATCTAGAGTAGAGTTTGGAATTTCAGATATACAATATTATATAAAAAGAAGAAGAGAAAGAGAAAAAAAAGTCACAGAAATTATAAAAAAACTATGGGTACAAAATTGATAACAAATACCAAAAAGCCAAAATTAAAAATCTAGAGTAGAGTTTGGAATTTCAAAAATACAATGTTAAAGAAAAGAAGAAAAAAAAACCAAGGTAAAAAAATTATAAAAATATATATATGAAGTTTGCTGAAGAAAAAAATAGGGTTTTTTTTTTTTTTTTGCAAAGTAATAGGTTATAAAAGTGAAAATTAAAGGAATAAAAGAGGACTTAAAATTTAAAAAAAAAATAAAAAGAAAGAATGATCGTAAAAATAGTAAAAATATATCGAGGACTTTCTCTCATTATGTTGTGAGTATTGCGGGTTCAGCTCATTTTTGGCTAGTTCCTTGGTCCGACTTTTATTTCTCAAGATCTATAGGCCCCTTCCTATGTAGTCGGTAATAACCACAGGGTTTTAATCTATTGCCTGTAGCTTCCAAGGTGGTTCCCTCTGTTATAGCTTCTTCTGTTTGCTGGACACTTCAGTGTCTGGTTTCCACCCTGACACAAAGGGGACGGTGGAGGACACTTTTTTTTTTTTTCTTTTTAGGCTCGCTTGTTCAGTCGTGCTGTGGGGAGGGAGGGAGGGATGCTGCAAACAAGTAACACTGGCGTGTGCTCACAGTGCCTCAGCCACACTGGGTCTGCCCCCACTCACGGCGCATGTAGCCTCCCTGCCCACACTGCTCAGGCTCTAGGTTGTTCTGCCGGGAACCATCTGAGGCCGGCCCTGGGCTCCCTGCACCTCCCAGGTC
This sequence comes from Bos mutus, assembly GCF_027580195.1. Taxonomy (NCBI): domain Eukaryota; kingdom Metazoa; phylum Chordata; class Mammalia; order Artiodactyla; family Bovidae; genus Bos; species Bos mutus. Next base: position 9,840,741 of record NC_091622.1, read on the forward strand.
CAAGCCGCTCAGGTTCAGGCACTCGGGTAGTCCTCAGAGGTGCAGACTCGGTTGGGCCTGCGTTTTGTGCCCTTCCCAGGTCCGAGCAGCTCAGGTGATGAGGTGTTTAGCGAGTGCGATTGCTGCGACTTATTGCCTCCCCTCCGTTCAGTTATCTAGGTGTACAACCAGCGCACCTTCTCAGGGAGATGTTGACCGTCCAGACCCCCCAAGAAGTTTTAGTTAGCAAAGAAGCCTGCTTACAGTTTTATAGATAATGTTTCTCTGGGGCTGTGATTGCCCCCTTCCGGCTCTGGCTGCCTGTCACTGGAGGGGGAAGGTCTACAGCCGGCTACCTCTGTTCAGTCCTTTGTTCCGTGCGCAGGCCTGGCGGTGTCTTAGGTTAGGGCTGGCTTTTCACGTGGTAGATATCCCACAGTCTGGTTTGCTAGCCAAGATTATTTCGCTCAGATAGCGCTCAGGGTTTTCAGGCCAGGTCCTTACTCTAAGCGATGCAGCCCACGCCGCGCCTCACTGCCCAGCCCCCGCTTGCTAATGGCGTGTGCAGGCGTCTGCACTGCTTTTCAGCTGGGGGAGTTACAGTAGGGCTTGCAATCTGCGAGTTTTAATTGTTTATTTATTTTTTCTCCCTTTTATGTTGCCCTCTGTGCTTCCAAAGCTTGGCACAGATTCTGCAGTGAGAAGGTTTCCTGATGTTTGGAAACTTCTCTCTTTTTAAGACTCCCTTCCCAGGACGGAACTCTGTCCCTCCCTCTTTTGTCTCTTTTTTTGTCTTTTATATTTTTTCCTACCTCCTTTCGAAGACTTGGGTTGCTTTTCTGGGTGCCTGATGTCCTCTGCCGGCATTCAGAAGTTGTTTTGTGGAATTTACTTGGCTTTTAAATGCTGTTTTGATGAATTTGTGGGGGAGAAAGTGTTCTCCCTGTCCTACTTCTCTGCCATCTTGGCTCCTCCCGCAGAAATAGTCCTTACTGCTCTTTAGTTTTGTTCATTCACTATGAAAAAGAAGTGTGTTAAAATATCTGATTATGTTTATAATTTATCTATTTCTCTTACTCTGATGTTCCTTTTTAAAAAATAAGCTTGAAATTCATATTATTAATATGTTTGCTATTTATTGGCCTTTTTTCATCTTTATGGAATGTCTCTTTGAGTCTGTAATGCCTCTTTTCATTTAAATCTCTTCTGTATGATATTAGTATAGAAGTTTACATTTTATTTCTAAAGGTTTTCAGCTTTTTACTTTCGAACAAGTCATGTCCTTATTTTTAAAATCTGTAAGCTTTGAATTTTAATGCATTATATTTTTTATCTAATGTAACAAACTTTAGCTTTTCAGTAAAGAAATAAGTCCTTTCATAATGAGTATAAATTTCTAAATTAGTTGAGCTTAATTTATCATTACCTGTTTTTCTTTTTTCCTGTCCTTTCTGTTCTTTGCCATTGTATTCCTCATTTCTCAACTTCATTTTACATACTTTTACATACTTTTTACATACTTTTCCTTTAATTTTTAATGTCCACACCTTATATACATATTTTACTGATTATTCTCGAGATTACATTCTTCACCTGTTATAACTGAACTTAACATAATTCAACTGCATTTCCCATTCCTTCTTTTCTATTATTTAGTCACGAAATTTTACTTATATATTTTGTATGAGTAATTTATGAGTATTTTATATGAGTAATTTAAATTTACTCATAAATTTTATATATATATGTTAAAAGACCCCCAAGACATTGTTATAATTAGTGCTACAAATCATTGTTATATTTATATTATATATTTGCCTATTTTAGTACATTTCATTATTTGTTTCAATTCTACGATTTCATCTGAAATTACTGACTTTATCCTGAAAAAAATTCCTATACCTTATCTTAAAATTGAAACTTATTTGAAACAAAAATTTGCTTTTTTTTTGTTCATTAATGCCTTCATTTACCTTCACTTTTGTGCTCTTTTTGTATGTACAGAATTTTAGGTTGGTAAGTGTACAGGTGTTGTTGCTACAGTTATTGTCATTTTCAGTACTTTAAAGACATAATTTTATTGTCTCTTGCCTTCATATTTTCTGTTAAGGAAGGCCTTAGTCTTACTGTTGCTGCTTTGAAATTATTGTCTCTGTTAACTTTGATGAGTTTTAATATTTTCTGCTTATATTGTCTTTTCAGCATTCTAAGACAAGACTAGATGTGATTTAGTTTCTATTTATCCTACTTGATATTTACCAAGCTTCTTGAATTTTTTGTTCATGATATTCATCATTTTTGGATGATTCTCAGACATTAATTCTTCAAATATTTTTTCTGTGCCATTTTCTTCATCATCTTCTGATATGCCAATACACACAATTTAGACCATTTAATTGTACATATTATGTGCATCTTGGCATTATATTACCATAATTGAAAATAAAACCTTTAATGGACAGGCACCTACTGGGAGACTGGCTGGAAATGGAGAAAATTTTAGAGAAAATGTGTATAAAACATTCCAGAGGTCACAGTAAGGTTGCATTTATGAAACTGAGCAACAGGTGAATGTCTACGAGAAACATTGGTCAAGGAAAACAGGAAGTATAAAAACAGAAGCAAAGAGAATGTTATACTCATGAAAGTATTTAAAAGTATAGGTAGCCAGACATATGAGAAAATGAAAATGATAACAACTTTTACTAGGTATAACTCTGTTATACAAGTTAAAAAATAAGGAAATCAGAACAAATGCTTATGACAAGAGAATACACACAAAGCATCCTATGTAGGTAGAAATGGATGACCACATTCCAGAAACAATTAGTGTGGTCTTAGACATCTCTCACTGGGGTACAGCAAGTTCTTGAACATTTTCATGGCACTGCACAAATCTGAGAGCAGGACAGTGGGCATGAATATCATAAAAGGGATTGGAAGAAAATAACTGCAGATGATGAGTTTCCTTTTATAAGTCTGGAGAAGGCAATGGCACCCCACTCCAGCACTTTTGCCTGGAAAATCCCATTGATGAAAGAGCCTGGTAGGCTGCAGTCCATGGGGTCGCTAGAGTCGGACACAACTGAGCGACTTCACTTTCACTTTTCACTTTCCACTTCCATGCATTGGAGAAGGAAATGGCAGCCCACTCCAGTGTTCTTGCCTGGGGAATCCCAGGGACGGGGAGCCTTGCTGGGCTGCCGTCTATGGGGTCACACAGAGTTGGACACGACTGAAGTGACTTAGCAGCACAATTCTAAGGAAGAAAAGAAAAAAGTATAGTTAGAATAATTAAAATTTAAGATATTTACCCTTTCATAGTGGCATATTGCACACTTATAAAATATGAAAGCACATCTACATCTTCAAAGGAAAACTTAGTATCCTAGAAATTATTTAGTTTTACTTTTCATAAATATTCAGTTAAATGCTCTATGCTGCACACTTTAAGAAACAGCTTTCAGGAGTTCTTGTATTTTGTGATTCTTAAAACTATGAACAAAAGTTGATATTTTGTGAATTTGTTCATTAGCTCAAGATCAGTTTCTAATTGTGTCATTACTTGAATGCAGTTTTTCATGTAACTTTGTTATTCTGTTACTAATATCAGAGGCATTAACCAAATTCTCTTAGTTATTCTGAGAAATTACTTTGACATGAATTTTATATAAGTGTTTTATGAGGCATCAGTTCAGTTCACTCGCTCAGTCATGTCCGACTCTTTGCGACCCCACGAATCGCAGCACGCCAGGCCTCCCTGTCCATCACCAACTCCCGGAGTTCACTGAGACTCACATCCATTGAGTCCGTGATGCCATCCAGCCATCTCATCCTCTGTCGTCCCTTTCTCCTCCTACCCCCAATCCCTCCCAGCATCAGAGTCTTTTCTAATGAGTCAACTCTTCCCATGAGGTGGTCAAAGTACTGGAGTTTCAGCTTTAGCATCAGTCCTTCCAATGAACACCCAGGACTGATCTCCTTTAGGATGGACTGGTTGGATCTCCTTGCAGTCCAAGGGACTCTCAAGAGTCTTCTCCAACACCACAGGTCGAAAGCATCAATTCTTTGGCGCTCAGCTTTCTTTATAGTTGAACTCTCACATCCATACATGACCACTGGAAAAAATAGATCTTCACTGGGACTAAAATTCAATGTGCAATTTAACATCTGTGTTATTAATAACTTGTGCATGAGCTTTAATTTTTCTGAATGTATTTGCTCAAATTTAAAATAATAATACTGATGTCTACAGAATTGGAGCTTTGTTAAAATATCCATCTTTATGTATTAAATAAACCATTTAATTGTTCATAGAAATTTCCTAGATTTTGGGGATAAAATGCCTTTTATTGTATGAGTTTGTGTACCTGTAATACTTTAGTACTTCTATTCAGTTTTCTTAATTACCAATAACAACCAAAAAATACTCTCATATTTTTTATTCTCAAGAGAAAGGGCTCTTTTACTCTTCTATTCTTCGATGCTGATATTGTAAATCAGTATAGACCAGCCAGTTAGCTAGGGTTAGTTCCAGATTATGCTAGTTGTACCAGCATAGTTGTCAGTAGCATCTCCTTTTACTCACAGAATTGCCCAACTAAGACAATAGTATAGTGTCCCATTTTGTATGGCTCCAGCAATACCTCTGTGTTCTGCTTTGGTATGAGTTATTGTACACTCATTTTGACTTTAATTAAATTGACAGCTAAGGCTAAGTCTTCCCATTGGTACCTTTTTCTTGTTTAAGTTTCTGCATACTGCCTTGGATATAGATGTGACAAACAGATATTTACTGAGCTGTGTTTCAATCTTGATATTATAATTGGCATTATTTGGTAAAATATTTTTGTGAATGCTTTCATACACTTGAGGTTGGACCTTCCATATCAGAAAAATCTCTTCCTGTACTTACATTGTTTAAAGTTTGTATGAGAGTTTGTCGGGCATTTGGCGGGAGCAATTGTTAGTGGGTGTCGCTGTCATGTCTGGTCGTGGCAAGCAAGGTGGCAAGGCCCGCGCCAAGGCCATTTCGCGCTTGTCTAAAAAAAAATAAAAATAAAGTTTGTATGAATAAGTGCAATAATAATATTTAAAAGGTCATTAATTAAAAGAGATATTATATAAGAGAAATTATAAAGATTTATTATCTTTTCATTTTTTAAGAACTCTACTAGATTCATCAGACACAGAAATAATTAAAAGGAAAAAAATAAGCCTCTGCTTCCTTGATCTCAAAGTGAGATAGATTGGTAATTGAAAAATATCTTCCCAGAAAAATCATAAATATAAATGTTAGTAATTATAAGTGGTTTAGTTAAATTTACATAATTGCTGCACTGGAATAGAATGTCAGATAGTGAAACCTAGAAGGTTTCCCTGAATTAGGGATTATTTGCTAAAATCTGAAGGAACATACTTCTGTTTCTGTTAATATGATGGCTTATATATGTTTCAAAATTCTCCCAGTGGGGGAAAAACACAAGAGCTTCTTAAAATATGATTGTAAATGTTAATTTACAAATATATTTACTTTCACAAGATAATAAGGAATAATCAGATGAGAAAATGAATAAAGAAATGAAAAGTTTTAGTATGTTAGAATCAAATAACTACTTTAACAAACTCAAAATCTCAGAAACTTAAGATATTAGAACTTAGTGGATTTTTTTTTTTTTTCTTCTTCTTCTTTTTCTTCTTCTATAGAGCAATTCGATGCAAGTGTCTGGTGATGAATTCCATGTAGTAATTCTAAAATTACTCCTCACACATAGACACTCATTAGAGACTTGGAGTTCATTGCTTACATTTTCGGCTTATAATAAGTTACCTTTTGCAGCTCTGCTGGCACAACATTTTTGCCTTCTATTCCATTTTGCTTGGCTTGTAAAAAGAGCAAATCCTCTTGAGCTCAACAGTTTTGTATCTAATGTGTTTCTAAATGTAGCGATTTGCTACCAATGTCCTTCTAAAATACCATTTTCAATTTCTTCTACAGTTTTAGCTTAGTAGGCACTTGATCTGTATTGCAACTTATATATCTCAGCATTACTTAGCATGGGTATAGTGCAGGTTACACTAAAAAACCAAACAACTTAATACCACAGTAGAATGAAACGAAACATTTCTCCTACCTTGATTAACGATTATATATCAAATTACTGTGTGACTCTGAGTTTTGCTTTGCGACATCTTTACTCTGAGCTGATAGTACAGTTACTTCCAGGAAGATTGCTGGTCAGTTGAGCAGAAAAAAAAAAGAGAGAGGTTTGTAGAACTAATACCATCTAATTAATGCTCTAGTCCCAAAGTGTTATGTTACTTTTACTTGTAGCTCATTGGATGGGACTAGTTCAGGAGGACCTCATTCAACTACAAATGAGGTCTTCCTGAACTAATCCTGTCCAGTCAGCTACAAATAAAGATGACAAGGCAATGGCAACCCACTCCAGTACTCTTGCCTGGAAAATCCCATGGACGGAGGGGCCTGGTGGGCTGCAGTCCATGGGGTCGCTAGGAGTCAGACACGACTGAGCGACTTCACTTTCACTTTTCACTTTCATGCATTGGAGAAGGAAATGGCAACCCACTCCAGTGTTCTTGCCTGGAGAATCCCAGGGACGGGGGAGCCTGGTGGGCTGCCGTCTCTGGGGTCGCGCAGAGTCAGACACGACTGAAGCGACTTAGCAGCAGCAGCAGCAATGATGGCTCTTCGCATTGAGCGACTGAACTGAACTGAACTGAATGATGGCTCAGCAGCTGAAGAATCTCCCTGCAATGCAGGTGAGGCAGTAGTCTCAGGTTTGAGTCTTGGCTTCCGAAGATACCCTGGAGGAGGAAATGACAATCCATTCCAATATTCTTGCCTGGAAAATCCCTTGGACAGAGGAACCTGGCAGACGTGACTAAGCACGTTACATGCTAAGTTGCTTCAGTCATGTCTGAGTCTTTGTGACACTATGGACTATTGCTCGCCAGGCTCCTCTGTCTATGGGATTCTCTAGGCAAGAATACTGGAGCGAGTTGCCATGCCCTCCTCTAGGGGATCTTCCTGACCAAGGGATTGAACCCACATCTCTTATGTTTCCTGCATTGTCAGGCAGGTTCTTTACCACTAGCACCACCTGGGAAGCCCATTTGGACGACAACCACGAAGGAACTGGGAAATGTAATATATGTGTGTAGGAAATGTGCTGAGACAGAAATATTGGGAAACATCGGTAATTACTACTAGTATAGATCCATGTTTCTTCTAATTTTATGATGTTATGTGTTCTATGACGCCTCTACCAGCATCTTCTATGAATCTTAGCTGTTGTCACCTAACATTAAGGAAATGCCCTATGAATTATTAGAGCACTGCAAGTGACCAAATTATAGATTAGATAAAGTAATGCTAGTGCTGTAAAAGTTAAACCTAAAACATCACTGACTTAACACAAGAAAGTTTACTTCTTGTTTACAAAAAGTTAAATAAGTGATATTGGAGCCTCTGCTTTAGGTGATTTAGGATCTACTCTCCTACAGTCCTGTGGCTCTGCCATTGTCAGTCAGCACATGGACACTGACCAGGGGACCGAAGAAAATAATTAAATGACTCTGTGAGAGATTTTTAATGTCTAGATCTGGAACTTTCATTTGTTACTTCGGCGCATGTTCCGTTGTCTGGCACTTGGTCACACCACCACACCTAAATAAATATACATGAGCCAAGATAATGTTGATCTTGGTTGATTAATAATATTTCAGTAACATTTTAAGCTATGTAAGGAGATCTAAAAAATTTGGTGCAGGGCTTCCCTGGTGGCTCAGACAGGTTAAGAATCCACCTCCAATGTAAAATATTTGGTGCAATGTCATTTAACTCTATCCTGGCCAGATATCACCCTTAAGATACCATCTAAGTTCTAGTAAATTTAGATGTTAGGCATCTCTTTTGAAGTCTGTGCTTTAAAATAATTCAGAAAATAATATTTGTCCATATTAGGGAATCTAGTAGAAACTTTTATAGAAGTAGGATCATAAAGAGAGACATCTTCATATATTTTCATTATAATATTCAAGAGAAAAATAAACCCACTCTGAAAAAAGATGTCTCTAAAGAATTTTTCTTGTCCTGATTCCTTTATTGAGTAGGTGGGGGAAAAAATTTATGTTTAATTTGCAGAAAAGACAACGGTCATAAAATAGCATGGATAAATTTAAACTTTATTTTGTGAAATATATAAAAATAAAATGAGGCCATTTAAGAAATTATTTTGAAGTGTTCCTTATTTACAATGTTGTGTTAATTTATGCTGTATATACCATACAGCATATACACTCTATAGTATGTATATGTATAGTTATATATATATATAAACACACACACGTTATTTTCAGATTATTTTCTATTATGGTTTATCACAAGATATTTAATGTAGTTCTCTGTGCTATACAGTAGGACCTAATTGTCTGTCCATTGTATATATAATATTTTGTGTATTCTAACCCAAAACTCCCAATCCATCCCTCCACAATTCATTCTACCTCTTGGCAATCATAAGTCTCTTCTCTATGTCTATAAGTTTGTTTCTATTTCATAGATAAGTTCATTTGTGTCATATTTTAGATTCCACATATAAACAGTACCATATGCTATTTTTCCTTCTCTTTCTGACTTACTTTGTTTAGTGTGAGAATCTCTAGGTCCATCCATGTTGCTGCAGGTGACATTATTTCATTCTTCTTTTATGGCTGAGTTTATATATTTCATTGTATCTATGTACCATGTGTTCTTTATCCATTCATCTGTTGATGGGCATTTAGGTTGTTTCCATGTCTTGGTTATTATAAATAGCGCTGCAATGAATATTGGGGTGCTTGTTTCTTTTAAAATTATGGTGTTATCCAGATACATACCAAGGAGTGGGATCACTAGATCATCTGGCACCTCCATGTTTAGTTTCTTAAGGAACCTCTATACTGTTTTCTCCATAGTGGCTACGCAAATTTATATTCCCACCAACAGTGTAGGAGGGTTCCATGGGGGCATTTTTATATCAAGTTGTTTAAGTTGTTATCACACTTAGCCAACTATAAATTCAAATTCTCTCTGGAAAAGCACATATTCAAAACAGACCTCAAAGAATGTAGATTAATTTCCCAAGCATTTGCACTCATGTCAAAACACATGCATTCAAAAGAGAACCATGAGTGAGAGACACAGGGAAACAAAAAACAAAGTAAATTCTTTGTTTTTGTAATTTTATATAGAATGCAATATAGATTAAATTTATACAACTCAAAATCAAAAGCTTAAAGATAAATTAAAAATAAGAATTACAGAAAGTCCAAGAGAATTTTAAAAATAAGTAATTCTAGAAACAAAAATCATAATACATGTTATTAAAGCACACTGAAATCTTAAGAGGCACACTAAGATAAACTTAAAGAAAAACTTAATAACTTGTACTTGAAAAAAATGTAAAGACATTAAAATATAGTACAGATATATAATTAGAAGAAATGGTGAAATTAAGATACATGAAAGGTAATGTAAGAATGCTCATAAGCATAATAATATTCAAGTAAGAGATGATAGAATGAAAAAGATATGATTTTTAAAAAGATATTAACCATTTCCATAATTGCAAATATATATTGTATTTAAAATATACAAACACTTTGCATTGGTGTTTAGTGAACAGGGCCAAGGGACTAAAAATTTTGCAAAAGCAATAGCTAAGAGTCAAAAATTGATGTCAAGGTTCACCAAATTATAGCAACAGTACTAAACATGCAATAAACTTATCTTCACAAAGGCCTGAAATCTAGTTCCAGATGGGCCCCAACCCATAAACTAATCACCATGTACTTTTTTTTTTTTTCACCATGTACTTTAATAGCATGCTAGAGAGCAAAATTAAATGTTTAGAGGAAGGTACCATTAGAAAGAATTTAAGTTATCTCCATCATTTTTCATACCAAATAGCCAATTTTTAATAAAAGATCATAAATCATGTTAATGGAAAGAGTTAAGTACAAAAAGAAGAGGAAGAAGGAAGAAAAGAAAGAGGTAGAGGATTGGGCAGAGAGGGAAAGAAAAATCAGAAGATAATAAGATAATAAAATTACCATACATGGATTTTAAAATAACCATGCTTAATTTATTCAGAAAATAGGTGATAAAATGGAAAATGGAGAATGTTGCCAAACATTTGTGATCAAAAAAGAGGGAGAATAAATAGTCTATGGATTGCTAACCACTACCAACAAAAACAAAGGAAAAACAAACAAACAAACCTACACTCACTGGAAAAGTTAACCTAGGAAAATAAAATAATTCAAACTGAAAAATTCAATAGAACAGTGAAATTATTTAGAAAATTTGTAACCAGTGAGGCAAATCAACATAAAACACACAGGTAATGATGTAAATAGAGGAAGAAAAAAAAAAAAAAAGATGTTAAATGACCAAAAAAATAACCAATTTAGTAATGCGTTTGATATCCTTTATTCAAGGAAAACATTATGGATTGGGAGAGTTCAGTGCTCATAAGCAGTGGGGTACTCTTTCTGACAGATGTCTAGGCAAGAGCAATTTTTTAGGGTGTTAGAAGCAGCAGTGCAGAGATGGCATGGTTTTGGCTGGGGTTGCATGGCTGACCGTCTTTAGAAAGATCAAGGAAAAGGGAAATATGTATACAGCCCAGAGTTGGCTTGGTGGTTCAGGATTGACTGACTAGATATTCTATGTTTCTGATTAAGAGGAGCATTTATAAGAACAGGAAAGTTCAGTTTGCTTCCATGGCACCCCGGGCAGAATGACTCCAACTTGGGCCTTGAAAATGTTTTCAAGGAAACATTGTCTCAAGAAAATTATCTTTTTATATGTGTGATTACATAATGAAAACTCATCTGGATGTAGGTTTTTTTTTTTTTTTCTGAAAGTATAGTATACTTCAATAAATAAGTTTATTTAAAGCATTAGTACTGATCATGGCATCACATTACCAGAAGCTTCTGGGGACAAGTAGAAGTCAAATCACATAGCATTTCATGAGGCAAATATTAAAGATTTTTGTTTATGTATAAGGTAATTGAAGATCCATTTACATATTTTAATAAAGGGCTTCATCTCAGCATCTCACTTACACTTTAGAATTCCCAATTCAGAAATGGGGAATGAAATGAAAAAGGGAAAGTGGATTTGGCAGAATAACTAATATTCTCTAAGATACGTAATGAGCACTTGTAACTTGAACTACTTTGTGGGTGTGGTTAGAGAGGGGCAGGGAGGGGGAGTTACTATCAAAATAAAATGATTACATTTAATGGATATAATTTAGGTTATACCAGTGGGACTTGATGCTGGGTCTGATTTGGGCATGGCTAGAGAAGGAAAGCGGAGAAGGCAATGGCACCCCACTCCAGTACTCTGGCCTGGAAAATCCCATGGACAGAGGAGCCTAGTGGGCCACAGTCCATAAGGTCGCAAAAAGTCAGACATGACTGAGCGATGTCACTTTCACTTTTCACTTTCATGCACTGGAGCAGGAACTGGCAACCCACTCCAGTGTTCTTGCCTGGAGAATCCCAGGGACAGGGGAGCCTGGTGGGCTGCCATCTACGGGGTCGCACAGAGTCAGACACAACTGAAGTGACTTAGCGGCAGCAGCAGAGAAGGAAAGGGTTAAATAATATCTCCAAAGTTTCTATCTTGTGTAACAGAATAACTGGAAATATCTTTTATTAATAGGTAACAATGCAAAATGGTTACTTACATAGTAACATGTAAACTTTCTGCTATGGTTTATAATGTTGAGGATGAAAAATTTTTAAGACATTCAAATAGAGATGCCAGAGAGTCTTTTTCCATCATAATCTCTGAGGAGACATCAGAACTGATGACATATTTTTGTAAATTTTCTATGTGTAAGTGTATTTTAAAACCAAGAATATGGGTAAGATCATCCAGAGAGAGGACATTGATTGAGAAGAAAAGTCTTTCTAGGTCCAAACCTGGTGGGACTCAACTTCAAATTGTATTGCAGTTGAAAACAAATCTGCAAAGGAGACTGTGAATTGGGGTTCAGTGAGGAAGAAAGAAAATCATGAGAATATTACAAAAGAGAATGTAGGGCAAATGGGAGTTCAGGAATGGACAGGGAAGGAGCCACACTCTGGGGTAGAAGGAAGGCTGGTTTTAGTGACAGAGAAGCTGTGGTTTGGATCCAGTAGTAGGACTGTTTTGGTCATTGAGGCAAAAACCAGTGTGGTCAGTCACAAGTCATGTATGTGATAGAATCAAAACAATAAAATAAGTGAACGTTTTGAGAACATTGGTTATGAAGGAAAGCTTACTTCTTATTGGGAACAGGAAGAAGAGCGGGATCCACAGAATTTTGTTGTCATTGCTTTGCTGCTGCTGTTGTTACTGATTTTTGGAATGATGAGGTTTGAAAATATATTTTTAAAAATGAGAAAAATGTAGTTACATGCATCTGATTACATATTGAAGAGAAAGAATAGATAATAAGTGAAAGAAAAGATAGCCAAAAAGAGCTCCAAGGCACAAATTGAGGCACTCTCTTTTCAGAGAGGAAGAGGTGCTCATCTGCTGCAGCAGGTGGTTGGATTCCAAATCGATGGGTTTTGTAACTGAATAAAAGAGAGACTGCTTCCAAATATGTGATTTTGGGATCAATTTTAAATATACCATTTTTAATATAAAATTATGTCCAAGCTTAAATTTTTAAGAAAAAAGTGTATATGTTCAGATACATAGTTTATATAATATGTGTGTATGTTGCTCAAATTGTATTAAGTGAATAAATTATTTGAAAGGAAGATTTTGCTATAACCAAGAGCAAGTCACATTGCTTATATAATTCATCAATTCATGATATACTCCTCACAATGCTCCATTTAAAACTATGGATATAGTTTTAAAACTATAAAACTATAGTAAAACTATAATTGATATTATTAGCATTTACATACAGTTTAAGCATTTCAGATTTTAGGAGGTAATTCCTGGTAATGAAAAAGTTATCATCTTCAGGTTTCTGATTCTTGTATTTAAAACAAATTTAAATATTTTTCCCTTTATTAATAAGATGAATTATATTCTTTAAAAGAGTATTAGGATTATATTTTATTATAATGAATATCTATTTACATAAAAATAAATGTAATTGAAAGAGTGACTCTATTTGTATCTCCATAACCCAACCTTTTCCTAATCTTTATTCAGTTGGTTTTATGTTGTGGATATAATAAAACATTTTAGTTGCTTGAGTTCTTTATAAGAAGGCATAACACCAAGCTTAGAGTTACACAGTGCTTGCCTCTGCAACAAGCTGTCAAAACTGAGTTCTGATTCTGAGATAAATCTCCTTGTCTCTTACATTCAGATATTTGAAAGTTTCAACAGTTAAAATGCATCTTAAGGCCAATATCTTAAGAAATTTTACAGCTATCAGTTAAGAGACAAAAATGATGATTTTTAACCCAATTCTTCCTTAATAAATTATGAGATTTTGAAATCTAGGACAGATAGGTGAGACCTAATTCATTTTTTCCAAATAATTACCATAAATGGGCAGAAATATGTAGCGAAATACAGTACGGGAAGGGAGAGGACTCTACAAGTGTAACCAAATTTAAACAGCAATACACATGACTCTAATCCTCTTTAATATGCATTACAATTTCAGGTGTACAAAATTCAAGACTACAAGTATAGGCTTTAGAAGGCAACATGTGATCAATACTGTGTTTTTATGATGCAGAACTGTTTATGCATTAATGTTGTACAAAAGAATCACTTTAGATTATTTATTATTATTAAATAGTTTAGATTATTTTTTATTGAAATACTGAAGAGATACATTGTAAATAAATATAATCATTAATTCATTTCTAAGCCCTCTAAAGCTCCTATTCAGGCTTCCCTGGTAGCTCAGCTGGTAAAGAATCTGCCTGCAATGTAGGAGATCCCAGTTACATTCCTGGGTTGGGAAGATCCACTGGAGAAGGGATAGGCTACCCACTCCAGGATTCTTGGGCTTCCCTTGTGGCTCAGGTGGTGAAAAATCTGCCTTCAATGTGGGAGACCTGAGTTCAGTCCCTGGGTTGGGAAGATCCCCTGGAGAAGGGAAAGGCTACTGATTCCAGTATTTTGGCCAAGAGAATTCCATGGACTGTATAACCATGGGGTCACAAAGAGTCGGACACGACTGAGCAACTTTCACTTAAAGCTCGTATTCAATACACATGATTTCTTTTAACAGTGGGATCTCAAATATGATATTTATTATTTGATTTGCTCAGTTTAAAATACATGAATACTAGCACTTCCAAGAAATTGATAGATAAACCAAGAGAAATAAAGCAATTTTGTAATTTTTTATGTGTAGATTAACCTCTTTAAAAAATGATGAATGGAAACAGTTTAAACATTTATCTCCACCTATGATCAGCTTCACTTTCCTCTTCACTTTCTGCCATAAGGGTGGTGTCATCTGCATATCTGAGGTTATTGATATATCTCCCGGCAATCTTGATTCCAGCTTGTGCTTCTTCCAGCCCAGCGTTTCTCATGATGTACTCTGCATATAAATTAAATAAGCAGGGTGACAATATACAGCCTTGACATACTCCTTTTCCTATTTGGAACCAGTCTGTTGTTCCATGTCCAGTTCTAACTGTTGCTTCCTGACTTGCATATAGGTTTCTCAAGAGGCAGGTCAGGTGGTCTGGTATTCCCATCTTTTTCAGAATTTTCCACAGTTTACTGTGATCAACACAAACTAAAAAGCATCTTGATGAAAGTGAAAAAGGAGAATTAAAAAGTTGGCTTAAAGCTCAACATTCAAAAAACTAAGATCATGGTATCTGATCCCATCACTTCATGGCAAATAGATGGGGAAACAGACTTTATTTTGGGGGGGCTCCAAAACACTGCAGATGGTGATTGCAGCCATGAAATTAAAAGACACTTACTCCTTGGAAGGAAAGTTACGACCAACTTAGATAGCATATTCAAAAGCAGAGACATTACTTTGCCAACAAAGTTCTGTCTAGTCAAGGCTATGGTTTTTCCAGTGGTCATGTATGGATGTGAGAGTTGGACTGTGAAGAAAACTGAGCGCAGAATAATTTATGCTTTTGAACTGTGGTGTTGGAGAAGATTCTTGAGAGTCCCTTGGACTGCAAGGAGATCAGCCCTGGGATTTCTTTGGAAAGAATGATGCTAAAGCTAAAACTTCAGTACTTTGGCCACCTCATGTGAAGAGTTGAATCATTTGAAAAGACTCTGATGCTGGGAGGGATTGGGGGCAGGAGGAGAAGGGGATGACAGAGGATGAGATGGCTGGATGGCATCACTGACTCAATGGACGTGAGTCTGAGTGAACTCCAGGAGTTGGTGATGAACGGGGAGGCCTGGCATGCTGCAATTCATGGGGTCACAAAGAGTCGGACACGACTGAGCGACTGAACTGAACTGAACTGATGATCAGCTTCCTAGATTTGCACATTTTACTGTATAGATGTTATTGTAATTATGTCATGATATAAAAAAGAATTTATAAAAAGATAACTTTTAGATACAAATGGGGGAAATTTTTAGTTCTAAGTGAAACAGTATAAATAGACCCAGGACAATTGTCCTGTTTTGATTCAACAACTGAAAAAGTTACATACTGGGTTAACTTAATGTTGATCTAGATTTGACAGTTTCAGAAAAGGCAAACTCTCTTCTTCTATAAACTGTTGTTTTGTAGTGTGTGCATGCATGTGCTAAGTCACTTCAGCAGTATCTGACTTTGACCCTATGGACTGTAGCCCACCAGGCTCCTCTGTCCATGGGACTCTCTAGGCAAGAATACTGGAGTGAGTTTCCATGCCTTTATCCAGGGTATCTTCCTGACCCATGGATCACACTTGTGTCTCCTGTATCTCCTGCATTGCAGGCTGATTCTTTACATTTGAGCCATCAGGGAAGCTGGTTGTTTTGTAGTATACATACTATATTCTAAGGCTGGCTTTCCTTATGGTGGCAAAGTTACTGGCAGCAACCTCTGATGCTAAGATGTTCCATGTAGAATCTGAAGGATGTGAATGGAAATTCTAAGGAGCTGCAGCTGATTTCTCCTCATGTCTCATTCAACAAAACAGAATTATTGCCCACTTTTTAGCCAGTTACTCTGGATAAATGAGGAGAAGTGGTAATCAGGTTAAGAAAATCAGGTTTTCCAAGGAATTCCAGAAAATGATGGGATCAATTTACTAAAAAGCAACTGGGTTACTTCCAGGATGTGTGGATATCCAAACTAAAACTATGGAACTGTTACAGATGTAACTGAAGAGTATACCTGAGCCCAAACTGGTAAATGTGGCATATTTGTACTTGTAAACAATTACCTGTTAATGTTTACCTATATTGGGTTTCCTATATATAGATTTTCTAGAAAGAAAAAGAAAACAAAACTAGAAAATATGAATTAAACTGAAGAACAGTTTTTCTATTTCCCAACTTTCAAAGTGAACTTAAGATTATGGTTTATGTATAGCCTCATACATGTATTCCTTATTGACAGTAAGCAACAAATGGAAAGATAATGAAAATAGTGTATGTTAAAAAAAAAGTTTTAAGTGCTTGGAAAAATATAGCTGAGCTCTTCTCAACATGTATTATTCAGTTCAGTTGCTCAGTCGTGTCCAACTCTTTGGGACCCCCATGAACTGCAGCACGCCAGGCCTCCCCCAGAGTCCACGCAAACCCATGTCCATGGAGTCAGTGATGCCATCCAAATATCTCATCTTCTGTCGTCCCCTTCTAATCCTGCCCTCAATCTTTCCCAGCATCAGGGTCTTTTCAAATGAGTAAGCTCTTCCCATCAGGTGGCCAAAGTACTGGAGTTTCAGCTTCAACATCAGTCCTTCCAATGAACATCCAGGATTGATTTCCTTTACAATGGACTGGTTGGATCTCCTTGCAGTCCAAGGGACTCTCAAGAATCTTCTCCAACACCACAGTTCAAAAGCATCAATTCTTCATTGCTCAGCCTTCTTTATAGTACAACTGTCACATCCATACATGACCACAGGAAAAACCGTAGCCTTGACTAGACTGACCTTTGTTGACAAAGTCATGTATCTGCTTTTTTTTTTTTTTTAATTTTATTTTATTTTTAAACTTTACAATATTGTATTGCTTTTGCCAAACATCGAAATGAATCTGCCACAGGTATACATGTGTTCCCCACCCTGAACCCTCCTCCCTCCTCCCTTCCCATACCATTCCTCTGGGTCGTCCCAGTGCACCAGCCCCAAGCATCCAGTATCGTGCATCAAACCTGGACTGGGGACTCGTTCCATATATGATATTATACGTATTTCAATGCCATTCTCCCAAATCATCCCACCCTCTCCCTCTCCCACAGAGTCCAAAAGACTGTTCTATACATCAGTGTCTCTTTTGCTGTCTCGTATACAGGGTTATTGTTATCATCTTTCTAAATTCCATATATATGTGTTAGTATACTGTATTGGTGTTTTTCTTTCTGGCTTACTTCACTCTGTATAATAGGCTCCAGTTTCATCCACCTCATTAGAACAGATTCAAATGTATTCTTTTTAATGGCTGAGTAATACTCCATTGTGTATATGTACCACCGCTTTCTTATCCATTCATCTGTTGATGGACATCTAGGTTGCTTCCATGTCCTGGCTATTATAAACAGTGCAGTGATGAACACTGGGGTGCACGTATCTCTTTCAGTTCTGGTTTCCTCGGTGTGTATGCCCAGCAGTGGGATTGCTAGATCATAAGGCAGTTCTATTTCGAGTTTTTTGAGGAATCTCCACACTGTTCTCCATAGTGGCTGTACTAGTTTGCATTCCCACCAACAGTGTAAGAGAGTTCCCTTTTCTCCATACCCTCTCCAGCATTTATTGCTTGTAGACTTATGGATCACAGCCATTCTGACTGGCGTGAAATGGTACCTCATAGTGGTTTTGATTTGCATTTCTCTGATAATGAGTGATGTTGAGCATCTTTTCATGTGTTTGTTAGCCATCTGTATGTCTTCTTTGGAGAAATGTCTATTTAGTTCTTTGGCCCATTTTTTGATTGGGTCGTTTATTTTTCTGGAATTGAGCTGTAGGAGTTGCTTGTATATTTTTGAGATTAGTTATTTGTCAGTTGCTTCATTTGCTATTATTTTCTCCCATTCTGAAGGCTGTCTTTTCATCTTGCTTATAGTTTCCTTTGTTGTGCAGAAGCTTTTAAGGTTAATTAGGTCCCATTTGTTTATTTTTGCTTTCATTTCCAATATTCTGGGAGGTGGGTCATAGAGGATCCTGCTGTGATGTATGACAGAGAGTGTTTTGCCTATGTTCTCCTCTAGGAGTTTTATAGTTTCTGGTCTTATGTTTAGATCTTTAATCCATTTTGAGTTTATTTTTGTGTATGATGTTAGAAAGTGATCTAGTTTCATTCTTTTACAAGTGGTTGACCATGCTATCTAGGTTGGTCATCAATTTCCTTCCAGGGAGTAAGCATCTTTTAATTTCATGGCTGCAGTCACCATCTGCAGTGATTTTGGAGCCCAGAAAAATAAAGTCAGCCACTGTTTCCACTGTTTCCCCATCCATTTGCCATGAAGTGATGGGACCAGATGCCATGATCTTAGTTTTCTGAATGTTGAGCTCTAAGCCAACTTTTTCACTCTCATCTTTCACTTTCTTCAAGAGGCTCTTTAGTTCTTCTTCACTTTTTGCCATAAGGGTGGTGTCATCTGCATATCTGAGGTTATTGATATTTCTCCCGGAAATCTTGATTCCAGCTGTGTTTCCTCCAGCCCAACATTACTCATGATGTACTCTGCATAGTAGTTAAATAAATAAGTAGGGTGAAAATATACAGCCTTGACGAACTCCTTTTCCTATTTGGAACCAGTCTGTTGTTCCATGTCCAGTTCTAACTGTTGCTTCCTGACCTGCATACAGGTTTCTCAAGAGGCAGGTCAGGTGGTCTGGTATTCCCATCTCTTTCAGAATTTTCCACAGTTTATTGTGATCCACAGAGTCAAAGGCTTTGGCATATTCAATAAAGCAGAAATAGATGTTTTTCTGGAACTCTCTTGCTTTTTCCATGATCCATTAGATGTTGTCAGTTTGATCTCTCGTTCCTCCACCTTCTCTAAAACCAGCTTGAACATCTGGAAGTTCACGGTTCATGTATTGCTGAAGCCTGGCTTGGAAAATTTTGAGCATTACTTTACTAGCATGTGAAATGAGTGTAATTGATTGCAGTAGTTTAAGCACTCTTTGGCATTGCCTTTCTTTGGCATTGAAATGAAAACTGACCTTTTCCAGTCCAGTGGCCACTGCTGAGTTTTCCAAATTTGCTGGCATATTGAGAGTAGCACTTTCACAACATCATCTTCCAGGATTTGAAATAGATCAACAGGAATTCCATCACCTCCACTAGCTTTGTTCGTAGTGATGCTTCCTATGGCCCACTTGATTTCACATTCCAGAATGTCTGGCTCTAAGTGAGTGCTCACATGTATAATTTTTATCAAAATTACATCAAATCTAAAATTTGAGGTTCTGTCAATTGGGTAAAATTTATTTATTTATTTTTTTTTTTTTTTAAATTTTTAAATTTCAGATACACACATGCTCCCCATCCTGAACCTCCTCCTCCCCCCCTCCCCATACCATCCCCTGGGCCTTCCCAGCGCACCAGCCCCAAGCATCCAGCATCGTGCACTGAACCTGGACTGGCATCTTTTAATGAGATTAAATATGATGAATAATTTTAATTTAGAAAGAAACTGTATGGAATTTTAATTAGCACCAAGCTAATTATTATTGGTATAAATTTTTATTTTGCTTTTCTTTTGTAGTATTGGCTCCAATATATGTTGTGTGATTGAAAAAGTCTTAAAAAAGTAAAACATTTTTAATAGTTTTGATTAATTTCTTCAGAATAGTTTTACATGTGTGTAGCAGGAAATTCTGATTCTAAATATAAACTCATCTTTTCATGAGAGGAAAAAATGTGCTAACATTACCCTTGTTATTTAAAATAATTTAATGAATGCTACATCACATATTTTAGTATTTATTTTAAATGTCACCATGGATATGTTAATTTTGATATTTCCCTTATTCTATTTAATCTCTTGAGATGTGTCTTTTTCTAGTACTAGAAAATGTACAGTGTGCAAATAACATTCATGTTTTTATTTTTTAATTTTAAGTTTATCATCACTGGTAACTATCAAGTTGTGTTTCTTTACACCTCAAAATGGAGATACTCTGTTTTGCATGATTATCTGAGGACTATGCTTTGTAATGTTTTTTACCTTCAAACTTTTAGAAATTTGCAAAACACCACCTGAATTTTCTAGCAAAGGAAAATACAGTAAGAAAGAACTCAGTGTTTTTTACACCAAGCCTTACATCCAATAACAAATATGTATCTGAAATTCAAAGGTAATGTTTTCTTAAATTATACAAACAGTTTTTTGTAAGCCTATTTTTTTTTAATAATTGATTCAAGTAAAAGTCACATTCCATATATCCCTTAACTTTCTATTATACTTCATGCTCTTAATTCACCTATGTTCAGTATTATCTTCTTACATTCTACCAGAATTTCACTTTTTAAAAACTATCATTTTATAGACACAACATTTTGAACTTTAATTTTCTTTTCTTTAGTGAAGTTCTCGGGCCATGTTTTGGATTCTAAAATCAGAATGTTAAATTCAGTTGTGTGATAAGGTGAGAGTTGCAGAACACATCTCTCTTTTCATTAAATTAATATTTTAACAGGAATATTTTGAAGCAATTTTCTCAGTTGTTTTCTGATCCAGTGGAATGAGCATAATGAACAGAGGGTGATCACAGATAGAAAAGAATGGTGACTTTCCAAAGAGTCATGAGGAAATTGATTTGGTAATGCCTAATTTGGTGATATACCAGTAAAATCTTTTCAGTTCTTGCTTATTTTATGTCCCCCTATATAGATCTTTTTGACTAGACTCTTATGCAGGTATTAATCTGATTTAAAATATTTATGTAAATCATCAGAATCATTGGTTAATAGTTAATTCAGTTGAGGGAAGAAGCTAGCTCAGTAGACTCTGAATGGCACATGCTGTTTTCCTCCTTGTATCTGTTATATATGAAAATGAAGATTAGATGCTATCAGCAGAAAAAAAGATTGTTTTAAATATGAGACTTTTAAGCAAACCTCACAGTAACCACAAAATATGTGCAGAGTGGAGACATAAAATAATAAAAGGAAAATTGTGAAAAATATCATGTAAAGCCACCAAACTAAAATGGCAGAAACAGAAGGAAAAAGAAGCAATCTATATACAGAACAACCAGAAAACAAAAGAAAAATGGCAATACTAAATCCTCAACTATCAACAATTACACTAAATGTAAATGGATTGAATTTATCTGTTAAAAGACAAACAGTGGCTAGATGGATTAATAAACAAAAGACCCAATATATGCTGCCTCCAAGACATTCACCAGTTCTAAAGACAATCAGGCTAAAATTGAAGGTATAGAAGGTGATACTCCTAGCAAGTGATAGCTGAAAAAAGCAGGTGTAGCTGTACTCATATCAGAAAAAATAGACTTCAAGCCAAAGAGGTAACAAGAGACAAAATTGGAGAGTGTATAATGATAAAGGTGATAATTCATCAAGAAGACACAATACTTATTAATGCATATACACCTAACATAGGACAGCCAAAATATATAAAACAATTATAACAGATGTAAAGGGAGGAATTGACAAGATAATAATAGTAGGGGACTTTAACACTCTACTTTCATCAGTTGATGAATCATCCAGATAGAAAGTCAATAGGAAACAGGGAAAAACGGCCTTTAGTGAAACAGTAAACTGGATAGTTTGATATGTTTCTACAGAATATTCCATCCAAATGTAGCAGAATGCGTATTCTTCTGAAGTGCACATGGAACCTCCTCAAGATAGATCATATGTTGGGATATGAAACAAGTCTCACTAAGTTTAAGAAGATAGCAGTTATAACAAGTGCTTTTTACAACATGAAGTAGAAATAAGCTATAGAAAAAGAACTGGAATTATGTTTAGACAGAATAGTGTGCTTCGGAACAACTATTAGGTCAATGAAGAAATCAAAGGAGGAAAAGAATACCTGAAAGCAGATAAAAATGAAATAGAGCAGTACAACATACTAAAATATATTTAGTGCAAAAAAAAAGAAAAAATAGTACTAAAAGGAAAGTTTGTAGCAATATAACAATACAGGCCTACCCCAAGAAACAAAAAAAAAAAACTTCAAATAAAGAATCTAGCCATACACCTAAAGGAACTAGAAAAAGTAAGAACAAATGAAGTCCAGAGTTAGTAGAAAGAAGTAAATAGACTAAAATGACAATATAAAAGATAAACAAAATTGGTAAAACTTTTAGCTAGACTCACTGAGAGAACAAAGAAAGTGCTAATAAATCAGAGAAGAAAGGAAAATTACAATGGATACCTAGGGAAAAAAAAAAAGGATTATAAGGGAACAATATGAGCTGCTATGCTATGCACAACAGATTGGACTACTTAGGGGAAAAGGGGGCAAATATTAAAATCATGCAAATATTCAGAACTCAATCATGAAGATATAGAAAATCTGTACATTCATCAATAGTACAGAGATTAAAACATTAAACACATCGTTCCTCCTCAGGGGCTTCCCTGGTAGCTCAGCGGTAAAGAATCCATCTGCCAGTGCAGGAGACACAGATTCAATCCCTGATCTGGGAAGATCCCACATTCTGTGGAGCAAATAAGCCCATGTGCCACAAATACTGAAGCCCATGCATCCTCAACAAGAGAAGCCACTCAATGAGAAGCCCATTCACCACAACTAGAGAGTAGCCCCTGCTTCCTGCAAATAGAGAAAAGCTCCGTGCAGCAACAAAGACTAGCACGGCCAAAAATAAATGAAATTTTAAAATACTTTGAAAGCTCCTCCAAAATATAAGGCCAGAATGATATGGGTTCACAGGTGAGTTCTACCAAACAGTCAGAGATTTAATACCTGTCCTTCTCAAACTATTCCATAAAACTGAAGGGGAGAGAGCACTTCCTGTCTAATTTTATGAGACCAACATCACCCTGATACCAATATCAGACAAAGACCATACAAAAAAATGAAAATTACAACAAATGTGTCTGTTGAACACAGATATAAACGTCTTCAACAAAATATTAGCAAGCCAAATAGTGTAATGTATTAGAAGTATCAGAGATTCCTAGGTGGTTCAGTGGTAAAGAATCTGCCTGCCAATGCAGGAAATGCATGTTCAATCCCTGAATCGGGACAGTCCCCTGGAAAAGGAAGTGGTAGCCCTCTCAATGGGAAATCCCATGGACAGAGGAGCCTGATGGGCCACAGTCTATGGGGTCACAAGAAAGTAGGACACAGCTTAGTGACTAAATAACAACAACATTAGAAGTATCACATATCATGATTAAGTGGGACTTATTCCAGGGATTGATGATGGTTCAATATTTGCAAATCAATCAACATGATGGACCACATTAACAAAATGAAAAATCAAAATCTGGGATTATCTAAGTAGATGCAGAAATAACTTTAACAAAATTCAATAATGATTTATGAAAAAAAAAATCTCAATAAAATGTAGAAGGAACATTCCTCAACATAATAAAAGCCATTTATAACAAACCTGCTGCTAACATCGTACTGAGTGGTGAAAAGCTGAAAGCTGTCCTACAACAAGGAACAAGACGACAGTGCCCACTCTCACCACTCTTACTCAACAGAATATTGGAAGCCTTAGCCAGAACAATTAGGAAGAAAAATCAATAAAAGATGTCCAAATTGGAAAGGAAGAAATAGAACTTTAACTACTTGTGGATGACATGATTTTATATATAGAAAACCCTAAAGACTCCACAAAAATAAATGAATACAGTAAAGTTTCAGTGAACAAAATCAGCATACAAAATACTTTTGCCCTTCTGTTTGCTTACAGTGAGTTGGCAGAGAAATTAAGAAAACAATCCTAATTATAATAGCATCATATATAATAAAATACATAGGAATAAATTTAACCAAGGATGTGAAAAATCTATACACTGAAAACTATATGACATTGTATTAAGAAAATGAAAACTATATAAACAAATGAACACTCTGCTCACAGATTGGAAAAATTAACATTGTTTAAATATCCATATTGGTTCAATGGTCCAACATTGGTCCATATTTCCTAAAGCAATCTACAGATTCACTGCAATCCATATCAAAATCCCAATGATATTTTTTCACATGAGAACAAAAAAAATTCTAAAATTTATTTGGCAGCACCAAAGACCACTAATAGCCAAAGTAATCCTGAGAAAAATAACAAAGCTGGAGGTATCATACGCTCTGATTTCAAGTTCATTATAAAGCCAGAGTAAACAGAACAGCATCATGTTGGCAGAAAGATACATAGGATAGTACATACAATGGAACAGAATTTAGAGCCCAGAAATAAAAGAACACATATATGGAAAATTAATTTATGACAGAGGAGCAAAAAAAAGGGCAAATGGAGAAAGCATAGTCTCTGTAATAAATAGAGTTGGGAAAACATGATAGCAACATACAAAAAAAAAAAAAAAAGAAACTAGACCATTCTCTCACTGTAAACACTCATCAACTCAATATTTGTAAAAGACCTGAATATTAGACTTGAAATCATAAAACTCCTAGAAGGAAACCCAGGCAGTATGCTGTTTGACATGGTCTTAAAAAATATGTTTCTTGATTTGTCTCCTTAGGCAAGGGAAACAAAAATGAAAGTAAACAAATGTGATTGCGTCAAACAAAAAAGCTTCTACACAGCAAAGGAAATCATCAATAATGCAAAAAGACAACCTGCTGATTGGGAGAAGATTTGCAAATTCTATAACCTATACGTTTTTAATATCCAAAATATATTAAAACCTTAATACCACTCAACAAAAACAAAAACCCACATGACCCAATGAAAAACTAAGCAGAGGTACTGAATAAACAGTTTTCTAAAGAAGACACACAGATGACAATAAGCACATGAAAAGATGTTCAACCTCACTCATTATTAGGAAAATGCAAATCTGTGATTATAGCTATAAAATTTAATAATATATTTTCATTGTTTGTTTTGAGGACCCCGATTAACTCATTAACATACAAATTATTTGTGTAATTGACATTTAATAGCCCAAAGCTTTATGCTAAGCATATAATAAAACTTTCACTTGTCCTTTATTTTATACCTGGTGGAAGGTGAACTACAATTTGTATCCATAAAATAAGAATAAAGTTAAACACCTTGCCTTTCAGTAATATTTATTGACGAATCCCTTTTGTCCCATTCCATAGATATATACTTCCAGAGTCTCCGGGACTTGCCATAATCTCCCTTAAATTGACATGATCAAGAGGGATATTAGAACACAAAACAGATTGAATAAAATGTAGACAATAAAACAAAGTTTCTTTCTTTGTTGAATAGTTTCAAAGAGAAGAAAAATGAAAAACATCAATTAAACAAACATGGCTTCAGTACAGCAGAAGTACAACTTTACTTATAAAATAAAAATACATTTGAAGACAGAGAGTTTATCACCTCTTTAATATGCTATTAGTCCTCTTTTATTTTGTACTTGGTAATGGCCATAGCTGTTTTCGACGTTCACAATTTATTGATGCCTCCTCTCTGTACAGGGTTGAAATTTTTTTTTTCAAAATTTATACTTGAATCGATAGCATATTTAAGGGTATATGATAAGGCCAGAGTAGAATAAGTGTGGTGAAGAAAGAGTAAATGAAAATAAGGGTGAGGAGGCTCCCTTTCTTCTTTTATTATTAATTCAGGAATGGAAATATCTCAGAATAGAAGTAGGAACAATGCTGAGCATAGGAAAAAAGATTGTTTCAAGTGATTAATAAATTAGATAAAATTATTTGTTCAAGTTTCTACATAATTCTGTTCATTAGGATGAGTAATATGAAAGAAATATAATTGGGACAGATTATTTGCATTATATTCATTTACCTGCAGAGATCTTTCTATATAGTAAGTAAGTAGTGACTGAGTGACGAAAGGAAGAGGTTAATACATAAAGGAATGAAGGATAGAGATACAATATTCACCTTGCCCGGTTCCTCTGATGGCATCAGTGAGGTAATCAGAATGTTCTAATAATACACGGATTCCTAAGGGAAAAAAACTGCAAACCCATCAATCACCAGGTGGAGTAAAATAAATTTTGAAATCATTCAAGCTTTTTTGAAACTTTTCCAGCAACCTTTTGCAGGTGTTTTTAATAGAGAAAATGTGCCCATCTGCGACTGTTTACCCACAAAGACTGTTTCAACAGACCCATAGATTCAAAACAGCCCAACATTCAGCAGACTCATATTATGTACATAAGCATGTGTGATTAATTTTATTTACCATAGTGTATTACTGTGTGTATTTATTCAAGAATGAACAATGGGGAAGATATGGACCCAGCTGTCTGTGATTTAGCATTCAAGTTATTTGGACCAAGTGACTAAGCTATTACATGCTCCTCCAAAAAGGAGTCTATGATAGTCACTAAGCACCTGAAGCTCTGAATGTTGTTGCTGATTGCCTTTTGTTCAGAGTTTTCCATTTGTGAGTGGTATTTCAGCATGCTGTGCTATCTGCAGCTGCGTCTTTACTAAAGCGTTGCTGTGGCGCTGGCATCGAAACCCAGAGGTGACTCTGGAGTTCACAAAAAACATGTAGAGGAAGAAAGAGTGGTGGATCTCTGTGAGACAACTTACTTGCATGGTTCTCATCTCTGTCTTCACATTAAAACCATTGAAGGAGATTTCCATACCTGCCAGCACTGATCCTATCAATTAATTCAATATCTGGGATGGGATGAGGGCATCATCTTTTATATTCACTTATTTTCACATCTCCTCAGGTAATTCCTCTGTGCTGTCAGAGTTGAGAAGTCCTTTGCTGTATAGAAAATGCATATATTATTTTGAGAGAAATATAAAATAAATATCAAACGTAAGATTTTTTAAAAAAACTAAAAGAAGGGGATCCAAATTTGGTGTAAAGAGTTAGGTAAGAACAGTAATATAGGATAGCCCAAATTTGATATGCTTTAATTAAATATAGTTTATAACAAAGAAGTAGAGGAAAACAACACAATGGGAAAAACTAGAGATCTCTTCAAGGAAATTGGAGATATCGAAGGAATATTTCATGTAAGGATGGGCATAGGAAAGGAAAGAAATGGTAAGAACCTAGCAGAAGTAGAAGACATGAAGAGGAGGTGGCAAGAATGCACAGAAGAACTGTACAGGAAAGGTCTTAATGACCCGGATAACTAGACTGCTGTGGTCACTCACCTAGAGCCAGACATCCTTTTAAAAAAAAATTAATTAATTTTAACTGGAAGCTAATTATTTTAAAATATTGTGGTGGTTTTTGCCATACACTGACATGAATCAGCCACGGGTATACATGTGTTCCCCGTCCTGAACCCCCTCCCACCTCCCTCCCCATCCCATCCCTCAGGGTCATCCCAGTGCACCAGCCCTGAACACCCTGTCTCATGCATCAAACCTGGACTGGCGATCTGTTTCACATATGATAATATACATGTTTCAATGCCATTCTCTCAAATCATCTGACCCTTGCCTTCTCCCACCAAGTCCAAAAGTCTGTTCTTTACATCTGTGTCTCTTTTCTGTCTCGCATATAGGGTCATCGTTACCATCTTTCTAAATTCCATATATATGCGTTAGTATATTGTATTGGTGTTTTTCCTTCTGACTTACTTCACTCTGTGTAATAGGCTCCAGTTTCATTTACCTCAGTAGAACTGATTCAAATGTATTCTTTTTAATGGCTGAGTAATACTCCATTGTGTATATGTTCCACAGCTTTCTTATCCATTCATTTGCAGATGGACACCTAGGTTGCTTCCATGTCCTGGCTATTGCAAACAGTGCTGCAATGAACACTAGGGTACACATGTCTCTTTCAATTCTGGTTTCCTTGATGTATATGCCCAGCAGTGAGATTGCTGGGTCGTAGGGCAGATCTGTTTCCAGTTTTTTAAGGAATCTCCACACTGTTCTCCATAGTGGCTGTACTAGTTTGCATTCCCACCAGCAGTGTAAGAGGGTTCCCTTTTCTCCACACCCTCTCCAGCCTTTACTGTTTGTAGACTTTTTGATAGCAGCCATTCTGACCAGCATGAGATGGTACCTCATTGTGGTTCTGATTTTCATTTATCTGATAATGAATGATGTTGAGCATCTTTTCATGTGTTTGTTAGCCATCTGTATGTCTTCTTTGAAGAAATGTCTGTTTAGTTCTTTGGCCCATTTTTTGATTGGATCATTTATTTTTCTGGAATTGAGCTGCAGGAGTTGCTTGTATATTTTTGAGATTCTATGTCAGTTGCTTCATTTGCTATTATTTTCTCCCATTCTGAAGGCTGTCTTTTCACCTTGCTTATAGTTTCCTTCATTGTGCAGAAGCTTTTAAGTTTAATTAGGTCCCATTTGTTTATTTTTGCTTTTATTTCCATTACTCTGGGAGGTGAGTCATAGAAGATCCTGCTGTGATTTATGTCAGAGAGTGTTTTGCCTATGTTTTCCTCTAGGATTTTTATAGTTTCTTGTCTTATGTTTATATCTTTAATCCATTTTGAGTTTATTTTTTTGTATGGTGTTAGAAAGTGTTCTAGTTTAACTCTTTTACAAGTGGTTGACCAGTTTTCCCAGCACCATTTGTTAAAGAGATTGTCTTTTCTCCATTGTATATTTTTGCCTCCTTTGTCAAAGATAAGGTGTCCATAGGTGTGTGGATTTATCTCCGGGCTTTCTATTTTGTTCCATCAATCTATATTTCTGTCTTGGGGCCAGTACCATACTGTCTTAATGACTGTAGCCTTGTTAATATAGCTCTCCAGAGAACTTTCTTGCACTCCAGAGATAAGAAATTCAGCTCCACCACCAGGACACTGACACAAGATTCCCTAACTGGGAAATCTTGATAGACACGCTTTAGTGTGAAGTCAAATAGGCCTTAGGAATCATTACTACAAACAAAGCTAGTGGGGGTGATGGAATTCCCGCTCAGCTATTTAAAATTATAAAAGATGGTGCCGTTAAAGTGCTGTACTCAAGATGCCAGGAAATTTGAAAAACTCAGCTGTAGCCACAGGACTGGAAATGATCAGTTTTCATTCCAGTCCAAGGAAGGGCAATGCCAAAGAACTGTCAAACTGCCATACAATTGTGCTTGTTTCACATGCTAGCAAGGTAATGCTCAAAATCCTTCAAGCTAGACTTCAGGAGTTCATGAGCCAAGAATGTCCAGATGTACATGCTGAGTTCTGAAGAGGCAGAAGAAGCAAAGATCAAATTGCCAACATTTTTTGGATCATGGAGAAAGCAAGGGAGTTCCAAACAAACATCTTCTGATGTTTGATTACACTAAAGCCTTTGACTGTTTGGATCACAGCAAACTGGAAAATTCCTCAAGAGATGGGAATACCAGACCACCTTGCCTGTCTCCTGAGAAATTTATATGTGGGTCAAGGAGTAACAATCAGAACTGGACATAGAACAATTGACTGGTTCAAAATTGGGAAAGGAGTATGACAAGGCTGTATATTGTCACCCTGCTTATTTAACTTATATGCAGAATGGTGGTAGTGGTGGCTTAATCACTAAATCCTGTCTGACTCTTGCAACAGCATGCACTGTAGCCCTCCAGGCTCCTTTGTCCATGGGATTTCTCAGCCAAGAGTCTTGGAGTGGATCGCCATTTCCTTCTCCAAGGGATTTTCCCAACCCAGGAATCAAACTGAATCTTCTTCACGTAGGTAACCTTTTTCACTCCAGGTGGATTCTTTTCCACTGAGACACTAGGCAGTATATCATGTGAAGTGCCAGGCTGAATGAATCACAAGCTGAAATTAAGATTGCTGGGGGATATATCAGCAATCTCAGATATGCAGTGATACCACTTTAATGGCAGAAAATGAAGAGATACTAAAGAACCTCTTGATGAGGGTGAAAGAAGAGACTGAAAAAGCTGGCTTGAAACTCAACATTAAAAAAACTAAGATCATGGCATCTCGTCCCATCACTTCATGGAAAATTGGAGGGGAAAAGTGGAAACAGTGACAGATTTTCTTTTCTTGGACTCCCAAATCACTGCAGACCGTGATTTAATTTCATGGATTGCAGCCATGAAATTAAAAGATGCTTGCTGCTTGAAGGAAAAGCTATGACAAACTTATGAAAAAGCAGAGACATCAATTTGTCAGCAAACTTCTGTATAATCAAAGCCATGGTTTTTCCAGGAGTCATGTATGGATATGAGAGCTGGATTATAAAAATGCTGAGTGCCTAAGAATCAGTCCTTTTGAGTTGTGCTGGAGAAGACTCTTGAGAGTCCCTTGGACTGCAAGGAGATGAAACCAGTCAATCTTCAAGGAAATTAATCCTGAATATTCATTGGAAGGACTGACGCTGAAGATGAAGCTCCCAAACCGGCCACCTGATGTGAAGAGCTGACTCACTGGAAAAGATCCTGATGCTGGGGGAGATTGAAGGCCAAAGGAGACAGGGGTGGCAGAGGATAAGATGGGTACATAGCATAACCGACTCAATGGACATGAATCTGAGCAAATTCCAGGAGATAGTGAAGGATATAGGGAGCCTAGTGTGCTGTAATCCATAGCTTCGCAAAGAGTTGAACAGGACTGAGTAAATAAGAACAACAGTGCCTCTTCTGCTTTGTACTTCTTTTATTTAACAGTTTTCCTTTCTCTCCCTAATCATGGATTTAACGCTTTTGTTTGACTTTGTCTTGAGTAATTACAAAATCCTTCCTTACCCTTGATTCCTCTATGAATCTTGTTTACAAATGCATACCTTAACTGGAATATAGCCATCCATCTTGACTGTCCTTCCCTTGCAAAATTCTCAAGTTATGGATTTTTATTTTTCAATATCTGACTCACATGCATCATGGTCAGGAGCTCGCGTCCTCTGTTGTCACTGAAAGTATCAGATCATTACTAACCTATCTTCTTGAGACAAACACAACTTATTTGAGACAGATTGAATTTTGTTTTCTTACTATTGTTATTGACTCCTTTCTTTAAAACTTACCTGCCTTCACTGAAAACTTTGAAACTGAATTTAATCTTTCCTTCTAATCCTATGACCTACTGTCATCTAGAATGATGTAAATAACAGTGCATATTATCTATCCAATATCAAAGCCACTTAGTTTATTATTCCTGCACTCCAAGAATGATCTCCAGCAGCCCTTCCTACAGACTTCTTTGTTCATGTCTGAATTTGGCATTCCCACTTTTGAGCTTAATATTTCATACTTACTGAAGCACTACGAAAACAATTATTATTTGACTTTATTTATTTATTTTTTTTGGAGAGCTCAGAAGCTCCCTCCCCTGAATTAATTGGGCCATTCAGCCGCCAGTGCAAACCAACCGACTTTTTCGTACCTATTTGACTTTATACTTCAGTAGAGTTCACACTTCTAATTTGTGTATGCCCATCATCCCTTCATCTCTGTATCTCCTTTTCCAGCTAAATTTCCTGTGCCATCTTTTAAACATCCTCTCTTACTGATATCTCATATATCTGGGATTCAAGAGTAGTTTAGGGGTCATTTGCATGCAGGTTACATGTAAAATTGTAGAACTGGATGGAAAACAAAAAGTGGCTGAAACTCTGGTTAAATTCTATAATTATCTTAACATGACTTACAAGGTTACTTTGTGCTTGTTGCTGTGCTAGACAATATACAAAGTTTAATACCTGGGCTTTTCTAGGTTAAAAAATGTCTGAAATTTATGCAAAGTTTTATTTGCTCATTCGTGGTATATATAAATCTCATCTTTGGAATCAGTTACATCAAAAATAATAGATAAATCCACAGACAATAAATCCACATCAGTTATCATTCTAATTTCATTTTTCCACTATGGTTCCAGTGCAGCTTGTTCTTATGAATGAGACATTCTTCTCCAGAATAAATGTGATTTCAAAGTCTTGACTTGACTTTATTACACTAAATTGTTAAAAATTCTTTTATTCTAAAGTCAAAAGGAAGAAGTTAGTCTCAGATCATTACTGAACTTGGACAGACATGCCAGGTCACAGCAACTAAATACCATACCTGCAGTGAAGGCTTAGACTTTAGTAAGCACTTTCATTCAAAAAGAAATATATACTATAGAAAGATGATAATGATAACCCTGTATGCGAGAGAGCAAAAGAGACACAGATGCATAGAACAGTCTTTTGAACTCTGTGGGAGAGGGAGAGAGTGGGATGATTTGGGAGAATGGCATTGAAACATGTATAATATCATATAAGAAATGAATCACCAGACCAGGTTTGATGCTGGATACAGGATGCTTGGGCTGGTGCACTGGGATAACCCAGAGGGATGGTATTGGGAGAGAGGTGGGAGGGGGTTTCAGGATGGGGAACACGTGTACACCTGTGGTGGATGCATGTTGATATATGGCAAAACCAATACAATATTGTAAAGTAAAAAAGAAAGAAAGAAATACATATCCGAAACAAGAGAGCTCTCAGTGCTTCTTTGCAAAACCCATGTTTGATATAGGAACTTATTTAAATTAAGTCAGAAGATTAGGTTTATTGAAGACTGGCCCAACTGACTTATTCTACTTAGAGCTAATTCAGGTTATTGACTTATATGGCTAAGGCTCAGCATAGAATAAAACATTAGGACTTTCTTGTTGGTCCAGTAGTTAAGAATCCACCTTCCAATGCAGGGGACATGGGTTTGATCCTAGATCTGGCGGGCAACAGTCTACAGATCACAGAGTCTGACAAGACTTAGCAGCTACACAACAGAAACAACAGGGTTCCCACACACTGCAGGGCACCTTAGCATGCTGGTCCCAACTACTGAACCCATGCCCTGCACCTAGAGAAGCCCTTGCACCCCAACAAAATATATTGCATGAGGCAAGTAAGACCTGATGCAGTCAAATAAATAAGTATTTTAAAAAGAATAAAGCAGTATCTCTTACTTTTTGCTTGTCTAACTTCAAATGTGCTGACTATAGTGGCTCAGATGGTAAAGAATTTGACTGCAATGTGGGAGACCTGGGTTTGATTGATCCCTGGGTTGGGCAGAACCCCTGGAAAAGGGAAAGTCTACCCACTCCAGTATTCTGGCCTGGAGAATTCCATGGACTGTATATTCCACGAGGTCTCAAAAAGTCGGATACGACTGAGCGACTTTCACTTCACTTCACCCATTCCAGTATTCTTTTTTTTTTTTTTTTAATTTTTAAACTTTACGTAATTGTATTAGTTTTGCCAAATATCAAAATGAATCCACCACAGGTATACATGTGTTCCCCATCCTGAACCCTCCTCCCTCCTCCCTCCCCATACCATCCCTCTGGGTCATCCCAGTGCACTAGCCCCAAGCATCCAGTATCGTGCATCGAACCTGGATTGGCAACTCGTTTCTTACGTGATATTTTACATGTTTCAGTGCCATTCTCCCAAATCTTCCCACCCTCTCCCTCTCCCACAGAGTCCATAAGACTGTTCTATACATCAGTGTCTCTTTTGCTGTCTCATGCACCGGGTTATTGTTACCATCTTTCTAAATTCCATATATATGCGTTAGTATACTGTATTGGTGTTTTTCCTTCTGGCAAAACCACTATGAGGTACCATTTCACACCAGTCAGAATGGCTGCGATCCAAAAGTCTACAAATAATAAATGCTGGAGAGGGTGTGGAGAAAAGGGAACCCTCTTACACTGTTGGTGGGAATGCAAACTAGTTCAGCCACTATGGAGAACAGTGTGGAGATTCCTTAAAAAACTGGAAATAGAACTGCCTTATGATCCAGCAATCCCATTGCTGGGCATACACACTGAGGAAACCATTCCAGTATTCTTGCTTAGACAATCCCATTGACAGAGGACTCTTGCAGGCTACAATCCACTGAGTCACTAAGAGTTGGACACTGCTGAATGACTAAGCATGCTGATTGTATAAAATGTATTAAACATGAATTTCAGTTTACCATTTACTATTAAACTGACATTTTTTTTTCTAAAAGATCCAATAGAGAATAAAATGCACATTTCAATCCACATAATGACTTCCCAAAGAGACAACTTTAAGTAGTACTATAGTTCTCGTAGAGGTTTGGGTATTTTCATCAATTTGGAACTCATTTATAGGCTCAGGGATTTAAGGAATATTACCTTGCTCTATGAAACTTTTGTTTAAAAAAAGAGTCTTAAAAAAGATATCTTATACATAATGTTCACCATTCCCAAGAGACTTATTTAGGTTCTTTTTCACATAAATTAATTCTAAAAAATTGTATCTGTCACTACCAATTTATCTGTATCATCGTGCTTCACATCAGGTACCTTGGCTTAAAAAAAACCCTAAAGGGAAATATACTGGAATATATATTTCATGCAATTAGGAATATCATGAAGTGTTAAAACTCTGTTTAAAATATAACAGGGTAAAAAAGGTCATCTTTTATCAAAAAAAGTATAGATCATATATCTAGTATCTAGTTTAATAAATATTTTCTTTAAATAATATTTTAAAATTTTGAGTAATAGTTATAAGTTAATTTACTTCCCAATATTTAAAATGAAAGTTTTTTTTATATTAAGGAAAAGTATTGGACTTTTTATTCTTTTTAGTTCTCTTTTTAAAAAATATTTACACCTTTATTGTAGTATATATAGAAATCACTGTGAAAGTGAAATAAAATGACAAATTTGTTATTCGATATAATTGATTTTATTTCATGAATAGCACAAAGTAAATAGTATTCAAAAGAAATTGGCCTTGGATATTACTATTTCAATCAACTAAACATGTCTGATTTATATTCTGTTTACTTTACATTGACAATAGATAGGGAAAAAAAAGATAAATCTTGGCTGTGTAAGCTCTATTTTAAAAATGACCATGTACCAAGGATTTCTGTCACTAAATCATTGATTTATCTGGATTGGGAGGCATATTTCTGAACTAATATACGTGCTTATCTTATTATATAAGCCCTGCTGCTAAGTCACTTCAGTCGTGTCAGACTCTGTGCAACCCCATAGAAGGCAGCCCACCAGGCTCCCCCATCCCTGGGATTCTCCAGGCAAGAATGCTGGAGTGGGTTGCCATATAAGCCCTACCTCTCTTCAAAAAAAAAAAAAGTAGATAGTTCCAATGGTTGTAGTTAAAAGCTTTATTTCCTGGATAATCTCAAGCAGCATCCAATTATATCTCTAAATATATAATTCCAAGAGTTGATACAGAATCAGAAAGACTCACCCAGACTACATCAGATTTATACTTCTATATGTCCATCCCTCCTTCCCCAAAAAACAAGGTCTCAAAATACAGTACATCTGAGAAAAGAGAAGATTAAAAAAATCTCCAAATGTGCTCAGTTGCCTTGACAAAGCTTTAAAAATATTTTCAGAAACAGAAAGAATGATCAGAGCAGTGTATGTTGAAAGACAGGGCCCTTCCTACATTATGTAAATCAAAAACTATAAACTACATCTGAGATCTGTTTAACCAAAGACAGCACAGATCATCAAAGTTATATATGATCTAAAATGATTTCAGAAGACTCCAATAGATGAAATTGCATGAGCTGTGCAAAACTGAAGTAAAAGCTGGGCCTATAAGCCTGAATATTGGGCTCTCAATTTGGAAGAGGAAGCAAGGCAGAAGATAAATTGAAGTAAGATGAGAATGATGGTGAGGGACTTATTTTATCATCGGGATTCTTTTGACAACCTTGATAGGCAAAGTAAGATGTGAAAATGAAACAGAGTAGATAGATCATTTAGCTTGGCAGGCTGTAGTCCATTGGGTCACAAAGAGTTGGACACGACTGAGCATAGCACAGGAAGACAGGAGGTAAGAATATTTGACACAGAAATGTGTGGGAGAATGATTACATGAACTAGAGATAAGCAGGAGGAAAAGATTAAAATATACCTTCAAAATGGTGGTATATTAACATGCTTGAGTGACCACAAAAAAATACCACAAACTAGGTAGCTTAAAGAACAGAAATTTATTATATCAGTTATAGAGACTGGAAGTCCAAGATCAAAGTATCCACAAGGTTGGTTTCTTTTGACTCTTTGGAAAGTCTGCTTCATGCCTTTCTCAGTTTCTGGTGGTTTGCTGACAATTTTTAAAAATTCAGTGGCTTGCAGAAACAGCACCCTGGTCTCTAGATTTATCTTCACATAGGGTTCATCTTGTGTGCATATCTTTGTTCACATTTCCCCATTTTTAAGGACACATGACATAATGGATTAGACAGGCAACTTGCTTCAGTGTGACATTATTAATTAATTTTCTATAATTCTGTTTCCAAATGAGTTAACATTCTGGGTGCTAAAGGCTTATGACTTTAAGATATAAATTTTTGAGTGGAAACATTTCACCTTATAACAAGCGGGGATAAAA
The DNA here is from genome assembly GCF_027580195.1 of Bos mutus. Classification (NCBI taxonomy): domain Eukaryota; kingdom Metazoa; phylum Chordata; class Mammalia; order Artiodactyla; family Bovidae; genus Bos; species Bos mutus. The sequence continues at coordinate 9,877,340 of NC_091622.1, forward strand.
GAAACATGCAAAGTAAAATTTGATGTAAGTTATTTTGCATAAATTTATAAAATGAACAAAGAAATGGAATAAACACCTGGACAACTCCAATATAGGGAATTCAGTATGTGGAGGAATGAAAATGTGATATACTTCTTGTCAAATCCAGATGAAAATATATTTGTTTTTGTGTATTAAAGTTTTCTGAGTTTACAATGCAAAATAGTTTTCAGATAAGATCAGATCATTCGCTCAGTCCTGCCCGACTCTTTGCGACCCCATGAATCCCAGCACACCAGGCCTCCCTGTTCATCACCAACTCCCGGAGTTCACTGAGACTCACGTCCATCGAGTCAGTGATGCCATCCAGCCATCTCATCCTCTGTCGTCCCCTTCTGCTCCTGCCCCCAATCCCTCCCAGCATCAGAGTCTTTTCCAATGAGTCAACTCTTTGCATGAGGTGGCCAAAGTACTGGAGTTTCAGCTTTAGCATCATTCCTTCCAAAGAAATCCCAGGGCTGATCTCCTTCAGAATGGACTGGTTGGATCTCCTTGCAGTCCAAGGGACTCTCAAGAGTCTTCTCCAACACCACAGTTCAAAAGCATCAATTCTTTGGTGCTCAGCCTTCTTCACAGTCCAACTCTCACATCCATACATACCACTGGAAAAACCATAACCTTGACTAGACAAACCTTTGTTGGCAAAGTAATGTCTCTGCTTTTGAAAATGCTATCTAGGTTGGTCTTTCCTTCCATAACTTTCCTTCCAAGGAGTAGGTGTCTCTTAATTTCATGGCTGCAGTCACCATCTGTAGTGATTTTGGAGCCCAGAAAAATAAAGTCTGACACTGTTTAGACTGTTTCCCCATCTATTTCCCATGAAGTGGTGGGACCGAATGCCATGATCTTCGTTTTCTGAATGTTGAGCTTTAAGCCAACTTTTTCACTCTCCACTTTCACTTTCATCAAGAGGCTTTTTAGTTCCTGTTCATTTTCTGCCATAAGGGTGGTGTCATCTGCATATCTGAGGTTATTGATTTTTCTCCCGGCAATCTTGATTCCAGTTTGTGTTTCTTCCAGTCCAGCGTTTCTCATGGTGTACTCTGCATATAAGTTAAATAAACGGGGTGACAATATACAGCCTTGACGAACTCCTTTTCCTATTTGGAACCAGTCTGTTGTTCCATGTCCAGTTCTAACTGTTGCTTCCTGACCTGCATACAAATTTCTCAAGAGGCAGATCAGGTGGTCTGGTATTCCCATCTCTTTCAGAATTTTCCACAGTTTATTGTGATCCACACAGTCAAAGGCTTTTTGGCATAGTCAATAAAGCAGAAATAGATGGTTTTCTGGAACTCTCTTGCTTTTTCCATGATCCAGCAGATGTTGGCAGTTTCATCTCTGGTTCCTCTGCCTTTTCTAAAATCAGCTTGAACATCAGGAAGTTCACGGTTCACATATTGCTAAAGCCTGGCTTGGATAATTTTGAGCATTACTTTACTAGCGTGTGAGATGAGTGCAATTGTGTGGTAGTTGGAGCATTCTTTGGCATTGCCTTTCTTTGGGATTGGAATGAAAACTGACCTTTTCCAGTCCTGTGGCCACTGCTGAGTTTTCCAAATTTGCTGGCATATTGAGTGCAGCACTTTCACAGCATCTTTCAGGATTTGGAATAGCTCAACTGGAATTCCATCACCTCCACTAACTTTGTTCGTAGTGATGCTTTCTAAGGCCCCTTGACTTCACATTCCAGGATGTCTGGTTCTAGGTGAGTGATCACACCATCTTGATTATCTGGGTCGTGAAGATCTTTTTTGTACAGTTCTTCTGTGTATTCTTGCCATCTCTTCTTAATATCTTCTGCTTCTGTTAGGTCCATACCATTTCTGTCCTTTATCAAGCCCATCTTTGCATGAAATGTTCCTTTGGTATCTCTGATTTTCTTGAAGAGATCCCTAGTCTTTCCCATTCTGTTGTTTTCCTCTATTTCTTTGCATTGATCGCTGAAGAAGGGTTTCTTATCTCTTCTTGCTATTCTTTGGAACTCTGCATTCAGATGTTTATATCTTTTCCTTTTCTCCTTTGCTTTTCACTTCTCTTCTTTTCACAGCTATTTGTAAGGCCTCCCCAGACAGCCATTTTGCTTTTTTGCATTTCTTTTCTATGGGAATGGTCTTGATCCCTGTCTCTTGTACAATGTCACGAACCTCATTCCACAGTTCGTCAGGCACTCTCTCTATCAGATCTAGGCCCTTAAATCTATTTCTCACTTCCACTGTATAATCATAAGGGATTTGATTTAGGTCATACCTGAATGGTCTAGTGGTTTTCCCTACTTTCTTCAATTTCAGTCTGAATTTGGCAATAAGGAGTTCATGGTCTGAGCCACAGTCAGCTCCTGGTCTTGTTTTTGCTGACTGTATAGAGCGTCTCCATCTTTGGCTGCAAAGAATATAATCAATCTGATTTCGGTGATGACCATCTGGTGATATCCATGTGTAGAGCCTTCTCTTGTGTTGTTGGAAGAGGTTGTTTGTTATGACCAGTGCATTTTCTTGGCAAAACTCTATTAGTCTTTGCCCTTCTTCATTCCATATTCCAAGGGCAAATTTGCCTGTTACTCCAGGTGTTTCTTGACTTCCTACTTTTGCATTCCAGTCCCCTATAATGAAAAGGACATCTTTTTTGGGTGTTAGTTCTAAAAGGTCTTGTAGGCCTTCATAGAACCGTTCAACTTCAGCTTAACCAGCGTTACTGGTTGGGGCATAGACTTGGATTACTGTGGTATTGAATGGTTTGCCTTGGAAACGAACAGAGATCATTCTGTCGTTTTTGATATTGCATCCAAGTACTGCATTTCGGACTCTTTTGTTGACCATGATGGCCACCCCTTTTCTTCTGAGGGATTCCTGCCCGCAGTAGTAGATATAATGGTCATCTGAGTTAAATTCACCCCTTCCAGTCCATTTTAGTTCGCTGATTCCTAGAATGTCAATATTCACTCTTGCCATCTCTTGTTTGACCACTTCCAATTTGCCTTGATTCGTGGACCTGACATTCCAGGTTCCTATGCAATATTGCTCTTACAGCATTGGACCTTTCTTCTGTCACCAGTCACATCCACAGCTGGGTATTGTTTTTGCTTTGGCTCCATTCCTTCATTCTTTCTGGAGTTATTTCTCCACTAATCTCCAGTAGCATATTGGGCACCTACTGGGGAGTTCCTCTTTCAGTATACTATCATTTTACTTTTTCCTACTGTTCATGGGGTTCTCAAGGCAAGAATACTGAAGTGGCTTGCCATTCCCTTCTCCAGTGGACCACATTCTGTCAAATCTCTCCACGATGACCCACCCATCTTGGGTTGCCCCACGGGCATGGCTTAATTTCATTGAGTTAGACAAGGCTGTGGTCCTAGTGTGATTAGATTCACTAGTTTTTTGTGAGTATGGTGTCAGTGTGGTTGCTCTCTGATGCCCTCTTGCAACACCTACCATCTTACTTGGGTTTCTCTTACCTTGGACATGGGGTATCTCTTAACGGCTACTCCAGGAAAGCTCAGCCATTGCTCCTTACCTTGGACGAGGGGTATCTCCTCACTGCCACCCTTCCTGACCTTCCCAAAATAGTTTTAACAGCCATGAATTCTAGGCTAGAAGATGGGATGGTGCTTAGAAAGTCGGATGGATACTAGGGAAGAACTTTGTAAGTCACTGCAAAAATAAAACCAAAAGTCCTACTATAAGTAATGAAAACAAAGTATATGCTATATAAAATTTTTAAATTCTTTAATTAAAAAGCAGTCAAATAAATAAAAATATTTTTTAAAAAAGCAGAGAAAATCAGGCTAAACTGAAAAAATGCATATATCACTTTATGCTAGGTTAGTGAAGTGAGTGAAAGTCACTCACAACTCGCAAAGAGTTGTGTCCGACTCTTTGCGACCCCATAGGCTATAGAGTCCATGGATTCTCCAGGCCAGAATACTGGAGTGGATAGCCTTTCCCTTCTCCAGAGGATCTTCCCAATCCAGGGATTGAACCCAGGTAAAGAATTGCAGGTGAATTCTTTACCAGCTGAGCCACAAGGGGAGTCCTATGCTAGGTTAAGAGACATCTAAAAACAAAATGAGAAGAGTTAAAAAGTAATTAATTAACAATAATATATCAAACAAATGAGATTATTAAGAAAGCAGCAGAATCAATATTTCCTATTCATATTTGATTTTGTACTGGATTATCTTATTTTAATATTCACATATTTCAGCTTTATGTATCAAGACATATTTTAAGATTTTAAGATCATGTAAGCAATTTCAGAAATATATTACACAGGAAAATAAGAACATTTATTAACGTATTTTTATGAGTGAATTGTTGGCAGTAAACTACCTGATTGTTGCAGATCTGTTTAGAATTTATATATATATACTGTTAACAAGATATTGTAACCCAAAAATATGAATATTGCTTCATATTAAAATAAAAGCATATATTGAAAATATAATTATGAATTAAAAATAGTAACTTTATAACAATTTTATTTGTAAAATGTTTAGATACATAGATCAATATTTTGTGTGTATATGTATGTATGCATGTATATATGTTGGGGGTGTGTATGTGCATGCATGCAAAGTTAAATAATCAGATCAACAGTGTATTTAAAAATACATTAAACACTAAAGATAGGGTGCTGATAGTGATTAAAGACTGGGACTAGATGAAACAAAGACAAAATAGAACAAATTTTGCAAAGATGCTTGACCATAATAATAGTATATTATAAGCCCAGATGTTTGTTGAACTCAATTATTTATTTTAGAATATTAAACTAAAGACATAAAATAATAGCAAATGAAGCAACTGACAAACAACTAATCTCAAAAATATACCAGCAACTCCTGAAGCTCAATTCCAGAAAAATAAACGACCCAATCAAAAAATGGGTCAAAGAAATAAATAGACATTTCTCCAAAGAAGACATACAGATGGCTAACAAACACATGAAAAGATGCTCAACATCACTCATTATCAGAGAAATGCAAATGAAAACCACATTGAGGTACCATTTCATGCCAGTCAGAATGGCTGTGATCCAAAAGTCTACAAGCAATAAATGCTGGAGAGGGTGTGGAGAAAAAGGAACCCTCTTCCACTGTTGGTAGGAATGCAAACTAGTACAGCCACTATGGAGAACAGTGTGGAGATTCCTCAAAAAACTGGAAATAGAACTGCCATACGACCCAGCAATCCCACTGCTGGGCATACACACTGAGGAGACCAGAATTTAAAGAGACACGTGTACCCCAATGTTCCTTGCAGCACTGTTTATAATAGCCAGGACGTGGAAGCAACCTAGATGTCCATCAGCAGATGAATGGATAAGAAAGCTGTGGTACATAAACACAAGCAGTATTACTCAGCCATTAAAAAGAATACATTTGAATCAGTTCTAATGAGGTGGATGAAACTGGAGCCTATTATACGGAGTGAAGTAAGCCAGAAAGAAAAACACCAATACAGTATACTAATGCATATATATGGAATTTAGAAAGATGGTAACGATAACCCTGTATGCGAGACAGCAAAAGAGACACGGATGTCTAGAACAGTCTTTTGGACTCTGTGGGAGAGGGAGGGGGAGATGATTTGGGAGAATGGCATTTAAACATGTATAATATCATGTAAGAAACGAATCACCAGTCCAGGTTCGATGCAGGATACAGGGTGCTCAGGGCTGGTGCACTGGGATGACCCAGAGGGATGGTACGGAGAGGGAGGTGGGAGGGAGGTTTAAGATTGGGAACACGTGTACACCCGTGGTGGATTCATGTTGATGTATGGCAAAAATGGCAAAACCAATACAATATTGTAAAGTAATTAGCCTCCAATTAAAATAAATAAATTTAAAATATATGAAAAAGAAATAATAAACATAAAAGGACTGAAAAAAAAGGAGAAATGTCTTTATGAAGCACTCTATTTTAACAACAATAAAACAAGCATCTTTGCATCCTTAAAAGATAAAAAAATAAATAAATAAAAGACAAAAAAATCCAAAACTATAGTTCATCTTGGCTCCAGATCTTGAGAATTGTTTTAATAATATGGTAGTTTCTTACATATTTCAGAATTCCTTCTGAAACACTCTCTCTCTTCCTTCTTCTAAGTACTATTCTGAATTCAGAAGATGTCCCCAAACCTTCTGTTCCTCATATCCTTTTTGTTGTGAATGTGGCGATTTATCTGTTGCCATATGAAATAAATACAGTACCATTACCCAGTTTCTGCCAGTTGTAACAGTTTGCAAAACTATAGTACTATATATCATATCTAGAATATGGACATTGATAGTTAAAATACAGAAGAGTTTCATTAACATAAGGATTCCTCCTGTTGCCCTTTTATAGCCACACTGATTTTCATCTCCACCTCCTCTTTAACTTCTCTACAACTGATCTGTTCTCCATTGTTATAAATTTGTCATTTCAAGAGTATTGTATAAATGGAATCATACATAGTTGACATTTTTCATGTGTCATAATTCTCTAGAGATCTGAATTATTTTGAATATTAATGGTTTCTCCATTTTCATTGCTAAGTAGTATTCCACAGTATATATGTACCAAATCTATGTGTATAACCATTCACTCACAGAAGGACATTGGGTTGTCATCAGTTTTTGCTAGTATATATAGAATTGCTATAAACATTTGTGTGCAGGATTTTATGTAAGCATAAATCTTTGATTCTCTGGGATAAATAAATTCCCAGGAGTGCTGAGAACACTTAAACATCGAGGTGTATTCTCTCCATTCTCCCTATTACCCCCATTTTTAGGTAATTTTACCATTTACAGTGTCTGAACAAATAACTCTTAACTTTACTTTCCCCCTCTTATGAATCATATTTTAAAACATCAAATTCTCTTTCCATTTTGAAAGAAGCTCAGTTATGTCTTTAGCCTTCAAAACTAAAACACTGTACAGAAGCTCATTTAATTATGCTCCAGCTGAGGTTTATCTGAGGCTTTCTTGTTTATCAACTAACATTTTATCTTTTATAAATAAAAATTCTTCAGTGAAGTAATTATCTTATTTCTCCATAACCTAATTTTATTTAGCAATAACATTTCAACTTTTACACTAAATTATCTGGTACTTTTCTTGGGTTCTTTAAGAAAGTTTTAGCCAGATTGTATTGGGCAAATTGCTTTTTCTTTGAGAAAAAAAATATCTTTCTATCTTGTCAAAGTCATTTTTTTCAAAACTTTCCACAAATAATTAACTTTGTTCAGATGTTATTTAACCATTATTTACAACATGGCATCCTATAGTCATCCTTACTGTATATTCATTATTTGAAGATACATGCCTACACATCTCTTAGAAACTCTGTTTTTATGAAATGCATTTCCTGCCAAGTTTTACCTTGTGATAGCATTTATGTTGTCTTTCCTGCTATTTATGAAATACATACATAGCAGGGCGCCCACCCAGCACCCGCCCAGCACCCACCCACCATCCTCCCACCATGGGAGGATTCTGAACTCTGGTTGAGTTCACGCTGAGAATTGGTACTTTTTCAAGAGGATAGGCAGGGCCGACAGGCCTCCCATCCTGTTGTGAGGGCATACTTGGTGTTCCATTGGAGCTGGTGCAGGGGAATCAGGACTTACTGGAGCAGAGGGGGAACTTAGTATCCATTTTCCTTGCAGCAGGATCCACGGGGTTCCACTCGAGATTCAATTGGTGACACAGGCCTCCTCTTGTGGTGCGAGGGGAATTTGGGATTCCTCTTGAGTTGAAGCAGGGAATGGGCCCTCATCTCCAGATGAGGTGGGACACACAGGGCTCTTCTCGAGGTGTGGCGGGAAACTCGGCTTTCATCACGAGTTGTGATGGGGATCTCTGGGCCCCCTTGAGTTGCCTAAAAGGAGTCAAGCCTCCTATCGAGTTTTGAGCGGGAACTCGGGAATGCTATCGAGGCGCTGCAGGAGAAAAGGGCCTCATCTCACGTTGACAGGGGAATCTCGTGGTTTGTCTTGAGTTGCAGCGGGAGGCTTGGGGTCCTCTGCAGTTACCACCAGGAGCTCAGGGAGCGTCGCTTGTTGCCTCAGGGAAGTCAAGTCTCTATTCGAATTGCGAGGGCAGGCGCTGGAGTACTCTGGAGTCATGGCGGGGGAATCACGCCTCAATTCGCATGGAAGGGGGAATCTCAAGGTGTTTCTCGAGTTGTGGCAGGAAGTGTGGGTTCCCTCGAGTTGCCACAGGGACCTGAGGGAGCCTCTCATGTTGTCTCTGGGAAGTCAGGAATCCTTCGAGTTGTGAGGGGCCTCTCAGGATTCCTCTTGAGTTGGTGCAAGCGACTAGGGCCTCATCTCGAGTTGAGGCGGGAAACTCCAGGTTCCTCTCCAGCTCTGACAGGGATCTCGGGGTCCCTATGGAGATTCCCCTGGGGAGTCAGACATCGTCTCGTATTGGGCCATGGAACTCCACTTTCCTCTCAAGGTGGAAAAGGGGTGTCAGGCCTCCTGTCAAGTTGACGTCGGGATCAGAGGCTATTTCTAGAGGCACCACGGGGCTCTCAGGCCTCCCTTCATGTCGTGAGTTGATCCTTGGGGTGACATTCCAGTCGTTGCAGGGGAATGAGGCCTTATCTCTAGTGGTCGGGGACATTGGGGTCTTTTTGAACAGTGGCACGACACGTGGAGTTCCTCTCGAGTTTCAAGGTGAGACCGGCCTCCTTCTGAGATGTGACAGGAACATCAGGATTCCTTTGCAGACGAAGCAGGGGAATGGACCCTCATCTCGAGTTGAGGAGGGCAAACCGGGGCTCTTCTTGAACTGTGGCGGGAAACTCGGGGTTCCTCTCGAGTGGAGACGGGTATGTTGGGGAACTTTTTGAGTTGCCTTAAGGGTGTCAAGTACCCTTTTAAGGCTTAAGACAGAAGGTGGGATTTCTCTTGAGATGCTGCAGCGGAGAGGGGTCTCATCTTGTGTTGAGGGGAGAATCTCCTGGGTTTCTCGAGTTGTGGCAGGACACTTGGAGTTCCTCTCGAGTTGCAACGGGGACCTCAGGGACCCGCTCGTGTTCCCTCAGGAAAGTCAAGTCTCCATTCGAATTGCGAAAGGCCTCTCGGGATTCCTTTCCAGTTGGTGCAGGGGCATAAGGGCCTCATCTCGAGTTGAGGCCAGAACCTCAGAGTTCATCTCCAGTTCTGACATGGATCTCGAGGTTTCTGTGGAGTTTCAACAGGGGATTCAGGCCTCGTCTCATGTGGAGGCGTGGAACTCCGCTTCCCTCTCAAGGTGTAAAAGAGGCGTCAGGCTTCCTGTCGAGTGGACATAGGGGTCTGGGGCTTTTTCTCGAGGTGCCACAGGGCTGTGACACCTCCCTTCGTGTTTTGAGTCGATCCTCGCGGTTCCAGTCGAATCAGTGCAGGGGAATCAGGCTTATCTGGAGTGGCTGGGGAAATCGGAGTCTTTTCAAATTGAGGCATGACTCCCGGGGATGCGCTTGAGTTTCAAGGGGAGACCGGCCCCCTCTTGAGGGGCAACGGCAATGTTGGGATTCCCTTCCCAATGAAGCAGGGGAATCGACCCTCATCTCGAGTTGAGGAGGGGGAAAACGGGGCTCTTCTTGAGTTTTGGCATGAAACTCGGGGTTTCTCTCAAGTGGGGACAGGTATCTTGTGGACATTCCTGAGTTGCATCAAGGGTGTCAACTACCCTTTCGCATTTCAAGAGAGAACGTGGGGTTTCTCTAGAGACACTGCTCTGGAAAAGGGCCTCATCTCACATTGAGGGAGAAACGTGGTTTTTCTTGAGTTGGGGCAGGAACCTTGGGGTTCATCTCAAGTTGCGGCGGGGATCTCAGGTACCAGCTTGTGGTTGCCTCAGAGAAGTCAGGTCTGTTTTCCAGTTGCGAGGGTCTCGTCGGGGATTCCTCTCAAGTCGCTGCCGGCGAATAGGGCCGTGTCTAGAGTTCAGTCGGGAAACTCAGTATTCCTCTCCAGTGGCGTCAGGGATCTTGGGCTTCCTATCAAGGTTCAACAAGGGAGTCAGGCCTCGCCTGGTGTTGAGGCATGGAACTCTGCATTTCTCTCGAGTTGTCAAAGGGATGTCAGGCCTCCGGTCGAGTTCAGGCGGGGAATTGGGGCTTTTTCAAGAGGATAGGCAGGGCCGACAGGCCTCCCATCCTGTTGTGAGGGGATACTCGGTGCATTGGATACATTGGAGCCGGTGCAGGGGAGCAGGGGAATCAGGACTTATCTGGAGCGGAGGGGGAACTCGGCGTCCGTTTTCCTTGCAGCAGGATCCGTGGGGTTCCACTCGAGATTCAAGCGGTGACACAGACCTCCTCTTGTGGTGCGAGGGGAATTTGGGATTCCTCTTGAGTTGAAGCAGGGAATGGGCCCTCATCTCTGGATGAAGTGGGACACACGGGGTTCTAGTTGAGTTAGCGTGGGAAACTTGGCTTTCATCTCGAGGTGTGGCGGGGTTCTCTGGGCCCCCTTAAGGGAGCCTGCCTAAAGGGAGTCAAGCATCCTCTCAAGTTTTGAGAGGGAACCTGGGTTTGCTCTCGAGGTGCTGCAGGAGAAAAGGGCTTCATCTCGCATTGACAGGGGCATCTCGTGGTTTGTCTCGAGTTGAGGCTGGAGGCTTGGGGTTCCTCCTCAGGTACCATGGGGAACTCAGGGAGCCTCTCGTGTTGCCTCAGGGAAGTCAAGTTTCCATTTGAGTTGCGAGGGCTAGCGCTCGAGTGCTCTGGAGTCACGGCAGGGGAATCAGGACTTAATTTGCATGGAAGGGGGAATCTCAAGGTGTTTCTCGAGTTGCGCAGGAAGTGTGGGTTACCTCGCGTTGCAACGGGGACCTGAGGGAGCCTCTCATGTTGTCTCTGGGAAGTCAGGAATCCTTTAGAGTTGTGAGGGGTCTCTCGGGATTCCTCTCGAGTTGGTGTGGGCAACTAGGGCCTCCTCTTGAATTGAGGCGGGTTTTGCCTCTATCTCTTTTTGCGCTGTATAAGCAAAAAAAAAAAAAATCACAAATATTGATGGATATTTTCCTGTTTTTGTTGCTTCTTCTAGTATATATATATATATATATATATATATATATATATATATTTCCATTTCAGGGTTCCAAAATTATTTATCATGTTTAGATCTTCTATCTTAATCATTTTTATATACATTTGACCACTACCATATCGTAACATTCTTTCTGGAAGAAACTGATTAATTAGTCTCTTATTCTCCTACTTCTGTTTCTCAAAGATTTTCTTCTCATATTATTCTGCGTAGTTTTTACCACATTCTATGATTTTCCTCCTCCTCATTGCTTTTACTGCTTTGATGGGGGAGTGTCAGTAGTAACTCATATATAGCACGATTGGTGTTTCCTCAAAAATGCACCTGTCAGAAGTGAAATTGATCAGAGTCCATAACAGAATTTAGAGATTTCAAGTCAAAAATCTTATTTCTGTCATTTCCCAATGGAATTTTAAAATAGGTGTGGAAAAATGCTTTATTTATTACTGACATATATTAGAATTATATTAATTATTTTTGAATGCATTATCTCAACAAATTCTCATAAGAACTTCCAATAAAGTTGATTTTGTACTAAAAGAAGAAAAAAAAAATAGAAATACTTTTTTTCCGAGGATCTCAGATTTTGGTTGCTTAAATTTAGAATGTTTCTTAAATTCTGTGTACAGAAACCAACTTCATGGTTAAAGTCTGATTTTGAAATCACAGATAAGAAAAATCAACCAAAAGTAAACAAATACTTTAACATAAATCAGGAATGCATACTGCTAAGTTATACTGTACCATAATTATTTCAGCATTTAAAAATCAATACTAAAGAGCAAACAGAGAAATGTAGGTAAAAAGAGATGTTTTATGAAGAGTATCCAATGTGATTTTAATAGGGTTAAGAAATTTAAACAGATTAGTTATATAAAGTGTTTTATTTGTTTTAATATATTCATATAATATATATTATATAGTATATTTATATACATATGCATGTATACATGAATGTGTAAAACAGCATAATATATCTTACTTTGCTATCACAGAATGTCAGTACTATAATAATTCTTTGAAAATCATTGTAAATCAGTAAACGGTATAACTTCCCTTTGAGAAAGTTACCATTTTCTTGTTTTTATTTCTCAGTTTTACTTTTCTCACCTATATTGTAGTTACTAAGGTTAGGCTTGAAGTTTAGTAGACTACACTTTTTTTTTTTTTTTTTTGATGTTTTTTTTTTTTTTTTTTAATTTTATTTTTAAACTTTACATAATTGTATTAGTTTTGCCAAATATCGAAATGAATCCGCCACAGGTATACCCGCGTTCCCCATCCTGAACCCTCCACCCTCCTCCCTCCCCTCCCCTCCCTCTGGGTCGTCCCAGTGCACCAGCCCCAAGCATCCAGTACCGTGCATTGAACCTGGACTGGCGACTCGTTTCAAACATGATATTATACATGTTTCAATGCTATTTTCCCAAGTTTCCCCACCCTCTCCCTCTCCCACAGAGTCCATAAGACTGATCTATACATCGGTGTCTCTTTTGCTGTCTCGTACACAGGGTTATTGTTTCCATCTTTCTAAATTCCATATATATGCGTTAGTATATTGTATTGGTGTTTTTCTTTCTGGCTTACTTCACTCTGTATAATAGGTTCCAGTTTCATCCATCTCATTAGAACTGATTCAAATGTATTCTTTTTAATGGCTGAGTAATACTCCATTGTGTATATGTACCACAGCTTTCTTATCCATTCATCTGCTGATGGGCATCTAGGTTGCTTCCATGTCCTGGCTATTATAAACAGTGCTGCGATGACTACACTTTCATTTGAAAATATGGAAATAGTATATGTTAATCTGCTCTGAGGCTTATTTAAGTTTAATAGACAATTAATGCAGTATAAAGAATTATCTGGAAAATTTGTTCTTGTTCAGTCATTCAGTCGTGTCTGACTCTTTGTGACCCCATGGACTGTAGCATGCCAGGCTTCCCTGGCATGTAAAAACCATGTAGTTTATACATAGGAGACTGTTCCCTAGTTCCCTAGTTTATTATGTATAAACTAAACATTACTATGTGTAAATAGTGAGAGCCCCCTGTATAACACAGGGCAGTCTATTCAACACTTTGTGTGCATGCATGCTGTCTCTTGAGTCTGCCTCTTTGTGACCCTATGACTGTAGCCCACCAGGATTCTCTGTCCAAGGGGGTTCTCCAGGCAAGAATACTGGAGTGGGTTGCCGTGCCCTCCTCCGGGATCCTCCTGACCCAGGATCGAACCTGGGTTTCCTGCATTGCAGGTGGATTCCCTGCCATGATCCCACTCAAGACCCTATTGACCTAAATGGGAAGGAAATCCAAAAAAGAGGGGATATATGTATACATATAGCTGATTCACTTTGCTGCACAGCAGAAAGTAACCCAACCTTGTAAAGCAGTTATTTTTTGTGGTGGTTGTTTAGTCACTAAGTTATGTCTGACTCTTTTGTGACCACATGGACTATAGCCTGCCAGGCTCCTCTGTCCATGGGATTTCCCAGGCAAAAATATGGGAGCAGGTTGCCATTAGACTCATAAAGATACACAATTTATTGGTCAACATTGATCAAGAAACAGTATTCAAGTACTAAATTTAACAATAGCCCTTATAGACATCCCAGATATGAGATTTTAATAGGATGAGAAACAGAATAAGTGATAAAAAGCTGAGCCCCTGGAATTAGCCAGTCACTATTGTGCTTTGATTTTGTCATTTTTCTTATAATAACTGACCAGCTCTTTTACTGCGTTCAATGCCCAGAACAACCTTGTAGTCATGATATGTTGAGATGCACAGGTGGAAGAGATACAGGCTTTGCTTGAGTAAGCAAGATTTTCTAAGTGACATATACAAGTAAAACATATTGGGTTTAGTGTGCCAGGGTTTTGCAAGAACAAGCAATTAAACATTCTTAGATTCTGTGCACCTGTGGCAATGCCAGTTCCAAGTTCATTAAGCAGGCATCTGTGTCCAAAAGAAGATGACCTCTCGATTTTTTATTTGCTAACATGTAAACCAGAGCTAATTCACACATTGCTACTGTAAATTTAGAGAAGAGGTTATCATTTCAAGAAGTTTTAGTTGCTGGTGTTTTGTTGTTGTCATGTTTTTTGTGTCTTTCCTAATCTGCAGAAAATTTTATAGATTTAAATGATCTATATGTTAAAGGATTTCCACTTTCCAACTTAATTTTCAAATCATTAAGAGCAGCAAGTTAATCATATTGGGATCTTTGAAAATGTGATTCAGGCTATAAATCTCTCTTTACAAAGCCCATGTCAACTCAATATTTTTCATATATTTTAGTAGGTATTAGTTAAGATATAGGCTTTTCTTAATCACTTTTAAATCACTTTTTTAAGTAATTTAATTAAGGTAGAAGCTTGTCTTTCATGTAAGAGTCTAGTCTAAGAGGAGTAGATGTACTCTCCTCTAGATTCAATTTTTGTGTTTCATTGCTAGTTTATTTTCATAACTTAGTTTATTTTCATATCTACAATGAAAATATGGTCACTGCTATGTTTGTATTTCAAATAGTAATAAGAGAACAGAAAGTGTGGGGCAAAGATAACTTCATTTGTATCACTTTTAAGCATCAGGTGTGCACATCATTTTCACCCAGGTACTACTGATCAGTACCTAGTGGCACAGCTGCCCCTGCCTACAAGGATAGTTAAGACATAAAATCCATGGCCAACCAACCAGGTGAACCGCCAGAGCTCTGTCAAAGGAAGTATCGTTGATTAATAGCAAACCTGCCATAATTGAGTTCATTGAACTCTGGTTCTTGGGACTGGTTCCAAGGACGTCAGTACCTTAATATGTCTTGTAAATATGTTCAGTTATAAGCATTTGTCTCAGAATTTTAATCTGATTCTTAAAGGGGCCTCCTGCTCCCCATTTTTTAAAGAATTTATTAAGAGAACACTTCATCCCCCAGTGTGCCCTTATCCAGTTGTTAATGTCAAAATCTAGAAATAATTTTTCATATTTCTCATGCATATCATCCCCACACCCACTTCATATGTCCTTATTAGTTTTTCTACCAAATACATTCCTAACTTAATGGCTTCCACAACTTTCCACTTTTGTCGTGTTAGTCAAAGCCATCAAGGTAAAGATATCATCAATTCTCATGACTAGATTATTTTGAGAGTGTACAACCTGGTCCCTGTTGTTCTTTCTTGTTTGTTTGTTTCTTTTCAAAAGATAAAGCCAGGTATCTTACTAAATAATAATAATAATAATTATATGACTTCCAAATGCAAATGTTTGGATAATATTTAAAATTTATGACAACATGCAGTGTCATGCATTCATGATCACAATCTAATATAATTTCATGCCAAGCCCCTCTCTTCCTCATCATCTTCCAGGCTTTACAGTCTCTTTCTGTTCTTCAAACACATCAGCCTATTTCCCAGCTGAGAGCTGATGCAGCAAATGCTTCTTCTACCTTAAATCCTTTCCTCTTACTTCCCGCTATTTCAAAATATTTTTGTAGAAATTTGCTATAGACTTATTTTAATGGACATATGGATTTTTATGATTAAGCTAATTTATTTGCATTTGTTGATCCAGCTTTTTTTTTTCACTTGCACACATCTGATTCATCTATATAGTAAACATAAAGAAGCATCCACTAAATTGTATTACCTAGATTATAATGGTTTAAGCCTCTGATGACTTGACTGATGAATCCTTGCCTCTGCTTTGCTATGAAATGTGCTCCTAAATGTTTTTTGAGGATGTGTAAAGGGGGGCATGTCCCACACTAAGCATTTATCAGTTGAAACTTTCTTCCTGCCAAGAACTGATTTTATTTCAGTAGTCTTCCTCTCCTACTCTGGCTTCTCTATCTAATTTTATTAAGTTGCCTTTAAGATACTGAAAGTTGGTATTTACACTAACACTAATGCCCGTCTTGAGGCCATTATTACCAATCTGAAGTATTTAGTTTCCTATTATCCCCAAATGTATTGTTCACTATTGCTCCCAAGCAATCATGGATTCTGAAAGGTAAAGTTCTCGTGATAACCACTTCTTGCCAAGCATTGATATCTTGGTTTCAGATCTTCATTGCTTGTACATGTACAATGTGTCATCTAACATTTGCTCTGGTATACTACAATCAAATTCTCAACTTAAAATGCTTTCAACTCCACATAACAGAAATATTCAATTCAAAATAGATTAAAAATTTAAAGTACAAAGTCTATGTGAGGAATTCTAGCATAGAAAACTATTTGGTAAGTGGAAAAAATGCTTATTAATTTATTATCCCACTAACTAGCAATTACCGAAAACACATATGTACATGCACATACATATATAGATCACCAAATATAAAATACATGTCCTTTTATTTTGAACCTAAAGAAACATAAATATTAAAATCCCATTTCTATATGTCCTCTAAAATAAGATTAAGTATAAACAATACTGATAATGTTAAAAATATAAACAAAAACAAAAATATTGTCAGAAAATTAAACCCTCTTCTCTTGATAGAAAGTGAAAAAAAGTCACAATATATAAAAATTCAGTTCAGTTCAGTCATTCAGTCATGTCTGACTCTTTGAGAGCCCATGGACTGCAGCATGCCAGGCCTCCCTGTCCATCACTAACTCCACAATATTACCCAAACTCATGTCCATTGACTCAGTGATGCCATCCAACCATCTCATCATCTGTCATCCCTATCTCTTTTTCCAATCATTTTTAGTTCTTGGCATCAGGTAGACAAAGTCTTGGAGCTTCAGCTTCAGCGCTAGTCCTTCCAATGAATATTCAGGGCTGATTTCCTTTAGAATGGACTGGTTGGATCTCCTTGCAGTCCAAGGGACTCTCAAGAGTATTCTCCAGCATCACAGATCAAAAGCATCAATTCTTCTGTGCTCAGCTTTCTTTATAGTCCAACTCTCACATCCATACATGACCACTGGAAAACCATAGCTTTGACTAGATGCACCTTTATTGGCAAAGTAATGTCTCTGCGTTTTAATATGCTATGTTATGTTGGTCATAATTATCCTTCCAAGGAGTAAGCATCTTTTAATTTCATGGCCGCAGTCACCATCTTCAGTGATTTTGGAGCCCCCCCCCGCCCCCCAAAAAAATGAAATCTGCCACTGTTTCTACTGTTTCCCCATCTATTTGCCATGAAGTGATGGGACTGGATACCATGATCTTAGTTTTCTGAATGTTGAGTTTTAAGTCAACTTTTTCACTCTCCTCTTTGACTTTCATTAAGAGGCTCTTTAGTTCTGCTTCAATTTCTGCCATAAGGGTGGTGTTATCTGCAGGTCTGAGGTTATTGATATTTCTTCTGGCAATCTGATTCCAGCTTGTGCTTCTTCCAGCCCAGCATTTCTCATGATGTACTCTGCCTATAAGTTAAATAAACATGGTGACAATACACAGCCTTGATGTACTCCTTTTCCTATTTAGAACCAGTCTTGTTCCATGTCCAGTTGTAACTGTTGCTTGCTGACCTGCATACAGGTTGCTCAAAAGGCAGGTCAGGTGGTCTGGTATTCCCTTCTCTTTCAGAATTTTCCATAGTTTGTTGTGATCCACGCAGTCAAAGGATTTGGCATAGTCAATAAAGCAGAAATAGATGTTTTTCTAGAACTCTTTTGCTTTTTCGATGATCCAGTGGATGTTGGCAATTTGATCTCTAGTTCCTCTGCTTTTTCTAAAACCAGCTTGAACATCTGGGAGTTCATGGTTCACGTATTGTTCAAGCCTGGCTTGAAGAATTGTGAGAATTATTTTACTAGCATGTGAGATGAGTGCAATTTTGCGCTAGTTTGAACATTCTTGGGCATTGCCTTTCTTTGGGATAGCAATGAAAACTGACCTTTCCCAATACTGTAGAACTGCTACGTTTCCCAAATTTGGTGGCCTACTGAGTGCAGCCCTTTCACAGCATCATCTTTTAGGATTTGAAACAGCTCAACTGGAATTCCATCACCCCCACTAGCTTTGTTCATAGTGATGCTTCCTAAGGCCCACTTGATTTCGCATTCCAGGATGTCTGCCTAGGTGAGTGATCACACCATCGTGATCATCTGAGTCATGAAAATCTTTTTTGTACAGTTCTGTGTATTCTTCCCACCTCTTCTTAATATCTTCTGCTCTGTTAGGTCCATACTATTTTTGTCCTTTATTGAGCACATCTTTGCATGAAATGTTCCCTTGGTATCTCTAATTTTCCTGAAGCTATCTCTAGGTTTTCCCATTCTGTTGTTTTCCTCTATATCTTTGCATTGATCACTGAGGAAGGCTTTCTTATCTCTCCTTGCTATTCTTTGGAACTCTGCATTCAGATGTGTATATCTTTCCTTTTCTCCTTTGCTTTTCACTTCTCTTCTTTTCACAGCTGTTTGTAAGGCCTCCTCAGACAGCCATTTTGCTTGTTTACATTTCTTTTCCATGGGGATGGCCTTGATCCCTTGTCCTGTACAATATCATGAACCTCTGTCCATACTTCATCGGGCGCTCTATCAAATCATGTCCCTTAAATCTATTTCCGACTTCCACTGTATAATCGTAAAGGATTTGATGTAGGTCATACCTGAATAGTCTAGTGGTTTTCCCTAGTTTCTTCAATTTAAGTCTGAATTTGGCAATATGGAATTCATGATCTGAGCCACGGTCAGCTCCCAGTCTTGCTTTGCTGACTGTATAGAGCTTCTGCATCTTTGACTGCAAAGAAAATAATCAATCTCATTTCGGTGTTGATCATTTGGTGATGTCCATGTATAGAGTCTTCTCTTGTGTTGTTGCAAGAGGTCGCTTGCAATGATCAGTGTGTTCTCTTGTGAAAACTCTATTAGACTTTGCCCTGCTTCATTCCGTATTCCAAGGCCAAATTTGCCTGTTACTCCATGTGTTTGATGACTTCTACTTTTGCATTCCTGTCCCCTATAATGAAAATGATATCTTTTCGGGGGGGTGCGGGGTGGGGTGGGGATTAGTTCTAAAAGGTCTTGAAGGTCTTAATAGACTTTTTCAACTTCTGCTTCTTCAGCATTACTGGTCAGGGCATATACTTGGATTACTGTGATATTGAATGGTTTGCCTTGGAAACTAATAGAGACCATTCTGTTGCTTTTGAGACTGCATCCAAGTTCTGCATTTCAGACTCTTTTGTTGACTATGATGGCTACTCCATTTTTTTTAAGGGATTCTTGCCCACAATAGTAAATATAATGGTCATCTGAGTTAAATTCACCCATTTCAGTCAATCTTAATTTGCTGGTTCCTAAAATGTTGACATTCACTCTTGAAATTCCAATTTGCTTTGATCCATGGACCTAACATTCCAGGTTCCTATGCAATATTTCTCTTTACAGCATCAGACCTTGCTTCCATCACCAGTCACATCCACAACTAAGTAGTTGTTTTCACTTTGGCTCCATCTCTTCATTCTTTCTGGGGTTATTTCTCCACTGATCTCTAGTAGCATAGGGAGCACCTACAGACCTGGAAAGTTCATCTTTCAGTGTCCTATCTTTTTGCCTTTTCATACTGTTCATGGGAATCTCAAGGCAAGAATGCTGAAGTGGTTTGTCATTCCCTTCTCCAATGAACCACATTCTGTCAGAACTCTCCACCAGGACCTGTCTGTCTTTGGTGACCCTACACGGCATGGCTCATTGTTTCTTTGAGTTAGACAAGTCTGTGGTCCATGTGGTTAGATTGGTTAGTTTTCTGTGATTGTGGTTTCTGTCTGTCAGCCCTCTGATGCCCTCTCTCAGCACCTACCATATTACTGGGGTTTCTCTGACCTTGGACGTGAATAATATAAAATTTATTCAAACCCAATTAAATAATAAAGGCAGAAATAATTTAAGAAATTAAATTAATGAAATATGGAAGAAAAAAATATTCTCAGACTCCCACATGTACAGTCAGCTTATTTGTGACATAATCAATACCATTGTGTCCTGCAAAAATGATGGTTCTTTCAATAATTAGTACAATGTCAATTGGATCCTTTGGGGAATTGGATTCCTAAATCATAGTATTCATAAATGTCAATTTTAGTTGGATTGTAAAAATAAATGTGACAGATAAAGCAATATACTTTCAAAATCAAACATATGAGAATATCTTTATGACAAATGGTAAGCAAAGATTTCTCAACTGGGGCACAAAAACCTTAACCATAATGTGTAAAATTATAATGCTGACTATATTAATGATTACATCTGGGCATCAAAATATTTCATTAATAAAGTGAAAAAGTGACATTGAGGAATATCTTTGTAATTCTGGTATCTGACAAGGACTTATATCCGCAATATACAAAGAACTCCTGAACATTAATAAGATAAAACTACCCTGTTCAGTAACCAAAGAGGCTTACAAACTTAACAGTTACTTCACACAGAAAGGCTTTCTAAATACCCAAATGATGCATGAACAGGCATTTAATTAGGATATAAATGAAAAATATAATGAAATAGAACTACACACTTAACAGAATTACTTATAATAATACCAGGTGTTACTGGGAATGTGGAACACCTTCAGATCTCAGATACTTGTGGCTGGACACTAAGAGACAAAAATCAATATAATCCAGCAATTCTGTTTCTAATTGTATGTTCAACAGAAATTCGCACACATATCTAGCTAAAATCAGTTATTAGAAGGTTCAGAGCAACAATATTCAGAATTGACAAAAATAATGAGAATGAACAAACCACTATTCCGTAAGTGATATGGATGTTACTTCCAAACATAATTTTTAAAAAGTAACCAGTTATAAAGCACGTGAACTCCTTACTTATCATTTAGCTAAAGTCCTCAAATAGCAAATCTAATCTATGTTGTTAGAAGTCAGGATGGTGGTTATCCTGAGAGAAAGACACAGAAAAGTTTCAAGGAGATTTCTGGAGTTCTGATGATGCTGACTTTTTGATTTGAGCGTGTGCTGTATTTAGCTTGTGAAAATTTATCCAGCTGTATGCTTCTGGTTTCTGTAGTTTATTCACTTAAAAAATACAACAATATATTAAAGGTGATTAAATAATAAAATGATGTTATTGTTTGGTTTCTATATACATTCTTAAATATAGCCACAAAATTTTAAAACATTTCCCAGAGTTAATAAAAATAACTCCAGATATCTTAATCCAGATATTCTATAACTGATAAAGTTGTGTTACCAATTTGACAACATCATGACATGTTGGCACATTTTTTCCACTGCAGCCTCAATTTATTCTGCCATGCTGCAAAATAAGTAAACCAGTGTCAAATAACCAGAGCTCAACATTATCTCTGAATCAGTTCAGTTCAGTCGCTCAGTCATGTCCGACTCTTTGCGACCCCATGAACCGCAGCATGCCAGACCTCCCTGTCCATCACCAACTCCTGGAGTTTACTCAAACTCATGTCCGTTGAGTCGGTGATGACATCCAACCATCTCATCCTCTGATGTTCTCTTCTTCTCCTGCCCTCAATCTTTCCCAGCATCAGGGTCTTTTCCAATGAGTCAACACTTCGCATCAGGTGGCCAAAGTATTGGTTTCAGTTTCAACATCAGTCCTTCCAATGTACACCCAGGTCTGATATTCATTAGGATGGATTGGTTGGAACTCCCTGAAGTCCAATGGACTCTATAGAGTCTTTTCCAATACTACAATTCAAAAGTATCAATTCTTCTGAACTCAGCTTTCTTTATAGTCCAACTCTGACATCCATACATGGCTACTGGAAAACAATAGCCTTGACTAGATGGACCTTTGTTGACAAAGTAATGTCCTTGCTTTTTAATATTCTGTCTTGGTTGGTCATAACTTTCCTTCCAAGGAGTAAGCGTCCTTAATTTCATGGCTGCAGTAAGCAACTGCAGTGATTTTAGAGCCCAAAAAATTGAAGCCAGCCACTGTTTCCCCATCTATTTCCCATGAAGTGATGGGACCAGATGCCATGATCATAGTTTTCTGCATATTGAGCTTTAAGTGAATGTTTTCACCCTCCTTTTTTACTTTCAACAAGAAGCTCTTTAGTTCTTCACTTTCTGCTATAAGGGTGGTGTCATCTGCATATTGAGATTATTGATATTTCTCCCATCAGTCTTGATTCCAGCTTTTGCTTCTTCTAGCCCAGTGTTTCTCATGATGTACTCTGCCAATAAGTTAAATAAGCAGGGTGACAATATACAGCCTTCATGTCCTTTTACTATTTGGAACCAGTCTGTTGTCCCATGTTCAGTTTTAACTGTTGCTTCCTGACATGAATACAGGTTTCTCAAGAGGTATGTCCGGTGGTCTGGTATTCCCATTTCTTTCAGAATTTTCCACAGTTTATTGTGATCCACACAGTCAAAGGCCATGGCATAGTCAATAAAGCAGAAATAGATGTTTTTCTGGGACTCTCTTGCTTTTTAGATAATCCAGCAGATGTTGGCAACTTGATCTCTGGTTCATCTGCCTTTTCTGAAACCAGATTAAACATCTGGAAATTCACAGTTCATATTATTTTGAAGCCTGGCTTGGAGAATTTTGAGCATTACTTTACTAGCGTGTGAGATGAGTGCAATTGTGCAGTAGTGTGAGCATTCTTTGACATTTCCTTTCTTTGGGATTGGAATGAAAATTGACCTTTTCCCATCCCATGGCCACTGCTGAGTTTTCCAAATTTGCTGACATGTTGAGTGCAGCATTTCCCAGCATCATATTTTAGGATTTGAAATAGCTCAACTGGAATTCCATCCACTCCACTAGCTTTGTTCATAGTGATGCTTCCTAAGGCCCGCTTGATTTCACATTCCAGGATGTCTGGCTCTAGGTGAGTGATCATACCATCATGGTTAACTGGGTCATGAAGATCTTTTTTGTACTGTTCTTCTGTGTATTCTTGCCACCTCTTCTTTACATCTTCTGTTTCTGTTGGGTCCTTACCATTTTTGTCCTTTATTGAGCCTGTCTTTGTGTGAAATATTCCCTTGGTATCTCTAATTTTCTTAAAGCGATCTCTAGTCTTTCCCATTCTAATGTTTTCCTCTATTTCTTTGCATTGATTGCTGAGGAAGACTTTCTTATCTCTTCTTGCTATTCTTTGGCACTCTGCATTCAAATGGGCATATCTTTCCTTTTTTCCTTTGCTTTTCACTTCTCTTCTTTTCACAGCTATTTGTAAGGCCACCTCAGACAGCCATTTTGCTTTTTTTTTGCATTTCTTTTTCTTGAGGATGGTCTTGATCCCTATTTCCTTTACAATGCCTTGATGCTCTGTCCATAGTTCATCAGGCACTCTATCAGATCTAGTCCCTTAAATCTATTTCCCACTTCTACTGTATAATTGTTAGGGATTTGACTTTGGTCATACCTGTATGGTCTAGTGGTTTCCCCCAATTTCTTCAATTTAAGTCTGAATTTGGCAATAAGGAGTTCATGATCTGAGCCACAGTAAGCTCCTGGTCTTGTTTTTGCTGACTGTATATAGCTACTCCATCTTTGGCTACAAATAATATAATCAATCTGATTGCAGTGTTGGCCGTCTGGTGATGTCCATGTGTAGAGTCTTCTCTTGTGTTGTTGGAAGCAGGTGTTTCCTATGACCACTGCATTCTCTTTAGAAAACTCTATTAGCCTTTGCCCTGCTTCATTCTAGACTCCAAAGCCAAATTTGCCTGTTACTCCAGTTGTTTCTTGACTTCCTACTTTTGCATTCCACTCCCCTATAATGAAAAGGACATCTTTGTTGGGTGTTAGTTCTAAATGGTCTTATGGTGTTCACAGAACCGTTCAACTTCAGCTTCTTCAGCATTACTGGTCGGGGCATAGCCTTGGATTACTGTGATATTTAATGGTTTACCTTGGAAATGAACTGAGATCAATCTGTCATTTTTGAGATTGCATCCAAGTAGTGCATTTTGGACTCTTTTGTTGACTATGATGGTTACTCCATTTCTTCTAAGGGATCCCTGCCCACAGTAGTATATATAATGGTCATCTGAGTTAAATTTACCCATAATTCACTTATTCCTAGATTGTGGATGTACACTTTTGCCATCTCCTATTTGACAACTTCCATTTTGCTTTGATTCATGGACCTAACACTCTGTGTTCTTATGCAATATTTCTCTTTACAGCATTGGACCTTGCTTCTATGACTAGTCACATCCACAAATGGGTATTGATTTTGCTTTGGCTCCATCCCTTCATTCTCTCTGGAGTTGTTTCTCCACTGATCTCCAGTATCATATTGGCACCTACTGACCTGGGGAGTTCATCTTTCAGTGTCCTATCTTTTTGACTTTTCCTACTGTTCATGGAGTTCTCAATACAAAAATATTGAAGTGGTTTGCCATTACCTTCTCCAGTGGACCACATTCTGTCAGACCTCTCCACCATGACCCATCCATCTTGGGTGGCCCCACTGCTTAGTTTCATTGAGTTAGACAGGGTTGTGGTCCATGTGATCAGATTGGCTAGTTGTCTGTGACTGTGATTTCACTCTGTCTGCCCTCTGATGCCCTCTCTCAGAGCCTACCATCTTACTTAGGTTTCTCTTACCTTGGACGTGGGATATCTCTTCATGGTTGCACCAGCAAAGTGCAGCCACTGCTCCTGACCTTGGATGAGGGATAGCTCCTCGCCGCCACTCCTGCGCCCTTGAATGTGTTTAAACAAAAAATAAAGACTGTTAGAACTGGACCAAAGAAGACACTATTTCTCAATCAGAGATCCAAATTGTAGACTGTAGTAGACAGCAACTTACAGACTTCCCAGGTGGCTCAGTGGTAAAATAATCTACCTGCTAACAAAGGAGACACATGTTCACTCCCTGGGTCAGGAAGATCCCTGGAGAAGGAAATGGCAAATCATCCAATATGTTGTCTGGGAAATCACATTATCAGAGGATCCTAGCAGGCTACAGTCCATGGGGTCCCAAAACAGTCTGACATGACTTAGTGACTAAACAGCAACAATAAGACTTCAGCTTAGTTCAGTAAGCTAGGTATGAGTGAAATACACAAATAAATGGTTATACTGACATAAAAAATGTAAATTTAAGATATTTTATGATGTTAAATAATTGATGATTAATTTAGGAATTTAAGTGAAAAAAAAAAAAAGAAAAACAGGAGGAAAAGTATGAAAAAGTATAATTATAAAGGTGAAATTCTGCAGTTAGCCATATGCCAAACCAGTTTATGGAGAATGAGTTTCTTAAATGTAACTAGGGGAATGTGAAAAGTATGCAGGATATTATATATCATGTGAACAAGAAATTACAGAACAAACCAGAAATGTATATAAGAAGGATTCACAGTGATGATTTTATAGAAACAAGAAAAATATAGAGTTCTTGATAGAATACAAATGTTAAGGCTTGAGAACAGAAAGAACATCGTTCAGAGTGTAAGCCTGTTACGTATAAGAATGATAAAGCTAATAAAGCAATCACACAAAGAAGGGGAATCTAGTTAAAAATAAAATAATAGATATGCCATCAAATATGCCAAATAAAATGAAGGGCTTTGGAATGGAATTTTTCAAAGCAATCTTTACTGTTGCAATAGCTAGTTGTCATATCTGCCAGGTATGAAACATACAAAAGATTGGATGCATTTTAAATGTCTTTATCAACTGCCACTCAAAACACAAATATGAGATTTTGTAGTATAATTTATATTGAAACTAATATAAGAAATGACAGTAAGAATGGAGACAGACATATTTCTTTGCTTGGAGCATATTTATATCTATCAGCAATTGGACTTATTAATCAATAATTGTAATAAAGATTGTGTTTAAAATCTATACTGCTACAAATAGATAGACATATTTCTTTTCTTTTCATATGGAACTTTTAACAGAATATGTAAGATGAGATTTAAAAGTTATATTCTATATATTAAAATTTGTATTGTGTTCAAATTAAGCAAAATAAAAATTAAAGTTCAAAGGAAAAGTGGATTTTATTATATTAGATTTGGGAGGAGGCACATTTTTATCCCTGAATATCAGAAACATTAACTCCAACATAGTGCATATTTCTAATGTAACTGTGTTAAATAGATTATTGAAAATATTTAAATATATTAATGAGAGTATGAATAATGAATCCTTCATGAAATATAGTTAAAATTTCACTTGAACATATTTATGTTTTTAACAGAGTTGGTAGAATTTAGTGTTTTACTAGAGATATCATTAGGAAAATAAAAGCAATGTAATATAATATCTATTACTTTGTGGTAATCAGTCCATTCCAGAGAAGGCAATGGCACCCCACTCCAGTACTCTTGCCTGGAAAATCCTATGGACAGAGGAGCCTGGGAGGCTGCAGTCCATGGGGTCACTAAGAGTTGGGCACAATTGAGCAACTTCACTTTCACTTTTCACTTTCATGCACTGGAGAAGGAAATGGCAACCCACTCCAGTATTCTTGCCTGGAGAATCCCAGGGACAGAAGAGCCTAGTGGGCTGCCGTCTATGAGGTTGCACAGAGTCAGACACGACTGAAGCGACTTAGCAGCAGCAGCAGCAGCAATCAGTCCATTCAGTCACTCAATCATGTCTGACTCTTTGCAATCCCATGGACTGCAGCACTCCACGCTTCCCTGTCTATCACCAACTCTCAGAGCTTGCTCAAACTCATGTCCACCAACTCAGTGATGCCATCCAGGCATCTCATCCTCTGTCATCCCCTTCTCCTCCTGCCTTCAATCTTTCTCAGCATCAGGGTCTTTTCCAATGATTTTCAGTTCTTCAGTTGGACAAAGTCTTGGAGTTTCAGCTTCAAAATCAGTCCTTCCAATGAACACCCAGGACTGATCTCCTTTAGGATGGACTGGTTGGATCTCCTTGCAGGCCAAAGGACTCTCAAGAGTCTTCTCCAACACCACAGTACAAAAGCATTAATTCTTCTGCACTCAGCTTTCTTTATAGTCCAACTCTCACATCCATACATGACTACTGGAAAAACCATAGCTTTGACTAGACAGACCTTTTTTGGCAAAGTAATGTCTCTGCTGTCTAGGTTGGTCATAGTTTTTCTTCCAAGGAGCAAGTGTCTTTTAATTTCATGGTTGCAGTCACCATCAGTGATTTCGGAGCCTAAGGAAATAAAGTATGTCATGGTTTCTATTGTTTCCCCATCTATTTGACATGAAATGATGGCACCAGATGCCATGATCTTAGTTTTTTGAATGTTGAGTTTTAGGCCAACTTTTTCACTCTCCTCTTTCACTGTCTTTAAGAGGCTCTTTAGTTTTTCTTTGCTTTCTGCCATAAGGGTGGTGTCATCTGCTTATCTGAGGTTACTGATATTTCTCCTGGCAATCTTGATTCTAGCTTGTGATTCATCCAGCTCAGCATTTTTCATGATGTACTCTGCATATAAGTTAAAAAGGCAGGGTGACAATATAGTGCCTTGACGTGCTCCTTTCTCAATGTGGAACAAGTCTTTCGTTCCATATCCAGTTCTGTTGCTTCTTGACCTGCATACAGATTTCTCAGGAGGCAGGTACCTTTGTGGTAATACATTTATATATTTATAAATGCATATATAAGACTACATGTTATGAACCAGTTCCTTAAAATCTCTCTCTCTCCCTCTGTATCTCTCACTCTTTCGTATTCCTCATGTATTTTATTAGGGCATAATGGCCCAGCCAAGTTGATATATACATTAACCATCACACTGATGGAAACATTAACCTTCAAGAGGGCAGTGGCTGAAAGAGGCTGCTAGTGGTCAACTTGTAAGGAATTTTTGGAGATGATAAATATTTAATTTAGGTCTTTTGTTTTTTGTCATGAATACCTTTCTCCACTTCTCCTATTTACTAATAAGAAAGAGCCAATTTTTCCACAAATATATTTGAGTGTGGTAAAAAATCTAATTGCAATGTATTATTTTTCTATCATAGCAGGCTGTGTGAAAGAGAAGAGTACCAGCTATAAAATCCATTAAAATCCTCCATAAGAATAGTAGATAAGTCATCTTGGCCAAGCAGTTGGAATATGTACTCTAGGTTCTCATCCATTGTTATGGTGTCAGAAAGAGTTGGACATGACTTAGCAACTGAATGACAAATGAATAGCACATTTTATGAAGAAAATTATCTTTCCAAAAGAATTATTGAGAAAAACAGCATTCTGTTTTTTTTTTTCTTCAAGTCTCATTAGTATCTGGTTTCAGAGAAGGCATTTGAATTTTCATTTCTAATTATTTATTTAACCGATGGTAAGATGACAATATATTATTTTGGTCAAAATATATTATGAAAATTTAGTCTTACACAGACATGTAGTTGGACAAATAGAGATACTTTAATAACATTTTTCAATAATTGTGAATTATTGATATTCCATCAAAGCTTTACAAGTTCTAGTTTGATAAAAATTATTCATGATGTGACAATAGAAACTGTGTCAAAAAAAATCTTTCCACTCTGTTACAATAAACTTAATACATCAATGATTTTGATACATTGTGCAGTTTTTTTTTTTGTTTGTTTTTGTTTGTTATTTATTTATTTATTTTTATTTTTTTAATTTTATTTTATTTTTAAACTTTACATAATTGTATTAGTTTTACCAAATATCAAAATGAATCCGCCACAGGTATACATGTGTTCCCCATTTGGCTTACTCACTTACAAGATCTTGCAATGTTGACACATTTCCTTAGATAATACCGACATTCACATTTGTTAATATTTCACCAGTTTCATCAGAAAAATCAGTTAAGTCTTGGGAAGATGTCAAGTTCATAGCTGCAGATATGAGTTTTCTAAAAAACGTTTATTTCATATCAAAATTCTATTATTAGCAACAGTGTCATTTTATCCTTGTGAAATGTTAATTAAAAAATTACAATCTATCAAATAACAAGTCTGTACCTAAGTTCATCCATCAACTTTTTTTCAAATACAATTGGTTTTCCATAGCAACAACAAAAAAGACAAATGCAAAACACACTCATACAAACAGAAAAAAACACAGATGCTTTACTTAGAGAAAATCATCATATTTTCCAGAATTTGAAGAATTTCTTTATGTGTATTTATAATTTTGTTACACAGAATATTAAAAAATGTGTGCCTAATGATGTTTAAGTGAAAGTGGAGAGTGAAAAAGTTGGCTTAAAGCTCAACATTCAGAAAACGAAGATCATGACATCCGGTCCCATCACTTTATGAGAAACAGATGGGGAAACAGTGGAAACAGTGTCAGACTTTATTTTTTTGTGCTCCAATATCACTTCAGATGGTGACTGCAGCCAGGAAATTAAAAGACGCTTACTCCTTGGAAGGAAAGTTATGACCAACCTAGATAGCATATTCAAAAGCAGAGACATTACTTTGCCAACAAAGGTTCGTCTAGTCAAGGCTATGGTTTTTCCTGTGGTCATGTATGGATGTGAGAGTTGGACTGTGAAGAAGGCTGAGCACTGAAGAATTGATGCTTTTGAACTTGAACTGTGGTGTTGGAGAAGACTCTTGAGAGTCCCTTGGACTGCAAGGAGATGCAACCAGTCCATTCTGAAGGAGATCAGCCCTGGGATTTCTTTGAAAGGAACGATGCTAAAGCTGAAACTCCAGTACTTTGGCCACCTCATGTGAAGAGTTGACTCATTGGAAAAGACTCTGATGCTGGGACGGATTGGGGGCAGGAGGTGAAGGGGACGACAGAGGATGAGATGGTTGGATGGTATCACTGACTTGATGGACGTGAGTCTTAGTCAACTCTGGGAGTTGGTGATGGACAGGGAGGCCTGGCGTGCTGCAATTCATGGGGTCGCAAAGAGTCAGACACGACTGAGCGACTGAACTGAACTGAACTGAATGATGTTTAATAAAATTAATAATGCTACTATTTGATCAAGGCAATTGTTAAACAACACTGAATTTAAAAGTTTATTTATTGTAATTGCATGGTGGTGAATAGTGACATGCATAAGTACAAATATAAAGATGGGATAAAAAGGTAAATAGTATCTTAGTATTGATGTGCAAATTAGTTTGAATTTGAAGTCACCTGAAAATCTCAGAAATTCCCAGAATTCCACTAATACAAACTGCACGTTGAGAATCCCTGCCCTAAAAGGTGTTAGAAACTCAAAATGAAAGAGATGTCATTCCCTGAGAACAGAACTGTTGGAAGAGAGAAAAACAAAAGATTTATTTATTCAAATGCTTATTCTCAGAGCTCTTTTTTTTTCTTTTAGTAGCTATTATTTTACTCTAGCAGAGATACTTGATCTCAGAAGGCATTTGATGCGACAAAAACAAATAATTTAGAATTGGCTGACAAGTTAAGTTGACAGTAAGGAAAAACTTATTGCAACTAGAATTTGACTTATAGACTTGATTAGACTTACAATTCTTTGGCAAAAATATTAGATAACATTTTTACTGCAAATTACCCAGTGCCTATTGAGATATAGCTGGAGGGAAAGTATCCAGAAAGTTAGGAGTAAGTTTTTGCTCCTTGGTGCTTTAGCAAAGTAGTCAAAGAAGACATGAACTCAGGTAACAAGTTGCTAGTTAGTAAGCAGTAATAGAAGGAAAATAATTTAGAGATTTGGGGCACCACAATATGAGGAAACCAAATGTTCCTGTTTCCAAAGTAGCAGGATATTTGGCTATTCAAAAGGATATACCTTAAGACCTGTTAAGTCTACTAAGCCATGCAATAAAGGGGTATGGAGGGTTACCCCAGTGCAAGTATCAAAGATGCATCTTTCTATAGGCAGTTTATTGTTTTAAATGGCATAGGGTAGCTTCCTCTTAAATGAGAGAGAAGGACATTGGTGCAGAGTACAAACCAAACAACAAAGTAAGGTTGAGCATTATATGTTACTTGCACATAGTGCTGAGCTAAAGCCAACAGAATAGAAGCCTATCAAGTTAAAATAATGTAAGCTTGAGTATAAAGCAAAGACAGTGCCCAGTTGTGGATGTGACTGGTGATGGAAGTAAAGTCAGATGGCATAAAGAGCAATATTGAATAGGAACATAGAATGTCAGGTCCATGAATCAAGGTAAATTAGAAGTGTCAAACAGGATATGGCAAGAGTGAACATTGACATTATAGGAATCAGTGAACTAAAATAGACTGGAATGGGTGAATTTAATTCAGATGACCATTATCTACTAATGTGAGCAAGAATCCCTTAGAAGAAGTGGAGTAGCTCTCATTGTCAACAAAAGGGTCAGAAATCCAGTACTTGGGTGCAATCTCAAAAGCGACAGAATGATCTCTGTTCCTTTCCAAGGCAAACCATTCAATATCACAGTAATCTAAGTCTATGCCCCAACCAGTAATGCTGAAGAAGCTGAATGGTTCTATGAAGATCTACAAGACCTTCTAGAACTAACCTCAAAAAAAAAAAAAAAAAAAAAAAGTTATCCTTTTCATCACAGGAGACTGGAATACAAAAGTAGGAAGTCAAGAGATACCTTGAATAACTGCCAAATTTGGCCTTGGAGTACAAAATGAAGCAGGGCTAAGGCTAACAGAGTTTTGCCAAGAGAATGCACTGGTCATAGCAAACACCCTCTTCCAACAACACAAGAGAAGACTCCACACATGGACATCACCAGATGGTTAACACCAAAATCAGATTGATTATATTCTTTGCAGGCAAAGATGGAGAAGCTCTATAGAGTCATCCAAAACAAGATTGGGAACTAACTGTGGCTCAGATCATGAACTCCTTATTGTCAAATTCAGACCTAAATATAAGAAAGTAGGGTAAACCACTAGACCATTCAGGTATGACCTAGATCAAATCCCTTACGACTATACAGTGGAAGTGAGAAATAGATTCAATGGATTAGATCTGATTGACAGAGTGCCTAAAGAATTATGGACAGAGGTTCATGACAATGTACAAGAGGCAGTAATCAAGACCATCCCTAAGAAAATCAAATGCAAAAAGGCAAAATGCTTGTCTCAGGAAGCCTTACAAATAACTGAGAAAACAAGAGAAGCTAAAGGCAAAGGAGAAAAGGAAAGATATATCCATTTGAATGCAGAGTGCCAAAGAATATCAAGGAGAGATAAGAAAGCCTTTGTCAGTGATCAATGCAAGGAAAGTGAAGAAAACAATAGAATGTGAAAGACTAGAAATCTCTTATGAAAATTAAAGATGCCAAGGAACATTTCATACAAAGATGGGCTAAATAAAGGACAGAAATGGTATGGACATAACAGAAGCAGAAGATATTAAGAAGTGACAAGAATATACAGAAGAACCATACAAAAGAAGATCTTCATAAAAAAGATAACCACGATGGTGTGATCACTCACCTAGTGCCAGACATCCTGGAGTGTGAAGTCAAGTGGGCCTTAGGAACAAAACTAGTGGAGGTGATGGAATTCCAGCTCAACTATTTCAAATCATAAAAGATGATGTTGTTAAAATGCTGAATGCAATTTGCCAGAAAGTTTGGAAAACTCAGCAGTGGCTATGGGACTGGAAAAAGTCAGTTTTAATTCCAATCCCAAAGAAGGGCAATGGCAAAGAATTTTCAAACTACCTCACAATTGCACTCATCCCACATGCTGATAAAGTAATGCTCAAAATTCTCCAAGCCAGGCTGCAACTGTACATGAACCAAGAACTTCAACAGTACATTAACCATGAACTTCTAGATGTTCTGTCTGGGTTTAGAAAAGGCAAAGGAACCAGAGATAAATTGCCAACATCCTCTGGATCATAGAAAAAGCAGAAGGAGTCCAGTAAAACATCTGCTTTATTGATTACGCCAAAAGCCTTTGACTATGTAGAATACAGCAAACTGTGGAGCATTATTCAAGTGATGGGAATACCAGACCATCTTCCTTGCCTCCTGAGAAATCTGTATGCAGGTTAAGAAGCAACAGTTAGAACTGGACATGGAATAACAGACTGGTTCCAAATTGGGAAAGGAGTGTGTCTATATTGTCCAACACCTACTGCAAAATGTGTAATGGCCAACAGTAGACATGGATGGTTACATATTATTTATCCTCATACAGGGCAAAAGCACAGTTCATAAAAAAGGAGTATGGCTTTATACTGTCAACCTACTTATTTGACCTATATGCAGAGTACATCATGCAAAATGCTGGGCTGAATGAAGCACAAGCTGGAATCAAGATTGCCCAGAGAAATATCAATAACGTCAGATACACAGATGACACCACCCTTATGGCAGAAAGTAAAGAGGAACTGAAAAGCCTCTTGATGAAAATGAAAGAGGAGAGTGAACACGCTGGTTTAAAACTTAACATTCACAAATCATGGCCTCCGGTCTCATCACTTCATGGCAAATAGATGGGGAAACAAGGGAAACAGTGACAGACTTTATTTTCTTGGGTGCCAAAATCACTGCATATGGTGACTGCAGCCATGAAATTAAAAGACGCTGGCTCTTTGGAAGAAAAGCTGTGAATAACCTAGACAGCATATTAAAAAGCAGAGATATTTCTTTGCTAACAAAGGTCCGTCTAGTCAAAGCTATGGTATTTCCATTAGTCATGTATGGATGTGAGTTTTGGACTATAAAGAAAGTAGAGTGCTAAAGAATTGATGCTTTCAAACTGTGGTGTTGGAGAGGACTCTTGAGAGTCTCTTGGTCTTCAGGGAGCTCAACCAATCAATCCTAAAGGAAATCAGTCCTGAATATTCATTAGAAGGACTGATATTGAAGCTGAAGCTCCAAGACTTTGTCCACCTGATGCGAAGAACTGACTCATTGGAAAAGACCCTGATTCTTGGTGAGTTTGAAGGCAGGAGAAGGGCACAACAGGCATCACTGTCTCTAGAGACATGAGTTTGAGCAAGCTCCAAGAGTTGGTGATGGACAAGGAAGCATGGAGCGCTGCAGTCCATGGCATCACAAAGAGTCAGACATGGCTGAGTGACTGAACTGCACTGAACTAGCTGATAGTGCTGATTTAAAAACAATAAATCAGAAGCCTACTAAGCTTTGGAAATTGTATGTTAAAGAGATTCTAAACCTGGTGTTCATAGCCCGCCATAAACACCACAAGGCAAGGTGTATTTTCCAACGTCTACTGCAAAAGGTGTAATGGTAGACAGTAGACATGGATGATTGTATATTATTTATCCTCACATAGGTCAAAAGCACAGTTCATAAACTATAAAGGATGTTATGTAGACTGAGTGTTTGTGTCTACCCCAATTCATGTGTTGAAGTTTTAACCTCCAGTGTGATGGTATTAGGAGGTGGGGCCTTGGGGAGTTCATCAGTTCATGAGGGTGGGCCCCTCATGAGAGGGATTATAAATAGCAACCGCAGAGTGCTGTCCTATCTTTTCCACTGCCTTAGGACACAGAGAGAAGATGGCCATCCATAAATGAGAAGCAGATCCTCAACACTTTACAGCCTCCTGAGTTGTGAGTAATAAATGTTAATTGTTTAAACCACCCATTTGGTAGCATTTTATTGTAGGAGTTCTAATGTACTTATTCTAATGATACTTGTTCTAATGAAATTATTCCAGACAGAAGAACCAGGGGTAAATAGATTGTCTGAGGAAAGATTTTATCTCACTGCTATGGTAAGAAGTTTCATAAATCGTGCCAAGATAAATTTTAAAGTTACTATCAATAATTGTTTTCCAGTCTCCCCATTTTTAATTGATTGTTTTTACTAAAGTATTTGTGCACTATTGGTATAAATAACCTATTTTGGGCTACTATACATTGAAAATGTGCTAAACTTTGGTTGAGTGGATGGTCATGAGGAGTTACATCTAAACTGATAAGGAGGATTTTACATTCTCTAGGTATCTGAAATTTGAAGTGAATATAGTAAATATATGAGATTTTTATTTTCTCACTTTAGGAGGGAATAAACATATTATGTGCATAGATAGAAATGTCATCAGAGGGGGCTGACTCTTAGGAGACCATTACACACACACATATATTTTGTTTTTCTCTTCTTTGGAATTTTAGTTTTTGGGTCACAAAGCTTTCTGGGAACACTTTATCATCTAGTTTCTGTTATACTTATCCACTGGAATATGACCAGAAGTAATGTGTGCTTGTGATACCTCAGAATCCTAAATCACTGATTTACTCCCCTCTTTTTCCCCATCTAACCAGTAGACTTCTAAATAAAACAATGTGATTCTTTGACCAGCTTGACAACAAAAATTACCTAGAGGATTATGCAGCCTTGCAATAGAAGAAATCTGGACTCTAGAAGAGTTTATTTAGAATAGAGATGCATGCAGACCTGGATAATTCATATAGTTAGCTTCATGGAGATTAACAGTTTCTATCAATAAGCAAGTAAATTTGTAGCCATCTTTGGGCTTCCCTGGTAACTACTTTACCAGTAGCTCAGCTGGTAAAGAATCCACCTGCAATGTGGGAGAGCTGGGTTTGATCCCTGGGTTGGGAAGATCCCCCGGAGTAGAGAATGGCTATGCACTCCAGTATTCTGGCCTGAGAATTAGACTATAGTCCATGGGGGTCACAAAGATTCAGACACCACTGAGCAACTTTCGTTTCACTTGTTACAGTAACTCAGCTTTTGTTTTAACTGCTGAAGGGTGGTATAAATATAACATTTGAGGACACAGAATCCAGAGTCATGGAAAATATAAAATTCATGACTCAGAAAATTTGCATAAATCTTTTAAAAGCTTAAGGCTTGAAAACTATAAAATCCACGGTTCATGTTGGGCCATACCTTGACATAAAAGGTGAGAATTTCCTAGTGATAAATGTCTCTCAAAAGTGAAACGCCATATTATCTTTTTTCTTCCTGTTTCAAATATAGAATGGAATTGGATGAGAAAGAGAATAGATTAAGTTAGGTTAAACAACAGAGTGAAATCAAAGAATAAAATGAAAGTCAGTGATACCAATACTGTGAGTTGTTTGGTAACATAAATCATTAACATACAGTCGGAAACCCCTCTTAACTATAAAACTCCTAGAGGAGAATATAGGCAAAACACTCTCCGACATACATCACAGCAGGATCCTCTATGACCCACCTCCCAGAATATTGGAAATAAAAGCAAAAATAAACAAATGGGACCTAATTAAATTTAAAAGCTTCTGCACAACAAAGGAAACTATTAGCAAGGTGAAAAGGCAGCCTTCAGAATGGGAGAAAATAATAGCAAATGAAGCAACTGACAAACAACTAATCTCAAAAATATACAAGCAACTCCTACAGCTGAACTCCAGAAAAATAAATGACCCAATCAAAAAATGGGCCAAAGAACTAAATAGACATTTCTCCAACGAAGACATACAGATGGCTAACAAACACATGAAAAGATGCTCAACATCACTCATTATCAGAGAAATGCAAATCAAAACCACTATGAGGTACCATTTCACGCCAGTCAGAATGGCTGCGATCCAAAAGTCTACAAGCAATAAATGCTGGAGAGGATGTGGAGAAAAGGGAACTCTCTTACACTGTTGGTGGGAATGCAAACTAGTACAGCCACTATGGAGAATAGTGTGGAGATTCCTTAAAAACTGGAAATAGACTGCATTATGATCCAGCAATCCCACTGCTGGGCATACACACTGAGGAAACCAGAAGGGAAAGAGACACGTGTACCCCAATGTTCACCGCAGCACTGTTTATAATAGCCAGGACATGGAAGCAACCTAGATGCCCATCAGCAGATGAATGGATAAGCGGTGGTACATATACACAATGGAGTATTACTCAGCCATTAAAAAGAATACATTTGAATCAGTTCTAATGAGGTGGATGAAACTGGAACCTATTATACAGAGTGAAGTAAGCCAGAAAGAAAAACATAAATACATATGGATATATATATGGAATTTAGAAAGATGGAAACAATAACCCTGTGTACGAGACAGCAAAAGAGACACTGATGTATAGAACAGTCTTATGGACTCTGGGAGAGGGAGAGGGTGGGAGATTTGGGAGAATGGCATTGAAACATGTATAATATCATGTAAGAAACGAGTCGCCAGTCCAGGTTCGATGCACGATACTGGATGCTTGGGGCTGGTGCACTGGGATGACCCAGAGGGAGGTTATGGGGAGGGAGGAGGAGGAGGGTTCAGGATGGGGAACACAGGTATACCTGTGGTGGATTCATTTTGATATTTGGCAAAACTAATACAATATTGTAAAGTTTAAAAATAGAATAAAATAAAAAACTTAAAAAAAAGTATGCTAAAATTCAGTATTAAATTCAAATGCTCAGTTTACTGACACCGCATATCAGTCATATATGTATATCACTCTTAACAAGATTTCTAAAACATAGAAAAAATATGGTACTGCCAAAGATGTTTTTAGATATATGCGTCTGAGTGTCGATTACTCAACAGAAAATTTTGAGCTGAAGATTTTATTGAAGTTAACTGAGGAAAGTTGATTTCCCTCATGCTTCTCTAACTGTTAAAAAACAAAAGGACTCAAAAACCTCACTACTCTGTTGCTGGTATGATGACTTCATAATTTCAATAATTTTTTTTCTCTGTGTGTTTAAATTTTCTGAAAAATTATGTGTACTCTTTAATCAAGAAAAGGAAAATAATACATGTAGAACTCATAGCAGAATGTTATATTGTTACATAAAGTTTGCTTACTGAGTCTTTTATTGAGTAACAAGGTCCTATCTAGATTTTATACTAAATGTAAGATCTGAATCAGATATTTCTACTAAGAACTAAAGCAGTGACTGCTGGGCTGGGAATATTATAATTTTTATTTTTATTTCTTTTTAAGGAGAGAAGACAATATTGATAAGAAAAAAGTAATAGAGGATGAAGTGATAGGGTACATAAAGCAAAAGGAAGGCTGGAGTTGACAGATATATTCAGAAGGAATATGAAAGGACTTTGGGTATTCTTACTACTGAGAGTCAGGAAGGAAACAAAGACAATTTAAATCCTCACAGTAAAATTTCCATTTTAAAAGATTTTTAAAGCACTGAATCTTCTGGATCCTGCATAGAAAAAATTCCTCCTCAAGTAAAACTCTATATAAAATATATTGTGATAGAAAATTTTGGTATATGATGTTTGGTATATGATGTGACAATCCTGTAAATCCTCAAAAATACAAATAGGAAAGGATTATTTTTTATTTGCTTTTAGAGCACATTTGAGGTACATTACTGTATATGAGATATGTAAAAATGTTACAGTTCTTCTTAATATTTTTAAGGTCTTTTGGTTGCTTAGTAACAGGAATGGAAGGAGTGGTAAAAATAGGTCACAAGTAAGTGAGGGATATTCTTGTTTTTTTATGTCAGGAAATAATAGATATAAATCATGGATATGTTGTGTATTACTCTGAGACAGTCAAAGCTCTGTGTGCATTACCATTTTTTTTTTTCTGTCATTCTTACCCCTTC
The DNA here is from genome assembly GCF_027580195.1 of Bos mutus. NCBI lineage: Eukaryota > Metazoa > Chordata > Mammalia > Artiodactyla > Bovidae > Bos > Bos mutus. The sequence continues at coordinate 9,915,778 of NC_091622.1, forward strand.
TAGAAGGGGAGATGTTAAACATAAAGTAAACCATTCCTCTTATTTTTCCATAAATGTTAACAATTTTTCTTAATAGCCTATGAGGACTTCAAATTATATATGAAATGAAATAGCACTAATTGCACATTTGGAGGTACTGTCAGTATTTAATGCAACAATAATCACTATTCTGGGACTTCCAAACACAAATGAGTCATTCTTTTTCTGCAAACAAAATGAAATATAAAAGTTTTGATTTTATGTTAATGGTAAATGTAAGTATCTAGGACATTTAATTTAGACTGATTTAGGTAATCACTTTGCAGGTGTGCTACATTAATTATAATCACATTAGTTTAGTGATACTCTAATTATGTATTTGTTTGCATAACACGATTTAGCCTGAAACTGATGAGGATTTCTTTTCTTAGATTTTAGAAGACACAGAGGCACTATAATGTTTTATTTTCTATGCTGAAAAAGAATGACATTGGGTTCTGTTTCCAGATATTCTGAATAATTATTATTAACTGTGAACAATGTACATTTTTAAAAATCCAAGTATCCAGAGGAACTGACAAGCAACCAAAATGAAAACAAAACAAACCCTAGGAATGAATATGTCATTAAAAGAAGGTTACTGTATAATAGAATATTTACATTTATATGGCTTTATACATAAATGCACACTGAAGTTTGTACACTAGAGAGCAAGCAGAAATCCAGCAAAAAGCCATGGCATTGCTGGTTACAAAATCAAGAGCTTGTAGAGCTGTTGCTAAAAAAACGGGATGGATTCTAGTAAGGAGAGGATCATAAAAGGGGAAAGTTCCACATAGGTGGGAGTGATATCAGGCTTCAAAAAGAAAAGGAATAACTGAAAGATTGAAGAACCTAAGCAAAGAGTTCAGCTGCATTCCACTACAGGGAAGACAGCATTTGGAGTTTAAGTCCAGTATAGATAAATATTACATAGACCAACATCATTCATATGCAGAAGACACTAACACAATTTGCAGTATCTAGTCTAAAAATGAACAAGAAGCAAAAATATTAGGCATGAGAAGAAATTTTACACTATAGGTAAGGAAAAAAGCAGTCAATAAAAGTGGGCAAAAGAATTGCAATTTGCAGTTAAGAAATTAAAGAAAATATGGATATAGAAATTAACAGGTCAGTGGTCATGTATTGATGTGATAGTTGGACTGTGAAGAAAGCTGAGCGCCAAAGAATTGATGCTTTTGAACTGTGGCGTTGGAGAAGACTCTTGAGACTCCCTTGGACTGCAAGGAGATCCAAACAGTCCATTCTGAAGGAGATCAGCCCTGGGATATCTTTGGAAGAAATAATGCTAAAGCTGAAACTCCAGTACTTTGGCCATCTCATGCGAAGAGTTGACTCATTGGAAAAGACTGTGATGCTAGGAGGGATTGGGGGCAGGAGGAGAAGGGGACAACAGAGGATGAGATGGCTGGATGGCATCACTGACTCGAAGGACATGAGTCTGAGTGATCTCCGGGAGTTGGTGATGGACAGGGCGGCCTGGAGTGCTGCAATTCATGGGGTCACAAAGAGTCAGACACGTCTGAACGACTGAACTGAACTATAGTACAAAAACAGAAATTGTTTTTAAAGATATGTAAATTATAGAAAAAATGTACAGTACCTGTAAAAAAAATCTAATGGATAGAAATAACAGTAGATTGGAGGTAGCAGAAAAGTGGATAATTGAAATAGAAGATAGTTTATAAATATTGAATATGCATGAAGACTTAAAAACATTAAGAAAGGCACATCACTAAGATGTGAAACAGTATCAAGCATTTAGCATATGTGTCATTGGAATTTCAGAGGCAATAGGAAAAAAAATAAGGGATTTTTTTTTAAAGAGTAGAAAATTCCCAAATTTTATGAAAAACAAAAACTTTCATATGTATAAGAAGTTTATTAACCCAAAGCAAGGATTTTTATCTTAACCCAAAAATAGTAAGAAAAATAGGTGCAACATAAACTAATTTTAAAAATGGAGAAAATTTGCCAAATAGTTGAACACAAACACCATATTAAATATAAAGTAACAATGAAATAAAGGAAGGCTTGATTACCTTAAATAAAAAATTGGAATACAGAGGACAAGTGGAATTTCTTTATAATTCTTAAAGAAAAACTTATCAAAATATATTTTATATCCATTTAAAACCTATCAACATAGAATTGACATGATGTGATTTTCTTATAATGACATAAAAGAGAGTTAATCATCACCCAGAACAGTAGTGGCTCAGATGGTAGAGGATCTGCCTGCAGTGCCACAGACCTGGGTTTGATCCCTAGGTCTGGAAGACCCTGGAGAAGAGAATGGCAACCCACTCCAGTATTCCTTCCTGGAGAATTCCATGGACAGAGGAGCTTGATAGACTACAGTCCCCAGGGTCACAAAGAGTTAAACACAACTGAGCAATTAACGCTTTCACTTTTAAGAACCAGTTCAGTTCAGTTCACTTCACTTCAGTTGCTCAGTCACTCTTTGCGATGGCATGAACCGCAGCAGGCCAGATCTCCCTGTCCATCACCAACTCCTGGAGTTCACCCAAATCCATGTCCATTGAGTCAGTGATGCCATTCAACCATCTCATCCTCTGTCATCCTCTTCTCCTCCTGCCCTCAATCTTTCCCAGCATCAGGGTCTTTTCAAATGAGTCAGCTCTTAGCATCAGGTGGCCAAAGTATTGGAGTTTCAGCTTCAACATCAATCCTTCCAATGAACACCCAGGACTGATCTCCTTTAGAATGGACTGATTGGATCTCCTTGCAGTCCAAGGGTCTCTCAAAAGTCTTCACACCACAGTTCAAAAGTATCAGTTCTTCAGCACTCAGCCTTCTTCACAGACCAACTCTCACATCCATACATGACTACTGGAAAAACCATAGCCTTGACTAGACCAACCTTTGTTGACAAAGTAATATCTCTGCTTTTTAATATGCTGTCTAGGTTGGTCATAACTTTCCTTCCAGGGAGTAAGCGTCTTTTCATTTCATGGCTACAGTCACCATTTGCAGTGATTTTGGAGCCCCCTCAAATAAAGTCAGCCACTGTTTCCAATGTTTCCCCATCTATTTGCCATGAAGTGATGGGACCGGATGCCATGATCTTCGTTTTCTGAATGTTGAGCTTTAAGCCAACTTCTTCACTCTCCTTTTTCACTTTCATCAAGAGGCTCTTTCATTCTTCTTCACTTTCTGCCATAAGGGTGGTGTCATCTGCATAACTGAGGTTATTGATATTTCTTCCAGGAATCTTGATTCCAGCCTGTGCTTCCTCCAGCCCAGAGTTTCTCATGATGTAGTCTGCATATAAGTTAAATAAGCAGGGTGACCTTGCTTATAAGTTAAATAAGCAAGGAGCCTTGACGAACTCCTTTTCCTATTTGGAACCAGTCTGTTGTTCTGTGTCCAGTTTTAACTGTTGCTTCCTGACCTGCATACAGGTTTCTCAAGAAGCAGGTCAGGTGGTCTGGTATTCCCATCTCTTTCAGAATTTTCCACAGTTTATTGTGATCCACACAGTCAAAGGCTTTTTGGCATAGTCAAAAAAGCAGAAATACATGTTTTTCTGGATGTATTTTTTCGATGATCCAGCGGATGTTGGCAATTTGATCTCTGGTTCCTCTGCCTTTTCTAAAACTAGCTTGAACATCTGGAAGTTCACGGTTCACATATTGCCAAATCCTGGCTTGGAGAATTTTGAGAATCACTTTACTAGTGTGTGAGATGAGTGCAATTGTGCGGTAGTTTGAGCATTCTCTGGCATTGCCTTTCTTTGGGATTGGAATGAAAATTGACCTTTTCCAGTCCTGTGGACACTATGAGGCGATAGCTCACTGTGATTTCAATTTGCATTTCCCTGATGATTAACAGTATTAATCATCTTTTCATATGCCTGTTGGCTATCTCCATTTCCTGTTTGGAAAATTGTATATTCAGTTCTTCTGCTCATATTTTGATTATGTTTTATTTTTCTTTTTGAATGTTGAGTTTTATGAGCTATTTATGTATGTTGAATATTAATCCCTTATCCATCATATCATTTGCAAATATCTTCTCATCTTCTCCCATTCAGTTGTTTGTCTTTTCATTTTGTCAGTGGTTTCTTTTGCTATGCAAAAGGTTATAAGTTTATATGTGTAAAAGACCTTTACTACAACATTTGATAAAGGATTGAGAAAGAACAACAACAACAATAAAATGGAGAAATTGGAAAACATAAATGAAATGGGAACACTGAATGTAGAATAGAAACAGTGAAACAAATAGATCAAAGTAAAAGTTTATCCTGTAGTAAATAGTATGTATAGTGTATTTATTTTAGAAAAGTTACAAATTTTTGCTTAACTAAAAATTTGTGACATTTGAGGTCCACTCATTTGACTAAGTCACAATAGAATGCTAGATATATAATTTATATTCACTCAAAAATTTGATATAGTTGTATTTATTCTGGTATCTAGTATTACTGCTAAAAGTCTGCTGCTGCTGCTGCTGCTGCTAAGTCCCTTCAGTCATGTCTGACTCTCTGCGACCCCATAGTCAGCCCACGAGGCTACGCCGTCCCTGGATTCTCCAGGCAAGAATACTGGAGTGAGTTGCCATTTCCTTCTCCAATTCATTAAAGTGAAAAGTGAAAGTGAAGTCGCTCAGTTGTGTCTGACTCTTAGCAACCCCATGGACTACAGCCCACCAGGCCCTCCGTCCATGGGATTTTCCAGGCAAGAGTACTGGAGTGGGGTGCCATTGCCTTCTCCGGCTAAAAGTCTAGAAGATTTAAATTAATGAGGCTTGAAACTGCTAAGTCAATTCTGAGAGTATCAATAAATACTATGTTGTAAAACAACCAACCAAACAAACAAACAGAAAAAACAGGAAATGAATGTGTGATACAGTATTATTAGAGCTTCCTGGTAGCTCAGCTGGTAAAGAATCCACCTGCAGTGCAGGAGACCCTGGTTCAATTTGTGGGTGGGGAAGATCCCCTGAAGAAGGGATAGGCTACCCACACCAGTATTCATGGGCTTCCCTAGTGGCTCAGCTGGTAAAGAACCTGCCTGCAATGCTAGAGGCCTGGGTTTGATCCCTGGGTTGGGAAGGTACCCCAAAGGAGGGCTTGGCAATGCACTCCAGTATTCTTGCCTTGAGAATTCTCATAAACAGAGGAATCTGTTGGGCTACAGCCCATGGGGTCTCAAAGAGTCGGACATGACTGAGCGACTAAGCACAGCACAACACAGTATGATTAACTAAAGTACAGATTTTGTTCAGATTTCAAAAAAATATGCTGGTGTCCATCATTTGTTTTCATACCTTATTCAAGATTCCACATTGTATTTAGTTGCACTGAGCACCTTCAGCTGCATGCAACAAATTCTGATAAATTCTCTTTTAGATACCTTTTCATATCTTTTAGATCCCCATCAGGATAGTCCCTTTCTTTTTCAATGTGCTCAGTCATTTTTCAATGTGTTCAATATATTCATTTTCATTGTGTGTGTGTGTGTGTGTTAGTCACTCAGTCATGTCCAGCTCTTTGCAACCTTATGTACTGTAGCCTGCCAGGCTCCTTTTTTCCATGGGATTCTCCAGGCAAAACTACTGGAGTGGGTTGCCATTTCCTTCTCCACATTTTTATTCTCTTCTCTGTCAACTATTGACAGCTTCACTGTACACATAAATAATTCTTCTGGCATTCTTGCCACTCATTTCTTTGAACTCCTTTCCTCAGATAATCAGGTTGTTCCCAGGGTGCAGAGAACACCTCAAAACTTACTATAGTCTTATATTCATATATACCAACTTGGGACCCACTATAGTTTCAACTCACTCCAAGAATTGCTCTCTCACCTAGGTCCTCTAACCTATTGTTCCTGCTTCTTTAGCATTGTTCTTCACTTCCTTGAATCTTTTTACACCTCTCTGGTCAATTTAAACATCATGATAAATCATTATAGTCACTTCCTTGTACATACTCTTAATTCTCTTTCCATGTCACAAGAAAGAGAACATTACTCAATATAATAATACAGAATGGGCTTCCCAGGTAGCTCAGTGGTAAAGAATATACCTGCTAAACAGAAGAGGCGAGTTCGATCCCTGGGTCAGGAAGATCACCCAGAAAAGGAAAGAGAAACTCTCCAGTATTTCCTGGGAAATTCCATAGACAGAGGAGCCTGGTGGGCTACAGTCCACGTGGTTCCAAAGAGTTGGACACGAGTTAGTGACTAAACAATACAACCACAAAATAATACAAAATGTTACCATACACGTGTGTGTGCACATTTATTTACATTTATTTTTACGTCTCAAAAATCTGGTAATTTTTCTAATGCACATTTTCACATTTAAATTGTATTAATTACTAGGAAATGATATAGTATTCAAATACTACAGTAAATAGTATGCAGTCTATAAGTAGATTCATTATTTGTTTACTTTAAATGTAAAACAATTCAACTGACTTTTATATATTATTTGAATTTCCAACTGATTTGCTAAACTCTCCTGTATTTTAAAAGTATATATTATTTGGGGTTAATCATTAGATAATAATAGTGTATTAAAGTAATAAGAATTTTATTCACTCCTTTCTAACGTGTTAGTCACTCAGTCGTGTCTGACTCTTGGTGACTCCCTGGACTGTAGCCCATCAGGTTCCTCTGTCCATGGAATTCTCTAGACAAGAATACTGAAGTGGGTTGCTATTTCCTTCTGCACTCCTTTCTAATAGTATGTATTAATTATTTTTTCTAGTTTTATTGAACTTATTAGGGCTTCCAATATCATGCTGAATAGAAGAGATATTAATAGATGTCTTTATGTTATTCATGATTTTAAAGGGATCACTTCTAATCTTTTTTAATTTAGGCCTAATTGCTTTGATGTGTTAATACGGAAAATGACATTTATGGATATTTAAAATAGTGTACTATCCAAGCAAAATGGGATTTAAAAATTTAGTGATTGTATGTTATCTTTAGACTCATTGTTGGTGTTAATTTATCTTTTTTTTTAATTTTACAAATTTTACAACTTGAAATCTGAAAGAAATTGACCTGTGGCACATTGCCTGCTTTGGTTATTAGGTTAAGCTGATCTTATTGAGTTGTAAGGAATTTTTTCTTTTTTATCAAAAAAAGTAATATAAAATTAACAAATTTTAAGCTACACTCTTGGTGGAAATTTAAAATTGGTACAGCCACTATGGAAAAGAGTATGGGAGTTCTTTAAAAAACTAAAACTAGAGCTACCATATGATTCTGCAATCCCAATCCTAGGCATATATCTAGAGAAAAATGTGGTGCAAAAGGAAGCATGTACCCCAGTTTTCACTGCAGCACTGTTTACAATAACCAAGACATGGGAGCAACCTTAATGTCCATTGACAGAGCAGTGGATAAAAAATATGGTGTATATATTCAATGGAATATCACTCAGCTGTTAAAAGGATGGGATGCCATTTGCAGCAACATGGGTGGACCTAGAGATTGTCATACTGAGTGGAGTTAAGTCAAACTGAGAAAGGGAAATATATAATATCTCATATATGCAGAATCTAGACAGAAATGATATAAATGAACTTATTTGCAAAACAGAAGCAGACTCAGAGACTTAGAGAATGAATTTATGGTTACTAAGAGAAGGATTGGGAGAGGAGATAGTTAGGGAGTTTGGGGTTGGCATGTACACTATATAACAATAATAATATTAAAAATAAATAAAATGAATAACCAACCAGGATCTACTGTATAGCACATGGAACACTGCTCAATGTTATATGGCAGCCTGGATTAGAAGGGAGCTTGAGGGAGAATTGTATATGTGTATATATGTGTATGAGTTGCTTTGCTGTGCACTTATAACTATCAAAACATTTTAATCAGCTACACTCCACTATAAAATAAAAAGTTGAGAAAAAGTAATATAAAATTAGGATGAACATTCCTTGAATTTAGGAGGATTTATCTTATGGAATTATCTGAGTCTGATATGTTCTTTCAGTGCAGATATTTAACCACTGCTTACATTTATTGAATTCTTATAGGACAGCTCAAGCTTTTTTTTAATTTCATTTTAAGTAAATTTTGTTGACTTTTTTTCTGGGCATTTCCCCATTTAAAATTAGGCTTAAAAATTCTTGGCATATAGTCATTTATAGTATTCTCTTACTATCTATTCTATCTCTGCTTCATCTGTAGTGATCTCTGTCTCCCCTTTCTTGCATATCTTAGGTCTTTGTTCTGTCATTCTTACAAAAATGTTTCTTTTTGGTAGATATTTATGAGCTTTTAAAATGCTTCAGTGTTCTCTAGGAGAATGTAAAATGTGAGTGTGACATGATTCTGTATTTTCACTCACCCTTAATGTGTTAGGATTTCCCAGATTTAGACTGAACTGTATGAAAATAAAACTTGGCATATAATTTCCAGAAATAGTAGAGTTAAAGTATGGTCAATATTTCTTTAATAGGGAGATTACAAAGAATTCAGAAAGATCACCCTATAACTCTTCAAGTTAAGGTTAAGACAAATAGAAAAAGAGTTTACATCAGTTAAATTGAAAGTAGAGATACACTGTAGTGATTCTTTGTTCTCCTTATAACAGCAAACATGCCATGAAAGACAGGTTGTGGCACTAATTATTGTTTTCGGTCCCAAAGGGTATTGGATTTAGTGATCCATATTATGTTTTCTTTAAAAAAAAAAAAAAAAAAAACAGATCAGAGATAACAATCAATCCAATACTATTTATAGCAAATAATATAAAAAATAAAAATATTTATCAGAAAAGAAACAGAGTAATGAATAACAAAATGATATCTGTTTTCTTTTTCTTGCTGTGCTTTCCTGTTAAAGCTGCAAACACATACTTAAATATTGTCCCCATTAGGCAACAATATAATTGCATATCTCAAGAGAAGAACAGTATGTGGCCATGATATTCTTCAGGCTAATAAAGTAGTGATGTGTGAGAAATTTGAGGAAATAATGTATATTTAAAATTACTGAATAAAATAGGAAAGTAAAAAAAAATAAAACACTTATGCATTGCAATATTGGTTTCTATCTTAAAGAATCTGTAGTTCTTTTAACAGATCTACTCAACACCCTTCAACACCCTACCATATATTAATATATTATTCAAAGAGTGGTGAAAATATATAACAACTTCGGCATGGCTTGTTAATAAAAAGTTACCTTTCCTCACAAATTTACGTTTTTAATTCTTGGTTTAGATTTATGTTTACCCTCAACTTCAAAGTCTCCTGTACATACACCTAGTACTGGAGAGAGAAGAGCACTCTAATGACCTATATTTGAATGAGATTTTAAGTGGATAATAGTATGATCTTCTTGCCCAATTGGTAACATCACAATACTGTAAAAATTTTCTAAATTCATTCAGTTGTAACATTAAAAGTGTAGTTTAAAATGTGTCAAATTGTCAAACTTTAAAATGTTCAGTTCAGTCAGTTCAGTTCAGTCGCTCAGTGGAGTCCGACTCTTTGTGACCCCATGAATCGCAGCACGCCAGGTCTCCCTGTCCATCAGCAGCTCCTGGAGTTCACTCAAACTCATGTCCATCGAGTCAGTGATGCCATCAGCCATCCCATCATCTGTCATCCCCTCTTCCTCCTTCCCCCAATCCCTCCCAGCATCAGAGTCTTTTCCAATAAGTCAATTCTTCGCATGAGGTGGCCAAAGTACTGGAGTTTCAGCTTTATCATCATTCCTTCCAAAGAAATCCCATGGCTGATCTCCTTCAGAATGGACTGGTTGGATCTCCTTGCAGTCCAAGGGGCTCTCAAGAGTCTTCTCCAACACCACAGTTCAAAAGCATGAATTCTTCGGCACTTAGCCTTCTTCACAGTCCAACTCTCACATCCATACATGACCATAGCCTTGACTAGATGGACATTTGTTGGCAAAGTAATGTCCCTGCTTTTGAATATGCTATCTAGGTTGGTCATAACTTTGCTTCCAAGGAGTAAGCGTCTTTTAATTTCATGGCTGCAGTCACCATCTGCAGTGATTCTGGAGCCCAAAAAATAAAGTCTGACACTGTTTCCACTGTTTCCCCATCTATTTCCCATGAAGTGATGGGACCAGATGCCATGATCTTCGTTTAAAATGTTAAAAACACATTAATGGTTCATCCAAGTTAATAATTCAGTTTATATACATTTTGGAAAGAAGTATCTGATATAGTTCTTTACTATTATTTATGAAAACTTTTCTTATTACCACCTAGTAGGAAAGTTTAGAAAACATAATCCTAGTTGATTTGCTTACCTGTAATACTGCTTTTTAAATGGATCTGTTTTTTAAATTATAATCAGTAAATAAACCTTGAAACATATATAGCACAATTAGTAATAATTATAATAAATTGATCATCATTTGATATATAAAGTTAAAACAGATATGAAAGAGAGGTTGTAATAAAAATAAAACAATTTAGGCTTTTAAAACTTACAATCATAAATGCAGAATGGTAAAATAACAAGTATTAAAAGATCATTAAATTTAAACATTCTTGTAACCAACATTATTACTTTAATAAACTCAATAATATGTGGAAAATCCCTATTTAATATGATGCCTAATATACCTCAGAGAAGGCAATGGCACCCGACTCCAGTACTCTTGCCTGGAAAATTCCATGGATGGAGGAGCCTGGTAGGCTGCAGTCCATGGGGTCGCGAAGAATTGGACACAACTGAGCGACTTCACTTTCACTTTTCATTTTCATGCATTGGAGAAGGAAATGGCAACCCACTCCAGTGTTCTTACCTGGAGAATCCCAGGGACGGTGGAGCCTGGTGGGCTGCCGTCTATAGGGTCGCACAGAGTCGGACACGACTGAAGCGACTTAGCAGCTAATATACCTCCTATCAAATTACCATTATAATGACCATGGTGATATTTAATAAAGGAAAATCCTGTCCATGAACTTGCAAGGAAATTCAAGTAAAGGTAAAATAAAAAATGCCTGGGGACATCTTCTAATCACATCAGCAGTTGCAATCCAGCTACAAGGTCCACACTCTCGTGTATAATTAAACAAGATGCTCCACTGTATATAGAGATGGACATTGACTTTTTCTGTTGTTTCGTTCTAACTTGGGATTGTAGGGGATATAACTAGAATATAAAGATCATATCTAATGTGTAGGGGTTATCTTGCAAATCAGTAAGACAATAAATTTCAACCCTCAATCCGTGTGTTCAACTCTACATCATTATAAAGATTAGTTCGTTTAATTTATAGACCATTTATAGACATTTACAATAAAGTTTGAAATGAAGAGGAATTTCATAGCATATTGTATTCTGGTATTCGTAGCATAAAGGGGCATAGTTGTATGAAAATGCAAAAGCAAACAAGACAGTTTTAAAATTATTATATTAGTAAAATAAAGTTTATTAAGCTTTAGCTATTCTCTAGTCTTGTCAGAGGACCAAATAATCAGGCTGTATCACAGAAAACCAGTGTATGGATGCCTGGTAGTCTAAACAAATAATATGATGTGAGGATTGTATTTGAAAGACCATTGGTCAAAACATGCAAGGGTGAAAGGGAAGGGAGCTAAGGCTATCTCATGGGTGTTGCCTGTTGAAAACCACCAGACATGAACAGAAACATTTACAGTTATCATTGTGGCAGGCCAGCCTGGTGACTCTGATGGTAAAGAATTTTCCTGCAGTGCGGGAGACCTGGATTTGGTGCCTGGGTTGGGAAGATCCCATGGAGGAGGGCATGGCAACCCACTCCAGTATTCTTGCCTGGAGAATCCCCATGGAGAGAAGAGTCTGGAGGGCTGTAGCCCATAGGGTCACAAAGAGTCAGACATGACTGAGCCGCTAAGCACACACAGCAAACCCTAGTATAGTTCATGCTGTATACTCTGAGTATGGTAAGGTCTTCTGTCTAGAATAAGACATTGTTGATGTGTGGTCACCCTCGTGTTCCTCATATGTTATTTATAGGCCCTGTCACACTCATACAAATGAGGAAAATGACTCTCTACTTTGCTACATTTGAAAAATGAGCTGCCAGTGGAGGGGGACATGTTCCAAGGAAATGTGGGGAGCCCCTAGGAGCTCAGTGGTCAGTTGCCAGTAGCCAGAAAAGAAAAGAAAAAGGGTGGGGGGAGCTCATTCCTACAGACACAACGAGATGCATTCTACCAGTGACCTACAGGAAGGTTAGAGGCAGATCTTTACCCAGAGAAGTATCTGATTTGTTATTAACCCTTGCTCCCACTGATTGCAGTCTTGTGAGACACTGAAGCAGAGAACTCAGGTAAGCTGTATGCCCAAAACTCTGTCCTGTAGAAATTTTGAGATAATAAATACATGTTGCTTTAAGCTAAAGCATTTGTGCTACCTTGTTTCACAGCAAGAGGCAACTAGTACAATGATAAAAACTTAACAAAATAAAAATCATAAATGAGGGGAATGTTTCCTTTGTCACTTCAGTTCAGTCGCTCAGTTGTGTCCGACTCTTTGCGACCCCATGAATTGCAGCACGCCAGGTCTCCCTGTCCATCACCAACACACAGAGTTCACTCAGACTCACGTCCATCGAGTCGGTGATACCATCCAGCCATCTCATCCTCTGTCGTCCCCTTCTCCTCCTGCCCCCAATCCCTCCCAGCATCAGTCTTTTCCAATGAGTCAACTCTACATGAGGTGGCCAAAGTACTAGAGTTTCAGCTTTAGCATCATTCCTTCCAGAGAAATCCCAGGGCTGATCTCCTTCAGAATGGACTGGTTGGATCTCCTTGCAGTCCAAGGGACTCTCAAGAGTCTTCTCCAACACCACAGTTCAAAGGCATCAATTCTTAGGCGCTCAGCCTTCTTCACAGTCCAACTCTCACATCCATACATGACCACTGGAAAAACCATAGCCTTGACTAGACAGACCTTTGTTGGCAAAGTAATGTCTCTGCTTTTGAATATGTTATCTAGGTTGGTCATAACTTTGCTTCCAAGGAGTAAGCATCTTTTAATTTCATGGCTGCAGTCACCATCTGCAGTGATTTTGGAGCCCCCAAAAATAAAGTCTGACACTGTTTCCACTGTTTCCCCATCTATTTCCCATGAAGTGATGGGACCAGATGCCATGATCTTCGTTTTCTGAATGTTGAGCTTTAAGCCAACTTTTTCACTCTCCACTTTCACTTTCATCAAGAGGCTTTTTAGTTCCTCTTCAGTTTCTGCCATAAGGGTGATGTCATCTGCATATCTGACATTATTGATATTTCTCCTGGCAATCTTGATTCCAACTTGTGTTTCTTCCAGTCCAGCATTTCTCATGATGTACTCTGCATATAAGTTCAATAAGCACGGTGACAATATACAGCCTTGATGAACTCCTTTTCCTATTTGGAACCAGTCTGTTGTTCCATGTCCAGTTCTAACTGTTGCTTCCTGACCTGCATACAAATTTCTCAAGAGGCAGATCAGGTGGTCTGGTATTCCCATCTCTTTCAGAATTTTCAACAGTTTATTGTGATCCACACAGTCAAAGGCTTTGACATAGTCAATAAAGCAGAAATAGATGTTTTTCTGGAACTCTAATCAAGTAATAATAGGATATAGATAAAAATAGTTTTCTGTTAGAAACAACTAATCATTTCCAATATAAATAAGTAAAATATGTAGTTGATATAGTCCAGATATGAGAGATGTTGCTTTTATGAAACAGAAGAAATCATTAAAGTTTAAGGGAAAAGTCAACAGTTTTAAAACAGGAAATATGTAAAAAGCCTACTTAAAATTTTTTCAATGCAAAAAAAATTCAACAGAAAGATTTTAAAATGCACCAAACACTATTTAAATAAAAACAATCAAGGTTCCATAGAAATATAACTAAGAGTAAATGAAAAGATTTCTTATAATCAGTTCAGTCACTCAGGCATATCTGACTTTTTGTGACCCCATGGAATGCAGCACGCCAGGCCTGCCTGTCTGTCACCAACACCCTGAGCTTACTCAAACTCATGTCCATTGAGTCGATGATTCCATCCAACCATCTCATCCTCTGTCATCCCCTTCTCCTCCTACCTTCAGTCTTTCCCAGCATCAGTGTCTTTTCAAATGAGTCAGTTCTTCATATAAGGTGGCCATAGAATTGGAGTTTCAGCTTCAGCATCAGTCCTTCTAATGAATATTCAGGACTGATTTCCTTTAGGATGGACTGGTTGGATCTCCTTGCAGTCCCAAGGGATTCTTCAAGAGTCTTCTCACCACAGTTCAAAAGCATCAATTCTTCGGTGCTTAGCTTTCTTTATAGTCCAACTCTGACATCCATAAAAGACTACTGGGAAAAACATAGCTTTGACTAGCTGGACTTTGTTGGCAGAATGATGTCTCTGCTTTTTAATATGCTGTCTAGGTTGGTCATAACTTTCCTTCCAAGCAGCAAGCATCTTCTGATTTCATGGCAGTACTCACCATCTTCATGAGTGATTTTGGAACCACCCAAAATAAAGTCTGTCACTGTTTCCATTGCCCCCCAGCTATTTTCCATGCAGTGATGGAATCAGTTGCCATGACCTAGTTTTCTGAATGTTGAGCTTTAAGCCAACTTTTTCACTCTCCTCTTTCACTTCCAGTAAGAGGTTCTTTAGTTTTTCTTTGCTTTCTGCCACAAGGGTGGTGTCATTTGCATATATGAGGTTATTGATATTTCCTCTGGCAATCTTGATTCCAGCTTGTGTTTCGTCCCTTCCAGCCTTTTTCATGATGTTTTCAGCATCCAAGTTAAATAAGCAGGGTGACAATACATAGCCTTGATGTACTCCTTTCCCGATTTGGAACTAGTCTATTGTTCCATTCCCAGTTCTAATTGTTGCTTCTTGATCTGCATACAGATTTCTCAGGAGGCAGGTCAGGTGGTCTGGTATTCCCATCTCTTTCAGAATTTTCCGCAGTTTATTGTGATCCACACAGTCAAAGGCTTTGCCATATTCAATGAAGCAGAAGTCGATCTTTTTCTGAAACTCCCTTGTTTTTTCCATGATCCAACGGATGTTGGCAATTTGATCTCTGGTTCCTCTGCCTTTTCTAAATCCAGCTTGAACATCTGGAAGCTCATGGTTCACGTACTGTTTAAGCCTGTCTTGGAGAATTTTGAACATTACTTTTCTAGCATGTGAGATGAGAGCAACTGTGCAGTAGTTTGAGTATTCTTTGGCATTGCTTTTCTTTGGGACTGGAATGAAAACTGACCTTTTCCAGTCGTGTGGCCACTGCTGAGTTTTCCAAATTTGTTAGCATATTGTGTGCAGCACTTTTACAGCATCATGGATAAATGGTTCTAAGCTTAAATTTGAGTTAACACATTTAAACACATTTAAAAATGTTATTTTTCTCTCACATTCTTTAGTTTTCTTACTATCATCTTCAGAAGCATTATATATTTTACTCATTATTAGGTTTATTAGATCTCTACTAATGGAATAGAAGTCTCCTGCATGTAGCATTTTGGTTTGTTTGTTCACTGATGTACTCCAAATATCTATAACAGGGCATTTAGTATAATAGGGCTTTAGTACTGAAGAAATATTTGTTCAATAAATGAAAATAAAAAGAAGGAAAAACAGTAACAAGTTATAAGAAAACTAAAAGACATAAGGAGCAGAACAGATAAAAAAAAATCCACTGATTTTCTGAATTTCTTAGTCTACAGCTTATCAAACTCATTAATTTTCTATAAGCATTCATTTTGTAGTTGGTTCTGATAAATGTTTAAAAGTGAAAGAATTTATATGCTGATGATGAGGTATGGAAGTTATTTTTCATGTTATTTTCAAATATTCAAACTTTAATATTCTTCCATTCATTTAATATATTCATTAATAATATTTATTAATAATATGAATAGCAAAGTCAAATACAATATTCTAGTATTATTTGTGACATATTTTCATTCTTATAAAACTGCTGATGTAACATTGCTATTTTACTAATTGATATATTACACATTTTAGATTTGCTTTAACCTGAATATTATTAAGCCAGATATTTGCTTATCTTTTGTTAGATGGCAGTACTAGTTAGGTTACTTTGATAAGTTCATGGTTTCCATTTATTTGATGATTTGAAACAATTCTCTGCAAAAAAAAAAACTTTCTTTCTATTTATTCTGATACATCAGCATATTTCTTTTAGAAGTAAAAGTTCTTGAAATACAGCTGAACAGCTGCTTTTCACTTTGCTTAATGTTTTATTTCATGGCCTGTGTTCTGCATCTTACTGTTCTATAAATTATTTTTCTATTCCTTGGGAATATGTGGTGTTCTTTATTTTCATATTCTAGAATGTATTCGTTTGAGTAATAACTTTGGTAGGTTTAGAATAATTTCAGTTCTGAAGTTATTTTAATTTTGATAGCAGTAATTTGGAAACAATCCTTAATTATAGTAAATACGCTTCTGTAAGTGAAATCACATTCTGGAAAAGGAAAATACAGGATATCAGGAAGTACAATTTCCTACAGTGATACCTGTTAAAGATTAAGTGTGATGACATACTGTCTCTTGTAATATCTCAAATAGTACAAAATTTACTAGTAATATATATCAAATACTCTTTTTAAAGACTCAGCCATATATATTCTGTTTTGTGTTATTGATATAAAATTTTAATCATATATTTGATGTAGCAAATAGTGCACATAATCTTTTTAAACACTACTTTACTTGGATGCAATCTCAAAAACAACAGAATGATCTCTGTTCATTTCCAAGGCAAACCATTCAATATCACAGTAATCCAAGTCTATGCCCCAACCAGTAATGCTGAAGAAGCTGAAGTTGAATGGTTCTATGAAGACCTACAAGACCTTTTAGAACTAACACACAAAAAAGATGTCCTTTTCATTATAAGGGACCGGAATGCAAAAGTAGGAAATCAAGAAACACCTGGAGTAACAGGCAAATTTGGCCTTGGAATACGGAATGAAGCAGGGCAAAGACTAACAGAGTTTTGCCAAGAAAATGCACTGGTCATAACAAACACCCTCTTCCAACAACACAAGAGACGACTCTCTACATGGACATCACCAGATGGGCAACACTGAAATCAGATTGATTATATTCTTTGCAGCCAAAGATGGAGAAGCTCTATACAGTCAGCAAAAACAAGACCAGGAGCTGACTGTGGCTCAGACCATGAACTCCTTATTGTCAAATTCAGACTTAAATTGAAGAAAGTAGGGAAAACCACTAGACCATTCAGGTATGACTAAACCAAATCCCTTATGATTATACAATGGAAGTGAGAAATAGATTTAAGGGCCTAGATCTGATAGATAGAGTGCCTGATGAAATATGGAATGAGGTTCGTGACATTGTACAGGAGACAGGGATCAAGAAATGCAAAAAAAGCAAAATGGCTGTCTGGGGAGGCCTTACAAATAGCTGTGAAAAGAAGAGAAGTGAAAAGCAAAGGACAAAAGGAAAGATATAAACATCTGAATGCAGAGTTCCAAAGAATAGCAAGAAGAGATAAGAAAGCCTTCTTCAGTGATCAATGCAAAGAAATAGAGGAAAACAACAGAATGGGAAAGACTAGGGATCTCTTCAAGAAAATCAGAGATACCAAGGAACATTTCATGCAAAGATGAGCTCGATAAAGGACAGAAATGGTATGGACCAACAAAAGCAGAAGATATTAAGAAGAGATGTCAAGAATACACAGAAGAACTGTACAAAAAAGATCTTCATGACGCAGATAATCATGATGGAGTGATCACTGACCTAGAGCCAGACATCCTGGAATATGAAGTCAAGTGGGCCTTAGAAAGCATCACTACAAACAAAGCTAGTGGAAGTGATGGAATTCCAGTTGAGCTATTCAAATCCTGAAAGATGATGCTGTGAAAGTGCTGTACTCAATATGCCAGAAAATTTGGAAAACTCAGCAGTGGCCGCAGGACTGGAAAAGGTCAGTTTTCATTCCAATCCCAAAGAAAGGCAATGCCAAAGAATGCTCAAACTACCACACAATTGCACTCATCTCACACGCTAGTAAAGTAATGCTCAAAATTCTCCAAGCCAGGCTTTAGCAATACGTGAACTGTAAACTTCCTGATGTCCAAGCTGGTTTTAGAAAAGGCAGAGAACCAGAGATCAAATTGCCAACATCCACTGGATCATAGAAAAAGCAAGAGAGTTCCAGAGAAACATCTATTTCTGCTTTATCGACTATGCCAAAGCCTTTGACTGTGTGGATCACAATAAACTGTGGAAAATTCTGTAAGAGATGGGAATACCAGACCACCTGATCTGCCTCTTGAGAAATTTGTATGCAGGTCAGGAAGCAACAGTTAGAACTGGACATGGAACAACAGACTGGTTCCAAATAGGAAAAGGAGTTCGTCAAGGCTGTATATTGTCACCCGTTTATTTAACTTATATGCAGAGTACATCATGAGAAATGCTGGACTGGAAGAAACACAAACTGGAATCAAGATTGCCGGGAGAAAAATCAATAACCTCAGATATGCAGATGACACCACCCTTATGGCAGAAAGTGAAGAGGAACTCAAAAGCCTCTTGACGAAAGTGAAAGTGGAGAGTGAAAAATTTGGCTTATGCTCAACATTCAGAAAACGAAGATCATGGCATCTGGTCCCACCACTTCATGGGAAATAAATCGGGAAACAGTGGAAAAAGTGTCAGTGTGTTTATTTTTCTGGGCTCCAAAATCACTACAGATGGTGACTGCAGCCATGAAACTAAAAGATGCTTACTACTTGGAAGGAAAGTTATGACCAACCTAGATAGCATTTTCAAAAGCAGAGACATTACTTTGCCAACAAAGGTCTGTCTAGTCAAGGCTATGCTTTATGTATGGATGTGAGAGTTGGACTGTGAAGAAGGCTGAGCACCGAAGAATTGATGCTTTTGAACTGTGGTGTTGGAGAAGACTCTTGAGAGTCCCTTGGACTGCAAGGAGATCCAACCAGTCCATTCTGAAGGAAATCAGCCCTGGGATTTCTTTGGAAGGAATGATGCTGAAGTTGAAACTCAGTACTTTGGCCACCTGATACGCAGAGTTGACTCATTGGAAAAGACCCTGATGCTGGGAGGGATTGGGGGCAGGAGGAGAAGGGGACGACAGAGAATGAGATGGCTGGATGGCATCACTGACTCCATGGACGGGAGTCTCAGTAAACTCCGGGAGTTGTTGTTGGACAGGGAGGCATGGCGTGCTGCGAATCATGGGGTCGCAAAGAGTCGGACACGACTGAGCAATTGATCTCATCTGATCTGAATCATTACTTGTTTCAATGATTATAGACAGTTTTACTCTTAATTTTACATATTTTCATCAATGTAAATAACAATTTTAGAAATGATCATACCATTTAATTAAAAATTAACTAACATTTTTTGAGTATCTGGGATATTGAACACAAAGCATTAGATATATGTGGAATAGAAAATATATAAGACTCCTACCATTAGTTGTGTTATATTCTACCTGAAAACAGAATTCATATAGCACTTAATGTTATAAATCTCAAAAATATACAAAGGATAGAAATACAATTGTGCAGCAGATGTTTGAAAAAGCCTTGGAGAATGAGGTATTTTATTGGATTTTGAAGGCTATTTCAGGCTGAAATATAAATTGAAAATAATGAAAGCAAGAAGGGTGTTTGTATTTGGTTCATAGTGAATTTCAATTGTTGATTGGCTATCCTACTAGAAGTGTTTTTTGGAGTTGTAGTCTTATAGCAAGGACATTATAGAGATAAATATGTATAAACATATGTTCTTATAATATAGGAGAGTATCTTATTTGTGATATAGAGAGTGTCTTCTCTGGTATTGCATACTTAAAGAATCATAATTGATTTGTAAATTTATCTAATTTGTATTCCTCTCCCTTTCCATTAGTTCTTCCATTATTTTCAAATAAAATGAAGATACATGCCTTTTTAAAATTTTGATGAAATTCTACAATTAATGTAAGAAATATGGATATGTATTTGGACAACATTTAAAATTATTATTAAACAAAACACTAAGCATGTGTGGCTTCAAAATGTAAAGATATTTTTAAAAATCTTCTTTATAAAATTTGTGATTTTATAATTAGTTTTGCAAAATTACAATTGTTTTCAATGTTCATTTATGATTGTGTACTTTCTATTATGCTTACTGCATGTTCAGGGTTTTTAAGATTTAGGTAATACATTTTAAAACATTTTTAAGAGAGGAAACGATATAAATATGATTTGAAAAACTCATGCCAAAAAAGACGAATCGTTCTCTTAAGTACTTTAAATACATAAAACCTTTACATTTTTTACTAATCACCATGGTTGACACATAATTTTAATGTTGAAAAATCATCATATTTACTAGAGAATACCTTTAAAAGCTTAAGTCAGGATTTGGGTAATGTAATTGTTATCTAGTGTATGATGTTACGTGTCTCGGTAATCACTCTTCTCCAAACTAAATGACTTATACAAAGTAAATGTATAGATGTGAAAATTGGACTATAAAAAAAGCCAAGTGCCAAAAAATTGATGCTTTTGAACTGTGGTGTTGGAGAAGACTTTGAGAGTTCCTTGGACTGCAAGTAGATCCAACCAGTCAATCCTTAAGAAAATCAGTCATAAATATTCAGTGGACAAACTGATGCTGAAGCTGAGCTCCAATACTTTGGCCACTTGATGCGATTAACTGACTCATTTGAAAAGACCCTGATGCTGGGAAAAACTGAAGGCTGGAGAAGGGGACAACCGAGGATGAGATGGTTGGATGGTATCACCGACTTCATGGACACAAGTTTGAGTAGGCTCCAGAAGTAGGTGATAGACAGGGAAGCCTGATGTGCTGCAGTCCATGGGGTCACAAAGAGTCAGACATGACTGAGCGACTGAACTGACTGATATGAAGGAAGAACTTATCAAGTAAAAAAAAAAAATAATGCCACCTTTGTCATATATAAAGTGTTGATGCATATATATTTTTTTCCCTAGGCCCATCCTTGAGCTATAGTAAAAATTCATCTGAGAATCCCCAAAGAACTTGGCCTGTATATCGTAAAGGTTTGTTCACAAAACAGCTTGGATGCTGATGTCCACTGCTCCAACTTTGTGATTCTTATTAATAGGGAAGACTGACTGGAGGAGTCAGTTCAGTTCATTTGCTCAGGTATGATGGAATATTTGCAACCCCATGAACTTCAGCATGCCAGGCTTCCCTGTCCAACCACAACTCCTGGAGATTACTCAAACTCATGTCCATAGAGTCAGTGATGCCATCCAACTATCTCTTCCTCTGTAATCCCCTTCTGCCACCTTCAATCTTTCCCAGCATCAGGGTCTTTACCAGTAAGTTAGTTCTTTGCATCAGGTGGCCAAAGTTTTGGAGTTTCAGCTTCAACATCAGTCCTTCCAATGAATATTCAGGACTGATCTCCTTTAGGATGGACTGGTTGGATCTCCTTGCAGTCCAAGGGACTCTCAAGAGGCTTCTCCAACACCACAGTTCAAAAGCATCAATTCTTCAGTGCTCAGCTTATTTATAGTCCAACTCTAACATCCATACATGACTACTGGAAAAACCATAGCTTTGACTAGCTGGACTTTGTTGGCAAAGTAATGTCTCTGCTTTTTATTTTGCTGTCTAGGTTGGTATAGTTTTTTTTTTTTTTTCCCCCAAGGAAAGAGTGTCTTTTAATTTCATGACTAGAGTCACCACCTTCAGTGATTTTGGAGCCCCCAAAATAAACTTTATCCCTGTTTCCATTGTTTCCCCATCTACTTGCCCTGATGTGACGGGACCAGATATCATGATCTTAGTTTTCTGAATCTTGAGTTTTAAGCCAACTTTTTCACTTACTTTTTCACTTTCACCAAGAGGCTCTTTAGTTTCGCTTTCTGCCTTAAGGGTGGTGTCATCTGTATATCTAGTTTGTTGATATCTCTCCTGGCAGTCTTGAATCCAGCTTGTGCTTCCTCCAACCCAGCATTACTCATGATGTACTCTGCATATAAGTTAAATAAGCAGGGTGACAATATACAGCCTTGACATACTTCTTTCCCTGATTTGTAACCAGTGTTTTGTTCCGTGTCTAGTTCTAACTGTTGCTTCTTGACTTGCATACAGATTTCTCAGGAGGCAGGTCAGGTGGTCTGGTATTCTCGTCTCTTTCAGAATTTTCCACAGTTTATTTTGATCCACATAGTCAAAGGCTTTGGCATAGTCAATGAAGCAGAAGTCAATGTTTTTCTGGAACTCTCTTGCTTTTTTGATGATTCAATGGATGTTGGCAATTTGATCCCTGGTTCCTCTGGCCTTTCTAAACCCACGCTGGAGATCTGGGATTTCATGGTTCATGAACTGTTGAAGCCTGTCTTGAAGAATTTTGAGCATTACTTTGGTAGTGTGTGAGATGAATGCAGTTGTGTGGTAGTTTGAACATTCTTTGGCCTTCTCTTTCTTAGGAATTGGAATGAAAACTGACCATTTCCAGTCCTGTGGCCACTGCTGAGTTTTCCAAATTTGCTGGCACATTGAGTGCAGCACTTTAACAGCATCATTTTTTTAGGATTTGAAATAGCTCAACTGGAATTCCATCACCTCCACTAGCTTTGTTCTTAGTGATGCTTCCTACGGACCACTTGACTCTGCATTCCAGGATATCTGTCTTTAGATGAGTGATCACAACATGGGTCATGAAGTTCTTTTTTATATAGTTCTATGTGTTTTTGTCACCTCTTCTTAATATCTTCTGCTTCTGTTAGGTCCATACCATTTCTGTCCTTTTTTGTGTCCATCTTTGCCAGAAAATCAATCTAATCACATGGAGGAGTCATAGATGTCAAAATAGAGAGAAAGAGGACAGAGACAGGCATCCTGAGCTATCACTGTTTGGCATATATTTTACAATGTGGTGTATACTATACATTTCTGTGTACTAACTAGATCCAGAAGAAGATGAGATAATTACTATTGATACTCACCAATAAAAAGCTTCCCTGTTGTCTCAGCCAGTAAAGAATCCACCTACCAAACTCAGGAGACATAAGAGATGCGGGTTCAAGGAATGGGTTTGCAAGATCCCCTGGAGGAGGAAATGGCAACCCACTCCAGTATTCTTGCCTGGAAAATCCCATAGACATAGAAGCTTGACTGGCTATCATCCATGTGGACACAGAGAGTTGGACATGACTGAATAAAGACACAGAATAGGGCAGCCTTATTCTGTTGACATGACACTAAAATACATCCTGTAAAAACAAAAAGAGTACATTCCCCAAGACAGTAGTGTAGCATTCTTTGGCAATCCCTTAAGAGCTCACATCTTCATCCCAAAAGGGACTCAGCATTTGTTAGTTGAAAGTAGACTGTGAGGGAGTTCCTGGGTGGTCTAGTGCTTAGGACTCTCGTGGACTAGGTCCAGTCCCTGGTCAGGAAGTGACAGCCCACAAGCACAGCCCCCCAAAAATTAGACTGTGAAACATTAAATATAGGCAGAATAAACCCTAGAGTAATAATTAAGTTTTATGGAAAAAGAAATACTAAAAAAAATGATAGAGATGTAAAAATGGTGTCATAAAAATGCTCAAACAATGACAAGACAAAAGGGAAGACAGAAATAAGAATCATTAGGGAAAATATAGAAAATCATTAATTTAACTTAAGGTTTTTCCAGTGGTCATGTATGGATGTGAGAGTTGGACTGTGAAGAAAACTGAACACTGAAAAACTGATCCTTTTGAGCTGTGGTGTTGAAGACCCTTGAGAGTACCTTGGACTGCACGGAGATCCAACCAGCCCATCCTAAAGGGGAACAGTCCTGGGTTTTCATTGGAGGGACTGATGTTGAAGCTGAAACTCCAATACTTTGGCCACCTGATGCAAAGAGCTGACTCATTGGAAAAGACCTTGATGCTGGGAAGGACTGGGGGCAGGAGGAGAAGGGGACGACAAAGGATGAGATGGCTGGATAGCATCACTGACTTGATGGACATGGGTTTGGTTGGACTCTGGGAGCTGGTGATGGACATGGAGGCCTGGCGTTCATAGGGTCGCAAAGAGTCGGACATGACTGAGCAACTGAACTGAACTGAACTGAATTTAACATTTAACTAATTTAACTGAAGTGTAACATTGAAAAGATACTACAGTCAAGTATTTTTACAGTACTTCATGTTCATCAGAACATTTGGTAAAAGTATTTGGAGTTATATGCTGCATTTGGCAATTGCATACTAAGTAGAGTTAGACTATCTATTGACCTAGAGGAATTACAGTTTGTAGAAGGTTGTTACATAAGAGTAAGATGAATAATTCACCATTACTGTATGAAATTAATAAATCAAGTTGTTAAAGTAATAACAGGGATCCAGAAGATTTGGAAAACAAAGTTAACATATGTAATCTAATGGACATATGTACAGACACATGTAGACACACAGACAGTTCATTTGATAATTAGAGAATACACAAAGCACTTAAGTTCACACAACCATAACAATTTGTTTTCCACAATAAAGAAAACAAAATTTTGTTGTAATGATTATTGTATCTTTTTGACATTAAAAAAAAAGAACTTTAAACCACTTATTTCTTTGAAATAAAATGAAAATTTTTGCATTGAGCACAGAGATGGGAGTTCAGTTCACTTGCTCAGTTGTGTCCAACTCTTTGCAACACTGTGAACCGCAGCACACCAGGCCTCTCTGTCCATCACCAACTCCTGGAGCCTACCCAAACTCATGTCCATTGAGTCAGTGATGCCATCCAACAATCTCATCCTCTGTCGTCCCCTTCTTCTCCTGCCCTCAATCTTTCCCAGCATCAGGGTCCTTTCCAATGAGTCAGATCTTTGCATCAGGTGGCCAAAGTATTGGAGTTTCAGCTTTAGCATCAGTCCCTCCAATGAACACCCAGGACTGATCTCCTTTAGGATGGACTGGTTGGATCTCCTTGCAGTCCAAGGGACTCTCAAGAGTCTTCTCCAACACCACAGTTCAAAGGCATCAGTTCTTGGTGCTCAGCTTTCTTTATAGTCCAAGTCTCACATCCATACGTGACTATTGGAAAAACCATAGCCTTGACTAGACAGAAATTTGTTACCAAAGTAATATCTCTGCTTTTTAATATGGCTATTTAGATTGGAAATAAATTTCATTCCAAGGAGTAAGTGTGTTTTAATTTCATGGCTGCAGTCACCATCTGCAATGATTTGGGAGCCCCCAACAATAAAGGCAGCCACTATTTCCAGTTTCCCCATCAATTTGCCATGAAGTGATGGGACCAGATGCCATGATCATAGTTTTCTGAATGTTGAGTTTTAAGCCAACATTTTCACTCTCCTCTTTCACTTTCATCAAGAGGCTCTTCAGTTCTTCTTCACTTCCTGCCATAAGGCTGGTGTCATCTGCATATCTGCAATTGTTGATATTTCTCCCGGCAATCTTGATCCCAGCTTGTGCTTCTTACAGCCCAGTATTTCTCATGATGTACTCTGCATATAAGTTAAATATTCAGGTTAACAATATGCAGCCTTGATGTACTCTTTTTCCTATTTAGAACCAGTTGTTTGTTCCATGTCCGGTTTTAACTGTTTCTTCCTGACCTGCATACAGGTTTCTCAAGAGACAGGTCAGGTGTCTGGTATTCCCATCTCTTTCAGAATTTTCCACAGTTTATTGTGATCCACACAGTCAAAGGCTTTGGCATAGTCAATAAAGCAGAAATAGATGTTTTTCTGGAGCTCTTTTGCTTTTTCTATGATCCAGTGGATGTTGGCAATTTGATCTCTGGTTCCTCTGCGTTTTCTGAAACTAGCTTGTACTGGGGTCCAGCCCAGGTTGGATCCAGGGATAGCTTCAGGATGACGGCATTGGCAATTGAAAGTATAGATAAAAGGGGAGAGACAGAGGCTTGATCTGACTAGTTTACTTGGGAAACCAATAAAGTTCGTAACACCGAGCTTGTTCTGACCACAGAGGCCGCAGGCGCCTTCTCGAGTTGGTCTTAGAAGCCCAGGCAGGTAAGTGGTCTCAGAGGGCCCCCACACTCCAATCAGTCATCTTGAAGGAAGAACAGAGAAGAAAAGAAGAGAAAAGGAAGCAAGAACAACATGGGGAGACCGAGCCTGATGAGCAAGGCCCGTAGCTTTATTTTCAAAGGGAGCTTATACCTTAAGTTGTGCATAGAGGATAATAGGGGGTATAAAGTCATGTAAAGTCGGCAGTCTTTGATCTTTATCAAGTCCAGGCTTTTTTGTTTGTTTGTTTGTTTGTTTTGCAAACTTATCGTATACAAATGTTTTAGATGATTTACATCATCTTCTGGCCAGGAGACCTATTAACATTTTATGACTCTTTGTTCTGATAAAGATTAGTTAACCAGAACACTTATTTTCTCTAAAAGTAATTTTTTTTAAGTTTGGCGTCACTCTCCAAAAGCACTACATAAAGTTGCATTCCTATAGGGCAAAGGTGCAATGGGCTGTAGCAAGGAAAGAATTTATTACCTTAAGGGTCTAAAGTTGTTAACACCAAGGCCGCTACTTATTTTTTCTGTATACCAACTTATATTAATTAATATACTCCCAAGGATACAATACAGGGGATGTGGAAACTTGACAGCAAGCATTGGCTCAACAATGAAATCCTCCACCAGTTCTATTCTAATAATTTCTAACTCCCCGAGAGGCTCTAAACTGTTTGAATATCTTAAGCTTTCAGTGCATCTCACGGTTGAGAGGCTGTAAACAAGCGTAGCTGTAGGAGTCCGGATAAACCTGTCAGGCAAGTTAGAGAGCCATCTGAGGGGTTTGGATTGAAACACTCCTATTATGCCCAGGAGGCTAATTAACTAGAGCTTTAAGTTGATTTCCTTCAAAGAAAGGTGGTCGAGGATAGCCCCTGTTAATGTCAGAGGAGTTGGTGAAAGTTGTAAAATAGTGAAACAGACAGATTCTGGTTTTGGGGTAGATGCTTAGGCAGATCCAGGGGGCCCCTTGAGTCCTGACTCGCCTTGCCTCGCCTTGCCCGTCAGGGCTCTCCCGCATGACCTTGTCATAGGTGGGAACTCCCGTACTGGCTCCTGGCAAGCTTGAACATCTGGAAGTTCACAGTTCACGTATTGCTGAAGCCTGGCTTGGAAAATTGTGTGTGTTACTTTACTAGCATATGAGATGAGTGCAAGTGTGCAGTAGTTTGAGCATTCTTTGGCATTGCCTTTCTTTGGGATAAGAATTAAAACTGACCATTTCCAGTCCTGTGACCGCTGCTGAGTTTTCCAGATTTGCTGGCATATTGAGTGCAACACTTTCACAGCATCATCTTTCAGGATTTGGAATAGCTCAACTGGAATTCCATCACCTCCACTAGCTTTGTTCCTAGTGATGTTTCCTCAGGCCCACTTGGCTACACATTCCAGGATGTCTGGCTCTAGGTGATTGATCACACCATTGTGATTATCTGGGTCATGAAAATCTTTTTTGTACAGTTCTTCTATGTACTCTTGCCACCTCTTCTTAATATCTTCTGCTTCTGTTAGGTCCATACCATTTCTGTCCTTTATCGAGCCCATCTTTGCATGAAATGTTCCCTTGGTATCTCTAATTTTCTTGAAGAGATCTCTAGTCTTTCCCATTCTGTTGTTTCCCTCTATTTCTCTGCATTGATCACTGAGGATAGCTTTCTTATCTCTTCTTGCTTTTCTCTGAAACTCTGCATTCAAATGGGTATATCTTTCCTTTTCCCCTTTGCTTTTGGCTTCTCTTCTTTTTATGGCTATTTGTAAGACCTCCTCAGACAGCCATTTTGCTTTTTTGCATTTCTTTTTCTTGGGAATGGTCTTCTTCCCGTTTCCTGTACAATGTTATGAACCTCCTTCCATAGTTCATCAGGCATTCTGTCTATCACATCTTGTCCCTTAAATCTGTCTGTCACTTCCACTGTGTAATCATAAGGGATTTGATTTAGGTCATGCCTGAATGGTTTAGTGGTTTTCCCCACTTTGTTCAATTTAAGTCTGAATTTGGCAATAAGGAGTTCATGATCTGAGCCACAGTCAGCTCTTGGTCTTGCTTTTGCTGACTGTGTATAGGTTCTCCATCTTTGGATACAAAGAATATAATCAATCTGATTTCGGTGCTGGCCATCTGTTGATGTCCATGACCTGAATGTACCTTCAAAATCTAGTCCCCTGACTGCCTCTTAACCCTTTCTTTTTTTTGGTTATATTTAAAATAGCAGAGGACTTTCAATTTATTAATATGAAGTTGCTTTTTAGATTCTGTTACTACAAATTCACTCTCCTCTACCTGGAACTTTCTTTCCTCATGGTTCTAACACACCACCATCTCCTCTTCGTGTTTTATCAGAGAGTCTTTCTCTGACTTCTCGTTAAAGTCAAGTATATGTTTCTTCAGCACATTTCACTTCTGTGTTTTAATTCATGAGTGTTCTGCAGTTATTTTAATGGACTTTATTTCCCCCACTAGACTCCTTAAAGGTTAATATATATTTTCTAAATTCATCATTATTGTTCTTAACATAGTAATTGACCCAGAATCAGAATAGACTGTCAAAAAGGTTTTGAACGAATGAATAAGTTATTCTATTGATATTATATAAGTGATATGTTACATAAAATATATTTCTAACATTTCTAAGCATTTCATAAATATATTATGAAATTATATTTTTCTACCACCTTTTGCACATACGCTTTAAAGCTAATTCTAACATGATTAAAAGCCTAACCAAAATGCCTCACTTCAGAAATTATCCTAACCCCTGTCCAGTCTCTGGGGCTTCCCTGGTGGCTCGGTGGTAAGATTCCACCTGCAGTGTCAGACATGCAGGTTCAATCCCTGTGTCTGGAACATCCCCAGGAGAAGGAAATGGCAATCTACTCCAGTATCCTGCCTGCAAAATTGCATGGACAGAGGAGCCTGGTGGGCTACACTCAGTGGGGCCTCAAAGTTGGACACAACCCAATGATGACAGCACCACCACCACCCAGTCTCTACTTCTCAATGCAATCATTATTTCCTTCCTCTCACCTTGACTTCATTATCAGCATTTACATTAAAATAAGTCACAAGATCCTTCTGTTCTCTATAGTTACCTTCATGCACATCTTTATTTCTTTTTACTAAATTACTATGACAGATCTAAAGTAAGGTTTCTGTCATTGCCTAAGGTGGAGCCGTTGCTCACTCATTGTTTGTTAACTAAAAACTGAATGAGGCTAGATATAGTTGTGTGCATTCCATATTGTGTGCATGCTCCAAACGGTGAATAGGGTGCTTGGTAAATATGTGAATATAAAATGGTGAGATAAATTCATTAAATTAAATATCAAAAGTCATGAATTATTTGAAAATTCCCCAAAATCATGGTGATATACCTTCTTCTGTGTCTCAATGACACCAGGCCACTGCTTCCCTATCTGCCAGATGATCTCCTGTGACACTTCACGTTTATGCCTTACTGAAGTCCAGCCCAGTGTTCTGCTGATTCTTGTCTGCCCTTAATTCAAATTAAATTACTGGTTCTGAATCAGAGACACAGCCTTACTATTGAAAAGGTTATGTCCTTATAGATGAGGGTACAGATCCTAGCAACTTTATAACTTTTGGCAAGTTGTCAAGATGGTACAAATACCAAATGGTGGCACATACTACAAAATCGGTGCTAAATTACTGTATACATACAGAACATTTGGGAACACTGCAGATAAAATATGTCCAGTAACTGGAAGATACTAGTAATTTGAGCAACAGTAGAAATTACAGTGACTGTTCACCCATGTACCACTCCTTAGTACAGTTCTTTGTCTTATGTCTATTCCCTACTCATTGCTTATGTCTGATTCCTGAGAAAGTTTTGTATTTCCTTCACAAATCCCTTCTAAAGTCCTCCAATCAATGAAAGTAATTCAACTCAGATATGTTAAAAATAATAAGTAAGATCTAGTGCAATTGTGAGTGAATGAAAAAATGGAAGCTGCTATAAATACTGAGAGGATAAGGAAAGCTGTATGAAAGGGGGGATCATGTTTAACAGGCTAAAAATCCTTAGTCAGCAGGCTTAATGACTCTGGAACCAATTTAGTTTTGCCCAAAGATATTTTGACTTATAATAACCTATTTTAGCATCACCTTAGCATATCCCATGAGAATCATTGCAGAATTTACTAGAGTCAGAGAGCTAAACTGTAGATTGGCTTCACTCCACTCAATATCTGTCAGTTGAAGGAAAAAAAAAAAATTCTTATGTGCACTACAGCATATGCCAAATAGAATACATGGAAAATTATCTGTAACAATACAGCAATAGTAATAAATGCAAATCCATTACATATATTGCAAATTACTTTTCAAGCCATATGAATATTAGACAGTTTTCCTAATTCTCAGAATTACCACAAAAGAGCTGTCTTTCTGTATTGTGGACGTCAGGATAAATGCATCACTTTAAACTAGAGTAATGCACACAACAATATAAAATATACACTGGAGATTACTTCAGACCTAACCTTTGTTTAACATTCCTCTGAATTTCTAATTACAGTTACAAAAGATAATACTGAATACAGATGTTTGCAAAAATTCTTCCACAAACAGGCTTTGAACTGCTTGTAAGAGCAGCAGTATTTATCCTGCCAATTATCACTTATTAAGTGTTTATTCCAGAATGACTAATTAACCAATCAAAAATTTCTTCAGTTTAAGAAAGGAAAAGTGTAGCTTTCAGTGCCACAATATCTTTGAAAACTTTCAGTTAGATAGAAAAAAATTATCTCTTTAGATTTTAGTTTTCTGCTACTGTTCTGTTAAAATTGCAAAATTCTATCTGTGTGTTCTTTTCTCACTTATTTTTCTTTGGTTCTGCATGGTTATAAATTAATAACAAAGTCACTTTCTTAAAGTGAAGTCGCTCAGTCATGCCAGACTCTTTGTGACCTCATGGACAGTAACCTGCACCAAGCTCCTCCATCCATGGGATTTTCAAGGCAAGAGTACTGGAGTGGGTTGCCATTTCCTTCTCCAGGGAATCTTCCCAACCCAGGGATCGAACCCAGGTCTCTCACATTGTAGACAGACGCTTTACCGTCTGAGCCACCAGGGAAGTCACTTTCTTAAACATGTCATTAATTGATGCACTTAGTATTATAAATAAAGTTTGAGATTATTTAAAATATAATGGATGAGCATGGGGCTTCTGAATAGAGACTGAGCATATTTACACAAATTCTAGAATGGAAACCAAATAAAATTCACAATGAAGATCTGACTCTCATTGATAAGTGTGACTCTTAATGGCTGAGAAGTAATTAGGTACAAGTGATAAAAATGTGTTGTAAGTGACCACATTATTACTTTTCCACAAAAAGAACTGAATCTTGTATTGTCATTATTTGTAAAGGAGTGTGGTCATGGAGAGAAAATTTAACAATTTCTCTTTGGGGTTTGAATCTAGACTTCATGTCTTTGGGGGATTTTATGTGAAAAGGCTATCCATATTCATTTAATTGGTCTGTGAACAAAATTGATTGGTCTGCTCTATATCTCAAGAGGGCCCCCCAAAACATTATGGTGGTGGACTTTCAGCCACCAACATGATTTTCTATGTTGGTTTGCTACTCTACATATGCTCTGTTTCTATGTTCCTTCATGTTTCTGCTCACTAAAGAAAGAAAACTGTTTAAGAGTTTTTATGGGTTTTTGTTTTTTTTTTTTCAAAAATATAGAGTTGTCTGAAAAACATCAATTAGATTTGATCAGATTTGATGTCAAAAGTCAACTTAACTTTGACTTAAAGAGGACTCTTATTAATTTGCTAACATCCATCTGGAGCTCAGCTGATAAAGAATTCACCTGCAATACAGGAGACCCAGTTCAATTCCTGGGTCAGGAAGATCTGCTGGAGGAGGGATAGACTACCAACTCCTTTCTTTGGCTTCCCAAGTGGGAGACCTGGGTTTGATCCCTGAGTTGAGAAGATCCCCTGGAGAAGGGAAAGTCTACCCATGCCAATATTCTAGCCTGGAGAATTTAATACAGTCTATATACTATATATGTATACTGTCCATATACTATAGAGTCCATGGGGTGGCAAAGAGTTGGACACGACTGAACGACTTTCACTTTAACCTGTCAACATCATATTTGTTTCTGAAGTCTCAGGGAGTACATCAGAAAGCTATAATAATCTTAATGGCACAAATAAATTATTTTTATCAGTATAAGGAATATCTGAAAAGCCTCAATTATTCTGCTTAATATTCAGTTCAATTATGTAATAACAGAAAAGTATTCTGCAAAGAATTTAAAAAATTAGATAGGCAAGGATAAAAAGTTTTTTAGGCTTTCTAGGTTCAGGAAGGGAGAGAATAATTTAGTGCAATACAACAGCTATTTGATACTTCAGGGTGAAAAGATAGCTGCCCCCAGAAGGTTTTAAAGAACTCATTAGAAAGCAAATGTGACTGGTGATGCTTTCTTATTATTAGGTACAATAGTTGAAGAAAATCACCTGTAGAAAAGAACGAAACCTCCATCAGTGTCTGGATCTAGCCTTTAGATTACCTAAAAACACAAAACTACCCATGCATGCTTTTATGTTTTCGAAATTGCAGCAATATATATGAAACTCTGCTTTGCTAAATAGTATCTGGGATGCAGAGTTAGATAGCATCACTGTAATAACTAAGAGAAAAAATTATACCTTATCCCTACAATGTTTTAAAATAGACTCTTAAGTCTCAGAATTGTGAGGCAATCCTATAATTTTACCTAGCATTTAAGAAGTAAATATATTTATAAAAAAGAAGAAAGTAATACTTTTATAATAGGGAAATAACAGAAGATTTAAACTGATGGCATCTGATTCCCTCGAACCTTGAAATTCAAAGTGTGGTTGGAACCAGCAGCATCAACTCTACTTAGGGCAAGATTAAAAATACAGATTGCCAAGAAACACTCCTTTAGATAGACATTAAGCATACTGAGAAAGCAGAGTTTAATAAAATGGAAGAGCCTGAGGGAGGTAGCAGAAAATAATTTAACATATCTGATCTTGACATTTACATCATTTTTTTTTCTTTTTCTTTCTTTTCTTTTTAAAATATTTATTGGAGTGTAGTTTATTTACAATGTTGTGTTAATTTTAGGTGTATGACAAAGTGAATCAGTTATACATACACAAATATCCATTCTTTTTTAGATTTGTTTCCCATATAGGTCATTACAGAGTATTGAGTAGAGTTCCCTGTGCTATGTGATAGGTCTGTGTTAGTTACCTATGTTATACCTAGTAGTGTGAATATGTCATTCTCAGTCTCCCGATTTATCACTCCCACCTTCTTACCCACCGGTAACCATTAATTTGTTTTCTACATCTGTGACTGTATTTCTGTTCTGTAAATAAGTTCATTTGTATTTTTTTTTGATTCCACATTTAAGCAGTATCATATATATGTCTTTCTCTGACTTACTTCATCCACTCTGACAATATCTAGGTTCAGCCATGTTGGTGCAGATGACATTATTTTATTTTTTATGGCTGAGTAATATTCCACTGTACGTATATAGCACAATTTCTTTATCCACTCCTCTGTCATTCACTCCTCTCTGATAACCATTCATATTTGAAATCATCATAAATTATATAACTGAAAATCACCTATGTTTTTACTTAGCTCAATTATTTCACTGTATATATGCCAGAACTATAGCCACAGAGAGTGTAATAGCTTCAATAACATGGAAACGGTTTATGGGACTAAAATCCAGCAGAGGATGCATATTCAGTGACTATTCTCCCTTTGTCCACTTACTTCCCTTCACTTCCTTTTATTTTCTTGCTTTATTTATATTCTTTCCTTATGTGGTGGGGGAGAATTTTTGTTAGGTAAAATATAGAGAGTCAAAAAGATGCAAATTGCTCTAGGAAAAGTGGATATATTAATACAAGCATACATGAGAACTAAAATATGCCATCAAAGGTTTATAAAATGATTTAATGGAAGTTTACATTTTATATTCACCACCATCCAACTCAATCTATTGCTCTGGGATTTATAATAACCAAATACACTGTATATCTTTTCTTTTCATTCTTCCTTACTCCCTTCTGCTTCCTTTCCTCTTTCTCCCATTTCCCCTCCTCCCCACTACACCTCTTTCTTCCCCTTCTCCTGTTTTTCATCCTCCTCCTCTTTGCTGTTTAAAGAAAAGATGAGCCAAGGCAGTATCCCTGTCAGATCATTTCTATTATCACCAAAAACAAAGTGTATTTCAAGAAATCAGTATGTATACAGACATTCTATTAGGGTAGTAATTAGTGACAATGGACTTCAGCTATATTAAAAGACTTCCTGATTAGCAATAAAGAACATGACTTCACAGGCATTTTAATGGCAGCATCAGTACTTTACAATGTCAAGTCACCTTGTTAAGGAAGAATAGCTAATTACAATGCAAATAAGTTACCTCTTACACATTTAGAATGCTTGTATCTCATGTAATATTTTTGTCCTAAAATCCAAAAAAAATAATATGAATGCCATTTAGCTTTCTACTGATGAATCACTTTGGATTAAGTAAAGTATAGGACAGAAAGCAATCTTAGAAAGTAGATACAAGCATATTCTTTTCTGTCTTTTCTGAAATCAAGGACTGTTGCAAATGAGCATGTTGAATAGCATATGTTAATTCTGTCTTGGAATACCATAAAGAACTATAGTACACTAT
This sequence comes from Bos mutus, assembly GCF_027580195.1. Lineage (NCBI taxonomy): Eukaryota > Metazoa > Chordata > Mammalia > Artiodactyla > Bovidae > Bos > Bos mutus. Next base: position 9,950,571 of record NC_091622.1, read on the forward strand.
AGGTACTGGCTTCAGATGACGTTAGCAACTAGTTCCAGCTTCCCTCCTTACTATATAATGGGCGTTGTGAACATTGATTTCAATGTTCTATTTTCAGGATTAAGTAAGAAAATGAATTTAAAACTGCTTACAGATTTGTCATTAAAAATATTTATCTTGCTGTTTTCTCTCTACTAAGGATAACATTTTTCCCCAGTAGTGGATATTTTCAGAACATATAAAAGCTAATATAACTTTGTTGAAATTGTTTTGAATGCAAACATCATAAAAGACAATCATTATAAAATTTCATGTCTGAGACTAATAAAGATTAATATTGAGTTTCACTTAATAAAGACCTCCCAAAGCAGCCCCCCTCAAAAAAAAAGAAACAACTCATGTTAACAAACTAGAAAAGCCAACAGTGCTGTGACACTGAGCAAGGATTTTACCCGCAAAAGTCTGACTCTAGAGGGCATGTTACCTATAAAATGTGTGTGCTCAGCTTACTGGCTTTAAATCGTAAAGAAAAGAAGAGACAAGAAGGGAAGGGAAGACAAGAGAGAAAAGAAGGAAGTGGAAGGGAAGGGTCAGAGGAGGAGAGAGAAGAGGAAAAAAATCGGGAAGAGACAAGGGAGTACAGAAGCAGCATATTTTAAAAGGCTTGTTAAACCATGATTTATAGAGTTTTTAGAACCTATTGAAATTTTAGTCTGCTATTGCTCATTGAAAATATTGAAGGAAACAGGTTTTTTTTTCATCCCAGAACTCATTCATTTTTGACTATGCTGCATACAAACTTTGGCCCTTTTATAAAGAAATGTTGGAAAGAAAGATATTCATGTTATTTTCATTTTTCATTAAGTTTGAACCATAGCCTTAAATGGAAAATGCACACTTGTGTTTTATAGTAAAACAGGTTAAATTAACAAGTTCTGAAAGGTTAATATGGTACACCAAAAAACTGGTCTTATAATTTATAACAAAGTATCTGCTTTACAATTTTGCCTCTCAAGATTCAATTAAAATGAAGTTATCAAGCAAGTAAATAATATTATTGATGCTCATTAGAAAATTAAAGAAATCACGTAATTGTATTTACTTGCAGTTAAAATCTGGAGAAGGCCATGGCAACCCACTCCAGTACTCTTGCCTGGAAAATCTCATGGATGGAGGAGCCCGCTGGGCTGCAGTCCATGGGGTCTCAAAGAGTCGAACATGACTGGGCGACTTCACTTTCACTTTTCACTTTTATGCATTGGAGAAGGAAATGGCAACCCACTCCAGTGTTCTTGCCTGGAGAATCCCAGGGACGGTGGAGCCTGGTGGGCTGCCATCTATGGGGTCGCACAGAGTCAGACACGACTGAAGCAACTTAGCAGCAGCAGCAGCAATTAAAATATTCATAATGTTGATATGACTGTATGGCGTCACTGACTCCAGTGGATATGAGTTTGAGCAAACTCTGGGAGAGAGTGAATGACAGGGAAGCCTGATGTGCTGCAGTCTATGGGGTCACAAAGAGTTGGACATGACTTAACAACTAAACAACACCAATGTTGGTATGAAATAGAAGAAATTAATCCTCACCTATAATAAACTAGTGAATTATAATAGTGAGACATGAGACATCAATTTATGTTAGAAAATTGACATTAAAATAAAAAAGCAAAAAAGAATATTCAATATGATATCAGCTTTAGAAGATTGTGCTGGGAGCCAAGTACATTTGTTATAGTGGGAAAAATTTGAGATTAAGATATATAGTAATTCTGATGAAGTGAAAGCAGAAAAAAAGAAGTTACAGTTTTTTAAAAGCTTGTAAAATACAACTTGTCAACATCCAGACTCTAACATTAATTTTTATGATCTTCTTTAATTATTAAAATCAACCATAATATATTTAATTCAGTATTGATAATGGAAGAGGTATCCAATTTTAGTCCAGAATAGAAAAGTATTACTGTGACTCCTATGTCTATTGAAAAATCAGAGCTTTGTTAGCAGTTTGAAACTCTTGCTGAGTGCTGTGCTAAGATTAGTAGAAACCAAGGTCACTGTTACAGCCTGTGAAGTTAACTAAACAACAAGAAAAATAGCAAATATATTAAACACTGATGAGTTTTAAAGTTCTCTCTGAAGACAGTACTCTGCCTCTTTTAAATATGTATCATATTTTAATTTTTAAAAATAACATGTTGCATTTTATCAAATATATATGGTAATTTGCTTTGAGAAACATTTGCATATTAAACATGAATAAAATATGTAACAAAAATGAATGTCACCTATAGCAAAATATATGCAAAATTCTGCCATAAAGCTAGCAGCAGGAATTCTCTAAATGGATAAAGATAAATCACATTCAATAAATTATAAATAAGAAAAAAAAAGGCATACTGAAATTTTCCTTGAGGCTCATGACCTCAGCATCTAAGGATAATTATTTTAAATACAAAAATCTCTTTTCCTGATATCTCTGATGGATTGTTGCTGACAACTCTTCTACTTCCTAATATAATTTTTGTGAAGATTGAAACACCAAGTACACTATGGTATGATTGTGCTGCATAAATTCACTGTGCAGAATGGTGAAAACAAAGAATCATATTAGAGGGAACAGGTTTCTTTTACCTAGCTTTTTAAAATATGTTGAATATATATGTCAATATATAAATATATCAATTCAGTAAACATTATGTCAGTCATCAGACATGACTTGAGAAATGTAGCATCACATTCTTATTTCCTTAGAATTTGTTGGTAAATATACAGATGAGCACTATTTTTATTTTTTAGTAATCTGTATCACTAAGAAGTATTTCTAACCTTATGGTAGGGAGTCTGAATAGTCAATAATGGAAGCAAAAAAATTTGATGCAATAATTGAAAAATATGTATCTTAGTAAAAATAGAATGGTGAGGGTAAAAGTTCAGCATTCCATATCAGCAAGCACAAAATTAATTCTGTCTTTATGGATCTCATGTCTTAGAAATGAAGTCTATGGGCTCTTGTTTCAGCATGTCTGAATTTGATCCTGATTCTCAATTTACAGGTTTTATAATTCTGGGAGCATTATTTGACTCTTATGCTGCATTTTCATTATTTGTAAGATAGAGATTAATAACAATAACATTAAACATATTTATTGTGAATATTACTTCACATCTTGTAAATTCATACATATAAATATTAGTTTATGTATGTTTAATACATTAGTTAATGCTATGATCTGAATGTTTGTTCATAAAGACTCATATGTTAAAACCCAATTCCCAATGTTATGGTATTAGGAGGTAAGTCAGTTTGGAAGCAGTTAAGTCATGGGAACAGAGCCCTTATGAATGAGAGTAATGTTTTTAATAAAAGAGACCTGAGAGCTGTCTTGCTCCTTCCACCATGTGAAGTTACAGCTAGAAAGTGCCCTCCACGAGGAAGTGAACTCTGCTGAGGCACAGAATCTGCCAGTGCTTTGATCTTGGACTTAGCAGCCTCTCAGAACTGTGAAGAAATTAGGGGGAGGGAGTGAATGTTTCAGTCCTCTATTCCTGGTTGGCTGTCATGGTAACCCGGCCCTGTCCTTAGATGTTTTCCAAAGTCAGCTCATTCACACAACAAAGGATACCTTTGTTGCTATCATCACTTAGGAAACTGCAAGTGTTTTAGTTCTGTTGCAAACTAGGAAGAGCAAATATATATTTCTTATTATAAACCACTTTATCACTGAAGTGCAATGTGAAATACAGGCAGTTAGAAGATCTTGTAGGTTTATACTTTAAAATAGTCTTCAAATGTAGAAAAGCATGAAACCTAACGTGGAGAGTTTTAATGAGAAAAATTATCTAATACAAAATCCCTCTGGGTTCTATAATAAGTATATGTTAAAAGAGGACCGAATGTAGCAGGGGGTTGAGTTAATAGGCTATTAATAATTCAAATTAAAAAATAAGAGTCTTGAATGATAGTGATTATAGTTAAGATGGAAGGAGGAGAACACAATAGGCATTTATTCTAAGGTTGAGTCTAAAAGCTTTTTGAAGAATTAAGAGTGGAAGAGAAGGAATGAGTAGAATCAAGGTATCTCTTAGGCTTTCAGAGTGAGCAGCTGAGGGAGAGTAGTACAGTTGCTGGGAGAAGGCAATGGCACCCCACTCCAGTACTCTTGCCTGGCAAATCCCATGGATGGAGGAGCCTGGTAGGCTGCAGTCCATGGGGTCTCTAGGAGTCAGACACAACTGAGCGACTTCACTTTCACTTTTCACTTTCATGCATCGGAGAAGGAAATGGCAACCCACTCCAGTGTTCTTGCCTGGAGAATCCCAGGGACGAGAGAGCCTGGTGGGCTGCCGTCTATGTGGTCGCACAGAGTTGGACACGACTGAAGTGACTTAGCAGTAGCAGTACAGTTGCTATCTACAAACACAGGGAAGATCAAGGGGAAGCGATGTCTTGAGGAAAGTGAGGCCAAACAAGAATTCTGTTGGGGCACCTTAAGTTCAGAAGCCAGCTTGACAAACTAATGGAAATACAGCAGTTAGTAGTACATACGGTTCTGTGGTTCAAGGGAAAAGTGGGGATTGTATCTATAAATCTGCCAGTTACTCTCATATAGATGGCATTTAAGTCCAGAGCACTGTATGACATCCTTTAAGCAGAGCATGTAGATGCAGACGTGAGGCTAAGATGAAACCCAAGGGAACATTTATTTTTAAAATAATTGGAAGAATTGAGAAAATTTTCTAAGAGAAGAATGAAGAGATTTGAATAAGAATTATCAAATCAAACTAGAAAACAAATAAGATATGAAATCTTTGTAAATGAAAAAACTACTTACTAGTAAAAATATACAAACAGATGAAATTTACATTATAATTCTATTCTGTTAAATGTTTGCCAGGCAATTATCTAGACTCTTAATAAATGTTGACTCTTTGAAACCTCATAGCAACTTTTTTTAGACATTTGACAATAAGGCAGATGGTCATAGAAAGATTCAATATAGTGCCAAAGATGATGCCAGTTAAGTGCCAGTCATTTGATTTGAAACAGAGTTAATCCCACAGTGAATATCAGTTACTTAAATCAATTAGGAAAAAAATTTTAATGTATATACTCAGTCGTGTCCGACTCTTTGTGACCCCATGCACTATAGCCCACTAGGCTACTCTGTCCATGGGATTTATCAGGCAAAAATACTGGAGTGGTTGCCATTTTCCTCCTCCAGGTGGTCTTCCTGACCCAAGGATTGAAACCCCATTTCCTGTGTCTCCTGCACTGCAGGTGGACTCCTTACCTGCTCAGCCATCAGTGTAGCCCATATATGATTTAAGCTAAATTAAAGCAACAAACGGAAGTGGTACTAGTGGTAAAGAACCTGCCTGCCAGTCCAGGAGACATAAGAGATGCTGGCTTGATCCCTGAATTGTGAAGATCCCCTGGAGGAATAAATGGCAACCCATTCCAGTATTCTTGCCTGAAGAACCCCATGGACAGAAGAGCCTGGTGAGCTATAGCCCATAGGGTCACAAATAGTTAGATACGCCTGAAGTGACTTAGCCCATGTGCACCCAAAGCAACAAAATTTAAAAGCATGCAGTGTATAGTTTGTGATTAAATGCAATTAAATATAAAACTAGAACATAATGCACAACACTGGTAATAGTTTGAAGTTAAAAATTGAATCAACATTTATAAATTAAAACAAACAAACAAACAAAACTCAATCCTTCTGTTATTGAACCAAACTTGGGTCTGCTTGCCCAGGCTCAGTGAAGCCAATCTACTGCCACTGAGTTGTGGTGAAGGACAAGCACAGTGTTTATTGCAAGATGTCTAACATGGGGCCAAGGAAGGAAATGGATGGCTCATACTCAAAAGACCAGCACTCACCAATGGATTTCAGGGAAGAGTTTTTAAAGGCAAGGTGAGGGAGATAGTCACAGGGTATGTGATCAGCTCCTGTATGATTTCTGATTGGTTGATGGTGAGGTAATAGGGTGATGCCACAGAGGTTAATGTCATCAGACCTTAAGCTCCAGCTGGTCTGGGGACTGTGTGTTTCATGGTCATCATACAGTTATCTTCTTCCATCTAGTGTGGGTTTTAGTACCTGTAAAACAATTCAGGAATGTGCTTCAGACACTGTTATCTGTGTCCTTTGAGGGGAACTAAAGATTTTGTGACTCTGCTATATGACTGATCTGTTGTTTAATTTGTTACCAGTTCTTTTCACCCCGCTGCTATTTTTTGTTACTACATGTTCACATTTTCCCAATCATAACTCTTGAGCCAAATTTCTGTGACTCAGAAAGGAGGCCTGGGAGACTAAAGCTTTTCTACAAACTAGATGCAAGTAGAAGACTCAGGGTGGGGTGGGGTCTCTCCTGGGAAGGCCCTATAGAGTCCTGTTTGGTTATACTATTAAAGAATTATTTCCTTTCTTAAGTTAAACTTTCATTAAATTTATTGTTTGTGAAGTTCCTTTCTAAATTTATAATTAACATATAATTGATGTGTTTTAGAAATATAGTAAAGTGTGATTTATTTTAGAGTAGTAAGTGATTGATTAGGCTATCTGCCACTTCATGGATTAAATTTCTAATTCCATTAATCTGACTATTAAATTGTATGTCTTCCATTAACTGTCTATGTGCACCCTATCTGAAATTTAAGACTGGATCAAATAATCATGGTAAAGAGAGGTATAGTTCTTCAAAATATTGTTTTCAGAGATCTGCAGTTCCAATGAAATAATTTCCTTGTCAAGCTATTCCATCTAACCCTCTCTAAATATTTCAAATACTTCATGACAGAATAGCTATAAAGTATCACAAATGATTCTATACAGATAGACAAACCAGAAATTCTAATCAACAGCATTCTATATAATTTCTATCCTGGATTCCAGAGGGGTTTTTTTGGCTAAAATATGTTTTGATAAGTATTAAGATTATCTTGGATGGGTAGATGGATAAGAACAGTCAAAAAATCTTCATTTCCCTATGGCAAGGTCATGTTAAATAAAATAGTTCTAGGCTTTTTTTTTTTTCCTCTAAAAGTATAAATGTCATTTGTTGTTCATGTAATTTTAAGTTTTATTTTTCCCTAATGTAAACTGCTTTTTGTATCACCCAGTGAGACATTTATCTCTGCAGTGTGCTCAGTACTTCCTGGATAAGAAGTTATAGTATGTGACATTGTTGTTTAATTTAACTAAATACAACATGTATTTGAACTGTACATTAAGATGCAACAGAAGAACTGAACTAATTGTAACTTCTAGAGAAAATACACAGCAAAGTGATCCCGTTTACACCAACTACCAGACGCTCATAAGCAGACAATTTAAAAACCATGTCAAAAGTTTTTCAGTAACAAATTGTGGAAATATTGAATAGAGATAGGACACCATCTTAAAAGGTGTCATAAAATCATAAAAGTAGAATCATCGTAAAAATAGAATCAAGGATATAAAGTAGATGCTGTTTACCAGCAATGGATACAATGTAGAGTTTCTAATGTCTAGCAAAGATTGCATTCAATCATTGGGTATTTGTATGATCCTGTAGACATATTTTGTATTTCATAATGAAATACTTCAGGATCTTCAGAGTGGGTAAAGCTCTTGTAATAAATTTGTCACAATGTGATAAATCCAAACAGAGTGAATCAAGATATAAATATAAAACTTTGACGTTTTCATCTACTTTGGCTCTTAGGGAAACTTGACTGGCAGTGTCAGTTTAATGAACTATATAGTGAAGGGCTTATTTGGTTTTTCTTATGAAAAAAACATTGTAAAAAAGCAAGTTCTCTTCCCTTGTCATAATCATTTTGACATCAAAGTTGGAAATAAATTATTTATATAGTATATAATAAATTGGAACATTTAAACTTCCCATGATTATTTTTAGTATTAAGTAAAATATCTGAGTATACACAGCTGCATCATCAACATATTTATTAGTGTATAAAAGTTATTCTTGAAGTGAATTGATCTTAAATCAAATTGAAGATTAAGGACCAAATTGCAGGTTTCCCAGCTTTATCAGGTTTGTCTTAACTAAAGCCTTGCACACTTGCTGGAATGCCAGTCCAGTGGTTAAGGACTGGCAGTCCAGTGGTTAATGGTTCATGGTTAACTCCATGCATTCACTGCAGAGGGCCTAGGTTCAATCCCTGGTAGGGGAATTAAGATGTCAAAAGCCATGCCATGCCATGTAAAAAAAAAAAATCAATAAAGTCTAAATTAAAAAAGCCTTGCACACTCACTTTATGTTCATAGTTAAAGTCACTTTCCCTAAATTCTAAGACAAGTCACATAATCTCTAGAAGAGTTATGAAAATGAAATAATTCACCATGTGTTAAAGCAGTTGATTACAATTTAAGAAAACTTTAAAATATAACATTAAAGTAGAAATTTAAATTTATTCTTAATCTAAGCTACTAGAATCTTTCTCATATTTCTTTTAATATTATTCAGTGTATATATATCATAGTAGTGCTTTAACAAGTCTTTGTTGTTCAGTCTGTAAGTCATGTCCAACTCTTTGAGATCACATGGACTGCAGCAAACCAGGCTTCCCTGTCCTTCACTAGCTCCTGAGTGTGCTCAAACTCATGTCCATTGAATCGATGATGCCATCCAACCATCTCATCCTCTGTCACCCCTTTCTGCTCCTGGCCTCATTCTTTCCCAGCATCAAAGTCTTTTCCAATGAGTTGGCTCTTTGTATTCAGGTGGCCAAAGTACTGGAGCTTCAGCTTCAGCATCAGACCTTCCAGGGAATGTTGAATGTTGATTTCCTTTAGGATTGACTGATTTGATCTCCTTGTTGTCCAAGGGACTCTCAAGAGTCTTCTGTAGCACCACAGTTTGAATGCATCAGTTCTTTGGTGCTCAGCCTTCTTTATGGTCCAACTCTCACATCCATACATGTCTACTAGAAAAACCATAGCTTTGACTAGATGGATCTTTGTTGGTAAAATGTCTCAGCTTTTTAACGTGCTGTCTAGGTCGGTCATAACTTTTCTTCCATGGAGCAAGCATTTTTTAATTTCACAGCCGCAGTCACTATCTGCAGTTATTTTCAGTTCAGTTCAGTCGCTCAGTCGTGCCCGACTCTTGGTGACCCCATGGACTGCAGCATGCCAGGCCTCCCTGTCCATCACCAGGAAAATAAAGTCTGTCACTGTTTCCATTGTTTCCCCATCTATTTGACATGAATGATGAGACTGGATGCCATGGTCTTCATTTGTTGAATGTTCAGTTTTAAGCCAGCTTTTTTGCTCTCCTCTTTCACTTTCATCAAGAGGCTCTTCAGTTCCTCTTCACTTTCTGTCATAAGGATGGTGTCATCTGCATATTTGAGGTTATTGATATTTCTCCCAGCAGTCTTGATTCCAGCTTTAGCTTCATCCAGCCCAGCATTTCACATGATATTTCTACCTAAAGTTAAATAGGCACGGTGACAATATGCAGCCTTGTTCTACTCCTTTCTCAATTTTGAATCAGTCAGTTGTTCCACACAAGGTCTAACTGTAGCTTCTTGACCTGCATACAGACTTCTCAGGAGAAAGGTAGCAAGGTATGGTATTCCTATCTCTTACAAGTTTTCCACAGTTTGCTGTGATCCACACAGTCAAAGGCTTTAGCATAATCAATGAAACATAAGTAGATGTTTTTCTCTGGAATTCCCTTGCTTTCTCTATGATCCAGTGAGTGTTGGCAATTTAATCACTTGTTTCTCTGCCTTTTCTAAACACAGCTTGTACATCTGGAAGTTCTCTAAATAAATTATATATAACATATATACATATATATGTTTATTTTACATGCATTCCTATTGGTAATTTTGAAGTATGATTTTATTATATATTATTATTTCTTAAATGGGAGTTGAGTAAAAACTAAACAGATAAAAGCACATTTTTTCTATCATATCAACTGACCTTAGGTACATTTTTTTCCAGCTTTCCTTTTTGCTTCAAAGAAATATAAATTCTTAAAATTCCTTAAAATTAGTTGTCATTGGTAACTTTCTAAATATTTTACAAAAAGAGTCAAGGGAAAATTGTTTTATTATCCTGTAAAATATTCACAATACATACAAATCAAATACATATTCTTTGCATTCAATTTAAAGATAGTAAGAACAGGAATAACACTTATATCTAATTTTGCTAAACAAGCAATTTATAAATACAGATTTTTTAAATCTCAATAGTATGAATTTAGATATGACAAATTATTTTTATTGTAGTAGTAATATATATTATGGTCTCATAGTTTGATATTACATTTAAACCTCATTAGATTAAGATACTTTAATTCTGGATTTTTAAAAAATCTGAATTTGTGAAAAGTCCATCTTTTCCTTTGCTAGTTATATTAACATTTCAGAGCTTACTGTGTGAATATGACTATGGTTAGCCCCTTATATGCATCAGTTTTCTGCTTCTTCTAATAACTTTAAATCTATTATCCTAAATATGTAATTCTATATAAATATATAGATATAAATCCATCTATGAATCATTTATTTATTTATACTTACACCCATTTTACAATTGGAGAAGTGAATAATCAGAAAGCTTAGATTGATTCTGATCACAGAACAATTAAATGGCACAGACCAACTCAAACTGACTCCATAGATTTTATAGTATTTTCTTCACTTATATGAAGATGCATGTATTTGAAATATATAGGTAAAAGTTACTAAATAATCATAAATAAAGAGTTGGATATATGCCATATTACATATATATAAACATTGATACACCTAACTATATACATAGATATGTAGTTAGGTATATAAATGCCACATTTACATACATATAATCCACAAGCTATTTTATCTCTTAACCAGAATTTAGGAAGTACATCAATATAGAATATTAAACAACTTAAAAGAGTTTGAATCTAATTGAAAGAATAGTGTGTGTGAGAGTTTGATACACAGAATAATTACTTCATAAATGTTAACAATAGAGTTATGGGTTGGGTAGTTTTTTAAACACAAATCTGAAATAGAAATTAAGTAATTTTACAAGTTTTGCTAGGAATAGAGCACTACCATTGAAATTAGAATATAAGTATCCCAGTTCTGTAAGGTTTGTGCAGAATAATAATTGTGAAAGTTCACAGAAGAAAACACCTTCACAGGAAATCACTCGAGTTGATTGCATTTATGACTCCTCCAGATCAATATTGTATTAGTTCTAGGGCTCAGATGCCCATAGGACTATAAGGCAGGCTATTATTCTCCTGTTAACAGCATTTCAGACATCTTCTAACTCAATCACTACTTGATGGCTTTTGCAGTACTAAGGCTAAAATATTTATGAAAGGATTCAGCTCTCCCTACAACATGTCTGTAGTCACAATCTATCATATACAGACTTATATCCAACCCAGTTTAGAGTATTGCAATATGTTTGTTGTACTAATATTTCTTAAGGATTACCCTGCCAAATCACCTAGTATAGATTTCAGAAACCAATAGTTTGGAGATGTGTGTCAAATGAGGTTTTTTTTTCCCCTTTGTTCTCTATATTCCCTGGAATCTGATATTCAGGAAAGAGTAATCTTCATTTAGATTCCTTTGATTCAAGTTGAATTTGTCTATTCACTTTTACCTTTTGTAGCTATCATTCAGTGCATTCCTAATAAGATAATAAATATAAGCCTTAAGAAAACAAAATTGGATTCAATTCTCAAGAGGGTGCTCAACTCTGAATTGTTACAGTACTCAACCACATTCTGTCTTCCTTAAATATGTATAAATGACATGGCTACTGATTATCAGGTTACTCTATCTCTTGATATATTTTTATGATAGTAGATTTAAGAATATTATACATGTATTAGTACATATGCACAAAAATTATTTTTTAGAGTTTATGTTAGTAAAGTTTTCTATAATCTTGAGCTACTCAAGTAATAGAGATAATATAGCTTTTATTATAATTATAAAAAATAACATTTGCCTTGAAGATGAAGAATAAAGACATTGTAAATTGACTGGACTATTTAGTCCATGTAATTGGGAAGATAGTTCTTGATAATTCAGTGCTTTTGAAAATTTTAAAAATGATGAATATAAAACTATATTATAAAATTCATATGTAAGCCATAGTTTACTTCTTTAATATTCTAGTCCAATTAATAAATATTGATTATTAATTATCTTCTGTCTATATATCACTTCGTATGTACTATTTCTATTCCTAAAACCAATTTGCAAATAGATATTAATTCTCTCAATTTGTAGGTTTCATTAATAATTTATGCTTAATTTTATTAGAGAGGTTTTGGATTTGTATTAAGAATAATGACTGATATGTAGAATGTTAAAGGGTTTTTGTTGCTAATAGTTGAAAAGAGATAAACTTTGGCTTTATGCCTGAGATTGAGTTTTATATATCAGTATACATTTAGAGAAGGAAATGGCAACCCACTCCAGTGTTGTTGCCTGGAGAATCCCAGGGACGGGGGAGCCTGGTGGGCTGCCATCTATGGGGTCGCACAGAGTCGGACACGACTGAAGCAACTTAGCAGCAGCTGCAGCAGCATACAGTTCTCATAATTTATTACTGACATTGATGCAGATAATATATGTGTTTATGTGTATAAACACACACACATATATATATATTATATGTATCAGACATTGATGCAGATAATATATGTGTTTATGTGTATAAAACACACACACACACATATATATATATATATTATATGTACAGACACGTATATTATCCAACTTCAGGGGCTGGTGATCGAAAGGGAGGCCTGGTGTGCTGCAGTCCATGGGGTCACAGTCAGACACAACTGAGCGACTGAACTAAGCTGATGTGTGTATATTCAAATGCACATATTTTAATAAATATTTGCCTTAATCACTATTAATTGTATAATATATGGGGCCTAACTGGATTAGGAAAATATACCCCAGTATATTTTAGGTGCAAAATTAGGAAGTCTAGAAACATTTAATTAGCCGCAATTCTGTCATTGTATGAGTCGTCTGTATTCTATCAGAGTTTTAATTACATTGTTTTCATATTATGATATAATAGGTAGTGTTGCAGTGTCAAAGATTATATTTGCTGTTTATTGTACTTACAGGGTAAGGAAAAAATGTTGCAAACAACGTGAGGAAGGCAGGCAAGGAAGCAGGAAGAAAATAAAGGAAGAGGTTTCAGGGGAGAGGCAGCTAGAGAGAAATAGAACAAAGTAATAGTACAAAGTCTGTATTTTGCTTTCCAAGCAAACCTCCTCATAACAGACAATAATTTCTATAACTTGAACAACTAATGTATTTGCAGCTAAATTTTTGGGGAATGTCTGTAATTTCTAGCATTGTTGTTTTAAAAGAACTTGGAAATTTATCCAGTAAACCATTATATCATATTTGGCTGAAATAAAAGTTTTGTAAAAATAGTTATTCATTTAATCACCAAAATTAATGTTGTTTAGTCACCTTCTGTTTTCCAAAGAGGAACTAAAGAGTTTGGCAATATGAATTCCGACCTTTATGTTCAATTGAGAATTTCTATTTTATTTTTTTGATTCTATTTTTTAATATAAATTTATTTAATTTAATTGGAGGTTAATTACTTTACAATATTGTATTGGTTTTGCCATACATCAACATGAATCCGCCACAGGTATGCACATGCTCCCCATCCTGAACCCCCCTCCCTCCTCCCTCCCTGTACCATCCCTCTGGGTCATCCCAGTGCACCAGCCCCGAGCAACCATCGAACTTGGGCTGGCGATTCATTTCATATATGATATTATACATGTTTCAATGCCATTCTCCCAAATCATCCCACCCTCGCCCTCTTCCACAGAGTCCAAAAGACTGTTCTATACATCTGTGTCTCTTTTGCTGTCTCACATACAGGGTTATAGTTACCATCTTTCTAAATTCCATATATATGTGTTAGTATACTGTATTGGTGTTTTCCTTTCTGGCTTACTTCACTCTGTATAATAGGCTCCAGTTTCATCCACCTCATTAGAACTGATTCAAATGTATTATTTTTAATGGCTGAGTAATACTCCATTGTGTATATGTATCACAGCTTTCTTATCCAGAGAATTTCTATTTTAAATGTCATATCGCATTGTTATTATCTTGTTTTTAACAAAATTAGATCAATGATGAATAGAAATTTTCTTAAACTATGCAGCATTCCACCATTATTGCTTATGTAAATTAATTTGAAAACTATTAACCCAGTTGTTCAGTGAAAAATATTGTAATCTTTCCTCAACTTATTCATACTGCTTATCCAGTCCATCATTAAATACTATTATAACCATCTTCAGAATATATCTCAAATGTAAATACAACTCTCAATTTCTATTTTTTATTACATCCTTAGTCCAAGATTATATGTTCTTTTTCAAGGTGATATGGAGTCACCTCCTAATTGGCCTTCCAGATAATATTATTTTCTTAAAAAATAATTATTTTATTGAAGTATAGTTGATTTACAATGTTGTGTTAATTTCTATTATACAGTAAAGTGATTCAGTTATATATGTGTGTATATGTGTATTCTTTTTCATATTCTTTTCCATTATGATTTATCACAGAATATTGAATATAGTTCCCTGTGCTATATAGTAGGATGTTATTGTTATCCATCTGTACATAAGAGTTTACATCTACTAATTCCCTGGGGCTTCCCAGGGGACTTAGTGGTAAATAATCCACCTGCCAGTACAGGAGATGCAGGAGATAAAGGTTGATCCCTGGGTTGGGAAGAACCTGTAGAAGGAAATGGCAACCCACTCCGGTATTCTTGCCTGGAAAATTCGGACAGTGGAGCCTGAAGCGTTGTCGTCCATGGGGTCGCAAAGAGTCAGACACAACTGAGCGTTTTAAGCACACAATCATGCACTAATCTCACACTTCTAATCCACTCCTGCTCTGGCTTCCTCAGTCTTGGCAACTTCAAGTCTGTTCTCTATGTTTCCAAGTCTGTTGCATAAGCCAAGTCTGTTTGATTAAGTTCATTTGTGTCATATTTTCGATTCCACAAGTGAGAAATATATGATATCTGTCTTTCTTTTTCGGATTTACTTAGTGTGCTAATAATCTCTAGGTCCATTCATGTTGCTACAGATGGCATTATTTCATTTGTATGGCTGAATGGCTTTCCACTGTATATATGTACCACATCTTCCTATGCATTCATCTGTCAGTGAATATTTAGGTTGTTTTCATTTCTTGGCTATTGTGAATAGTGCTGCTGTGAACTTAGTGGTGCAAGTCAGATCATATTCTTGACTCTGCCATACATATCTTTTTTTTGTTTGTTTTTCTTTCTCATCACAAGGAAACTTTTTTCTTTCATTTCTTATCTATATGAGATGAAGGATATTCACTAAACTTACTGTAGTAGTGATTTCATGATGTGTATAAGTCAAGTCACTGTGCTGTACACCTTAAACTTATACAGTGCTATATGCCAATTATATCTCAATAAAAATAGAAGAAAATTATGTGTATACTTGAATTTACTTTGTATTATCCATGAATAATATGAAACATATGTGAATTGTGAAAGAAAACAATGAAAAGAACATCCAGCATTCTAACACTCAAAGAAAGTTGTACTTAACACTTCTGCATCTATCTCTTTTTCCCCACTATGTATCAAACCAGTACCTTTCCTTGAAATAGCTTCTCTAAAACTTTTTACATGTAGTTTTATATACTTTTATCAAAAGTATATATATATATATGTTTTAAAAATTATATATATATATATATATATATATGTTTTAAAAATTAATGTTTATTAACTTTATCCTCAATGTATGTGTGAGGTATTCTGGATCAGAGACATATTTCTTATTGTGTGTGTCCATGTGTGTGTTAGTCGCTCAGTCGTGTCTGACTCTTTGCAACCCTATAGACTGTAGCCCACCAGGCTCCTCTGTCCATGGAATTCTCCAGGCAAGATTACTGGAGTGGGTTCCCATGCCCTCTTCTAGGGAATCTTCCCCACCTATGGGTCAAACCCAGGTCTCCCTCATTGCAGGCAGATTTTTCTGTCTGAGCCATCAGGAAAGCCATTGGAACAATGTGGTGAAAGCCAGATGGAAAAATACCCTCTGTGAGTAGCATGAAAATCCATAAGTGAGGGGAGAAAAATAGATAATCTCTGCTTACATAGAGGAAGAAAAGGCAGGAGAAAAATCTTTGTGTCATGATGAAGGTATAGAAAGACTTCTGGGTTCTCACTGAAACCTTTTGAAATGAAATATACCTCTCAAAGTCAGTAAACTCTAGTGTCATTGGCTTTTACAGGCTTTTAGAGATGTTTTCAAAGTTTCAAGCGTCATTTTCCCTGGAAATGTAAAAATGAATTTTTTTAGTCAGATGAGTTTCTCTGGATTTCTATAACTTCTATAGAGTTATAAATAACTTCCCAAGGCTGTCTATAAGACAAGGATCCCAAGTATTCAGGAAAATATATTCAGAAAACTCCACCTCTGCATTAATGCAAAAATATTTTTTCTTCAACCCACACATCCTAAATTAATCTTTCATTTTTGTTCATATTTCTATTCATTTTTGAAGAAAAATACACCCACTTGGTCCAAACATCCAAACATATAAAAAAGATACACAGTGAAAGATTCTCTCCACCCATGTCCTGCCCTTCCTTTCTTGGATTCCACCTCAATACTCCATAAATAAATTTTGTTTAGTTTCTTATATTTCCTTCCACAGTTTCTTATATAAAATTTTTCTGGCTACTGCTTCTACATAACAAATTATCCCAAATTGGTGGCTTGAAACAGCCATTTATTTTTTAAATTAAATAGTATCTATAGGTCATCAGTTCTCTTAGGGCACAGCAAGGATTGTCTGTACATGACATCAGCATTTTAAACCCAGACACAACTTAAAGGCTGGTAATCCTGTAGCTGGCTCCTGGCATCCATGAAGACTCATTGAGTCAAAAAGTGTGCCCCTTGGCTCAAATGACTCAACGGTGCATCAGAGCACATGTACATGGCCCCTCCACTTAGCTCGAGTTTCACATAATGTATTCAAGGTTGTTGGAGTTGTTAGGAAGTATCTCAGGACTCCAAGTGCAAACATTCAGTGGGTAAAGTTACATGCAATATTTCTTATGACCTAGCCTCAACAGTCGGAGAAGGCAATGGCACCCCACTCCAGTACTTTTGCCTAGAAAATCCGATGGACGGAGGAGCCTGGTAGGCTGCAGTCTATGGGGTCGCTAGAGTCGGACACGACTGAGCGACTTCACTTTCACTTTTCACTTTCATGCATTGGAGAAGGAAATGGCAACCCACTCCAGTGTTCTTGCCTGGAGAATCCCAGGGACGGGAAGCCTGGTGGGCTGCCGTCTATGGGGTCGCACAGAGTCAGACACGACTGAAGCGACGCAGCAGCAGCAGCAGCCTCAATAGTTATGCATAAAGCCTAGTGCGAAGTGAAAATAGAGACCTAGTTTTTTCAATGATTACTAGGAGTTTCAAGACCCTGATGGTAGAGTGTTAAACTGAACATGAGACCATTATAAGCATAGGGTTCTGTGTGACTGACAGATTGCATGTCCATGAAGCTGGCCCTTGGTAATAATATAGCATCACTTTTGACACATTCTATTTCATTAACAGCTCTGAGCAGATTGAACAAGTGAGTCACAATCTTACAGGTTTAAAGGGTGATGCATGCATATCTTCCCTGGTGGCTTAGATGGTAAAGTGTCTGCCTACAATGCAGGAGACCCGGGTTCAATCCCTGAGTCTGGAAGATCTACTGGAGAAGGAAATGTCAATCCCCTCCAGTATTCTTGCCTGGAAAATCCCATGGACAGAGGAGCCTGGTGGACTACAGTCCATGGGGTCACAAAGAGTCGGACACGACTGAGTGACTTTGCTTTCACTTTTCACATGCATCTCATCTCTTGATGAAGGATTGCTGAAGAATCTGAGACGGTCTGTAAAAACTATTATACTATATAAAGAAATACATTTATCCGTATTAACTCTGCCATTTTTCCACAAAATATGATGTTATATATAAAATTATACACGTTGCTCATTTAACCTAATGATGTATCTTATCTTGCATATCATCTAATTTTGTTTTGTCATTTTTTATTTGACTGGATAATAGTACATTAAATAAACTATACCATGATTTAAACAATCCCTTACTTGAGGTATATATGCATTCTTCCAAACCTCTGGTTAGAAAAAATCCATGTTGTAAGAGCTAAGCCTAATGCATTTTTCTTAACATTTATATTAGTTTGAAAGATCTCCACAACTGGGAATCCAGATCAAATGGTAAATGCATTTGGGAATACATATCAAATGATAAATGCATGTATAATTTTATTCAACTGAGTAAAAATTATATATGCATATATAATATGGACAAAATAATATGGCTATTCATGGTGGTTGTTTCACTCTATACACCTATTGTTGATATTTGAAAGCACTTATTTTCCCATTGTATTTTATTGCATCTTTACTTTCCATGTTTATTACCAACATGAATTTCACCAATACTGTAGGCAAATAGTTGTTTCTTAGTGTGGTTTCAATTTGCATTTTTCTTGGTTAAGTTGAACATCTTTCATATGTTTGGCAACCATTTATATTTCCTTTTATGTTAACTGTTTCTTGATATACAGTATTTATTTTTATTGTTTATTCTTTCTTGTTGATTTAAATGATCTTCTATTTACAAGTTTAATCATTCTAACATTACTTGTATTCCCATTTCTTAAAAGTCAAAATAATTATTTATAGGAGATTGAATTAAATATGTTATGATAAATCTGTCCATGCAGCAAAGACTATGAAAGAGTAAATAGAAAAGCAAACTCTTATAATATTGTTTTAAAGTACACCCCAATGTGTATTTAGTTTAAAAAGAAAAGTGCAGAACACATTGCATTGTACATCATTATTTCTGTTCTTTTCAAAAAGTATTTTTTGTTTGCTGTTATACACATAAAAAATAAGTTTTGAGAAGATACAAAAGAGAGTAGTAACAGCAGTTAACTTTATAGGAAGATGAGATTAGATAAAGGAGGGAGAACAGACATAAAGAAGTAATAAAATGAATTTTGCTGTAAAATATTAATACCTTTGAATTTTTAAAAGGTTAATTTAAATATGTACAATAAATATGTTTATAAACTTATACAGAGTTAAAGGAAGTTACAAGTGATATAGTTTGATCTTAATTTTGTATACTTTATTTATTGCTGATATGAAGTTGTCTATTTTTTAACATTTTGAGTGTTAAAATACTAGGATAACAGCTCCATCATTACAAGAAGTCATATTTTTTGTCTTTTTCATATTGCCATTGTATTTGATACTTCATTTGAACATTTTTTAAAATGAAAATGAAATTTAACTAAAATAAAAAATTGGACAATGAAGGAGGTATTTGTTGGTAATTTTTTAACTTAAATTTGTTTTGATTATATTTGTGATTATAAATTATTGCATGATGAAAATAATCATTAACTGTGTTGTTTAACTTTCTTTTTTCATGGTCTTTGTCAAATGAATAGGATGTTTCACAACTTAATTCAGTGTATATATTTATGGTTTAAAAATGAGAATTAAGCTAAGAATATGAAGATATAAATTTAAAAGACTGTAGATGCAAATTTTCAAATTTTGAGTTTTTTAATGATTATTTGAGTCATTTCATTCTTCTAATTTTCTTTCAAACCTGTTCAAACGTTAGAAAGTTTCAGTTACACTTTTCTGAAAGAATAACTACTAGGTATGTGCCATTTTCTCATAAATTACCAATTCTGTTAATCTCAATAATTATATAAGTCCATGACCTTTAGCTATCAATTCTGACAAAGGACAATGATAATATGTATCAGAGATATTTGGCATGTAATGAAAATGGTCCAATTTAATTAAAATGTAAGTTATCGTTAGAAAGAAAGGTCATACTAAGAAAATGTCATTTCAGAAGTATATTAGAAAGCACCCTTCAGTGTTTGTTCCATGTAAAATATACATTTAGTATATGATGTTTAGAGAGGAAATTGGAACTATTCACAATATATGCTTGAATATTTTTAAGTTCTTATCCTGTATTTTTTTTTCATTTTATCCACATTATATTTTAATCGGTTAAATGTTAAATCTAACACTGTTTACATTTTATCTTGGGTACTCAAATGTTTTATTAATAAGACAATTTATTTACAAATTTTAAAAGAATAAGTGCAATTTATGGAATACTGAAAATGTTTTTGAATATAAAGTTTATGCATGAGACAGAATGCTGAGGGCTGGTGCACTGGGATGACCCTGGGGATGGGATGGGAAGGGTGGTGGGAGGGGGGTTCATGATGGGGACACATGTACACCCATTGCTGATTCATGTCAATATATGGCAAAACCATCACAATACTGTAAAAGTAATTAGCCTCCAGTTAAAATAAATAAATTAATAAAAAACATAAAGTTTATGCATAATAAATACAAAATTAACATATAATTGTATAATATATATTTTTAGTAAATAAATTCAAGAAAAACATCTCATTTTTAATATGTCAGAAGCATAGAACCATCTTTGTGTATTGTCAGTATTCTTACTTAAAAGATTGATGTATCTTTTTATGGTTTATTGTGACACTCACTAGTATGTATCATGTTTTATCATATATTTTATGATGATACTTACTACTGAAGTTGTTTGAGAGTCAGGTTTTAGGCACTTAACCCCTATGAAATCAGTGTTCTGGAGTCTGTGAGTATGTAGAGAAATATATCTCCAATGATGATACAGCTTAATTATCTTGATATAGGTTAGAAATAAAAACTCTTTTTCCTTAAAATTACTCATTTTAACCAAAAAATAGGAGCTCTGTTTTTTTTTTCCCCCCAGTCATCATGCAATTCACTGAATATTCAACAATATGGAGCTAGACCAAATTACTATTTGGATTCATTGTAGATAATGCAGTTTTAACAAGGTTGTTCGATTTTACTATATGTTAAGCAGGGAAGGAAAAAAAAAGTTCAGTACTGCTTTAAATATATATTCTTCTAAATTACAGTCATCATTAGAAGGGTTTTATAGATTTACTACTTCAGACTGTGTATTTTGTTCCTTTGAAGGACAAATTTCACTCTAATACACTTTGACATTATGTCATTCTAACTGGCAAAATCAAGGGAAAAGAAATAGTTGAATCTAGAAGAATAGTTGGAAAAAAGAGTCAAATATATTTTTCTGTTAACTTTTTAAGGACGAAATTGATGATAGTGCCCATTTTCTTATTCAGTATCTCTTTTAAGACACACTGAAAAATTTTAATGTCCTGTTTCAAAGCAAGAAAAATTGCTTTCTTATTTCAAACCATATTTTTTTTCTTTCTGAAACTTATAGCTATGTTTCTTTTCTTGTAATGACTAATAGGAAATTTAGAGACAAATTTTTAGCATCATCTATAAAGTACTTATGATTTATGACATATATATTTGTGATGTGTCACATATGTTTGTCATGTCTGATATGACACATGACATATCCTCAACTTTGGTTTTACTTTGTTTAATATCTTCTGCTTTTAATTTCCTTATTAATTTATTATATACATGTGATTGTGAAATATTATAAACCATCTCATATCATCATGTCATCTTTTGTAATATGACATATTTCACTATTTAATTTCCTCTAAGTAATGGTTTATGATCAAGAAACAGAAATTCTTGGATGAGAGATATAGATTGCATTAGAGATATTAGTAATGCTTTTCTGATACATGAAGTGCATAGCAAGGGTTTATCTGTTTATAGACAGAAAATTTTTTCCTAGGCATTTTAAATAATGTAATTTTTATTTATTTCCTGAAGCTATTTATTTATATATGTATATATGTGAAGGTTTTATTAAATTATAGCTGCTTTACAATTTTGAATTATTTTCAAATGTATAACAAACTGTATATATATATATATATATATGTGTGTGTGTGTATATAGATAGAAAGATGCATATACATTTTTTCAGACTCTTTTCCAATATTATAGTTACCTGTGCTATACATCAATCATCCTGGTTTATCTATTTTATATATAGTGGTGTGTACCAGTTTATCTCATACTCCTAATTTGTCCCTTTTCCTCATGTTCCACTGTGTTAATGATATATTTACTTTCTCTGTCTGTGAGTCTTTTTCTGTTCTGTTAGTAAGTTTATTAGTATTGTTTCTTAGATTCTATGTGTAAGTGATATCATATAATATTTCTCTTCTTCTGTCTGATTACTTCATTTGGTATGATAATCTCTGGGTCTATCTATGTTATTGAAATGGCAGTATTTCATCCTTTTAATGGGAGAGTAATATTCCATTGTATATGTACACACATATACATATGTATGTATACACATGAACACACACCCCACATCTTCTTTATCCATTCATCATTAATGGACAACTTAGGTTGCTTCCATGTCTTGGTTATTATAAATAGTGCTGCTATACACATTTGGTATATGTATTGATATTTTTTCAAGTTAGTTTTCATCTTTTTTGGGTTATATGCCCAAGAATGAAATTGCTGGATCATAAAGTAACTCTATTTTTAGTTTTTGTTTTGTTTTGTTCTCCATAGTGGATGCAGCAATTTACAAACAACAGTGAGGAATATTCCTTTTTCTCCACACGTTCTCTGTTATTTTATTATTTGTAGAGGTTTTAATGATGGCCACTTTGGAGTGAAGTGACATCTCATTATAGTTTTAGTTTGTTTTTCTCTAATAATTAGCTATGATGAGCATCTTCTCATGTTCCTGTTGGCCGACTGTAGGTTTTCTTTGGAGAAATGTCTATTTAGGTCTTCTGCCCAATTTTTGACTAGACTGTTTGCTGTTTTGATATAGAATAGTATTAGCCACTTGTATATTTGAGAAATTAAGCCATTGTTGCTTGCACTGTTTGCAGATATTATCTCCCATTTGTAGCGTGCCTTTTCATTTTGTTTATGATACTTTTGCTGTGCAAAAGCTTGTAAGCTTGATTATTTTTACACTTGTTTACTTTTACTTTTATTTCTTCTTGGGAGACTTATTGAAGAAAATATTGCTATGATTTTTTTTTCAGAGAATGTTTTGCCTATGTTTTCTTTTAGTATTTTTATGGTGTTTATCTTCAATTCTTTAAGCCATTTTCAAGTTAATTTTTTACAAGGTGTGAAGGAGTATTTTCATTGATTTGTATGCAGCTCTCCAGTTTTCCCAACATCACTTGCTGAAGATATTGTCTTTCCTTCATGTATATTCCTGCCTCCTTTGTCTAAGATTAATTGAGTGTAAGTGTGGGGGTTTATTTCTGGGCTTACTATTCTGTTCCGTTGATCCATGTTTGTTTTTGTACCAGTATCATGCAGGCCTAATTACTGTAGCTTTGTAGAGTTGTCTGAAGTCTGGAAAAGGTTATACATCCCAACTTGGTTCTTTTTCTTCAGGATTGCTTTGATAATCTTAGGTCCTTTGTGGTTCCACATAAACTTTAGGTTTATTTGTTCTAGTTCTGTGAAGAGTATCATAGATAATTTGATAGAGATTGTATTGCATCTGTAGATTGTTTTGGGTAGTCTAGTCATTTTAACAACATTAATTCTTCAAATCCAAGGGCATGGAATGTCTTCCAATTTCTTTGGATCATCCTCAGTTTCCTGTATAATGTTTAAATAAATGTTTTTGCATAAAATTTGGTGACTTAAAAAAAAAAAAAAACTTTTGTATCTGCGTATTCAGTTCCTCAATCAAGATAGAATCTGCATGCCTCTGTTACTCAGTCCTCAACCCTCACAGTCAACTATTACTCTGTTCAAACCTGCAGGTTAGTTTTAGTGCTTCTTGATTTTATGTAAATCAAATTGCTATCTTACTTTCTTTAGTGTTTAGATTATTTTGTTAACATATTGCTTTTGATATGCATCCATGTAGTGCATATATGCTATGCTAAGTCACTTCAGTTGTGTCTGACTCTGCGACCCTATGGACTGTAGCCCACCAGGCTCCTGTGTCCATGGGATTCTCCAGGCAAGAATACTGAAATGGGTTTCCATGCCCTTCTCCAGAGAATCTTCCCCACCCAGGGATTGAACCCAGGTCACAAAGAGTCGATCACAACTGAGCAACTGAACTGAACTGAACTGATATATAGTCAATTGATTTTTTAAAAACAAGAAAATGTGTTTATATGAGAAAGCAGAAGTCTTTAACAAATGATATAGCAAATAAATAGTATTCATAAAAGAGAAATGATACTTGATACTTCATGTCACAATATGAACTGATACTATCTTAATACTGAATTATAAATGAATAAAAACATTAAAAGTTTCACTATGAAGCTTCAGGAAGAAAACACAGAATATTTTGAGGAGGTAAGCGGTAAAGATTTTGTGGATGGGACACAAAATTATAGAGGAAAATGCATACAAATTTTGCTTCATAAAACTTAAAATACTTACTAAGCAAAAGCCAGTGAAGAGAAAAGGATTTTTCTTAATTCTTTTTACCACAGGGATTAATGTAAAAAAAAAAATCTCCAAAAGTTAGTTTGAGAAACCTCTCATGTATATATTTTATTAAGATAATTGTTTCTAAAATGTATTTTATCCCTAGGAACATAGTATTGCATATAGAGATGAGAAAGGATTTGAATTTGGGAAGCATCTAGATATTTGGGGAAAACAATGATACCAATCCTGGTTTGCCCAAGCAGAGACCTTCCTTCATCCTTGGAGAGCTTGCTAGGCAATCTCTATATTTGTTGCAAAGTGTGGACTCTGATCCCAAGAGAAACTGCTTTAGTGGCAGAATCAAGAAAGTTCTGATGACCTAGAGAAGATCAAGGACATCCTCAAATCATAGTAAAGCCAATATTAGAATTCAGATATGTTAAATATATCAGTCCAACAGTGTTACTCTATGCAAAGTAGAGTTTATTCTCCTGTGCTCAAATAAATTACAGAAGCATTAGAAAACTGTATTGGAATATTGCTTACATTTCTGTGAACAAATGGTTTATTTTAATATGGGACAGGCAGAATTAGTGAAGACATATTGGCAATTTTCATAGACATAAGACACACATACAAATGCACACTCTCACATAATTAAACATCTCTGTGAAACAACTTCTAACAGTATTATTCAGAATGTCAGGATAAATTTCTTCATATCCATCATCATTCCCTTTACTAACCTGGTACAATGGGCCATAACCTTGAGTTTGTGAATAAGATTAAAAATAAAAGGATGCAAAGGATATTGCCATTCCAGGAAAGCTGACTTCACATTCCTTATTTTTAAAAAAGTGCTTGCACATTTTCAGAGCATTAGCAAGGTGACTGAGGTTTTAAATTTTTTGTTCGTTACTGCATGTCAAGTCTATGCTAATGGCAACACAAGGGCAGACCATAATCAACCATTTAAACCCAGAGTAAAGGCATAATAATGCAAAAATTACAATCTGATCATGTACTTATTTTTCTTAGATATAATCTTTGTTTCTTAAGCCTTGTTAGGGCCTTAGAAAAGGTCAGGATTAGGAGGAAATTGGGTGAATCAGTTTATAACATGGGTAGAGAGGCTAGATATATGCCCTTAAGATAGTGCAAATACAAATTGATTCCTATCACCATGAAGTAAACTTCTCCATGATTAATAATATTTTTTGCTGTAAAATCAAATTTGTTTGATGTTATTATAGCTTTTCAAGTTTTCTTTTGATTATTATTATTGAAAATGTTTTCCCTTTATTTTAGCATATTTATTTGCTTACATTTTAAAATTAGTTTTCTTTTAGGCATCATACAGTTTGATTTAATTCAGTTAACAACACCTGACTCTAAATTGTCTAGAATATTTGCATTTACTGTGATAATTGTTTCTAATATTTAGCATTAAATCTATCATTATTATTTTCATTTTACATCATCTTCCTTTTCTGCTTTTTTCAGTATTATTAATATCATGCTAGAATGTTAACTATATATTTTGTTTTGTGTTTCTATAATTATTTATAGTTAATACCATATATCTTCAAGGGATATCGTGCCATTTCATGTGTATTTTAGGAACGTTACAATATTATCGTTTCATTATATCTCTCCTGGTTTTTGGGCAAATTTTGTTATTCATTTTACTTCTACATGTATTATAAACTAAATAATACACTGTTAATGTTTTGGTTTTCAGTTCAGTTCAGTCGTTCAGTCATGTCTGACTCTATGACCGCATGGACCGAGCAGGCCAGGCCTCCCTGTCCATCACCAACTCCCAGAGCTTAATCAAACTCATGTCCATCGAGTTGGTGATGCCATCCAACAATCTCATCCTCTGGTGTCCCCTTCTCCTCCTGCCCCCAATCCCTCCCAGCATCAGAGTGTTTTCCAATGAGCCAACTCTTCGCATGAGGTAGCCAAAGTACTGGAGTTTCAGCTTTAGCATCAGTCCTTCCAAAGAACACCTAGGACTGATCTCCTTTAGAATGGACTGGTTGGATCTCCTTGAAGTCCAAGGGACTCTCAAGAGTCGTCCCCAACACCACATTTCTAAAGCATCAATTACACAGTGCTCAGCTTTCTTTATAATCCAACTCTCACATCCATTCATGACTACTGGAAAAACCATAGCCTTGACTGGATGGACCTTTGTTGACAAAGTAATATCTTTGCTTCTTAATATGCTGTCTAGGTTGGTCATAACATTTCTTCCAAGGAGCAAGCATCTTTTAATTTCATGGCTGCAGTCACCATCTGCAGTGATTTTGGAGGCCAAGAAAATAAAGTCTGTCCCTGTTTCCACTGTTTCCCCATCTATTTACCATGAAGTGATGAGACCGGATGCTATGATCTTAGTTTTCTGAATGTTGAGTTTTAGGGCAACTTTTACACTCTCCTCTTTCACCTTCAAGTTGCCAGTCCAGGTTTGATGCATGATGCTGGATGCTTGGCGCTGGTGCACTGGGACGGCCCAGAGGGATGGTATGGTGAGGGAGGAGGGAGGAGGGTTCGGGATGGGGAACACGTGTATACCTGTGGCGGATTCATTTTGATATTTGGCAAAACTAATACAATTATGTAAAGTTTAAAAATAAAATTAGAAAAAAAAAAAAGATGCTCTTTAGTTCTTCTTCACTTTCTGCCATAAGGCTGGTGTCATCTGCATATCTGAGGTTATTGATATTTCTCCCAGCAATGTTGATTCCAGCTTGTGCTTCATCCAATCCAGCATTTCTCATGATGTACTCTGCAAATAATTCAAATAAGCAGGGTGACAATATACAGCCTTGATGTATTCCCTTCCCTGTTTAGTATCAGACTGTTGTTCCATGTTTTGGTTTTAAACAGTCAATTATTTTTAAAGACTTTAAAAGATAAGAGAAAATTAAATGTACTCATAATGTTTACCATCTCCAGAACTCCTATTTTTTGTGTGAATGTACTGATTCTTAGGCTTCCCAGGTGACGCTAGTGGTAAAGAACCCACCTGCCAATGCAGGAGGGTATAAGAGACATGGGTTGATCTCTGGGTCAGAAAGAACCCCTACAGGAGGGCACAGCAACCCACTCCAATATTCTTGCCTGGAGAATCCCATGGACAGAGGAGCCTGGCCAACTACTGTTCATAGGGTCCACAAAGAGTAGGCCAGAATTAGTGACTGAGCATGCACACATGCCTGCACTGACTTATACCTGGTATCATTATCCTTTTGTTTGAATGACATCCTTTAACAGTGAAAACTGTACAGATTTGCTGGTCATGAATTTTTTCAGCTTTTTATGTCTAACATTTATTTCACCTTTGTTTTGAAAAGTGATTTTTTTTTGTTATTGTTGTTATAATGATTCAAGGCCAATAGCTATTTTATTTTTAAATAATTTTAAAATGCTACTCTAGTCTGTCCTGGCTTGCATTATTTATAACATAAACCATGCTACAATTCTTATTTTTGTTCCTCTGCATGTAATGTGTTTATTTCCATTTACTGCTTTACAGGTATTCTCTTTATCTTTGATTTTAAGGAACTTGATTAATGTTTACTTGAAATTTTATTCATTATCTAAGATTTGGAAATGGTCAAGATTCTTGGATCTGTGAATTTATATACTTCATTACTTTCAGGAAATATGCAACAGTTATTTTTTCAAATATTTTCCTGTACCACCCCTTTCCAGGACTTCATTTATAACAGATTGTTTAAAGTTGTCCCACATCTCACAGCTGTTTTCATTTTTGATTTCACTGTTTGTCTCCATCTTTTTATTTCAGAAAATATAATTATTATGGCTCAGATGGTAAAGAATATGCCTGCAATGCAGGAGACCAAGCTTTGATCCCTGGGTCGGGAAGATCCGTTGGAGAGGGAAATGGCAACCTACTCCAGTATTCTTGTCTGGTCTGGGAAATCCCATGGATAGAGGAACCTCATGGGCTACAGTCCATGGGGTCACAAAGAGGTGGACAAGACTGAATGACTATCACTATAATATACTCTGTCTTAAGGAAACTATTTTTTTTTCTTCTGAAGTTTCTAATCCATTGTTATTCCCACCCAGTGAATTTTTCATCTCAGATATTATATTTCTCATCTATAGAATTTGATTTGGACCTTTATATATGTATTTTCTATGTGTCTAACTAATATGTTCAATTTTTCCTGTGACATTTTGAAAGTACCAAATACATTTCATAGTCACTTATGCCCTTATTTCCTTATTCTGTCATTTTTGTGCTTCTATTGATTGCTATTTTCTTAATTATAGCTCATGTTTTTCTGTTTCTATACATAATATACTAGCTTTTATTTGGAACCAGACATTGTGAGTTTTACTTTGTTCTGTGGGCAAGGTTTACATTATACTTGAAAAACATTTGACCCATCTGGATCTTGTTTTATGTTTTGATGTGTGCAACCAAAGCAACTGTTAGTGTAGGGCTCATTTTGTAACACTACTGAGGAAAAACCACCCTGGATTCTCTTGAATTATGATGTTTTCCACTGTGATTGGTTGAAGTAGAAACTATTCCTGGCTTTGCATGAGCTCCAGAAATCTCTATGCTTATTTCATGTGGTTCATTTCCCAAGCTTAATTTTGTTATATAAGTGCACTGATTCTTAGTGACTGAATGCTTCAGGTACATTACAGATTTCTATAGCTGGTCTCTCTCCTCTCTCTCTCTCATCCTCCTCTTCCATCCTTCCCTCCCTCTGACTCTCTGTTCTTCAGTACTTGTGAAGAACAAGTACTGACTTGTGAGTTCTAAAACTCATATCCTCCTAAGACTCTCAACTCCATCTCTTCAACTCAGGGAAATCACCATATTTCCCCCCTCCCTTTCTGAAACCTCAAAACTTTCATGGAGTTTTCAGTGTTTGCTTCATTCATTTCCCTCTCTCAGAAAGCACAGCATGGGTCATTTGATATGCAATATATGAATACTATTTTAAAATATGTTTTAGTCATTATAGATATTATTTCAGAGTTGAAGATTGTCTGTGTTATTCTGTCTTGACCAACAGCAAACATTTCTTATTTTTTTTAAGATATTCCTGAAAAATTGAGAACTTTATTTCCTGGACGGCTTTTAAGTTTACATTCACACATTAATCTGAAAGAAATGCCTTCTGTTTATCTGTGTCTATAAGCAGAGACATTACTTTGCCAACAAAGGTTCGTCTAGTCAAGGCTATGGTTTTTCCTGTGGTCATGTATGGACGTGAGAGTTGGACTGTGACGAAGGCTGAGCGCCAAAGAATTGATGCTTTTGAACTGTGGTGTTGGAGAAGACTCTTGAGAGTCCCTTGGACTGCAAGGAGATCCAACCAGTCCATTCTGAAGGAGATCAGCCCTGGGATTTCTTTGGAAGGAATGATGCTACAGCTGAAACTCCAGTACTTTGGCCACCTCATGGGAAGAGTTGACTCATTGGAAAAGACTCTGATGCTGGGAGGGATTGGGGGCAGAAGGAGAAGGGGACGACAGAGGATGAGATGGCTGGATGGCATCACTGACTCGATGGACGTGAGTCTGAGTGAACTCCGGGAGTTGGTGATGGACAGGGAGGCCTGGTGTGCTGCGATTCATGGGTTGCAAAAAGTCAGACACGACTGAGCGACTGATCTGATCTGATCTGATCTGATAAGCAATTCTCCTACATATTAACATAGTAATTTTTATAGAAGTTTAAAAACAATGATTTTTTTTAAAGGAAAGCATGTGTATAAATCAAAGCAAGGCTGTAATTTTGTTACATACCAGGATTTGTTCACTAGTAGGAAAATCATTTCTCCAATGGCAGAAATGCCTATGTATTTTTATTGTCAATACAAAACACTTATATCAGTCTTTATTTATAGTTGCAGCATTCATGAGATTCAAAACATATACACAGGGAAAATGTTTTCATGTTACAAGTGCCAACTGAAAAAAATTTATGAGTAATATTTCAACTGATACTTCCAAATAGGCTTTATAATTTTACTAGCAAATACAGTTACCCAACATGCTTGCATTTCTTTTTTTTTTTTTTTTATTAGAGGCAAAATTAAGACTAAGCACTTTTTGAGGAACTATGCTTAAGAAGTTGGGAAAGGAATAAGATACTTCTACCATCTTCAGTATGAAGGTTAGTTTTCTTCAGAATAATAGAAAATGTGAAAAATAGAAGCAGCAATCCTACAATGTTGAAAAAAATACTTTTTCACCTGAGCAAGGATAATTATGGAGGAAAATCTAATGAAATAATTTTATTCAATTAAGCATTGACAGTGTTTAGAGAAGAATGTATAAGAGAGTGAAAGATCTCAAATGGGTATCAAATAGTGTCAGCTGTGTGTCTACTCTGTGTCAAATAACATGTCAACTGTATAATAATGTCTAGTCAAGCAGATTTTCATTGCCAGTTGATGAAAGCATCTTGCTTGAAAAATGAAGCTTTACTGCCTGAATATATAATGCCCATAAGGAAGTAAAAAGTCCCAGAGCAAACATTGTTTTTAGTATTTGAAACAAGATAATTTATTTCACAAACATAAAAAATGTTTTTTCAACTGCATTTGTGAACAGAGAAGGACTGACTCATCATTTGGATTGGTCAGAAACGTAGATTTCAGCCAACTTAAAAATGTAGCAAGAGATGGTTTGGCATTCCATTGACCTCTTCACATATGACACACAGTAACAAAGAAATGTCAGTGAAGGACTTCACAAATCAAGGAATGTTACCTGTGGTGTTAGCTATAACATTAAGAGCATTAGATAGAACATTAAGAACATTGCTTTGAATAATTTGAGAACTCTGTAATCAGTGTAGAAGACTTTTAATGTGTGTTTCTACACAAAGGAATCAAACTGTTAAGTAAATTAAAAAACAAATCTTACTATTAAATGTTATAAAAACTTTATTCAAACAACACTAGTTAAATATATGATTTAAATATTAAAAATAATGTAAAAAATTTCAGATATATGCAAAGTGTTTAATCATGTGTTCTGAAGCTTCAAGGAAAATGAAGCTTCAGTCATATTAAGGTGAACAGAGTGACCATGGTTTTCATAGACACATTATTTAAAAACAATATTAATCTTCAAGATATTTCCAGTTTCCAACTCAACTGCAGTTATAAAAGGATGTACTTATACTAGTTATATTTAGAACTATATTGTTCTTATTTGGATGCTATGAAAATTATGCTTTGTTGATTTTAAGCTTTCTGTACCTTTATGATATAAGACCATGGTATAGAATATATTCGGCTTCCTTGGTGAATCAGTGGCAAAGAATCCAGCTACCAATGCAGGAGACATGGGTTCAATCCCTGGGTCAGGAAGATCCCCTAAGGGAGGTAATGGCAACCTGCTTCAGTATTCTTTCCTGGGAAATCCCACAGACAGAGGAACTTGGTACAGTTATAGACTTGAGCTACAGTCTATGAGGTCACAAAAGATTTGCACACAACTTAGCAACTAAACAATAAAACCAACATAGAGTATTTTGGCACACTATAGAAAAAATTGGAATAAAACTGATTTTGAAGTGAATGCAATTTAATCTAATTGCAAAAGGATTTATACTCAAGACAAAGAAGATACTTGAGATTCCTTTGAAAAGGAAGTTTTAAATTTGAAAAGATGTGTGCAGTGCATCGATATTATTCAATCTCATTAATAAATGTTAACTTTCAAAATATTTCCCATTTTTGTTATTTTTTCATAAATATTTGTAGCATAAAATATTAATATTGTAACAATTTCATATTGACTTTTTATGAATTTTTGTATTGTCTACATTTTTCCTAATCTTACTTTGTTGCTCTTCCCAGAATTCTCCATATAATAACCATAGCATTTCACCCACTGCTTATTTTCCCAGTTAATCCTATGTTCTTTGTCACTTTTCAAACAATATGGTCTGCAAGGTCTTTTTTAACCTCTGGAAGCTGGGTGTATTTCTTGGTATACTATGGGATTTCAGGGTTTCTGTGCTAATTCATTATTTTGCCATTGTATATCATAACATCAAGAATTATTTTATCACATCACTTTCAGTAAGTTCTGAGTCATCAAGAGGAATAGCATACTTTTTTTTTTTTACTTAGTTTAAGTTTATGCTCTTTTTTTCTTGCCATATACAGATAAATCATGTGTTTTATTACTTTTCCATACAGCTACTTTTACTCTAATGTCCACTTATACTTCTGCTTTTAAATATTCTTATACAAAATAATTTTTAAACACATTATTTGGCTTATAAATTGGTGTATGTCTTATAAATAGACAAATTCTGTCTATTATGTGTATCAGTATAGTCATATCTGGAAAGATCCCCTGGAGGAGGGAATGCCAACCCATTCCAATATTCTTGCCTGGAGAATCCCTTGGACAGAAGAGCTTGGTAGTCTATAGTTGATAGTGTTGCAGAGTGAGATACAACTGAAGCAACATAGCATACATCAGTCTCAGTCTCAATTCAGTTGCTTAGTTCTGACAGACTATGCAACCCCATGGAATGCAGCACGCCAGGCCTCCCTGTCCATCACTAAGCTCCCTGAGCTTACCCAAACTCATGTCCATTTAGTCAGTGATGTCATCCAACCATCTCATCCTCTGTCATCCCCTTCTCCTCCTGCCCTCAATCTTTCCCAGCATCAGGGTCTTTTCAAATGAGTCAGCTCTTCACATCAGGTGGCCAAAGTATTGGAGTTTTAGCTTCAACATGAGTCCTTGCACTGAACACCCAGAACTGATCTCCTTTAGGAGGGACTGGTTGGATCTCCTTCAAGTCCAAGGGACTCTCAAGAATCTTCTCCAACACCACAGTTCAAAAGCATCAATCTTTGGTGCTCAGCTTTTGTTATACTCCAACTCTCACTTACATACATGACTGCAGGAAAAACCATAGCCATGACTAGACGGACCTTTTTTGACAAAGTTATGTCTTTGGTTTTTATAAGCTGTCTAGGTTGGTCATATCTTTCATTCCAAGGAGTAAGCATCTTTTAATTTCATGGCTACAATCACCATCTGCAGTGATTTTTGAGCCCCCAAAAATAAAGTCAGCCACTGTTTCCACTGTTTCCTTATCTATTTGACGTGAAGTGATGGGACCACATGCCATGATCTAAGTTTTCTGAATGTTGAGCATTAAGCCAACTTTTTCACTCTCCTCTTTCACTTTCATCAAGAGGTTCTTTAGTTCTTCTTCACTTTCTGCCATAAGGGTGGTGTCATCTGCATATCTGAGGTTATTGATATTTCTCCTGGCAATTTGATTCCAGCTTGTGCTTCCTCCAGCCCAGTGTTTCTCATGATGTACTCTGCATAGAAGTTAAACAAGCAGGGTGACAATATAAAGCCTTGACATACTCCGTTCCTGATTTGGAACCATTCTGTTGTTCCATGTCGAGTTCTAATTGTTGCTTCCTGACCTGCATACAGGTTTCTCAAGAGGCAGGTCAGGTGGTCTGGTATTCCTATCTCTTTCAGAATATCCCTTAGTTTATTGTGGTCCACACAGTCAAAGGCTTAGGCATAGTCAATAAAGCAATATTGATGTTTTTCTGGAACTCTTTTTTTTACAATGATCCTACAGATGTTGGCAATTTGATTTCTGGTTCCTCTGCCTTTTCTAAAACCAGCTTGAACATCTGGAAGTTCATGGTTCATGTATTGTTGAAGCCTGGCTTGGAGAATTTTGAGCATTACTAACGTGTGAGATGAGTGCAATTGTGTGGTATTTTGTGCATTCTTTGGCATTGCCTTTCTTTGGGATTGGAATGAAAACTGATCTTTTCCAGTCCTGTGGCCACTGCTGAGTTTTCCAAATTTGCTGGCATATTGAGTGCAGCACTTTCAGAGCTTCATTTTTTAAGTTTTGAAATAGCTCAACTGGAATTCTATCACCTTCACTAGCTTTGTAGTGATGCTTCCTAAAGCCCACTTGAGTTCGCATTCCAGGATGTCTGGCTCTGGGTAATTGATCACACCATTGTGATTATCTGGGTTGTGAAGATATTTTTTGAACAGTTCTTCTGTGTATTCTTGCCACTTCTTCTTAATATCTTCTGCTTCTGTTTAATCCATACCATTTTTGTCCTTTATTGAACCCATCTTTGCATGAAATGTTCCCTTGGTATCTCTAATTTTCTTGAAGAGATCTCTAGTCTTTCCCATTCTGTTGTTTTCCTCTATTTCATTGCACTGACCACAGAGGAAGGCTTTCTTATCTCTCCTTGCTATTCTTTGGAACTCTGCATTCAGATGCGTATATCTTTGCTTTTCTCCTTTGCTTATGGCTTCTCTTCTTTCCACAGCTATTTGTAAGGCCACCTCAGATGGCCATTTTGCTTTTTTGCATTTCTTTTTCTTGGGGATGGTCTTGATCCCTGTCTCCTGTACAGTGTCACAAACCTCCGCCCATAGTTCATCAGGCACTCTGTGTATCAGATCTAGTCCCTTAAATCTATTTCTCACTTCTGCTGTATAATCATAAGTGATTTGATTTAGGTCATGCCTGAATGATCTAGTGGTTTTCCCCATTTCTTCAATTTAAGTCTGAATTTGGCAATAAAGAGTTCATGATCTGAGCCACAGTCAGCTCCCAGTCTTGTTTTTGCTGACTGTATAGAGCTTCTCCATCTTTGGCTGTAAAGAATATAATCAGTCTGATTTTGGTGTTGACCATCTGGTGATGTCCATGTGTAGAGTCTTCTCTTGTGTTTTTGGAAGAGTGTGTTTGCTATGAGCCATGCATTCTCTTGGCAAAACTATTAGCCTGTGCCCTGCTTCATTCTGTATTCCAAGGCCAAATATGTCTTTACTCCTGGTGTTTCTTGACTTCCTACTTTTGCCTTCCATTCCCCTATAATGAAAAGGACATCTTTTTGGGTGGTAGGCTTAAAAGGTCTTGTAGATCTCATAGAAATGTTCAATTTCAGCTTCTTCAGTGTTACTGGTCGGGGCATATACTTGGATTACCGTGACATTGAATGGTTTGCCTTGGAAACGAATAGAGATCATTCTGTCGTTTTTGAGATTGCATCCAAGAACTGCATTCTAGACTCTTTTGTTGACTATTATGGCTATTCCATTTCTTCTGGGATTCCTGCCCACAGTAGTAGATATAATGGTCATCTGAGTTAAATTCACCCATTCCAGTCCATCTTAGTTCACTGATTCCTAGAATATCGACTATAAATTGTTTTATTTTATCTCTCCCTTACATCATAACAAAATCTTCATTTTATTTTTTTTAATAAAGTGTATAGGAAATTTTTGGAGAAGGCAGTGGTGTCCACTTCAGTACTCTTGCCTGGAAAGTCCCATG
Source organism: Bos mutus (assembly GCF_027580195.1). Classification (NCBI taxonomy): domain Eukaryota; kingdom Metazoa; phylum Chordata; class Mammalia; order Artiodactyla; family Bovidae; genus Bos; species Bos mutus. The sequence continues at coordinate 9,986,464 of NC_091622.1, forward strand.
GATGGAGGAGCCTGGTAGGCTGCAGTCCATGGGGTGGCTAAGAGTCGGACACGACTGAGCGACTTCACTTTTACTTTTCATTTTCATGCATTGGAGAAGGAAATGGCAACCCATTCCAGTGTTCTTGCCGGGAGAATCCCAAGTACAGGGGAGCCTGTGCTGTCTATGGGATTGCACAGAGTTGGACACGACTGAAGCGACTTAGCAGCAGCAGCAGCAGCATAGGAAATGTTTATCAGTGTTATAGAAATCAGTGTTATACTGCTTACCACATAGCAGGCCAGTAAATCAATAGAAGAGTTGTTATGCCAAGGCATAGTGTCTTTATTCGAAACCTAGCAGGCCTAGAAGATGGTGTACTCGTGTCCCAAAGAACCATCTTGCCTGGGTTTGGGTCTAGTTTCTTCAACAGATTAAAGAGGGGGAGATGAGGAGGTAAAGAAAAATGGCTATAAAAGTTGTTTCAAATATTCCTGGTTCTGGCCAGATTCTGGAGATGTATGTTAATTTCTTTTTTTCTGCAATCATTCACAGTTGAGCTAGGTCAATATGTTTCCTGTGAGCTAAAGGAAGGTATTTTAGCTTAGCACTCAGCCATGTGACACAGGGGGCTTCCCTGGTGGCTTAGTGGTAAAGAATCTGCCTGCCAGTGGCAGGACATACACACTTGATCCCTGAGTCAGGAAAATCCCTGGGAGGAGGAAATGGCAATCCAGTCCAGTATTCTTGCCTGGAAAATTCCATGGACAGAGGAGCCTGGCTGGTTACACTCCATGGGGTTTCAGAGTCAGACATGACTGAGCCCGGGACACAGGGTTCTGGGGGGATGGGTCTCCATGTATACTTTAGGCTACAGGCAACAAGGAACTGAGTCATTTGAAAAGACCCTGATGCTGGGAAAAATTGAAAGCAGGAGGAGACGGGGATGACACACGATGAGATGGTTGGATGGCATCACCGACTCAATGGACATGAGTTAAGCTCTGGGAGTTGGTGATGGACAGGGAGGCCTGGTGTGCTGCAGTCCAAGGGGTCTCAAAGAGTCAGACACAAGTGAGCTACTGAACTAAACTGATGGGCAACATTGCTTTAGTGATTGACTTACAACAAAAGCAATAGAAGACAAAGTATAAAGTAATAGAAACTTATAAGAAACTTAAAAGATCCATTATGGATTCAGATTTGTTCTTTCCTATTATCAGTTAATTTTTATATTATACTAATAATGCTCATGTCCAATGTACTATACCTTGTCTGACTCTTTGCAACCTCATGTACTGTAGCCCGTCAGGCTCCCCCCTCCATGGAATTTTCTAGGCAAGAGTACTAGAGTGGGTTACCATTTGTGACTCCAGGGGATCTTCCCAACCCAGGAATCGAACCTGGGTCTTCTGCATTGGCAGGCAGATTCTTTACCCCTGAACCACCTGGGGAAGCCCTTATTATATTAAGAATAGTAAAAGTTACATTAAAATTATTTTTTAGCAAAAGAGGAAACTGCCTTCATTATAATTAACAAGTGTGGAATATAGTTAGTGCATCTTACTATCAGAACATTGCCCTATTCTCCTCAAATTGATACTTTTATGGGGGGTTTCTTATCAGAGGGCCTCAAAAGAAATTATTAATAAGTGGATACCTCACCAGGTTTGTGTCTACATTCATGCTGCCTTCTAATTATTTTTATTAAGAGTAGGATTCCATTGGAAGCTTTATTTTGTTGTATTATACCATGTAAACGGTTAAAGACATACTGAAGAGAAAAAAACAAAGCTTCTTAGCCCATTTATACTGCTATAACAAAATACCGCAGACTGCGTTAGGTTATAAAAAAAAAAAATTTTTTTTTCCATAGTTCTAAAGACTGTAAGTCCAAGATCTGGGTACCAGTATGATTGGGCAAGAGCCCTCTTTACGTCATAGATTAAGTACCTTGCAAGGGTCCCACCTCCAGTGCCATCATGTTGAGCATGAGGTCTGCAAAATATGGATTTGGGGGTAATAATTCAGACCATAGCAGTTCCCATTATTTCTAATAATCCTAAGCCATTTTTATGATTAAAATAACATGACAATTATTACAAAAAGTGGCTGAAGGCAGTTTGCAATTGGCACCAGCTCTAAAGGATGGTGAGGCAGTTTATAAGCCGAATCTTGTGTTACATGGTTCACTGTCACTCTGGGTTCTTTAAAATCAAAGACCAATTTAATAACTGCATGTCATTAAGCTTTATTACACTATTCTTCCTCTTCACTGGCTTTGTCCTTCTCATAAGGTATAAAATGTATAAATGCATTAATTGATAATGCTTACTTTCATTCTATATCCTAAAGTATTGTAAAGTAGTTTCATCTATATTCTTTAAAGGAAAAAAAAATAAAAGTTGTTTCTGCTTTTAATGGCAGCAGTACTTCTTAGGGTTTTTTTAAAATTTTTTTGATAGTGCTTTCTTGCTAAACCCAGACCATTATTTTTGTCTTACTCTAAATCATAGTCATTCATTGAGATATTGTTTAACATTCTAGAAGTTATTGTTCATCTGAAAAATCAAATGTGTCTTTCAGAAGGAGATCAACATATTTAGTGTTAAACAATTAGGATATGTCACCCAATTCTTTTTTTTTTTTTTTTTCATTACTGTGGCTTATTTTGACAATTATTAGCATGAAGACTACCAGTACAAGATTGATTCGGAATAAAAATGAAAAACATGCTCATGTGACCGTAACCTTTCTGTAATGTTAAGTCCAGTCACAAATGTAACTCAGTGCTCACAAATATCACTTTCTTGACAATGAAGTCATTTTGATTTATCTCTACTTTTGGAGAAACTCAAAATTATGATTACAATCTTTTATTCTAGAACTTTGTCTCCCTTGTGACAAAGAACCTCTTGTCCTTTCAGTAAGTTCATCATCACATCACAGTGCTAAATAAACAAAACAGAAATGGATAAGATGTGAGTATATGAATGATTTATTAAGAGTGGAAAATTTGAAACTGCCTACTCATACTAAGAATCTTCCCAAATAAAATTTCTACAAAATGACCTTCACAACAATATGCTTTTGTAAGATACACACACACACACACATTGAAATGTCAGTAGAGTAATACACAATTATATGTTTCTGGCGTTGAAGTTGTCGTCACAGCTGGTTATTAAATGAAAAACAGGTATTAATAAATAAGACCTGATGACTAAAGTGGCATTTTACAATGCCAGTCCTATATGTACGATGGGAACTTTATATTTAATTACATGAACTGTCACTGGGAAATAAAATCATTTTTTAAATGACTTCAGTTTGAAATCATGTACAAAAACCCTATTATAACAAAACAAAACTGTGCAAAGCCAGCATAGTCATTTTAAAATCTACTGAAATAAGATATGCTCAAAGGAGAAAATTGGAAATACAAGGATTTTTATATCAATGCCATACCATATAACTAAGCAAAATTTTATCTCAAGCATAAATCTCCAAGGAGGGCAAATACTTTAAAGTGTAGGTCACAAAGCTTATAGTAAACGAGGCAAAGAAAGACAAATTGTAGGAACATCATCCATAATATTACTTTATGTTGCATGCTGAAATACGCATATAAAAACCTGTCTCTTCAGCATCCTCTTCTCTGCTTCACTGGAGGTAGAGGTTAATCCTTATCTTCAGAGAGTTCCACTCAATTCCCTCATAGCTGTCCTTGTGTCCCCATCCCCTGAGCCCCCTTGTACATGCGAGATGATACACTGGAAAACTCAGACATCTCTTCATGCCCCTAGAAGCCAACATCCTTCCCTTAAAATCTTATAAAACCAGCTTATTGTTCAAAGTCATATTGTCTTACTGATGGAAATCACTTTAATAAATGGAGAAAAACCTGCAATGAACAGTTGCTTTAATACATGTTCTACAAAAATAATTTTAAATGCAACTTACTTAAAAAGTCACCATCCTCTCCTGACACTTAGGCCCCCACAGTTCTGAGTTTTTCTCTAATGCACTGGCTGCTTCATATTAACACCCAGCTCCTCTCTGAGGTCTCCCCACCTGAGGCAATGCCCTCAAAATATGATTATTCACTCATCTTTTAAATTAAATTCCCATCCCATGCTCAATGCTGGTTATAAGGAGAAAAATCTGATAAGTCAATTTGTCAGTATTGACATCTGTTCACATAAGTACCTCATTTAGGCCAAATAGTTATGGTTGACTATCAAACACTTATAAGAGGCAATGTCTGACATATTTTGACTGTTAAGAGCTTTCACAGCATATTGTAGAGAACTTACTCCAATTACATAGAAGATCATCCTTTGTGAAACATAGATATGCTTACTAAAGTTCCTTGCAGCATTTTCCCGTGCATAGAGCAGGAAATAGTACTTAGAAAACAGTGAATGGTATGCTATTTATATTTTGGTTACTAAAATTATTATTTAATATGTGATCATGACTCTTGATTATGTGTACCCCTACCTGTTCCTAAAATTAAGAGTTATATTTAAAATGTATATACTGGAATGAGTATTGTTGTCCTCACTGCACGACAGACCAATAAATCAAGACATGAGTTGTTGACCAGGAATAATGACCTTATTTGGAAAGCTAGCAGATGGAGATAGTGGAATAGTGTACCAAAGAATCATTTTCCCTGAGTTAGGATTCTTTTATCTTAAAAATGGAGGGGACATATGATTGTTGCAGAGTTCGTGGTTCAGGCCAGATCCTGGAGGGGATGTGCTAATTCTTTGTTCTTGCAACTGTTCATTGCAACTGTCCATTTTAAGTCTAGTTAAGATGTTCCTGTAAACCTCCAACAGGACAAATATTCTCTGTTCTGCAACTTTTTTTTTTAATTTTATTTTATTTTTAAACTTTACATAATTGTATTAGTTTTGCCAAATATCAAAATGAATCCGCCACAGGTATACATGTGTTCCCCATCCCGAACCCTCCTCCCTCCTCCCTCCCCATACCATCCCTCTGGGCCGTCCCAGTGCACCAGCCCCAAGCATCCAGCATCGTGCATCGAACCTGGGCTGGCAACTCGTTTCCTACATGATATTTTACATGTTTCATTGCCATTCTCCCAAATCTTCCCACCCTCTCCCTCTCCCACAGAGTCCATAAGACTGTTCTATACATCAGTGTCTCTTTTGCTGTCTCGTACACTGGGTTATTGTTACCATCTTTCTAAATTCCATATATGTGCGTTAGTATACTGTATTTATGTTTTTCCTTCTGGCTTACTTCACTCTGTATAATAGGCTCCAGTTTCATCCACCTCATTAGAACTGATTCAAATGTAATCTCTGTATGAATGGAAAAGTGTTATACCTTAAACAGTCAAGTCTGGGAGGCAGGGCCTTGAGAATGGGCTATCACATATCTTTCAGGCTGTAGGCAACAATCTTTTTAAACGTGCAGAGCCAGCATGTCTAAGCATAGGCAGCCAAGCACAAAGGTAAGAGCTAAAGGAATAGACCAGTATGGAGTCAGCGTTAATGCTCTGTTAACAATATGTTACTATTGAAATCAGTAAGATATGATGTTTCAACAGTTATACATGAGAAAAGTAAAATATGACTGAGAATATCCTATCTTGAGTTACTGGCAGAATTCTCAAAGATAAAGAAGGAAGAAATACAATTCTAGGAAGAAAAAAAAAAAAAAAAACACTAAATTGTAAATGATGGGCAGAGATTTGCAAGATTTTATGTTGGAGCATTCAAACAATGAAATTCTCCTCCTCACCAACATAAACCCCTCTGTTATGATTCTCACTTGCAGGGTTTTGTGTTTAAGGGTTCCTCTGTCACTCTTCTTTTTTGGTTGATTATTTAGGTCATCTTCAATTATATCTGAGGACACAGGACATGAAAGAAGAAGCATTTATTTCTTCAGTTCCCTGGGTCATTCAACTTGAAGGCTAGTCTTCTCAGGCTTCAGTCCATAAAATAAAATACTCATCAATTTATTTGTACTTCTCTTTAACTCCAGCCACATTTGGCCTTTCTGCTCATTGTGCATAGCAGACACTGCTACCAAAGCTTTTCCCTCTCTTAATAGCTAGAATAATCTCCACCTTACCCTATTCCTATATCTCTATGATTCCACTCCATTAAATCTTCTATTCTTGACGCACATGTCTTCTTCACAGATTCCTATGTTTAGAGCCCAAATATGGTATAAAGTCATAAAAGTGTTGAACAAATGAAAAACTGAATTACTGGGGATGGAGGTGGGAGTAACCTAATAATGCACATAACTATCAAGATAAGATAGATTACCATTTGGTTTATCCTAATTTATATTGACCTTTCCACATTTGGCAAAACACATCCCTATCAATATTTTTCTCCCTTTGAGCATTTTTGCAGTAAAGTATCCACAGGTCAAATATTCCTAGTATTGCAAAATTCTTGGTATTTACTGGCAATGCCTATTCTGTTACAACCTGAGCTTTTGTGTATAGGTTCTAAGTTTCCCCAGATTTAACTGAACTGTGAGTATCAATGAGATTACAATAACACTGAAGAAAGGAAAATAATTACCAATCAACTATTTTACTCATTGTGCAAAAAAGAGACTGATAATGAACAGTTTTATCCTGAAGGCTGATCATACACTGGAGATTGATGAGGAACTGTAATGGAGGAGTATGGTTATTATGTCTTTAAAAACATTAGCCTGATAGCAGAGATTGAATTTTTATAATGTCCAAAAGATAGGAAATTGTAGAGAAGTCATGAATTAAAACAAGATGAATGGAACTAGTAAGGAAACAGAAACATATGTATTTAACAGAGAAAGTCAGATCCTATGCCTAATGAAATGTGGGAAGAGAAGAGAGAGTAGCTTTATTGACCTCTAAGAATGACTTGAGAAATGGTAAGCTATAAAATATAAATAAAGGGGAAATGGTGGTTAGGTTTTTCATTTATATTTGGATTATGTTAAATTTTTATATTAATAGTACTGAAAATGTAGGTCAGACACTCAATAGTGAGGTCTTAGCTGAAGTTACAGATTTGGAAGCATCAGGGTTGAAATGGGAAATATAGATGTGGAGTTTCAAATGAAGAATATGAAAAGAAAGCAGGAAGAACCATGAGAAATGTTTCAGCAATTGAAAGTGAACATAGAAAAATATTTAAAGATCTTTAATATAAACAGACTTTTAAGATGTTTGATGACAGAAGGAAAAGAAATAGATGAAAGTAGAAATATATACCGTGTGGGAGAGGGTACAGTGAATGAATGAACTGGTATATTAACTCTACAGATTATATATTTTATACCTTAGATGTTTCATACATTTTATTTTGTGTGAAAATATATGTATTTCAATAATAATTGCCTAATTAATCAATTACTTTTTATATTTTCACATTTATGCTATGTATCTTAGTGCCCAATGTTCATCACAGACTACAATATCTTCGGTTCAGTTCAGTTCATTTCAGTCGCTCAATCATGTCCTACTTAGTGACTGAACAACAACAATAGTATATATGTCAACTGTGTCATCGTTGTTTTAGATATCTGCTTGCAGCCATTATTTACCCATCATGGTTAAGGTCATGAGAAAACTTAGCTAAAATTATCTTTTTTATTTTGTCTTATAATAATCAAACTCATTTAGAAAAGTCATCCCATGTATGTTTCAGTTAACTTTGTACAAATTATTATTGTAATAATTATTACTGTAAGTTTAACTCTTAATTAGGATAATCTCACTAATTTATATTGGTGCTTACTACAAGGAAATGGTGAGGTATGTATATATAACTGATAACAAATTCATGACTTCCTTGCATAAGATTATAAATGTAACAAACATAAATATACATTTAAGTCTAGTCAGTAGCACTCTAGCACTCTTCATATATGAATCATGTTATATGTTTACTTTGGAAGAAGTGGCATGATCTAATATCTTATTTTGGATGTTTCACACATTGGATGTTAGATATATCATCATTTGCCAATGACTTAAAGTGAACCATATCAAAAGAATTAAAATATCAAGTCAATAAAATTGGGAAAAGAGACTACTTTGTACTACAAAAATAGTGTAATATTCTATATTCTTATTTTATTATGTTATTAATAAAATTCTTCTTGCTGTTACCTTGAAAGTCCTACTTCAAACCAGTCTTCACATACCAAATTAAAATGATTTATGCATATAGAATATTCCTCTGAATATTATGGCATTTCCATCTTTCATATATTCTACCTAGTTTTAACATTTTGGTTTCCTTTGTTTAATCTTAGCTTACCACAGGAGTTTTATCTATACTTTCTGTGATTGAAATGCTATTATATCAAATAATTTTTTACTTGGTTTTAAATTATGATTTAGTCATTATCAGTTATCTAAATTGAACCCTTATCAAGGTTATTTATTATTTCTATATATATTTTATATGTAATATTTTAGCAATCAGTTATGCCTATTTTATAATTAGAGAACCTGTGTCATTTTAACTGACAACATTTGGCCAGCTTTATACAGATGCAGTATTAAGTGATAATGACCATATATTCACAAATAGATTAGCAGGTGTGCTAACATATGAAAAATGATTGTATATGAAAGTTTTCTATACAGAATGACAGTATATTAGCTTAGGTCATGGTTAGAACACTGGTTATAAATTAAATTCCAATAATTATTGGGTTTATATAGTCATATCTACTGCTATAATCAAAGAATATATGACTAGGTAAACTTTACTCATTAGAAATCAGCTTATATATGATTAGAAATTTAGGTGCTCCAAATGTAAAAAAAAAAAATTGCGGAAAATTTTTCAGCCATTTCAAGTGACTAAAGTTTATTTTGTAAGAAAAATAAAATGCCATAAAAGTTTATTTTCTATAATGACTTCTTTAAAAAATAAATTTAATACCTAATTCATTCCAAAATCATTTTGGAGCCTGTTTTACTGCTGCCTAGAGCATGTGCTTTGTCTTCCACTTGAGTAATCCAATACAAATTAAGCAATATTAATATACTACTTTGTTACATATTAGGCGTTGGGATGCAACAGTAAATTGAATTAATAAATTTTGAAGCTTGAAGGTTAGCTAAAACATTATTTTCAAAAGATGACTCTTAGGCTAAGATGTAAAATTACTGACCCAAAAAGGAAATAAGAAAAATACTTAAGAGACTCAAAAAAGTAACCCAGATACAGTTATTAATCTGAAATTCAAATTTTCATAGGAACTGACAATATGGTACAGACAATTAAAAGACGCTTACTCCTTGGAAGGAAAGTTATGATCAACCTACATAGCATATTCAAAAGCAGAGACATTACTTTGCCAACAAAGGTCCGTCTAGTCAAGGCTATGGTTTTTCCAGTGGTCATATATGGATGTGAGAGTTGGACTGCGAAGAAGGCTGAGCGCCAAAGAATTGATGCTTTTGAACTGTGGTGTTGGAGAAGACTCTTGAGAGTCCCTTGGACTGCAAGGAGATCCAACCAGTCCATTCTGAAGGAGATCAGCCCTGGGATTTCTTTGGAAGGAATGATGCTAAAGCTGAAACTCCAGTCCTTTGGCCACCTCATGCGAAGAGTTGACTTATTGGAAAAGACTCTGATGCTGGGAAGGATTGGGGGCAGGAGGAGAAGGGGACGACAGAGGATGAGATGGCTGGATGGCATCACTGACTCGATGGACGTGAGTCTGGGTGAACTCCGAGAGTTGGTGATGGAGAGGGAGGCCTGGTGTGCTGCGATTCATGGGGTCGCAAAGAGTTGGACACGACTGAGCAACTGATCTGATAGGCCACTGAATCTTACCCTGTGGATCTAAAGATATAATATTTTAGATCTTTTGAATAGAGAATCCATTTATGTTCAGAAGAGATTTTTGGCTAGGACTTCAGGTGAAGAGTGAAACAGCTGCAGGAGTAGAAGCATCACTTCAGGTTGCAAGGGTTGAAACCTGAAGCAGGTCCACTCCCCAGCCCATGAGTGGGGCCCTGTGGCCTGACTGAGTCTCAGCCACGCCCCTTAGGAGTGGCAACCATGGCAGTGTCTTCTGGCATCCTTCCTGTTAATAGGTGTTAGCAGGTTTAAGACAGATGAGAGTAGAAAATTTTGAAGCTAGGGAGATTTACATCTGATGTGCCTTATTGGGCTAGATGGAGAGCTGAGTATGCTTTTTCACTGATTGTGTTCTCTTTTAACACCTCTAGATAGGGGGCAGATAGGAGGTAAATTACTTCTTTTCTCAGTGTCAGGGATCATCACAGTTTAAGGTATGTAAGAAGAATCACCAGGATAATCTATTTTAAAAAAACCGAACCCCCATCCAGGAAATTATAATTGAGCTATTTGATGTGAAGTCTGAGGGTTTGTGTTGAAACCAATGCAAAAGATCAGTGGATCTATATTTGAGAAACAATTCTGCAAAAAATAAACACACACACACTTGATTGTTGCCCTGCTAAAATGTGTCTTGGTTCAGAAGTAAGTCACAAGCTGCTGGTATTTAAATTTTAAAATCCACAACATTACTGAAAGAAAAAAATACATTATTTTGCAGATTTATTTTCATCTGGTAGAGTAGATACAATGAGTATATTATTTATAAGCCATATTGGGAAAAATTCAGTATATAAATTAGTGAAGTTGCCACAGTCACTACTACCTCTCTGATATTTCAGAGAAATAATAAAATACATAGTTCAATAAAGAAAATTTTGAGGTGAGAGACCACACCTGGGTTGTAAAAGAGTTGGACACAGCAACTAAACAACAACAACAAAAGCACACCTCAAAAATATCATAAGCTTTCAGAAGTCTTTATGCTATAGACTACCTTAGCTCATCTTCAGCAGTTTGCATATGTTCACTGATTTCTATGAAAATATCATTTTGACTTACATGGTCAAAACTTTGCATGAATGTCAACATGTGGATTAACCCAGGCATCAAACCCAGGTCTCCCGCATGTCAGGCAGATTCTTTACCATCTGAGCCACCAGAGAAGCCCACCTATAAAGATAGAAAGCTATAGTTTGAATATCTCAGAAGACCATGCAAAGCAAACCTTTTTGGAAAGGAAACTCCAGTTTAAAAAGACCTATGATTTCTCTAAGAATCTATGAAAGAAACTTTGATCAATTGTGACCAAATAGGAAATGTCTCAACAGAAGAGACAAGGAAATGAAAGACTGAAGGTCCCTGTATATTGTTAGATATAGTCACAAGGGAAAATGGAAATGTTATTCTCATGAGAGCCGAGATATGTATTATACGAACGGGACAGTTACAGTGTAAACGCATTGTAAGAGTACATGCAGATTGAGAATTAATAATAAGCTATTAGGATGGACTTGTGAGCTTGAAGAAAGCAAGATTTTATAAACTGAAAGTGCAGAACTCATTCTACAGGAACATGGAAAGGGATGATGTTACAGTTTGGTAGCTAGTGAAAAGAACTCCTCTTTTGAGAAGAGTCTCTTTTGAAACTTAGTGCAAAAAGACTTTTGCAATAGGGAGAATGCTTGGAACATTAGATCTAGAAATATTTCAAAATTAAATAGAAAAAAAAGATTTTTCCTTTGTAGGAAAGTGTAAGCAGGGCTAGCAAGAACTTTGTTATGGAGTAGGGCAAGCAGATGGAAGTGAGCAGATGGCATGATAGGGGTGTTTAACAGGAATTTATTCTCTTCTGAAGTCAGTCAGTTATTAGAATATTTTAAGGGTTTAAGGTTTTAAGCATAGAATGCTATGCTTCTTTGTGCTTGCTTAAGCTGAAGAGTGAGCCTATAATGGGGAGAAGAGCCTGACTCCAGTTGAGTCAAGTCAACTCATTGGGTCAATAATGGATAAAAGCAAGCACTTGGTCTTTACATATGCACTGTGTATGTATAGATAGATGATAAATTAAAAAGATAGAAAAATAAAAGACAGCATCTGGACAGTAAACATAGGTCTGCTTGATTGCAGGTAACTACAAAAAGTAAATTTTTATGACGCTAACTTCTTACCCTTTCTAGGTCACAGGTATCTTTGTGGTATAATGAGGCATAAAATCAGATGGTCTTGATTCTAACTACTCATTGTAGCTACTCTACCAGATGAAAATAGATCTGTTAAATAATATATATTTTTCTTTCAGTCATAGCCATCCACCCTATGACTAAATCATGAGGAACGTCACAGAATTAAGACAGCTAAAATCAGGAAAGCAGATGTGGAGGCATTAGAAAGAAGACAGAGGTGGACCCTTCATTTTGTTTGTTGTCAGGAACATTGCTGCAGGTACAATCACTTTATTCTGCAACAAGGTGTTGTTGTTGTTGTTACTCTCCAGAATAGAAATAAAATTTTAGCTTTTTTTCCCAAAGGTGGAGGGGACAAATGTCAGGAGAAGATAAAAATGAAAAATGGAAGTTAAATAGTCAATCAGTCATGTCTGACTCCTTGCGACCCATGGACTGTAGTCTCCCAGGCTCCTCTGTCCATGGACAGATTCTTTACTGTCTGAGCCCATTCTGCAGATAAATAATTTTTGCCACAACTGTCATTGGAAAATATCCTATTTGCTAAATTATATATTTCACCTTTCCTATGAGAAATTGTGTAAAAATATAATTGTTTTAGTGTTTGAAATCTGATCGTGTGAATGCAAGTAAATATTTTTTTCCATTATGTATAAGAGAGAACTAGTGGATAAAATAAATAAGACTGTTTCTAAGCTCTTATAAGAATATGTGTCTTATTAATTTTGCCAAATATCCTATCTTATACTGCATACCCTGACTTCTTTCAAGTGCATTGATATTCTAATTAGCTCTGTCGGATGATTAGGACAATTCTGTGTGAGTGCTAAAGGGCAAGGCTTAGGGCAGACTAAGGACTAAGCAGAATTGGTACAGGCAGAGAATATTTTTTTTTTGAAGAATAAAATATATGCAAGTTGCACATACAAGAACATTTTCAAACATTAGCTTGAAGCTTTTGTGATTTTGTTTCTCTCATTTGATGAAGGAAGCGATTTCCAGCAAAATCGCTTCACATCTTACTGGTAATGGATTATGATGCATATGCAAGTCCACCTACAGCCCTTTGGCCATTACTTCCATTGCATTTGATCACTGCCCAACTTTGCATTTAGTCAGCTTTCTGCCTGATTCTCAGAAAGCTCAGAATGACTTTCATCACAGTGGGTGCACAGAGGTTGCTTATAATCTGTTTAGCAAGAAGAGTTGTGCAGATGCCTTGCTCCCTCTGCCCTCAGGGTCAGGTGTCTTCCTGCGCAGCGATCTGTCTTGGACAGGAGGACTTGAGGGGGAGACCGGCAGACAGTCTGTTCTGTGCCGTGCTCGAGGGCCAGCAGCAGGGTGAGTTCTGTGCTGTGCTCCCAGAGCCAGCAGCAGGGCGCTCTGCGTATGGTCCTTTTAAAGATTTAAGGATTGGGCTTTAGGTTCAGTCTGAGAGAAAGATTGATTGATTTTAGCATATTGGTGAACCCTCGCTTCAGGCTAGGAATAAAAACCTTACTTCTCAAGTCTGACGTTATTACTTTTCATTTGTTTTTATTGATTAGCTGTCAGTGATAAGATCTTGCCTCTCAAAACAAGACAGGTGCTGGTGGCAATTTTTCCTTTCTAAAAAAAAAACTATGTAGAAAACAACTTATAGAAAATAGAAATAAAGAAGATAAAAATGAAAACAAATGCACATGCCATTTTGGAAATAGTAGTTAGATATAAAATATTGATATATTACAGTTTTACTGACTCAGAGATAAATTTAGAAAAAAATTAATGAGACATACTTTTTACAGGTGAACCACACATATTTATCTAACTTAGGTGCATATATATATATATATATATATATACACACACACATATGTATAAATATGTGTGTGTTTATATGTGTATGTATTCCTATTATCTCTACTCCATAGCTTGATTTTCTTAGGGAAGGAGTAGGGCATATTTAACACTTTTATTAAAAGATCATTTTTAACCAGCTGCTTCACAAATAGTCATGAAAAAAGCCAAATAATGACAATGTCTGTAAAAGAAGACAGAGCACATTTTATTTTATATTAATCATATGAGTAAAAATAAAATGAAAATATAAATTGAGAAATTAAATATACATAACTGGAAGTAATCGTATAGTATAAATATGGGAAAGAGGAAGGATTTTATTACATTAATGTATTTTTTGAAAAATGTATGTAAATATGAAATGAAAAACACTGTCCAAAAGTACACTCTACAGTGTACAAAGAATGCTATTCACAATGATTTCATTAATGAGTTCTGTTTCTTTGTATTTACAATTGCTGGGTTATCATTGCTTATTTTTATATCCAAACAGTGAAATGGAATATGGAGCATTACAAAACTTGGAGATGTGAACTGTGCCCCAAGCAACCACAAGTGATTCTGAATGTTATGAACTAACTCTCAATGGGGTTCATGTGGCAAAGCTCTGTTGTGTCTAGGACTCTATTGTTGGGAGTTCTCCAAATTAACATCCACATAGACTACAGTTTTTACTAAAGTAAAAGTAACATGAATGCACTAATTAGAAGTTCAGTTATATATTTCATCAGTATTAACTGCAGCAATTTTCTCTAATAACAAACGATATTTTTATAAGAAGAATGTTTAATCAATGATGTTAATAATACTGAAAGTCACTTAATCATGTCTGACTCTGTGACCCCATGGACTGTAGCTAGGCTCCTCTGTCCATGAAATTCTATAGGCAGAATACTAGAATGAGTAGCCATTCCCTTTTCCAGGGGATCTTCCCAACCCAGGGATTAAACCCAGGTCTCCTTCTTTGCAGGAAGATTCTTTACCATCTGAACCACCATAAGATTAGCAACACAAAATGAGTGTTTTTTTTTTTTTTTTTTTAAGTCCAATGTTGAATTGATTTTATCACTGCTTATGGATTTCCCATAGATTTTTTTTTCCCCCCCACAGCTTGGACAAACCGCTTTACCTGACCCACTGTTGGTCCACCACTGGAAAGGATGCATAGTAAGTACTTCACATTGAGTGTAACAATATTTAAGTTTCAAAACACTTAAATGACATTGAAATTAAATTAATTAGAAGTATCTAAGCTGTGTTTGGCAGACATTCATTTCAACTTGCCGTAAGAAGGAATTTATTAAGATACTATGGGAAAGAAAACTTTTAAGAATCAGGAGAGTTCCAGGTAATTTAGTCTCTAGAACACGAATTATTTTTGCTATGTTTCTTTATATCCCACTTTTACATGGTATGGGAAAACCTGTAGGATCATACTGTTACTGAAAAAGCATATCAGCTGATTGTGGTGAAGGAAAGTACAGCATTTATTTTAAGGGTCAAGCAGGAAATATGGGCAGCTCACCCCACTCCAGTACTCTTGCCTGGAAAATCCCATGGACAGAGGAGCCTGGTGGGCTACAGTCCATGGGGTCGCAAAGAGTCAGACACGACTGAGTGACTTCACTTTCACTTTCATGCATTGGAGAAGGAAATGGCAACGCACTCCAGTGTTCTTGCCTGGAGAATCCCAGGGACGGCGGAGCCTGGTGGGCTGCCGTCTATGGGGTCGCACAGACTCGGACAGACTGACGCGATTTAGCAGCAGCAGCAGCAGCAGTGCTCCAAAGACCAAACTCCCCAATGTGTTTCAGAGAAGAGTTTTTAAATGCAGGGTAAAAGGAGGGGAGTCTCTGGGTGTGTGATCAGCTTATGCACAATTCTCTGATTGGTTGATGGTGACATCACTGGATGGAGTCACAGGTTAACATTATTATGTGCCAGGCAGTCTGGAAACTATGTGTTTAGGATTATCATGCAGTTAACTTCTCCTATCTGGTTCCAGTTTTATTTGTAAAACAACTGAAAACAATGAGACACTGCTATCTATGTTCTTTAGTGAGGAACTAGAGATTCCGTGACTGCTATATGGCAGATTTCCTGTTGAAATTTTTACTAGTCCTCCTATCCCAGCTGCCATGTATTTTGTTTCTAACATGTTAACATTCTTTCAGTCATTAACTCTTGAGCCAGCAATTTGTTTTTAAGCTCAGGGGAAGCCTGGGAACCTAGTTTTTCTACAAACAAAAAGCAGATGGAGGACAAGAGGAGGAGTCTGTCCTGGGAAGGCCACATAGGATTCTGCTTGTTTACGTTATTTAGAATTGACATTCTCTATTGTTGCTTTGCTGCCATTCTCTATTGTTGCTTTGCTGCCATTCTCTATTGTGACTGCTATCTTTGAGGTTACATTCCTAACTTCTGACCAAGAAATGAATGGGAACAATTCCTAATTATCTCCAATTAGAAAAACCTAGGAAAACAATATGATCAGTCTGGCTTTCTTTGAGTATCCATTTCATAACTATGAGTAGATTCAAAAAAGGAATTGAAGATCTTTGCTTGAATATTTATTTTTAAATTATAACGCATTATTATTTATATGCATATGTGTTTTCCATTAACCTTGAAACTCTTTAGAACAGTTGCAGACAACAGTTAGTGTAGGTTCACAACAGTCAAGTAGAACTCTAAGGCTAATAGGAATAGAATATTCTGTGATAACTAATAGTGAGAAGTTAGGGAGAAGAGGAAACTGGTGAGTTGCTGTATTAAACATCTGTAGCTGTATTGAACAAATGAAAAATATGGAGAAGGATATTTAAAGACATGAAATGACCTTTTGCAGTGCTCAGAGACAGATATGTTGGGTGTTGTGAATATGGGCTATAAAGTGTACAAAATGGTGTAAGAGATGTTTCCTGTCTTAGAGGCATTTGGGGAGATAAGGAAAATGTTCAATTATCTAGCAATATAAAGTTTATCTGACTGATTTTAAATGAATGTGTCCATCAAAAGGTATATTATGTTATATTATGATGATTATTATATTTTGCATAAACATTTAAAGGAAGAAAATTGATGGTATACAAGTGTGTCCAGTCACATAGAGGCAAAGGGCTTAGAGTAGGAAATAATCAATCGACAATAACTGGATCTGAATACAGAATGAGATAAGGCCCATTTTCATGTACAAAACATGGAAAATAGATGATCTTGAATAGACTACTCTCATAGGAACAACTTATTTATATTGTAAAGTAGATGAAAGAACTGGAAAGTTATGATGCAGCCACATAGAAGAGAGTCTTAGAGAATAAGGTATATGTATGGCAATGCAGAGGTAATAAGTATTTCTAACAGAACAATGGGAAAATGAAAGCAGTTTAATTAGACTGTAGAGTTCAGGATTGTTAGAAATATAAGAAAATAAAACAAAAAAAACTGAAAATGAGAGAGTGGATGAGATTGCTACTATCTGGGTTTATAATCATGAGAGCACAGAAGAGATGAAGTGCAAAATGAATGGGAAAAGAAACCCACTGGCAGGAGTATATTAACTGAGAACTGATGCTGAAGTAAGGGAACAATAAGCACATATTTCTGAGGATTTTATTCTTAAATCTCTGTGCTATTTTTAAGGAGCCTTTCTAGAAGCTCTTCCAACTATTGCAGTATCTTTAGTCAAGCTTAATTGCAAGAAAGGATGAGAAAATTATTATAACTTGACATTGCCTCGCTGGATATAATTGGAATTCTGTTACAGACTGGAAAAGAAAACATGGGTACACATGGATACAGAAAAGACAATATTACATTTCTACAAAAAATATTGCCAGCAGTGTTTATTTTTAATTGATAAAAAATGAATTTTAACTTTTCTCTAAAAGAAATATCAAATTCTGAAACTAAAAGTATATGGAGTTTCCAATTTGTATGTAAAGACCCCAAGGAATTGTAATGTTACTTGAAATATCATGAAAGTCTGTCAGTCATGTCTCATTCTTTGAGATCCCATGGACTGTACAGTCCATGGAATTCTCCAGGCCAGAATACTGAAGTGGGTAGCTTTCCCTTCTCCAGCGGATCTTCCCAACCCAGGAATTGAACCCGGGTCTCCTGCATTGCAGGCCGATTGTTTACCAACTGAGCTCTCAGAGAAGCCCAATATCCTACATAACATTGAAACAAAATGATTCTAACCAAGCATATTTATCTTGCTATTGCCAGATTACATATATTTGAATGAGAAAATAAATATACATAGGGTTTCACATTGGTTTTAATTTTGAATAATTATAGATATGTAAAATTAACATGTTATATATGTTCCTATATCAATTCACACATTTTGAAATGTTTCAAGGAAAAAAAGTGGGTGTGGGAGAGTTGTCTAGCTATAGCAGTTCATATATAAGTCCTTAAATTTAGATAGGCTAAGGTAAGAATTATGTAAAAAAAAGATGGAGATTTTTCTTTTGCTTGCAATACAATGTATTTCTAAATATGAAGTAATGCAAATAACTGATTGTGTTTACAATAGCCTGGGACAAAAGTAATAAAGATTTGCTAGATACTCACTTCTGCAACAAAGTTTTTGCACTGAAGCGTGACCAACAATTAAGGAAAGGACAACCAAAGACTTTATAGTGCTCTTATCTGAGTGACTTTTAATCTCTGCTGTTGCATTTGTAAATCCTCATGTATGCCTATTTATTGCCTTGTTTCATCACTCTTCTGTTTATTGCTGCCACAGTACCCATTTCAATTTAGAATAATGCATCTGCATTTGACATATGTAAACATTAGAGGCAGAAAGGGATACTTTACCATGGTGCAAGAAGGAATAAATGAAAGTAATGGGGTGGAATTAAGAGAACAGCAAATACCAAGAGAAATCACCAAAGTCATTTTCATTGACCTTAACAGAGAACTTGGAAAGATACAAGGGCAAAAGTATCTTTTAAGACATTAGACCAAAACAAGAACAGAAACATTGGGAAATTTAAAGAGTTTTACTTTAAGGATGAAATTAAATGAATGAACTTTAATTTCTATTCCCTTCATCAGAAATATTATTTCATTGTCACCTAACAAATTTTTTGTAACTGAGTTTAAGAGTAGATACACTGTCTCTGCCTCACCTGTCACTGAAAAAAAGAACCTCACAGTGAAAATAAAAAAGAAATAATACATGACGGCATTATAGCTTAAGCATAGAATAAAGAAATAATTTATTCATTGTTATATTTTCTTTAATTCTCAAAAAATAATAGGTTTGTTTTTTCAGTTCAAATCAGGGAAAGCCGTTTCTATTGTTTCCTTTCATTGAAACTCATTTCCATTTTAAGGAACTGAAAAACTAGGTCAGTATTTCTCAACAGTTACTGGTTAAAATTACAGAATTCTGTTCCTTGCTACAGACCCACTGAACCAGTATTTCTGTGGATGATTTTCTATACACTGTCATGTACCCCGGGGAAGTGCAAGTTCAAATTTCTAAAATTTGAAAAGCATTGGGCAACACAGTAATATAAACTTTACCCTGAAAAATTCATAAGAACCAAAGTAAGTTAAATATCCAAGGGTAAAACAAAAGCATGAAAAAGTGATAGTTTATTGATATATTATGTGTATGTTGCACATTTACATGTTATAATTTATACTAAAATTTTAATAGATATTATATATATATATATGTATGCATAATATACTTCCTTACATCTGTCTGTGAATATACAGAACTGAGTAAAAGTATTTGTATATCAATCCAAATATCATATAAAAGGAATTTATATATATATATGTCTTGCAAGTAAAATTTTGTCCAGTTACTCAAGCATATTTATTTTTCACTTAATATTCCTTAGGCTTACCAGTCACTTATGTGTTATATTCTATTTAGATTGCATTTTATTGTAAACTAATTGAAAGCAATATTTCTATATGATAAATTTTTATTATATCCCTGAACACTGTGCTTTACATGTAGTATTCTAGGTATGCAAGTTGAAAATGTTACTACCCATGTGTTATGGAAGCATATACTAACATAAGTTTGAAAAGAGATAAGCAATATATTCTAGCCTGTGGGTAGGATGATACTTAAATATGGGATACATTTGGTGTTCTGTGAATAAATTTCATCCATTATCATTTTTTCTTAGGTTCTCTGTAATTAGCAGCTATTCAAACACAGAAAACACTGAAGGTTAAATTCAAGACTATTTAAATTTAAGCTAAATGGTCTAGTTTACTTTCTGTGAGTAATAGAAGTTAGAATAAATCTTCTGTCTTAAGGATAAGGGGAAGTGGATCATGAATAGGTAAACCTAAGCAGCAAGCAATCAGATATTAAAAAAGACATTTGTGACAATTACAGCAGAAGTTATCACTTACAACTTAGAGAAGAAAGTCACCTTAGAAAATAAGTAGCTCAACCATACATATAAATATTAGAAAACTCAAGCCAAGAGCTATTAAGTGATTGAGCCAAATTAACTCACAGAGTTAACTATGGACTTGAGAACAAAATCTAATTATCTTGAGTTTAACTCTGATGCTTTAAAAAAAAAAAAAAAAGTGTGCTGCCTTCATAGCTCCTATGCATGGTAAGGTCAAACAGATAAACAAATAAAGTAGGTGAAGCCACCAACACAAGTGTCTCCCTTCCCCCAGCTCCTAGTTCAAGGGCTTTGATATGTTCTCATGAGGGAAGACTATCCATATTTTTCATTATTCCTCCAGCTACCTGTCATAGCAGCCATGTCCTGACTGAATGAGGCCAATAAAGGTGAGAGAGAGAGAGAGAAATAACCTGTGTGTGTGTGTTTATGTGTGTGTGTTGGATTTGGAAGTGGGTCTTTCTGCCCAGTTTCCTTTCATAGGATAGAGACTCTACCTTGGACTCTGCACACTGAGAATACTAGAAACTTCATCTCTTACCCTGGACCTAAGGAGAAGTAGATAAATATTTCTAAATAGTAGAAGTGAAGTGAAAGTCATGTCCAACTCAGTGACCCCCATGGACTGGAGCCTGCCAGGCTTGTCTGTCCATGGAATGCTCCAGGCCAGAATACTGGAGCGGGTAGCTGTTGCCTTCTCCAGGGGATATTCCCAACCCAGATATCAAACTCAGGTCTCCTGCATGTTAGGCAGATTCTTTACCATCTGGGCCATAAGGGAAGCCATCAGAGAAGTTAAGTAACAAATAAATCAGAAAATAATAGCAAACCATGGGAGTTGGGGCAGAAATGAAAATCACTACATTGTATTACATGATGTCTAGATTACAACAAAAATTATAAAATACAAGCAGAAGCAAAATAATCTGAGCATAACTGGACAGAAACAGCAAACAACAGAAACTGCCAGTGAGAGTAACCATATATTGGATTTAAAACAAGGAGTTTGGAGTAGCCATTATGTATAATGGCTGTGTGTTGTGCTGTGCTCAGTTTCTTAGTTTTGCCCAACTGTTTGCACACCCATGGACTGTAGCCTTCCAGGCTACTCTGTCCATGGGATTTCCCAGGCCTGAATACTGGAGTGGGTTACAATTTCCTTCTCCAGGGGATCTTCTCTATCTAGATCAAACCCAGGTCTCCCGAATTGCAAGCAGGCTCTTTACCATCTGAGATACCAGAGAAGCCCCTTGAGAACTGTAACATCTTGATAAAGGAAATTGAAGATAACTCAAAGTAATGGGAAGATACTTCATGCTCTTGGATTGGAAGAATTAATATTATTAAAATTCTCATAATACCTAAAGCAATCTACAGATTTAATGTGATCCCTATCAAATTGCTTATAACATTTTTTCACAGAATTACCACAAATAATCCTAAAATTTATATGGAATGTAAAAGACACATAATTGCCAAAGCTATTCTGAGGAAAAAGAATGAATCTGGAGGCATAACCCTCCAAGACTTCAGACAATACCATAGAGCTACAGTAAACAAAATATCATGCTTTCAGCACTGAAACAGACTTATGGATCAATGTAACAGAATAGGGAACCTAGAAATAAGCCTACACACCTGTGGTCAATTACTCTTCAACAAAGTAGGTATGAATACATGATGGAGAAAAGACAGTTTCTTTACCAGTTTTGTTAAGAGCATTGGAAAGCAGCATGTAAATCAATGAAATTAGAATACTCCTTCACACCATACACACACAGAGAAGTAAACTAAAAATGACTTAAAGACTTAAAGAAATGACACCATGAAACTCCTAGAAGAAAACTTAGGCAAAACATTCTCTGACATGAACCATAGCAATGTTCTCTTAGGTCAATCTCCCAAGGCAAAAGAAATAAAAGTAAAAGTAAACAAATGGGACCAAATTAAATTTATAAGCTCTGCACAGTATAGGATGAAAGGAAACATGAAAAGAAAGATGAAAACCTACAAATGGGGAGAAAATATTTGCAAATGATATGACCAATGAGGGCTTAATTTCTAAACTATACAAATAGCACATACAACTCAATAACAAAAAAACAAACAAAAAATCCAGTCAAAAACTGAGCAGACATCCAGGAGAACAAGATGGAGGAGAAGTAGGTGGACGTGGAGTATATCTCTCTCCTTGGATACATCAGGAATACACCTTCAGACACAGAAGGGCATGAAGAACACCAGCTGAGAGCAGACAGGAGTATCTGACCAGTGGGAAAGAATATATAGGACCAGTGGGAAAGAATATATAGAACCATGTAAAACTCACCAGCATTGGCAACTGATCAATAGAGAGTCTGGCCTGTCAAAGGCTGACACACTGAACCACAGTGTAGGACCCCACCCAGGGTGCCCCTTTAAGTGCCTGATGCACCAATCTGCAAAGTAGGACCCCAGCTAGGGGGGCGCCTCTATGTGCCTGACGTGCTGAACAATAGAGAAGAACCCCAGGCAAGAGAGCCTTCTAAGTGCCTGAACGGGTGGAGCTACAAAGACCGGCCAAAGTGGCCTTCTGATCGCCAGCTACAAGAGGCTTGAAAAAAGACTCTGATAGGGCCGTAACTGCTGTGGTGGAGGCAGTCCATGTCCCTGCACACTTGGTGCTGCCAGGATCTGCACAAGCCAAGCAGTTGCACCACCTTCACGCTCAACTTGCACTGGGGCAGAGCTGCCACAGGAAAAAAAAAATGTCTTGCGTCTATATGTGCGGGGTCGCTTCACTGTGTCTGACTCTTTGCGACCCTGTAGACTGTGGCTTTCCAGGCTTCTCTGCCAGAGAGGGGGTTCTCCAGGCAAGAATACTGGACCATATTGGCCAACACTGGCTGCCATACCTTTCTAGAGCACTATATTTCCTGCTGCCCTAGCCACCAACTCCCCTGAGTACCTGGTGCTGCCAGAACCCCTGTGACCCAAGCAACTGCACCACCTCCACACTTGGCCCTCACGGGGCAAAACCAAGCCCTCCAGGGCAGCCTCAGAAGCCAAATCTCAGTGGACGACCCCCATGTAGAGGAGGAAATAAAACCACAGTTGAAACCGCGGGGGCAGTATGGCTAAGGAAGAAGACCCAAAACCTTCCTATCAGCTGTACAAGCTGCAAATTAAATCCACATGCTCAACTAGGCAGACTGTGTGTGTATGGAATATATAAAAGGCCATTGAGAGCTCCCAGAAAACACACTAGTTCTGATAGCTGTGGACATTGGAGGCAAGAACACACAAGAGTAGGACCAGATTAGAATCTGAGCTGCCCCCACAGCAGGTCCAGAGATCAGCACAGTGTTAGAGGGCATCCTAGGGAGGTGAGGTGGACTGTGACTCCCAGCAAGGGAAAGGACTCTGACAACAGTGATACAATAAAAACATTTATTATTCTTATTTTTTGACTTGCTCTGTAGATTCTTTGGAATTTTTTTTTCTTCCCTCCCCCCTCCTATTCTTCCCCCTTGTGTTGCAGTTGTCAATTTTATAGGCACTAAGAAATCCAATTAAGCTTTTGAGCTTTTTTTTTTTTTTCCCCCTCAGTCACAATTTTTTTTTTTAATTTTTGTCATAAACCTTTATTTACCTCTATGTTGGACTTTTACAGGTCTGTGGATTTTTCCTCTTTTTTTTTTTTTAATTTTAATTTTAAACCTATTATTATTTATTCCACACTTATTACTTTGTTTGCTTTTCCTACTGTTCTTTTCCCCTTGTGGTTAATCTTTAACATATATAAATCTTCTTTATCTACTTCTACTTAACTTTGCATATCTATTCTTTCTTTTCTTTCTCGCCTTTCCTCTCAACGTATTTCTTAGTTTTATTTTCATTGCTTTATTCCCCAAATGACACCTTGCATTAGTTTTGTTTTCCAGTTTGTGCTTTAATTAGTTTTGTTCTGGTAGATATAACTTTTTGTTTTCTTTGTTTGCTGGGTCAATATATTGTACTTTATTTTTGTTGGACTGCTTTGATTTTGATTATGGGTGTATATGTATATGTGTATATTCAGTAACAATTTCTCTTGTTGTTATAAACCTCTGCCTATATTTTGGGCTTTAGCTGTTCTGTGAGTTTTCCTTTCTTTTTCCTTTCATTTAAAAAAATATTTTTATAATTTTAATTTTTTAAACCTATTATGTTTTTTTCTACATGTATTCATTTGTTTGCCTTTCCTGCTGTTCTTTCCCCCTGGCAGTTAATATTTAATATATATAAATCATCTTCATCTACCTCTATTTAATTTTACATAGCTATTCTTTCTTTATTTTCTTCTTTCCTTCCTCTCAAAATATTTGTTAGTTTTATTTTCATTTCTTTATTGCACAACTGGCACCTTGCTTTAGTTTCATTTTCCAGTTTGTGCTTAAGTTAGTTTTGTTCTAAACTGGTAAATATAATTTTTTATTTCCTTTGTTCATCAGGTTAGTCTACTGTATTTTTGTTGAATTGTTTTCACTTTGTTTATGGGTGTATATGTATATGTGGATATTCCATTATTTTAATTATTATTTACCTGATTTTGTAACTACCATTTGTCTAGGGTACATCTTCGATTACTCATTTTGGGTTTTTGATTTAATCTCACTTAATACCAAATCTCACTTAACAAACCACTTGTAGAATCTTCATTCCTGAACAGAGATCAAGCCCTGAGCCTTCGGAGTGGGAGCACTGACTTCAGGACCTTAGACTACCAGAGAACTAACCCCAGGGAGTATCAAATAGTGAGAACTCACACAAAGGAAGCCACTTGAATACAAGACCCAGCATCACCCAACCACCAGTACCACCCTGTGCAGGAAGCCTCATCTAACAAAAAACAAAACAAAAATGCAAACTCAATCATCAGCAGACAGTATTACCACCTCACTCAGCCTTGCAGAGGAAAAACAAACAAATAAAAACTCAGCAAAAATCTCATCCTATAGGAAGCTCACAGAAACCACTGGACCAATCTTAGAAGGGCATAAACTGAAAGGAAGACAGAATTCAACCTTCTTCAAGGAAAAAATTCAATTTTCCTTGAAGCCTGGGAAAGGAGACCTCACCTCAAATATAATAACTTAAAAAAAAATAAAATAAAATCCAGCGAAATGCTGCAAAGATGAAGGAACAAACTAGGAACAGAGAAGTCCAAATAAGTGAAGAGGAAATAGGCAAACTGCCTGAAAAATAATTCAGAATAATGATAGTAAAGATGACCAAACCTTGAAAAAACAAAATGGAAAAAATGCAAGAATTAATTAATAAAGACCTAGAAGAATTAAAGAATAAACATACAGAGACAAACAACACAATTACTGAAATTAAAAATACTCTAGAAGGAATAAATAGCAGAATATCTGAAGCAGAAGAACAAATCAGTGAACTGGAAGATAAAATGGTGGAAATAACTTCTGAAGAGCAGAATAAAGTAAAAAGAATGAAAAGAGCTGAGGAGTCTCAGAGACCTCTGGGACAATATCAAATGCACCAACATTCAAATTATAGAGGTTCTAGGGGTCCCAGAAGAAGAAGAGAAAAAGAAAGGGTACAAGAAAATTTTTGAAGAGATCACAGTTGAAAACCTCCCTAACATGGAAAAGGAAATAGTCAATGCAGTCCAAGAGGTGCAAAGAGTCCCGTACAGAATAAACCCAAGGAGAAACATGCCAAGACACATACTAATCAAACTTACAATGACTAAATACAAAGAAAGAATATTAAAAGCAGCAGGGGAGAAACAACAAGTAACATACAAGGGAAACCCCATACACTTAACAGCTGATCTTTCAGCAGAAACTCTGCAGGCCAGAAGGGAATGGCAGGATATATTTAAAGTACTTAAAGCGAAAAATATATAACCAAGATTACTGTACCTGGCAAGGATCTCATTCAAAATTGATGGAGAAATCAAAAGCTTTTCAGACAAGTAAAAGTTAAGAGAATTCAGTACCAGCAAACAAGCTTTACAACAAATGTTAAAAGAGATTTATACAGTCAAGAAATGCAACAGAAGAAAAAAGATTTACAAAATAAACCCCAAACAATGGCAATAGGAACATATATATATCAATAATTAATTTAAATGTAAATGGATTAAATGCTCCAACCAAAAGGCACAGACTGGCTGCATAGATACAAAAACAAGACCCATATATATGCTGTCTAGAAGAAACCCACTTGAGACCTCAAGACACAAATAGACTGAAAGTGAGAGGATGGAAAAATATATTCCATGCAAATGGGAAGCAAAAGAATCATGGAGTAGCAATCCTCATATCAGACAAATAGACCTTAAAATAAAGATTACAAGAGATAAGGAAAGACACTACATCATGATCAAGGGATCAATCCAAGAGGAAGACATAACAATTATAAATATCTATGCACCTGACATAGGGAGCACCTCGATACATAAGACAAACACTAACAGACATAAAAAGAGAAATTGACAGTAATGCAATAATAGTAGGAGACTTTAATACCCCACAGCAATGGACAGATCATCAAAATATAAAATTAATGAGGAAACACAAATCTTAAATTATAAATTAGATGAGATGGTTCTCAATGATAGTCCATCTAAATGCAGAAGAATACACCTTTTTCTTAAGTGCACATGGGACATTCTCCAGGAGACAGAATCACAAAACAAACCTCAATAAATTTAAGAAAATTGAAATTGTATCAACCATCTTCTCTGAATACAATGCCATGAGACTAGGTATCAGTTACAAGAAAAAAAAACTGTAAGAAACACAAACACATGGAGATTAAACATCACATTTCTAAATAACCAATATGTTACTGAAGAAATCAAAAGGGAAATCAAACAATTTCTATAAAAAATAATGAAAACAAGGCAACTCAAAACCTATGGGATGCAGCAAAAGCAGTTCTAAGAGGGAAGTTTATAGCAATACAATCCTACCTCAAGAAACAAGAAAAACATTGAATAGACAACCTAACTTTACACTTAAAACAACTGGAAAAAGAAGAGCAAAAAAACCCCAAAATTAGTAGAAGGAAAAAAATCATAAAGATCTGAGCAGAAATAAATGAAAAAGAAATAATAGTAAAGATTAATAAAACTAAAAGCTGTTCTTCGAGAAGATAAACAAAATTAACAAACCTTTAGCTAGACTCATAAAAAAAAAAGAGATAAAAATCAAATCAACAAAATTAGAAATAAAAAAGAGGTTACAACAAACAATGCAGAAATACAAGGGCTTATAAGAGACTATTATGAAAAACTCTATGGCAATAAAATAGATAACCTGGAAGAAATCGACATTCTTAGAAAAATTCAATCTTCCAAGACTGAACCAGGAAGAAATAGAAATTATGAACAACCCAATTGCAAGCACTGAAACTGAAGCTTTGATCAAAAATCTCCCAAACAACAAAAGCCCAGCACCAGATGGCATCACAGGAGAATTCTGTGAAAACATTTAGAGAAGAGCTAATGCCTAGCCTTCTAAAACTCTTTCAAAAATTTGCAGAGAAAGGAACACTTCAAAACTCATTCTACAAGGCCACCATCACCCTGATACCAAAACCAGACAAAGACAACATGCAAAAAAAAAACTACAGGCCAATATCATTGATGAATATAGATGCAAAAATCCTCAACACAATTTTACCTAACAGAATTCAGCAGCACATCAAAAAGCTCATACACCATGATCAAGTTTGGTTTATTCCAGGGATGCAAGAATTCTTCAATATATGCAAATAAATCAATGTGATACATCATATTAACAAACTTAAAGATAAAAACTGTATGATAATCTCAATAGATGAAGAAAAAGCCTTTAACAAAATTCAACACCCATTTATGATTAAAACTCTTCAAAAATGGGCATAGAAGGAACCTACCTCAACATACTAAAGGCCATTTACAATAAGCCTACAGCAAACATTATTCTAAATGGTAAAAAACTGAAAGTATTTCTCCCTAAGATCAGGAACAAGACAAGGTGGCCCACTTCCCCACTATTATTCAACATAGTTATAGAAGTCCTAGCTAGAACAATCAGAGAAGAAAAAGAAATACAAGGAATCCAGATCGGAGAAGAAGAAATAAAGCTCTCACTGTATACAGATGACATGATAGTATACATAGAAAACACTAAAGAATGTATCAGAAAATTACTAGGGCTAATCAATAAATTTAGCAAAGTTTCAGGATACAAAATAAATACACAAAAATAATTGGCATTTCTATACACCAGCAATGAAATATCAGAAAGAGAAATTAAGGAATCAATCCCATTCACCATTGCAACAAAAAGAATTAAATATCTAGGAATAAACCTATTTAAGGAGACAAAAGAACTATACACAGAAAATTAGAAGACACTGATGAAAGAAATTAAAGGTGACATAAACAGATGGAGAGATATTCCATGTTCCTGGGTAGGAAGAATCAATATTGTGAAAATGACTATACTACCAAGTGCAATCTACAAATTTAATGCAATGCCTATCAAATTACCAATGGCATTTTTCACAGAACTAGAACAAACTTTTTCACAATTCACATGGGAACACAAAGACCCCCAAATAGCCAAAGCAGTCTTGAGAAAGAAGAATGGAGCTGGAGGAATCAACCTTCCTGACTTCAGATTATACTACAAAGCTATAGTCATCATGACAGTATGGTACTGGCACAAAAGCAGAAATATAGACCAATGGAACAAGAAAGAAAGCCCAGAAATAAACCCATGCACCTATGGGTACCTTATTTTTGACAAAGGAGACAAGAATATTTGCAATGGGGTAAAGATAGCCTCTTCAATAAATGGTGCTGGGAAAACTGGACAGCTCCATGTAAAAGAATGAAATTAGAACACTTCCTAACACCATATACAAGTTAAGCTCAAATTGGATTAAAGACCTATATGTAAGACCAGAAACTATAAAACCCTTGGAGGAAAACATTGGCAGAACACTCAATGACATAGATCAAAGCAAGATCCTCTATGACCCACCTCCTAGAGTAAGAGAAATAAAAACCAAAGTAAACAAGTGGGACCTGATTAAACTTAAAAGTTTTTGCACAACAAAGGAAACTATAAGCAAGGTTAAAAGACAGCCCTCAGAATTGGAGAAAATAATAGCAAATGAAACCACTGATGAAGGGTTAATTTCCAAAATATACAAGCATCTCATACTACTCAATATCAGAAAGACAAACAACCTAATCAAAAAGTCATAAAAAGATCTAAACAGACATTTCTCCAAAGAAGACATACCGGTGGCTTATAAACACATGAAAAGATGCTCAACATTTCTCATTATTAGAGAAATGCAAATCAAAACTACAAGATAACACCTCACACTGGTCAGAATGGCCCTAATAAAAAATGTCTACAAACAATAAATGCTGGAAAAGGTATGGAGAAAAGGGAATGCTCTTGCACTACTGGTCGGAATATAATTTGATATAGCAACTATGGAAGACGGTATGGAGATTCCTTAAAAAACTAGGAATAAAAGCACCATATGACCCAGCAATCCCACTTCTAGCCATATACCCTGAGGAAACCAAAATTTTAAAAGACACATGTACCCCCATTGTTCATTGCAAAACTATTTACAATAGCTAGAACATGGAAGCAACCTTGATGTCCATTGACAGATGAATGGATAAAGAAGTAGTGGTACATATACACAATGGAATATTACTCAGCCATAAAAAGGAATGCATTTGATTCAGTTCTAATTGGGTGGGTGAACCTAGAACCTATTATACGGAGTGAATTGAGTCAGAAAGAGGAAGATAAATACCATATTCTAACATCTATATTAGATGTAGAAGGCTGAGCACCGAAGAATTGATGCTTTTGAACTGTGGTGTTGGAGAAGATTCTTGAGAGTCCCTTGCAAGGAGATCAGCCCTGGGATTTCTTTGGAAGGAATGATGCTAAAGCTGAAACTCCAGTACTTTGGCCACCTCATGCGAAGAGTTGACTCATTGGAAAAGACTCTGATGCTGGGAGGGATTGGGGGCAGGAGGAGAAGGGGACGACAGAGCATGAGATGGCTGGATGGCATCACTGACTCAATGAACATGAGTCTGAGTGAACTCCAGGAGTTGGTGATGGAAGGGAGGCCTGGCGTGCTGCTTCTGTGCTGTGTGCTAAGTCACTTCAGTTGTGTCCGACTCTTTGCAACCCCGTGGACTGTAGCCCACCTGTCTCCTCTGTCCATAAGATTTTTCCGGTATGAATACTGGAGTGGGTTGCCCTTTCCTACTCGAGGGGATCTTCCTGATCCAGGAACTGAACCCACATCTCTTATGCCTCTAACGTTGACAGGCAAGTTCTTTACCACTAGCACCACCTGGGAAGCAATCAAGAAACAATCAAGGCCAGATGGCAGTAGGATAACATACTTAAATTATGAAAATGGGGGGAGAAAAACCTGCTCACAAATAATTTAATATCCCCCGAAAAGCCACCTTATCAAAGATGAAACAAAGACATTATAAGAAAAGCAAAAACTGTGAATTTGCAGTAATTAGTAAACCCACTTTTATTAAGTATGCCAGAGGGAGTTTTTCAGGCTTTCTGTAAATGATTCCAGACAGTAATTCAAACTCATATGAAAAAGCAAAAAGCACCGATAAAGACAACTATGCAATTATGAAAGACTGTAAATGTATATCTCGTCTCCTTTCTTCTTTTAGCTGATTTAAAAACCAATTACATTAAACAATATGTTCATAATATTGCTGAGCATATAGCATAAAAAAACATATATTTTTTCAATACTAGCACAAAAGAGGCAGATGAAAGCAAAGCAGTATTGGGCTAAGTAAATTACTCCAGATTGTAACTGAAACCCACTGGAAAAAATGAAGGGTAAGAAAATTAGCAAATAGAGAGTTAATATTACAAAAACTATAAATATGTACTTACTCTCCATTCTTTTATTATAGTCCTTGAAATATGTAAAATTGCACACATTTAACAGATAATAAACATAAAATACACTGAGTGTTATATATATATAGATGAAATATGTATGTTATACTCCCATTTCATATCACACTGGAATAAATCTGAAACAGATTCTGTTATGATTTGTGTGATAACCCTAGAGAAATCATTAACTCAAAACTAAATAATGGAAAATGATAGAAGAATTTAAAATGTCAAATTAGCAAATAACCTCTTATTGCAAGTAAAGCAGTAAAGGGAGAGCTATAAACACACAAAGAGACAGAAAATAAGAGATAAAATGGTAGACAAATTAAATTGTATTAATAATAACTTTAAATATAAATTGACTAAACAATTCTATCAAAACAAAGAGATCAAAAGATTTTAAAAATACTGCTCTGCATATGGCATCTCCTTGAAACACACTTTAGATTCAAAGATACAAATAGATGAAATAACAAAGTGGAAAATATATATATATATATATATATATATATATATATATATCATGCAAGCGTAATTTAAAATTAAAGAATTGCAATTTTGTTTAAGATGCAGAATGTTTATACGAGAATTTTTCTGAAAAGCTTAAGGGTGGCAATAACCCAAATATCCATCAACTGATGAACAGATAAACAAAATGTGATATGTAGATATACAGTAATATTATTCGGTCATGAAAATGATGACTTTCTGGTATATACTACAGTACAACATGGAAGAAATTTGAAAATATCCTGTTAACTGAGAAGTTACAAAAGGTATTTTATATGATTCAATTTATATTGAATGTCCGAAATAAACCTCTATAGAATCAGAAAAGAGATGAATATTTGCTTAAGACTTCAAGGCTTAGGGTGACTTTCCAGTGATAGTTAAGTGGTATTTTTTTTTTTTTTTTTGAGGTGATAAAAATATCCTAAAATATACTGTGGTAATTGTTACCCAACTCTTGAATATCTATACAAACGTTGAATTGTACATTTAAATGGGTGAATTGTTGAAAACGATTGACTTGTGCACTTTAAAATAGGTAGGTTGTATGGATACCTCAACAAAGCTGTTACCAAGAGAAAAAAACACCACCTTCCAACAAATGGCAGATGGTCAATATGGGAATCATTTGGAAAAAACTAAACAAGAAAGAGTTGTTCCTGCTTTTGAATTCGTAAAGGTGGCATATTTAGGGATTTAAGTTTAATACTTGATTTTGAATTTATGCTTAAAATTGTGTCAACTTTAAAAGGCTTGTTAGGAATTCATATTGCCAGTGAAAACTTGAAGTTTTTCTCCTCTTTTTGTTTTCCTAGTTTTCTGTGATATGTGGCTTATATAAGGCCAAAATGATTTAATGAAGCAGTAAATATTTTATTTACACTAAAGATGTGTTTTTAAATCCTTTGTTATGGAAACAGCCATATTCTAGATAAGCACAAGGATTTTATGATCTCTATTATCTAATTTAGCCTCCAGCTATCTCAAATGGGTATAAATAATTATGATAACTGCTTCAAAAAGGCTGATTTCATGGACCCCTTCAGGAAGCATTTTCATATATTCTAGCAACAATTTCATCACTGACTCAATGGAGGTGAGTTTGAGTAAACTCTGGTAGTTGGCGATGGACAGGGAGGCCTGGCATGCTGCCGTCCATGAGGTCGCAAAGAGTCGGACATGACTGAGTGACTGAACTGAGCAACAGTTTTCAATTTAATGTAAATTAAATTCAAACTGAGTAATATAATTGTATAGTTCCATGAATATGGTTTTATTATAGTCAAGTTTCAAAATGTTGATACAATTTTGTTAATACAAAATGTGATAAAAATAAAAACATATTTTAAGGAAAGTACTTCTGCTACATGAAGCTCCTAAAATAAGACAGGATTATTACTTAGATTGGCATCATTGAAGAATTAGACTTTTCTTGTTATGCACTGTAATTTTTGTCTGCCTTATTATGCTTGTTATTGATAAGTAATTTGATCTTCAATAAGAACAAGAAGCTTTGGATAACATTTCTACTTCCCAAACAATCTTTTACTGCTTCACTCAAGTATTGACAGTAGACTCTCAATAAACATTGGTTGAATAAGAAAATAAATGGATACAAATGTGATAAATCTTAAATACTTGTTGTACGTGTCAACAGACAACACAGAAATACAAAGGATCATAAGAGATTACTGTCAACAATTATATGCCAATAAAATGGACAACGTGGAAGAAATGGACAAATTCTTAGAAAAGTACAACTTTCCAAAACTTGACTAGGAAGAAATAGAAAATCTTAACAGACCCATCACAAGCACGGAAATTGAAACTGTAATCAAAAATCTTCCAGCAAACAAAAGCCCAGGTCCAGACGGCTTCACAGCTGAATTCTACCAAAAAATTAGAGAAGAACTAACACCTATCCTGCTCAAACTCTTCCAGAAAATTGTAGAGGAAGGTAAACTTCCAAACTCATTCTATGAGGCCACCATCACCCTAATACCAAAACCTGACAAAGATCCCACAAAAAAAGAAAACTACAGGCCAATATCACTGATAAACATAGATGCAAAAATCCTTAACAAAATTCTAGCAATCAGAATCCAACAACACATTAAAAAGATCATACACCATGACCAAGTGGGCTTTATCCCAGGGGTGCAAGGATTCTTCAATATCCGCAAATCAATCAATGTAATACACCACATTAACAAATTGAAAAATAAAAACCATATGATTATCTCAATAGATGCAGAGAAAGCCTTTAACAAAATTCAGCATCCATTTATGATAAAAACTCTCCAGATAGCAGGAATAGAAGGAACATACCTCAACATAATAAAAGCTATATATGACAAACCCACAGCAAACATTATCCTCAATGGTGAAAAATTGAAAGCATTCCCTCTAAAGTCAGGAACAAGACAAGGGTGCCCACTTTCACCATTACTATTCAACATAGTTTTGGAAGTTTTGGCCACAGCAATCAGAGCAGAAAAAGAAATAAAAGGAATCCAAATTGGAAAAGAAGAAGTAAAACTCTCACTATTTGCAGATGACATGATCCTCTACATAGAAAACCCTAAAGACTCCACCAGAAAATTACTAGAACTAATCAATGATTATAGTAAAGTTGCAGGATATAAAATCAACACACAGAAATCCGTTGCATTCCTATACACTAATAATGAGAAAACAGAGAAATTAAGGAAACAATTCCATTCACCATTGCAACGGAAAGAATAAAATACTTAGGAATATATCTACCTAGAGAAACTGAAGACCTATACATAGAAAACTATAAAACACTGGTGAAAGAAATCAAAGAGGACACTAATAGATGGAGAAATATACCATGATCATGGATTGGAAGAATCAATATAGTGAAAATGAGTATACTACCCAAAGCAATTTATAGATTCAATGCAATCCCTATCAAGCTACCAACAGTATTCTACACAGAGCTAGAACAAATAATTTCACAATTTGTATGGAAATACAAAAAACCTCGAATAGCCAAAGCGATCTTGAGAAAGAAGAATGGAACTGGAGGAATCAACCTACCTGACTTCAGGCTCTACTACAAAGCCACAGTTATCAAGACAGTATGGTACTGGCACAAAGACAGAAATATAGATCAATGGAACAAAATAGAAAGCCCAGAGATAAATCCATGCACATATGGACACCTTATCTTTGACAAAGGAGGCAAGAATATACAATGGATTAAAGACAATCTCTTTAACAAGTGGTGCTGGGGAAATCTGGTCAACCACTTGTAAAAGAATGAAACTAGAACACTTTCTAACACCATACACAAAAATAAACTCAAAATGGATTAAAGATCTAAACGTAAGACCAGAAACTATAAAACTCCTAGAGGAGATAGGCAAAACACTCTCCGACATACATCACAGCAGGATCCTCTATGACCCACCTCCCAGAATATTGGAAATAAAAGCAAAAATAAACAAATGGGGCCTAATTAAACTTAAAAGCTTCTGCACATCAAAGGAAACTATTAGCAAGGTGAAAAGACAGCCTTTAGAATGGGAGAAAATAATAGCAAATGAAGCAACTGACAAACAACTAATCTCAAAAATATACAAGCAACTCCTGCAGCTCAACTCCAGAAAAATAAATGACCCAATCAAAAAATGGGCCAGAGAACTAAATAGACATTTCTCCAAAGAAGACATACAGATGGCTAACAAACACATGAAAAGATGCTCAACATCACTCATTATCAGAGAAATGCAAATCAAAACCACTATGAGGTACCATTTCACACCAGTCAGAATGGCTGTGATCCATAAGTCTACAAGCAATAAATGCTGGAGAGGGTGTGGAGAAAAGGGAACCCTCTTACACTGTTGGTGGGAATGCAAACTAGTCCAGCCACTATGGAGAACAGTGTGGAGATTCCTTAAAAAACTGGAAATAGAACTGCCTTATGATCCAGCAATCCCACTGCTGGGCATACACACTGAGGAAACCAGAAGGGAAAGAGACACGTGTACTCCAATGTTCATCACAGCACTGTTTATAATAGCCAGGACATGGAAGCAACCTAGATGTCCATCAGCAGATGAATGGATAAGAAAGCAGTTGTACATATACACAATGGAGTATTACTCAGCCATTAAAAAGAATACATTTGAATCCGTTCTAATGAGGTGGATGAAACTGGAGCCTATTATACAGAGTGAAGTAAGCCAGAAAGAAAAACACCAATACAGTATACTAATGCATATATATGGAATTTAGAAAGATGCTAACAATAACCCTGTGTATGAGATAGCAAAAGAGACACTGATGTATAGAACAGTCTTATGGACTCTGTTGCAGAGGGAGAGGGTGAGAAGATTTGGGAGAATGGCATTGAAACATGTATAATATCATGTATGAAACGAGTTGCCAGTCCAGGTTCGATGCACGATACTGGATACTTGGGGCTAGTGCACTGGGACGACCCAGAGGGATGGTATGGGGAGGGAGGAGGGTTCAGGATGGGGAACACATGTATACCTGTGGCGGATTCATTTTGATATTTGGCAAAACTAATACAATTTGTAAAGTAAAAAAAAAAAAAAAGATTAAAATGAGAAAAAAAACGTCTTGCTAAAGTAAATCAGAGTGTAGATTTTGAGACCTAAAGTTAAGTCAGTAGGAATGAAGACTGAGAAGTGAAGGAATAGTAGAAAGAAGAAAAAAAGCTAAAGAGCAAACAAAAAAGAACCTACCTATAACTATGGTAATACCCATGCGTGTCAATTTGAGGAATATATTATAGAAATATCAAGAAATAAGTCAAGAAAGAAAAGGAAACTGTAGAGATTTTTAAATCAGATTAAGTAATTTTAAGTTATTTACAATGAAAAACCAACCTTTTAATGTAAGTGTTTACATATATTTAAAATGATTGAGATGTATGGTAATTAGTTATCCATGGTTATTAAACATTCTTAAAATAGAAAAAATATTAGTAAGAAATTAATATATAGCATGGAAATAGCCATTCAGTTATCTCTGCACAATCTTGCCATTGAAGTGAATACACTTATTATGTTATATTGAGAGAATGTTAAAAATAAAAGGGAATCCAAGAGAAAATTAAAAATAGCAAAGCAAAACTGTAATACTTCTCTTAAATTTAAACATAAAGTGAAATGTGTAATTGGAATGTCTTAGAGATATTTTCTGAAAAAGTGCTTGTAGTTAACATCAGGAAAATCTTTAAAGTATTTAAAGTTATACATTTAAAATTCACATTCTATAAGCCAATGAAATTAGGTATTAATACAAATTATTACATGTTATATATTTAGAAATTAAGAAATACAGGTTTAGATAATTCTTTTGTCACAGAAGAAATTTAAAGTGAAATTATATTCTCTCCACAAACCAATGAAAAAGAAACATTTCAATGAAAGCCTATGAGAAATGTTGTTCAGAGGAAAAATTTACCTTTCAGTGACTTTATTATTTAAGAAAAAAAGAAAAGAAACTATACTTTAAAAATGTTAGAAAAAAAACAAGTTAAACTTGAAACTTTCTAGAAATGTAAATTCTAAATCTAAAAACTGACAAAATGAAATATTAAAAAATCTAATATAGAGAAATTATAAGAGAATCCCAAACTAGTTTGTTTAAAAGTAAATAAATAAATAAATAATTGTATATTTGTTTAAGTAAACCATAAATAAAATATAGATAGATTGCAGAGGTCAAAGATAAAAGGTAGAAGAAGCTAACTAAATTAGATTAACTTAGAAATGAGTAAAAAGATATAACCATGGGTGTAGAAAGAAAAACAAATATGATTCTGTTACCAAAAAAAAACATAAATTCAATTACATAGCAAAATGAGTACAATATTAAAGGATATTGATGGTTTTCTGGAAAAATTCAGTAACTAAAGTTTATAATCAAAGATGTAATTTGGATATTAGTTTTAATGTCATCTTTGTTATAATCTTCAGTTTGTTAACTATTAACTTCTGAATCAATGATTTTGGGGAGTCATTTATTAATTTTTAAAATGTTTATTGGAGTTTAGTTGCTTTACAATGTGTTAGTTTCTGCTGTGCAGCAAAGTGAATCAGTTATATCTGTACATATATCCCCTCTTTTTTAAGATTTCCTTCCCATTTAGTTCACCACAGAGCATTGGAAGTCATTTATTAATGCATACTTTATAGGATTTTTCCAAAGATCTGCAAGATCTCATTAGAGAAGGATATAACCAAGTGTTTAAGAGGCTGGGCTTTGAAGCCAGACTTATTTCAGACCTCAGCAGCAAGTGGTCAAAAGGCACAAGAGCAGATGAGTTTAGACCACTTCAGTGTGGGAAAGCCACCATCTCTGAAGTTATTTTACCTTTCACACCTTTCTACTCTGATAACTTAATCTGGTTCCTCATGAACTAATGTGGATATATATTTATTTTGGAACCAAACAGTAGGTAAAATCTAAATTCCTTGAATTACTGTTTTACAAAAAATATGACTTATGGTAAAAGTCTCTTCACTTCTTGACATTACGTTAAAGACCATAGAACCAGATGTCCACAAGATCAGGAAATCTGCCTGTTCAGAAATATACATAAGCTACTTTGAAGGGACATTGAGATGCTTTATTAGCTGTTCATATATGGCTACACAAAGTAAACAACATGAAACTTTCCCTTTGTCATATTGCCTGCTACATCTTTAAAAGAAACTGATAAATTCAAGTATGGGGAATGAATAGCTTCATAACTAAAAAAACTTTTCACATATAATGTATGCCAGGAAATTGGAAAATAAAAGAGAATCACAAATACCAACCACAACAACACATTGTATGACAGATCACTCAGAGAAAAACAGATATAAATGTCACATTTCAGAAGGGTAGAGCAAGATATATGAAATGCCTAACTAGGTAGAAAATCAGGAAAATGAGCATCTAAATGGAGAAACAAAACCAAATTGCCTAATGATAGCTCCAATACAGTAAAGTTAGCTTGGATCAGTATAACTAACAAAATGTTACCTACAATTGGCAATTTTTTACACAGAGTATAATAATAATTATGCCCAGAAAGAATGTATTTTATGTTACCACATTTGGGTTTCCAAGTCTGTGTAATGTGTTACGGGGATAAATGAGCTGCACAGGTAGATAGTACCATAAATGTGGTCCCTTAACTTAGTGGGAATGCTGGAAAAACTTGACAGAAAAGTAAGATTTTCTCTAAGATTTAGACTGTAAAATCCAATAGTTGAAATAATATATCTGATAAGATATATGTCAAAAGAGACAAACAGAGTAGTTCTCAAGTCAGCAAAGTTTGGCTAGAATATGAATGAGTGAATTTATCCATCCAAGAAATAAATGTTTGATGAAGTTTTAAAGTCATGGGAGACAAGAATAGGAAACGTGAGACAGAGAAGTTTGGGCACTGTCTATCTGTATATTAGACAAGATACACAGGAACACTGAAACCATCAGAACTTGAATATGTATGGATCATCACTAGGGAAGAAATTATGTTAATTTAAAACTAATAGTCCCCTCAGTAATACCTACATTTCTATTGTGTGGTTATTGATTAGACTGTCAGAATTTGTAGTCATTTAATATTGGGACCATGTAATCTCTTATTCTAATGCCATCCAGGAATAGTAACAATTTATTAGTAACAATTTTATAGGCATATCATGATTCCCTGAATACTAACTAGGTACCAGGTACCAATATCAATATTTCATGTGTATTGCTTCAGTTTGTTCTTGCAATCATCCTGATGTGATTCTATTACTGTCCGTTTTTTGTTGAGAGGGAAATTAAGCCAAAGAGTGATTGCACTGCTGAAGAATGAGAATCTTCCTGAAGTTTAAAAGGAAGCCTTTACTACAAAAGGCTGTTTAGTTTTAACCTCTGCTGTCTACTGCCTGTTTGTTTTAAGTAGATCTGACTCATGAGGAAAAATTCAAAAAATAATATACAGTTTTGATTTTTTTTTCATTTTAAAATTATTTCTTCTTATTAGTTAATAAAGTTTTGCTTATACTTTGTTACCTTCTACAATTACACAAGAAATAATAGTCACTTTGGCAGTTATATTTTCGTTGTACACTAATACGTGACTAACTTGAGCTCAATACCAAAATAGGAATATAGAGCGAAAGTTTGTTGATGAGAAAATAATAACAATATCAGTGAATGAGAAAATGAATAATAGAAAAGAGTGATGCTATGATAATATTTTGTATATCAATTTAACATAAATAACTTCCATGTGTATGTGTTCACAGAATTAGAATATGTACGATATTTTTTGATCCTGGAAAAAAATCAGTGAGTAATCAGTAAGCTATTAATCTGATTTTATAAATAACTCAGGGATATTACATATAAATTGAGGGAGATGAAGTACAGCATATTAAAGATTTACAATTATGTTCTGGAAAAAAGTTTGAGACAGTAAGCAAAAGTATTATGTTAAAATTAAATAGTGATTGACAAGAAATTTATAGATAGGTAAAAATGAAATATATATTACATACAAGGTATGTATTTTATACTGACTTTTAAAATGCAATATATAAGATGCATAAAGTATTGTAAGCTAAATCACCTATGAAATCAAATCAAAATTTTAAAACATGATTATTAACCTTCAGTGGAAGCAACATTCAAATTTATAATCTTTCACACTTTGAATTTCTTCCAGATAATTAAGTAGAATTAGATGTAGAACATTTCACAGGAAAGTTATAAAGTTCATGAAAATCAAAAGAAAAAAGTGAAATGGACTTAGCAAAATTCAGGCAAAAGTTTAGTTGATGAATCTGGAAAATAATCAAATAAGAACAAAGAGAAATTCATGCCAACTAATTTCCAGAGCAAATTAAGAGTACAGGCACAAGATGAATCTTATAATGGTTGGCAAGAGTACAGCAATTATATAACTGCAGAAGGTGCTGTAAATCAAATCAACCTAAAAAGGCTGGCAGTGGCCAAATTTTGGAATGAACAGCAATAGCCACATAAAAAGCAGTACAAACACAGACATCAACAAGTTGGAACATGATTTATTTTTCTCTTAATAGTATTAACCATCTTTATAAATCACTATTTTGGAAGAATACATAAAGAATATCTTATCAATTATAAAGCTTTCACACCTAATAAAATTTAAAAACAAACATAAAACCGATGTATGAACAGTTTCACACTTTATTTTTGTAACTAATTGTCAATCAGTAGCCTTAGAACAAGTGATGCAAAGCTTTTTATGGCCTCCAAATCATTGCCTAACCCTTCTAACAACTGCAACTTGATTTCTCTCTTCTTGTCTCCCAAGATCCTCAGTACAAAGGTTTGTGCTAGAAACTTTAGAAAGATGGCCAGTCTGTTACTTGGTTTTGAATGAAATCAGTTAATGGATGTACTGAGGGTGAAGGAAAACTGAACAATCTGACCAATGTGAATGGATGTATACATTAAATGTTAATTTCTCAATATTGAACATCATAGAACACAGCAACCAAAACTTAGAGAAGTAATAAAAATTGACATTTTTTTATACCTTTCAACTTTTGAATGTGTTTTAAAGTATTTACCTGTATTACATCTAAAAACTTAAAGCTATCATATTAAACTTGTGCTTATACTATAAATGTATTTCAGTTCATATACACTGTTTATGAAATTTTTACTGTTAAAAATAGCAATAATGATTATCGGCATTTATTTCCCAGAGATTTCCTTTGACAGGATTTATGTATTTGTTATTTGACTTAATACTAGCTTTTAAAGTACCTATAATTACATTTATTTCAAACATTTTTTGTATGTCATGTACATTTCAGAACATTTGTAAGAACTATCTGTGGCTATCCTAACTTTACAGGTTGAGCCTCTTTTATGAACTTATTAGGCTCTGTGATCTCTGGGGCTTCCCAGGTGGCTCAGTGGTAAAGAATCCACCTGCCAATGTGGGAGACACAGGTGGATTGATCCCTGGGTTGGGAAGATCCCTTGCATTTCGGCGACCCACTTCAGTATTCTTACCGGGGAAATCCTATGGACAATGAACTCTGTGAAACACTGTAAATTTTTTTTTAGTTGTGTCCCCCCGACTTTGGAAACTGACCTAACTTATATTCAATTGTTAAAGGTTTTCATAAT
Organism: Bos mutus; assembly: GCF_027580195.1. NCBI lineage: Eukaryota > Metazoa > Chordata > Mammalia > Artiodactyla > Bovidae > Bos > Bos mutus. The sequence continues at coordinate 10,028,403 of NC_091622.1, forward strand.
ATAAATCAGGTAAAAACAAGTACTCTAAAGTTACAGATTTAAAGATATTCACCTTGTTTCACCGTTGGTTTTATTTATTTATTTTTTGTTAGGAGAGCAGATTATTAGTAGCCCATATTTATATGCAGATTCATATTTTAAAGCTCTCTGGCACAATTTTAAGTATGAATTTTGGGTATGAATGCAAGAACTGTCCAAAATTGCTTAAATCAACTCATTATAACCATGTATTAAAGAGTAAATGTTAACCACTGATTTATCTAGAACAACTCAATATAAAAAAAGATACTCAAGGTTTACATTAATGATGGTGGTCTTAAACCTCAAATGCAACATTTTATTATAAAGAATATACATTTACAGTCTTAGGCACTAATATCATCAGTTTAATCAAATATTATTTTTCAAAAACATCTTGGTATACAAAAGGAAGTTGATAAATACCTAAAACCTTCCAAATTCTAGCTCTCTGATTGAAGAAAAAATAGTTCTGTTGAAAATACTCCAGAATTCTGTGCTATTGCCGTTTTCCTACTTTAAACTAACCTACCCCCAAGTTTTCTGTTAAGCCATTTAAAAGGGGGAAGTAGAGGCATCTCCAGGTCTATTTTGCTATCTCTTTGCTCACAGAATAGTAGAAAGTAGCAGACATCCAGAAGTAGGTCCAAATATCCATGGGCTTTTAGTATATGATAAATCGGGCTTAATGTTACAGATAGGAGAGACTGTGTTGCTGTTATGAACCTCCAAACTTCAGCAGTTTGTCTCTTGCTTACACTACATGGCAAGCTTGGATTGGTAGAATTGTGTTATGCCTCCTTTCTTAGATGTCTAGGTAGATAGGGAGGTTTGACTAGCTTGGAACTGAAATTTGAAACATGTGGTATTGGAAGTCTGAATGAAATGAGAGAGATGGGTGACTTATACCAGCTTTCAACTACCTACTCCTGAGAAGTGATAATATAACTAATTATTGCTCTTTGGACACATAGACACATATGGCTCTAGTCAAATAGAAAAGCTGACAGAAATATGTAGGGAAACATTTGGGCCATCTAGTAAGTGTCAACTCTGCCAGAGGTAACATCTATAAATATTGAAAATGGAGGGACAACTGACTAAATATTACTGGAAAAATGGAGTAGTGATTGTGAGAAAAATGTTGGATATAGAACACAAACTGTAAAACATGATAATTAAATCCAAATAGATCAAAAATCTTAATAGAAACAATGAAGTAAAAACCACTAGAAGAACAGTTTTTTTTTTTTTTTTTTTCAGTTTTATTTATTATTTTTTTTACTTTACAATATTGTATTGGTTTTGCCATACATTGACATGGTTTTTCTAATTAGAGAAAATTTTATATTAAAGCTATGACACTATCTACAGATGTGAAAAGATTGAAAAACAGACAACTACCAAAATTAATTAAATTTTTCACTAGCTGAAAATATATATATATATGTGTGTGTGTATATACCATTAAAAATACAAATAGCAAAAGGCAAAAACTTGACAACTGATAGCACAAAAATTATTACTTTCTCTAGCTCAACATTCAGAAAACAAAGATCATGGCATCCGGTCCCATCACTTCATGGGAAATAGATGGGAAAACAGTAGAAACAATGTCAAACTTTATTTTTTTGCACTCCAAAATCACTGCAGATGGTGACTGCAGCCATGAAATTAAAAGACGCTTACTCCTTGGAAGGAAAGTTATGTCCAACCTAGATAGCATATTGAAAAGCAGAGACATTACTTTGCCAACAAAGGTCCATCTAGTCAAGGCTATGGTTTTTCCTGTGGTCGTGTATGGATGTGAGAGTTGGACTGTGAAGAAAGCTGAGTGCCGAAGAATTGATGCTTTTGAACTGTGGTGCTGGAAAAGAATCTTGAGAGTCCCTTGGACTGCAAGGAGATCCAACCAGTCCATTCTGAAGGAGATCAGCCCTGGGATTTCTTTGGAAGGAATGATGCTGAAGCTGAAATTCCAATACTTTGGCCACCTCATGGGAAGAGTTGACTCATTGGAAAAGACTCTGATGCTGGGAGGGTTTGGGGGCAGGGGGAGAAGGGAACGACAGAGGATAAAATGGCTGGATGGCATCACTGACTCGATGGACGTGAGTCTGAGTGAACTCCAGGAGTTGGTGATGGACAGGGAGGCCTGGCGTGCTGCGATCCATGGGGTCGCAAAGAGTCAGACACGACTGAGCGACTGAACTGAACTGAACTGAACTGAAGAGCTGGAAGCTTCTACAGAATGATTATAAATGACCAATAACCTAGTAAAATAATATACAAAGATATGTGCATTATGCCAAAATATAATATTTAAAATATGAGATACTAAGATGGCAGTTTGATAATGTGTGTTACAATTGCAAAACTCCCATACACTCTGTGACTCAGATACTCTACATCTAAGAATATCCTACATGATTATATGACTTCACACATGTGATTATGTGAAACATGGTATTTACAATATTTTTTACTTAATTGCCATTTACAACTTTGAATAATTGAATAAAAATGTTCATCAGTATGTTCATACGTATGGTACTGGATAAAATTCAGGCCATCTATCCAATAAAATGTTAAGCATCAGTAAAAATAATGAAGATTTTTATATTATATGGAAATACTTATAAAATATTTTTTTAATTAAAAGCAGGCATGTTGTGTATAAACAAAATAGTGGTGTTGATAATCTATAATAACATTTTCTTGTATATCCTTAAGAAAGCTCAAGGAAGAGTTTGGGAAGGGTAGAAACTGAGAAGGTGAGGGATTGTGATGCAGGAAGTCTTTTCAATGTTGACATCCTTTTATACTCAATAAATGTAATACTAATTCAAAATATAAATTAAATGTAAACAATTTAGATGTACTGACCAAAGTATGGTATTTTGATGAATTAGACAGTTTTAATGGGCATGTTTCTAAAACACTTCAGACAACTACAATATTTATTTTACACAGTTGAAGTATATTGAGATTAAAATCAATTAAATATTCTTTACTTTTCATAAGCACTACTATTAAGGAATGTATTTCCTATTCAAATAGTTCTTGTGTTCTTGGTATTTTGTATATTATGCATGCGAATTTAAATTGTTGGTATTTCATTTAATCCTGATATATCTATCCAGTTCTTACTTTTCAAAGTCCTTTGAATTTTTTTTTATCTAAAATATTGTTATATCTTTCACTTCCATGCTTCTTCATCAGCATAGCAGCAAAGTACTTTTCCAAGCTATTGACAAAAAATTAAGAGTCAGAATTCCTTGCCCTCTAAATCTAGGGGCTGCAAGTGAGTGTGATCAAAATAAACAAACATCCCAAGCAAATGGGCAAATTCTCAAAAATAAAAAAGCCAAAATGTGGTGCTGTGAAAGTGGTAATGGTATTCTCTTAGGCTGAGGTTAAATAATCCTTAATGGAGGAAACAGTCCCTGAGTTCTTCTAAAGGATGTTTTGGAATTTGCTGAGTGATTTATTACACAAGAAACAGCACATGCCAACAAGCAAAGGCATATTATTTCCATTAAACACAACCATGTTTAGTGACTAATAAGAACAACAGACTGGTCCCAAATAGGAAAAGGAGTACGTCAAGGCTGTATATTGTCACCCTGCTTATTTAACTTATATGCAGAGTACATCATGAGAAATGCTGGGCTGGAAGAAGCACAGGCTGGAATCAAGATTGCCGGGAGAAATATCAATAACCTCAGATATGCAGATGACACCACCCTTATGGCAGAAAGTGAAGAGAAACTAAAAAGCCTCTTGATGAAAGTGAAAGAGGAGAGTGAAAAAGGTGGCTTAAAGTTCAACATTCAGAAAACTAGGATCATGGCATCTAGTCCCATCACTTCATGGGAAATAGATGGGGAAACAGTGGAAACAGTGTCAGACTTTATTTTGGGGGGCTCCAAAATCACTGCAGATGGTGATTGCAGCCATGAAATGAAAAGATGCTTACTCCTTGGAAGGAAGGTTATGACCAACCTAGATAGCATATTAAAAGCAGAGACAGTATTGTGCATCACCCTGGACTGGCCACTCATTTCATATATGATATTATACACATTTCAATGCCATTCTCCCAAATCATCCTACCCTCTCCCTCTCCCACAGAGTCCAAAATACTGTTCTATACAGCACTGGGATGACCCAGAGGGATGGTACGGGAAGGGAGGAGGGAGGAGGAGGAAGGTTTCAGGATGGGGAACACATGTATACCTGTGGCAGATTCATGTTGATATATGGCAAAACCAATACAATATTGTAAAGTTAAAAAATAAAATAAATAAATATATACCAATTAAAAAATTTAAAAAAAAAAGAAAAGCAGAGACACTACTTTTCCAACAAAGGTCCGTCTAGTCAAGGCTATGGTTTTTCCAGTGGTCATGTATGGATGTAAGAATTGGACTGTGATGAAAGCTGAGTGCCAAAGAATTGATGCTTTTGAACTGTGGTGTTGGAGAAGACTTTTGAGAGTCCCTTGGACTGCAAGAGATCCAACCATTCCATCCTAAAGGGGATTAGTCCTGGGTGTTCATTGGAAGGACTATGCTGAGGCTGAAACTCCAGTATTTGGCCACCTCACACGAAGATTTGATTCATTGGAAAAGACCCTGATGCTGGGAGGGATTGGGGGCAGGAGAAGGGGACGACAGAGGATGAGATGGCTGGATGGCATCACTGACTCAGACGTGAGTTTGAGTGAACTCCGGGAGTTGGTGATGGACAGGGAGGCCTGGTGTGCTGTGATTCATGGGGTCGCAAAGAATTGGACAGGACTGAGCAACGGAAGTGAACTGAACTGAACTGAAGAAACACTTTTCTCAAGGTGCTTCAGTCAGCTGTGTTTCACCTCAAAGTTGCATCCAAGCCCCATGGTGTTTCTGTCGTGATTTGCAGCATCAACTATCCTCAATGCCAGTGTTGCTACTGTTTCACTTCCCTTGGTAGTCTACCCCAAAATAATGTACTGTTGTGACTTATTGTTCCTATGATAATCACTTATTTTTTTCTTTTTAAAGTTCAAGATTCTAATTACATTTTAGAGATGAGAAATTGATCTTTTAAGCAGTGTACTTGATACTCTTCCCTGGGATAGATTGTTTTGTAACTATATTTTTCTCCTTTGTGGAACCACAACCTTATTTACTTCACATGAACTTGTGGTGCTTCCAGTTTAATAACATATTGCCTATATTTTAAAAGGTTATTAGGCTCAACTGCCAGTTCTTTTAGTATCTTACGATATAATTCACAGAGATCAAGAGATTTAAAATCATTTAGAGCAGCTATCTGCTTTTCAAAAATCTCATTATTTCAAGCTTCAATTTTCTATTTCAAATATTTGTTCTGTCTATAGCACATTTCCAAATAAATGTATGATCAATATCTCAAGCTCAGCATATCCAAAAATCTTTCATTTTCATGTTTCCCTCCAATGCACAGCTATGGAAACTCCACATTTCCTACTTTTTAAATGAAATGCTTTTAATATAATTATAAAATAATGATTTATTTTACTTATTCTGTCTATATATTTGCAAACAAAAACCATAGCTATCTTAAGTGTAATATAAAGCTAAGCAGGCAACTATATTTGATTATTAATATTTCATAAAAATCATTAAAGCAAGTCATTTTGCTAGAAAAGCATGAAGGCAGTGTTAAATATTTCCAAACATTGCGTAAATCATATAATGTATTCTAAGGATACATGTATCCATTCAGAAAATGTAGTAAAAGATGGGAAAGAATAGTGTAATAATGGCTTGCAATAGTTACTCCTTCCAAACATGCCTGAGTAATATCACACTATGGTGGCTTTTCTTAAAAATAATCTGAAGAAAAATGATTCTAGTTTCCTTGTCTGGTTCCTTGAAACAGCACTACACAACAGGAGGCAGAAATCTGAAAGTACACTATGAATATGTACTCTTCTACGTTAGTAACAGAAGCTCAGCATTTATCTTGATAAAAAGCAAGTAATGCAGACTAAACACAAGTCTGCATTTCCCAGTCTCCCTTGTAGTAGGTGAGGTCAAGTAGCCAAGCTCTGAAAAGCGCTGGCAACTCAGAACAGTCACTTCCAGAATATATCCTTAAAATGGGAAACTGCCACTTCCATTTCCCTATTTTTTTCATCCTGCTTCTGAGGGGTGGAAAATATCCCATACTCATAGCTTGAAGGACCTATTTCTAAAATTTCACCACTACCCAAGTGGATTTACAGATTCAATCCCTATAAAACCATTTTCCCTTCTTTATTGGCTTCCTTCATATTTTATTTTTAAAATGTTTGGCAGATATCAACAGCTGACACTCAAATTTATTTGGAACCACGATAGACTCAGACTATTTAAAGGAAGTCTGAAAAAAAAAAAAAAATAACAAGTTGGAGCACTCATAATTCTTGACTTAGTGAAGAAATGGAGAAATTGGAACTTTTATACATTGCTGCTGATACTGTAAAATGGAGTAGCCACCTCAAAAATTCTTCAGTTCCTCAGAATGATAAGCATAGAATTACTATCCAACCCTGCATTTCCACCCCTTTTTGCTCAGTCATGATCAACTCTTTGTGACTCCAAGGATTGTAGCCTGCCAGACTCTTCTGTCATGGGGATTCTCCAGGCAAGAATACTGGAGTGGATTGTCATGCCCTCCTCCAGGGGAATCTTCCGAACTCAGGGACTGAACTCAGATCTGTATTGCTGGTGGATTCTTTAACATCTGGGCCACTCCTAGCTATATACCTATAATAAATAAACATAGATGTTTACCCAACACTTTAAACAAATGCAGCTTTATTTATTAATATAATAGCCTCAAAGTGGAAACAATCAGAATGTCTCTCAATTGAAGAATGCATAAAGAGAACGTGGTAAGTCCATACAATGAATTGTTTTGGTGTTAAAAAAATAATGAACTGACACATAGTTTGACATGGATGAACATTGAAAAGCTCTAAGTAAAAAAAAAGAAAAATCTTTTATTCTATTTATATGAAATGTTTAGTATAGTCAAACCTGCCTATATAAAATGTAGATTAATGAGGAGTGAGTGCTAGTAGGCATCGGGTTTAATTTGGGGTGAAAATGTCTAAAATTAGATTTTGTTGGTAAATACACTAAAAGTATTACATTGTGCACTTGAGTTAATTTTACAGTATATAAATTGCATCTCAAAAAAGCAATTTAAAAATAAAGTTACTCTAGCTCTATGTATGGTACCATCCATTGCTTATAATCAGAGATAGGATATCAAATTCTTGTACAATGACTGATAATTTAGGGAGAAGCTCAAAGTATTTTTTAGGTCTCATCTTATCCAGTGTCCCATAAATTTTCTTCTCTAATCTGTAGTCTTCATCAATAGCCTCCTCAATTTTTTCTAATTTTCATCAATCATCCAGTTTCAAGCTCAATGACACAATTTTTAATTTCTCTTTTTTCAGATTCCTAATTCCAATTATCGTATTTCATTCCAGTTAGCTATTGTTGATAACTAACAAATCTCCTCAAAATTCACTGACATAAAGCAAAACAAGTATTTTTATCATCTCTCATGGATTTTGTGAATAATGGATTCAGGAAATGTTCACCAGAATGGCTATGTCCTGGGGTTTTATGTGGATCTAGTCTGGGACTAAGACTGAAGTGTTGGTGAGGTCCGGGTGCTGGATGAGCTGGTGGTTAGTCCAGCTGGTCTTTCTCCATGGAATGCTTATTTGATCTTCCTAAGAGAATGATGATATGCCAGTTGGAATGTGTACATGGCACTTGAAGGTTCGAAACATGAGTATCCTGATATTTCAGGTAAAAAGTCAGAAGTTTCACTGTCTTTCACTTCACACCCTTGGAAGCTGTACTGAATAATTTCTGACACATTCTGATGGTTTTAAGTGATTTAAAAACTCATTCAGATTCAAGGGGAGAAGATTATACAGTTATTTGTGAGGAGAATTAGTGAGATTCTAGAAAGGCATATTAGCTGACAGAAGATACTATGGTCGTCTTGGGAAAAGGCAGCATGCCAAAGTGTTCTGTTAAAAATTAAATAAATTTATATTCAAGGATATACCAAGGAAAAATGAAAAAAGAAGTAAAAGAATGCAAAGCAATTTTGGTAAGAATAATATTCTGTGAAGTAATTCACAGCAAATGAATGATTGAACGTGACAAATGTAATTAATTTGAAATACAGCATCAATTTATATATGCTATAAAAATCACAGAAGTGTGGAATAATGTTGTATTTGTCCTTTTGTAACTAACGTATTTCTTTAGCATAATGTCTTTCAGATCCATCCATGTTGGTTCCAATGGTAGGCTTCCTTTTTCATTCTTAACAGATCATGGTATAAAGATGGAGTTAGAGAGATAAACATGAAGATAAATATCATGTTTTCTTCATCCATTTGTTTATTGAGGGGGATTTGAGGTGTTTCCATATCTTTTTTGTGAATTATGCTGCGATAAACATGAGAGTGCAAATACCCTTTCAAAGTCCCGATTTCCATTGTTTTGGATAAATACCCAATAGTAGAATGTTTGGATCATATGGTAGTCTGTTTTTAATTTGGGGAAAACTCCATGTTTTTTCCTACTAACAGTGTGCAAGTATACCAATTTCTGTATGTTCTCATTAACACTTGTCATTTTTATTTTATTTTTTATAATAGCCACCCAACAGATATCAGATGATGTATAACTTGACTTATAGAAGCATAAAATAAAATGGTCATTGCCTAGAGATGGAGGAAGAGAGAAATGGGCAGCTTTTTGTTCAATGGGTATAGAATTACAATTATACAAGATGAATAAGTCCTAGAGATCCATTGTTCAACTCAGTGCCTGTAGTTAACAATAAGATGTTGTTTACCTAAAAATTTGTTAAAAGAGCTCATCTCATGTTAAACATTCTTACCACAAATACAAAAACAAAGGGACACAAGGAAACTCTGGGAGGTGAGAAATGTGCTTGTATTACATTAATTTTGGTGATAGTATCATGAGTGTATACATATGTTTGCACTCATAAAATTGTATACATTAAATACATGCAATCTTTTGTGTATCAATTAACCTCAATAAAACTGTTAAAGATTAACAGAATTGTGATATTGGTATTGATATGTCCATAAGGAAATAATAGATATAAAAATTTTAGAAACAGATTGTAGTACACAATGTCAATAAATACTGATGTGTATTAGTACTTAATAATTAGTATGATGTTATATATTATATACAGACATATATACATAGGTTGTACTAGTATCTCAGTCATGTCCAACTCTTTGCGACCCCACAGACTGTAGCTCACCAGGCACCTCTGTCCAGGAATTCTTCAGGCAAGAATACAGGAGTGGGTTGTCATTTATTTCTACGGGGCATCTTCCCGACCCTCGGTTGAACTCAGGTCTCCTGCATTGCAGGCAGATCCTTTACCATCTGAGTCACCAGGGAAGGATCAGATCAGATCAGATCAGTCGCTCAGTTGTGTCTGACTCTTTGCGACCCCATGAATCTCAGCACGGCAAGCCTCCCTATCCATCACAATCTTCCGGAGTTCACTCAAACTCACGTCCATCGAGTCGGTGATGCCATCCAGCCATCTCATCCTCTGTCGTCCCCTTTTCCTCCTGTCCCCAGCCAGCTCTTCACATGAAGGATAGGTTTCAATATATGAAATTGATATGACAATCTTTCTACTTGTGGAAAACAATAAAATTAAACCTGAGTATGTATTTTATTATAATTAGAAATAAATTTATATGATTTAATCATAATTTTCCCTGGAGGTTCAGTGGTAGAGAGTTTCCCTGATAGCTCAGTTGGTAAAGAATCTGCCTGCAGTGCAAGAGACCCTGGTTCAATTCCAGGGTTGGGAAGATTTTCTGGAGAAGGGATAGACTACAAACTCCAGTATTTTGGGGCTTTCCTCATGGCTTACCTGGTAAAGAATCCACTTGCAATGAGGGAGAGCTGAGTTTGATCCCTGGGTTGGGAAGATCCCCTGGAGAAGGGAAAGGCTATCCACTCCAATATTCTGGCCTGGAGAATTCCATGGACTGTATAGTCCATGGGGTCGCAAAGAGTGGGACATGACTGAGCGACTTTCAGTAGTAAAGAATCCACCTGCCAGTGCAGAAGATGGAGATTCAGTGCCTGGATTTGGAAGATACACTGGAGAAGGAAATGGCAATCCACTCCAGTATTTTTTCCTGGGAAATTCCATAACAGATGAGTCTGGTGGGCTACAGTCCATGGGGTCGCAAAAGAGTTGGATATGACTTAGTGAGTAAATAGCAAATAAACCACATAGCCATGAAACCACTAAAACTAAGGTCCAAATATTATACCAATGGCAAAGAAAAAGAAATATTTTTGATATATATGACTACATGATATATATGATTATATGACTACTACATATTTATATCTAAAATATAAATGCAATAAATACTTAATAGCTGAGAATAATTTTATTATACAAATTATTTAAAGAAATAACTCATGAGAGAAAATGAAAGTGAAAATAAACTCATTTTACATAATATCAAATCAAATTTTAAAAACGAAAATCCAAATTAATTTGAGCAGTTCTAGCAAATTTTGTATCTATCCAAGCTAGGCTTTAACTTTTCTTTGCACTGACATTTTTTTTAATGGCAACTAATTTTTTCCAATTATTTTGTATAATTTTACTGAAGTATAATTGAACAGTGTGACATAAGTTTCAGGTGTACATTATAGTGATTCATAATTTTTAAATTTATACTCCATTTATAGTTATTATAAATTGTTGACTATAACACCTGTGTTGTACACTATATCATTGTAGCTTAATTATTTTACACATGGTAGTCCATATGTCTTAGTCCCCTACACTTTTCCTGCCCCTCCCCCTTCCCCTCTCCTGCTGGTAACCACTAGTTTGTTCTCTGTATCTGTGAGTCTCTTTTTTGTTATATTTACTAGTTTGCTTTATTTTTTAGATTCCATATATAAGTTATATCATATAGTACTTATCTTTCTCTGCCTGATTTATTTCTCTTAGCATAATATACTCTAAGCTCATCTATGTTATTGCAAGTGGCCAAATTTCATTCTTTTTTATGGCTGACCATATTACATAAGTTCCAGTGTGTTATGTAAATTGTTGTAACTTGGCAGAGAACATTTTCTTTATCCATTTGTCTGTTGATGAACACTTAAGTTGCTTCAGTATCTTGGAAATTATAAATAATACTATCAACATTAAGGTGCATGTATGTTTTCAAATTAGTGTTTTTAATTTTTTTTGTATATGTACCCAGGAGTTGTTTGCCATGAATTCTACTCCATCCTTCTTGCTTTTTTTTTGGTATTCTTAATTTTCAAATGTGTCAATTTTCAGATGTGTCAAAAATAGCACAACATAGTATTACACTTTTGCTCAACTTTGTAAGTCTTGGGTGAAAGAGTTTATTTTCCAGGTTAAAATATTCTTTGCAAGTTATAGCAATTTACATAATAAACTGGAACATTTAGACCATTTACATTTAATGTGATTATTGACATTATAATGGTTGCTATCAATGGCCCTTCTTGGTTAAGAAAAAGTTGCTTCAAATAGAAGATATTAAAATATCACTAAGTTCTTACAACATAATATCTCAAATGAGATATTCAAGAAAAAAGAAAGCTAGAACCTGTTTACTCTCCAAGAAATATATATACAAATTTATGAGAATTTTATTTCCCTGCCAATAATAATTGTTTTAATGATACATCTATCTCTATAAGCATAGAGTAAGCAATGCTTACTCATATTGGGATGTCGGAGAGTGCTGATGAATGTCAATAGAATGCACATAAACTTTCTAACACTGTTGATTAGGGGTTCATTAGCCATCAAGATACATAATTGACCATTTTAATTAGTACTGAAATGCCTCCATTTGACATCTTGTCACTCATGATGATGGAAAGAAAATGCTATTGCATTGGCAATCAACTAATGAGCAATAAACTGTAAAGACCTTTTAAGAAAAATGCTAAAACACTTGTAACCTATGTAGAAAGAAGAAAGCATAGAACAACCAAGCCATGAACAGCATTCTAAGTGTTTAAATATACCTCATGTTTTAAAAAATATATATATCTTTTTGTCATTAGCAAGAGGTGATGATTTTAAGGAAAATTAACATATAAATCTTCTTAGTTCTTATTGTATTTCTAAAGTCATTCTAAGTGTGTTATGCATATCAAATATTTTAAACCTTGTGACTTCCCTATGAGGATCATATTGTTATTGCTACTTTATTGCTACTGCACAGACATGTTAAGTAATTTGCACAGTGTCACAGAGCATGTAAGGATCAGAACAGTTATTTCAACCAAGACAGTCATGTTCCACAGACTGTGCCCTTAGGTATCATGCTACATTAGATTTCTATGTTCTATAAGGTAGTGTTATGGAGGAGAGGAAATAGAAGAAACATAATCTTGGGGAAGAGACTAGGTATAAGTCCAGTATACAAGCAGCCTCAAAATACGCTTTTGAAAATCAAGCCAAGAACCTCTGAAGCACAAGTTTAATTTATAATCCACATAACAGAAAAGAGGAAGCAAAATAAAACAGAAGACCATAAAGTCTGAATTCAAGATTTGATTCAGATTCATAATATGTAACAGTAGAAGAAGACCAGACAGGATAAATGGCATGCCCCCACATTTTAGTTTCTATGTAATAATTTATGTTTGTGTGAATCAAATGAGAAAGTAAATAAATTTTTGCACATGATCTAATGGAAAGGAAACATGCACTAGAGAAAAGACTGCATAAATATTGAAAAGCTTTGATATCAAGGAATCAAAAAACATTTTACTATGAGGGCTTCTTTTTTGTGTGTCTTTAAAAAGTGAAAAGAAAAGGAAAAAGGGAATTAATAGAGACAACTAAAGGAAAGAAAGAAAAGGAAGAAAGGAAAGAAGACAGGAAGAGGGAGGGTGGAAGAAGAAAACAAAGAAAAAGCAATCTCCAAAGATTTTAATTACATTTGATCTCATCTGTCAGCCCCATTGCACATTTCAAGCCATCAAGCTACAGACACAATCTCTCAATAGGTTAGTGTATTTACTTTACATTTTATACTTTACTTTGTATATTATATGTTTGTCTGTCCATTTTTACATGACGTTGCTTTATTCAAAAGCTTTTCTCTTCAACACCAACTGAAACAGTATTTGTACTTACTTAATCTATTCCACTCTTACATGAAGCCTTGGACTGATTCCAGAGCATGCATCAGGAGTGTAGTTATTCCTTACATTATTTAGTACCTGTTGAGTGGATTTCATGTCACAAGGAAGTGTAGTAGGTTTAGAAATATGTTAAGTTCCTAAACTACAGTTCCTAAATCTTAAATGTATTCAACACGCTCATGATTCAAACTGTAAAATAATCAAAGAAATTAATTAAATTGCAATGCAAAAGTTATTTTACAGATGAATGTGAAAGGAAACATGCCAGGGATTTCTCTAATGTATCACGATGGGCTCGGAGAAAGTTTTATTTAGAAAGACATAATCAACAAATACACAGAACTGAAAAATTGTACTATGCAATTGTATATAGCATGCAAGGATGCATATAAGATTGTACTTATAAGGAGAAACTTAGTCTGAAGAGAGAAAATAAGACAAAGCTTTATACACTAAGCTGTTTGAACTTTATACTGAGCGCTTTGGGAAAGCTCTTGAGCAGGGAAATGTCTTGATCAAATTTGCTTTTTAGAAAGGTCATTCCAGAATTAGTGTGGAAAACAGATTACACAGGAGCCACCTGAGGGATTGGGGAAGTAGTCAGGAGGATTTTCCTGATGAATCCACATGAGAATCCATGTGAGTCTGAACTGTAGCTGTGGGAGAAATGGGGGTTGTGCTATAATGATTGATAGAACCTGTGGACTTACTGACATGATAGAATGTGCCAATTAAATGATACACTAACTCGAAAATTCAAACTTAAGGATGGATAACAAGTTCGCTATTGTTTAGAGACTATGAGAGAAAAATATTTTCTGAGGAAGTGGAAAAGTCTGATTTGGAACATAATTAATTTGAGATATCAATGGAACATCCAAACTTCTTGAGAGAGATGCTTGGCTCTGTATCCCCAGTGTTAACAACTGTGCCTACAATGCCTTGTGTACATGCTAAGTCACTTTCATTGTGTCCAACTCTGTGTGACTCTATGGACTGGAGCCTGCCAGGCTCCTCTGTCCATGGGATTCTCCAGGCAAGAATACTGGAGTGAGTTGCCATGCCCTCCTCCAGGGAATCTTCCTGACCCAGGGATTGAACCTGCATCTCTTACATCTCCTGCGTTGGCAGGCAGTTCTTTACCACTAGTACCACCAACACCTTAGTATCTTCCTGAAATTTTATTGCTTGGATGAGTGTTGAAATAATTTTGAATGAATATAATGTATAATTGTGTCACAGATTGATAAGACATCAAGATCATTAGATGAGGCCAGAAAAATAAATACTGTTGATCAGGGATTGACTATCTAGTGGTCAAGGTATAAGGCCAAGGATAGAGCTTCCAGAAGAAATGTAAAGTTTACTAGCAAAAACCTGAATAAAAAGGAGATCCCAGGAAGTAGCAGAAACATCCAGAAGACAGTGGTATCCCAGGAGCTGAGGGGAAAAAGATTCAAGAAGGAGAGGAAGTCCACGAGTAGCAGAAGTTTGGGAATATTTATTTAGTATTAGGACAAGAAGACAGAAAAGATGTCCTTTCTGTTTGCTAATATGGATGAAATCGAGGAATTCAGCAAGAACAGATTGAGGGATTTTTATGTTTGGGGGGAATTGTACAGTCCACCGTAAAATTGTCTAAGGTATGCTACTTGAGAAAAATATTTGCTCTTAAAAATAATGCTCCAAATCCATCAGGGCAGAGGCAGCTTCAAATCTGATGTGTTGTGAGATTTTGGGGTGTGTGTGTGTGTGTGTGTGTTTTGTATGTGCACACATGCCTATGCATGTGTATGTGTGGTGTTAGCAAAGAGGGCTTTGCCGTTAATAAAACTTCAATTCAATTTCCACCCCAGCTGTGTAAACTTGGATGCTCTGAGCAACTTATCTATTTAATAAAATTGGCAAAATAATACATGCTTCCAGGGAAGTTTTAAGCATTAAATGAAATAACACTTTTAAAGCACTCAGAACAGTGTCTAAAACTTAGTAGATGGTGAATAAAGGGCATCTGCTTTTACTGCCAGTGTTTCAAATCTTCTGTTATATACATGCAGTGAGAATTAAATCTGAATACAAGTCTATTCCTTCAGAGATTCTGATTACCTGATTTAATATATGGAGAAGGAGAAAAAGAAGGACAATGAAAAGCATAAATTGTACTATGAATTCTTTAAAATATAACACTGTCCTGTATTGTTTCTCCTTACCAGAAACATGAGTAAAGAAATCATTACCAGAAAGAACATAAGCCTTCTGATCGGCACTTTTGAACAAGATTCAGCCATGAAGAGTAGATGAAAGTTCCTTCTCTCCTGCTCTTTCTTCTTTCATTAATCCCTTTTCCATCCCACAGGAATCTTTGCATAATCTAACAGCATTAATCACCCCACCTTCTTAATTTCTGTGGTCAGATATGAAAAGAGAGCTCTTTCTCCCTTTTTCTACAGAGAGGGCAATTGTAGGTCATGGCATTCCTCCATGTACAACAGCCTGGTTGTCTCCTTTCTTCAGAATGAATATCCTCTAAGATAAATGAAATTATTGTGGTAAAAGACCCTACAACCAGGTTAGATGAAAATCAACACTATGAACAGAGATTATCATTGTGTCACATCAAGACATAGACAAAAAAGTAATCTTGTAAATGATTCCTTTAGAAAATATCAGTCCTTACTATTAGTAAAACTAAGCAGTAATAGCATACAGTTAACTTCTATATAATTATTTATGACAAACTATAATGTAGCTCTTATATAATGAATGTTCCTTTTCTAAAAAAATCTCTCTTCTTTTAACCAGGATTATCTTTTGCTGATCCTTGTCTAAATATTACTGACCCAGTTTAACCCTGGTACTTGGGCATGATATTCTTATTTTTCTTTGAAAAAAAATATCATTATCTGTTACGAGGTGGGTCAAAGTTCATTTTAAATTCAGTCTTTTTCAATTGTCTTCCTGAAACATTTGTTCCCTCTCATACATTCTGCAAAAGCCTTGCAGCCTGTTGCATTATAACCTGGGACTGGCTCTCTCCACAGATTGCTGACCTAAATACTGTGCCTTCATGACCTATATTCTTCTTTGTGGAGTCTTTCTTTTATTTTTTTCACTTTTTTTTTTTTTTTTTACTGAAGCACATTGAAAAATGGGGAACATTTTATCCTGTTTCTCACGTATATCTTCCTTATTAGGAGACAAGCTAAAAATGGATTGGCATTTGGGCAGAAATATCTATTTCATGGCACTTTAAAGTGCCTTACATAATCTGTGATAAATGTGCATCTACTTGGCTATCTTTAACACAATATCAATATCCAGAAAACAACTGATAAATTGTTTTTAACACAGGCCATACCAGAATAATTTAAAATGGATGAAGTATAAAAAAGTAATCTAAAATTTAAAAATCACTAGATATATTTTAGGTGTTCTGTAGTTAAAAATGTGTTCTTTTTCCCGTGGGTTTTGAAAGATGCTTTAAAAGTGACCTCTAACCTAAGTTACCATATAATGCAAAATACATCATTTAACCTTATTACCAGCAAAAATATATTTTGTACTAGAGAATCACTACCAAGAGATGGAAGTAACATGTAGACACATCATGGTTGACTCTCAGAAACAGTCTGACATTCCAGCATGAAATTTTAATACTGAACTTTGATGACTTCACTTCTCCCATCAGTTTTCCTTTCTGGTAGATATAGTTTTATTAATATTTCCTCTGTTTACATTTGCTTCACTAAAGGTTTTAATTCAATACTCTTCTTGGTTTCTTTCACAATTAAATGTCAGTTATTTAATTGAAATACACTTCAATTTCATCTAAAATGAAACTACCAAAAAATGGAAGTGTTTAGCTGATGTAAAATCTGACTGAACAAAGAAAGCTTGTTGCCAGTCACAGCAGTCTGGCACCCATGATCTCTGCAAGTCTCACATTTAGTTAGAGTGAAAACTCATTAAAGTATCTGGGAATATTAAGATGATGGCATGATTCTAAATAGCTGCAAGCAGCCCTTTGACAAACAGTTGGCTGAGACTGCCAGCTCCTGCCCTGGCCCTCTCTACCTTCCCCAGAGACATGGACATTCAGAAACATCCTTGTATGATACATATTTATTAAGAAAACCTGTGTAAAATTGCATATCTCCTACTTAGTCTCATTCATAACAACATGTTCTGGAAAGGGAGTGTATGTCAATTCAGTTCAGATCAGTAGCTCAGTCGTGACTGACACTTTGCAACCCCATGGACTGCAGTATGATGGGCTTCCCCGTCCATCACCAATTCCCGGGGATTACTCAAGCTCTTATCCATTGAGTTGGTGATGCCATCCAACCATCTCATCCTCTGTGATCTCCTTCTCCTGACTTCAATCTTTCCCACATCAGGGTCTTTTCAAATGAGTCAGCTCTTTGCATCAGATGGCCAAAGTATTGAAGTTTCAGCTTTAGTCCTTCTAATGGATATTCAAGACTGATTTCCTATAGGATGGACTGGTTGGCTCTCCTTGCAGTCCAAGGGACTCTAAGAGTCTTCTCCAACTCCATAGTTCAAAAGCATCAATTCTGTGGCACTCAGCTTTCTTTATAGTCCAACTCTCACATCCATACATGACTACTGGAAAAACCATAGCTTTGACCAGACAGACCTTTGTTAGCAAAGTAATGTCTTTGCTTTTTAATATGCTGTCTAAGTTGCTCATAGCTTTTCTTCCAAGGGGCAAGCATCTTTTAATTCCATGGCTGCACTCACCATCTGCAGTTATTTTGGAGACCCCCAAAATAAGGTCTTTCACTGTTTCAATTTTTCTCCATCTATTTGCCATGAACTGATGGGACTGGATGTCATGAACTTAGTTTTCTGAATGTTGTTTTTTTTTTTTTTAATATAAATTTATTTATTTTAATTGGAGGTTAATTATTTTACAGTATTTTATTGGTTTTGCCATACATCAACATGAATCCGCCACAGGTATACACGTGTTCCCCATCCTGAACTCCCCTCCCTCCTCCCTCCAGTACCATCCCTCTGGGTCGTCTCAGTGCACCAGCCCCAAGTATCCAGTGGATGAGTGTTATGTTTTAAGACATCATTTTCCCTCTCCTCTTCTTTCATTTTCATCAAGAGGTTCTTTAGTTCTTCTGTGCTTTCTTCCATAAGGGTGGTGTCATCTGCATATCTGAGGTTATTGATATTTCTCCCGACAGTCACGATTCCAGCTTGTGCTTCATCCAGCCCAGTGTTTCTCATGATATACTCTCCATATATGTTAAATAAGCAGGGTGACAAAATATAGCCTTGACATACTCCTTTCCCTATTTGGAACCAGTCTGTTGTTCCATGTCCAGTTCTAATTGTTGCTTTCTGACCTGAATGGTGATATCTCAAGAGGCAGGTCTGCTGCTGCTGCTACTAAGTTGCTTCAGTCGTTGACTCTGTGCGACCCCATAGATGGCAGCCCACCAGGCTCCCTCGTCCCTGGCATTCTCCAGGCAAGAACACTGGAGTGGGTTGCCATTTCCTTTACCAATGCATGAAAGTGAAACGTGAAAGTGAAGTCGCTCAGTTGTGTCCGACTCTTCACAACTCCATGGACTGCAGCCTACCAGGCTCCTCCGCCCATGGGATTTTCCAGGCAAGAGTACTACAGTGGGTTGCCATTGCCTTCTCTGCAAGAGGCAGGTCAGGTGGTCTCATATTCCCATCTCTTTAAGAATTTTCCAGAGTTTGTTGTGGTCCACACAGTCAAAGGCTTTGGCATAGTCAATAAAGCAGAAGTACATGTTTTTCTGGAACCCTGTTGCTTTTTTGATGATCCAGCAGATGTTGGCAATTTGATCTCTGGTTCCTTTGCCTTTTCTAAATCCAGCTTGAACATCTGGAAGTTCATGGTTCACGTACTGTTAAAGCCTGGCCTGGAGAATTTTGAGCATTACTTTACTAGCATGTGAGATGATTGCAGTTGTGAGTGCAATTGCAGTGTATCTGGCAATGTATATTTTTGTTCCCTGAAGCATAACAAATAAGTTATACTGATATTAAAAAGCTGTTCTTCAGTTATCCTCAATGTTGAAAGTTAAGAAAGAAAGAAATCATTGTCAGACTGTTCAGTATTTCATATAGAAAATCTCTATGCGCTACTATCAGAAGTAGATTATAGTTGAATGATTATTGTAATTTTAAAGTAGTATAAAACAACTCAAAAGTATAAATAAAATTGAGCACTTAATGAATATTTTTTTCTTCTAAAATGACTAAATGAATCACAAAGAAGATTCAAACATTCCTGTAGAGAGCATAATATAATTCTACTTTTATTTTAAAATGGCTAACTTCTATACTTTTAGGCTTTATCAATTAAATATGCTACTACTTTGAAATACATTGAAAGAAATTAAGTGTCATATCTATACCTACAAAATTAATATACTAATTGAAACACTAATTTTATGAAAATTTTTTTAAACAATATATTTTTCTACTTTCAAAAATAATGTATATATTTTTTCAGTTCAGTTCAGTTGCTCAGTCATGTCCGACTCTTTGTGACCCCATTGACTTCAGTATGCCAGTCTTCCCTGTCCATCATGAACTCCCAGAGATTACTCAAACTTATATCCATTGAGTTGGTGATGCCATCCAACCATCTCATCCTCTGTCATCCCCTTCTCCTCCTGCCTTCAATCTTTCCCAGCATCAGGGTCTTTTCCAGTGAGTCAGTTCTTCGCATCAGGTTACCAAAGTATTAGAGTTTCAGCTTCAGCATCAGTCCTTCCAATGAATATTCAGGACTGATTTCCTTTAGGATGAACTAGTTTGATCTCCTTGCAGTCCAAGGGATTCTCAAGAGTTTTCTACAACACCACAGTTCAAAATCATAAGTTCTTTGGCGCTCAGCTTTGTTTATAGTCCAATCCTCGCATCCATACATGACTATTGAAAAAATCATGGCCTTGACTAGACAGACCTTTGTTGGCAAAGTAATGTCTCTGCTTTTTAATATGCTGTCAAGGTTGGTCATAACTTTTATTCCAAGGAGTAAGCATATTTTAATTTCATGGCTGCAGTCACCATCTGCAGTGATTTTGGAGCCCCAAAATTAAAGTCTGTCACTGTTTCCATTGTTTCCCCATCTATTTGCCATAAAGTGATGGGACCATATGCCCATACAAATTTGGATACTAAGATTTTGAGATTTTAAAAAAGTTGGCAAAACCCAAAATGTACCCTTTAAATATTTTTTGACTGAAATCAGAAAAGAGATCCTTATTAATATCACCACTCATTTGATATATTTCTAATAATAAAGTTTTCAGTATAGCAATTACAGACATACCACAGTAATTATGATACGTGTAAAACATTTAGACTAATGATGCTCCTATAATCTCTAAACTGTAATGTGTCTTCTTTCTATTAAACAGCTTGCTAAACCTACATTTTTCCTTAGAAGTTCAAAATTGGCTTGTATAAAAAATAATCAAGGATATAAAGAAAATAAATAAAAGCATAAAGCAAGGTGACAGTGTAAGACCACTAAAGTTTGTTATGACCATAAATGTAAGCTTATTAAATTCTTCAATTAATGGAAAAATGGACATTTAATCCAGAGGAACATCAAGGTTAAAATAAATGTTGAAGATTCATCAGACATACATAAGGCTAAAAGAAATCTTGGAAGGCCATAATTTGAGACAAAATGTATGTCAAAGTATACAATTTGAGTTAAAATGTAATTGTCATACAAATATCAATGAATATGGAGCCAAAGGCAAAGAAACAAAACTCTTTGAAAGCCATTAACCAGACACCAGTTAGGGCTTCTCAGATGGTGCTAGTGTAAAGAATCCACCTGTCAATGCAGGAGACCTGGGCTTCATCCCTGGGTCAGGAATATCCCCTGAAGATGGGCATGACAACCCGCTTCAGTATTCTTGCCTGAAGAATCCCATGGATAGAGGAGTCTGGGAGACTACATAACATCGAGAAGAGTCAGACACAACTAAGGCGAATTAGCATGCACGCTGGCACCAGTAAAATGGTGAAATTCTTTCAAAGAGCACAAAAAATTGTTTTAAAATGCTAGGTTAGGTACAAAACCAGTTAATTGTATTGTTTTTTCTTTAAATCTGCAAGTTAATCTGTAGGTTAACAAGGACTTTCTCATGTTGGGTATCCTGTGTTGTTCAGTCACTAAGTTGTGTCCAACTCTTGCAAGCCCATGGACTGTAGCCCGCCAGGCTCCTCTGCCCATGGGATTTTCCAGGCAAGGATACTGGAGTGGGTTGCCATTCCCTTCTCCATGGGATTGTTTCAACGCAGGTATCAAATCAGTCACCTGCATTGACAGGGAGATTCTTTACCACTGAGCACCAGAGAGGCCATAAGAGCAAATAGCAAAGTTGAAAACAGGTGTATTCTTTATTGTAAAATTTTAAGTAGGGCATAATTCATAGTACCTTATATTAGTTTCAAGAGTACAACATAATGATCTAATATTTGTGTATATTGTGAAATGATCATTACAATAAGTCTAGTTGATATCTCTTACCATGAATACAGAATTTTATTTTCTTTTAATGAAAACTTTTAAGATCTAACATTTATTTTTTAACAGCAAGTTTGTCTTTTAACTCCCTTCACCCATTTTACCCCATTAGCAACCACCCATCTGTTCTTTCTCTGAAACTATGAGCTTGTTTTGTTCGTTTATTTGTTTCAATAGGTATATTCTAATAGAGAATTAAATAATCCTTGGGCAGGACTTTTAGATGATATCTAGATTTGATATCTAATGAATATACTGCGCCCCCCATCATTTTATGTGCAAGTTTGGGTTAATTCTTAACAATTAAAACGTAAAGGGCATGGAATAAATTATATAAAACAAAATTGTTTAGAAGTATGAGAAAAGGCAAAAGCACAGTTTTAGTAGGCTACATATTTGATTCATCCTGAAGAAATTAAGCAGATAAATGAAGACAAAGATAAAGACAAAAAAATGAAGACAAAGACAAAAATTTTAAAAGCTTAATGAATATTATTGTATATGTATATATATAATGTATGTATATATGTATGTATGTACATATATATAAATTAAATATATACATAAATAGAATTTACAATCTATGTTCATATATATATATATATATCAATTCAGTTCAGTTCAGTCATTCAGTCATATCCAGCTTTTTGCAGCCCGTGGACAGCCTCATGCCTGGCTTCCTGTCCATCACCAAATCCTGGAGCTTGCTCAAACCCATATCCATTGAGTCAGTGATGCCATCTAACCATCTCATCCCCTGTCATCAAATATACATATATATGTATATAAATACCACAAAATATTAAATATGATTTATATCTTACAGTGAAAGATTATATTTTAAAAATATATTTTATTTTCTTTTAAAGAATTTCTTTTAGGTAAAGCATGATTAGCTCATGATTTTTCTTTTTAATCCTCTTTAAGGATTAGGGAAATTTTTTTCCATCTTTGGCAATATGTTCTTTGAAATTTTAATTTTATAGTGTGTTATCATGTTCTTTTTAACTTTTTAAATTTTTATATATATATATATATATATATATATATATATACACATATCTTATATTCATGGTTACAAATTGATTAATGATGAAGTGAGATGAATGATTTTAATGAAAGCATTGGCCTTTATCTGATCACTCCTTATATATGATTAGATTTCTTGGGGCAATGTTATTGTTGGCTTTGTTTTAATCCATTTGTGTATCATAACTTTATATAGAATAAATTTATATATTTTGTGATTTACCCATATTATAAATCCCACTCTAACAGATATGGATTTATTTCTTATAATCACTTGTCACACAGGGACCCCTCCCCCTCCTCATGGTCTCTCTTACTTTAAGCTTCATCTTCTCATTTTTGTGTTGTTGTGATTGATTTTCAGTTATCTGAAAAGAAAATCACATGACTCATCTTTAACTTCATTACTAGAGGTGTTAGGAGTGGAAGCAAAGTTGAAAGACTTTTCTTAGAATCTCTTAATTCTATTTATCAACAGATTACTGGGCCTTAGTGAATATGGTGTGCTGTCTGTTGCACATTTCCATAATCTTACATGTGTTTGTGGTGGCTAAGGAGTGTGCCATGAGCAGGATCTGACTGATCTCTTCAGTGGTCATTTAAATTTGATGAGAGAATTCATCTTTCATCTTGTGAGATTTTTATAATAGCATATATCAAATGTGCTGATAATTTTTCATCATATACCAGTATCAGCAAAGACAAAAACTTCATGAATGACATGGATATAGCATAATTATTCCAGGTGAATGCTCTAGGGACATTTCTCTAAGTTGTGTTTTATATTGCTGAAGTTGTGTCTATTATATCTCTCTTTTATAACTCTTGTCTTCCATGCTTCATGTGTAAGTTTAAATCCATTAAAAGTATGTATACTTTTTGAATTATGCAAATATATTTTACTACAGTAACACAGTGTGGCAGGCAAAGTCTAGGATGGCTCACTATGATGCCCCCTTCCTGGGGTCAAGTATAATCCATTCCCTGAAATAGATACAGAATTAGTAGATCTCAAACTAATAGATTATAGCAAAATTAATGGGATGTCATTTCTGTGATAGCATTTCATTAGATAGGACTCTATATTGCTCGTAGAGTCTCTTTAAAACTTTGTTTTGCTGGTTTGATGATGTGAGTGTCCATGGCAAGATATTATGGGAGGTTTCTATGAGCTGAATGATGTCGCTAGGATCTAGAGTATCCTCCAGCCACCAGCTGGCAAGAAACATGGAACCTCAGTCCTACATTCTGCACAATGCAATTTTT
This sequence comes from Bos mutus, assembly GCF_027580195.1. Lineage (NCBI taxonomy): Eukaryota > Metazoa > Chordata > Mammalia > Artiodactyla > Bovidae > Bos > Bos mutus. The sequence continues at coordinate 10,052,547 of NC_091622.1, forward strand.
CTTTTTCCCATTCATCTCAACTGCACTGAAAAGAACCATTCAGTTTGGAAGGTACACATTTCCTTTGTCATGCTGAAAAATTCCCTCATTATTTCTATGGTAATAGAAAAATGGATCACCAAAAGATATCCACATTAAATCCTGGGACCTGTGAATGTCCAATCAATACTTATTTGTAAATGGATTCTTGAAGATATGATTAAGTTAAAGTTTCTGAGATGTAATCCTGTATTAAATCAGCTGTCTGTTATAGCACTAAATGCTGTCACAAGCACCTTTAGAAAGAGATCAGTACACAAAGAAGAAATGATCTGAAGATAGAAGCAGAAGTTGTAGTAATGAGGCCTTAGGCATAGTGATCCTGGGGTGGCCGTCAGTAGCTGGGAGAAAGGAACAGATTCTCCAGTTGAGTCTTTGGAGGTAGCATGACTTTGCTCAGAATCTTAAATGTGTACTTCTAGTGTCCAGAGTTTAGTACATAAGTATCAGTTGTTTCAAGCTACCAAGTTTGTGGTACTTTGTTATGGCAGCTACAGGAAATAAACGTAACCTTTTCCCAAGATAAAACATGGGAGAAAATATCAATAGGACAGAAGATCTTCTAGGTGGACAAATACCCTACTCAGAGAAAGATCAGACTGTAAGCTAACAGTGAAAAAACCAGTGGCTCATTGAGAAAAAGAGCAGATCTCAATGAGTAGGAATTAAAACATGAGAAATGAGGTTTATACTTACTAGAGGGGTAGATGGACTTCTTGAAATTCTGTTTCAACCGTTCTTGGAAGAACAGAACCCAGAATCTGACAAAACGATCCTATTTCTGAGATCTGAAATTTTACCATTCAATATTATTTGGGGTTGTTAAGCTGGAAATATGTGAATATATAGTAGGTGAAAAATAGTTATTATTGTGTTTTTATTGAAATATGTTTATTAGATCATATCTACCATGGAAACTAGCTAGAAGAGTCTAGTGTCTGACTAAAACTAAAAAAATAATAGGTTTTAAAATGCATTTATATAAACAGAAACCTAAAGCTAAGATACTTCTCAGAGACAGTTGAGTGGATCATTAGTACAGAATCTGTGGGAAGTCATTGAGTTCTATATGAAAAAGTATTTAGCGGGAACACTCACTGACCTGGAAAATGTAAAGACAATATTGTTAAATTTGTCTAAATATGTAGCTTTTTCAAAGAGAGATTTAATGATTGAAACATATCAGGAACACTTCTTATCAGTTGATTCATTCACTTACTCTAACAAATGACTTTGCACCATGCATCACGTGCTGTTCTAGAAACTGAGTTTTCCTTGGCCTCATGGAACTTACATCCTAGTGCCAGTAACAGATTAACATATAATTAATAGATATTTAAATAAATATTTGGGAGTAGTAATAAAAACAACAAAAGGAAATCAGATGAAATGGTAGAGAAGTAGTCTTTTAGATGAATGATAAAGAATGCCTCAGTGAGTATCAGAGGAAATGTAAAGCAAAGACTTGAATATGCAGAAGGAGTGGTTCTTAGTAGTACCTGGAAGATGGTTCTTCCAGATTGACCACCAGTGGAATGTCTCTGGTGCTCTAGCTTGCTTTCTATATCATGGAAAGGGAAGAGCCAATTTGCCTGAGGTAGAGTAAGTGAAGAGGAAAGCCATAGGAAGAGAAAGAGCTAGGTGCTGTTTTCATTTTAGATGTAGGGTTCTCATTTAGAGTAGGATTCTGAGCAGAGTTATGACAGAATATTACTTTTGCTTGAATATGATGACTGTTACAGACTGTATTATATTCCTCCAAAATTCATAAATTAAACTCCTAAATCTTAGTACCTCAGAGAGTGAGTGCATTTGAAGATAGAGCCTGCAAAGAGATAATTGAGGTAAAATGAGTTCATATGGATTGGCCCTGATTCAATATGACTGACAAAGAAGGGGAATTTGGACATGCAAAGAGACGCCCAGGACGCGTACACACAGAGGAAAGACCCTGTGAGGACAGTGAGAAGGCAGGCCCCTGCAGGCCGTGGAGAGAAGATTCAGAAGACACCGATCCTGCCGACACTTTGATCTTGGAACTTTAGCTTCCAAAATTGTGGGAAAATAAATTTCTTTTTTACAAGCTACTGAGTGTATGGTATTTTGTTATGGCAGCCCTAGAAAACTAATACAAAGACTCTGGCAAATATGTGGAAAACATGTATTAGGAAAGTAGGTTTAGAAGTAGTACTAACAGGTACTACTGAGTGAAATATTGGTGAAATGGGCTTAAGAGGTATGGGGAATGGCAGCAGATATTTAGGTACTAATATATACTAGGAAATTAGAGCCATAAGGATTTCCTGACAAAGTGAATATGGGATGTGAGATAAATTAATCTTTTGAGGAAGGATTAAACCCAAGGTGCCAATTGCCATGTTTCATTTTTATCCATGTTGAAATTAAGATTATTTTTTCTAGTCAAAAATAGGCTTTAACAACTGCTAGCCTTATTCATTTGTTTGTTTTTAAAAATATATTTTTCACTAATGAAAACATGCATTACATATTGTACATAAATATAGGAGCCACATAATTTATTACTAGACCCAGTTAATCCCACCTTTTCACAGCAAAGTTATCAGACAGTCTGGTTGGAAATACATTCACTGAGTGACAGCATGGCAAGGCTCTTTTCAGTTTTGAAAAGTTTGGATGAGTTCCAGAGATCAATGTGGAAATTAATTGCTTACAGTTTCTGGCACAAGTCTTCTCATCAGCACTGATTTTTTGAACAGCCATTGTAACAGGGCACTGCTTGCCAAGGTAAGGAGCCTGACAGCTTTGCAATTAGAGAGGATTGGGTGGATGATCTGTTGGTTTTAGGAGGAGATATGCACATTGTACATTATACTCAAAAGGCAAATTAACCAGTGTTTTAAAAAGGATTGTTTAATATTCTCTCACTTAACTTCTCTGTCATTCATTTTATTTCTTCCATAAGGGAGCGACTTGAAAATAATTAGACATAAAAGTATTTCTGAGGTTAACTTCTTTTGTATGCATTTTTATGATATTTTTACTTATAACTTAATCATTTTGGAAGGTATGGGAAATTGATTTTTATGAAAATATAGCATCTGGTGACATAAATAATGTTTGCAGAATTGAGTAATTTATAACACCTAAGGCATTGCATGCAGTGAACTTTAACTCAAAGTGATAATGAGAAACATCACCCTGCCTTTGCAGGTTTTAGAAAATGCTCTATGTTGTGAAACAACACAGATTGTTTCTGTATTATAACTTAAGATTTACATTATTTATGAAATGTTTACTACTCATTATCCTATATAAACTTTCAATTTATTTGCCATTAATCCTGACTATATAAGCAAGTAAATTGTGATATATGAATATTATTTTTACAAATAGTTGCACTTATTTAATGCATATTCTTTCTCACACATAGATGCACATTTTAGTTTTCGGACTTAAATCTGATATGCGTTATTGTTTAGGACTTCCCTGGTGGCTCAGAGGGTACAGCATCTGCCTGTGATTTTTCTGTAACTCCATTTAATTTTTATTTTGAATTACTTTTCAATCAAGATAGGAGAAAATTAATCTTAACTTGCCACTTACCTCCTTTTTTCAAGGTTCAGTAAAAAGTCTGAGAGGACTTTTCACTGACAAGTAGTTGGGAGCATGAAAATGTGTGTTAGTCTCTCAGTTGTATCTGACTCTTTGGGACCCCATGGACTGTAGACTTCCAGGCTCCTTTGTCCATGGAATTCTCCAGGCAAGAATACTGGAGTGGGTAGCCTATCCCTTCCTTCATTGCAGGCAGATTCTTTACCATCTGAGTCACCAGGAAAGCCTATGTAATCCTTGTATCATGTGTCTATATACATATCAACTTACCCATTGAGATGCATCATTCCATCTGTGTCCAATTTGTAAATGTTGTGAGAATGTTCTGTACTATTGTATCTAATAAAGACTCGGGTCCAGCAGCTTTCCCCAATCATCTCATGCTGTAGTTAAGATTAACTTTGCTACTTTTCCATCATACCGAGGTAAGAAAATCGCTGACAGGCTCTTTACAGTCCAAAATGACTAGGTTCACAATCTCTATTTTTTAAAGTTCTTATGGAACACCTCTTTCTATAGAAAGGAGGGCACAGGGCTTCTGTTTCTTTCAAATCACAAGATGCAGAGTACTTTGGAACAGATTGTTCTACTATTTGCCCTTTTTTTCCTTTTCCAGGGAGAATATTTTCTAGTTTCCAGAAAAGGTCTGCTTATTTCTCAGATCCATTACTATATAAATTCTGAATATCTATCAGACATTTTGCTTATGAATAGAGTCTTTCAAAATTGCTTGAGTTCTTGGAAACCAAAGCATTAAAAATAACTTAAAAAAATTTTTTTTAATTGTTTTTGGTTGCATCCTTCCCCTGGGAAAATGAGCACCAAAAGCCCTAAGTGCTTGAATGAGATGGAGAAGAAGGTGTGAAAAATAACATGGGAAAGAAATAAAGAGTTTGAGTTAATATCACTGAAAAAATAAAACATATATTTGCAATGCAAAATCCTCATTTAGATTCACCTTTACAGAAGACTAAATGGAAGTTGAAGGGTACTCTCAGAAACAGCATATTACCTACGACCACCATGCTTCATAAGAAAAATTAAAGATAAGCCTGAGGGGATTAAACTAGGTCATTTGTATAGTTAAGATGTATATATGAACTCTTTATGTGGCCAAGGAAGGTTTAAATTGTATCGAGCTACTGGTGTATTTTGTATTTTCTCTCCCATGTCAAGGGGAATGTAAGAAAATGCATATATATATATACACACACACACATACATACATATATACATATGTATATATATCTCAAGACATTGAAGGTCTTCAAGATAATTATTGGGAAAACTTGCCATATGTTCACTAGAGTCCAGGAGATATCTGAGTCCATCTGGTCAACTCTAGGGTGAACAGTAATTACTAGAGTTGCTACTGTTTAGCAGCAGAGCATGGATAGTTGGCTGTCCCAGAAATGGTATGGATGCATGTAATTTTCTGTAAAATTGATTAAGGAGTCAGACAGGCCCTTTTCTGTCCAGCAGAAATGCATGCAGGGGGCTAGCGTACACAGAGCACAGTACCATCCTAAGGCTGTAGGAAGAACACCCAGTTAGAAGAGGCATCACTAACTTCTCAGAGAGATGCCCCACAATGGAATTTTCTATAAAACCCACATAAGTACCACCTAATGGAAACAGGCAGAAATTTTGAATTTACCATGTGTGTGTGTGTGTGTATGTGTATGTGTATGTGTGTGTGTGTATGTGTGTGTATGTGTGTATGTGTGTATATGTATGTGTGTGTGTATATGTGTGTGTGTGTATTTATATACATATGTGTCTGAAGTCTGTAAACCTTCACTGTGTCTTCACTGGCGTCCTGAATCTGCCCCTGTCATATGGAAGGAGCTAAAACAAATATCAGAAACAACATGTAGAGCAAGGAAGTGAGAAAACAAAACATATGGTAGGCAATCTTATTAAGGGGAAAGTTTGAAAAGATAATGAATAAACTTAAAAAGTTTATCTTATAGCGCCTAGTTATTCAAAATGCTTTAAACCTATATATGCTAATACTATAAAATACTTTATGGACTCTTATGCAGTCTAGTTTATTCAAAATTAGCATAGGTATTAGAAATGTATGATGCTTATTCACCCATTAATCTTCCCTGGTGGCTCAGATGGTAAAGCCTCTGCCTACACTGCAGGAGATGAGAATTCAATCCCTGGGTCGGGAAGATCTCCTGGAGAAGGAAATGGCAACCCACTCGTATTCTTGCCTGGAAAAACCCATGGACAAAGGAGCCTGATAGCTACAGTCCATGGGGTCACAAAGGGTCGGACACAACTGAGTGACTTCATTGTCACTTTTCAGCCATTAAACATATGTTTTCTGATTTATGCAATTTTATATTATAGACTTTAATTTTTTAAAACTTACCTGCTCATCAGTCTCTTCTTTTCCCTAGAGTATTTGGGCAAAAAAGAATTAATCTTAATCATTTCCCAGGGTGATTCTAAGAGGTGGCTTCTTCTCTGTGCCATTCTCATTTACTGCGTTCACTCTACTCGCTATCATGGCAGGAAGGATCTGACAAGCCAATTACTCTTCTCAGCACTGGCCTCCACATTGTAATTGAAGCAGAGATGTAAATATCGGAGGTAAATAGCACTTCTTTATGATATTTTTGCACCCAGAACCATAATTTGAGGCTTTCCTGGACTTAATCAGATTTTACTCAATGTTTGAGTAGATGGCTCAGTTTTACTATGTAACAAGACAAACAACCCAAAATAAATATAACATATCTCTCACATTAATGAAAAATTAGCTGACAACCCCTCTCAAGGAATTTTTTATGATTTCTAGTTTCTACATCATTGCTTAATCACTCCCTGCTCCTTTTGATTTACATCCCATATTCTCTCTTCTCTATTTATCCCTACTTTAAAAACACTCTTTCATGTGCAGAGCAGTTTATCTCTGTCCTCTTTTCTCCCTTTACATTTTGCTAAACTATATCCTCAGGTCTTTTATCCTAGGCAGATTATGTTTTTTTTTTTCATGAACCAAAAATTTCAAACTATATATCCATACATATAAATTTATGTGCATATATATATATATATATATATGTATGTTTGTGTTTCAGGATTTGGAATAGCTCAACTGGAATTCCATCACCTCCACTAGCTTTGTTCGTAGTGATGCTTTCTAAGGCCCACTTGACTTCACATTCCAGGATGTCTGGCTCTAGGTCAGTGATCACACCATCGTGATTATCTGGGTCGTGAAGATCTTTTTTGTACAGTTCTTCTGTGTATTCTTGCCATCTCTTCTTAATATCTTCTGCTTCTGTTAGGTCCATACCATTTCTGTCCTTTATCGAGCCCATCTTTGCATGAAATGTTCCTTTGGTATCTCTGATTTTCCTGAAGAAATCCCTGGTCTTTCCCATTCTGTTGTTTTCCTCTATTTCTTTGCATTGATCGCTGAAGAAGGCTTTCTTATCTCTTCTTGTTATTCTTTGGAACTCTGCATTCAGATGTTTATATCTTTCCTTTTCTCCTTTGCTTTTCGCTTCTCTTCTTTTCACAGCTATTTGTAAGGCCTCCCCGGTCAGCCATTTTGCTTTTTTGCATTTCTTTTCCATGGGGATGGTCTTGATCCCTGTCTCCTGTACAATGTAACGAACCTCATTCCATAGTTCATCAGGCACTCTATCTATCAGATCTAGGCCCTGGAAAAGGTCAGTTTTCATTCCAATCCCAAAGAAAGGCAATGCCAAAGAATGCTCAAACTACCGCACAATTGCACTCATCTCACACGCTAGTAAAGTAATGCTCAAAATTCTCCAAGCCAGGCTTCAGCAATATGTGAACCATGAAATTCCAGATGTTCAAGCTGGTTTTAGAAAACACAGAGGAATCAGAGATCAAATTGCCAACATCTGCTGGATCATGGAAAAAGCAAGAGAGTTCCAGAGAAACATCTATTTCTGCTTTATTGACTATGCCAAAGACTTTGACTGTGTGGATCACAATAAACTGTGGAAAATTCTGAAAGAGATGGGAATACCAGACCACCGGACCTGCCTCTTGAGAAATTTGTATGCAGGTCAGGAAGCAACAGTTAGAACTGGACATGGAACAGACTGGTTCCAAATAGGAAAAGGAGTTCATCAAGGCTGTATATTGTCACCCTGCTTATTTAACTTATATGCAGAGTACATCATGAGAAACGTTGGACTGGAAGAAACACAAGCTGGAATCAAGATTGCCGGGAGAAATATCAAGAACCTCAGATATGCAGATGACACCACCCTTATGGCAGAGAGTAAAGAGGAACTCAAAAGCCTCCTGATGAAAGTGAAAGTGGAGAGTGAAAAAGTTGGCTTAAAGCTCAACATTCAGAAAACGAACATGATGGCATCCAGTCCCACGACTTCAGGGGAAATAGATGGGGAAACTGTCAGACTTTATTTTTCTGGGCTCCAAAATCACTGCAGATGGTGATTGCAGCCATGAAATTAAAAGACGCTTACTCCTTGGAAGGAAAGTTATGACCAACCTAGATAGCATATTGAAAAGCAGAGACATTACTTTGCCAACAAAGGTTCGTCTAGTCAAGGCTATGGTTTTCCCTGTGGTCATGTATGGATGTGAGTTGGACTGTGAAGAAGGCTGAGCGCCGAAGAATTGATGCTTTTGAACTGTGGTGTTGGAGAAGACTCTTGAGAGTCCCTTGGACTGCAAGGAGATCCAACCAGTCCATTCTGAAGGAGATCAGCCCTGGGATTTCTTTGGAAGGAATGATGCTAAAGCTGAAACTCCAGTACTTTGGCCACCTCATGGGAAGAGTTGTCTCATTGGAAAAGACTCTGATGCTGGGAGGGATTGGGGGCAAGAGGAGAAGGGGACGACAGAGGATGAGATGGCTGGATGGCATCACTGACTCAATGGACATGAGTCTCAGTGAACTCTGAGAGTTGGTGATGGACAGGAAGGCCTGGCGTGCTGCGATCCATGGGGTCACAAAGAGTCAGACACGACTGAGCCGACTGATCTGATCTGATCTGATCTGTTTTCTGTGTTTATAACTTTAACATAGATACAAAGTAGAAAATAATTTTTCATTTGTTTGTATCAAAGTTCTCTTTTATTTTAAAACTTAGATTCTGCCTTCTTGTATCTTTAATAGCAATAATTATCCTCTGTATAGAAGAAACTATAATTAGTATAGATAAATATATTGTTTTAATCACAGCATAAAATGTCCATTTGATTAGAATTCTCACATGAAACAGTTGGCAATCTGAAAAGTATAAATGAAGAGGGTTTCATGGAACATTATCTATGGAGGTAAAGACAAGTTTAGAAAAAACTAATCAGTGAATCACCACAGGACTATTAACAGCAGTCATCTGTTATCACCTCTAGGCTGGTAGGGATTTAGAGCTAGTGGTTATTACATCTTATGGCTGTAGCTAGTTAAAATAACAATAAAAAAAAAAAAAAAATACTGGTGAGCAACCACTGCCAGAGTGCAACCAAACAGAAATCGAATGAACCAAGGTAATAAATACCCTGACTTTTCTCTCCAACAGCCCTTGAATGTTTTCCATTGCTCTCTATTGGATAACTCTCCTGGAAGATGGAGATCACAGCTTTGTTGGTTGTTAGCCCTTAGAAGCCAGATGTTCAGTGTTTCTAGCAAGATAAAATAGATGGGATAGTGAAGCTGGAGAGACAAATAGAGAATAACTTGTACAACCTACTTCTTTTCCCCCTTTTCTCCTTAGTGTCAACTCAGATGTTTTGGATGGAAGACACATAACATGGAAGAATAATGGAAATGGCAAATTAATATAAAGCAGGGTTGCTTTTATGTAGTAATTTAGTATTTCTTCTTATATCATTTATTGCATGTTTTCTTACCTTCCATAAGTGTATTAACTGGTTGGAGATTTTTTTTATGTGTAGGGTTAACTTAATACAAATCTTCATTCCCCTGAAACACATATTTTCCATGCTCCTGTGTTTACCAGGGTGACCACTGTTATCTCCTATGGGAAATAGGAGTCACTTAAGAGAACTCTCTCACTTTATCATTAGAATAATACATGTGTTCTTGACACTGCTATGGAGGAACAGCTTGAATTTTTTCATTCGTAATAAACATCAATCCCTTTGTCTAGTACATTAACTCCTCTCAGTTCAGTAGCAAAGCTTCAAATAGGAAGTGGACCTCTTAGGTTTCAAAAAAATAAACCCATAATTATATTTCCTGATGAAAGCATTTCTTTTTGGGTCCTAGAGAATAAATAGAGTGATACTAAGAATCACAGAAGTTGAATGCAAAAATATTTTAAGTCAGGAAGCAACAGTTAGAACTGGACATGGAACAATAGACTGGTTCCAAATAGGAAAATGAGTACATTAAGGCTATATAATATCACCCTGCTTATTTAACTTATATGCAGAATACATCATGAGAAATGCTGGACTGGATGAAGCACAAACTGGAATCAAGATTTCCGGGAGAAATATCAATAACCTCAGATACACGACCTCAGATACACAGATGACACGACCTTTATGGCAGAAAGTGATGAGCCTCTTGATGAAAGTGAAATAGGAGAGTGAAAAAGTTGGCTTAAAGCTCAGCATTCAGAAAACTAAGATCATGGCGTCTGGTCCCATCACTTGATGGCAAATAGATGGAAAAACAATGGAAACAGTGGCAGACTTTATTTTAGGGGGCTGTAAAATCACTGCAGATGGTGACTGCACCCATGAAATTAAAGGACACTTACTCTTTGGAAGGAAAGTTATGACCAACCTAGACAGCATATTAAAAAGCAGAGACATTGCTTTGCCAACAAAGGTCTGTCTAGTCAAGGCTATGGTTTTTCCAGTAGTCATGTATGGATGTGAAAGTTGGACTATAAAGAAAGCTGAGCACTGAAGAAATGATGCTTTTGAACTGTGGTGTTGGAGAAGACTCTTGAGAGTCCCTTGGACTGCAAGGAGATTCAACCAGTCCATTCTAAAGAATATCAGTCCTGAATATTCATTGAAAGGACTGATGTTGAAGCTAAAACTCCAATACTTTGGCCACCTGATGTGAAGAACTGACTTATTTGAAAAGACCCTGATGCTGGGAAAGACTGAAGGCAGGAAGAGCAGGGGATGGCAGAGGATGAGATGGTTGGATAGCATCACCAACTCAATGGACAGGAGTTTGAGTAAGCTCTAGGAGTTGGTGATGGACAGGGAGGCCTGCAGTGCTGCAGTCCATGAGGTCGCAAAGAGTCACACGCAACTGAATGACTGAACTGAACTGAACTGAAGGATCACAGAAGTTGAATGCAAAAATGTTTTATGTGGGTTATTAGATATAATAGTAGGGAGGGACATTCTTAACCACCCCCACCATGGATTCTGGGCCTTTACTTCCTTTCTGTGGGAGAGAGCACGCTGAATATTGGCTCACACTGACTGTAGTTCCCTATGTTCTGCAGGCAGTACCAGGTCACACCTTTTGTTCATTATCATATTGAGACTTTGAGTGGTTGCTCTTTTCCCTCTGAAAACATGTTGGTTTCCATAATGTTACATAATCACCCCATTAAAGGCAAAGAGTGAATGCTCTAGAGCAGTTCCTTATGCTTTCAGGGAATTCTCTTTGCTTCCTGACATCATAAATCATTCTGAAGTAGGCTGTTTTGTAGTTTTACCAGGTGAACTGCTTCTGGGTGATGGAGCACACTAAGACCTGTGATTTCTTGCACATGAACTGATAGCTTCACTTTTGGGTAATTATATGAATTCCTTGATTAAGGGATATGTTTTTGAGATACCAAGGTTGTGATTAAGACTAAATGTGTAGCCTGCACATCAGTGCTGGTTGTCAAACTACTCGCTACCCATCAAGGACTAGATAAGTTCAAAAACTGAGAAAAAATAATTAGAAAAATTTGCAGAGTTTTGGCATGGCTGCTAAATGCAAGTGTACATTATCAATCGGCCTATCTCAGAAAACATTAAACATCCAAAAAGTTCTGTCAGACTTATATAAATTGAATGTTTAGCAAGCTATGTACTTACCATGTGCAGTAGGTTCCATTGTGATGTTTGATATTTTAAGATTAGCTTGTCAGTGGTAACCCAAAGTTATATAAAAATCTGAGAATATATAAATATTCATAATTATTTAACATTATTTTACAATAATTTTTATTTTTATTTAAACTCCATTTTTTGTATATTTTAACTGTATTAGCTAAATTGGGGAAGAAAATAATGGATTTATTTTGAAGCTGAATTTAATGATACCAAGAGAAGCCTTACTGGACATTTTTTTATATAAAGAAAATGTACAGATAGTCTCACTGTTACAATAGTAGTAAACCACATGAAAACTATGGAAGTGATTCTGGAAAAAATTAAGATCCAAAAAGTTCATGCTAGTTTTCTTTATTCAGTTTATTTTTGTATCCATAATTTCTGGAAAGGTGCTATAAAACTAATGTGAGGCTTATCGAGGAGATATATTGACTAATGAAGCAGTGAAACCATCAAAAATTTAACTAGCTCTAGCTAACATTTTGGTGCCACCTGCCAAGAGAGTACAGGCCTACTCCACCCCTGGCACATTTTTAGATGGCATGATTGTTTACTCATAAAAGAAATTAGTGTTTTCTTTAATGGAGAGATTTGAAAGATGAATTTGGAAAATAAAATATGCTCCAAAAGGAAGAAACACAAATTGTTCTGAAAGAAAGTTCAACTGTAGGTTGAGTATATTTTCAAGAATGTCTCTGGTGAATGTGTGGTTTAAAATGTTAAGGAAAATTTTAATCTACTTTAAAGAAAGTTGTATATCTAAGTATAGATAATGGGGGCCTACAAAGTTTGTATAGTTCAGCAAATGATAACATACAGAAATAACATAGAACTAAAAAGAAATCACAAAATAAATGGTAAAACCAAATATTTATGAAACAAAATTGAAAAAGATATGCTTACACTGAAAAGAGCACATTTAAAAAAAAATCTAGTTTCAAGACAAGAACTAGACCCCAGTGTGTATTTGATATTAGTTTGATTTCTTGATATTCAAGAAATACTTAAAACTGAATGATGTAAGAAGATTAAAACAAAAAATAAAAAGTGGCCATTAAACAAAAACAAAAATGGATAAATAAAACAGTATACAAATAGCACACAAAATACAACTCTTAGAAAAAATTAAATGCTTATGTTAAAAAGTTAATAATGAAAATTAAAAGAAATAAAGTCAATGGCTCTTGTAATTAAAAAAAAAAAAACTATACTGGGCAGGCACATTTGAAGTCATTGGGATGCCATGGTAACATGCATTAGAGTTGATAATTAGGTATCAAAGCAAGAAAAAGCCCTCCCAGTCTCCTTTGAATTAATTTAATTCAATTTAAACATATTTAGTCTTAGAAAACTTTTAAAATACAAATTATAATAGTTCTATGGTTTGATGAATTATTTCGCTTTCTACATTTATCTTTTATTAGTTGTCATTTATCAGGCTCCTCACAGAAACATACAACTAGAGTTTGGAGATTTCTTATAGATTGGAAAAACATACATTTTAGAGATTAGTAAAATGTGCATCGTTTGATGCACGATACTGGATGCTTGGGGCTGGTGCACTGGGACGACCCAGAGGGATGGTATGGGGAGGGAGGAGGGAGGAGGGTTCAGGATGGGGAACACATGTATACCTGTGGTGGATTCATTTTGATATTTGGCAAAACTAGTACAATATTGTAAAGTTAAAAATTAAAAAAAAAAAAAAAAGTATTCTTCACACTAAGAGCTGTAAAAAAAAATATATATATATATATATTTATTGTACTTTTGTATGTGATAGACAAAAATCACAAAGTCATACAGATGTTTGAAGACATACCGTTAAGCCAAGTCAGCATCTTCAATCTTATGTCTACACAAGGTATTTTCTTGCTGACACAGTACTCCTGATATCAGCTGTGAGTTCCCAAGATTTGAATACCAGCTATAGGCAGGGCATGTTACAGCACCAATTTGGCTTTTTGCAGAGTCTCCTTCTTGGAAATGGCAACCCACTTCGATGTTCTTGCCTGGAGAATCCCCAGGAAGGGGGAGCCTGGTGGGCTGCCATCTATGGGGTCGCACAGAGTCAGACACGACTGAAGTGACTTAGCAGTAGCAGCAGCAGAGTCTCCTTCTTACAACACAATAGTGAGAGGAAATTGTTTTTCATGAAATAAGAGCTCTTTTTTTTTTTTTGGTAAAGTCAGACCCCAAAATGATGAATGACTCTGGGAATTTGGGGCTTTATCTCTTTCAATGAGAGAGGGACCCTTTCTCTCTTGGTAAGGCCCTCATGTGTTTATGCTAACATCAAATTGATTTCCAAGCTCTCTGACTCAAGCAGTTGGAGATTTAAAAGGACACAACAAAGATATAGCCAAGAGTAAGCCTAAATGATATAAAATATATTCATCTTGTGGTTAAATTACACTTTAATATGATTTTTATAAAATAATTTAAATATATTTCTAGTTAACAGAATGTGATGATTAATGGTGTATAGGAATAATATACCTATAAAAAAGAAAATTTACTCCAGCAAAATTACTTTCAGCTAAAAATTTGGTTTTGAATGATATTCTCTTGAAACACTTGCAACAGAATATTAAATGTGTACCATTAAAAAAATAAAATGTATATGTAATCATGTCTGAGTCCTTTAAAATATCAAAAATGGCAAAGGAAAATATGAAAAATTATGGCCTCAGCCTCATAAGTATTTTTAAATATGGAAATTCAAACTGAAGCTATTTTCTATCCAAATCACAGGATTAGTTTGAGAAATTACCATTTAAAAAGATAATATTAGAGAGTGACAATTTATAGATTTTCTTTTTATGTTATTTTAAGGTTTTTTTAGCAATATTGGAAAAAATTAATGCTTCTCTGAATTAAAAAAAAAAATAAGAGAAAAGTTTTCATAGTGATGAAACTGCAGGTTACTTGGTCCCTACTGCTGCTAACTTTTCATAAGTATATTTACGTCTATATCTATCTATTTGTTATCTCCATATTCAGTATTACTCTGTTATCAGTAAGTTTGTTTCTGGAAATTATTTTTACAAAAAATAAAATATCAAAAATGCTTAATTAGTATTATGACAGGAACTATTTTAGTACTACATTTTACACAATGTAATTAGTAATACTATTAGTTTGTTTCATTCATTTTTAAATTAAAGATGAGCCAAAGTCTTTATGACTCATTGTCTCCTATTAAAAACAGGTAAATCCTGCAAGACATTTACCATTTCGGCAGCTAAATATTGTACAACCAAGGCACAGATTATTATGTCTATAAATCTAAGCAAAACTTGTCCTGGGATAGTAAGTCCCTTGATTTTTTCCCCTGCTTTACTCATACCTGAAGCAGGAAATTATTAGATTGCTCAGTCACTAACCCCCCTTTCCAACTCCCACACATCCTGTGGTTGATATGCAGACTGCCATTTGCCCACATACTCCTGGGCTGGAAGGAATGCAATTATGCCCAAATACAGGCCTTCACAGACCAGCTCAGGAATGGATTGGCGTTTCAGAATGATAAAGTCATTAAACTGCATCCCTCCCTTTCATGTCTGTGCTGTAGACCTGCTCCAGGACAGTTTCTCAGTTGTTAGTGAATTACTGTAACAGTAGGAAGAAATCCCCAAGAGCAAGATGTTCCTGTGTCCCCACTTCCAGACATGCTCTAGGACCTCAACTGCAGAATTCCCTGAACAGACAGCTTCTTACAGTGAAAGTGAAGCCGCTCAGTCATGTCCGACTCTTTGCAACCGCATGTACTGTAGCCTACAAGGCTTCTCTGTCCATGGGATTTTCCAGGCAAGGGTACTGGAGTGGAGTGCCATTTCCTTCTCCAGGGGATCTTCCCAACCCAGGGATCGAACCCTGGTCTCCCACATTTTAGGCAGATGTTTTACCGTCTGAGCTACCAAAGATAGCTTCTTGCCTCCTTTCAAAACCTACATGGTTTTCTCTGAGTCAGGGAGATAAGGGAGTCATATTTGTATCCATAAATGTGAGGGGCCTTTGTCTCGGAATAATGCTCTGTATTTTAGGCTTGAGTACATGCACCATTCAGTTTAGAGCATCTACATATACTCTTTGATATTCTAAGCAGATGCTCTTGAGAAATGGAGTGAACAACAGTTTAGATTTGCAATGTTCATTAAGAGAAGCCTAAGAAACATCTGAATGTACATGTTGGATTTAATAGAGAAATCTGAACAAAAGATATAAATTTTCAGAGCTGTGACCTGGAGATGCCATTTAGAGTTACAAGTATGGTTGAGATTACAGGGAATGAGAAGAAAGACAGGAACTGCATCGTTTCACCTGACCAGTCATACTCTCTCTTTAGTTTCATCATCTCCAAATACAGATGACTCTATTATCTATATAATAGATTTGTTACAAGTAAGATAATTTGTATAAAATAACTTAGCAAAGTTCCTTGCACAGAATAAGTGCTTGATAAACATTTATCAATGTTATTATTTTATTATTTTATTTTGGTTTATTTTGATTTTATTAATTTATGATGATGATTTTTAGATCTTATTATTGTTATTTTAACATTTGTTTTACTTTAAACCAAAACATGAATCTCTTCAACACATAATGCACTATGAAAAATAAGAAACCTACAAAAATGTATGAGAAACAATGGCTAGGAATGTAGGGAAAAAAGTAGAACCTGTAATGCATAGAGTGTAAGAGAATATGTATAAAGGAAAGCAGTTATCAAGTAAGTTAATTGCTAATGAGAGATATTATAAAGATTGAAAGGCATCTACTGTATTTTAAACTACGTATGGGTGAATTTATAATGTACTTTTTTTAAAATTTAAATTTATTTATTTTAATTGGAGGCTAATTACTTTACAATATTGTATTGGTTTTGCCATACATCAACATGAATCTGCCATGAGTGTACACGTGTTCCCCATCCTGAACCCCCCCTCCTACCTCCCTCCCCATACCATCCCTCTGGGTCATCCCAGTGTTCCAGCCCCAAGCATCCTATATCCTGCATCGAACCTGGACTGGCAATTAGTTTCTTTTTTTTTTTTAATTTTTCTTATTTTATTTTATTTTTAACTTTACAATATTTTATTGGTTTTGCCATATATCAACATGTATCTGCCACAGGTATACACGTGTTCCCCATCCTGAACCCTCCTCCCTCCTCCCTCTCCGTACCATCCCTCTGGGAAATCCCAATGCATGATTAGTTTCTTATATGGTATTATACATGTTTCAATGCCATTCTCCCAAATCATTCCCCCCTCCCTCTCCCTCTCCCACAGAGTCCAAAAGACTTTTCTATACATCTGTGTCTCTTTTGCTGTCTCACATACAGGGTTATCGCTACCATCTTTCTAAATTCCATATATATGAGTAAGTATACTGTATTGGTGTTTTTCTTTCTGGCTTACTTCACTCTGTATAATAGGCTCCAGTTTCATCCACTTCATTAGATCTGATTCAAATGTATTCTTTTTAATGGCTGAGCAATATTCCATTGTGTATATGTACCACAGCTTTCTTATCCATTCATCTGCTGATGGGCATCTAGGTTTCTTCCATGTCCTGGCTATTATAAACAGTGCTGCAATGAACATTGGGGTACAATAACATTCTTTTATTAGTTTTGGAGAAGAGGGGAGCACATTGTAGTAAGGTTAAAAATGAATGGAAGATAAGAAATTGACCCATAAAATATTTGCATCATTTCTTACAGTGAAGGTGTATAGAGACCAGCAGATTTGAGGAGTAGTGATCAAGACCATCCCCATGGAAAAGAAATGCAAAAAAGCAAAATGGCTGTCTGGGGAGGCCTTACAAATAGCTGTGAAAAGAAGAGAAGTGAAAAGGAAAGATATAAGCATCTGAATGCAGAGTTCCAAAGAATAGCAAGGAGAGATAAGAAAGCCTTCCTCAGCGATCAATGCAAAGAAATAGAGGAAAACAACAGAATGGGAAAGACTGGAGATCTCTTCAAGAAAATTAGAGATACCAAGGGAATATTTCATGCAAAGATGGGCTCAATAAAGGACAGAAATGGTATGGACCTAACAGAAGCAGAAGATATTAAGAAGAGGTGGCAAGAATACACAGAAGAACTGTACTAAAAAAGATCTTCACAACCCAGATAATCATGATGGTGTGATCACTCACCTAGAGCCAGACATCCTGGAATGTGAAGTCAAGTGGGCCTTAGAAGGCATGACTATGAACAAAGCTAGTGGAGGTGATGGAATTCCAGTTGAGCTATTTCAAATCCTGGAAAATGATGCTGTGAAAGTGCTGCACTCAATATTCCAGCAAATTTGGAAGACTAAGCAGTGGCCACAGGACTGTAAAAGTTCAGTTTTCATTCCAATCCCAAAGAAAGGCAATGCCAAAGAATGGTCAAACTACCACACAATTGCACTCATCTCACACACTAGTGGAGAAGGCAATGGCAACCCACTCCAGTACTCTTGCCTGGAAAAGCCCATGGATGGAGGGGCCTGGTAGGCTGTAGTCCATGGGGTCGCTAAGAGTTGGGCACAACTGAAAGACTTCATTTTCACTTTTCACTTTCATGCATTGGAGAAGGAAATGGCAACCCACTCCAATATTCTTGCCTGGAGAATTCCATGAACAGACGAGCCTGGTAGGCTACAGTCTTTGGAGTCACAGAGAATTGGACATGACTGAGCGACTAAACTTTGGCAGTGTAAGACTTGAAATGTTTCATTGGAGAATAAAATCTTGCCAGGCAGGTGGAAAAGAAAGAGAAAGATTTAAAGGTAAAAGTGAATTGATTCAGTTCAGTTCAGTTGCTCAGTCGTGTCCGACTCTTTGCAACCTCATGGACTGCAGCTTGCCAGGCTTCCCTGTCCATCACCAACTCTTAGAGCTTACTCAAACTCATGTCCATTGAGTCGGTGATGCCATCCAACCATCTCATCCTCTGTCATCCCCTTCTCCTCCTGCCTTCAATCTTTCCCAGCATCAGGGTCTTTTTCAATGAGTCAGTTCTTTGCCTCAGGTGGCCAAAGTATTGGAGTTTCAGCTTCAGCATCAGTCCTTCCAATGAATATTCAGGACTGATTTCCTTTAGGATGGATTGGTTGGCTCTCCTTGCTGTCCAAGGAACTCTCAAGAGTCTTCTCCAACACCACAGTTCAAAAGCATCAATTCTTCAGCATTCAACTATGTTTATAGTCCAACTCTCACATCCATGCATGACTATTGGAAAAACCATAGTTTTGACCAGATGGACATTTGCTGGCAAAGTAATGTCTCTGCTTTTTAATATGCTGTCTAGGTTGGTCGTAACCTTTCTTCCAAGGAGCAAGTGTCTTTTAATTCCATGGTTGCAGTCACCATCTGCAGTGATTTTGGAGCTCCCAAAAATGAAGTCTCTCACTGTTTCCATTGTTTCCCCATCTGTTTGCCATTAAGTGATGGGACCGGATGCCATGAACTTGTTTTTTGAATGTTGAGTTTTAAGCTAGCTTTTTCACTCTCCTCTTTCAGTTTTATCAAGAGGCTGTTTAGTTCTTCTTCACTTTCTACCATAAGGGTGGTATCATCTGCATAAATGATATTATTGATATTTCTCCTGTCAATCTTGATTCCAGCTTGTGCTTCATCCAGCCCAGCATTTTGCATGAATTGATGGTGCCTACCAAAAGTTCATTGGAGATTAAGAAGTAATGAACTGAGTATTATTCTTAATGTATCAGAATTTGTAATGTGTTAGTGAAGTCTCATAGAACGATGACAGTGTCTTCAATGGTGATATAATCAGCAGTCAGGTTATTTCATGACTATCATGTAGTAATAGTAACCAATTAGTACACTAATTAGTACACTAATAGTAACCAATTAGTACACGGCTCTTACGAATGGATTAGATTGTTGGAAGATACCATTCTTTTATGTACTCAAAGAACTAATGTTAAACTATTGTCAGAATACAGTGATTACAATTCTAAACTATAATGAGCCTCTACTATATTAACTGACTTCTTTAATGTCACTGAATAAAATGGCATGTGAATTTTTAAAAATTCCAATAAGATCAGAGAATGATTTTGACTGGTATTTAAAATTTTACCCTATTTAATTAAATTGGTGAAGAATTCATATCTAATATAACTAAACCAGAAAGGCAATACTGGACTTTTATTAATCCTTTCCCAGTTAATTTCATGTTTAAAACCTCTGACATAAAATGTTTAATCTTGTGGGGAAAAGATAAAACAAAATATTTTTCAAAAGAAGACATGAATATTTTATTTAATAAAATGCATTATTTAAAGCATCCTACTAAGAGCATTTAAGGCATTTTAGGAATTAAATGATGACTATTGGCTATGATAACTATCGTTCTTAGCTAATGGGAGGTACAAAAACGTATTTTTAAAAGTCAGTGAACAATACAAAATTCTTAAAATCTGTTTTAAGTCAGAAAACAACTTGATACAAAAATAAATAAATAGCTTAATAGCTATTCATTAATAGCTTAATGAATAGTAACATAACAGCTATCTGCCTGTGTATTTATTAACCCTATACAATGTAGAGCTTAAAAAAGAAAAACATGTATCTCATTTAAAGATATTGAAATGGAAAGAAATTTAGCATATTATTTGATCATGTTATTTAAATAAAAGAAAAAAAGGTGTCTTCAGAGTATAAACCATAAGAATGAAAAATGTGTATGAATGTTCATGAATAAATATTTTAAAGCATATATAATAAAAGCAGTAATAAAGCACTCCTTCCTCCAGATGCTGAGAGTCTTAGTGACTGAGAGTTCACATTCAAGCTATCCTTCAGTGATTGCTTGTGGTCAAAGGTGATCTCACAAGGAAATGTCTTCTTTCTAGGGCAGGAATACTGGTCAACACTGGTATTAAAGAGCCTAGCCACCTTCTCCAAATTTGGGACAACTTTGAAGGGTCATTCAAATTCCAGATTTCCCTTTGGATTAGCTATATCTTCTGCTGTAAAGTATTGCAAACCAACTTCCCCATCTAGTAATACTATCTTCTTCTTAACCTGTAGGTATTGAAGCCAAAAACAATTATAATAAGTCAAAAAAAAAAAAAAAACACAGATTTTAGTATGGGGTTTTACAGTTGTATTAACACTAGTTATTTAGAGCCCAATTACTGGTGAATTGGTGGAGGTCAGAAAGATTTTGACATGCAATTAGAATGCAATTATTAAACTTTAATTAGTAATGACACGGGATGGGATATTCCTGAAAGGGAATGTATTTATGACTGCATTGTATCTGGAGCTTGAGAAATATGGGAGAAATAGTAATTATGAAGACAGTGATATCAGGTGGCTACTTCTGGGAGTAGATGATATGGTTGGAGAAATGGGAAGAAAGTCTGAGTGTGATTAATCACCAACTGAAAGCTAAGCACTAAAGCCAGAGAGCCTTTCTGACAACATATAAATAGATTTTGGTATCCTATAGAATAAGCTCAGGTTGAGCTGGAAGAAGGCTGCATGCAAGTTGTGCTCAGGACTTAATTATGTTGTAGTAGCAGATGAGAGAATGTTGAAATTTCAGCCATAGCAGGTCCACTATATCAAGGTCATTGGACTCTGAAATGTGTGATGATGACATCTGCTTTGAGTCAACCCAGATTCCCCAGAACATTTTTAGTTTTCAGTGGTAGCATTTCATGTTGTTAAAGAGTAGTGTTTTCCACCCTCTTGCTTGATGATATTGATGCAGAAACCAGCGCTTATAAGTCAACATATATCCCCCCGAGAATAGGACCAAAATTCCTCTCCTGTCATTAAATCAATAACTAGGACTAAATCATTACTTAACTTCACTAGGAGATCAAAGTCTTCTCATGGAGAAAAGGGTCTATACCCCAAGGAACTATAAAACCTACCAGCTGGAGACACTGTATGAAACTAAATTCAAGGGAATAAGGAAAAATAAAATGTTGTATAACAGAGAATGTGTTGATTTGGGAACATATCCATGTTCCATAAGATTTAAAACCTTGGCAGCTGACACACTATGAGGCTGATTCTTGGACACTTTGAGAAAAAACCACAGGAGCTGTGGCACATTGTAGACAAAGGGAAGAAAAGGCTCAGATGATTAGCAGGCTATGATGTATACACTATGGATGGAAAACCCACAAAGGGCGTTGTGCCGCTAGAGGGTCTAGCAAACACTCCATTTAGTAAAACAGTAAGTAATGTTCTGGTGAGAGGAGAACCATCAGCTCTGAAAAGGCCAGTGGTGGCTGTACTCTCCAGGCCAAAACTGTCAGTAAGGAGATACTGTTAAGGAATTTGCCATCCTTAGAACAATTCACAGAAAATTACCCTTAATCAGTCAATAAAGATCTTGATACTTAACTGTCAGAAGCCAGTTTGTTATTATAATGAACAGAAATGTCAGAGCAGTGGCCCAAAGTACTCAGAAACCATGGCAATAGTAGCATAATATAGGGACCATGTGGACAAGATAGATAGGCATCCAGATGTCGATCAGTAATTGACAATAAATAATTAGATGGCTGGAGTGGCCAGATATAAACTAGTATTTATACCCAGGACACATTGACCAATAATCCACTGACTGAAAGAGAGGCTGGGCCTAAAATCAAAAGGATTAACCTACCTTGCCATCAAAGAGAATTATGGGAATACCAGACCACCTGACCTGCCTCTTGAGAAATCTGTATGCAGGTCAGGAAGCAACAGTTAGAACTGGACATAGAACAGCAGACTGGGTGTTCACTGGAAGGACTGATGTTGAAGCTGAAACTCGAATACTTTGGCCACCTGATGCGAAGAGTTGACTCATTGGAAAAGACCCCGATGCTGGGAAAAATTGAGAGCAGGAGGAGAAGGGAATGACAGAGGATGAGATGGTTGGATAGCATCACTGACTCAATGGACATGAGTTTGGTTATACTCTGGGAGTTGGTGATGGACATGGAGGCCTGGCGTGTTGCAGTTCATGGGGTCGCAAAGAATCAGACATGACTGAGTGATTGAACTGAGCCTAAAATATTTTGCATTTTGTTGTTGGATTTTGTTTTTAGGCAAAGATAGTATTCTTTAGTTTTTCTGGTCTTTTCTGTCTATATTGTCAATTGTCTTTTCTCTAAGAAAACATCCTTTTAAACTCTATTTCTTATCTCAGTGGTAAAACATGACATTCTGCCAAATTTTACTTGAGTGTATTTTGGTGACTTATTCTTAGATATTTTTAAAGAATACATATTTCCACCCTCTTCTGTAGATTTCATGTCAGTGTGTGTAACTGCTCCTTATTTACTCTTATTACATGGGCAGTTCATTTATTGTTCTTTATATGGCTTCACTGTATGTTCCCAGAGGCATCCTGAGACTGAGGATGCCTAATCCAGTTCTAGTCCAGTTCTCTCCACACAATATACTCTTTCTCTGGTTCTAGAAATTTCTTCCCCCTCTTGTTCTTCATGTTCTTAATTTATATTGCCCAGATCATGCGTGGAATAAACATTTAAAGTTAAATTTTTGCAGGGGGAGTGGTGCAGATTAGTGATATAATAGATAGATTAATCTATCTGTCTCCCTACCTATCTATTTAAATATAGATATATAGATATAGATATCTACCAGTTGTCAGGAATCTGTCAAGGAATTGAGATAAAGTGTTGAATCAAGTGGACAAAGTTTTATTGTGATTGGAATATAGTGAGAGGAGACATACAGTAAATAAATATGTAAAATATTGAGTGATGAAAAAACTGCTGCTGCTGCTAAGTCGCTTCAGTCGTGTCCAACTCTGTGTGACCCCATAGACGGCAGCCCACCAGGCTCCCCTGTCCCTGGGATTCTCCAGGCAAGAACACTGGAGTGGGTTGCCACTGTCTTCTCTGAAACTAGAAAAGAAAAAAGCATAGTACACATATAGTGATGGCACCCCACTGCAGTACCTGGAAAACCCCATGGGCGGAGGAGCCTGGTGGGCTGCAGTCCTTGGGGTCGCTGAAAGTCAAACACAACTGAGCGACTTCACTTCCACTTTTCACTTTCATGCATTGGAGGAGGAAATGGCAACCCACTCCAGTGTTCTTGCCTGGAGAATCCCAGGGATAGCAGAGCCTGGTGGGCTGCCGTCTATGGGGTCGCACAGAGTGGGCCACGACTGAAGCGACTTCACAGCAGCAGCAGCAGCAGCAGTGATGGGAGCATGAGAGAGTTTCCATTTTAATATCACGTAGCCAGGAAAGAACTGTGTTAAGGGAATTTGAGCGAGTGTGATCTGAAGAATGGGAGTGAATCATGTAACTGTGCCTCAAGGAGAGTGTTCAAAGAGTATGCTGTGTGTGCGCTGTGTACCATTGCTTCAGTTGTGTCTGATTCTTTGCAACCCCATGGACTGTGGCCTCCCAGTCTCCTCTGTCTGTAGGATTTCCCAGGCAAGAATACTGGAATGGGTTGCCATATCATCTTCCAGGGGATCTCCCCGACATAGGGATTGAACCCATGTCCCCTGCATTACAGGCAGATTCTTCACTGTCTGAGTCACCAGGGAAGTCCCAGAGCCTATAATAATGACATCAAAACTACAGTCCAGTCCAGCAGCCTGCTTAGTGTGCTTGAGGAACAGCAGGAGGCTAGTAATGGTTAGGTGGATTACGGGAGGATTTCCTAATATTTTATTAATTCATATTCTTTGTAACTAGTATATATTATTTTTATGATGTAAAATTAAGTAAGTTGTACATGTAGAATACTGGATGTCAGGCAACATGGTCCTCGTCCATTACTGCTGCCATCTGGTTCATATGACTCAGACCAGTCATTCAGTTTACATTTATCTTCTGTTCAGGAATTGACTACATTGTTTCCTCAGACCTTTCTGTGAATATGTAAATAGGGAAAAGTATTATATAAAATTTTCCTGTATATATATATATATATATATATATATACAGGAAACAATGTTTTCCTGTATATATGTATATATATATACAGGATATATATATATATATATATATATATATATATATATATACACATATATATATATACAGAAACAATGTTTTATATATATATAAAACAATCTCTAGACCTTATTAATACTTCAGTAGAATGTTTCATTGTTTATCTTTTTGTACATTTTCGTTTTCTTAAAACTTACAGGTCCTTTTGGAAACTGAATTTAAAAAATAGATTAATATAAATTGTAAGCTTTGTTTCAAAATGTAAATTAATATAATAGCTTAAAAATCAAATGAAAGTGATAGTAGATTCATTAAAATTGTAATTTAAAATGTGAAATCAATATATTTCAAGGAAATCTTGGTCCTGAATAACAGGCACTCTATTTCATATTTTTATATGTATGCTAAACCATGTTCTTTAGTCAATGCAAAAAGGCTACCAGTAAATGAAATTTTCTAACAAGATTTTCCAACATCAAATGGTATTAATGTTTCCTTCATGCAAATTACAAAATGTATTATTTCTCTTCTGGTGTCATATGTTTGCTATATTTTTAATAAAAAGAAATTAAAATACTAAACATCACAAATCATAATCACTTTATACTTACCTCTCATAGAGACTTGGATGAAATGTATAGAACATGTTTTTTTCAACATAAAATTTAAGAAGATTATTAAATGTAGAATTTAGAGACAGTAGGCTTTTACCCAATTTTCTAGTCTAAGTAAATTTTTAAAATCCATTCAGGACCAAATAGAGCTATTTTGCCCTCTCCCAAACTAATTTAAGCTAGCATTTTCAGCTCTGCTCAGCACGAGATTTGATAGCCAAGGATATATTTTATATTAGGTTTTCAAACTAGAAAAGTGTAACTGCTCTGGGTGAGATTGATGAAAAAGTCATTCCTGTTTATTATTCTTGATTGATAAAAATAAGTATTCCTATAGAGATAAGTGTTATACTCTATAGTAGATGACTGAATTTATCAATTGCATAATAGTATTGTTTTTGTTATGTATTTTATTCTCTCTTGAGATGATAAGGCCACATATTTTACTACCTTTTTTAGAAGCTAAACTAATACATAAGTTTATTTATTTTTAATTTTAGAGATTGTCTTTGGGAATCCCTGGGGAGGTTTTTTCCGTGTATGATTGAAGAAAATAACTTATGTTGAATGACAATATTACGAATTAGTAATATGTGATTTCTACTAAAATAGGATATATCATATATCAAAAATTATGAGCTTTATAAAAACATCAGAGCAAATGATAATGTAAGGCTAAACATTTCATATTTTGAAATTTAAAAAAATAAATATAACGAGTAAATTCTGAAAGATATATAACTTCTCTAATCCACTCAGTTTCTAGATAGATCTTTTTTGTAAGTAAAACTGGAATATACAATTTTAACATTCATATTAGGCTAAACCAATCATATAAGAAGTGAATGTTCCATTTATTGAACACTTAAGAAATGTAATTTTATGTTTATATAAATGTATACAATATATAATATATTACAAATTTTGTCCAGTTCAAATTTAGATGATATGGGATATTATTCTTAGTAATCAGTATTATTGAGAATGCTTTGTAATAGTCATCAGCAAAAAAATAATGATTGATTATATGTCAAGAAATAAAGTGGTGCTTATTAAAATGTCATTGATCTTTTTCTATAAAAATTATTCATTCAACAGATAATTATTGGGTATATTTTAAAATAACTCAAAACTTATTAGGGATAACTTGACAAGTTATAAATGGACATTTAAGAAATATTATATTCCTAATCCTGGTTTTCATGGAACTTATATTTATTGGGAAGAGACAGATAGGGAATGAAGCAATTATTTAATTACAATTATTAAAAGTATTATTAGAGTGAAGTAAAGCATGATAAAGAGGTTACAGTGGTATGAATAACTTTATCTAATTAGAGGTACAGGGACAGCTTTTTCTTTTGAAGGAACGCTGAATTTGAAGTATAATTAGCTCATTGAAGAGGGAATGGGAAAGGACAAAAGAAATACTCTGGCTCTGGATATAATTTTGTGCAATCACTTAGTTTCAGAAATTGAAGCTATAAGTACTACTCTCAACAAACTGTCTCTACATGTCAGTGGACATGAATTAATAACAGTATTTAGTTACCATAAAAAAATGATGTTTAATAATTAATGGCAAGATTGGGATGACATAGCTGTTGTACTTTAAAAAGATCCCTATTTTACTCAATGAAATATTTATTTTGTTAATATAACAGATATGTATGGAGCATCCACTGTGTGCCAGGCACCACACACTTATCTCTCTCTTCATCTTTATATTACAAAGAGAGGAAGTAGTTAAATAACAACTGTAATAGATTAATTGATGACATATATATTATTAATGTTAAATAGAACAGAGTATAGAAAATTGGTAGTAATAAGAGAGGAGATTTATGGAGTTTATACATAGTGGTCAGGCAATGAGGATCTGATAATTGAGAAAAGGCAAAATATATGAGGAAATTGGTCTGCCTCTAAGTTGGGCAAGAGTGCACCAGGCCAAGAGAAAATCCATTGCAAAGGCCTAAGGGAGGCATCTGCCTGGTGGATTCATGGCCTGGCAAAGATGACAGTGTGGCCAGAGAAAAGTGAGGGAATGAAGATTGAAAATGAAGTCAGAGATAACTGGGAGCCAAAATGTCTAAGGAATTACAGGTCATTTTAAAGATTTTGCTTTGAGACTGAGTGAAATGGGAGCTACTTAAGAGTTTTCAGGAGAAAATTAGCATAGTCTGAAATATGTCTTAATTGTACATCTCTGGTTGGAATGTAGGAAACAGACTTTTAACTGGCCAAGGGTAGAATTAAGAAAATATGTTGGTAGGGCATTCCCATAATCTGAGTGAGAAAGGATGGTGAATTGAACTGGGGCTACAGCAACTGAGATAATGAGAAGCGATCAGATTCTGAATCTAGTTTGACAATAGAAGTAGGAGGACTTCCTGCTAAAATAGATGTTAATATGAAAGAAAGAAAATTCAAAGATTACTCATAATTTTTTGCCTTAGTAATTGCATGAAAGCAGTTGTTTTAAATTATGAAGAGGAAGGTGCAAGTAGAGCAAGTTTAGGTGAATATGGAGTGATTAGTTTTAAATGTAAAGCTTGAGATGTCTGTACTTATTAAAGAGGATATATGATATTTCAGAATTTAGAGCTGATGTCTGAGCTTAGTATATAAATAATGTAAATGTAGATTTTAATCATAATATGGATGCTAATTAAAGGTATAAGACTGGCAGCACCCCAAAGAGAAGGCACTGTGCCAAAGAAAGTTGCCAAGGACTGAGCATCCTGACAGTCATGCCTGGGAGAAGAGAAGGAGCCAGAAGAATCCAGAAAAAGAACATGAGATGTAATCATCCAAAAGACATGATGAAAACCAAGAGAGCTGCCTTTGTTAGTAATAACCGTGTGTGAGGTGTGATCATGGGAATGTGTAGCTGAGGTTATTGGAGGAGCTTCAAGGACTTGGAGCCACAATGTTGAAGGTGTCAGTCATATAATTATTGAAGTCTCCAAACATTACAATGTGATTGTCATTGGAGGAAATAATTATGAGCTAGGAGTTAAACTCTTAAAGGAATTGTCAGGGTTGGGAGGGGGGTAGGTGTGGGGTTATACTAAAGAGATTGCTTAATTAGACTTTAAGTGAGCAAGACTGGAAAATATAATCTGATAACATATGTTTCAGAACTAGGGATTTAAAGGAGGAAGGAAGGAGAATGATTTCAAATTAACAATAAAGAACAAAAAAGATGCCCACCAACCTCCAATTATGGGGGTGTAAGAACTCTCAGAGAATAAAAGCAGTCACTACTTGAAAGTAAAGGGACAATTCAGAAAAAAGGTAGATAATATAAGTGATTTTGCTAAACATGAACTGTAAATTCAAGAGAGTAGGGTTGGAAGAACCTTTGGGCATATTTATAATAAAAAATACTTGTTTATCTGAAATTCAGATTTAAGGAGACATGTACAGCAATGTTTCTAACATTACTAGTAATAATAAAAATCAAAATCTGAAAACAGCCCAATATCCATCAACTGTAGAATTGAAAAGCCAGTAGATGCTGTCTAGTGGCTGTGCAGAACTCTGGAGTTTAGAGTGTAGTAGTAAATTATGAGGAGAAGGCAATGCAAACCAACTCCAGTACTCTTGCCTGGAAAATCCCATGGATGGAGGAACCTGGTGGACTGCTGTCTATGGGGTCGCACAGAGTCGGACACAACTGAAGAGACTTAGCAGCAGTAGCAGCAGTAAATGATGATCTGGGAGTCTAGGATTTTCTCATGATGAATAATGAAAACATAGAAAAGATAGGATAAAGATAGTTATGTACATTCAAAATACTGGGTGTAAATATTGTGGTATCAATGGAGTCTAGGAGTTTGGGGAAGATTGAATCCACAGGAAAAAACATCTCTGGCATTTGATGGCAGTAATAAAGCCCGATGATAGTTTAGTCTCTATGTCATGTCTGATTCTTGCGAGCCCATGGACTTTAGCCCCCTAGTCTCCTCTGTCCATGGATTTCTCCAGGCATGAATACCAGAGTGGGTTTCCATTTTCTTCTCCAGGGAGTCTTCCCAACCCAGGGATTGAAACCGTGTCTCCATCAAACCCTCATCTCCTGCACTGCAAGTGGATTCTTTACCATGGAGCCACCAGGGAAGCCCAATATATCCTAGGGGAGTTATATCTTAGACTCATGACATGAATTTATTGGACATGTGTTAAGAAAAGAAAGTGAAGTCGCTCAGTCGTATCCGACTCTTTGCGACCCCATGGACTGTAGCCTACCAGGCTTCTCTGTCCATGGGATTCTCCAGGCAAGAATACTGGAGTGCATTGCCATTTCCTTCTCCAGGAGATCTTCCCAATCCAGGGATCGAACCCAGGTCTCCCACATTGCAGGCAGACGCTTTACCCTCTGAGCCACCAGGGGCTCTAACTGAAAGTTTTGGCTGAGGCCAGACTCTTGAAGATCTAGATATTATGCCAAGGGCTCAATCTCCATCTTTATTCCTAAAGAAGATGATGAAATGTTTAAATAAATCATGGACTTTATTGACCCTTATTAGAAGAAGAATACACTTACTGTTAAAATGTTGTTGTACACCCTAAGGAGACTGAGGATATCTGGGGAATTAAATTTCATACTGAAAATAGAGTGATTTTTAAGACCTCTTTTCTTTTCATAAAGAAAGAAAGGCATGAATCCTCAGGTTTTTTCCCTTCTCTGGGTAACTAAGATTCCTGCAGTCTCACACCAATAACTGTCCAGTTACTACCTGCAAACCTATAGAAGTATTTCTTCCAGCCAAGTAATCTATTTGGTCCAGATGACTTTTTTTTTTTTTTTTTTTTTAATTTAACCTCACTTAAGCAACCAATGCCAAAGACTATACAACTAGGAGGGAAGTAATGATCTCATAAACCTCACAATCTAGTGAGGTGAAACAGATGATAAGCAAAGCAGAAAAGATATTAAGAAGTTAAGAAGTTCATGGAGGAGGATGGTAATTTGAAAGTTCATTGAGATAGTAAATAAAAATTATCTAGGAGGGGATGACATTTTAGGGAAAGAAAAAAAAAAGGATGGAGTTCAAGCAGCTAGATATTTAGAGATCTGGGAGAGAAATATTCCATAAGAGGAAAAAGCAAATGCCAAAGACCTAAAATGGACATTTTTTTTTAATATGAATGAGAAAAAAACTGCAAGGGAGTGGCTGAAACCAAGAATAGAAGAAAATAAAGCCAGAAAGGTAAGTATTTGATTCTAGAGGCAACTGATTTAATGCAATTTGCAATTTGAATGGTTTTGAGAGGATGACCTGATATAATAGCATCATAGAACAACTCTACTTAACTGTTATTAGTAATCTACAAGAGGCAAAAATAGAAGTGGACATTTAATAGCAGAGCCTACAGATGACAGTGGTTTGGACCATGGTGATAGAACAATGGAAATGGTGGCAAGTTGTAGAAGCAAGGGGATTTACTGATTGTCTAAAATAAATAAATGTCAAGGATGTTTCCAATATTTTTGACGAGCAATCAAAGGAAGAGGCTGGAAATAATTGAGACGAGAATGCTCTGATAGAGCAAATTCAACATTTTAAGCTTAAATTGCTTGTTTGGCATCCAAGTGCAGGTGTTAAATATGGAACTAAATTTATGGTCCAAAGGTCATGAAAAAATATCCAGACTGAAGACAACATTTGGGAGTTGCAAGTTTCAGTTGTTCTTTGAAGCCTCATAATAAACTCTTGAGAAGAGAATGAGTGTAGAAAACAAAACAGGTCCAAAAAATACTTTGTTTGTAGATAGGGATATTTTTCAAGTTAAAATGAGAAACACTGGAAAATTATTTTGAGAGATTTATATATAAACATTCCACAAAATAACAGTATCAAAAGAAGTGGCATACTCTACTTTAAAAATTGATTTTTTTTTCTTTGCTAAAATGCTTTCAAGTATTGAAAGTTATATGATTTCATCATAGGTGAAACTAGACTATTACCAAGGTGTGCCACAGGTCTTTTTAATGCAATTTTCTTAGATGGAGTCCAACACTTATCAATTATATATGGAATACTATCACACTATAATTCTCACTAGTGTTATAGAGTCCTTATACAATGTCTTACTATTAAACTGTGGAAAATTCTGAAAGAGATGGGAATACCAGACTACCTGACCTGCCTCTTGAGAAACCTATATGCAGGTCAGGAAGCAACAGTTAGAACTGGACATGGAACAACAGACTGGTTCCAAATAGGAAAAGGAGTACGTCAAGGCTGTATATTGTCACCCTGCTTATTTAACTTCTATGCAGAGTACATCATGAGAAACGCTGGGCTGGAAGAAGCACAAGCTGGAATCAAGATTGCTGGGAGAAATATCAATAACCTCAGATATGCAGATGACACCACCCTTATGGCAGAAAGTGAAGAGGAACTAAAAAGCCTCTTGATGACAGTGAAAGAGGAGAGTGAAAAAGTTGGCTTAAAGCTCAACATTCAGAAAACGAAGATCATGGCATCTGGTCCCATCACTTCATGGCAAATAGATGGGGAAACAGTGGAAACAGTGGCAGACTTTATTTTGGGGGGCTCGAAAATCACTGCAGATGGTGATTTCAGCCATTAAATTCAAAGATGCTTACTCCTTGGAAGGAAAGTTATGACCAACCTAGACAGCATATTAAAAAGCAAAGACATTACTTTGCCAACAAAGGTCTGTCTAGTCAAGGCTGTTTTTTTTCCAGTAGTCATGTATGGCTGTGAGAGTTGGCCTGTAAAGAAAGCTGAGCGCCAAAGAATTGATGCTTTTGAACTGTAGTGTTGGAGAAGACTCTTGAGAGTCCCTTGGACTGCAAGGAGATCCAGCCAGTCCATCCTAAAGGAGATCAGTCCTGCGTGTTCACTGGAAGGACTGATGTTGAAGCTGAAACTCCAATACTTGGCCACCTAATGCAAAGAGCTGACTCATTTGAAGAGACCCTAATGCTGGGAAAGATTGAGGGCAGGAGCAGAAGGGGACGACAGAGGATGAGATGGTTGGATGGCATCACCAACTGAATGGACAGGAGTTTGGGTAGGCTCTGGGAGTTGGTGATGGACAGGGAGGCCTGGCACGCTGCAATTCATGGGTTTGCAAAGAGTTGGACATGACTGAGCAACTGAACTGAACTGTTATATAAAAGCTAGTAATAAATTATTGATATGTTTGGGTGCCACTGAAACCATATACTTTTCCAGTTAATAATAAATACTTAAAAATTAATTTCTGTTGTTAGAATATGTAACCCATGCTTTCATGGTAGCTCCAGAAAAAATGTCAGCTAATTTCCCCCTTATCATTTAAGCAGCAGATATTTTTTGTGTGTTTAAACTCATATGTTAGTAGTATGAACCATACATACTATAACAGAGTTAGTTTTCTCAATGAATGTACATTCTGTTCAATTAACACATTTTTAATGAAGTCATCAAAGAGGCATCAATGCAAATGAGGTGTTGAAAATGTTGCTTTTCCTTACTATTTTCAATAACACATAATTGATATTTCAAAACACTCATAATTTATTCTAAAGTGATCATTCAGTAACAGCAGATTTTCAAAGACTTTGCTTTAAAATAAAACAACCAATCTGTTTACTACATAATTTGTTCTTATTCTGAATTTGATTTTATGGTATTGCATGTTAAAAGTATCATACGTTACATCCATACACATGTTTTATGTTTATGAAATACTCTTGCTAATAATATCTGTAGGATTAAACACTTGAATAATATATAAAAATAAAATATAAATACATGATATGTATATATGTTCAATTACATATGTACTTTCATTACATACATGTATATGCATTCAATTTTTCTCCACCAAATTGGCTTTAATTAAAAATATTTTTACTGAAACTTATATATAAGTTGATGTAAATACATTCCCATTTATTTATAAGATTCTAATATTCTTTGAACTTTGATATTATGAATCTATGTAAATAAAGATAGTATTTTAGTATATAAATATATTAGCTTTTATTTGAATTTTTTGAAATGTCTAAAAACCTTCAGCTATTTTTTAGAGGTACATATAGTTTACAAAATAAATTATTATGTGTTTCTGATTATGAAAAAGAAGGATAAGCTAAGGCTAATTTTTGTGGATTTGTGATCTAAAACAAGTCAGAAGCATTGCAAGTACTTCTGCCTCAAATTCTCCACATTCAAAGGTGCCAGCAGGAAAATCCCGCTCAACACCGAGAAATTAAGGCTCACTGAGATAGGGTAACTATTGGTAAAAATACAGATTGCTTGTTTTATCTATTACTTAACACTTTATGAGAGGTTTACCCATGGAAGACTGAGAGAAGCATTTTGTCTTGTCTCTTTTGAAACATTAGTGAAGTTAGAATAGTGGTTTGAAAAAATAAAGGAGCTATGTGAAGAAGAATATGTTCATCAGTGAAGATAATTTGGTGAATCTGTAGAAGACAACATGTAAAGGAATGGAAGCCAATAGAGGAAAAATCCCAGGGAGGAAGTCACGGCCTGGGCAGTGCCGTGGAACACACACCAGTGGGCAGCCTGTGGAAGCCGTGGGGCCTGCTGTTTTTTTCTGTGAAGAAAGCCCAGTAGTTTACTTAGGGAGGGAAAAGCCTTCAGTGCTTCTCTCTTTTTTTTTTTAATTTATTTATTTAATTGGAGGCTAATTACTGTAGTGATTTTTGCCATACATTGACATGAATCACCCATGGGTGCACATCTGCTTCTTTTTTAAAGAAGCAGAATCAAATTCTTGGAGAAAATTCAGTATAACAGAAGATTTTGCAGTCAGAGTAAGCATCTCTGTTTTGACTTTTGTCTATTCTCCACTTACTCATTTGCTTGAAAAGTAAGCCTGTTAATATCTATAAACATTTATTCTTTTAAAACTTAGGAAATTTCAGGGTTTATGATGTTAACTGAGTATATTTCATTTTTTTCCAAAAAGATCACCTAAAATTCCAATGGCTATCTAAACAAATAATACTGTTTATGAGAAGTTCCTTAATATATGTACAAAGGAAATGATACATAATTTTTATGTTATTTATTTTTATAGAAGTGCCATACATTAAACTTTTAAGGGAAAATGCTTTAAAATAATGTTTTACAATCTATTTTATTCATTAAGGAAGCTTTCAGATATTTTTTAATCCCCCTCCCCATCCATGGAATCTTAGTACCATAAATATCTGTTTGTGTTGTCCAGTAGAATTTGCGTGGGAGGGCCATAAACTATTGTTTTATCTAGTAATTTTCCAGCCCCGTGAACCAACATCCATCCCTTGGGGGCTGATATAGCTGTCATTGGTAATGCATGATTTAAACCAAGTTAGTGTGAGACATTTTTGAACTTGGACTAAGCAAATGAGCGAGGTAGAACATATGGCTCAAAATATTTCCAAACACATTTGAATACAAATTCTGTATTTCTCAGATTTCAAGGGAATAGGGTTTCAACATAAAACAAAACAAAAATTCTGGAAGCAATGAACCTATATATAGCATTTAAGGATCGATGCATTTCTTGTGTTCTTTGATACTTCATTCCTCATATGTGCACTCATGCCCTGTGGTTTGGCATGAAAACGCTTACGTAGCATTGTGCTTGATCTTTTTCCCTCAGCTATTTTCCCATCTGTAGGTCGATGATGAGTGAAATTTGAATAAAATTTGGTAAATGATGGTCATTGAATGAATGGCATCTTAGCAAAGTATTTTTTTAATCAGAGACTTTCTCTCTCTTTGACAGAAAGGTATTTTCCCTGATTTGAAATGCAGTGGAAGTTTTCAGAAAGCAATCTGACTAGCTTCTCTAATAAGATACTTTTAATTTAAAAAAATTCTCAATTAATCAGTTTTGAGAAGGTGAAATACTATTCTAGATCTAAACTCCTGTAATTAGGTCAAATATTTAATGAGGTATTTCTTAAAACTGGCTCTGAGCGTTTTCAAAACATCTGTTTTATAAGTCATTTAGGAAACTCTTTTAAGAATATATTTAAAATAGTAATAATTACTATTAATAATAACAGTTACACATATTACTTTCATGGCCTTTACTTTAAAAATGTTATCTACAAATCATTGTGTATAAAAGGAAAAAAATCCCTTCATTTTCTTTTTAAATAAAACATGTCCTTATGGAAGCCTAAAGTCAAAAATGGCTTCCCTGTGGCTCCTGTTAAAGAATCTTCCAGTGAAATACATGAATAGAGCTCTCTAAATTGAAATACAGAGAGAAAAAGGAATGAAAAGACAAAACATAATATCCAAAAATTTTGTGACAATTACAAATGTGTTGAGGCTGTTGCTAAGTCACTTCAGTCGTGTCTGACTCTGTGCAACCCCATAGACGGCAGCCCACCAGGCTCACCCATCCCTGGGATTCTCCAGGCAAGAATACTGGAGTGGGTTGCCATTTCCTTCTCCAATGCATGAAAGTGAAAAGTGAAAGTGAAGTCACTCAGTCATGTCCGACTCTTCACGACCCCATGGACTGTGGCCTACCAGGCTCCTCCATCCATGGGATTTTCCAGGCAAGAGTACTGGAGTGGGGTGCCACTGCCTTCTCTGACAAATGTGTTACTTTTGTGTAACTGAAATGTCAGAAGCAGAAGAAAGAAAGAAAGGGAGAGAGAAAGAACAGAAAGAGGCAAGAATTTAAAATAAAAAGAAAATAGCTGAGAATTTTACACAGACACCAAACTATAGATCCAGATGTTCAGACAACACACCAAGCAGGAAAAATGCCAGAGACTATATACGACTAGGTGTAACATATTTAAACTAAAGAAAACCAAAGACAAAAAAAAAAAAAGAAAAAAGAAAAAACTTAAAAGAATTCAGAGGAAAATTAAAATACCTTACTTATAGAGAGGAAGAAAATAAAATTTTATTATTCTTCATCTCTGCTTAAGGTCAAACACTGTTCAAAGTACTTGTTAGAGAAATGAATTGAAATGTTACTCCATGGACAATATGGGATTTCTTAATAAAATTTAGAACCCCTAATGATTAGTCTGATTGAATTCAAAAATTAGTCTTTATATTAGTTAGTTCAGGCTGCCGTAACAA
Organism: Bos mutus; assembly: GCF_027580195.1. Classification (NCBI taxonomy): domain Eukaryota; kingdom Metazoa; phylum Chordata; class Mammalia; order Artiodactyla; family Bovidae; genus Bos; species Bos mutus. The sequence goes on from NC_091622.1 coordinate 10,088,928, forward strand.
GAATGGGAGGCTTAAACAATAAGCATTTATTTTCACACAGTTCTGGAGGTTGAAAGTCCAAGATCAAGGTGTCAGTAGGGTTGACTTCTGGGAAAACTGCTTTTCCTGTTTTGGCCTCCTTGTCACTGCCCTGATATAATCTTACCTCTGTATGTATGTGAAGAGAGCTCTCTGGTGTCTCCTCTACTTATGAGGACTCAGTTCCGTGGATTGAAGCTTCACCATTATGATATCAGTTAACTTTACCTCCTTAAAGTCCCCATCTCTAAATTCAGTTTCATGGGGGTTAAGGCTTCAAAATATTAGAAGGAATCTGCCTGCAATGCAGGAGACCTGAGTTCGAGCCCTGGATCTGGAAGATCCTCTGGAGAAGTTCATGGCAACCCACTCCAGTATTCTTGCCTGGAGAATCCCCATGGACAGAGGAGCCTGGTGGACCACAGGCCATGGGATTGCAAAGAGTCGGACATAACTGAGCAATTAACACAAAACACACACACACACACACACACAATTCATACGATAACAATCTTTATGAAAACATATTTCTTTTTTCTTTAGAAGTACAATAATATTATAAACTTTATCCAGCACATAAAATGTAAGAAATGGACTCTAACTTCTGTAGCAAACTGTAATGGTTGCTGCTCCTGTTATTCCAAGTGCCTATAATCTGTATGAGCATTTAAACAGCTCTATTCTCTGTATAAGCATTGGGCAAGAGAAGTTTTTTGTTTCCCATGGATTCTCATTAGTAAGCATTTCAAGACACACATACACACTACATACTGGCGAAAGGTCCTGCCTTTAAGAGGTTTCTACTAATCATGAAACCCACTCACTCCTGAATCTCATCTTAGAGAAATTCATTAAACAAAATATCAACATGTACATCCTCTTCCGCTCTACTCTGATGAATGTCTATCAGTGGTAAAGGCTTCCACATAAAGTCTTGGATAAGGATAATATATAGGATGCTATTAAGTTATCTTTGAGATTCTGAAACTTAGAATTCATTAGTACAACCATGAAACACATGAAGACCATACCATACACAGAGGTTTGTCCATTCTACTTATTTATTTATCCTGAGATTTTCCTCCAGCCACCACAACAAAGTAAATGCATACAATAAAATGTCCAGTTACATTCATATTCTTCTGGTTGGCAGAGGAATATGCTCAGAGGATTTCAGAGCTGATGACATTGGAAGGGTTATTGACTCCAAACTCCTTTTTTTCCCCCATACGTGAAGAAACAAAGCCTTAGAGAAGAAAAAAGAATTTTCATGGTCACACAAAAAGTTAGAACCAGAAATTTTCAGTGAAATATTTTTCTTATAGTCATTCAATATACAGCATATTGTTAAGTAAATTATTCAAAACAAATTGTCAGTGGTTTATTAATTAAATTATTAAGAGAAGTCAAACTAGAGTGAAGTTTTAATAATAGGAAAAAGAGCTCCAGAATTTAAATTGCCTTTTATTGAAGAAGAATCTGTGCTGTTGTATGTGGCATGTTCAAATTCATTTCCAGGATTCACTGAATTTATGGAAGGCTAAATGCAGAAATAATTAATATAAATTTAAATTAGCTCTGGTTTTGTCTGCTCATTTGTTTATTAGCTTTAAAGTGAAGTAGAACAAAGTTCCCATTTCTGTTCTGTTCCATCTGCATCAAAGACATTAACATTTTAACAACATTCACATCACACCTGGCAACCTGAAAACTGTGGTTGGTTATCATGTCTTCGCATTTTTGGCTTTAACAGCATGTGATTGTCATTTTTAAGATAAAGATACTGAGTGCAATATAAGTGAAGCAATGTTAAGAGTAAAGAGTGAACTAAAAATTCCTTGGGGCTTTATGTGGATTTATTATAAATGGAAAGTTTCTAGATAACAGGTTTTTCCCCAGTTTTATTGAGAATTAATTAACATATTTTATATAATTTTCAGGTGTACAACATTATGGTTTGATTTACATAGGTATGGATAAACAAACATATATATAGTAAATAATTATAATAGGTTCATCTAAAATCCATCTTTTCACATACATACAGTAAAGGGAATAAGAAGAGAGAAAATTATTTGTGATATGAATTCAGAATTTACTCTCTTAACAACTTTCCTGTTTTTCATATATCAGTACCTAATAATTATTTATCTTATAACTGAAATTTTGTACTTTTAGCCATCTTCCTCCAATTTCCCCTCACCTCATCCTTCACTGCTAGTAACCACAAATTGGATTTCTTTTTGTGAGTTTAGGGGTTTTTTTTTTATGTTACTTTAGGTTCCATATGTAAGTAAGATCATATAGCCTTTGTCTTTCTTATTTCACTTAGCATAATACCTTCAAGTTCCATCCATGTTGTCACAAATGGTAGGTGCTTCTCATTCTTCCATGACTGCATGGTATTCTGCTGTGTATATGTGTGTATGTATATACACACATGCGAGCTCAGTCGCCCAGTTGCATCTGACTCTTTCTGATCTCATGTTTTATAGCCCACCAGACTCCTCTGTCCATGAGATTATCCCAGCAAGAATATTGCAGTGGGTTGCCATTTCTTCCTCTATAGGATCTTCCCAACCCAGTGACTGAACCTGTATCTCCTGCTACTCCTGCCTTGGCAGGCAGACTTTTTACCACTGTGCCAGCTGGGAGGCCCCTGAGTGTACACATACATACACACAATAGAATATTATTCTACTGTATTATATATATCACAAATTCTTTGTCCATTCAACCCTTGGTGGACACTTGTTTCCATGTCTTGGCTGTTGTAAATAATACTGCTAAGAAAATGTGGGTGCAGATATCTTTTGAGTTATCATTTTTGTTTCTTTATGTATATTCCCAGAAGTGGAATTTCTGGATCGTATGATAGCTCTATTTTTAATTTTTTGAGTTTCCTCAATACTGTTTTCTAAAGTGACTGTACAATAATGCCATGTTTTATCTGAAGATATCTGGCAGTATCTTGAAAAAAGAGTTTCCCACTTGTATATATTTAGTTAAGTATTTAGTCCATTATTAAAAATTTCCTTATTTAACCTAAGTATTCAAAATTTTCCTTTATGTCTTTATAAATTATGCATTCCAGATTTTTTAGCTGGAAAGGCCTCTTTTGCTATTGACTAAAATTCAGCAATAACACCTAAACTAAATTTAGGAAGAAAACTGTTGACTACATAATATAGAAGTACAAAACATATGTTCAAATGAAGTTGAGCCATTTGTTAATAAATTTGATATTAATAAAAGAAATTTAGGTTAATTATAAAAATAATCTAAGCTACTATATGTAGAAATATTAAAAATTCCCTATGTAAATAAAGCATTAATAATGATAGTAATTAACTTATTTTTTACTATGAGCTAAGCATTGTGTTAAATATTTAGATGAAGTATCTCCTAGGGTACTCTAATTTAGATTCTCTTGTAACTTAGTTATCTAATTATATAAATCTTAAAGACACATTATTGACAAAATACTAACTAAAGAACCATGTACTGAAATTATTTAATCAGTTTGAAAATATCATAATGTCAAGGGCATCTGATACATACAGAGATAGACACATGCCTACATATAGATACAGATATAGACACATACATATCAGATCAGATCAGTCGCTCAGTCGTGTCCAACTCTTTGCGACCCCATGAATTGCAGCACGCCAGGCCTCCCTCTCCATCACCAACTCCCGGAGTTCACTGAGACTCACGTCCATCGAGTCAGTGATGCCATCCAGCCATCTCATCCTGTCGTCCCCTTCTCCTCCTGCCCCCAATCCCTCCCAGCATCACAGTCTTTTCCAATGAGTCAACTCTTCACATGAGGTGGCCAAAGTACTGGAGTTTCAGCTTTAGCATCATTCCTTCCAAAGAAACCCCAGGGCTGATCTCCTTCAGAATGGACTGGTTGGGTCTCCTTGCAGTCCAAGGGACTCTCAAGAGTCTTCTCCAACACCATAGTTCAAAAGTATCAATTCTTCAGCGCTCAGCCTTCTTCACAGTCCAACTCTCACATCCATACATGACCACAGGGAAAACCATAGCCTTGACTAGACAAACCTTTGTTGGCAAAGTAATGTCTTTGCTTTTGAATATGCTATCTAGGTTGGTCATAACTTTCCTTCCAAGGAGTAAGCGTCTTTTAATTTCATGGCTGCAGTCACCATCTGTAGTGATTTTGGAGCCCAGAAAAATAAAATCTGACACTGTTTCCACATACATATAGATAGCTGAATTCTATATTGAGGTTATTGGACTAAATCTCCTAGGCAGTGTTTTATAAGAAAAATAAAGGAAATTTATGAATATATAAAAAACTAAAACTTAGAGGATAAAAGAAAAAGAGAAAAATAGTTTTCTGTATACAAGTCTTTTCTTTCTTTAGGTAAATTAATTCTCAGTTCAGTTCAGTTCAGTTGCTGAGTCGTGTCTGACTCTTTGCAACCCTGTGAATCGCAGCACGCCAGGCCTCCCTATGTATTTTATTTCTTTTGTTGCCGTATAAAACAGGCTTGTTTCCTTAACTTCTCTTTCTGATTTTCCAACATTATCCTCTAGGAATGGAAGGGACTTTTGTGTGTTAATTTTATATCCTATGACCTTACTATATTCATCGACTAGCTCTAGTAATTTTCTGGTGTCATTATCTTCAGGATTTTCTAGGTATAGTATCATGTAATTTGCAGACAGTGAGAATTTTACTTCTTTTCCAATCTTGATTCCTTTTATTTATTTTTCTTCTCTGATTGCTGTGGCTAGGACTTCCAAAACTATGTTGAATAGTAGTGGTGAGAGTTGGCACCCTTATCTTGTCCTGATTCTAGAGGAAATACTTGTAATTTTTCACCATTGAGGATAATGTTTGCTATATTATATATGGCTTTTGTTATGTTGAGGTATGTTCCTTCTATGCCTACTTGCTGGAGAATTTTTATCACAAATGGGTATTGGATTTTTTCAAAGGCCTTCTCTGCATCTGTTGAAATAATCATATGGTTTTTATCTTTCAATTCAATGAAATTAATATGGTGTATCATATTGATTGATTTGCAAATATTGAAGAATTCTTGCATTCCTGGAATAAAGTCCACTTGGTCACGATGTGTGATATTTATAATGTGTGCTTGGATTCTGAAAGGAATAGAAAAAGGAAAGTAAGAGGGAAGGAAAGAAGAGATTTTTAATTGTAATCACACTGAAAGCTAAATATGAAGAAAATAAATACGCTCAGAGGAATATAACGTAAAGTATTTTAGAAGGCATATATAGGAATCCAGATTAGATGGTGTTCTAAATTTAAAATAAAACACTAAAAAACTTTTTTTTTCAAGTTTATAAAACCGATATATTTTAAAAGGTGTACAAATAATGCTATTGCTAATAGCAATAATGACAAGATAAAATAATGACAATAATAAAAAGCAAAAAAATTCTTGTACTCAGAAGTTTCCATTTTGGTTTCCTAGTGAATGGTTAAATTCACTCTAAATTATGCATAATAATAAGACTGGAATGACGCAAATGTGTATTTATTAGGATACACTGTTTTTTTTTTTTTTAATTCGAACTGTAATAGCATCAGATGCTAGTGGTTTCCTGGAAAATAGGTCACCATCATTAGATAAAGCTTTCTAACCTTACCTTTCCCTTACCTTTCAGAAATTGTTTTTATATTTTAATTAGAGGAATGTATAGTAAATAAAGAAAGAATAACTTTTGTGCAATAAATGACATACTAATAAACACAAAAATAAGCTGATAGTTATAATGTAGTTTGTAAAAGTTAAAGTAGTGGATCAAATGCAATTAATTCAAAGAACAATGAAAGGTATTGAGTTTTATATTAGTTGTTCAGAAAAAATTTAAATTCACTGGCAGCCTTCAGTTAGTAAAGATAATAAAAAAATTTAGAAAGTGGTGTTGTGTAATGTTACTACTTTTCATGTTAGTTTTTTTTCCTCTGTGTACATGATAAATAGTATACTGAAGCCTGAATATTGCCTTTCTACAGTTCAAGTTACTTTCACACTTTCCTTTTCTATATTGACCTCAGTACAAGTAAATTTACCTTGAAGTAGAAGCTTATATACCTGATAGACATAAAATCATGTACTTTAACTTATTTAACTGTTAGAAACTTTGTTGAAATTTGGAACATTTTATACAATAATTTATGCCAGAAGGTGGCACCAAAAGACTCAACTTCAAAACCTCGTTATTAATAAATTCATGAGATTATTCTATATTTGGATTTCTAAGTGCAGGCAAATAGCAATGCAAATGTAGAATAAAATTATAAAGGTATTGCATACAGTTCAAGGTTGTATGTTACACTGGAAAGAAGTAGTCTGTTTTGGACTTCAGATATGGCACTGCAGAGATCTAACACTGTATTTTTTTTATGCTTACTCTTACAAATGTACATGTATTTCTGAACTCTTTAAAAATAGGTACTTAAAAATTAAATCCAAATACCAAGTGTCATATCTCCTCCTCAATAAAGTATCTTTTTATTATCATATGCTTTAAATTTCTGTTATGAAACTTCAGCCATTTCAGCAAGTTTCATCACTTTGAAGATGTATCCAGTGCCACGTTAAAGGAATAGATTTCTGAGCTTCATCAGTGTTATTGATAACATATTATTCCTTTCACTATTCCCTTGGGAGGTAGTTAAGGTCAGTGATCAGGAGCTCAAGCTTTGCTGTACAGATGTGTGAGTTTGGGTTCTTGTTCTGCCATTTAGTAGCTGTGTGATCTTGTGGAACTTACTTAAACTCTCTCTCTCTTAGTTGAATTTGTTAATAAGCTGATTTTTGAGAGAAAAACAGTGAAACTTAAGATACACACTTAGAGTGCCTGGACAAATCCGAACACCTTGTAAGCTTTCATGGAACATCAAGTGGCAATGATGTTATTTCAAAGAGAAGTTTTCCCTTCTGCAAGTTATCTTCAAATATGCCTTATTCTTAAATTCACAAATAATAAAAACTCCTTGATTAGAAATTGTTAAGTGAAAACGCTATCTGATTAGCCTCTGAGCACAGAAAAATTTGTAGAATTAAAGTTTTTCCCCAATTGTCACAAATATAAAGATATAAATGTTTTAACCCACTGCTAAAAAGAAATTTTTAAAAACATTTATGCTTGAGCATACACTTCTCTATAAAATAAACCAATAGAAAAATATACAAAAAAAGCATATTTTTTCAGCAATAAGGATGAGTAAGACGTCAAGAATTCTACTGTCAGTTTAGGCAGAGAAAGAGCAAATTTGGTAAAAGAAGTAATAATAATGAGTTTCATGTGCATTGTTTAAGCTTATCTGTGGCTGCTGTAAATACATAATACATTTATCTTTGAGGCATAAACATCAAAAATAGAAACTCTTCTACTTTTGTTAAAAAAGTTGAAGGGAGAGGCAAAACTTTTGCCACTTTGTACAACTGTAGATGTGTTATACAATTGAGGAATAATTGTACTTAGTTAATCACTACTTGCAAAACATATTTGCTAAGCAAAGGCCAGGTTCAATGCACGATACTGGATGCTTGGGGCTAGTGCACTGGGACGACCCAGAGGGATGGTATGGGGAGGGAGGAGGGAGGAGGGTTCAAGATGGGGAGCACATGTATACCTGTGATGGATTCATTTTGATATTTGGCAAAACTAATACAATTATGTAAAATTTAAAAATAAAATAAAATTTAAAAAAAAGTAGCTAAAATTTTCCTTAAAAGAGAATTTAATCTGTCAGTCTCAAGAAAACACAACTGCCTTAATTTGTCTCCATAAAAATAAGATAATAATGATACAAACATAAACAAGGGACATAAGCCAAATAACTCTATCACAACAAAGAACTGAAGAACTAAAGAACTACTTCTACAATAAAAACATAATGATTTATAACCCTGGCAAATTGTAACCTCATCAGCCTTTGTGTCTGTACTAGGAATTTCTAAATTCAAAACACCTTTATTACCATAGCATAGAAAACCAAAGTTCATTGTTGATTATCACATGACTTACAAATCAAGTTTATAACCTATTTTTTCTTATCGGTAAGACAGCAGGCCTTGAATTAGTGTTAGTCTGATCTCATGAGGTAAAGAGAGCTATCTAAAATAACTATTCTTAGTTCAAATTGACTTTTGAAAGCTTCTTTTTGAAACAATCACATTACTCTGCCATGTGACCTGTTGTTAATTATGGAAAGTTTGCATATGTCTACAAATAAATGTTTGAAATACACATATTGATATATATATATTAGATCTAGGCCCTTAAATCTATTTCTCACTTTCACTGTATAATCATAAGGGATTTGATTTAGGTTATACCTGGATGGTCTAGTGGTTTTCCCTACTTTCTTCAATTTAAGTCTGAATTTGGTAATAAGGAGTTCATGACCTCAGCTACAGTCAGCTCCTGGTCTTGTTTTTGTTGACTGTATAGAGCTTCTCCATCTTTGGCTGCAAAGAATATAATCAATCTGATTTCGGTGTTGACCATCTGGTGGTGTCCATGTGTAGAGTCTTCTCTTGTGTTGTTGGAAGAGGGTGTTTGCTATGACCAGTGCATTTTCTTGGCACAACTCTATTAGTCTTTGCCCTGCTTCATTACGTGTTCCAAGGCCAAATTTGCCTGTCCAGGTGTTTCTTGACTTCCTACTTTTACATTCCAATTCCCTATAATGAAAAGGACAACTTTTTTGGTGTTAGTTCTAAAAGGTCTTGTAGGTCTTCATAGAACCATTCAACTTCAGCTTCTTCAATGTTACTGGTTGGGGCATAGACTTGGATTACTGTGATATTGAATGGTTTGCCTTGGAAACAAACAGAGATCATTCTGTCATTTTTGAGATTGCATACAAGTACTGCATTTTGGACTCTTTTGTTGACCATGATGGCCACTCCATTTCTTCTGAGGGATTCCTGCCCGCAGTAGTAGATATAATGGTCATCTGAGTTAAATTCACCCATTCCAGTCCATTTGAGTTTGCTGATTCCTAAAATGTCGACATTCACTCTTGCCATCTCTTGTTTGACCACTTCCAATTTGCCTTGATTCATGGACCTGACATTCCAGGTTCCTAAGCAATGTTGCTCTTTACAGCATCGGACCTTGCTTCTATCACCAGTCACATCCACAGTTGGAGAAGACTCTTGAGAGTCCCTTGGACTGCAAGGAGATCCAACCAGTCCATTCTGAAGGAGATCAGCCCTGGGATTTCTTTGGAAGGAATGATGCTAAAGCTGAAACTCCAGTACTTTGGCCACCTCATGCGAAGAGTTGACTCATTGGAAAAGACTCTGATGCTGGGAGGGATTGGGGGCAGGAGGAGAAGGGGATGGCAGAGGATGAGACAGCTGGATTACATCACTGACTTGATGGACGTGAGTCTCAGTGAACTCCAGGAGTTGGTGATGGACAGGGAGGCCTGGTGTGCTGTGATTCATGGGGTTGCAAAGAATCTGACATGACTGAGCGACTGAACCAAACTGAATTAAATATATATATATATATATATATATATATATATCACTCAGTCACTCAGTCATGGTTGGCTCTTTGCGACCTCATGGACTGCAGCACGCCAGGCTTCCCTGTCCATCACCAACACACAGAGATTGCTCAAACTCATGTCCATCAAGTCCATGATGCCATACAACCATCTCATCCTCTGTTGTCCCTTTCTCCTCCTGCTTTCAATCTTTCCCAGCATCAGTCTTTTCCAATAGTCAGATCTTTGCATTCAGGTGGCCAAAGTATTGGAGTTTCAGCTTCAGGATCAGTCCTTCCAATGAATATTCAGGAGTGATCTCATTTCGGATGGATTGGTTGGATCTCCTTGCATTCCAAAGGACTCTCAAGAGTCTTCTGAAATGCCACAGTTCAAAAGCATCAATTCTATGCTATGTATTTAACAATTAACTATGAACACACTGTTTTATACTTTCCTTGACTTACTTTGCTTATGGACTCCTATAATCAACTTTATGCAAGTATTATATTCTCAAATACATTTGTATACTTTTTTGGGAATCACTTTAAAGCCTAAAAAGGTGTATTCTATTTGAATTGGCTTAGGAATTAAAAAATAATAAAATATTGACAAATAACTGAAATCACATTATTATTGTTTTAAAATGATTTATACTTCAGAGAAGAAAAATGTCTGGCCTTAACTGGAAAAGGCTTTGTGGGAGAGGATGATACTTGGTGGTCATTAAAAACAAAAACTGAATAGATGACTAAAACCCTGGGAATGTCCCTGGTGAAAATGTACCACACTAGAGCTTGGTTAAGCTGCCTGAGAAATAGTGGAAAATATCATCACTCACGTACAGCAAAATCTTATTATGCCAGATCATGAAAGCCAGGAGAGATTAGTAGATTTAATAAATTAAATAATAGTATAAAATTATGTACATAGGAGAGCAGTAGGAAGAAGGCAATAATTTATAAATATATGAACAAACTTCAGACCGAGAGTTAAAAAAAGAATGCTGTAAATAATAATAATGTATTCACACAACCAATATTTGAAACTAATTCCAAGAGACTAAATGGTTCAGTGAGGAAGAGCAGACACTTTTGGTGGGAGTGTTTAAGATCATATTCTTAGGAGATCATGCATGTTTAGGCCAGCATCTGGATTAAGTAGACCATTCTCTCAGTGGCTAATATGCCTAGCAGAGATAGAGCTAGAATCATACCTGTGAGGCTGTTAAGTTGCAGAGTAATAAATCTGCCCCAGGCTAGTTCTTTCTAACCACATTGTTCCTTTTACTGAATGACAGGAGACCAGTTTATTGTAGAAGTTAACAGGAATTTCAAGGATTGGATGGTTAACAATATACAAGTCACAGTTCTGTATAATTTAAAGATTAACATTTAGATGTGGCATTTGGTCACTGGATTTATTGGAGAGAATTTGACTATAGGAAATCTTAGAAATCTTAATGGTTGTGAAAAATAGAAATAGAAATTTGATTGAGAGCACACAATCACAGAAAAAGGATCTTAGAAAAAATAAGGAAAAAAGATATTATATCGTAGCTAGAAAAAAAATCAAGATTTTCTATTTTTCATCTTGGGTATGAACCTCTGAGAAGAATCCCATGAACCACTAATACTCTGTGTGGTTCACACTGCTTACGACACATGTGGAGTTTGTATTTGCTATTCCCTCTGTCTGAAATATGGTTCTTCATCATGCTCTTCATTCAAGTCCCTTTTATAACACTCCACTCACAAAGACTAAGATTGTGAAAACTTCAATTTTCCAAGAAGGTCACTGATGGTGACTCAGTCTTTGAAAGCAGGGCAACTCCTCCTTCAATGCCTTGTTCCCAGGCCCATTTATTCTACCTGTTGTAATGACAGAACCATAAAATGTCCATTGATTTAAGGAATATTCTGCACCATGAAAGATAAGACACCAGTCTCATGTAATACAGTATTCAAGCTGGTGCTTTTGCTACATTGTCAAGAAGCTCTCCCATTGCTTTTTCAGGATGGAACTCTGGATAGTATAGCGTTTTCTGTGACCAGTTGTATTCATGGCATTGTACCCACTGCAGCACCACATTCTCCATAAAATAGATTGCTCAAGTATGAGGGATACTAAGCGAAATCATGATATAGTAAATGAGACTTCTGTGAGCCTCTGATAGTGATGCTGGGTGAAATCTGTGTTCAGGTGAGGCAAACTTATAACTGTAATATATACAAACACAATTAGGATGAAATGCTATTATTTCCAGGGTGGAAGGGATGCACTTTCATCAACTGGTCACAAAGACATTGGTTGGTCTCCTTAAAAGACCATGGCATTAACCTTTGCTGCTGGTAAGACAATGCTCAGTATGAATAGTAGACCATCAGCTTTGATGAGATAAAGTTATTGCTGTTACACATTAAATGTAGGGAATACTTTAATAGAAAACATGATAAAAGACAACATTAAGAGAATATGTAAACTACAATCAAGCATATGACTACTAAAACACAGAAAATATATATAGATGGTAAAGAATCCACCTGCAATGTGTGAGACCTGGGTTTGATCCCTGGGCTGGAAAGACCGCCCTGGAGGAGGGCATGGCAATCCACTCCAGTATTCTTACCCAGAGAACCCCCATATACAGAGGAGCCTGGTGGGCTATAGTCCATGAGGTCGCAAAGAGTCAGACACGACTGAGCAACTAAGCACAGCACACATACATATGTTTATGTATGTGTATTTAGGTATATATGTAAAGTTAGTGTCAGTTTAGGAATACGGAAAGGTGGTAGTAAAAATCAAAAGAAATTCATGGAAATTATATAAACTATATGTGGATAGAGTGGAAACAAAAGCAAAAGGACTGAGCAGAAGCTTCAGTTACTTATACCTATTTCATTTATTTATATCTTTGCTGGTGGCTCCATGGTAAAGAATCTGCCTGCCAATGCAGGAGACACAAGAGATGTGGGTTCAATTTCTGGGTTGGGAAGACCCCCCCTGGAGAAGGAAATAGCAACTCACTCCAGTATTCCCGTCTGGGGAATCCCAGGGACAAAGAGTCCTGGTGGACTACAGTTCATGGGGTTGCAAACAAGTCAGACAGGACTTAGTGACTAAACAACAACACTTTATTACATAGTTCATAATATTTTAGAGACACTGCTTGGTAATCCATTGTGAATTTAGATAGCTTTTTTGTTTAGATAGCCTTTGTTTCCAGTGATCTTGTTAGTTTTATTAGTAATAGTAATGTCTTACATTTAAATAGAATGTAGCACACTTCATACTTATGTATCCTTATATGAAACTTGGATGAAACCATAGGAGTCACATAAACAGATTTTTCAGAACCAAAGGAGCTAGGAATAACAGGAAATTATTTTGATGGAAATATTAGAATCAAAAATAACTAACAGGCAGGAAGAGTGGGCTATTGCAGAAAGAATTAAGCAGTGGGTTTAGAGAGAAAGAACTGACAGCACAAGGCATCATTCTAAATAGTCCCTATGGAAATGGAAACTAAACTGTTCAGCAACAGACTCCATCTTATCTTATTTTCTTATATATCTTACAAACAATAATCGATTAAGCTATACTATGTATTATTAGCATGAGGAATGTGTGAACTTGATATGATAGGTTTTGACTCCTTTAGTAGAAATACAGCACAGAAAAGCATATAACTATTAATATGCAAATTATATTATGCCTCTGGCCAGGTCCATTTTACTTCTCAGGTTACATCTACAATATTGTGTAAAATTGTCTGAGTCATAAGATGATGTTAAATATAAGAAACATAAGTGACATAAGAAAGATATTAAAATTGTAGAGCATCATTTTGCTCATATATTTTTAAGAAACTATATCCATTAATCTGCTGATACTTAGAGTTTATCATTATTTCCAATTAAATCTAATTTTTTAATTAAAAATAAAATTTTAAAGATATATTTGAAAATAGTACAGTTCAATAAAATCCAATATAACCATGACTTAGGTTAAACAATTATTAAGATTGTGTAATATTTACTTATTCACTTCTATTTATGTGAATCATTTGAGAGCATAATTGCATCACTGGTGCAATAAACATGAACTTGGGCAAACTCCAGGAGATGGTTAGGGACAAGGAGGCCTGGTGTGCTGCAGTCCATGGAGTCACAAAGAGTCAGACACGACAGGGCAGTTGAACAACAAATCACTTATTATGTAATTCCATTCCTATAAACTTCTGCATTGATCTCTGTAAAACCTTACAATCAACATATTATTACCATAAATTATAAAAGTGACAGTTATAGATGATACTGATATTTGAAAATATGTTTTATGGTATAATTGTCAATTCTCAAATACATACAGATTTCTTATCTCATTCTTGTTTCTTATATTTTTCTGTGTGAATAACATATGAACACAATGGTTTGTCCTATAAAAATGTACCATTAAACATATGAAAATAACATTTAAGATTATCAAAGTACACATCTTTTTTTTTTTTCATATAAATTAACATGGTAGAAAGAAACATAACAAACTTTTAAGGGAAAAATTCATGAGGCACAATGAAGAATACTAAAATGTTTATTAAAAAAAAAAAACCTCCCCAGAGAAATAGTTCTTTAAATCTTTAAAAACCATCGCCTTAGTGTGATTATATGTCTGCATGTTAAGCTTTTATTTACTAATTCATATTTTAATTTCAAGTTTAAATCAATAAACATCAAGACTCTAACTTTCCTACCTCCTTGTTCCATCACTGAAATTTCCATAACCTCTTACTTATGTTACCCACATGGAAATCTGAAAATATTCATTGGTCTGGGTAGTGGCAGAACAGAGTCATCAGCACACCATAAACAGTCAAGTTTACTGAATTTTTGTCCCTCAGAATACAGATGTAAAAGAAGCACCCAGAACTGTAGTTGGAATTAAAATGTTTGTAGTGTATCAATGATAAATAGTGTTTGCTTCTAGAGAAATGGAGCTGAAATAAAAGTGCTTTAAAATATAACTAAATTTTTAGGCAGGAAGCTCAGGACTAGTTGTGTGTCTCAACAATGTCACTGTCCTCTGTCGAACCCATCTGTAGTATTCAAGTTTCTTTCTACTCAACAAGATCAATACTATAGTATTAACCACTAATTCCTAATTATACTCAGGGAAAAATAAGTGAAGGGGAGTGAGAAGGAATGAAGCTGCTCTTCGTCAAAGTGCCATTCAATGACTGCAGTATATGTTCTGACTACTCGTTTTTTCAAAGGAAAGCCAAGAAATGAAAGACTTTTTTATTGCTGAATTTATTCATATATTCTTATATCTATCATTACATTTTGTGTTACTGAAGTAAAAGGAGAGAACTGTCAATAGATAATGTGCAATCTCTGTCGTATTTCCCACATAAAGAACGTTTCAAATGCCCATGGATAAACATCATTTGAAAATGTTGGGAAGCTAGATTAATACATTTGAAAAAATTCTTTTTAAACTTACCCATATTATTTTTTTGTATTTCTTGAATACAAAAATTGAGATTTTAATGATATATAATGTAACATTCTATCAATGCCACAATAAGAAATGTTCATTTCAATTCAAATCAGAATAATAAGCTTTTGAATAATAAGAATGACCAATTTGAAATGACCTTTTATAAATTGATTTTATATAATCAATAGTAATTTTAGGAAAATAATTGCATTATGCCCCTTACAAGGAAATGCTAAATATAGCCTTTAATATTTTGGTTTAATTTTGTTACCAAGGATTTAATATGAAAAGAATGTATTTTCTTTTAAAATTGAGGATAATTATTCAAATTGCAATAATGGAATTTATTTTCTTATCTTTCATATCTTAGGTACATATCTAAGACTGATGTGCTGAACCAAAGGAACATAATTAAATCGCATATATTAGTCACAGGTATGTTAAGTTACTTGTGTCAGACTTTTTATAAAACTTATTTTATTAATGAAATCTTTCATTGTCATAATACCTTTATATATTTTCTGTCTTTCCAATTCTATTTGAATTTTCTCAGTGTAAATACTGAGCTTTCTCTTAACACACAAGTATTCAAGTCAGCACTTTCAGCATCTCTAATGCTTCCAGTTGTAAGAGAATATGCACAGCATGGCTAAGCAGCCAGCTTAATCTTAAGATGGCCATCACTTCCCTGGCCATTCCCTGGCCCATATCCAAGTTTCAGTTGTACTTTCTTTGACCACAGTCAACCTCACCACTGTGAGAAAAAAAGGACTTGAAATATTTGGGAGAGCAGGAGTTGATAAAGAAAGAAAAAAAGGTGATGAGAGAAGAGTAGTAGGGTAAAAAGAAGAAAAGAGGAAGAAAAAAATGGAAAACAAAATTCAAAGTTTCAAGTAAAATATCCTAAATTTACTTCCATTTCAGGTCTTATTAATCTATTAAAGTATTTTTTTAAGTTTTTATGACAACCTTAAGGTTGAGTTTGATAATGAAACTGCAGCTCAACTTTCGTTATTGGAAAATGAAATCCAAGCAAGAAAGACCATGTCAGAATATTTTTTTTATTTTTTTCCTTTTCAGAACAATACCACAGGCATTATTATCCATAACTAAGTCAAGTACCTGGTGAGGGGCCAGCTGAGTAACAGAGACTTAAACAGTGTAGCCTGAAATGATTCTGTGAGTAGTCTGCTTATACTTAAAGAGACATGGCAGAAAAGAAACAATAAGTAGGAGGTCAAATATTCATTCACTTGGCTGGACTCCTCTTTCAGACGTGTTTGTGAAGTCCACGTTTACTCCCAATGACATGTACAGAGCAGCTGCTTGAAGGCATTGACTGGTTTCTGCACCTGCTGAGTTAATCTCAAAATGTCCATTTTGCTGCCCCTTTGCTATAGCAATGAAGTATTTTTCTACCTTGATAACTGGTTAATCATACACCCAAATCTATAGCTCTAGCTTTTTTTCTCACCTGTTTCTCACTTTTCAGTCATAGGTACTGCCATTTGATGTCAACTTTTAGGTGATAATTTCAAGTATACTCTCATTTATGCTTTTTCTGTAAGGATGTTATGTGTAAAAGTCTGCTGCTTAAGTAAGTGACTTACAGACAATTACATTGAAAAGTTCACAGAGAACCTGTGGTTTTAAAAACCCTGAAACAGCCCATGCTGTTGCCCTGCCTCACTTCAGTCTTCATTGTGAATGAAATTTTTCTTCTTGGCTTTTGATTATGCATTCAAATGTGATTCGTCAACAGAGACCCATTCATTGACGTCAAGGAGTGCTCATCTGAGAAATAGTGACAGAACATGCAGACTAATGAGGAGTCTTAACATAACAGGAAAGGCAAATATGTAAGACTTGAAAGGAATGAAGATTATTTATTAAGCAAATCACAAATTTAAATAGTGTTTGACTCTAATGTTTACCATATAGCAGAAACAGGAATTTATATTAATTTAGAGCTATTTGCTATTTTATGTAGTTATTATTTATAAATATAAGTGGTGACCATATTCAGATATTCAGTGATATTCCATGAAAAGTTTATGATTACTTTTCTTTATATAACCTTCAGTTTATTCTATTTAATTAAGCAATCTTTTTTTTTTTTTTTTTTACTAAGGTAACTAAGTACCTCTTTGGCTGGGGAGATAATAATTACAATAGCATTTAAAAGTATTAAAATATAATAGTTTTTTATTAAAGCTAAGTTGTATTCTGCCACTCAGTGTATCTGGCTTTACAGGAAACTGATTATTATTTTAAAAAGCCAAAAATAGTGAAAATAGCTTGCATTCATACCTTACTTACAGAGGTTTTAGAAGAAGCATTCTCTCAAGAATAGTAAGTGGGACCAGTAGAATGACCTAAGACACTTAACATGTCTGTGCTCAGTTGTTCAGATTTCTACATCAGTATCCCATCTGTCATTTTAAATGAAATTACTACTTCTGTGAGATACATATGTTAAAACTTCTACCCAGGAAAAACAAAAGAAATTATTGCTTCTGGGAATTTTACGCCAGTGAAAAGTTTAAAGGAAGTCATACCTTATTTTGAAGGCATGAAAAGATCATTTTATACATAAAACCCAATAATTTATATTCATTAAATAATGGGAGGATATATATAGGTTTTTCATGACTCAGTTATTGGATATCTAAATTAAATTATGTATTCATTTATTATATAAAAAATTAGATTGAATGCAGTACAATGTTTCTTATTAAAGCTTCTCTCTTCAACAAATCATAGTTTAAGGTAACCATTAACCTGTTAAGTCTAAGCATTTCTATTACTGAATGCAGACCCTGGCGTTTATTAAGTATTCTCAGGGCACATATACTATCGCATTGGTTCCCAGGCTTAGCTAAACATTAGAAGCACTTGAGGAAATTTTGAAGATTCTGGTACCAATTAAATCTTTATATGGGGGGAGTTAGTTTGGGGAAGTATTTGTAAGGTTTCCCTTACAAATTATATGATTATAATGTGAAGCCAGAGTGGAGAATCACTGTGCTATAAAATATCCTAAATGAATCATGACCAGGGTCTCTCTGTTCTTTATCAGGATGCTCAATATAGGTAAATTCACTTACCAATGATATCATCAGATAATACATAAATGAGAGTGGTGAGGCAAAGTGCATGAACTGTATACTCTTATGCTGTTCAAATGTACCTCCTTCTGAAGATGTCACAGTTATCTCAAACTTTTAGTGCCTTTGTAGTTTCTCTGGAATCTTAAAGCACTTGATTTTTCTTCAACAAGTATTCAATAAAATTGTATGGAAACATACCATGTAACAAATACTCTACTATTTCTTCCACAGTCTAATTATTGTACCTTGATATCTATCCTTTAAATTAAATATCTAACATCTCAAATAAAATTGTAGTCATCTGGAAGGCATGGATATGCATTATATCTCTACAAAGTAGCATAATATAGTGGAACAGCATAGACTTTGTTGTGGAACTATATGGAATATGAAAGCAGACATATATGAGTAAGTATCCCAGTTTTGCTACTGTGGAGACTCAGAAAAAATCATTTATTTGAACAGTGGTTATCTGGGTTATAAAATATAAATGACAAATTACTTCATCAAAAAGCCACGAAGATGAAGTGATATATCAAATGTGAAATACCTACCATAGATCTGAGCATGAAAACCAAGCATTTGTACACCTTTCCATTTATATAACAAACATTTGAGTGCTTGTTCTATAACAGTCACTTTTTTAGATGTTAATAAGCACACTGAGGTAAATCAAAACATACTGAATCTCTGCCCTGATGGTGCTTAAATTCTTATGTTGGACTCAGATAGTAATAAAAGAAATAAGTACATATATTTTATGAAGAAAGTAAAGCAGGGTAAGGAAAGGATACTTTTAGAGAATATTGTATTACATAGGTTGGTTAGTGAAGGACTTTTTTTATTTTTTATTTTTTTCTTCTTCCAGTTTTATTGAGATATAATCAGCATAAAACACTATATAAGCTTAAGAAGTATGGCATTATGATTATTATACATCATAAAATATTTTAAGTTTAATGAACATCCATCATCTCATAGATACAAAATTAAAGAAATAGAACAAATGTTTTCTTTGTAATGAGAATTCTTGTATTTACTCTTAATAATGTTTGTATATAGCACTTTTCAACAAATGAAATAACACAAAGGAGAAGTTAAAGCATGCATCTTTGAGAACAATTTTCCTCAGGGAAGAAAGAAGAAATGATATAAGATCCCTGCCAATGAATGAAATCCACATTTTTCAAATAACAAAAAGGAGATTACAACAACTTAAGTGTATCAATGAAGGCACAAAATAAATATGACATGAAAAGTAGAAAGTTCACCAAGGGTGGCTTATATGAATTTATAATAAATGTGTGTGGTAGGTGGAGTAATAATCCTCAAGAACATCCACATCCCACTCCTCAGAATTGTGGATATTTTGTCATATGGTATGGGGGAATTAATATTTAAAATAGTATTAAGTTTATTAGTCAGATGACCGCAAGCTGAATTTTCTGAGTGGAATCAACATAATGGCAATGGTCTTCAAATATGGAAGAAGAAGGCAGAAGAGTCAGGGTCAGGGCGCTGTAGCATGAAAAAGACTTGACTGGCCATTGCTGGCTTTGGAGATGCAAGGAGGACATAAGCCAAGGATATGAGCAGCCTTTGGTGGTAGTTTGATCGTTAAGTTGTGCCAGACTCTTTGCGACCCAATGAGCAGTAGCCTGCCAGGCTCCCCTGTCTACGGGTTTCCCCAGGCAAGAATACTGGAGTGGGTTGCCATTTCCTTCTCCAGGGGATATTTTCAACCCAGGGATCAAACCTGGGTCTCCTGCATTGCAGGCAGATTCTTTACCAACTGAGCTACAAGGGAAGCCCTAGAAGCTTTTAGAAGCTTCTAAATCAGCCTTTAGAAGCTGGAAAAGCCAAAGAAGCAGATTTTTCCCTAGAGCCTCCGCAAGAAGCACACAAGTACACCCACTTTGATATTAGCCCAGTGAAACCTGTTTCAGACACCTGAACTCCCAAATTGACATAGTAAATCCACACTGTTTTCAGCTACTAAGCATGTAGTCATTTTTTTACAACAGCAGATACCTAATACAATATGGTGAAGATGACTCTGGTGAGTCCAGAAAGGAATAGGACCTTATCTGATTAACACTTTAAGAAAGGCATTCAACTACTGTGAAGGTGACATGTAGGAAACAAGAGTGGAAGCAGAAAAGTAAGGTAGGTATTTCAATAGTTCAGGGGAGAGGTCATGGGCATTTGAACTTGGGTAGGACAGGTTACGGAGAAGGCAATGGCACCCCTTCCCTTTCACTTCCCTTTCACTTTTCACTTTCGTACATTGGAGAAGGAAATGGCAACCCACTCCAGTGTTCTTTCCTGGAGAATACCAGGAATGGCGGAGCCTGGTGGGCTGCTGTCTATGGGGTCACACAGAGTCGGGCACGACTGAAGTGACTTAGCAGCAGCAGCAGCAGCAGGACAGGTTATAGAAAGAAGAAAGTTCAGTTTCATTTTGGTAACAAAAGAGACAGAATTTGCTGATGGATTTGATGCAAGATGCCTTGTTTTGGGATTCCCTAGCAGCTCAGACGGTAAAGAGTCTGGCTGTAAAGAGGGAAAAGCAAGTTCAGTCCCTGGGTTGGAGAGATACCCTGGAGAAAAAAAATGGCAACCCACTCCAGTATTCTTGCCTGGAAAATCCCATGAATGGATGAGCCTGGTGGTCTAAAGTCCATAGGGTCATAAAGAGTTGGACACAACTGAGCAACTTCACTTTCACTTTTTGATACAAGATATGATAATAATGAGGAATCTTAAATATATTAAAACTGCTTTGATCAGTAAGATGAATTGGGGAATTATTTATTGAGATGAATTTGTAGGGAGACCTTTTCTACTGTACCTTTAGCACAAAATATGTTAACCACCCAGTAAAATTCAATATATGTTTAATGAAAAACAATAAAAATGCTGATGAAGATGATGATAATGACACTGTAAATGGTAATGATGCAAAGTGATGATACTGATGTTGAAAAAGATGAGAAGAAAAATATAACATTAATGGGCTTCTACTGAAATTAAAAATAAGCATATTCAGTTCAGTTCAGTTCAGTCACTCAGTCATGTCCGACTCTTTGTGACCCCATGAATCGCAGCATGCCAGGCCTCCCTGTCCATCACCAACTCCTGGAGTTCACTCAGACTCACATCCATCAGGTCAGTGATGCCATCCAGCCATCTATTCTCTGTCGTCCCCTTCTCCTCTTGCCCCCAATCCCTCCCAGCATCAGAGTCTTTTCCAATGAGTCAACTCTTCACATGAGGTGGCCAAAGTATTGGAGATTCAGCTTTAGCATCATTCCTTCCAAAGAAATCCCAGGGCTGATCTCCTTCAGAATGGACTGGTTGGATCTCCTTGCAGTCCAAGGGACTCTCAAGAGTCTTCTCCAACACCACAGTTCAAAAGCATCGATTCTTCGGCGCTCAGCCTTCTTCACAGTCCAACTCTCACATCCATACATGACCACTGGAAAAACCATAGCCTTGCTAAGACGGACATTTGTTGGCAAAATAATGTTTCTGCTTTTGAATATGCTATCTAGGTTGGTCATAACTTTTCTTCCAAGGAGTAAGCGTCTTTTAATTTCATGGCTGCAGTCACCATCTGCAGTGATTTTGGAGCCCCAAAAAATAAAGTGTGACACTGTTTCTACTGTTTCCCCATCTATTTCCCATGAAGTGATGGGACCAGATGCCATGATCTTCGTTTTCTGAATGTTGATCTTTAAGCCAACTTTTTCACTCTCCACTTTCACTTTTATCAAGAGGCTCTTTAGTTCCTCTTCACTTTCTTCCATAAGTGTGATGTCATCTGCATATCAAATAGCACTAATTAATTTCCCCCTTTTATGTAGAATTCTGGTGAGTCAGTTTTAGTGAGACAAAAATGAAATGTACCATGAGCTATATATGGATTTTGTTCCACTCTGGTAATTAGGATTTTCTCTCGATTTGTCTTTTTGTAGACTTATATTACCATCTTACCTTTAGCCAAGTAACTAAAAATTAATTTATATGATTGTCTTTATGAATGCATTATTCCTCCATATAATATAAGGAAGCCTTATATATTTAAACCTTATTAACATTGAATTATCAGAGGTATTGCCCATTAAGATAGAACTTTGTTTTTACTGCTCTGTCCTTATAACCAAGAACAGCAAATTGTATATAAAGTTCTTAACAAAGACTTGATAAAATGAATAAATGGATATATCTTGTCTTAATGTTTTTTTTCTTCAGAATCACCTGATTAATGCAGATCCCTGAGTTATTCCATTCACCAAAATGTCCAATAAATTCAGCTGGATTAACATTCCACGTGGGTTATGCCAGACATGTTCATGAGGAAAACATAGATCATAGACCAGGCCCAAAGTTCATGCTTTATTAAAAAGAAAATTACTTCTGTGTTGGATGATACATTTATTCTAAACATGCTATGCAGAAATAGTAAAACATGACAGATTTAATATTGTGCTTATTAATGTATTACTAATCTTATTTTTAATCTCATAATAAAGAAACATTTTAAAACAAACACTTTCTCTTGAAGAGTTACAGAGAACAGATGATCAGATATTTAGATATGCAAAACACTGGCATCATTTCCGCTTTGGCTCAGGCTCCTCATTCTTTCTGTAGATATTTCTTTGCTCTTCCCCAGTAGTATATTGGACACCACTTACCTGCTTTCAGGTTTCATTTTCTTGGGCTCGAAAATCAATGTGAATGTTGCCTATAGTCATGAAATTAAAAGATGCTTGCTCCTTGGAAGAAAATCTATGACAAACCTAGACAACGTATTAAAAAGCTGAGACATCACTTTGCCGACAAAGGTGCATATGGTCAAAGCTGCGACTTTTCCAGTAGTCTTGTATTGATGTAAGAGCTGGACAATAAAGAAGGCTGAGTGCCTGAGAATTGATGCTTTTGAATTGCAGTGCTGGAGAAGACTATTGGATTGCATATAATTGAAATGAGTTTATACTGTAACAAACTATTACTTATTTATGCACCAAAGAAAGCAAGCAAAACTGTCCCAACTTCTAAATGTATTGCTGTTTTTATCATTGAATAGTTTTATCCTGTAAATTTGCATAAAAGTTCAACTGAGAAAATTTTAATGTTTAAAATAATACTGAATTCAAAACAAAAATAGTATTTTAATATGCAAATCACACTGAAGTAACAAATAGAAAACTACAAATCTTTAAAAATTGAGAATTATTGTAAGTGATTGAATTTGCTCTTCAAGCACAGGTTGTTGTTTAGTTGCTAAGTTTTGTCCAACTGTTTTGTGTCTCCCATGGGCTGTATTCCACCAGGCTCCTCTATCCATGTGACTTCACAGGCAAGAATACTGGAGTGGTTTGTCATTGCCTTTTCCAGGGGATCTGCCTAGCACATGACTCAACCCAGAGTCTCCTGAGTCTCCTACATTGCCAGGATTCTTTACCACTGAGTCACCAGGGAAGCTCTATGTAACAATGTGAAAAATTATGACTGCTGCAGAAATGCAGTAATTATAATAGGTGGCCTATAGAAGGGATTCCCTGGTGGCTCAGATGGTAAAGAATCCACCTGCAATGAGAAAGACCCAGATTCAATCCCTGGGTCAGGAAGATCCCCTGGAGAAGGGAATGGTAAACCCACTCCAGTGTTCTTGCCTGGAGAATCCCATTGACAGAGGAGCCTGGCAGACTACAGTCCTATTTTTTTTTAGTTGATACTATTGGGTTGAATGTTATCCATGAGCACATTTAGTCATTATGCTTTTCATAATGATACACTCATCACAATGTTTGGGATCAAATCAAAGATAGAACATAAACAGTGTGGGAATGTCAAGAAGCATTTCCTGGAGACTAATTAGTATCTTTAGTGCATCTGGCTGGAATGCCTTAATAAAACACCATGGAGTGTGTGGTTTAAACAACAGAAATTTGTTTTCTCGTGGTTCTGAAGGCTGGGAAGTCCAAGACCAAGGTTCGAGCATGGTTCAGTTCCTGATGAGGCTTTTATCCCTAGCCTGCAGACAGCCACCTTCTTTCTGGATCCTCTGATGGCTTTTCCTGGTGAGTGCATGTGGAGAGGGAAAGAGTGAGCAAACATTCTTGTGTCTCTTCTTAGAAGGATGCTATTCCTATCAGGTCAGAGTCCCGTGCTTATGACTTTATTTAACTTTAAATATCTCCTTTAGGTCCTCTCTCCAAATACAGTCACAATGGGAGTCAGGAGTTCAACATATGGATTGTAGGGGAACACAGTTCAGTACATAGCATTTGGGAATATTACTTAATGATGGCAACTAAACTTCATGCAATGTATTCTTCTAAGTGATTTACATGTTTTATCATTCAATTTTCTATCTCTGTGGAGAAAATATCCTCATCTTCTTCATCATTATCATCTAATAATAAATGAAAAAAGTAATCAAAATATGCTAAGAAACATGTACAACTTTATTCATCATGTGTAGGATGGAATATGGAACTGAACTAGTCTGTTTTACTGAAGTAGTTTGTAATTGGAATCACTATGTAAAGTTGTCACTAACTGATATACTGTAAAAAAATAGAAAAAAATTTAGACTATTAATCAGAAGTCTGGGCACAGAAGTCAGGGCACAGAGTCTCAGATTTTTGTTATACCTAAGACATTTAAGTGATTTCCAAAATTACTCCAGTATTGAAATTATATACAAGTTAATTAGGTACACTGACATAAAAACTTTTTATAAAAATGATTTTTAAAACTCAAAATTGTATAGGACTCAGTAATAGTCTTTTGATTCTACTACTACAACTTAATTATTTTTGCTATTTAAATAAATTTCTGCTCTCTTCTAAACAGGCATAAGGTAATCATACCTTGATTTTGGGGCCTTAAAGTCAAAAGTTTCTTTATTTGTTCATTATAGTCACCTGAATGCTAGAATACCAGTGTATTAATTGCTTCTGATGAGTTCCTGAACTGTGGTGGATATGGAGAATTCATGAATTTAGCCATGATTATTAGTGAAGACATGATGTACATTTTCCTTTTCCATGACTTTCTAAAAACTTTTTGGGGAAATAATTTTAGATTTAGAGACTAAAGTGCAGTACAGTGTTCCTGTATACCCTTCCCCCAGTTTCTCTTAATATTCACAGTATGTTGTTGTTGTTCATTCACTAAGTTGTGTTCAACTCTTTGTGACCCTTGGAACTGTAGCCTGCCAGGCTCTTCTGTTCATGGGATTTCCCAGGGAAAATATTTGAAATGGATTGCCATTTCCTTTTCCAGGGTATCTTCCCAACCCAGGGATTGAACTGCATCTCCTGCATTGGCAGGTGGATTCTTTACCACTGAGTCACCATGGAAGCTCCATTCACATCATACACAATTATTTTATATTTAATACAACTAGCATTTATGCTTCTGCAGTACTACTAACCAAACCTCAGACTTGAGTCTTATAACAGATTTTTTTTACAAATATCTTCTTTACATCCTAGAATTCAATCTAGGATACGACATTGTTTTCAGTCATCACATCTCCATAGTCTTAATCTGTGAAAGTATCTCTGTCTTTCCTTTTTTCCCTGACCCTGGCACTTTTATAGAATATTAGCTAGGTATTTTGTGGAATATCCCTCATATTCAATTTGAAATACTCAGAAAGACGTGCCCTTTCTCTTAAATTATAGTAGAGGATACATGATATCAGCACAGTTTATTGCTGATGATATTAATCTTCATCTCTTGAGTAAGGTTGTGTCCTTCAGGTTTCTCTACTTTAAAGTAACTATATTTCAGTTTTCATATTTGATTCATTGGGAGCAAGTCACTAAGTCCGGCATATATTCAAGGAGAGGTAATTAAGCTCTACCTCCTGGAGGATAAACATATAGAATATCTGTAAGTATATGGTAAAACCACCACAAATAGTAATGAATATTTTTAAAATGATACTTTGAGACTATTTAAATATACAGTTTATTCTTAAAGTTTATAGATTTGGGGGGAGGTTCCTACACAGATAGTTATGACTTCCATGAAGGGGGAAGTAGTTTTATTTCTACCTCTCCAAGTGGGCATTTCATTTCTTTTTCTTGATTTATTAAAATTACCAATATTTCTAGTAAAGTTGAAATGCCACAAGTGTTTCTGCCTTGCTCTTGATCTTAGGGAGAAAACATCTCGTTTCTCACCATCCTTTTTGTCTTTTTATGTTTTCTTGTAGATGTCTTTTACTAGGTTACAAGATTTATCATCTATTCAAACTTAGAAGAGAATTTTTTATCATAAATAAATCTTGAATTTTATTGAAGCTTACTTTTGTATTAACTGATGAAACTATGAGTTTCTTATTCAGTTTGATAACATGGTGAAATAACATCAACTGATTTTCAAATATTGAGTCAACTTTGCATTATCTGAGTGAACTCCAACTTGTTGTGCTATATTATCTTCTTAATATATTGCTGGATTCAAATTGCTAATATTTTGTCAAGGGCTTTTGCTTTTACATTCATAAGTGATATTGGTCTTTAATTCTCTGTTATGGTAATGTGTTTGCTACTAGAACAATGCAGACCTCATAAAATAAGCAAGAAAGTATTCTCTCTTCTATTTCCTGAAAAACTTTACAAAAATTGGTATTCCTACCTTCCATCCCTTGTGCTATGGAATTCATACATTTCAGTCTCGTATACATTACATACACACGCTGCACTGTTTGTCTTATTGCTTTAACCAATCAGCTATCTTTTACAGTAACAAAAAATAAGGAAAAATGATGTTTAACCTTTATTTATTCCATGTTTGGTACTCTTCATTTCTCTATGTAGATCAATCTTTCTGACCACATTGTATCATTTCTATCTGAAGATATTATTTTAATATTTCTTATAGAACAGGTCTTCAAAAACCCCATTTCTGACCAATATTTCCACTGGGTATTGGGATACTCAGTTCTAAGAGCTGTTTTGAATATTGTTTGTACTTTAATGGTATCACTCATCTTTCTGCTTGCATAGTTTCTAATAAGTTGTCTATAGCTGTTACTTACTCCTTTTTAGGTAATATGTATTTCTATAGTTGTTACACTTACTCCTTTTCAGGTAATATGTATTTTATGTTAATTAGAATGATATGCATTGGTTTAGAGTTTTTGTTTGTTTCTTCTGATTCTGCTTGATGTTCTCTTGAGCTTGTTTGTTTATAAATAGGTATCTGTCACTAAGAAAACCGCTAGCCATTATTTCTTCACATTTATTCTCCCCATTTATCTCTTTTATTTTTCTGAGATTTCAGTTTGTCTGTTGACCTCTTGCTATGGTCACACAGTTGTTGGATGCACTATACCTCTGCCCACCCCATTTCTTTTTGCATTTCAGACTGAATAATTTCTAATAACCTATTTTTCAACTTACTGATTCCTTATTTGAACCTACTGATGAGCTCATCAAAGGTATGTTAATATGTCTCTGATTTCTAACATTTCTTTTTGATATTTCTAATGATTTTTCCTCAGCTGAAATTACCTGTCTGATCTTGCATGCTGTCTTCCATGTCCATTGTAGCCTTTATATATGTATTTACTTAATTTAAACTCTCTGTCTCATAGTTCTAATATCTTTGTAATATCTGAGTCTGGGTCTTTTTATTCTTTTTTATTTTCTGACTGTGATTTTCTTACTTTTTTTTTACATCATATAAATTTTAGTTGAAATGCAGCCGTATTGTATGGGATAGATAGAAACTAAAATAAATATTATTTATTTTAAAGATGAGTATGCTGTCCTCCTGATTAGCCTTTGGTGGGGTTTTTGTGTTCATGTAGTCAGAAATTGAGCTGGGATTAAATGTTTTGTTGCTTAATTGACTTTACATCTCATCTGATTCTAGATTTTCCCTTTGTTGTTCTAAACAGAGAAACTCCATCACTTGCAGCTTCCCCAAATGTATTCTGCTTTTGTTTTTACTTGATGTTTCTTCGCATGGTGACAGATATGAGGTAGGGAAGTCAGTCTCTGATATTCGGAGTACGCCTCAGTCCTAAGAAGGCATTGTGACTTTTAGACTTCACCAGTGCAATGGCACCCCACTCCAGTACTCCTGCCTGGAAAATCCCGTGGATGGAGGAGCCTGGTAGGCTGCAGTCCATGGGGTCGCTGAGCGTCAGACACGACTGAGCAACTTCACTTTCACTTCTCACTTTCATGCATTGGAGAAGGAAATGGCAACCCACTCCAGTGTTCTTGCCTGGAGAATCCCAGGGACGAGGGAGCCTGGTGGGCTGCCATCCAAGGGGTCGCACAGAGTTGGACACGATTGAAGCGACTTAGCAGCAGCAGCAGCAGTGTTTCTATCCATTCTCCAGAAGTAACCCTGGGCGTAGAGGATAAACCTGACCCTTCAAGTATAATGTTTTCAGCCTTCCTCGCTTCCTTCCTTGCTTCTTTCTCTCTCTGTTTTGTTTAATTCCTATTCTCCCTCCTGCTGCAATGGGTTTATACTTTGTTCCAACTTATTATTTTGTTTCCATTTTCCCTGCACTGTAAACTCTTTGTTTTCTAGGGTAGAGAAGATAGATAAAGACATATTTTCAGTGCTCTCTGCTATTCTGCTCCCCAATCCAGTGGGTATCCACCAGTGTCCCAGGCTACTTTCTCCCTTGGCATTCTCCCTATAAGCAAAGTCTGCTGTTCCATATGGGAAAAAAAGGAAAATGGATCTAGGCTTATTTTGGCAGTAGCTGTTATTTCTGTCCACAGCACCACAGGGAAAACTTCTTCAAGACTCTCACCAATATTTCCTGTGAATCCCTTGGGGTTCTTGAAGAAAAGTTTTTAAGACAGTGAAAATTTACCTATTTCTGTGATTCCCAGGAGCTTCATGTACCCAGCTAGTCCACAATCAGTCTTTAGCAGTTTTTAAAAACGTTTCTTGTTGAAGATGAAAGAGGAGAGTGAAAACCTTGGCTTAAAACTCAGCATTCAAAAAACTAAGATCATGACATCCGATCCTATCACTTCATGGCAAATAGATGAGGAAAGAATGACAGACTTTATTTTCCTGGATTCCCAAATCACTGTGGATGGTGACTACAGCCATGAAATTAAGAGATGCTTGCTCCTTGGAAGAAAAGCTATGACAAATCTAAATAGCATATTAAAAACCAAGGACATCACTTTGCTGACAAGGGTCCATATAGTCAAAGTTGTGGTTTTACAAGTGGTCATGTATGGATGTGAGAGTTGTACCATAAAGAAGGCTGAGCACTGAAGAATTGATGCTTTTGAACTGTGGTGTTGGAGAAGACTCTTGAGAGTCCCTTGGACTGCAAGGAAATCAAACCAGTCCATCCTAAAGGAGATCAGTCCTGAATATTCACTGGAAGGACTGGTGCTGAAGCTGAAGCTCCAATACTTTGGCCACCTGATGTGAAGAGCTGACTTATTGAAAAAGACCCTGATGCTGGGAAAAATTGAGCTCAGAAGGAGAAGGGGATCACAGAGGATGAGGGCATCACTGACTCACTGGACAGAGTTTGAGCAAACTCCAGGGAGTAGTGAAGGACAGGGAAGCCTGGCGTGCGGCAGTCATGGAGTCACAAAGTCAGACGTGACTGAGTGACTGAACAACAACAAAAACCATTTCTAGCTGAATACTACTTGTGTAACATCCAGTAAATCTGTTCCAGGTAGCAGATTCTCAAGTTTTTATTCTCCCTGCAGGTGCTTATATTTCTCCAAAATTAAAGTTTGGTTTTTTTTTTATTTTTTTGCTTGTGACTTCAGTTGTCTAATGACTGCAGGGGAAGTGTGTGCATCTTTTTCCTTGTTATGTGGAGCAACACAGTGACACTCTTTCAAGCATTCTATATCTGCAAGCTAAAACCATATATCCCTTGGAGACTTTTGATTTTGTTCAATCAGCACATTCAAATTTAATCTTAAAAGTTATTCAGAATACCTTTATTGTATTAAAAGACTTTTGTTAACAACACATTGTTGAGTTTCACAGAGTTTATAAGCAGAGGATTTTGAGATATCTGTATACAAAGACATGCACTTAAGATGTTTTCTACAATTAAGAAAACCTGCAGTAGTAGCCTGCTCTTCCTTTTCCAAGTATTTGACATAGAAAACAGGAAAGGACTTAGGTCACATTGATGGGAGTTTAAAAAATCTACTATATATAAAGTACTGTGGATAATACCTCAGTCAAAGAGTAGATATACATTAAACAGTTGAAGTCATTATTATTGCTAACACAAACGTCATAAAAGTCATCTGCAGAGGTTTTAGATTAAAACTTCTACAAGAGCCACCCTAAGAATTACAGTCTGTGACTACAAGATGAACAGTTTTGTATTGAAGTCTGGCCAATGAGCATTTTGAAAAGGCTTATAACAACAGTGGACAACTGGTTATATAGTGGTGCTTAATAGATGTATCTATTGTGTTCTTCCCACTGTTTAGAGCTTTTTAAAAACACACACACACACAATTATATGGTTGTTATCTTAAATTAATTGCTAAAAAATGTGGTGAGATAAAAACACAAAAGAATTAGAGAGAATTCATATTTTTTTCTGCTGCAGATATTAAATTATGAGCTCACAGAAGAGACATATTCAGTTGATTATCATTATTAATGAATTCCTACTATAAGCCAGGTATTTATAACCCTAAAATTAATATTCACAGTGTTTTCAAGGACATTTGCAGGTATATGTAGAGTAGCAAAAGTTTTTGGTCACCCTAAGCTCATGTAAATGTCTTCCCTGTAGCTCAAATGGTAAAGAATCTGCCTAAAGTGCAGGAGACCCGGGTTCAACCCCTGAGTGGGGAAGATCCTCTGGAGAAGGGAATGGCAATCCACTCCAGTATTCTTGCCTGGAGAATCCCATGGACAGAGGAGTCTGGCGGGCTACAGTCCATGGGATCACAAAGAGCTGGACACGACAGCGACTATCACTACTACTAAACTCATGCTCTCAGCAGAGAGGCCACACAAAGCAATTATTTCTGCTCTCATACAGAAATGAGTAGAGGGTGGAAATGCTGGGGGCAGTGGAGTACAAGAAACTCTTGGCCTTCTTGGCCTTAGAAGGCCAAGAACCTAAGACTTGGCCTTAGGCAAGTCACATAAAGCATCTAAACCTTGTTTCCTCTTTTGTAAAACTATATATATAAATATACTACCAGGACGAATTATTTTTAGGATTTAAGATTATAATCTGTGTGAGATAAGAATGTACAGATATAGGTATATAGATATGGATATATGATTTCTCCTGGGAGTAATGCTCCACTATTCAGTGTTCACAGCAAATTTACAGAACACAAACCCCACAAATGAGGAGACTTGCTATATATCACCATGAAAACAAAATCTGTGACTTAAGTATGTATATGGTAAGAAGACACATCTCTCTTAGGTAAGACTTCACAGTCAAGAAAGGATTATACATTTAGAAATACAAACAAGCATGGGAAGCAGGGTGAAGGACAGCAAGAAAAAAATTATGTGCGAGGTCAAGCCATTTTTATCCAATTTGCTGGACAATTCAGAGGAGCAAAAGTTTCTAACCAAGGGAATAAGTGCTGAAAGCGATGTTAAATAGAGTGTTAATCTGGAAACAGTATAAAAGTTATCTTTCTGGCAAATGAAGAGAGAGAGATTGGAGAATCTTGTTCTAATATGTCAAATAGAAAAAAAAAATGAATCCATTAACAAAAAAAATTTGATAATAATCTGATTGGAGGTGAAGCAGTAATAGGAGTAAAAGTAATGCTAAAATTGTGATCCAGAGTGATTGGAAAGAATAGTAATGATCTTGATGGAATTGAGAATATAGAGAGCAGAGCAGGATAAGAAGACAGATGTAAAGCACAGCATCTGAACAGCTGGTATTTTTCTTTTTAAATGAAGGCAAGAGAAATACTGTCAGGATGCACCAACACACAGCTGAATTCACCAAGGCATAGATGTGGAAAACAGAGAAAGAACAGTGGCAAACAAATTAAAATGATGTCCAACCCAGCAACGATGAATTGTTCTTTTTCAGCAATGACTTAGTTAGCGGAGGTTGTTAACCCTGCCAAATTATTGCTGGGGAAGCTGAAATGTTCAAAAATAATTTTGGATAGGCAAGAAATTTCTGAGTAGCATATGGATATAATGGGGAAAAGATTTTTTTTTTTTCTCCTGATAAAGTCACAAGATGACTAGTGTTGATTCATTGTAAAGAGGCATCTGGATGTCAAACCAAGTACTTCAACTTGCCTCTTTGGGCATGAATCTCATTGTTTCTGGGGAACTACATTAAGTGGATCTGATTAGACTGGAGAGGCTCTTCTTTATTCCTGTAAGAAGAATAACAGTCGTACATGGCATACACTGCCCATGTTCATGAGAAGTTTCTCCTATGGTTCTGTTGATTTCTCCCCTGGGCCGTGGATAAGGCTTTCCTTTCAGGCCACCACCACACAGGGTGTGCAAAGCCCCTGTGTTCCTTTGGTTTGCAACAGGGCAGGGGCTGTGCTTAGAAATGTCTTTCACTGTAACAGTATAGGCAGCCCACAAATGAAACAAGAGGTGCATGCGTGCTCAGTGGTACTTTATCCTCACAGCTCCTCCCCAGTCTCTGAGGTACTCTGTGGTAGCTGGCTCAATTAAACTAAATACTTCTCTTCCACAGTGTATCAAAGCACCTTGCTTCTCTCTTTCCTCTCCCTTTCAGACACTTAAAGATGAAATATTTCTTCTACAAGTCAGACTTTTTGTTACACTAAGATTTGTGTTTTCTTTGAATCATTGGCTTTGATTTACTGTGGTTGGGGAAAGAATAAGTCCTGAAAAAAAGCAAGGGATTAGGGGAGAAATAAGCAGTTAAAAAAAAAAAAAAAAGTGCTTTTGATTGTTGTTGTTCTATTGTGGCAGTCTGTTTCCACCATGATTGCAGTGAACTATTATTTCACTCCTTCATTTACAAATCAGTAAACCAATGAAAGTTATGACCAACCTAGATAGCATATTCAAAAGCAAAGACATTTCTGTGCCAACAAAGGTCTGTCTAGTCAAGGCTACGGTTTTTCCAGTAGCCATGTATGGATGTAAGAACTGGACTGTGAAGAAAGCTGAGCACTGGAGAATTGATGCTTTTGAACTGTGGTGTTGCAGAAGGCTCTTGAGAGTCCCTTGGACTGCAAGGAGATCCAACCAGTCCATTCTAAAGGAAATCAGTCCTGGGTGTTCATTGGAAGGAATGATGCTAAAAATGAAACTCCGGTACTTTGTCCACCTCATGCAAAGAGTTGACTCATTGGAAAAGACTCTGATGCTGGGAGGGATCAGGGGCAGGAGGAGAAGGGGACAACAGAGAAGGAGATGGCTGGATGACATCGCCGACTCAATGGACGTGAGTTTGAGTGAATTCCAGGAGTTGGTGATGGACAGGGAAGCCTGGCATGCTGCAATTAATGGGGTCGCAAAGAGTCGGACACGACTGAGTGACTGAACTGAACTGAACTGAAACCATTGAATCTAAGAAGAGTCACAAGGCAAAAAGTTAAAATGACAAACTGTAAGAATCTATTATCAAATTCAGTTCAGTGTCCGACTCTTTGTGACTCGATGGACTGCAGCAGACCAGGCTTCCCAGTCCATGACCAACTCCTGGAGCTTAGTCAAACTCATGTCCATCAAGTTGGTGCTGCCATCCAACCATCTCATCCTCTTTTGTCCTCTTCTTCTCCTGCCTTAAATCTTTCCCAGCATCATGGTTTTTTTCCAATGAGTCAGTTCACATCAGGTGGCCAAAGTATTGGAGTTTCAGCTTTAGCATCAGTCCTTCCAATGAATATTCAGGACTGATTTCTTTTGGATGGACTGGTTGGATTTCCCTGCAATCCAAGGGACACTCAAGCGTCTTCTCTAACACCACAGTTCAAAAGCTTCAATTCTTCAGCTCTCAGCTTTCTTTATGAGAGTTGGATGTCTAACTCTCACATCCATACATGATTCCTGGAAACACCATAGCTTTGACTAACTGGACATTGTTGAAAAAGTAATGTCTCTGTTCTTTATAAGCTGTATAGGTTGGTCATAGTTTTTCTCCCAAGGAGCAAGAGTCAATTCTTCAGTGCTCAGCTTTCTTCACAGTCCAAAGCTCACATCCATACATGACCACTGGAAAAAACATAGCCTTGACTAGACAGACCTTTGTTGGCAAAGTAATGTCTCTGCTTTTGAATATGCTATCTAGGTTGGTCATAACTTTCATTCCAAGGAGTAAGCGTCTCTTAATTTCATGGCTGCAGTCACCATCTGCAGTGATTCTGGAGCCCAGAAAAATAAAGTCTGACACTGTTTCCTCTGTTTCCCCATCTATTTCCCATGAAGTGATGGGACCGGATGCCATGATCTTCGTTTTCTGAATGTTGAGCTTTAAGCCAACTTTTTCACTCTCCTCTTTCACTTTCATCAAGAGGCTCTTTAGTTCCTCTTCACTTTCTGCCATAAGAATAGTGTCATCTGCATATCTGAGGTTATTGATATTTCTCCCGTCAATCTTGATTTCAGCTTGTGGTTCATTTAGCCTGGCATTTCTCCTGATGTACTCTGCATATAAGTTAAATAAGCAGGGTGACAATATACAGCCTTGACATACTCCTTTCCCAACTTGGAACCAGCCTGTTGTTCCATGTCCACTTCAAACTGTTGCTTCTTGACCTGTATACAGATTTCTCAGGAGGCAGGTAAGGTCGTCTGTTATTCGCATCTCTTTAAGAATTTTCCACATATATATTTGATATATGTGGAATATATTTGATAGGTTTATATTTGATAGGTATATATTTGATAGGTTTTGAGGTTTAAGGTTTGAGGATTATAAGGTTTTGAGTTTATAGGATTAAGGTTTAAATTAGACATATTTCTTGCCTTCTCTGTGTTTACATTCTGCTTAAGCAGCTGTTGTATTTCCCTTGGTTTTACTGATGTGTAATTTGTATAAAATAAAACTCACCTATTTTAAATATAGAGTTTAATGTATTTTGGCATTTCTACAGTCATGTAAACACCATGACAATCAAAATATAGAACATTTACACCAACTTTAATTTTCTCCTATGCTTTTTAAGTTGAGCTCCACCGGAGATTTCTGCTATGGTAACCACAGTTCTATTTCAATTACTGATTTTCCTTTCCTAGATTTTATATGCATCAAATTATGCAGTATGTACTTCTGGTATTTCACTTATCAGTTTTTACAGGAACATTGTGTAGATATAACACTGTCTTTTAATTTACCTGTGATGGATATTTGACCTGTATTAAACTCTATTAAAAGAAATAATGCAATAAAATGTTTCTTGTTTACAATTCTTTCTCTGAATGCATGGTTTCATATCTTGGTTAATGTAAATAATGCAGTAATGAACTTGAGAGTGTACATATCTCTTTGATATACTGATTTTATTTCCTTTCCACTTAGTGTCTATTTAGAAGTACGTTGATGGATCATATTGTTCATTTTTTAGGTTCCATAATGTTTTCCATAATGGCTGTTACAGTTTTCAAATCCACCAACAGTGCAATAGGGTTCCTTTTGATCATATCTTCACCAACAATTGTATCTTTTATTTTTTTATGATAATCTTCTAAGAGGTAGAGGTGATATTTCATTGTGGTTTTAATTTGCATTTTCATGATGATTAGTGATGTTGAGTAAATATTCATATACCTATCTCTCTATATATATATATATTTTTTTTTTTTAATTTTACATAGGAAAAGTCTCAGCTCTGTGCTTTTATCCCAGTGATACAGAGCAGAGTGGATGTTTGCACCTTGTCTTCATAGCTAACTTCCAGGCGACTGTGTTCTGTAGGTTGTTCATTGTTTGGTATGAAGCAAGAAAAAATTGGCTTCATGGAGAGTGCTCTAAAATGCTGGGATAAGGCTCTTCAACTCCTTCTAGCTGTAACTGAAGAAAAATAACCTCTGTTCTGTACCTATTCCCGGTCTCACAGAGCCATGCTTGGCTGTTGGGGAATTCTCTTCCCTTTGTTCCTCCCTGTCCATAAGAGTGGTGACCTGGAGTGCAGGTCACTCAGGACTCCAGATAAGGTGGCGTAGAACCTGACCTCATGCAGGATGCCCCGAGAGGCCAGGAGCTCAGTCCAAAATCTCATGTTCCCCACAGATCACATCACAGAGCAACCTTTTCTCAGAACAAAGCAGATTTGAGGCAGGGACTGTCAGGGAGAAAGTGCAGTAGTTCTTTTCACCCATTGAAATTTGACTGCTCTGTGCTGCTCCAGAGCTCTGCTCCTTAGCTGTATACTGAATTTCTCTTCAAGGTGCTTTAGTATCAGTGTCATTGTTATAGTGGAAGTGAGAGGTAGGGCTTCCTATTTCTCCATCTTGCTGACATAACCCTCCAAAATCGATTTTAGGATCAAATATTTCAGTCTTGTCAGATATGGTAGTTTTCATTCAGAGCTGCTTTGACTCTGCTTAACATATGCTTCCTTCGTATTCGCCAAAATGTGGGTAGAGAGAATTTGGGGATCTTTACTATGGCTTTTTTCTACCTGAGATTCCCTACCTACTTACCCAGAAGTTTCTCTCAGTTCAAGTTTCTGATTCCTCAGGCACGAATAACTGCATATTTTCCACCAGTACAAACACCCCAGATGTCACACTACAGTGTGACTGGCAAAAGGCTAAAAACTGTGAAAGCAAGAACTCACTGAATAAGATTTGCTTCTCTGAGAGTGTATGCTCAACAAGAATTTGTTTGCTGTGTTTTACTCTCTGGATCCTCCAGGTTTTCCTTATGTCTAGATTTTATAATTGTTTTCCTCAGAGAAAACAGTTCTGTAGGAACTTAGTCATTAGAAGAAATGGAACCTTGTTTTTGTGTTTTGACTACATAGAGATTTTACTTTCTAAACCATACTGAATTTTCAATTCTGAGAAAATGTTAGTAAAGACTGAACTCTTTTAGGAGAGTATATGTTATTTAATATTGCACTACTAGTATTGAGTGCAGTGCCTAAAATATTGTAATTTTTGTAAAGCCTTTAATAAATCTCAGTATAGTAATATATAAAATAATAATAAATAATAAGTAATGGTAAATAACACTATAAGTAATAATAAGCAAAAATCAGTTCAGTAATATTGGGGGCTTCCCTGATAGCTCAGTTGGTAAAGAATCCTCCTGCAGTGCAGGAGACCCCAGTTTGATTCCTGGGTCGGGAAGATCTGCTGGAGAAGGGATAGGCTAACCATGCCAGTAATCTTGGGCTTTCCTTGTGGTTCAGCTGGTAAAGAATCCACCTGTAATGAGGGTAGACCTGGGTTCAGTCCCTGGGTTGGGAAGATCCCTTAGAGAAGGAAAAGGCTACCCACTCCAGTATTCTGGCTTGGAGAATTCGCAGAGCCTGACAGGACTAAGCGACTTTCACATTTTTAGTAATATTGCACTGGAATATTTATAGTGGCAGTTTTTAAGAAAGAGATGCTTTCTCTTATAGGGTACAATTCATAAAGATGACTGTGGTGACATTTCTAACGTATGTTCTATGAAACACCAGTTTAAAAAAGTTCTTTGAAAGCAAAAATAAAAACCATTCATGATGAAATGCTACATTATATATTGTTTCACCTGGAGATGTACAGTGTAATTAAAATATTTAATAAAATTATTTTATATGTTATGGAAATTAATCTATTTTCACTGTCTACCCCTTTATACTTCTTTAATCTTTATTGTAGTGTTAATGAGGGTTAGTCTCCTAGTAATATATTAAGTGAGAATCTCCATGAAATTTGTTTCTTCTCTATCTCTTTAAAAATGTAAAAGCCATGACAGGAAGAGTCCATGTAACTTTTGACTGCTCTATCCCAGCCCCTAGAAGAGAACTTGGCACAAAGGAGCAATAAATGAATGGCAGTATCCCATGTGCATTCATTCAGAAAACATGTGTTAAATACCAATTAGATGTGAAGCTTCATTTTAAGCTCTGGGTATAGAGAGGAGGAATAAAATACTGATCTTCCCTGATGGAGTTTATATTATTGATCATTTCTGAAGAAGTAGAGATAGCAAATATATCATCTATAAAGAGTATAAAATTATTCGGTTTTACTGTCATCACATGTGGCTAAATTGAAAGCAGACTTGAACACAAGGTAGTTGGTCTGCAGCAATTTAAATATATTCAGAAAACTAAATAGAAAAACATTTTTAGCCTGTAAACAAAAAGAAAACAGTTCCTTTTTCAGTCTCAAGGTGTTTTACTGCTTTCTTTTACAAGCCATAATTTATATAATACATTAAAAAGCAGTCTTTTTCTACAAAATAAAAAGTCAATTAAAAGAAAATATACTTGAATAGTTTTAAAACTTGACCATTTTATTCATTTTAATATAAAGCTGTGTAGGCAACATTACCTTGTAATCATTATTTTAATGAGAAAAGGTTGGAGTGGTGTCCACTTGAGTCCTTTAATGAGTAAAGTACTATGAAGAATTTGTACTTTTTTGGTTCCTTTTTGTGGATTTCATTATCAAATGTGCTCTATGATATAGACAGACTTTTATTATTAAAATTATTCTCATAAGAGAAATGATACTTAGAGAAATTGTTATTTATTTATTTATTTTGCAAAATGAAGACAAAATCTTGAGTATCCTCATTTGTTGCTAATTTAGCAAAGAGCCACCACATATGAATTTAATTAAGAACTGCCTTTGCCCAATTTACCACTCAATGAGCTATAACAGGTTTGGAAGAACTACTGCCAGTTTTCTGAGTTAATGCAATATTTAAATTAATGACCTTCATGGATAATATATGAAACTTTTAAATTGAGTTTACATGAGGAAATGTTACCTAGTATGATTTTGTAGTCAGAGGAAAATTTGTCTCTATATTCTCTTCTTTGAAGAAATATAGACTGCAATGCATACAAAGTAATGCAAATTTTATCACATTGATTCATATGTTCCTGTTTCTCATAAATGTCAAATATCGATTGGGTCTTCCTGATATCATACTTTGATGATATTCCTTCATCTAATGAATTTCCCATAAAATGTCTATCTGAAGTTATGCTGCTCTATAAGCCTATCCCTTTGCTGTAAACTCAGTGCATAGCTGAACTCTACACTGGACTATCTCATTCAAAGCAAAGCATATAATTTCCTTGCATTACTTTTTCATTTATAATAAAATGAAAAGTATATATCTTAAATTATTTGATAATATAGCAGCATACAGCACATCATAGCAGTAGTTTAATATTCAAATATATAAATTTAATAGTCCACTTTATATATTACAGTCCATTTTATATATATATATATATATATAATGACACCACCCTTTATGGCAGAAAGTGAAGAGGAACTAAAAAGCCTCTTGATGAAGGTGAAAGTGGAGAGTGAAAAAGTTGGCTTAAAGCTCAACATTCAGAAAACTAAGATCATGGCATCCGGTCCCATCACTTCATGGGAAATAGATGGGGAAACAGTGGAAACAGTGTCAGATTTTGTTTTTCTGGGCTCCAGAATCACTGCAGATGGTGACTGCAGCCATGAAATTAAGAGACGCTTACTCCTTGGAAGGAAAGTTACGACCAACCTAGACAGCATATTCAAAAGCAGAGACATTATTTTGCCAACAAAGGTTCGTCTAGTCAAGGCTATGGTTTTTCCTGTGGTCATGTATGGATGTGAGAGTTGGACTGTGAAGAAGGCTGAGCACTGAAGATTTGATGCTTTTGAACTGTGGTGTTGGAGAAGACTCTTGAGAGTCCCTTGGACTGCAAGGAGATCCAACCTGTCCATTCTGAAGGAGATCAGCCCTGGGATTTCTTTGGAAGGAATGATGCTAAAGCTGAAACTCCAGTACTTTGGCCACCTCATGCAAAGAGTTGAGTCATTGGAAAAGACTCTGATGCTGGGAGGGATTGAGGGCAAGAGGAGAAGAGGACGACAGAGGATGAGATGGCTGGATGGCATCACTGACTCGATGGATGTGAGTCTGGGTGAACTCGGGAGTTGGTGATGGACAGGGAGGCCTAGTGTGCTGCAATTCATGGGGTCGCAAAGAGTCGGACACGACTGAGTGACTGATCTGATCTGATCTGATAAATATATAATACAATAGCATTGTGCTGTGCTTAGTTGCTCAGTCGTGTCTGACTCTTTATGAACCCATGGACTTTAACTTGCCAGGCTCCTCTCTCCATGGGCACTCTCCAGGCAAGAATACTGGAGCGGGGTGTCATGCCCTCCTCCAGGAGATCTTCCCAACCCAGGGATCAAACCCAGGTCTCCTGAATTGCAGGCAAATTCTTTAACATCTAAGCCACCAGGGAAGTCCAAGAATACTGGAGTGAGTAGCCTATCCCTTCTCCAGGAGATCTTCCAAACCCAGGAGTCCAACTGGAGTCTCCTGCATTACAGGCAGATTCTTTACCAACTGAGTTACCAGGGAAGACTTAATAGTCCAGTAGAATTCAACAGTGTGTTTTTCCTTTTTTTTTTTTTTTTTTTCCTGCCTGACAATGCTCAAATTATTTAAAACATCAGTTATTAATAAAATGCAGACTAAATAATGTCAGTCATGATATCTTCTATCTAACCATGATGGAATCAATTGAATGGGCTTTCCTTGGAAAATATATTTGTTATATTTTTGATGGTATCTTTGATTTTTACAAATTCTTGAGTGAAATACCGCATTATTTTCTTTTCTTTAATTTTTTTATTGGTTTCTGCCACACATCAACATGAATCAGCCATAGGAATACACGTGTCTCCTCCTCTTGAAACTACCTCCCACTTCCCATCCTATCCCATCCCCCTAGGTTGTCACAGGGCATGGGGCTTGAGCTCCCTGCATCATAGAGAAAATTCCCACCGGCTATCTATTTTACATGTATTAATGTGTATATTTCCATGTTACTCTCTCAACTTATCCCACCCTCTCCTTCCCCCACTGCATTCTCAAGTCTGTTCTTTCAGTCTGTGTCTCCATTGCTACTCTGCAAATAGATTGATTAGTACCATCTTTATAGATTCCATATATATTCCATTAACATGTGATATTTGTTTTTCTCTTTCTGGCTTACTTCATTTTGCATAACAGACTCTAGGTTCATCTACCTCATTAGAATTGACTCAAATGTGTTCCTTTTTATGTCTGAGTAATATTCCATTGAATATATGTACCACAATTTCTTTATCTGTTCGTTCATTGATGGACATCTAGCTTACTTCCATGCCCTAGCTATTGTAAATAGTACTTTAATGAACATTTGGGTACAAGTGTCTTTTTCAATTATTATTTCCTTTAGGTATATGCCCATTAGTAAGATTGTTGGGTCATACGATAGTTTTATTCCTAGGTTTTCAAGGAACCTTCATACTGTTCTCCATAGTGGCTGTATCAGTCTACATTCCTACCAACAGTGCAAGAGGGTCCCTTTTCTCTGCACCCTCTCCAGCACTTACTGGTTGTAGATTTTTTGATGATATAAAAGGAAACATGTTCAGAGAGTAAAAATTTTGAGACATAAATTATTAGATAAAACACTTTTCTATATTTATTAACAATCTGTTAACTTGTGAATTCAGTATTTACTTTCTTCCATATAAGGTAATATATGATAATTATATCTGATTTAAATGCAATGAGTATCCATTTATCTGTCAATGGGTGTTTAGGTGAATAGATAAAGAGGATGTGATATATATATATTCAATGGAATATTACTCAGCCATATATAAAACAATGAAATAATGCCATTTGCAGCAACATACTTGGACCTAGAGATTATCATACTAAGGGAAGTAAGCCAGACAAGGAAAAATAAATATCATATGATATCACTTACATGTGGAATCTAAAAAATGATGCAAATGAACACTTACAGAAATAGACTGTAATAGAACAGAAATAGACTCACAAACATAGAAAACAACTTTGTGGTTACCAAAGGGGAATGTAAGGAATACACATATATATAAGTTGAACAAGTATATCAGATCAGATCAGATCAGTCACTCAGTTGTGTCCGACTCTTTGCGACCCCATGAATCGCAGCACGCCAAGCCTGCCTGTCCATCAACAACTCCCGGAGTTCACTGAGATTCACGTCCATCATGTAAATATACATATATATAACTGGACCAATTTTCTGTACAGTTGAAACAAACACAACAGTGTAAATCAACTACACTTTTATTTTTAAAAATAAAAAAAAGAGATATCTATAATAAATAATAAAACAATATAGAACTTTTTCCCAATCGAAACCTAATGTGAATATACTGAAAATGATTTGCTAATTATGTGATTAAAATAATAAATTATAAACTCATGTGAACATTAACTGATTTACAATTATGTAAATTCAAGTAAATAACAAAGTAAAGGATAGAATATTTGTATCTTTTGAATTGATCAGATTAATTATCAAAGCATACTAGTCAATTGAGTGCTAGACATGCTTCAGGGAGACCTGTATTCCAATCCATGATATGTATGGCTATTTTATTTAGATTTATAATGTTTGAATTTTACAACAGTATTATTAAGATGATAGGAGTTAATACTGGTAAAGTATTATCAATGATAAAACTTATTTCATTATTTTAAATAGTTTACTGTCCTGTTTAATAATATAATCATTCTAACAAGGAAAAATAAGCATTTCATTATTTGGTTATGACAGACATATTTTGTAGGTTCTATAAGCAGATCTATATATAGTCAAAATTTAATAAGTACATTGCATTACAAAATATATCAGAGATGAAATTTCTGGGCCTTTTAAAAAGTGGTCATGTAATACCAATACCCAACTTTGAGAATATTACTTTTTATATTATTTCAAAGAAAGTTATTATTCCAACTTAAATTTGTCCTAAAAATCAAATAAGAATCTAATTCTCTGAGGAGCACCAGGTTTCTCCAAGGAAAAGACCGTGAAACATTGCAACAGAAGAAAAATGATCCAGATATATTATACTGCAAAGTTTCTCTATTTTCTCCTAGTTCTGGGTAAAATAAGCATTAAATGTATAACTTATTTTAATATATAAAGAATTTTAGTAAAAGATGAAAATCATCTAAGAAAATCTGAAAGCAAGGCAACACTAAGACTCTAGATAAGGCAAAATTTATTTTGTGTTAAATGTATGTTAGAATTTTTAATGTTATAATAAGATTAACTACATAAAAGCGTTAGTATGTATATGTATGAGGTGAAATATTTGACAACTGCCAAAATGTGAAGCTATCATGATGAATGGTATCAGTCTGCCGTCTGTGTGATGTAAATCTTCTATTTCCCATGAATCTTTCATGATTAAGCAAAGCATTTGGAAGTGTAATAGACATGGTTTTGCAATTATATATGTTTTATAAGCCATGATAATTGTATTATTTTTATTCTAATTTCACACAGAAAATATAAGTTTACATTTGCATTTAGATGGCAAATTTCATGCAAAAATGGTTCAATTATTTTAGTATAATTTGTATTGAAAAAATAAGACTGAAGTGTAAGCTATTCTTTTGTGTTTTTTTTATTTTTACAGTTTTATAATTCTATATTTGCCTTTGTTCTTTCATTCATTATTTTATTACCCATAAATATTTAAACCAACCAGAATTGAATATTAAAAAGTCATAATAAAATCACATAGCTTCCCTAGCATATTACTTTTTTCCCAGCCTTGAAGTTTGTTAATAAGCACAGTTTGAAATAACGATAAAAATATTAAGTGGTAGTCACCTTACCATCAATATTAAGAATTGAAAATAACAAAAAGACTTTGGTAATTCATCCTACTCTTTATATCATCTGCCATTTCTGAATTAATATATTTCATTTTATTATATGGCAATAGAACATTTGTTTTCAGCTCAGATGTAGAAACCAATTGTGTTCCTTAGAGAATCAAGTTATTATTCAATCATTAGGACAAATTTCAGTTGGAATAATACTTTTCCTTGAAATAATTGCGACTCCATAAACTGTAGCCTATCAGGCTCCTCTGTCCATGGGACTTTCAAGGCAAGAATGCTGGAGTGGATTGCCATTTCCT
Source organism: Bos mutus (assembly GCF_027580195.1). NCBI lineage: Eukaryota > Metazoa > Chordata > Mammalia > Artiodactyla > Bovidae > Bos > Bos mutus. Next base: position 10,133,217 of record NC_091622.1, read on the forward strand.
TCTCCAGGGGATCTTCCCAACCCAGGAATCGAACCCGGGTCTCCCAAATTGCGGGCAGACGCTTTACCGTCTGAGCCACCAGGGAAGCCCGAAATAATATAACAAGAAATATTATAAAATTTGGGCATTGCATGACTATTTTTAATAGGACCCAGAAATCTCATCTCTGATATATTTTGTAATATAATGTCCTTATAAAGTGTTTGACTATATACAGATCTTAGTACATCTCATATATTTTATTGAGAGACACGGTGAAAAAAAGAGGAAACTTTTTGTCTTTACTAGGCGTCTTTACTAGGGCATGCTGGGAGGGATAGGGGCAGGAGGAGAAGGGGACGACAGAGGATGAGATAGCTGGATGGCATCACTGACTCGATGGACGTGAGTTTGAGTGAACTCCGGGAGTTGGTGATGAACAGGGAGGCCTGGCATGCTGTGATTCATGGGGTCGCAAAGAGTCGGACACAACTGAGCGACTGAACTGAACTGAGCATCACCCTACTCACACGTATTGTTCTAGGGATAGATGTTTAAAACATTTTGGGTTAAAGAAACAAATATTTTGAGCAAGGCATAGTATTAAAAAATGTTACTCTGCTCCTTAATAGGAGATGTAGTACAGACATTCTACATTTGTCTAATTATTTAACATGTCTGTTTTTGCCAGTAAAGAGGACTCCGAATTGAAGGACACTACAAAGGCCAAGGTTGCGTTTATTGCTAGAAAATGGAGCAGGAATGCTGATGATATTATGAACTTTTTGATCAAATGGCACTCAAAATGAGAATCAGTCCAGAACTTCTTTTCAAGTGGGGTTAAGTTGCTATACCTCTTGTGCATTCTGTCTGAGGTCAGTACTAGATAAATGACTCTGACATTACTAAACTAGAGAAAAGATCTCAACAGAAGAGAATTTACAACAGAGACAAGGTGATGTGTTGGCATCTTGTAAAGGTGGACTGGTAAATGTCATTTCTATAGACAGAGTAAGTTAAATGAGAAGAAAGTCCTGTCAAATGTTATTTGTATTTCAATAAAATAAAATGCATTCCAATATAATAGAAAGATACAAATTGTGCCTAAAACATTAATATCAGAGTAGAAGTTAAGGACTTCACTGATGGTCTGTTGGTCAAGAATCTGCCTTGCAATGCAGAGTTCTATCACTGGTCTGGGAAGACGCCACATGCCATGGGGCAGCTAAGCCCGTGCACCGCAATGAAAGATCCTTATGACACAACTAAGACCCAACACAGACAAATAAACAAAAATTAAATTAAACAAATAAATAAAAATTCCAGCATTCTGGGGGGGAAAAAGTAGAAATTAAGGCTAAAAGCATTATAAAGCAAGGAAAAATAAAATTACAATGGTTTTGTAAAATAGAAACAGTAAAATACAGAAAGCAAAAAAATCCTTTCAGAACAAAATATGATGAAAACAAGTTTAGCAGGAAAAAAGTGAAGTAGAAAAAATGATATTCTTTATCCTTATATTCAACCAATATGGTGCTTTTCCTATCTTTGAAATTGTACCTAAATTTTACACTAAATATGTAGAAAATAAGAGTCAAAGAAGACTACTTGAGAATAATTTTTAAGAAACTTAAAACTGAAATCTTATATTATCTAGAAGTAATAAAATAATACTTCTTAAATTCTTTCAGTTCAGTTCAGTCACTGAAGAAAGAAAATATTGTATGTTTTTTGTTGTTGTTGTTGTTGTTTTTTAGGCCCAGTGTAGAAGTATATGGAGAAGGAAATGGCATCCCACTCCAGTGTTCTTGCCTGGAGAATCCCATGGACAGAGAAGCCTGGTAGGCTGCAGTCCATGGGGTCGCACAGAGTCGGACACGACTGAAGCGACTTGGCAGCAGTAGTATACATCTCTTCTCATCTAACATTGGGAAGAACTAAATCAAATATCTACACTTAGCTTTCATAAGAGCTGAAAAATTCACAGCCAGTCAGCCCATACCTGCTACAGCTCTTACCAGGAAAGTGGTACAGAATGGATCTTAATAAGCTCTCAGCCATCTTGCCAAAGCAGTCATAGAAATGTTGCAGTTTCTGAACGTTTTGAATCTTAGAGTAGATAGGTTTATGTGATCACTTTATTATTTATTTTAAAATATGTAAAATTAATATTTGCATAATTTTTAAAATTCAGAAAGTAATATGTTCTACAAATTACATTGTTTAATTTCTGGGAGATAAAATACACAGTAGAAAAATTTTGACAACAATTTACAGAAGCTTTAGTTGAAAGATATAGTTTAATTTTAAATGGATATATATATTCAAATTCATTAGAACTTAGTTCATTATACTGTATGAACTGCTATAGAACATGAAAAAAACTTCAAATTTCCTTTATGTTCAGAAAAATACATGATTATTTTAATACTTATAAGTGAGAGAGGCAGTGAAATTCCTTATTTGCTATTAGTGGCATATAATTTATATAACTGGTCCTCCTATGGTTAGAAAAACAGTTGTTTTTATAAATGTTTCAGTTCAGTTCAGTTCAGTCATTCAGTCATGTCTGACTCTTTGTGATCCCATGAATCGCAGCATGCCAGGCCTCCCTATCCATCACCAACTCCTGGAGTCCACCCAAACCCATGTCCATTGTGTCGGTGATGCCATCCAACCATCTTATCCTCTGTCGTCCCCTTCTCCTCCTGCCCTCAATCTTTCCCAGCATCAGGGTCTTTTCAAATGAGTCACCAACTGCATCAGGTGGCCAAAGTACTGGAGTTTCAGCTTCAACATCAGTCCTTCCAATGAACACCCAGGACCGATCTTCCTTAGGATGGACTGAATGGATCTCCTTGCAGTCCAAGGGACTCTCAAGAGTCTTCTCCAACACCACGGTTCAAAAGCATCAATTCTTCAGTGCTCAGGTTTCATTGTAGTCCAACTCTCACATCCATACATGACTACTAGAAAAACCATAGCCTTGACTAGACGGATCTTAGTTGGCAAAGTAATGTCTCTGCTTTCTAATATGCTGTCTAGCTTGGTCATAACTTTCCTTCCAATGAGCAAGCATCTTGTAATTTCATGGCTACAATCACCATCTGCAGTGATTTTGGAGCCCAGAAAAATAAAGTCTGACACTGTTTCCACTGTTTCCCCATCTATTTGCCATGTAGTGATGGGACCAGATGCCATGATCTTGGTTTTCTGAATGTTGAGCCAACTTTTTCACTCTCCTCTTTCACTTTCATCAAGAGGCTTTTGAGTTCCTTTTCACTTTCTGCCATAAGGGTGGTGTCATCTGCATATCTGAGGTTATTGAGATTTCTCCCAGAAATCTTGATTCCAACTTGTGCTTCCTCCAGGCCAGTGTTTCTCATGATGTACTCTGCATATAAGTTAAATTAGCAGGGTGACAATATACAGTCTTGACGTATTCCTTTTCCTATTTGGAACCAGTCTGTTGTTCCATGTCCAGTTCTAACTGTTGCTTCCTGACCTGCATACAGGTTTCTCAAGAGGCAGGTCAGGTGGTCTGGTATTCCCATCTCTTTCAGAGTTTTCCACAGTTTATTGTGATCCACACAGTCAAAGGCTTTGGCATAGTCAATAAAGCAGAAATAGATGTTTTTCTGGAACTCTCTTGCTTTTTCAGTGATCCAGCAGATGTCAGCAATTTGGTCTCTGGTTCCTCTGCCTTTTCTAAAACCAGCTTGAACATCTGGAAGTTCACGGTTCACATATTGCTGAAGCCTGTCTTGGAGAATTTTGAGCATTACTTTACTAGTATGTGAGATGAGTGCAGTTGTGCAGTAGTTTGAGCCATCTTTGGCATTTCCTTTGTTTGGGATTGGAATGAAAACTGACCTTTTCCAGTCCTGTGGCCACTGCTGAATTTTCCAAATTTGTTGACATATTGAGTCCAGCTCTTTCACAGCATCATCTTTTAAGGTGTGAAATATTTAGAATAGGATTCTAAATGTTTAGTTGTTTTAAAAAAAATCTTAATGCAGTGCAAGAACATATTCTACACTAAATAAAGGTGAACATTTAAAAATTAAAGGAAAGCAGTATAAATACATGTAATCTTATAAAAGCAATTCTCAGTTCATGCTCATAAATTAAAAATCAAACTAGCCACTTTCTGTTATCCACATTTTTAAAGTAATGTTTACCATTAGGAGAAAGCAGCACTTCAGTTAGAGTGTCACTTCCTAACATGCCACATCTGCAGCTCAATTTTTCTTTTTCAGATCTGAGATATCAGAGTACGTTTTTCTCCAAAGAGACTTCTAGTTCTTTCCCAAGATTCACAAGACTTTTTCTGCTATTCAAAATGCCAAACAACCAGGTGTCAAGTTGGTCAGCTGGAGCAATGAGTCAATGTGAAAGGAGCAATGAGTCAATGTGAAAGTAACAATCAGGCCTTTATTTGCTTACTACAACAGTGTGAGCAAGAAGGAAGAAAGCAAGGGGCCGGCTGCCCAATATTCAATTTCCCCCCACAGAATGGCACCAGGTAAGGTTTGTAGATGCAACTCAGATATGGGGTATCTTCTTTTTGCCAGGGAACCCCCAAAAGGGTGATTGCCTGCTTATGGACCTGTTTGTCTTGGAAAGGCTAGGAGAAGAAAGCTCGTGAATCAAAACTATGGAAAAATCCCTTGGCCAGTTCCTCTGATGTAGCCTCTGAATAGAGGTGCCAGGATCAAGTGCTTGAGTATGGCTGGTCTGGGGATGGAGTAAGGTACTGAATCTCGACTCTAATGCCCTGCAGAAATCTACAAGACATTATTGTGCACCAAATCTCATGTGAGGTGGGCAGCTTCAAACTGTGATTACAGACAGCTGAGCCTGAAATATCACCCAAGGATTCTGTCATACAGTAGACTTCTCAAAACAGCATCTAGGATTCTCTTAAACATGGATGTGATCCATCCTGATTTGCTCTGTGATTTATGTGTTTATATCTTTCTTGGTCTTTATCATAGAAACTTTCATTGGTAGAAAGTTTTATTGTTTATCCACGTCTGGTTCTCCTTTTTTTCCAGGTATACTGGAGGATTATGCTTTTTTGGCCCCTGGAAGTTAGGCAGAACTCTGTCTGGCTTTAGAAGAGTGATGGATATCAGTTCTGGACCAATATATTTGTCAGTGAAAACTATCCAGTGTTTTCATTCCTTACTGGGGAGATAAAGATGACATGTTCCAGATGGTATAGCTAGAGGACATTGGGGCATAGTTTAAATGTTTATCCCCTGGTTATAGGTGATTAAAATTTGCATTCAGCATTATGTTTAAAATTAAGCATTGTTTTTACATCACATTTGCTCTTTTACACTCTATTTTAATGAGAGAAAAATTTAATTTCTATTTATCCCTCTTACATCACACATTTCCTCAAGAATTATTGTCGTTAGATGTTGTTACTAATGAAATGTTTTTAAATCATTATTACTGTCTCCTCTAATATATTGGGAATCAGTTTTATATATCATTTATTTTAAAAGGTGATTTAATGTCATTGATTGAAGAATGTCTTAGAGTTATATACAATATAATGATTAGAACTGAACAAATTAAGTCTTGTTGAAGTGATTTAAGAAAAACAATTAGTTGAAGAAATGGTTAGCAAAATATATATGGACATAAGAAGTGGGAGAATTGAAATGAAGCCAATAAATAAGTAGATTTTATCTAGCTGGAAAAGAAAATTAAATTGAGTAGTAGTTATTTTGATTCCAGAGAGCCTCAATAAGTCCACTTAAAAGCATATGAAAAACTGCATGGACTATTTAAGGTATAGATGATCATGAAATAAATTCACTTTGAAAAAGAAGTATAATTGATGTGCCCTGCATTAGTTTATGGAGACGGCAATGACACCCCACTCCAGTACTGCTGCCTGGAAAATCCCATGAACGGTGAAGCCTGGTAGGCTGCAGTCCATGGGGTCGCTAAGAGTCAGACGACTGAGCAACTTCCCTTTCACTTTTCACTTTCACGCATTGGAGAAGGAAATGGCAACCCACTCCAGTGTTCTTGCCTGGAAAATCCCAGGGATGGGGAAGCCTGGTGGGCTGCCGTCTGTGGGGTCGCACAGAGTCGGACATGATTGAAGCGACTTAGCAGTAGCAGCAGCAGCAGCAGCAACAGCAGCAGCAGCATTAGTATATAAAGTACAAAATTTTGAATTAATGAAACATACACTAAAAGATGATATTTTACCTTTAACATGATTTTAACTTTGTAATATTCTCTTTGAAAAAGAGACATGATGGGATTTATCAAAACAATATAGTATCAATAATGATATAGCAATGATGATGAATGTATTTAGAAAATTGATAATTATCAGAATAGTTGATAAATAGGAGTGGCATTGATGAATTCATATTTATATTCATTAGCAGCATAATTAATCCTGAATAGATAACTTTAAGTCAACTTAATTCAGCTTATTTAACTAAAAGCCTTTGACTGAAATACCTCTATACATAGCCATAATATCTTCCAGTTACTGGAGTAAATTTAGTGTTAAATTCAATTCTTGTATGAATTTATATGGGATAAAAGCAATTTGAATCAAAGTATATTTTGACATTTCAGAAAATGATAAAATTAAATATAATAGTGAAACATCAAGATTCTTTTTCTTTATATTGTTTATTACTTCAATCTGCATTAAGCATAACAAAACTGGAAAAGAGTTTGGTACTCTCATGTTCTAAACCATAAATGCTAATGTGTATATATTTTGAAAAAGCATTTTGTCACTTTATTGTTTTAATTGAAGGATAATTGCTTTATAGAATTTTGTGGTTTTCTCTCAAACATCAACAAGAATCAGCTATAGGTACACCATACAGAAAATTATTTCAAGATGTCTGTTCTGAAAATGTTTTAACTAATACATTAGAAGAATGCAAAGAAAGAAATATTTGTTATTTTAAAAAGAGGTCTTTTTAACATCTAAAGACAAATATACTGTTTAAAGTACAATTAATGAAGTAAAAAAAGTTATACTTTTCTTTTCAACATTGTTACTGCTTATGAATTAATGCTATTTCTTTACACATTTTGTAATATTTTCAAATGAAACAATGTATCTAAAATGTTTAAAAATCTAGTAATATTATGCATAAAAACCAGGCTAACTAACTCGAAATCTTTCCCATTGGGTATTCATTATTTACAAGGGCCAAACAAATCTGAAGCAAGAGCAGAAAACAACTTATGAGAATATATTTTTTCCCCAGGGCATCATTATGATAAAAACCCAGTAATAGCAATGTTCCTAGCAACATCAGTTTAGATCATTTTTCTAATCCTCATGAATGACAAATTTAAAGACTTTCAACAATGGGACATGTACTAGAGGGAAATGTTGGAAGGAAAAGTGAAAATAAGAATCATTATTGAATTTTCACTAACTTTTTTCTACAATTTGGATGAAAACTAAATGGGAATTTTTTTGTGGTGGGGGGGAATTTTTAAAAATTGGTTATTTGTGCCAGAGATTTTTTTTTAGAGATAACTTTAGTTCTATCTTTATTCTTCATTTATATATAAATATTTTTATATATTTTATGGATTAATTTGCTGGGTACTGTTTATGCTGTTTTTAATGTGAACTAGAAAAATGCAAAGAATGGGAAAGGCATGCCAGCAGGAAGACAAAGATATCTATTTCCACATGAACATCATTGGCATTGATTCTGTAAACCATAAAGAGAAGTGTCAACAACAGATGCCCTTGAAAAATCTCTGGCACAGGGTCATCACTAATAAGATCTGCAATAATAAGACAAATCTCTATGTCAATATGTCAAAAAATCTACTGTAAAATGTTTATCAAGAAAAATTTCTTGCAACATTTGTTAATAAAAACTCCATCAACCATGAATGTTTTACTTCCCTTGGAGGAGTGTGATATTTTATCAGAGAATTAAATATTTTCATAAAATAATTGGAGTAGAGAATTACTGGCATGTAGTGGCCTAGTGGCGTTAGTGTTAGTTGCTTAATTGTGTCTGACTCTTTGTGACCCCATTGACCCTCCAGGCTCCTCTGTCCATGGAATTCTCCAGGCAAGAATACTGGTGTGCGTTGCAATTCCCTTCTTCATGGGATCTTCCTTACCCTGGGTCTCCTGCACTGCAGGCACGTTTTTACCAACTAAGCCACGACCTGGGAGAGAGGCATACTGCTGAGGATACTGTTATACAGAGCAGATTCAGTAGCAAGGGATTGTCCCATCAAAAGAGTGATATGGTGGACAAACTTTAACTGTAGTTGACTTTGACTTAACACTTCATTTTTCACATGCCTGTGTGCCATCATTAAGAAGTTCAGTAAAATTTTTTACATATCTGTCTATATATACAATCTATGGTTTGATAATGTACCCTATAAATAATTACATACTATATAAAGCGGTCCTCATTTGTATATGATTTAGCAGTACCTTTTGCAAGCATGTTATGAATAAGGATTATATTTGTGATCTGCTTATCACCTGTCATACTAAGAGTAATGCTCAGTTTGTTATGTTTTTCTTTTTCCTTTGTTACTCCATTTTTATTCTCAAGTTTCATGAATACCACAGACTTTCATAACAGTGAATAAAGTCTTAGGAAGATATATTTGTGTTATGGGAAAAATAGTGACTGTGTAAGTATTTAGCTCACAGTGTTTTCTCAAATTCTGCAAGCATCTCAGTCTTGCTTGCAAACAAGGGAGAAACACACCTAACCTCACACTGAGTCACCAGGAAAACCAGGTATCCATTTGCAGCAGTGAAAGAAAAAAAAAAAACAAATTAAGGAAATTTTAATATTGGGCCACATATCCTGTTTTGTGTTAAGACAAATTCTATAGACTTCCATCTTTGTGGACAAATCAAGCCTGGTTTTTCATACAAGCCACAGCCATCTTGCTTGAAAATGAAGACTATTTTAGAATATTCCTATTGGAGACATCCATGGTAAATCAGTCTGCCATCAAGCCTTCCAGAGACTAACCCTTCCATATTTCCCAATGCATTTTATTACCCTAAGTCCTTAGTATTTTCTGGACAAACACATGAGGAATGGCAGCCTCTGAAAGACAAAAGACTTTATCTGAATCTCAAAGGTCTGAAATTTTCAAGCCTCAGATTTGCTAAATCTCCTTACTCCATAAATGAGCATTACTGGACAAAGTCGTCTGTTGCAAAACTTAAGACAGGATAGTATTTTGAGATTCCAACAAAATCAAGATCAAGGACAAGTTTCCTTTTTAACATTTATTGAAAATGTATGTAGACAGAGGATAGTACCAGGTGAAAAGGAAAGTATTAGAAGAGAGGTGACAGATAAGCCTCATAAAAGATGTTGGAGTGAATATTTAAAGTTTGAATCCTTTTTTTTTAATTTTTTGCCTCTGTTCATGAAAGCATGTACTCAGCAAATATATTGTGGCGTCATTCTGGGTAATAGTCACTCAAAAGCAAATTTTGCATAAAAAAGCAAAGAAATACAAGCCCTAAACAAGATGAAAATGCAGTGATACTGAAGCATGGCCTTCTACTCATTATCCTTTGAATAATAATTTATTTCTAGTGTACCTTTAACTGTGTATTAAATAAAATCTTTTCTTGACAACAAATGTTATATTGGGGTATATTATCTGAATTTACTTTAAAGAATGTTTTAAATAATCAATATTATATATATTGAAAATGTCAAATCTAAAAAAAAAAAAAACTCATGACTGTTTCTTCTAAATGTTATAAAGCTATCAGTAGGTTTTTTAAAATTTTTATGTCCTTACAGAGAGTTAGAATTTTTTTATCTACACATATATTTTCAACTAGTGCCATGAAACTAAACAAGTAATCAATTTTTTAATGTATAGAATAATTCAGTTACCCAAGCTTCAAAGAGTATATACATTTTTCCTCTCTTCAAGGATAGAATAATAAAACTCATACTTTGAGCGTTCTGCCCAAAAGTCTTCTGTAAGGCTTATTCCCAATGATCAACAGCTTATTTTTCCTCTCATAAATATTTTTGAAGAATCATTTAAGACTTGATAATAAAGAAGTTAAGTTTTTGAAGCAATAAAATTTATGTCCTGATATTTTCTTTTGTGTAAAAGACCTTCATCTTGACTCAATAGATTAATTTAGTAGCTATCATGCTGATATTCATCCTCCATAACATCCTTTATCTTATAATCAGTAGGAAGTGGCTGTTCAGACAGTATACTTAAAATGTCAAGCAGAGATATAAAGGGTAGAAGATATGAAAGTGAAAAGGCTTCTTTGAATGGTTACTAAACTGATTATTTACAATGTGCATATGCAAGCAGGTATAGTAAAAATATGCAACTAGTTACATTGTTGGGCTTCTTCCATAACATTGATAATATGAAGCCAGTGTAATATTTCAAGCTTCCCTGATGGCTCAGATGGTAAGAATATGCCGCAATGAATGAGACCAGAGTTTGATCCCTGGGTTGGGAAGATCCTCTGGAGAAGGGAATGGCAACCCGTGTATTCTTGCCTGGAAAATTCCATGAACAGTGGAGCCTGGAGGGGTACAGTCCATGGGGTTGCAAAGAGCTGGACACGACTGAGTGACTAACACTAGAGTAACCCTAGAGTTAGATCATTGGGCTTCTTCTATAACACTGATAATATGAACTCAGTTGTAATATTCCGAGAACAATGTTGAGGGTTGAATTCAATACTGAACAATCTCTGTAAATGCTAAGAACCTGTTAATATTTAGTAACGTTCACAAAAATATCAATTTTTCTTAAATAGTCCTCCTTCATTCTATTTACTCCTTTATAATGTGACTTTACAGTTTGTCCCCTAGACAAAGACAGTGCTTCCTTGCCTATTAACTTTGGGCTAATCATAAGGCTTGCTTTGGCTGACAGGATGTTATTTATACCAGACTTAATTTGTAAACAGAGGCTTGAAATATGCTTATGTCAATGAGCTTGCTTCTTTCTCTTGTTCCATCTTATAATAAAAACTTATCCTTGTCTGGTCAATTATCAAAAATAAATAAATAGATAAGACTTGTAAAGCAGATCTGGGTCCAACATGGAGGTTGGAGCCAAGTCCAACCTAGACCAGCCAACAATCAATGGAAACTCAGATGTATAAGAGTAATGATTATTGTTTTAAGCTAATAAGATTTGCACTGGTTTGTTACACATTATTGTCAAAAATAGAGCTAATGTTTTATGTCTTTATTTTATTCACGAGAGTGAAAATAGAAAATTCTTTTATAAAGAGTAAGATTAAAAAATTAGAGAACCTGCAAGTAATTAAAACACAGTCCATTGAATCATTACTAGAACGCTTCAGCTTCAGTGCTGTATTTTGTCTAACCTATCTTAATGGTTCTTAATAGTTTTTGACCCATAGTCACTAAGTCACTATGGTGTTTTCATGATGAACATCAATTTGCTGAGAATGACACTGAATAGCCAGTCTATCATGGTTAGTCTCTAAGTCCTATTGTCATGTCATGGAAAATAGTAAAATGACACTGTTCAAATTTTAAAACCAGAAAAAAATCATGTGCATCTGAGACATCTATTGATACAAAGCAAATATATCTAGTATGAGGGCTTGGTAATTATAATGGTCATAATAAAAGCATGTTAGTGGGTTAACAGATGTACAAGTTATGTAAGAAATGAGATGACATTACCTTATCCTTAAAGGATTAAAATTGATAATGAAGTTAAATTTTAAAATTTTTCTAAAAATAAAAAGTGAAGTTGATCAAAGAGCACAGAAGCTAACGGAAGAGGCCTGGTGATTAATTACCTTCATATGTTCTTACCTCTCCTTGGCTAAAAACTAAATAGAAGAATGCTGTGTCTGAACTGAGTTGTTTTCACATTCATATGTTAAAGCCCTCACTTCTAGTGTCTAAGAATAGGAAATAGAGCCTTTAAAATTTAATTAAGTTAAAATAAGGTCATTAAGTTGCACCTTAATCCAATTTGACTGGTGTCCTTGCAAGAGAAGGAAATTTGGACACAGGAAAACTAGCGTTACACACACACACAGGAAAGATCATGTAAGGACACAGCAAGACAGTGGCCATCTGATAGACAAGGACAAAGACCCCAGGAGAAACAGAACCTCAGGACACCTGCATCTCTTAGACTAGGAGAAAATGAATTCCTTTTGTTTAAGCTGCACAGTCTGTGATACTTTGTTTTGGCAGCCCCAACAAACTAATACAAAGATGCAATGTAGAATCATGGCGGCACAGGCAGGCAAGAGGTGGAGCCATGAGGAAATGTAACTGCTGAGAATTACAGTGCAATGCTGAGGAGGTGATGTCTGTCTTCCCTTCATTCTTCATTCTAACCATCCTTGCCAGTCAGAGGGGAAAATATATCTGCCTATTCCATAGCTTGGAGAAGACAATGGCACCCCACTCCAGTGTTCTTGCCTGGAGAATCCCAGGGACAGGGGAGCCTGGTAGGCTGCGGTCTATGGGGTTGCACAGAGTGGGACACGACTGAAGCGACGTAGCAGCAGCATTCCATAGCTTCATACAGAGTTTCAGGGACTCTGTTAATTAGCTTCAGATAAAATTGGAATACCTTGTTTACAGTGAGAGTGTTCCTCAAAATTCATCAGGCTTAAGTGCTGATGTAAAATGTACTCTCATTTTCTTTGCTTTTTAGGCAGCTTCAACTTTAGAGTTGATCTCTTCTATCTAGGGTAATTCAGAAGTGTAAGTCTTAATTTGAAAATAGTAATGTCCATGCATGCTCAGTCATGTCCGACTCTTTGCAAACCCATAGACTGTAGCCACCAGGCTCCTCTGTCCATGGAATTTTCCAGGGAAAAATACTGGAGTGGGTTTCCATTTCCTACTTCAGGGGATCTTCCTGACCCAGGGATTGAACCCACATCTCTCTCTTTAATTTGATTCTTTTAATGTATTGTTTATAATTAAAAACTGTTTTTACATTAGTTGTCATTGATGCTGCTGCTGCTGCTAAGTCACTTCAGTCTTGTCCGACTCTCTGCGACCCCATAGACAGCAGCCCACCAGGCTCTTCTGACCACAGGATTCACCAGGGAAGAATACTACAGTGGGTTGCCATTTCCTTGTCCTAGTTGTCGTTATCTGCTCTAGTTATTTTGGCTCTTTCTTCATGATTTTTACCTTTCTGAAATTTTAACCTAAGTTTTATGATATTTCTTCCATTTAATCTTTCACGTAAGAGTTTATCTATCCAATAGAGAAAATTATTTCAATTTATCTCCTGATTATTTTCAGGAAATATGTATTTCTTAAATTCTTCAAACTGTTTTGTGCTATAAAAGTACTCCATGACAATACTGAATGTTGCCATTTATGTGAAATCCTAGAAAACAGCCAAGGTTAAGAAATCTACTCACCCTTTGTTTTCTAAAAAAGGGTTTGCTGAAAAGGACTTACTGCTGCTGCTGCTGCTAAGTCGCTTCAGTCGTGTCTGACTCTGTGCGACCCCATAGATGGAAGCCCACCAGGCTCCCCCGTCCCTGGGATTCTCTAGGCAAGAACACTGGAGTGGGCCGCCATGTCCTTCTCCAATGCGTGAAAGGGAAAAGTGAAAGTGAAGTCACTCAGTCGTGTCCGACTCTTAGCGACCCCATGGACTGCAGCCTACCAGGCTTTGCCGTCCATAGGATTTTCCAGGCAAGAGTACTGGAGTCTCCATATAATTTCAATAAAATTCATGGACACCTCCATGTGTACTTATAACGAGAACAGACAGAGATCCTTCAAATTCTCATTCTTTGTCTCATAAATGATAGGCTTATCAATTGGAACAAAACACTTTTTAAACAAACTCTGATTAATTTTCTCTCCTTGCCAAAGGTACCTAAAGTTTGACCCACCTTCAGCCTGAACCAGCGTACCTACCCTCCTCAGCCTCCCCTGAGAATAAGCTGGTGTTCAGGTAAAACATTCTCTGATCTTGTGTATGAGACAGCAAAAGAGACACTGATGTATAGAACAGTCTTATGGACTCTGTTGCAGAGGGAGAGGATGGGAAGATTTGGGAGAATGGCATTGAAACATGTATAATATCATGTATGAAATGAGTTGCCAGTCCAGGTTCGATGCACGATACTGGATGCTTGGGGCTAGTGCACTGGAACGACCCAGAGGGATGGTATGGGGAGGGAGGAGGGAGGAGGGTTCAGGATGGGGAACACATGTATACCTGTAGCAGATTCATTTTGATATTTGGCAAAACTAATACAATTTGTAAAGTTTAAAAATAAAATAAAATTTAAAAAATAAAATGAAATAAAACCTTCTCAAGATTGAAAACAAAAAACAAAAAACATTCTCTGATCTTCTGCCCTGTCATTCCCCTTCCAACCATCCCACTTGCCCATACTTGGTTCCTTCTAACCTTCTTCAGTTCACTCTATGAAAGAAAAACCCGTGAGACACTTGTTAATATAATGATCAGAATATTCTCCCTGCTACAATGGTGCCACTCCCATGTTGAAATAGTACCTTTCTTCTTCTTGGAAGAAGAAGTTTCTTCTTTACTAGTTTGAAGAGAATAAAGTTTCTCTTTACTAAGTTTGGCTCTGGTTTTCATTTTACATCCTAAACTCAATATCCCTCTCTGTCTTTCTCTTTCTTCTCATTGTTTTTCAAATTGCCACCTCTCTCTTCTAAAAATTCTAATTTACAATGACTTATCTGATATTCAGTATGTTTTTCTTTCTTTTCTTTTTCTGGCTACTAGAACATATCAGGTACATTGTCAGAGGATTTTGAAAACTACTTAGAGCATGGGTTCAGGTACTAAATAACTTAGGTGGGCCCCAACTTCTGATTTATTGACTATGCCAAAACCTTTGACTGTGTGGATTACAGCGAACTGTGGAAAATTCTTCAAGAGATGGGTGTACCAGACAACCGGACCTGCCTCCTGAGAAATCTGTATGCAGGTCAAGAAACAACAGTTAGAATTGGACATGGAAAAACAGACTGATTCCAAATTAGGAAAGGAGGACGTCAAGGCTGTATATTGTCACCCTGCTTATTTAACTTATATGCACAGTACATCATGAGAAATGCTGGACTGGATGAAGCACAAGCTGGAATCAAGATTGCCAGGAGAAATATCAATAACCTCAGATATGCAGATGACACTACCTTTATGGAAGAAAGTGAAGAAGAACTAAAAAGCCTCTTGATGAAAGTGAAAGAGGAGAGTGAAAAAGTTGGCTTAAAACTCAACATTCAGAAAACTAAGATCATGGCATCTGGTCCCATCACTTCATGGCAAATAGATGGGGAAACAGTGGAAACAGTGGCAGACTTTATTTTGGGGGCTCCAAAATCACTGCAGATGGTGACTGCAGCCATGAAATTAAAAGACACTTTCTCCTTGGAAGGAAAGTTATGACCAACCTAGACAACATATTAAAAAGCAGAGACATTACTTTGCCAACAAAAGTCCATCCGGTCAAAGCTGTGGTTTCTTCGGTTGTCATGTATGGATGTAAGAGTTGGACTATAAAGAAAGCTGAGCACAAAGAATTGATGCTTTTGAATCGTGGTGTTGGAGAAGACTCTAGAGAGTCCCTTGGACTGCAAGGAGATGAAACCAGTCCATCCTAAAGGAAATCAGTCTTGACTGTTCTTTGGAAGGACTGATTCTGAAGCTGAAACTCCAATATTTTGGCCACCTGGTGCGAAGAACTGACTCATTGGAAAAGACCCTGATACTGGGAAAGACTGAATTCAGAAGGAGAAGGAGATGACAGAGGATGAGATGGTTGGATGCCATCACCGACTCGATGGACATGAGTTTGAGTAAGCTCCGGGAGTTGGTGATGGACAGGGAGGCCTGCCATTCTGCAGTCCATGGTGTCGCAAAGAGTCAGACGACTGAGTGACTGAACTGAAGAATGGTAGAAGTTATTAGATCTCACTCTCTGTTGGCCAGAGCCAGGATTTTCAGTTCCCTTGTCCAGAAAGTAAAGTTTTTCTTCTCCTGATGTTGGCTAGAAACTTTACAGCTTTCCTAGCATTTTTAAGTTTGAAGAGGCTTCTGTCCATCTGATTTACTAATTTTCAACCTCTTGAGATTCAAAGAGAATGTCATCTTTCTACACTTCATAAATCTGTTCAAAGCAATGATTCTCCAAAACCTCTATTCATGAATACATTCCCTGAGATATTCTGCTTGTGGTATCCCAGATATCATTTGACCTAAGGGAAAAACATCACGTAACTATTTTCATTTCATAGGACCACACTTTTTTATCCTAACTCTCAGACTTTAAATCTGTTTGATTATAGAGACACTAGTGATTGGTACAGAGTTAAGGAGCACACTTAGTAGAAATGCTTTGTACTGCCATTTTCCATGATTTTCTCAGTAACTTTCTGTAGTGTTAATAGTTTTCCTGGTCTTATATCAATATGATGGAATTTTGGTGTTCCCCAAGATATGGAAATATTTCTAATTTGTTGAGGGAAAAGAGAGCTTGAATATTATCTCAGAAATATCATTAAAGGCAAAAGAGTGGGGACTCTGCTGGTATAAAAAAGCAAGAGAAGATCCAATATTCTTTGCAATGCTGGGCAGTTATCCAAGCCAGTGAACTTAGGTATTTGCTATAGCCAGGGCTAAAACAAGCAATCCTTCAGCTATAGAAGCAATTGACAAAGTGATATCACTGCCTTAAGTAAGAAAAATGACCCTTTCCCAAGCCTGTAGCATTGAAAATGCTGTTGCTGATATTTATGGAGATGCCCAAAGAAATATAGCTTTTTACATCACTTCTACTGAACATTTCTAGAAGAATTTATTTGTTTGTACTTGTGATCACATATCAAAAAAAAGTAAATGTTTCTGATACAATAAAAACTAGCCAAATACTTTGATACTACCAAATATGTCAAGCTACTGGGAAACAACTGAGTTTTGATTTCTGATTCTGTTGCACTCATAATTAAAATAAATATAAATACAAACTTTGCAAATTTATGTAGTACACTTACACCAACTAAAAATTGCTATGTCACAACAGAATTCATAACAGAGAGTGGAGAGTTTAGGTAAGAGCAGTCTATGAAATTATCTTTTATTATAATCAAACCTTATAAAATGGCAAAAGAATAAATAAGACCTTCAGTCAGTATAGAAGAAAATCAATAAAGTTGGCAAAAAGAAATAAAAGAGGAAAAGTACAATTGATGCTGAAATAAAATCAACATTATCGACCAGTCCTTAGTGAAGCTGAAACTCCAATACTTTGGCCACCTGATGCGAAAAGTTGACTCATTTGAAAAGACCCTGATGCTGGGAAAGATTGAGGGCAGGAGGAGAAGGGACGACAGAGGATAAGATGGTTGGATGGCATCACCGACTCAACGGACATGGGTTTGGGTGGACTCTGGGAGTTGGTGAGAGTCGCAAAGAGTCGGACATGAGTGAGCGACTGAACTGAACTGAACTGAACTGAACTGAATGCATTAGAAACTTGAAAAATAAGGAGAATCTAACTCTTCGTCGAATGTATGGTAAAATTTGCTGGAAATTATCTAGGGAATACCAACATTTGGTTTCCCAGATAAAATAATCTTAGACCAATATTGATGAGTTTTCTTTTGATAAGTATATATTTACAACTGATATAAAAAGGAATATGAAATCTTGATGCAGCATGCTAAGAAAAACTTTATTTGTACTCTATCTGCTACTGACTCAATCGAATGCTTTCTAATCTGTGCTGAATTTAATAGGAAATAATATTTGTTGCCCCTGTTTGGATGATGAAACTATTTTGGCTAATTATATAAATTAAGGTGCTAAAATAGGGACCATTCAACATAAGTATTAAATCAACTTTTAGACATTTAGTTTTCATTCATATGGATGAATGAAAATTGTAGATCATTTGAAACCAATTAGGTCAGAAATCAAGGACAAAATACATTGAAGAGAACACTGACAATAAGGAAATTGAGCACAAAATTATTTCAATTAAAATTTTTTCTGGGCCACAGAAATAAAAATAGAATAATATGCATAATTCTATAACAACTTTGAACTAAAAAATACATTTTTACAAAAAGTTTAGAAAAATCAACTTAAAAGCGTGAGTGGGAATGAATAGATCAATAACAGTTGTAGAAATTTTTTAATTGTCAAAGAATTATTTTCAAGAAAGTGACTGAATCCAGATGAATGTCAATTCATTCATCAAAACCTATTTATTACTCTCCTACTCTGTGCCAGGCACTGAATTAGGTGCCAGCTACTCAGTGGTGAATAAAACTAGTGTGGTGGTTGTATTCGAGGTTGAAGAAGGAGGAAAGGCAACCAAGTGTTATAAGTTTTTTTAGGAGATTAGATTCATAAAGGAGCGATCTCACTCTGATCTCATTTTGGAAAACTAACTAGGTGAAGTACCAGAAATTATAAAAAGTGGAGAGTTAGCATTCTTGGCAAGGAAAAAAATAAGAAGAAAATAAAAATGAATATCTGATCTTGGTTTACAAGTAAAATGTCAGACGAAAATGTGATCTATGATAAAACAGTGAAGGAAAAAACCATGAAAGAAAACGTTAGATTTATTGACTAAAATTTTTTCATATTAAAATGTCATGAAGGTAACAGAATGGCAAATGACAATATTTAAAATGTTAAAATATGTAGCAATGAAAAATATGTAAGATGTTACATGAAGTTTAATATATAAACTAATCTGCAGTAAGTCAAGGAGAACCAATACCCTTAAAATAGAAAATGTTCAATAAACATGCATAGGACATTCACAAATTACTTTTGAAGAAAAACAATGCTGCCAGAAAACATGAGTATTTTGGTTCTCCTAATATCAGCTCTTAAGATGAGGCTTTGTTGCAGATAGTTGTGAGAGGTAATCATGAGAAAATCAAATGAGGGGCCAAGGAGAATAAGCTATGAATGGGGGAAATTAACTATACATAAGTGGCTAAGTGACTGGCATGGGCAACTGGGACCAATCCTGCCTACAACTGTGAGAAAGCACATGGAGTGTGCCTGAGAATCGTTCCACAGAGGAATTGAGAAGTGCTCCTTCTAGGTCCCTAACCAGTTAATCAAATGTATTTCCCACTGTCCACAAGTTAATGTGCGGCTTGCCAGGTGAGTCAGTCATAAAGAATCCACCTGCCAATGCAGGAGATGTGGGTCCAATCCCTGGGTAAGGAAGAGCCCCTGGAGGAGGAAATGGCAACCCACTCCAGTATTCTTGCCCGGAAAATCCAATGGACCGAGGAGCCTGGTGGGATACAGCCCACAGGGTCGCAAAACAGTCAAACTCAACTTAGCAACTTAACAAACGTGCACAAGTTAATGTGTATCTTTAGCTCAAACTATTTCTCCCTCCATGCAAAGTTGATGACCATGTATGCTGCTTGAAATTCTTTCCATTAGGGTTTTTTTTTTCCTTCAACATTATCATTTAATGCTACTCATATTGTGGCAGTCCATTTTGAGCTCAGATATATATTTCACTGACCCATCCTTGAACTAGTCCTCAGTATTTTCCTCCTCCATCAGCTGATTATGTGAAAGTAGTTCTTAGCTGAGGGAGAGGTAGGTATTAGTGCAACATATGTAGCTGATGTTGGATTATGTTCATTTAACTCATTTGTACTCTCTCTACCTACTCAATGACTGTGGCTCCATCAAGATTGAGTGATTTCCATCATGTGACGGATTGCTGCTGTGCCCATCTAAACTTATTAATTGGTATATCTGACAACCCAGCTTATAAAGAACAGAGTCAATTTCATAGTCTCTTGTAATATTTTCAGATCCTGAGTCTCTTCTAGGCTCTAGAAGAATGCTAGAGGCTACTAAGAGTGATCATAATTACGGTTTGTGAAAGTCACTCAGTCATATCTGACTCTTTGTGACACCATGGACTATAGCCTTCCAGGGTCTGCTGCCTATGGAATTCTCCAGGAAAGAATATTGGAGTGAATAGCCATTCCCTTCTATTAATAATTCGTTATTGCTGAAGGCTTGACCTTGCTCCAGCTTCCTAGTAATCTGCACTGCAACCCACCTTTCAGAATTGGCCTCTGCTCCCTATATGGATACCTGAACCTGGTGCAGACTCATCTCTTGCCCAGGGCTTCACTCAAATTAGTAGGCCTTTGAACCCTCCTTCCCAAATCTGAGTGGTTCTCAGAACGAGAGCATACATGTAAAAGGTCTTTTCTGTCAGTAACTAGAAAAAATACATTTGCCAGATCAATAGCTATCCATCCCATACTAAGAGGCTATGTGGGTTTATTCCACTAAAGATGCTGCATCTGGCACAGTAGATGCAGATAGTCTTCCTATTCTCACATGATAAATTCATCCTAGCATGCTTGTCTCTGAGTTTTCTGACTTCCTTTTTTTCAATTTTCTGTCAAAGCAGTGATGATTATCTTTTCCCAAGCTTCAGGAGAGATGGGATATTTGAAAAATGGCTCAATTATCTACTCCTTCTAGTACCAATTTCTTTGTAATATGACTTTGCAGCTCAAGAGACAGACTCTTTTTCTTTATTCTCTGAATCGCAGCTGGATCTTTAACCTGCATTGACCACTAGAATGAAATGGAAGGAACAATGTATGTGTATCTAGCCTAGAGTAGTACATACTTCAGTTCTTTCTCTTCAGCCTCTGTCTCACCATCCAAGGAAGTGTAAATTAAGCTGCAAGAGGATAAAAGGCTATATGAACTAAGGTGGTACTAGAAAAGCTACATTCACACCACCTGTCTGCTAGTGTTGTATGCCTGAGAGATAATCCACTGGCCATTTATTGAGATCTAGAACAGCAAAACACTGAATAAATGATTCCTCTTTTAAGTCATTGGGTTTTGTGGTTATCTGTTTTACAGTATTGTTATTAACAGTAGAAAACTGATACAGATCTACTTCAGCAGTATATTAGGACTGGCTGCAGGCGTTTCATCAAACCTGCCGGTCTGTTAGTCCTGATGAGTCAGATATCACTCCCATAACTATATACTCTCTTGCTAAGTAGCTTTATGTCTTTTCTTCTTTCTTCTGTGCAATATACTCAAAGTTCACTTTCATAGTAAACTGGCTTCTACTGTTTTTTTTTGTTTTGTTTTGTTTTCCCAACTTTTAAAGAAATACTTGACAAATATAATGGTGTATATTTAAAGTATATAATGTAATGATATGATATACATCCATATTGTGATAGGATTACCAAGATCAAGGTAATCAACACATCCATCATCTTACATAGATAACACTTTTTTGTGTGTGATGAGCACTCAGGATCTATACTCAGTCACTTATTTTCAAGTTTACAATACTGCATTATTAACCATAGTCACCATGTTATATACTTAATCTTACATTATAAGATGTTATATATTACAGAATTGATTCTTCTCCTGTTAGATGTTGACCAGTTTATGGTGTTCTTACAAATGGATAACTCTTTTGTTCACATAATATAGTCATACTTCCCATTTGATACATGCTGAGAGTTTAGCTTGGCTATTAATTTGCAGGCAATGAAGGCAAATGGTAAAGATCAATGAGGGAAAGTATCATTAACATATTATCTCTCTTAGGTAAGATAGTTCTTGATCTTCAGGCAACTTTTCCCTCCTATAGCAAGAGATGAGGACACATTTCCATCCCCTCAGAGGGTTCAGGGAAATCCTATCCAGTGTCTTTTCCGGATCTCCAGTTCCAAGCCTTCTCTATAAAGGGTGTAAGTTTTTCTGTGAATATGCTCTGGGGCTCTGAATTTAATATTGTTTGGTGATTCTAGAGCTCTTAAAATCAAAACATGGGTTTAAGCTTCAGCCAAATCTGACCTTTGGTTACTAAATATATGGGTCGTGCTACATTTTGCCTTGAAGGATTTCTGACTTGCATTATGACTTATGTTGCTAGTCCCCTGACATGAGTTTGTCATTCTCTTTTTTCCCTAGGTCAGTAGATAATATGTAGCCAAGTTTGATATCATTAGAATAGCTGTTGCACCAGTATGTTTCAAATTTTTGAACTACTGCATGAAACATTTTCCTTTCTACTTGCACATGATTTCATTCTCTGAAAATGAGGGTCTAAGTAACTGATGCTTCAGTTTAGCATGCATTGTCGGTCTACCAGTCTGACCTGATCTGCCACCAGCAGTGTGGGGCTCTTGGTGCTCTCTGACTAATTCCAGCATTTCAGTTTGATCACCAATACTGTTGGCATTTTGGCATGATTTCCTTAAAATAAAATAAGTAAAGGTTTGGAATGCAATTAATTTGTCCAGGAGGTAATCACAAGAAACACAAATGAGAAAATGGGGAAAGTGATATGGGAGCAAGAAGACAGGGCTGGCTTCATGGATATACAAGCTGTGCTTTCACATGGGGCCTATGCTAAGAAGGACACTGCCCATAATTCTGTGTGGTGCTCTCACCATCATGGTGACATCTTAACAATTTTTTTAATTTGAGTTTCGTAAGTGATGTGTGATGGAACAATGAAGCGTGCATGTGATCAGAGGAATATTTGCAATGTGCATGTCTAACATTCCTTGCCATCCCATTACACGTATTACTTGTAATGTGTCATGTGTACAGAATGCCAATACTGTGAGAGTTCAGTAAGACTCACTATATGTCATTTAAGGCCCCCAAATATAATAGAAACAGATACAAAGGACATGGAGTTGGAAATATGAATGTAAAAGTGCTGAGATATTAAGGAAAGAGACATTTTAAGGACAGGAGATGGGGTGGAAAAGAACAAGGAGAGGGAAAAAGCAGGGAGACACAGAGAGAATATGAGTTAATAAGAGCTTAAAAGGTCAACAATGTCACAATACCACTTTAATAAATGGACACCAAAATTTTAATAAAACTTTTGAAAATATTAGCTTTCTGAAAATTTCTCTGTTAACTCAGTTTCTGGAAGGAATTAAAAAGATATTCAAGAAGGATTACTAACTTTATTCATGAGAAGCTTATGGTAATACTATAATAGGTTAATAAAAAAAATCAGAATAACCTAAATTCCTAATTCTTTAATACCTGTGGACTACTAGAAAAGCAGTATAACCTGTAAATATGTAGACTTGAAAATAAGTCCAATTTTGTGCCATTTGGCACAATGATTTTGACTATAGCAATAAATTAAAGAATTTTATATTCAAGCACTGTTAATTTAATTAAATAAAATTGTTTATATTTAAAAGATA
The DNA here is from genome assembly GCF_027580195.1 of Bos mutus. Lineage (NCBI taxonomy): Eukaryota > Metazoa > Chordata > Mammalia > Artiodactyla > Bovidae > Bos > Bos mutus. The sequence goes on from NC_091622.1 coordinate 10,156,481, forward strand.
CAGAAATTGGGGTATCTGAAAATCATACCCTAAATATTGTTCAGGAAATGTACTATGAGTACAAATATTATTTATATGAATATTATAATAAATTTCCCTTTGGGAATACCAGAGAATTCTATTAAACTTAAAGAAGTGAACAAAACTCACCTACAACTGAAAGCATTCAGAAATTATAGTTGTTTTAGCTTTGGGATATATATCTTTATGAGATACATTTGACAGAAAATAGCTCACAAAAATGCTCGTGTCCTGATCCCTGTAAACTGAGACTGTGTTACCTTATACAGTATTAGGGATTTTGCAGATGTAATTAAGGCTAAGTATCTTGATATAAAGAAATTATCCTAGCTTATCTAGGTGGACCCAATCTAATCATATGATTTCTTTTAAGAGGAAAACAACAAAAGAAAAGCATGTCAGAGAGATGTAGCTTGAAAAATCGTTAACTCATCATCACTGGATTTGAAAATGGAGGAAAGGGAGTAGGAACCAAAGAATGTAGCTGTCTCTAGGAGCCAACAAGGAAGGACATGAGTCCAGCAACCTCAGTGAAATGAACACTGCCAATGTGATGAATTGGCAGGAATCACATTCTCTGCTGTTGCTGTTGCTAAGTCGCTTCAGTTGTGTCCGACTCTGTGTGACCCCATGGACTGCAGCCTACCAGGCTTCTCCACCCATGGGATTATCTGGGCAAGAACACTGGAGTGGGTTGCCATTTCCTTCTCCAATGCATGAAAGTGGAAAGTGAAAGTGAAGTCCCTCAGTTGTGTCCGACTCTTAGCGACCCCATGGACTGCAGCCTACCAGGCTCCTCCATCCATGGGATTTTCCAGGCAACAGTACAGGAGTGGGGTGCCATTGCCTTCTCCCCAACATTCTCTGCTACATTCTCCCAAAGAAACACTACCAGTACTTTGATTGTAGTCTACTGAAACACACTGGACTCCTGACCTAGAGAACTGTAAGATAGTAACTTTGTGTTGTTCAAGCCATTTGATTTACAGTAATTTGTAACAATAACAACAAGAAACTAATGTTCATGTCACTTCTTATCCTTGTCTAGTCTGCACAGACTATTAATTTTTTAAACAAAAATGTAGGTTGAAATTTACATAATATTTTGTTTCCTGTCTTAGTCACCCTACAGTGTACTGTGAGTATGTCACAAGAAGCCATACAATGTTTGGGAGTACAGTTTCTGTAGCCAGACTGCCTCATTTCAAATCAATCATCCATCTTGTTTAACTGATTTATTCTCTGTTTCTTCCTATATAAAATGAGAGAGATAAAAATACTACCAATTTATCAGGTTGACATATGAATATAAAGTGTTCATATGTGTAAGGTAACTGAAACAACATTAAATGCATTCTAAGTGAAAAAGATAAATAATGGTTCTTAAGTTTTATTATTATAACCCATTCTACTCTTTATAGATCTGTATTTATAATCCTTAAAATTGCCATGCAACCTTCCATTTTCAGCATGTTGCTTAACAGAATTAACAACCCCTAACATATTAGTTTGTACTTCTTTGTGTGAGTAGCTTTTGCTGTGTAACAGACCACTTCAGAACAAGGTGGCCTAAAACAGCAACCATTTAGTTAGATCATAATTTTGTAGGCTCTTTTGGCAATTATTTGGCATTGGGCTAGCTGAATTCATTTTTGCTGGGTTTTCTGTTGCATGATAGTGTGATAGTTTGGTTACTGGATACTCCAGTTTGGCCTCACTCATGTGAATGGTTTGCAGATTGTCAGCCAGGTCAATGGAGTTACCAGTTCATATGTCTCTCATCAATCTGGTAGCCTGACTAGGCTTCTTTTCAAGGTAATAGAAGCTACAGGAGCTATAAGAGAGGGATTTTCCAGGCAAGAATACTGGAGTGGGTTGCCATTTCCTTCTCCAGGAGATCTTCCCGACCCAGGATTGAACCCAGGTCACCCGCATTGTAGGCAGATGCTTTTTTACCGTCTGAGCCACCAGGGAAGTCCATAAGAGAGGACTAGCCCTCTGCAAGTACTAGTCAGGCTTCTGCTTCTATCACATTTGCTAACATGACATTATCCCAAGCAAGTCACAAGCTCAGGCCCTGATTGGGAGCACAGGGCAGTTCATAAGGCAAGGAAATAGCAGTGCAGAAAAAGTAAGTGCTTAATCTAAGTCAGACTCTTCTCTGGCTCTTTTTATTCAGAGAAATGCTTTTAATAATTTGGTTTCAAGTCATTATAAAGATAAATATTGTAATATAAAGTAATATATGAAGTGTAACATGTAATGCAGTATTTAGCTAATTTCCTGCTAATTTGAGATTTTATATAATTGTTATATTTAATGCAGTATGCCAAATTATATGTATAACAATCAGTTATAATTTTCAAATTATTCTCCTCAGTGATTTGTTTTGGTCACATATATATTATAATCTATTGAATTTTTATAACTGAACTACATTTCATTGTTATTGCTTCCATTTTCTTACTCTTCAGTTGCAGTGATAAAATGTCTGTACTCGATTTAAGTGCTGTGGGCCATCATGGTAGTAATAGAACATAATAGAAACCACAAATTAAACTGTATGTGTGTGCATGGGTCTGTGTTTAAAGTAGCTAGACCATATATACTGATCATGGCCTTGTAAATACTGAGAAGATTTTACACACATTTCTATATCCATCGCTAGTGCTTTCTGTGCTAAGCCCCTTGCAATATTAACAGTAAGACTTGCAGAGATTCTTACACAAATGAAGTTCTTACCATCCAGTAACAAAGGAGTTTTGTTAGCATATAGCATAAATGTGCTAAGAATTCTGAGACAGTTCTGTAACTCTGATCTAGCATTTATTGACTATGCCAAAGCCTTTGACTGTGTGGATCACAATAAACTATGGAAAATTCTAAAAGAGATGGGATACCAGACCACCTGACCTGCCTCTTGAGAAACCTGTGTGCAGGTCAGGAAGCAACAGTTAGAACTGGACATGGAACAACAGACTGGTTCCAAATAAGAAAAGGAGTACGTCAAGGCTGTATATTGTCACCCTGCTAATTTAACTTATATGCAGAGTACATCATGAGAAATGCTGGGCTGGAAGAAGCACAAGTTGGAATCAAGATTGCCAGGAGAAATATCAATAACCTCAGATATGCAGATGGCACCACCCTTATGGCAGAAAGTGAAGAAGAACTAAATAGCGTCTTGATGAAAGTGAAAGAGGAGAGTGAAAAAGTTGGCTTAAAGCTCAACATTCAGAAAACTAAGAACATGGCATCTGGCCCCATCACTTCATGGCAAATAAATGGGGAAACAGTGGAAACAGTGGCTGACTTTATTTTTCTGGGCTCCAAAATCAATGCAGATGGTGACTGCAGCCATGAAATTAAAAGACACTTTCTCCTTGGAAGGAAAGTTATGACCAACCTAGATAACATATTAAAAAGCAGAGACATTACTTTGCCAACAAAGGTCCATCTTGTCAAGACTGTGGTTTTTCAGTGGTCATGTATGGATGTGAGAGTTGGACTATAAAGAAAGCTGAGCACCGAAGAACTGATGCTTTTGAACTGTAGTGTTGAAGACTCTTGAGAGTCCCTTGGACTGCAAGGAGATCCAACCAATCCATCCTAAAGGAGATCAGTCCTGGGTGTTCATTCAAAGGACTGATGTTGAAGCTGAAACTCCAGTACTTTGGCCACCTGATGTGAAGATCTGACTCCTTTGAAAAGACCTTGATTCTGGGAAAGATTGAAGGCAAAAGGAGAAGGGGATGACAGAGGATGAGATGGCTGGATGGCATCACCAACTCGATGGACATGGGTTTGGGTGGACTCCGGGAGTTGATGATAGACAGGGAGACCTGGCTGTACTTCATGGGGTCACAAAGAGTCGGACATGACTGAGCAACTGAACTGATCTACATAAAACTCCTATTATATATTTTTAAGTAGCCATTTTATTGGGTAAAATTTTCCCTGTATTCTTAAAGCTCTATGAAAGCATACAGATGTCTTTAGGCTTAATAATCTGACCATGGTCTATAGCCCATAAGGCTTCTCTGTCCATGGGATTCTCCAGGCAAGTATACTGGAGTGGGTTGCCGTGCCCTTCTTCAGGGGGTCGTCCCAATCCAGGGATTGAACCCAGGTCTTCTGCATTGCAGGCAGATTCTTTACCTGCTGAACTACTCGGGAAGCCCCTAATGATAAAAGGATGTTTATGTTGTTTATACTTATATTTTAAAACACTGTCAAAATGAAAAACGATATGCTTCTAATGACCCAAAGTATGAATTCTGTACATTTCAAAATGTAGTTTGGTCTCTTTTGTCCCTTTTTCCTGTGAATAATGCCTTTCAGTGCTATGTATTGAGATGACAATCAAGAAGCTTGCTTCCTTAAACAATGCATTTCTTTAACCCCTCTCTTTTGGAATGGCAACTGTAACATCCAGAAATATTTCTTACCGAAGTCTGTACTGTTTTCACTATTGAAGACTGAGGATTCTGTATAAGAATATGCAACAATGACAAGGAAAAGAAAAGTACTATGTAATTTAGACCCTAAATTATGTCATTGCAGGTACAACCCTACAATGCTTTTAAGCATAGTCAAACTTGTGCTGTAGCCAGTGGATATATTTGCTTATGTCACAGAGAAGAAGCATAGTCAAGATGTCCAGTTCAGTGGGAAAATATTTTCAGGTTGAATTCACGTGATCTCTTCCTTGAAAAGTCCCGAGTAGTCTCTAAAGTGTTGGCGTGACTACAGAAGAAAAAAAAAAAAAAAAGTAGAGTAAAATCACTGTTATTCCAGCAAATTACAATGGTTTTATCAGATATTTATAATAGAAAGGAGGGAGTTTCTCAACCTTACAGCCTTGCTAAGATTTAGAGGAGCAGATAAAGAATGTTGGTTGCTTGAAAAATAGCAGTATATTGTAACTGTAGACTTTTTCCAGTTTATCTTTGAACTAGGAAATTTCATAAGCAGGACTACTGATTGTATACAATACATATATGTATATGTAACCTTCATCAAGTTAGAATAACTTCTTACTTTGAGTTGGTATTTCATTCAAAGAATATATGGTCAACAAAAAATAAGATAATTTATTTTTTTAAATTAAAAAGAAGTATCTAAGTAAAAGGACATCTACACAATTCAGTAAAAATTATTTCATTACCTCCCTTCTCCATCTCTCCATTTCTACTAATAATTCTCACACACAATATGGCTGTTTCCAAAAAAATCTTGCTTACCCATATTCCAAATTTCTCTACTAATCTCTCATACAGTTCCTTCTGGACTCTTCCTCCCTTTTTCCTTTCCTTTACATTTTCCTGTGGAGTTCCTCTCGCCTCTCCAGAACCCCTCTCACTCATTACTTCAACCTACATAATGAGACCCTGAAAAAATAAAACTTGCCATCTGTTTGAAATTTGGGGTTAGGATGTTTATGGAGAATTGAAAGGTAGAAAAGCAATACCATCCTCCTGAATGTGTAGGAATAAGCAGAGCTTGTGATTAGATGTACTCACCACTAAAAGTTTTATTCCTTGTTTTGCATTCATCAACTCATTAACCTCACAGTAACCCAGTGAGGTATGTATAATAATTACTCCTATTTTACAGATGAGGAAATTCAACTTTACAGAGGTTAAACAGCTTGCAAGGGATCCATAGTAAGCATGAAGGCTTACCTTCATATCTAACTCTAGAAATCATGCCCTTAAATGCTAAATTATGATCCTGTATTAAACTCATTGGTGCTAATAATTTTAGTCCCTGTCACACACATGACTGACATGAAACTGACCAGCACTGGGAAAGAAGAGAAGCATCTAGAAGGGGAGGGGAGGGTGTATGCAGACCCTTGCTTCCTTACTTAAAGCAGAAGGAGGGCAACACTTCCTTAATAATAAGATACCTATCTGCTCAGCTCATATCCTTTATGGTTTGATGTTCTATGTGTCTTATATGCAAAGATAAATATCAAAGTGATTTGGCGAAGAATGCTTAGGTTATAAGCATCCTTTTAACAAAAAAAGAGTCTCTATTATGAAAATCATAATAAATCTCTATCCACTCCTCAAAAACTGACAATCAGAAAATAAAACCATAATTTTTAAAGTTACTTGATGTGCTCTTCAATAGAGATGTTTTTCTAAAAATGTAAGACTTTAGGACATTTATAATGTTACAAAGAACCAGGTACCTTAACTCAATGTTTGTATTGGTTTAATTAACACCATAGAAATGAGACATTCACATTAACCAAATAAAACATTGCAACAATATGACAATTTTTTAAATGTAATTCACCACAATTTCCTCATATCCTGCTGTTCAGCTTATATTAAATTTTCATTAGCTGGCCGTTAATGCCAATCTAATTACTTGCTATCTTTGAGATTTTCCCTGAGGAATTATACATTTGATGCATTAGCATTCCTGAGCAGCATTCAAATAATAGTATAGTGTCTTTAATTTAATTTCGTGCAGAAGGAAGGTATATGAAATATAAACTTTGTTGATACGTTTTGGGAACTGTAAGTTTAATATTACAGGGCTCTAACTTATCAAGTTCTGAAAAGCACTCAGTAAGAATAATTTGCTAGCCTATTGGTATTTTAGACTAACCATGTAAAATATTCTTTAAATGACTCCCTTGCCATAGTAAATGTAAGAACCAAAGAAAGTCCTTAATTTCAATTTTTTTTTTCTCATGATCATTGAAGTATTTGTTGTAAGGATAATTTTTTTCTTTGTTTATTAGAGAAATATCTGCCAAGAATTTGTTCAGTTTCTGAATTTTTAAAACTATAAAGCCACAAGTGTTACTTGGTGAAAAATGCAGTTCTTTCTTGTTTTAGTAAAAAATACTATCCAAGTGCTAGCCATTCACCTGGCAAAATGTGGGTATCACTGACATTACAGTGGAGATGGTGTAATTTTGATGTGAAACACGAGGCCTTATTGATGACTACTAACAAGAACTGTGAGATCATAAAGAAAAGAAAATACATATTGATTTATATAATGGAGACAAGACAGTTCTCCCACACTTAGTTAATGTTTCAATATATCTGCATCACTGGATAAATCTGGTAATAATTATTACCTATAATTTGTCCCAGTTACACTTTTTTCATGTACCAATTTTTTTTGAACATCTGCTATTTGGTAGGCTAAGGAGCTATCCATAAAAATGAAATAGACTCTATGGCATGATGGATGTAATTACAACATTCCATGAAAACATATCAGAAGAGTACTTAACTCTTGTCTGATAGATAAAAGCTTCACAGAGGAGTGGATATTCAAAGTGAGTAAAGTAAAATTAGCCATACTCAAGTTTGGAAGATGATTCCAGGCAGAGTGAGGAACATGTGAAACACATTGGTATCTCTGAACATGGATGAGTGGTTACAGATGTGAAAAAATAAGTAGAGTTTGATCACAATATTTTTTAAGCCATGCTTTGTGTTTTTTTTTTTTTTTTTCAGGAAACAAACCAAAAAAAAAAAAAGATGTCATTGAAATATTTGCAGCTGAATAATGAAACAATCAGATTTACATTTTAAAAAGCCTGATTCAGTGTCAAAGGATTGCAAGAGGGTCAGCTTGGTACCTCAGAGAACAGGTGAAAACTCTAATAGAGAAACTTCTTCACCTAGAAGGGTAAACTGCAGTTTCATTCCCTTAGAGGGTTCCACCAGGTTCCTAGATGTGTGTATTAAATTACATCCCATGCTCCTCAGGTCTGCATGTTAATGTAAATGGTGAACATCCCATACTTTAAAGTCTGGATGCCATCAGCTGCCTCTGAGCTGGGCCCTGGGCCAGATGAGTCTGAGCACAGGAGTCCTTTAAGAGCAGCTTCCTTTTGTGTGTGGTGTTAAGGTGTGTTCTAATGTCATCTTTTACATATAGCTGTACAGTTTTCCCAGCATCACTTACTGAAGAGATGTCTTTTCTCCATTGTATATTCTTCCCTCCTCTGTCATAGATTAGGTGGCCATAGGTGTATGGGTTTATCTCTTGCCTTCGTGTCCTCTTTCACTGATCCGTGGTTCTGTTTCTGTGACAGTGCCATACTGTCTTGATTACTGTGGCTTTGTAGTATAACCTGAAGTCAGGAAACTTGATTCCTCTAGCTCTGTTGTTCTTCCTCAGTACTGATTTTGCTATTCAGTGTCTTTTATATTTCCACACAAATTGTAAAATTTTTCTTCTAATTCTGTGAACAATGCCATTGGTAATCTTATAAGGATTACATTGAATCTGAGGATTGCTTTGAGTAGTATAGTTATTTTCATAATATCGATTCTTCCAATCTAAGAATATGGTATATCTCCCCGTCTGTGTTATCTTTGATTTCTTTCATCAGTATCTTACAGGGTCCAGCTCAGAGGCAGCTGATTGCATCCAGACTTTAAAGTAAAGGTTGTTCACCTGTTTACATTTCTAGGTACAGGTCTTTTGCCTCTTTAGGTAGGTTTATTCCTAGGTGTTTTAGTCTTTTTGTTGCAGTAGTAAATGGGATTGTTTCCTTAATTTCTCTTTCTGATCTTCCATTTTTAGTGTATAGGAATGCAAGAGACCATTTCTATGTATTAATTGTATATTCTGCAACTTTACCTGATTTGTTGATGAGCTCTAATAGTTTTCTACTGGCATCTTTAGTATTTTATATCATAGTATCATGTCCTCTGCAAACAGGGACAGTTTAACTTATTTTTCAGTTTGGGTTCCTTTTATTTCTTTTTCTTCTCTGATTGCCGTGATTAGGACTTCCAAAACTATGTTGGATATTAGCGGTGAGAGTGGACATCATTGTCGTGTTACTGATCTCAGAGGAAGTGCTTTTGGTTTTTCACCAATGAAAATGATGTTTCCTGTGGGTTTGTCATATATGACTTTATATGATAATATAATATATGACATTTATTATGGCCTAGCCTTTCATACCCACATTGATGTGATTTTCTTTTCATTTGTCCAATGTGTAGTCATTACTCGCCAGCCATTAGGTTTTTATAAGAGGAAGTTGTTCCATGTGTAGCTATAGACTCTTGGGAGGAGATGAGTTAATGGTCATCATACATGGCCATCTTGAACAAGAACTACTCTATAATGTTCTTAAGTGTTTTTTTCTTCATTTTCAAATTAACTCCAGATATCTAAGGACCTCTTTAAAGCAATACATGGCTGAAATTATTTATATTGGCTAATGCATAAACAACTAAAACAGTTGTTTCGTAGCTCTGTTAAGCTTACTTTATAATTTAGAGTTAGCTGATTTAGACCAACTTTCCATAAAAATAAATAAAATGCATTTTATCAGGTTAGTTTTATTAAAGTTTTCCTCAGTTAATTTTCCTCAGTTCTAACTTATACTTTTTAAAGAAACAAGTTTATACATGAATTATGATATACACCAATAATAGTGTCTGTAGCCATTTATTTTGTTTACATGATGACTATTAATATGTAATAATACTAGAATCTCATGTCATAAAATCATAATGTTTTAATCATTTAATATATATTGGCATATATATAGTATTGTAAATTATAAGAATTAATAGTTCTACTGTAAATTTTATGAGAATTTCATACTTTGAATTCTGTTAGAATTCTAACATATAAATCCAGAACACAGTGTTTCAAAGTTTTTTATCAAAAACTTTCAAGGCTGCATTGCTTTTTCCAAAGACTGCAGATTAATCAATTGGGAAATATTTTTTTAATGTGCATTGCTTTAGGTTGTACATAAATCTTATAACAAAGTAAATCCCTATAATTCAAAGAACCAAAACTACTTTCACTTCAGCATGCTGTTTTCCCCTACAGCCCTGTTGTTGCTGATTAATCTCTTAGTTTAAATTTGAACTAGAAAAATAAGCTTTCCAATTTTAAGATCAACACTAGCATGGTGAAATTTTCTTACAGGAAAACATAATGTCAGTGAAACTCTAGATGTTGCTCTTCATTGAAAAAAAAAGATTCATAAGTAAACATTAGAAATGGGGATGTGTGAAATACTTTTTTTATTCTATCAAAAAATACACTTAGACTATGTATTCTCCTTGGGCTGCTGCTAAGTCACTTCAGTCATGTCCGACTCTGTGCAACCCCATAGATAGCAGCCCACCAGGCTCCTCTGCCCATGGGATTTTCCAGGCAAGAGTACTACAGTGGGTTGCCATTGCCTTCTCTGGGGCACTGTAGGGGAAACAATAAAAGTCATGGTTGTACTTAAGGAACATATTATTGAGGAATAGGAGGCCTAATTTCTGTTCTATTTCCTTGGGATGGTAGAGGAGTAAATATGGATGTCAAACTCTGTGAAGAGTATAAAGTTTGTTACTCTGGGCTTCCTTGGTGGCTCAGAGAGTAAAGAATTTGCCTGCAATGCAGGAGACCAAGGTTTGATCCCTGAGTCAGGAAGATCCCTTGGAGAAGGGAATGGCAACCTACTCCAGTATTCTTGCCTGGAAATTCCATGGGCAGGGGAGCCTGATGGACTATAGTCCATGGGGTCGCAAAGAATCAAATGCAACTAACACTTTCACTTCACTTTTTCAAGCCAACAGTACAGCTGCCCAGCCTCATGTATGTTGGCAGAAAATATATGTCCTGGTCTAAAAAAGACTTTTACTCAGAACCCCAGGCAGCATGCGGTTTGTGTTTGCATTGGTTGTCCTACCCCGAGTTCCATGGGGAGGGTGTGGAGTGGTCCAGGTAGATGCTGTACATGCAGTGAGTGTCCATTGCAGCTGAATGACTTCCAGCTAAGAAAACCTCCCAGTGGTGTAGAACAGTTGCTAGCAAATGGGCCAGTCAGTGCCCAGGAGGGAGACATTGTTTTTATTAGTTTCATCAGAAAACAAATCTGTCCTTTGTCTGGAGAGAAACACTGTTCACTATCATCCTAAAATGTCTGGTATACAAAGATTCTTCAAAATATAATCCAGTAAAAGGGGGAAAAGAAAGCCTGTGTTTAGAAGAAGAAAAGAAACATAAGAGACTCGGCGAGAATTATCTTCCAACATTAACCACACCATATTTCTAAACCATCTTGACTTTAGGTAAGTTTGGCCGTGAGCACACTACTCTCTGTGTTACTCTAATTTATCCATTGAGCAGGAGCTGAAATGGAATCTGATTAGATCTTCTCAGACAGCATTGAACTAAGGTTGCAATCAGCAGGTGGCCTAGCATCAGGGTGAGGCCAATCATCAGTGCCGACTTCAGTCATACACTCCAGTGTCCTGGGTATACAAATTTATGAATCCCCCACCATTCAACATACAAAGCCACATGAGTGTAGGACTGAAAATTTCCACTTGTTTTGAGGATTATGCAGATTCCACCTTGACTATGGTCATATGTTAGAATTTTGGACGATGAGTTGAGTCTGCAAAAGTGCCTTCCAAGGTTCAGGTGGTATTTCCTTAAACACTTAAAGATCTCTAGTCTAATCCACATAAGATGAAAAGAGAGGCAATTTAATGCCTGGTATTCACACTGAAAGTAGAGTCCTAGGAGGCAAAGAATATGAAAGTGCTGTTCACACTTATTGGGGCTCCCCATGTTGGACTTGCATAGGGGGACATAGGTTGAGAGTATTTCCCACATGGTCATTCCCTGTATTAAATGCATTAAAGCTCCAGTTCCTTTTAGAATCAGTTCAGTTTAGTCACTCAGTCATGTCCTACTCTTTGTTACCCTGTGAAATGCAGCACACCAGGCTTCCCTGTTAATCATCAACTCCCGGAGCTTTCTCAAACTCATGTCCATCAAGTTGGTGATGCCATCCAACCATCTCATCTTCTGTCATCCCCTTCTCCTCCTGCGTCAGTTCTTCACATCTGGTGGCCAAAGTATTGGAGTTTCAGCTTCAGCATCAGTCCTTCCAATTAATATTGAGGACTGATTTCCTTTAGGGTTGACTGGTGAATCTCCTTGCAGTCCAAGGGACTCTCAAGAGTCTTCTTTAACACCACAGTTCAAAAGCATCAATTCTTCAGTGCTCAGCTTTCTTTATAGTCCAACTCTCACATTCATACATGACTACTGGAAAAACCATAGCTTTGACTAGACAGACCTTTGTCGACAAGGTAATGTCTTTGCTTTTTAATATTCTATCTAGGTTTGTCATAGCTTTTCTTCCAAGGAGCCAGTGTCTTTTAATTTCATAGCTGCAGTAACCATCTGCCGTGATTTTGGAGCCCTCCAAAATAAAGTCTGTCACTGTTTCCATTGTTTCCCCATGTATTTGCCATGAAGTGATGGGACTTGATGCCATGATCTTAGTTCTCTGAATGTTGAGTTTTAAGCCAACTTTTTCACTCTCCTCTTTCACTTTCATCAAGAGGCTCTTTAGTTCTACTTTGCTTTTTGCAATCAGGATGGTGTCATTTGCATATCTAAGGTTATTGATATTTCTCCCAGCAACCTTGATTCCAGTTTGTGCTTCAATCCAGCCCAGCATATCTCATGATGTATTCTGCATATAAGTTAAATAAGCAGGGTGACAATGTACAGCCTTGATATACTCCTTTCCCAATTTGGAACCAGTCTGTTGTTCCATGTCTAGTTTTAACTATTGCTTCCTGACCTGCATACAGATTATCAGGAGGCAAGTCAGGTGATCTGGTATTCCCATCTCTTTAAGAATTTTCCACAGTTTATTGTGATCCACACAGTCAAAGGCTTTGGCATTGTCAATAAAGCAGAAATAGATTTTTTTTCCTGGAACTATCTTGCCTTTTCAATTTTCCAACGGATGCTGGCAATTTGATCTCTGGTTCCTCTGCTTTTCTAAGTCCAGCTTGAACATCTGGAAGTTCACAGTTCATGTACTGTTGATTCCTGGCTTGGAGAATTTTCCTTTTAGAATAATTGAGTCTAATTATTCTTTAGGGGAACTTCCTGAGACCAGTTAGACTCACCTGTCCTGTTAGCTTATGCTACCAGCCAGGGTGGCATTTATGTACCCAAAGGAATGATGGAGAGTATGGTTGGAGAAGACCTCCATAGGTATTTTAAGCATAGGTACTATCTCTGCAGTTCCTGTCTTTTCTCCTTTGATTAACAGGAATGGAGATCAAAGCATGGTTAGAGTTATATGGCAGGACAGCAGACATAGCAGTCAATTAAATTTACTGCACATCTGCCAGTTTGAAAAAGCTGTGCCATCTGAAGAATTTCTTTTGCTATCCACAGAATTTATTAGCAAATTATCACAACAGTTCTCAGGCAGTAAGAACAGAAATGTCCCCCGACGGTGTGCCTGACCCATTCAGGAGAGGTTCTGGGAGCACATCCATCCATAGTGTAGTAGGTGGTGATATTTTCATCCTCTAGAGCCCAGTGCCTGTTCCACAACTCTGTAACCCTTTAGAGAAGTGAATAAGATAACAATCCCCGTAAAGGATGATTGACAGTCAGCGCTGAAGTTCCTTTCATCACAGATTCCATTACCATTCTGATAAAGCCTAAGACTTAGGAAGAGTCTGTGCACAAGCCAAAGGCACAGAGTCTAACTACTGCACTGCCATGTATGGTCACTGGATCCATATGGCCATACATGTTAATTACAGTGTCAATAAACCTAGGAACTCAAGAACTGCTAAATACTGCAGTGTTGCAAGCACTGATTATCTTCCCCAGTGGCAGGTCTCAAAGACTGTTGAGATGGAAAGAGTGATTAGGGTATACAGAAGGATGGAGTGGTCTTGTTCCACAAGCGACATTTTATATTTACTTTCTATTTTGAGCAGCACATTGTCTGCTTTGACTTAATTAAGTAAACTTTTCAATTCATACAGAGCTCTATGTCCTCATTGCTGGTCTGATTTACTTCATCTATGGGACCCCTTTGACCCTCCCTTCTCCTACCAGGAGGAAAGCATCCCAAGCACCTCCTGTTTCGGTACTCACTAGCAGATAGATCCCTCTACCAGCCCTTCTTGTGAACAACTTGAGCTAGAACCTTTGAGGCTGCATCTCAGGGAGTTTTCTCATATCTCCTTTACCAAACAGCCATTATTATTTCTGACTGAGAAAGGTGTTTCTGTTTCAGTAACAAATCTTCATCACCAAAATGGTCAAGGACTGTCAAGGGCCTACAATTTACCCTATTTGCTAGATAAAAAGTTAGCTTGCCACAGTTTTATGGGCACTGGCAGAAGATGCAATAATTTGGGGTGAAGACAAGCAAGACTCTGTTACCCATAACAATAACTGTAGCACTTGGAGTTTTACAGAGCAGTGGTTTTGATAAAGGTTTTGCAGTTGTTGGAATCTGGTGGGGTATAGTCCCATGGGGTTGCAAAAAGTTGGAGAGGACTTAGTGACTAAAGAACAACGGTTTACTTCAAAAAAAAAAAAAAAAGAGTGACAGATTCAAGTCAGTTATCAATTCAAGGAATAGCTCAAAAGCCAAAAAGTCTTTATAACAACATTTAGAGAGAGACCTACATCATCTCCAGTTAAAGGTCATATTATGCTAAAAATCATTTATGACTGTAAGGATTATATCAGAGAACCATGAAACAGACCAAATGCCCAGCTTCAGTATGTCTCCTGTGCTGAAGTCAGAGTGCAGTTTCTCCATATCATATCCAAACCATGGTATTCTCAATGTTTTCAATTTTATCCATTTTAGTGAGAATAGAGTGAAATCTCATCACAGGCTGCTTACTATACAAACATCCTTGACAAGAATCTTTAATAAAACACACCAACCTTTTGCTCGGAAGATGAGCAGAATGCAAGAGACCCATGGAGAATTGGCTCCCAACAGTGGGCAAGTCATTTTTCCTTTCAGTGAACATTGGTTGCTCATTGATTATAAACTTTAAAATCTCATGCTGTTTATATCAGAGAGATATTCTGAGAAACAAATAATCTAATGCATAATAGAAAGGAAATGAATTTCTTTTACTTGAAGTGTTATTAAAAAGTTTAAAAACTACAATGCATTTGTATAGTATTTTTAAATATACGAGTTATTATAAACTTTGACTATTATCCTTATTTTTTTTAATTAGCTGCTTCAATTCTTATTTTGGCAAGTATTAATTTATGCTGACAGATAGAAGGGAAAGATAAAAACTTCACGTATCTTTTGAGATGGCTTGAACTTAATGAGTGGTAAAGATATTCAGAGGCTTTGGATTAGACTAGTTATACTGCAACTGGATGACCAGAAACTTTTCCAGGTGTTATAACTATTCACAGAATCTAAGATGAGTGAACACTGAGTGTTCCAGTTTCTTGGGATAGAAACTAAAATACAAATATTATATTTGTATTAGAGATTCATAAATCATCACCCAGTTGAATAAGTCACTTTTGTGTATTTGTGTTAGTAAATGTGCAGTTCTTTCTTTTAAACAGTATTCTTTTAAATAATAGTTATCTACTTTCTTGCTGTTTAGAAAGCATGAACGTTGATGTGGAGGAAATAGAAAACATTCAAACATAGGATACAAATCACCGCATGATAGCAGCTTCTCTTCTCAGAACAATGTCGACTCTGAACTTCTTATTTTTATCACAGTGTGATCAAAGAGTGAGATTTTTCATGGCCAAAGTGTTAAATTGACTTGTTGCAGTGTCATCTGCCTAGATAATGAAAAATGTTCTCAAGTCAAGATCGGCACCAATATGTTCAAAACAGGCTTAATATGCCTGTGCTCTGGCTGTAGGTTACAAGTGACGGTTTCCTTACAAGTTTCTGTTAAATATCTTGTAGATTTGCAAAAAAGTTTCCCTTGCCTGTAGAAAGTCAAATGGAATGGCTCAATTTAGACCAAACATCACAAATCACAAGAGATTATAAACACTATATTCCTTCAGTATTTGTGTTTATTAGGCTTGAGTTCATGTTTGACAGAATTACTGCCTTGATATGGCATTTTCATTTGGGATGTGCATGGTCCTCATATTTGTATCTTGGCCTATGTAGCGAGTAATAAGATTTAACATTATGCTTTTGGCTTTCCTTTCTATAATCTTCCCTGTGAAAATCAAGTTCAAAATGAAATAGCATTATTTAAAAACACTTCTCTGCCCTGTACTGGTTTACAGGCTTAATGGAAGAAGATGAGGTCATGCTTATTTCTTTTTAAAATTTTCATACTAGTCTTAAAAATATATTTTCATAAAAGTGAATCATTTAGGAACTGTGCCACAGCAGAGCACAGTGATAGCACAATTATTGTTTCTGTCTTCTAGAACTGTGAGGTGAAATTTAATATGATAGGTGCAGCTTTTCTTTCAAACATTTTCATGGTGAATATAATAGGTTTCTTCCAAAAAATGTTAAATAATTTTTATAATTAAAGTAACAACAAAAAACAAGAATAGACAATGGACAAGTTCAAGAAGGTAAAGTAATAGGAGACAGATTCTTCTGCCTTATAAGAGAATCTTTTTCAATATAGGTATTTTCCTATCAAAACTTACATATTTAAAATGAAAAATTAATTTAGTGTATAGTAATAAAATTATTGGCAATCAAAATAGATAGAAAACATACTCCAAGGTTTATTCATGTCATATTCACATAAGGAAGAGCAATGTGGCTCTAACTAGAAAATTCATTACCTAAGAGTTCACTTTTCTCTTAAAGTTAAGAAGGCTTGTACATCACAATATATACAAGAGTACATAAACTCTTGCCTAACAGATATATGGCAGGACTTGCTTGTTTCTTTATTCAGATGATTTAGTACTTAATATTCTAGGCTCTGAAGAACAGTATATATTTTTAAAACTCCACTTTCAATGTGAATTATTTATAATGATACATTTGTAGAATATATTAGTTTTAGGTATTTCTCTGGTTTTTAGCTCTTTCATCTCCAAAATAGAAAACTAAATGTAGCTGCTTCATTAATCTTCTGTGACAAATAAAAGATTGAAATAAAATTTTAAAGAATTTATACTCATAAAGCACTTAAAACAGTTCAGGGTACACAGGAGGGAAAGAATTAATTCTGAATAATAACTATCAGCTAGATGTAGTTAGAGTTAAATTTTCATAATGATAGTAGTATAGCAGCAGTAGTTAATTCAAAATTATGTTTTAAATGGCAACCATAGGAACTCTTTATGAAGGTGAAAGTCACTCAGTCGTGTCTGACTCTTTGCCACCCCATGGACTATGCAGTTCATGGAATTCTCCAGGCCAGGATACTGAAGTGGGCAGCCATTCCCTTCTCCAGGGGATCTTCCCAACTCAGGGATCGAACACAGGTCTCCTGCATTGCAGGCAGATTCTTTACCAGCTGAGCCACCAGGGAAGCCCAGGAACTCATTATAGTTATAGTCAAATTTATAAATATTACTGAATCTACTACACTAGGTATATTTTATCTCTGAAATGTCACTCAAATGTGAAGCCACACCATTTCTGCAGTAATTTAAATGTCACTAAAAAATTAACTTTCTGCATCACAGGCCACTTCTAGGACTAGAGAACACTGAGACTCTTCTAGCTGGAAATCATGTTCATACCTCTCTTTCTCCCATAAGACTAATGCCCCTTGAGAGCAGCAACTTTTCTGATTCAATCAGGTTAAGGAACTGCAGTTGCTGACTGACTGAGCTAATGACATACTCTTTATATTTTAGAGAGGAATTGGACACTTTTCGTTGTTCGCACGGACTGAAGGTTTAAAGGCCATTTGCCATTTGCATTTCCGTCTCCCACATCCACCAAGTTGGGATCCAGTCTCTTCTTTTGTCTTGGCCTTTTGCTCATTCCTCTCCTTCCCACTTCCTTTATTTCCACTTTCCTGCCCAGGCCTTGTTTATGTGTATCTAACTGTCCCTTTAGTTTATTATTTTTTGTGAACTGACTGAAGATGTCTCACTTGAGATGAAAAGGACAAAAGAAGAAGTGTACAACACAATGTTACCACAAACTGAGCATGACTCAGTTCTAGAAATAAACTATTAATAATTCCAGAAGCCCATGAAGTTGCCATCTTGTCCCTTTTCAATTGCAAATTAATATTTCTTTCCTTATTCTATAGGTAATTATAATCTTGACTTTAACATTACTTTACGCATACTATGTATACATATTTATATATTATATAATGTGTGTGTTAGTCACTCAGCCGTGTCCAACTCTTTGTGATCACATAGACTGTAGCCCACCAGGCTCCTCTGTCAGGCAAGAATACTGGAATGGGTTGCCATTGCCTTTCCAAAAGGATCTTCCCGACCCAGGGATCAAAAATTGGTCTCCTGCATTGTAGGCAGATTCTCTACCATGTGAACCACCTAGGAAGCGCAAATGCATTCATATATACATATATGTGGGAGAAGGCAATGGCACCCCACTCCAGTACTCTTGCCTGGAGAATCCCATGGATGGAGGAGCCTGGTAGGCTGCAGTCCATAGGGTGGCTAAGAAACACAACTGAGCGACTTCACTTTCACTTTTTACTTTCCTGCATTGGAAAAGGAAATGGCAACCCACTCCAGTGTTCTTGCCTGGAGAATCCCAGGGACAGGGGAGCGTGGTGGGCTGCCGTCTATGGGGTCACACAGACTTGGACACGACTGAAGTGACTTAGCAGCATACATATATATCTGGTGTAGTACTTTTATGTAATTATACATAAACCACAGAATATACATATACACATAGATATAAGTAATATCTGTCTTTCATGCAACATCATGTTTATGAAATTTATCTCTGTTGTTAAATGTAGAAGTAATTTTTTCATTTAATTGTGTTTTAATATTGTAATGAATGAATTTATCATTTCACTAATGATGAAAATTGGATTTTCACCAATATTTTCTTATTGGTTTCTTTATGATGTTGCTATGAACCTTCTTGTACCTGTCCATATTTGCACAAATGTGTTCTCTAACTAGGGGCAGAATTGTTAAGTTGTAAGCCTTATATATTTTCAACTGAAATGGATTGGATCCAGACGTCTTCAGTAATAGTTGAATAAGTTGCACATTTATATTTTCTTTAACTGTTTGAGAGTTACTACTGCCACATATTTGGCAACACTTGAATCTGTCAGGTTATTTGGTTTTGTTTTCTTTTAACTTTGCAATTTTGGGGGTTTATATTAGCATTCACTTGCTTTTAATATGTACGTCCCTGTTAATTAATGAAATTAAACAGTTTTTCATACATTTAGTGAATATTGGTATGTTCTTATAGAATATTTTCCTCACACTTCTTGTTCTTTTTTCCTAAGTTCTCTTTTACTTAATTATGCATTTGAGTTCTTGAATATTCTGGAAACAGGAAGTTAGTGTAAATATTGAAAAAATTCTCTCTGTTGATGTTTGTTTTTTCCTTTTTAATGGTGGATTTAATAAAACTTTGTAGTTCTTAAGGTATTGAATTTATAAATCTTTTTTATTATTGTTAGGTCTTGTGTCATATAAAGAAATCCGCTTATAAAGTGATCCATGATGACATTCTCTTGTGTTAACTTCTTGAAGCTTTGTTATACTGTTTTACATTTAAATCTACAGTCCAACTAATTAATATTTTATGGAATATAGTTATTGGTGAAGATTTATTTATTTATTCCTCTTTAGGACTATCCATACATGACCACTGGAAAAACCATAGCCTTGACTAGACGGACCTTTGTTGGCAAAATAATATCTCTGCTTTTCAATATGCTATCTAGGTTGGTCATAACTTTCCTTCCAAGGAGTAAGTGTCTTTTAATTTCATGGCTGCAATCACCATTTGCAGTGATTTTGGACCCCCAAAAAATAGTCTGACACTGTTTCCACTGTTTCCCCATCTATTTCCCATGAAGTGATGGGACCAGATGCCATGATCTTCATTTTCTGAATGTTGAGTTTAAGCCCACTTTTTCACTCTCCACTTTCACTTTCATCAAGAGGCTTTTGAGTTCCTCTTCACTTTCTGTCATAAGAGTGGTGTCATCTGCATATCTGAGGTAATTGATATTCTAGCTATGGTTTTTCCAGTGGTCATGTATAGATGTGAGAGTTGGATTGTAAAGAAAGCTGAGTGTCAAAGAATTGATGATTTTGAAGTGTGGTGTTGTAGAAGACTCTTGAGAGTCCCTTGGACTGCAAGGAGATTCAACCAGTCCATCCTAAAAGAGATCAGTCCTGGGTGTTCATTGGAAGGACTGATGCTGCAGCTGAAACTACAGTACTTTGGCCACCTCATGCGAAGAGTTGACTCATTGGAAAAGACTCTGATGCTGGGAGGGATTGGGGCAGGAGGAGAAGGGGACGACAGAGGATGAGATGGCTGAATGGCATCACCGATTTGATGGACATGAGTTTGAGTGAACTCCGGGAGTTGGTGTTGGACAGGGAACCCTGGCGTGCTGTGATTCATGGGGTCACAAAGAGTCGGACACTACTGAGTGACTGAACTGAACTGAGGACTATTCAGTTGACCCAGCACTCCTTATTGAAAAGATCATGTTTTCTCCACTAGCCTGTATTGATAAGTTAATTATCAATATTTGCATGAATTCTATTTGCATATTCATGTGCCAATATGATACTATTTATTATTATTATTTACAGTAATTCTTATTATCTTAAAATGTGTCCTGTCAGATGAAGGATATTTGTAAGAAAATAGCAAATAACATACTCAGTAATATAGTGCTGAAACCTTTCTTCTGTGATTGGAAGTGAGATAAGCAAGTCCTACCGTTACTTCAAGAAATCCTTGCTAATCATGACTGTGGAATCACTATGTAAATAAATACTATACCAAGTTTGTGTGTGTGTGTATATATATACATATATATATATATACACACTTATATATACATGTATATATACACACACACAAGTTTTTTATTTTAATAACTTTGGGCAAAGCAAAGTTGTTTGTACTTATATCTAAGCTAATCATATCTTCTTTGATAGAATGTATCTGCCTCTTGAGAAATTTGTATGCAGTCAGGAAGCAACAGTTAGAACTGGACATGGAACAACAGACTGATTCCAAATAGGAAAAGGAGTTCGTCAAGGCTGTATATTGTCACCCTGTTTATTTACCTTATATGCAGAGTACATAATGAGAAACGCTGGACTGGGAGAAACACAAGCTGGAATCAAGATTGCCGGGAGAAATATCAATAACCTCAGATATGCAGATGATACCACCCTTATGACAGAAAGTGAAGAGGAACTCAAAAGCCTCTTGATGAAAGTGAAAGTGGAGAGTGAAAAAGTGGGCTTAAAGCTCAACATTCAGAAAACGAAGATCATGGCATCCGGTCCCATCACTTCATGGGAAATAGATGGGGAAACAGTAGAAACACTGTCAGACTTTATTTTTCTGGGCTCCAAATCACTACAGATGGTGACTGCAGCCATGAAATTAAAAGACGTGTACTCCTTGGAAGGAAAGTTATGACCAACCTAGACAGCATACTGAAAAGCAGAGACATTACTTTGCCAACAAAGGTTCGTCTAGTCAAGGCTATGGTTTTTCCTGTGGTCATTTTTAGATGTGAGAGTTGGACTGTGAAGAAGGCTGAGTGCCAAAGAATTGATGCTTTTGAACTGTGGTGTTGGAGAAGACTCTTGAGAGTCCCTTGGACTGCAAGGAGATCCAACCTGTCCATTCTGAAGGAGATCAGCCCTGGGACTTCTTTGGAAGGAGTGATGCTAAAGCTGAAACTCCAGTACTTTGGCCACCTCATTGGAAGAGTTGACTCATTGGAAAAGACTCTGATGCTGGGAGGGATTGGGGGCAGGAGGAGAAGGGGACGACAGAGGATGAGCTGGCTGGATGGCATCACTGACTCGATGGACATGAGTCTGGGTGAACTCTGGGAGTTGGTGATGGACAGGGAGGCCTGGCGTGCAGCGATTCATGGGGTCACAAAGAGTCGGACATGACTGAGAAACTGATCTGATCTGATCTGAAGCTCTAAGTTAATTTAAATGCTTGCAGTTTAGTTTTAAGACAGTAAAAGCACATGTAGAAACACTGACTTCATGATTCATGATTGAAAAATATTGAGCTACCGTATACATATCTACCCAAACTCTGTTTCTGTAAACTCAAAACACTTATACACAAAATATGAGAGCCAACAAAAATTTTTTGAAAGAATATCATAACCTGCTCCAAAAAACTCCCCTGGCCTTACCCTAACAAATCTCAGTCAGATGTTCTAGTCAGGAAACTAGAACCCAAGTTTCCTATCTCTTTGTCTCACTGAATTTCCAAATTTTGGCCCTTTGAAATTATTTTCAAAAGCTCTGAACCCTTAAATTTGCTGACCATTTATAATTTACTTTAGGACACAGTGGACTAGCTTTACTTCTCATCTTCCCATCACATAAATCACAGGCTTTGTCAGTGAGATACTTAACAACTGGAATAGCTGCAATAAGCTCAATTCTCAACAGTGTTTGGGAATTCAGGTTATATATAAATACTTTGAATATTGATTTAAAGATATATTGCTGCTGCTAAGTCCCTTCAGTTGTGTCCGACTCTGTGCGACCCCATAGATGGCAGCCCACCAGGCTTCCCTGTCCCTGGGATTCTCCAGGCAAAAACAGTGGATTGGGTTGCCATCTCCTTCTGCAATGCAAGAAAGTAAAAAGTGAAAATGAAGTCGTTCACTTGTGTCTGACTCTTAGCGACCCCATGGACTACAGCCTACCAGGCTCCTCCATCCATGGATTTCCCAGGCAAGAGTACTGGAGTGGGGTGCCATTGCCTTCTCCGTATATTATTAAGGCATTTTAACAAAGATGGAACCCTTTGAATATGTATATTATGAAATGAAAAATAAAATCCATACATAAGATATTGCTTATTATTTTTGCTATTCACAAATACCTAATAAAACTTTAATAAATGTATATTAAAAATAATGTCCCCTCAGTTCAGTTCAGTTCAGTTCAGTCGCTCAGTTGTGTCTGACTCTTTGTGACCCCATGAATCGCAGCACACCAGGCCTCCCTGTCCATCACTAACTCCCAGAGTTCACTCAAACTTTCATCCATCCAGTTGGTGATGCCATCCAGCCATCTCACTGCCTCCTATTAAAAAGGAAATAGACTGCATTTAATGGCTTGTTTAGTAGCTTCCTTGGTGGCTCAGAGGTTAAAGCGTCTGCCTCCAATGTGGGAGACCTGGGTTTGATCCCTGTTTTGGGAAGATCCCCTGAAGAAGGAAATGGTAACCCACTCCAGTACTCTTGCCTGGAGAATCCCATGGACGGAGAAGCCTGGTAGGCTACAGTCCATGGGGTCGCAACAAGTGGGACAAGACTGAGCGACTTCACTTTCTTTCAATGGCTTGTTTACCCAGTCATACATAATGTACATATGTAAAATAGATGTGTATTCATGTTTGTGTGCACAATTATATTCCAAAGATAGATATATACAAAATCAATACATATAAATCCATATGCTATAACAATACACACTCTGATAGTAAGTTTGATTTGAGAAATGCTGAGGCAAAGTAAATGTTTTGATGGAGCTAGGCTTGTATACAAAGAAGTAATTATAAGCTATATAGTTATAATTTGCTAGAATATGGTCAGTGCAGTGGGAAATAGTTTATGGCTTGCAGATTTAGTTTTCTAATTTTGAAAGGAAGGAAGCAATAGATCACAAAGCTTAATCAGAGAAAGTCTTCAGAGCCAAAGCTCCTCTGGGGCAGAATTTACTCTGATGAAATGGGAGGCTATACTGAGTATATTTATCAACAGAACAACAGACTTATCCATCTGCAGCATTCTTGTTAAAATATATGCTAAACGTACTACTGTATAGCCTAGAATTTTTAATCCTCATGTCAAATAATAAGGTCAAATTCTCTGCCCGGGTGCGGATCACCACACAAGTGGCAATGATATTGAGAAAATGGTTTCTTCCTTATCAGCTTGTCTCTCTTCAACCAAGAATAAGTTCTCAATTACAGGAAAGGCTGAGAACTGACTATTTTGATGTCTGCATGCACACTCTTTGCTTTTACTTATTTTTCAAACTTAATAAATCCCCCCAAGAGGTTATACATTTGGAAAGAAAAAATTAAGACTTGCTTCCTTTACTTTTTGATCTGTCCTACAATTCCTGAGGAAATTAAATATAGAGTTAGCTGACTTCTTTAAATAAGACAAAATTGACATTTTTAGGAAAAAAATTAGTAAAGTCTTAAACAGTATTCATCCTGTTATGATCATATTTCCTCTTTCCTGAGAAGGTACAAATGATATTTCTCTCTACATGGTATCACATTCTCATTCAGTGCCTCCTCATGGCAAGTTGAGGGTAGCAGGGCTTTCCAGGTGGCACTAGTGGTAAAGATTTGCCTGCCAATGGAGTAGACTGGGGTTCAATCCCTGGGTCAGTAATATCTCCTGGAGGAGGGCAGGGCAGCCCACTCCAGTATGAATCCCGTGGACAGAGGAGCCTGGAAGACTACAGTCCATAGTGTCACAAAGAGTTGGACACGACTGAAGCAACTTAGCGTGCACACAAGAGCTAAATGTTTTCTCAGAGTACATTCAGACATCAGGAATTATATAAAACCCAGGTGCTTTGCAGAACTGGGACATGATTTTTTATGTAACTTATATTAGATATAGTACTTCCTCTTACCTCCAAGAACATCTAATCAGAGTTTAATTCAGATGTATAACAGTAGATCCTATGATTCTTCATCATATTATCTCATTTAAGCACAAAAAAAAATCAGTATTTTTTCTTATATTATTTCTTCAAATATGCATAGGTGGTGGCTTGGAAGACAGGAGACTCATTTTCGTTGTCTCTCTGCCTATATATCCTGTGCCTGGTTTGTCTTGCCTTTTTCGTTTTGAAAATCAGAAGCATGGGCTGTACCATTTTCACTGCCATCTCGACATTTGGAATCCTTCTGACTCCAATGGGATTATCTAGTTATAGTGTGTGGCATCTCTGCCAGGAGTAACAAAGGTCATGTAACCAAAAATCCAATTAAAATTTAAACTTTGTTAATAATATGTTACAAAGAAATCCCAACATTTTCAGAAGTTACTTTTCTCAAATCAGGTAGCGCAGCATCCAGATAATTAATGAGCAAGAAATAAAATTTCAATCAATGAGACTGTCCTTCTTTTGTCTCCATGGCCTCTCTCCCATGACATCTTACCTAATTGTGCCCCCTTCATGAACCAAATGAGGAAATGAACTAAAACTAAGGAAGAAGAGGAAATGATTTTTTATTCTCTCAAAAGAATATGAATAATTACTTTTAGAATTCAAATGTGTACACTATGCCAATTCTATCTTCTTCTATGAAGGCTACTCCTATAAAAAGAATTAGACCCACTAATGAGTGTTTGTAAAAGCCCAATCTAATTTCAGGGCCTCAATTAAATACTGAAAGGATAGAGCAGTAATTTTATGAGATAATTTCTGAGAAATGTGTGGTTTCTGCAGCAGTTGCTTTAGGAAAAGGCACTCACATGCATCTTTGAAGAAAGACATAAAATAGGTACCTGAAGGAAGATGAGAAATATAATGTTATACTATCCTGATGGAAATCAAGTTGTTAAAGGGAGAACGTGTCCCCTGTTAATTTTCAAAGAATAAATAGCTTTATCCTATTTCTCCACTGAGTATGGTGCATTTACACAAGTTCAAGTAAATAATTTCTCCAAGATAGCTCTTCATATGTAAAGTGCAATAACAGTTTTGTCTTATTCCTTACATTTTCTAGAAATCATTTCTACAAAACCTCTGATTTCAAATAATTTATTCTTCAGATGCAATCTTTCAAACACTATCCACTAAGGATGAAAGTCTTTATCCACAGTCAAGACAAATGTATACACAAAAAATTATTGGATCTTTTCAAGTGACACTGTAAACAGGACACGTTTAGAGGCACGGATGGTTAAATTTGGAAAGTGTTAGCAGTACTACAATAGTCAGATTGCTCTAAAAGGCAGTGCTGATTTGATTCTCAGCAAGAGAATGACCAATGTGCGTCATTATTAAGCCACATTTTCCAAAATTGTTACAGTGAATAGGCAGGGCTTTCAGAGTGTTGCTACTTCATTTACAATCCAAAAAAATTCCCAACTCAATTCAGTACTTTGTTGTGAAGTCTCAAACACTCCACATTTTTGTTCATGTGTACTGTGCTTAATCTTTTGGTCATATCTGACTTCCACCCCATGAACCATAGCTTGCCAGGCTCTGTCCATGGGATTCTCCATGCAAGAATAGTGGAGTGGGTTGCCATGCCCTCCTCCAGGAAATCTTCCCAACCCAGGGAACAAACCCAAGTCTCCCTCATGGCAGGCGGATTCCCTTCTGTCTGAACCACCAGGGAAGCCCATTTTTATTCATGTTTCACCTTAATTACCCATGCAGTGATTAGAAGTTATTGCTGTACTTACTAACTTACCTTTTGTATTCAGAAAGAAATAAAAATACTATTAGCAGAGTCCTCTTAGAGTCTCATTTACAAATATCGGAGAAGGCAATGGCACCCTACTCCAGTACTCTTGCCTGGAAAATCCCATGGATGGAGGAGCCTGGTGGGCTGCAGTCCATGGAGTCCCTAAGAGTCGGACACGACTGAGCGACTTCACTTTCACTTTTCACTTTCTTGCATTGGAGAAGGAAATGACAATCCACTCCAGTGTTCTTTCCTGGAGAATCCCAGGGACGGGAGAGCCTGGTGGGCTGCAGTCCATGGGGTGGCTAAGAGTCAGACACAACTGAGTGACTTCACTTTCACTTTTCACTTTCATGCATTGGAGAAGGAAATGGCAACCCACTCCAGTGTTCTTTCCTGGAGAATCCCAGGGACGGGGGAGCCTGGTGGGCTGCCATCTATGGGGTCCCACAGAGTCTGGGGACATGACTGAAGGGACTTAGCAGCAGCAGCAGCATTTACAAATAAAATTTATTGTATTTTTAATCTATAATTGGAATTCTTCAATACATATTTTAGATGATTGGTTTACAATGCACATGCATGGTAGAATTTATATATTATTTATGTAAGTAATATTAAAAAAATTTAATATCCTCAAGAATAGTTTGATAAAATCTGTAGAAAGCTTCTTCAAATGAGCATATCTATCATTAATAGAAGTTGAGTTTGTAATATCAAAATTTAAACCTATTAAATCACATCTTGAATTTGAAACACCCATGAATCCTATAAGGAAGTGTTCATCAAGAATACAGGCTGGTGTAAAAATGAAATGAAACTGAATCTAAATTGACCACAATGGAAGAATGGGTTCAAATTCAGAGTAATTATATTCTCAAACCAGTTGTGATGAAGCCACTCTGCTCTCAGTAAAGCAAATATATTGTCCTTCCACCTAGGAACCACTGCATGGTTGAGAAAGAGTACAAAAGGAGCATATTTGCAGTAGAGAAACAAATGGTATTTTTATGTCTGCAATTCAGTTCAGTTCAGTTCAGTCGCTCAGTCATGTCTGACTCTTTGCGACCCCATGAATCGCAGCACACCAGGCCTCCCTGTCCATCACCAACTCCCGGAGTTCACTAAGACTCACGTCCATCGAGTCAGTGATGCCATCCAGCCATCTCATCCTCTGTCGTCCACTTCTCCTCCTGCCCCCAATCCCTCCCAGCAGCAGAGTCTTTTCCAATGAGTCAACCCTTTGCATGAGGTAGCCAAAGTACTGGAGTTTCAGCTTTAGCATCATTCCTTCCAAAGAAATCCCAGGGCTGATCTCCTTCAGAATGGACTGGTTGGATCTCCTTGCAGTCCATGGGACTCTCAAGAGTCTCCTCCAATACCACAGTCCAAAGGCATCAATTCTTTGGCGCTCAGGTTTCTTCACAGTTCAACTCTCACATCCATACATGACCACTGGAAAAACCATAGCCTTGAATAGACGGACCTTTGTTGGCAAAGTAATGTCTCTGCTTTTCAGTATGCTGTCTAGGTTGGTCATAACTTTTCTTCCAAGGAGTTAGCGTCTTTTAATTTCATGGCTGCAGTCACCATCTGCAGTGATTTTGGAGCCCAAAAAAATAAAGTCTGACACTGTTTCCACTGTTTCCCCATCTATTTCCCATGAAGTGATGGGACCAGATGCCATGATCTTCATTTTCTGAATGTTGAGTTTTAAGCCAACTTTTTCACTCTCCTCTTTCACCTTCATCAAGAGGCTTTTGAGTTCCTCTTCACTTTCTGCCACAAGGGTGGTGTCGTCTGCATATCTGAGGTTATTGATATTTCTCCCGGCAATCTTGATTCCAGCTTCTGCTTCTTCCAGCCCAGCGTTTCTCATGATATACTCTGCATTTAAGTTAAATAAGCAGGGTGACAATATACAGCCTTGATGTATGCCTTTTCCTATTTGGAACCAGTCTGTTGTTCCATGTCCAGTTCTAACTGTTGCTTCCTGACCTGCATACAGATTTCTCAAGAGGTAGGTCAGGTGGTCTGGTATTCCCATCTCTTGAAGAATTTTCCAGTTTATTGTGATCCACACAGTCAAATGCTTTGGCACAGTCAATAAAGCAAAAATAGATGTTTTTCTGGAACTCTCTTGCTTTTTGCATGATCCAGCAGATGTTGGCAATTTGGTCTCTGGTTCCCCTGCCTTTTCTAAAACCAGCTTGAACGTCTGGAAGTTCACGGTTCACATATTGCTGAAGCCTGGCTTGGAGAATTTTGACCATTACTTTACTAGCATGTGAGATGAGTGCAATTGTGTGATAGTTTGAGCATTCTTTGGCATTGCCTTTCTTTGGGATTGGAATGAAAACTGACCTTTCCAGTCCTGTTGCCATTGCTGAGTTTTCCAAGTTTGCTGGCATATTGAGTACAGCACTTTCACAGCATCATGTTTCAGGATTTGAAACAGCTCAACTGGAATTCCATCACCTCCACTAGCTTTGTTTGTAGTGATGCTTTCTAAGGCCCACTTGACTTCACATTCCAGGATGTCTAGGTCTAGGTGAGTGATCACACCATCGTAATTATCTGAGTCGTGAAGATCTTTTTTGTACGGGTCTTCTGTGTATTCTTGCCACCTCTTCTTAATATCTTCTGCTTCTGTTAGGTCCATACCATTTCTGTCCTTTATCGAGCCCATCTTTGTATGAAATGTTCCCTTGGTATCTCTAATTTTCTTGAAGAGACCTCTTCTAGTCTTTCCCATTTTGTTCTTTTCCTCTATTTCTTTGCATTGATCGCTGCAATTAGCACAAGTCTAATAATATTGCACTTGCTCTTTCCACACAAATTTACTTCAAAAGAGCTTAAAGTGTTTTCCTAGTCTATTTTACCTTCAGCAAATCCTGCTAGTGCCAATTACAATGATTAAAATATTCTGTAATTAGAAACGAAATGCCATAAGTATACATTTTTCCCAAAGTAATAAAATCTGCAATGCCTTTGGAAATACAGTATTGATTCATTTGTATTTGTCTATCCATTGTCAATGTCTTATATATTATAGTTAATAACTAAATTAAAAACTAACATCTTTCTATATGATAGATATTAACATTTCCTGACAGTGAAGTCATATTACAGTTTTTTAATATATTGATGTTATCATGATTATACAGATATAGCAGTTTTGTTCTAATATTGTGGTACTTACATCTGGAACTGGGAAGGAAAGGAGACTAAGGAACTAATGCTTACTGAACATTGCCAAAGGTTTTACATTTTTGTAAAAAAATAAATCCCAATTATAAGAAAGTGGGGCTCAGGCAAATTAAAAAACTGTATCATAATCATATTTTAAGAAAATGTAAGTATTCTGAATCTGGTGTTTGCCATCTCAGAACCTGTGGTCTTTCAATCAGTACAGATGAGGCAAGTGCTTAGAGCCATAATATCAACCACATACCCACTTTGTTCCGAATCCCCACTTTGCTTATCTGACACTAGACATCCACATATGTGGTTCTCTATGCCTGGAGATGAGGCCATAGTTTTCATAGTGTTCCTGATCAATTTATTATAATAGACCTATGAATTAAAACTACTCTGCCTAAGAACTGTATGTGTACTTGGAAATTTAAGAATTCATGACCGCCATTGTTCCTGGATATAGGAAGAAAGTTGAAGGAATTTGGAGATGGGAAATCTATCTGATCTAAAAAAGATTCAGTATGATAGTTATGGGGGAAAACAGGGCGCTTGACTAGAATGTGAGTTCTTCATTGAGATGGAAGCTTCAGATATTCTGGGATTGCAGAGCACCGATGTTAGTCCTGAAGGATCTATTAACAGAAAACAATTATAGCACTTCACAGGTGCTTGTACATTTCACAAATGTGTGCATCACACTAACACAAATGAGTGCAATTTGTAGGGAAATGGTTTAAAAAAACACTAATCAAATGTTTGTATTTTCTTTTTAATGAAACTAGTCATTTCCCCCTCCACTTTGTGGCGGCTTGAACTAAAAATACATAAGAATATTTTAGGAAAAATATCTATTTTCCATATCCCAATTACTTGATGAAAGAACATATAGAAAGTTGGTAATAGTTTTACATCTGTTTTCCTTTTATTTCTTCTATTTTGATTAACTAGTGAAGCACCTATATTTTGTCTCTCTCAAAATCTTCAGGTCCTAATGCAAGACTTTCTAAACTAATGATTACCACATTTTCTCAAGAAGTATATCTAATAAATGGTCAGTCACTAAAATTAACTTTAAGAACAAAACTTTATCCCAGATATGGTGTACTAAAATTATTTATAAATACAGTATAGAAACATTCTTAATCTACATATATTTGGCTTCCCTGCTCTTTCAGGTTTTAAGCCCTGTTTTTGGTAATTTTCCAACATAATGCAATGCTTAAAGCAAGTTAATTTTGTCCTGAGGTTATATCGACTTCAGTGAAAGACCATGTAACATAATAAGACTGCACAAAAATGCTCATACTCCATCTCCCGTCCTATTTCCCTTATCATCTCCATGGGGTGCCGCCACAACTAACGCAGGGGGTGAAAAACCCTGTTTCCACATCAAAACCATTTTGAGTTTCCTGTTACAAGGCATGAATTCCACTCGTGTTGAGATGTCAGTTATTGAGCCATTGTCTGTTGGAACAGCATCACATATGCACACAATCACATATACATGCAATCTATATTTTGGACCCACTAAAATGTGATGTAGGGTCACCTTGGAGTTAATAGCTCTGTCAGTGAACACGCATCACTTCCTTAACATCCTCTGGGACTTGAGCGGTAGAACAAGCTTGCTGAAAAAGGCACTACTCCTACAGGGGTGAGAATTGCTATTCTCCACCCTCTGTGTAAACCTGTGGATTAGAGAATTAGGCTTATAATGTGCAAAATTAAAAGAACAGTAGGAAGGAAAACGCATGTTTTAAAGAGAATTTTAGACTAAATGTGGGCTTATTCAATGACACATATAAGAAGACTAAATTTTAAATTGATTAAAAGGAACAACAAAATGTCTCAAATTCTAACAATGTTCAGAATGTAGGAGAGAACAAAGAAGACACATTCACTTTTGAATGTACTGTATTTTTAAATAGATTTTATTCCATGTGAAACTGACATTTATGAGTAATAGTTACTGCATTTAAGAATCAGAGAAAAAAGGGGATTAGAATCGTGATTTCCAATTTTAATCTAAAAGAGTGTCACAAAGAAAGAACCATTCCTATGTAACCCATAATTTTCAAACTGTAGGTATTAGCAATTTTGGAAGAAACTAGATGAAGAAAATGATAATAAACATCCAAAAAGCCTTTAGAAGCAAGGAATCCTGCCTCTGCATGTGTGCGCTAACATTTTAAAGTGCCAAGAGTAAAAAGGAGTAATAATCTTTCCTCATTCAGTTCCAATGAATAAAATAATTAGCCATCAGTCTTATTATTAAGATGTAAATCTAGATAAATTACTTCTAAAATTGTCCCTTTTTTTCAGAATTTCCATCTATTCCTATACGCTTAAAATTAAATTCCTTCTAAAATTGCATTTTTGTCTTCCTTCATTTTAAGTGTGCATATATTTGCTTGTAAAATGTAAGCATATGCATATCTGTAAATATATGTTGGATATATTTTATACATTGTATGTATGTATATACGCAGTGGAATAATGCTTCTCCTTTAGATTTCTATTCAGATAATTATCTATATAAAAGTTTATTTCATGTTTTGGGAAACATTACCCAGAAAAACAATCTCATATTCTAAGTTCATTCATTAGATTGATTTACAAATGACACATTTTGAATAGGGCATCTCATTTTTTTATATATAGTAACATTAAGCCATCACTACCTAAGACAACTGACAAAATGATATGTGGGAAAACTACTTTTTGCTTTTGGAATTTTTGGCAAATGTAGTTTTAATAGCTCATATTCTCAAAATATATTCTTACAAAGCATAGCATACAAAAGCATACAAATTCAAAAATGGCCACACATGCAGTAAGTTACATACTTTTATCCTCTCTAGATGTCAATCAGTATGTATAGCTGTTGCAGTAAGGGGAACCCCTTCCAGGGCCCAAAACTGGGCTCTTATCTAACACTCAGAAATGAATTGTTTGAGGAGACACATGTGCTGACAAAGTAAGAGATTTTATTGGGAAAGGGCACCACGGTGGAGAGCAGTAGGGTAAGGGAAACCAGGAGACTAGCTCTGCCACGTGGCTCACAGTCTCAGGTTTTATGGTGAAAGTATTAGTTTCGGGTTGTCTTTAGCCAGTCATTCTGACTCAGAGTCCTTCCTGGTGCCTCCATGCCTTGTTCAGCCAAGATGGATGCCAGCAAGAAGGATTCTGGGAGGTCGTCGGACGTGTGGTGTCTCCTTTTGACTTTTCCTGAACTCTTCTCATTGGTGATGGCTTATTAGTTCTGTGTTTCTTATCAGGAGCTCCTGTCGTAAAACAACTCATGCAAATAGCTACTATGGTGCCTGGCTAGGGTGGATGGTTTCAGTCAGTGTGCTTCCCCTAACATAGGCGTTAAAAATGTGAATAATTCAATGATTTTTCACAGGTGTCTCATGAAAAGGACTTTTAAGAGTCTGATCCAGTTCACTTGTTTTAAAAAATTAACTGATCATTAAAAACAACTGCTGAAAGAATCTACTGAAATCATTTGATCCTTTCACAATGAATAGTATGTGAATTTCATTCCCGCTAACAAAATTTTCCTTAAATATAAAAATTTATTATAGATACATTTTGAAAAAGACTAACCCAAACTAAACTGAAAGATATTAATCTAGCCTATGAATGTTTGAGAGTCAAAAGATTTTTTGAAACTATTTTTAGTGACTAAAATATAAGTTCTCCAAAGAAATTTGCTGGTAGTAGTTCCACTGAAAGTAAGTTGCTTAAATGTAATTCTTTTTCAGACATTTCCTCCTGCAGCCAAACCAACACCTGCCTATTTTATTATGTAACTTCATAGCAGCCCTGCTGTTACAGATGATGGATAAATTTGCAGGCTCAATTCATAATTGTTTAAAGAAACCCAGATTGTTATAGTGAATTAGAATAGCTTATCACCACTCTGTGTCAGGAGTGGAGCCTCGTGGTTTTCCTGTCATTCGACCTCTGGCAAGCAAGTATCCATACGGAACTGTGCAGGACATTTGGGGATTTCTTCTGCTGTCTTTATGCATTTCAAAGGCCTGCCAGAGAACTGTTGCCTGAAATCGGAAATCACTTACTAATTACTCAAAATTTCAGAGTAACAGTTAGTCATTGAGCAAATATACTACAACCCAGATTCTTTACTTTCATAATTTTGTTAGTGTATATGGCATGGGAAATAATTAAAACGTAAGAAAAAAATTGCATATTTGAAGAAGTCTAGTTTGCTATTCAGAGAAGGCAATGGCACTCCACTCCAGTACTCTTGCCTGGAAAATCCCATGGATGGAGGAGCCTGGTAGGCTGCAGTCCATGGGGTCGCTAAGAGTCAGACACGACTGAGCGACTTCCCTTTCACTTTTCACTTTCATGCATTGGAGAAGGAAATGGCAACCCACTCCAGTGTTCTTGCTTGGAGAATCCCAAGGATGGGGGAGCCTGGTGGGCTTTCTGTCTATCGGGTCGCACAGAGTCGGACATGACTAAAGCGACTTAGCAGCAGCAGCAGCAGCAGCAGTTTGCTATTTCATGAGAATTGTATACTGTTTGATCAACTCTTCCAATCTTTGGTTCCAAGGAAAGTGAGATGCTTAAAACTGAGGCAGTGTTAATGATGATTTTATATACAGCATCTACAACTTTAGGTTAGATTTAAGACAAGTTGAGAGAAAATCGCTTTCCAATATATATAAACTGTGCTGGCTGTCTAGATGGCATCTTGTGGATTTTGTTTTAATCTTATTTAAGATAACTCAATGGAGAAGGCAATGGCACCCCACTCCAGTACTCTTGCCTGGAAAATCCCATGGACGGAGGAGCCTGGTAGGCTGCAGTCCATGGGGTCGAAAAAGTCAGACAGGACTCAGCGACTTCCCTTTCACTTTTCACTTTCATGCATTGGAGAAGGAAATGGCAACCCACTCCAGTGTTCTTGTCTGGAGAATCCCAAGGACGGTGGAGCCTGGTGGGCTGCCGCCTATGGGGTCTCACAGAGTCGGACACGACTGAAGCGACTTAGCAGCAGCAGCAGCAAGATGACTCAAACTTTTTTGTTTTTTCCTTTGTGGCGTAACTTTATTCATCATTTCCTTCTTCAGGATCCTTTTGCAATGATAGTACAACCGTATTAATCATTACATGTGTGCATACAATTGGTATATTAGTGATAGCTTACATACATTGTGATCTGAAAAATTTTGCAGTATGATAAAATTGGCATGGTTTCTGTAAAACTATTTGTGAAATATTTTGTGTAAAAATTGACTAGCAAGAGTTATTATTTTATCATTTAAATTTTCCTGTTAACTTAATATGTTTTCCAGGCTTGAATTAAGACTAGGATCACCAACATTTTTATGATTCCTTCTTATATATGTATTACTCTACTTTTCCCACATTTTCCAATGAGAATTCTGTCCATTGCTTCTGTGTTTTCTTACTACAGTTTCCTCTGGACTCTGTGCAGTGTAGTCTCTCTTGTATTACTTGATTAACACTTAATTAAGGCAATTGTAATACACTTCTTATTCAAATCATTATTTATTAAAATTCAATTTTCTCTTTTTAGTCACATTTGATATTTAGCATGTGTTTTAAAAGTTTCCCTTCTTTGATTTTCATGCCAAAACAATCTCTTTGTTCTCTGTTACATCTCTGAAAAAATCCTTATTAGCTTCCTTCAGATAATTCTTTGAAGAATATAATTTATATTTCCCAAACTTATTATAACATTCTGATATATGCTTTTATATCTCCACTCAGTTCCCATGTGTGAACAATTTTTTGTTGTTGTTTCAACTGTCAACTCT
Source organism: Bos mutus (assembly GCF_027580195.1). Taxonomy (NCBI): domain Eukaryota; kingdom Metazoa; phylum Chordata; class Mammalia; order Artiodactyla; family Bovidae; genus Bos; species Bos mutus. The sequence goes on from NC_091622.1 coordinate 10,191,935, forward strand.
CCTCTGATTATTCCCTACTGAATAGTCTTTATATAGAAAAGCCACAATGTCTACAAATTCAGTCCAAACTTCTTAAACTATAATTCCACACCACAACAAAGAAACATACAAGAAAAATATCTCTAATTGAACGTATTTATATATAATAACATTTTTCCTCTCTTTACCTTGAATTGCCTGTGAAAACAATAGCAATTATTTACTAGTAAGCTATTTCTTTTAGAAGAAATATAATTTCATTCTTCATATTTGTTATCTTACAAATATTTTAAAATCTTGTATCTCTGTTTAACATTAATATTCAAATTTCAAATATCTTTGGTTATATTTTTGATCTTTTCTTTCTTATAATCACCATCACTACAATAGTGTAATTTGTGAAATAATTATTAAGAAATTAAAACATGTATACCTGTGATGGATTCATTTTGATATTTGCAAAACTAATACAATTATGTAAAGTTTAAAAATAAAATTAAATTAAATTAAAAAAATAAAAAATAAAATAGACATTCAAAAAATAAAAATATTGTGTACAATGTCTATGAAAATAGCAGTGAACAGAAATGTAATAATAACAATAATAAATCTCATATTAAAAAAAGAAATTAGGAATAATTATTTTAGTGACAAATATCAAATGGAACATTAATCTGAAGTAAAATAAAGTAGAAATTAGAAAATATATTAACAAAGGTCTAGGGAAATGATTGGTAAAGAATATTCTGCATGCTAACTCTCTTCAAACGTGTCCTACTCTCTGAGATTCTATGGACTGTAGCCTTCAAGGCTCCTCTGTCCATGGGATTTTCTGGGCAAGACTAGAGGAGTGAATTGCCACGCCCTCCTCCAAGGGATCTTCCTGACCCAGGGATCAAATCCACATCTCTTATGTCTCCTGCATTGGCAGCCAGGGGTCTTTACCACTAGCACTACCTGGAAAGCTCATTAAAATTTTAAAATAAGCTAAAAGATAATCCCTTAATATATATTTTACAGAATTGCAGTGGCCTTTACATTATTCCAGCTCTATTTAATTATTCTTTTGTAAAATTTAAGTAAGAGTTTCAGAATTATTTATAATGTCATTGATTATTTTCCAGAAAGTAAGTAGTTCTGATACAGATTTTGAAAGTCAAAAGAAATGATCTGCCATATTTAGCTTAAATCCTGAACTTTGTATAAGAAGTTGCTCTGTTAATTTCCCTCTCTGCAATATTTCTACAGACATTTCCAAGTCTTTAACTGTTTTGTCACAGTGGCAGAATTAATTTTACAACAGATATAATATTCCAACCAAAAATTACTGAAAATGACATCTATATAGACAAATTTATCAAATAATTTGAACTGCCAGGAAAAAATAGAACATATAGAAAAAAAAAAAAAAGTTACCTAATTAAAGAAAAATAAGAGAACAAAAGTAGAACTAGACATTTTTGAAGCACCAATATCGAAGAAGCTAGAAAGATTTTTTGCAAAGTGTTTAGACCTACTGTGTCATTTTCACTGCCATTATTTTTAACTTGTAAACATAAAGGGAAGTTTTAAATAATTTGAAAATATTTAAAATGTTTATATTTTATGTTTTATAGTTTAAAATGTTCATATTTTATATGTATTCATGTTAATGTGAATTAATCTGGCCTAAAATTTGTGAACTATTCCACTTGCTTCCCTAGAATTCAAGTAAAATGGTCAAATAATGAAAAAGAGAGGATGAGCATTTGTAATACATGAAAGCAAAGGAAAGCCTACAGTTGTAAAGTCAGTGCAAAAAAAGCAGACCTGACAAATACTTGAAATCTGTACTAAGTACTAGAGTGACTGATGGTAAACTGAGAGATGAAAAAACTGCTCGCTAGACCTTGAATAAGAAAGAGATTTCTCCAGAAGGAGGTGTCACAATAATAAAAGTCTGTTCAGTGATACTTGACTAATTTGAGAACAAGGGCAAAGATAGGAATGAGAAAACCAGAATATGCTTCTAAAATATCCTCAGAATACATTCCTTCTATAAAAAATATAAAATGAATCCATAAAACCTAACAACATGCTATGAAAAAAGAAACAGGAAGTAAGAAATAGGTCGTGGAAAATAAAAACAAAATTGTCTAGAAAAAAATCAATTTGTATGAGAAAATAAAGCTTAGGAAATGCACCCACATCTGTCTAATAGAAGTTTCTGAAAAAGAAAAGAGTGATAGTGAAATAAAGGAAATAATCACAATAATAATGGATACATTTTCACAAAGTGAAAGAAAGGCTTTGTACTTTATTTAAAAGGCTCTGTCAGATGTTAGAGCCTTTAAAAATAAATATGTAGACACATTCTCCTAAAATGTGGGGATTCAGAGAATAAAGATAAATCATAAACCCTTCCATAGGGCGTGCGGAAACAGGTGCCAGCTGACGGTCACGTACACACATGAAATGTAGCGCCCACGACTGGAGACCAAGTGCTGTGGCTCTGACCGCGGGCAGCCCCTGCCACTGCCATGCCTTGCCTCAGGCCCAACTTCCGACTGCCGGCACCAGACCGTCTTTGCCTGAGAACTTTCTCATCTAATTGGTGCCCGTGCCAGGAAATCCAGTTCCACATCCAGTGAACTCCATATCTGATGCCTGGAAAAAATTGGGGAATAGATCCCCTAGACCTTCACTCCTCAGATGGATTCACTTTGAGGAACATCATCTTAGCTGAACCTGAGGGATACTCTGTGGGATTAGGTAGGCTTCAGTTACCCAGGGCGGTAACTCACTTGATAACAAAGCTTCTACTGGCCACCTTCCCATCTCTGTACAGCTTACTCTCTCTGCTTAAAGTGTTTTTTAGGTTCACCTATAATATCAACTATCTAAAATCAAATGCATGCCTCAAAGTCTGCCCTGAGGAAATGTAAACTACAAAAAGAACTTTTATTAACTTTTATCAGGATTTTCATTAGTAGTCATAGAAAAAAACAAGGCAAGCAAAGTTCTCAACAAAAACAAATTTCCACCTGAAATAATATGCCTTGTCATTGGCATATGGATAAAATAAGATAAATGACAATATGCTAGGACCCAGATGCATGTCTTAAGTGCTGAAATATGACTTAAAAGAGCTAAGAAGACTAAAAATATTGGAATTAAAAATAGCCCAGATATGTATGTATTGAAATGAAATATCAGGACAAGAGTCATATAACTCACTGGAAAGGAAGTCAGTAGACACTTATTTGTTTTATCAAATAAAGATGCTTGTGACTTATTATTGTTCTGTCTTAAGAGCAAAATAAATGTGAAAGGGAAAGGAGAAAAGGAAGGATATACGCATCTGAATGCAGAGTTCCAAAGAAGAGCAAGGAGAGACAAGAAAGCCTTCCTCAGTGATCAGTGCAAACAAACAGAGGAAAACAACAGAATGGGAAAGCCTAGAGATCTCTTCAAGAAAATTAGAGATACCAAGGGAACATTTCATGCAAAGATGGTTCAATAAAGGACAGAAATTGTATGGGCCTAACAGAAGTAGTACTCTTGCCTGGAAAATCCCATGGGCGGAGGAGCCCGGTAGGCTGCAGTCCATGGGATCGCTGAGTCAGACACGACTGAGTGACTTCACTTTCACTTTTCACTTTCATGCACTGGAGAAGGAAATGGCAACCCACTCCAATGTTCTTGCCTGGAGAATCCCAGGGATGGGGGAGCCTGGTGGGCTGCCGTCTATGGGGTCGCACAGAGTCAGACAAGACTGAAGCGACTTAGCAGCAGCAGCAGCAACAGAAGCAGAAGATATTAAGAAGAGGTGGCAAGAATACACAGAAGAACTGTACAAAAAAGATCTTCATGACCCAGATAAACACAATGGTGTGATCACTGACCTAGAGCCAGACATCCTGGAATGTGAAGTCAAGTGGGTCTTAGGAAGCATCACTACCAAAAAAGCTAGTGGAGGTGATGGAATTCCAGTTGAGCTCTTTCAAATCCTGAAAGATGATGCTGTGAAAGTGCTGCACTCAATATGCCAGCAAATTTGGAAAACTCAGCAGTTGTCACATGGAAAAAGTCAGCTTTCATTCCAATCCCAAAGAAACACAATGCCAAAGAATGCTCAAATTATCAGACAACTGCACTCATCTCACATGCTTGGAAAGAAATGCTCAAAATTCTCCAAACGAGGCTTCAACAGTATGTGAACTGAGAACTTCCAGATGTTCAAGCTGGATTTAGAAAAGGCAGAGGAACCAGAGATCAAATTGCCAACATCAAGTGGATCATGGAAAAAGCAAGAGAATTCCAGAAAAACGTCTACTTCTGCTTTATTGACTACAAAGCCTTTGTGTGGATCACAACAAACTGTGAAGTATTCTTAAATTGATGGGAATACCAAACCAACTGACCTGCCTCCTGAGGAATTTGTATGCAGGTCAAGAAGCAGCAGTTAGAACTGGACATGGAACAATATCCATGGACTGATTCCAAACAACTGGACTGGTTCCAAATTGGAAATGGAGTACATCAAGGCTGTATATTGTCACCCTGCTTATTTAACTTCTATGCAGAGTACATCCTGCGAAATGCTGGGCTGGATGAAGAATAAGCTGGAATCAAGATTTCTGGGAGAAATATCAATAACCTCAGATGTGCAGATGACACCACCCTTATGGCAGAAAGTGAAGAAGAACTAAAGAGCCTCTTGGTGAAAGTGAAAGAGGAGAGTGAAAGAATTGGCTTAGAAATCAACATTCAGAAAACTAAGATCATGGCATCTGGTCCCATTACTTAATGGTAAATATATAGGGAAACAATGAAAATGATGACAAACTTTATTTTCTTGGGCTCCAAAATCACTGCAGATGGTGACTGCAGCCATGAATTTAAAAGACACTTTCTCCTTGGAAGAAAATTTGTTAACTAACCTAGACAGAATATTAAAAAGCAGAGACATAACTCTGCTAACAAAAGTTCATCTAGTAAAGGCTATGGTTTTTCCAGTAGTCATGTATGGATGTGAGAGTTGGACTTTAAAGAAAGCTGAGAACCAAAGAACTGATGCTTTTGAACTGTGGTGTCAGAGAAGACTCTTGAGAGTCCCTTGGACTCCAAGGAGATCCAACCAGTCCATCCTAAAGGAAATCAGTCCTCAATATTCAGTGGAAGGACTGATGCTGAAGCTGAAACTCAAATACTTTGACCACCTGATGTGAAGAAGTGACTCATTAGAAAAGACCCTGATGCTTGGAAAGATTGAAGGCAGGAGGAGAAGGGGACAACAGAGGATAAGACGGTTGGATGGCATCACTTACTTGATGGACATGAGTTTGAGTAAGCTCTGGGAGTCGGTGATGAACAGGGAGGACTGGTGTGCTGCGGTCCATGGGGTTGCAAAGAGTTGGACACAACTAAGAAACTGAACTGAACTGAATAGTAAAATAATGGGAAATTCATTGGAAACTTTGGAGAAAGTGGGGTTTGGAAAAGAATATGTAGAAGAAAGTGAATAAATTTAAGTTAGGTAAATTAAACATTTTAATTGGTTGAAAAAGTGTCAGAAAATATGCTGCATCTGATTTTTAAATTTGAAACAGCATGCTTAGTGACATACAATAATATTTACATATCTATGATTTCACTTTGAACATTCACTCATGCACTGGAGAAGGAAATGGTAACCCACTCCAGTGTTCTTGCCTGGAGAATCCCAGGGACGGGGGAGCCTAGTGGGCTGCCGTCTGTGGGGTCACACAGAGTCGGACACGACTGAAGCGACTTAGCAGCAGCAGCAGCATGATTTACTTATATTATAAATTTAGAGAATCTTTATATAATAGGAAATGATATCTGAAACTAGGTAGACTTAATCAGGTTATAAGTTTACTGCATGTAACTATTTTGATGATGTAAACATAATAGGAGAACAGACAGAGACTGGGAGCTAAAAAGGGAAAAAACAGTTGGAAGGAAATGGAGAAGTACTATTTTCTTAATTGTACAGAGTGGTAGATAAATAATGTCCAAAAGTGAATGGGAAGTAGAGGTCTAAATGTAATATTTTAAAAAGGTAACCAGTAGAAAGTATTAATTAAAATTAATAAATATTTCAGGTCATGGTAAGAGAGATTATTTTAACCAAACAAAATTCCACAGGTTTTTTAGTGAAAAGTTAATTAGAGTTAACTGAGTTGAAGAATCAAGAAATCAGTGTTCTGTTGGCAGAGTTAAATAAGCAGCTCTGAAATCACACTGATTGTAACCTTTGGAAGAGTACTTCTCTCCTTCGTGTGCTTTGTTCTTTACACAATAGGGATAATAGTAGTAGGTACATAGTAGGGCTATGGTGAGTACTAAATGATTGCTATTCAGTTGCTCAGTCCTGTTTGACTCCATGCGTAGCTCGGTCAGTAAAGCATCTGCCTGCAATGCGGGAGATGTGGGTTCAATTCCTGGGTTGGGAAGATCCCCTGAAAAAGGAAATGGCAACCCACTCCAGTATTCTTGCCTGGACAATGCCATAGACAGAGGAGCCTGGCGGGCTGCATTTAGTGGGATCAAGAGTCGGACATGACTTAACACTATATTTCTTTCTTTTAACATACTGTAGATTAGGACTTCAACATATGAATCTGGAGAGGGAGATACAATTCAATTCCTAAATTGGAACAGCCACATAATATACTATTTAGAGTTACAGATTGAACTGTCAGACAAACGAGAAACAGGAAAGGACAAAAGTGAGCTGAAGTTACGGCAATGGCCAAAAAGAAGACTACTTTCCTCACTGTGTCCACTGAGATGGTGTACAATTTAAACACTTAAAACATACTTATATCCCTTCAATAACCATAAAAAGGATAATATGAGAAACTGTTCATTTTAACCAACTAAAGATTAATGGTAATTATGAGACACAATCTGCAGATAAATACAATCTTAAGATTTTAGCAGCATTTTTTCAGTCATGGAGTGATTTACTTTGCAACTTGATCTGAAAATCTTGTTAAACTAAATCTTATATTACAACCTGTGGCATACCCAAAACTCATATTTTAAGGCCATAATTTATTTTTTGTTTTAAATTTTGACAAATAACTTTGAAATACAGCCACCAGGATTGAAGCATTGGCCTTTTCTACTTGTAAATTTGACTGAACAGTTTATTAGATAAGTTCAATTTATCTGTCAGACATGATATATATTTGTAACATAATTTTTAAATTGCAACATGGTATTTTTATCACTTATGTCAGTCAAAAGCATGTATTTGAAGGCAACTACAGTTTTCAAATGATTTTAGCAGAACTGGCTTTTTTCATCATCAAAGAGGCTTTCCTGACCTAAACTGTCTCCATAATCAAAATGGTCTCCCTCTATCTGTAAAGGAGGCTGAGCATGAAGAATTGATGCTTTTGAACTCTGGTGTTGGAGAAGACTCTTGAGAGTCTCTTGGACTGCAAGGAGATCAAAGCAGTCAGTCCTGAAGGAAATCAGTCCTTCATTGGAAGGATTGATGCTGAAGCTGAAACTCCAATACTTTGGCCACCTGATGCAAAGAAGTGACTCATTTAAAAAGACCCTGATGCTGGGAAAGATTAAAGGCAGGAGGAGAAGGGAGTGACAGAGGGTGAGATGGTCAGATGGCATCACCAGCTTGATGGACATGAGTTTGAGCAAGCTCTGGGAGTTGGTGATGGACAGGGAAGTCCATGGGGTCACAAAGAGTTGGACATGACTGAGTGACTGAACTGACTATCCATCCATAGATATTTTCTTTCCCATTATCCTAATTTTATTTTTAATTTATTTTTAAATTTTATGTATCACTTATTATTTGAAATACCATTATGTATTGTACTTGTCATTTACTGTCTGCCACTGAATTGTAAATGCAGTGAGAGAAAATAATTAGTTTGTCACATTTCTGTTGGTATCCTTAGATCTCACAGCGGCATGTGGTATGAAAAAGGACATATTACTATAAAGCACAATAAATAACTATTTAATAGATAAGAGTCATGCAAAAGAAAAAAAATAAGGATAATTTTAACTAATTTTTCTATTAATATCCTTATTTTTGTTTCAAGTTTAAACAGATAAAAAAGATTACTTATAGGGCAATCTTGTAAGAAAAGATCTTTCTTTATATCTATTCAAATGTGAATTATTCAGATTATTTCAATGAAAATTTTAAGTAAAGTGAAATGTTTTTGTATAAATATAAAACTTTGTTCTCCAACTCTAGTTTTAACTTATTTTTACAAATTTTTAACTGTTAAGAAAAACTACCTCTAAATTTCAAAACAAGCAAAAAAATCTGATTGGTATATCTTTACAATATCGTTTGGGGGGAAATGTAGGAGACTTAAGGGACCCAGGTTCTATCCCTGGGTGGGGAAGAACCCCTGGAGAATGGTAGGGCAACCCACTCCAGTCTTCTTAGAGTCCCATGGACAGAGCAGCCTGGGGGGCTACAGTCCATAGGGTTGCAAAAGAGTCAGACAGAACTGAAGTGGCTTAACACACATACATGCATGAAAGAAAAAACCATCTAAGCGTTGTGATGTATAATATTTAAATTTAAATATGAATCTTACCCAGAAAATCTTATTATAACATGCCTTTATTAAATGCATAGCTTTTCAAATACTTTAAATTGATCTGAACATCTTTCTGAGTGTCTCCTTTGTTAATGAATGAAATAAAATTTTTGACACATTTTCAAATTTTATATTAGCATTAAGGTCATAATTTTACCTTTTTTTAAAATTGTCCTATAATAAAATTAGGAATATATTACAGAATGTATATAATAGTTATATTAATTTTGAGAGAAATAATGAACACCTACACAGTTTAAGAATAAGAATATTACCAATAGCATGAAGACCTCTCATATGCTTCTAAATGATGTCCTCTCTCCATCTCAGAGGTATACACTCTCCTCTAAACTTTTATATATGTATTTTCCTGTAATTTCTGATACTTAATTTTTGGATGCCATAAGGTTTCTTCAGATAAACTCTAAAAATCACTTGGTATACATATTTTTTTCTTAAAAAAATACATCCTTAACAATGTAAGCAGGTCCTTTCACTAGTTTGAGCTTCCCTGGTGGCTCACACAGTAAAGAATCTGCCTGCAATGTAGAAGACCTGGTTTGATCCCTGGGTTGGAAAGATCCCCTGGAGAAGGGAATGGCTACCCACTCAGAAAGTCAGACACAACTGAGCAACTAACACTTCACTATTGTAAGTTTCTCAAGCCACTTAAAAAAATGCAAAATACTAAAGAAGTCAAGATATGTAATGGAATTCAATGCTTCAGGAGAAGCCTGGACTAACACATACTTTAGTCAAAAGCAAGCTGAAAGAAGATACAACATGATGCAATTGTCAAGAATATAGATCATTTTAGTTGTGGTTTGTCCTTTAGTCACTCAGTCGTGTCTGACACTTTTGCAATGCCATTGACTATAACCTGCCAGGCTCCTCTGTCCATAAGATTTCCCAGGAAAGAATACTGAAGTGGGTTGCCATTTCCTACTCTGGTATGATTTTAGACTGTGTTTAAAAATATATCATCACCAGGGAAGGAAGTGACATTTATTTTGTGCTTCGTTGCTGTTGATATTTAGTCACTAAGTCCTGTCCCACTCTTTACGACCTTATGGACAGTAGCCTGCCAGGTTCCTCTGTCCATAGGATATTCCAGGCAAGATTACTGGAGTGGATTGCCATTTCCTCCTCCAGGGGATCTTCTGGTGCTATTAAGAAGATGAGAAATACAACTTAGAATACATATATATTTTATAATATGTTAAAAATATACACAAACACCCACCATTATCAAATATCATGAATTTTTATTCAGAAGTTTAAAAATAGCCTTGTTTTTACTTAGTACGCACCACGCACAAAATAACAATGCATTTGCTACCCACACAAAATAGTGCATTAGAGGCTAAAATAAACAGAACATTTTTAACATATAATTTATAATAAGCAACTATGTTTATAAAATATATAAAATGGCAGCTGAGCAAACCATAAAATTGACTGTAAACAAACTAAAGTATATTGCTTCTGTTGCAATGACATACAAACATTTTTCTAATTGCATATTGTATCTGTTGATAATAAAGAATTTCACTTATTATAATAACCTCCAGGTCTATCACAAATGATAGGACTTCTCTTTTTTATGGCTGTGTACTATATTTATTACAATGAAGCAATGGTGTGAAGTGATATGTGAATCACATTTTCTCACTCCATTCTTCTGTTGACAAACCCTTGCCTTTTTCATTAGTAATATATTCTGGGTTTAGGTGAATTATTAATCAAAATAAAGCACAAATAATTTAAATGTCTATTTTATCCATGTATGACTATGTGATTATATTCTGGCTAAGGAGATACAAACAGAAGTGGTTTTGCCAACTTCTAGAAAATATCTTTAAAGGGAAAGATTAAAGCCCTCTCCTCTCTTTCTACTTGGTGGACAGTACTCTAGCAGCCACACACATCAGGAGTTTAGCTATGGAATGGCCATTTATGGCAAAGTAATAAAATTAAAGGATATCGGGAGTCTGACTTCATGGAGAACTGATCACACTAGCTCTGAACTTACTACTTTTAGAATTTCAAAACTTGAGAAATGATTTATTTTGTTATACATGGTTATTTTGGTTTAATCTGTTACATGCAGTCAAAACTAATCTTAGCTAATATAAAACCCTTTTTAAAAAGGTTTTGAAACCTAGATTTTAACAGAGTGCATGTGATTGTTGAAGAATTAGTACTCTATGGCCAAGTAGGACTTTCTCAAAAATTAGATGGAAAGTATAATGTAAGAATATCTATCAATATATACTCCCTTACTAATAGGTTAAACAGTTGCCCTGGTTCCTTAGTTTACAAGGTTTCTTGAGATACTGGATTTCCAATACTAAAATTGGAGTAGTCTTGTGCAACATGGAATATTTGGTATTGTCTATTTAGTCTACAATGTACAAAGGAAGGAAGTAAATGAGTAATTCATTATATTTAGAAACAACAATTAATGTAAAACATTCATTCTTAATTAAAAATGTCATTCTTCGGGTTATGGCATATTAGTTTATTTCTGACTTGTATACTTACTAATAATAACTAGAAAAGGTAGAAAAATAAACAAACAAGCAAAAACAACTTTGTTGAAGACCTCAGAGAATGAGGAAGAACCCAATAACTTGTAAGGCAAGAGAAAAAAAAGAAGAAAATCCTGGAGAAGTGGGCCAAATGGGGCCTCTTGCCTGTGGGAGGCATTTACAGGGAGTTCAGGAATGACCCACACTTCTATAGACATTTGCTAGAGATAAGGAAATGAAGACCTCGCCAACTATATGTTACATGAAAAAATAATCTGGTCCCAATCTTCCATCATTCGAAAAATCATCTCCTATTGGACTCAGATATAAATGAAAAGGAAAAACTCTAAAGTCTCTCAAAGATAATAATGTAGTTCAGTTCAGTTCAGTTGCTCAATCTTGTCCAACTCTTTGCGACCCCATGACTGCAGCATGCCAGGCATCCCTGTCCATCACCAACTCTTGGAGTCCACCCAAACCCATGTCAAACATCTCATCCTCTGTCATCCCCTTCTCCTCCTGCCCTCAATCTTTCCCAGCATCAGGGTCTTTTCAAATGAGTCAGCTCTTCACATCAGGTGGCCAGTATTGGAGTTTCAGCTTCAGCATCAGTCCTTCCAATGAATACTGAGGTCCGATTTCCTTTAGGATGGACTGATTGGATCTCCTTGCAGTCCAAGGGACTCTCTTTCTCCAGCACTACAGTTCAAAAGCATCAATTCTGCTGTGCTCAGCTTTCTTTATAGTCCAACTCTCACATCCATACATGACCACTGGAGAAACCATAGCCTTGAATAGATGGACCTTTGTTGACAAAGTAATGTCTCTGCTTTTTAATATGCTATCTGGGTTGGTCACAGCTTTCCTCCCAAGGAGTAAGTGTCTTTTAATTTCATGGCTACAATCACCATCTGCAGTGATTTTGGAGCCCCCAAAATAAAGTCAGCCACTATTTCCACTGTTTTCCCTTGTATTTGCCATGAAGTGATGGGACTGGATGCCATGATCTTTGTTTCTGAATGTTGAGCTTTAAGCCAACTTTCACTCTCTTTCACTTTCATCAAGAGGCTCTTTAGTTCTTCTTCAGTTCTTCCATAAGGGGGTGTCATCTGCATATCTGAGGTTACTGATATTTCTCCTGGCAATCTTCATTCCAGCTTGTGCTTCCTCCAGCCCGGAGTTTCTCATGATGCACTCTGCATATAAGTTAAATAAGCAGGGTGACAATATACAACCTTGACGTACTCCTTTTCCTATTTGGAACCAGTCTGTTGTTCCATGTCTGGTTCTAAATGTTGCTTCCTGACCTTCATACAGGCTTCTCAAGAGGCAGGTCAGGTGGTATGGTATTCCCACTTTTTCAGAATTTTCCACAGTTTATTGTGATCCACACAGTTAAAGGCTTTGGCATAGTCAATAAAGCAGAAATAGATGTTTTTCTGGAACCCTCTTGCTTTTTTTGATGATCCAGTGGATGTTGGCAATTTGATCTCTGGTTCCTCTGTCTTTTCTAAAACGAGCTTGAACATCTGGAAGTTCACGGTTCACGTATTGCTGAAGCCTGGCTTGGAGAATTGTAAGCATTACTTTACTAGCGTGCAGATGAGTGTAATGGCGTGGTAGTTTGAGCATTCTTTGGCATTGCCTTTCTTTGGGATTGGAATGAAAACTGACATTTTCCAGTCCTGTGGCCACTGCTGAGTTTTCCAAATTTGCTGGCATATTGAGTGCAGCACTTTCACAGCATCCTCTTTCAGGATTTGAAATAGCTCACCTGGAATTCCATCACCTCCACTAGCTTTGTTCGTAGTGATGCTTCCTAAGGCCCACTTGACTTCACATTCCAGGATGTCTGGCTCTAGGTCAGTGATCACACCATCGTGATTATCTGGGTCATGAAGATCTTTTTTGTACAGTTCTTCTGTGTATTCTTGCCACCTCTTCTTAATATCTTCTGCCTGTTAGATCTCTACCATTTCTGTCCTTTATTGAACCCATATTTGCATGAAATGTTCCCTAGGATCTCTAATTTTCTTGAAGAGATCTCTAGTCTTTCCCATTCATTGTTTTCCTCTATTTCTTTGCATTGATTGCTGAGGAACGCTTTCTTATCTGTCCTTGCTATTCTTTGGAACTCTGCATTCAAATGGGTATAGCATTCCTTTTCTCCTTTGCTTTTGGCTTCTCTTCTTTTCACAGCTATTTGTAAGGCCTCCTGAGACAGCCATTTTGCTTTTTTGCATTTCTTTTTCTTGGGGATGGTCTTGATCACTGTCTCCTGTATACGGAGACAGGGATCCATAGTTCATCAGGCACTGTGTCTATGAGATCTAGTCCCTTAAATCTATTTCTCACTTCCACTGTATAATCATAAGGGATTTGATTTAGGTCATACATGTATGGTCTAGTGGTTTTCCCCACTTTCTTCAATTTAAGTCTGAATTTGAGAATAAGGAGTTCATGATCTGAGCCACAGTCAGCTCCCAGTCCTGTTTTATGACTGTATAGAGCTTCTCCATCTTTGGCTTCAAAGAATACAATCAATCTGATTTCAGTGTTGACCATCTGGTGATGCCCATGTGTAGAGTTTTCTCTTGTGTTGTTGGAACAGGGTGTTTGCTGTGACCAGTGCATTCTCTTGGCAGAACTCTATTAGCCTTTTCCTGCTTCATTCTGTATTCCAAGGCCAAATTTGCCTGTTACTCCAGGTGTTACTTGACTTCCTACTTTTGCATTCCAGTCCCCTATAACGAAAAGGACATCTTTTTGGGGTGTTAGTTCTAAAAGGTCTTCTAGGTCTTCATAGAACTGTTCAACTTCAGCTTTTTCAGCGTTACTGGTCGGGGCATAGTCTTGGATTACCATGATATTGAATGGTTTGCCTTGGAAACGAGCAGAGATCCTTCTGTCGTTATGTTATAATGTAGACCTTTAGTTAAATAGGCATGTCTTTATCAAAACACAGGAAATAATCACTACAAACGTAAAGACTCCTATGTTTGATTTATTCAAAGATATCATTAGTAGGGTAAAAATGCAAACTGTGGCTGGGAGAAAATATTTTCATTACATAAAACTGACAAAAATACTTTTCCACTAAAAACAAAACAAAAAGTTAACAACAACAACAAAAAAGGTGATAAAGGTCAAACCACATGAGTTGACATGTCACAAGTAAAGATATCTTAATGAATGTTAAACATTTAAAAAGATGTTCAAACCATTATCAATGAATTTCAAGTAAAGGCCACAGTGAAATATCATAACCCACCAACAAAATTTCTAAAATGAAAGAAAGTATTAACACCAAGTTAGCAAGGACAGTGAGCAATTGAAGGGGAATTGGGTAAAATCACACTGAGACATTTCTTGTATGTTACAGATTATAATACTAAGAAATGGTGATTACTCTTTTTTAATTTATTTACTTTTTAATTGAAGGATAATTTCTTTACAGAATTTTGTTGTTTTGTCAAACCTCAACATGAATCAGCCATAGGTATACATATATCCCCTCCCTTTTGAACCTCCCTCTCCTCTCCCTCCCCATCCCACCCCTCTAGGTTAATACAGAGCCCCCCGTTTGAGTTTCCTGAGCCATACTGCAAATTCCAGTTGGCTGTCTATTTTACATATGGTAATAGAAGTTTCCATGTTACTCTCTCCATGCATCTCACCCTCTCCTCCCCTCTCCGCATGTCCATAAGTCTATTCTCTATGTCTGTTTCTCCATTATTGCCCTGCAAATAAAGTTTTAAAGGACATAGGACAAATATGGATAGGCATATTTGTCTGCAATATTTCCTTCAGAACACTACTGTTTTTATTTTTTTATGTTGCTTTAAAAAATTTAATCCAGATATCTCAATTTTTTTAATTTTTTAAACATTGCCAAAATGTTATCAATATCTTTCCAGTATGTTAAAATTAAAAATATATATATTTTAGTCACAGATACAATGCCACATTTAGCCAATGGGAGCTTGCTTTACCTAGATAGTTAAATACTTGTTTGAATTGAAATTTGGCAATTTATAGAATGCATCAAAGTGTTATTATGATACTTGAAATCACAAAATTGTAACTATTTTTACTGGAATTTTTTGATAAAAATTCCTTATACTCAAAAGGGCAACAGGTGACCTTTCCTGATTTACTATTTTTGAGAGGCTTTGTTAATGTAGTCAAAATTATGTTTGCCATTCATTAAGATAAAAAGCCAATTTGTAAATAGTCTCATGAAAAATGTTTTCTTTCACTTAATCATTTATAATTAATGCCTGTCTCCAAATATACTCTGTGTAATTCTACTTGCTTATCTTAGAAATGACTACACATGCTCATAACATTTAATAAATTGCTGAAAGTCCCTTGTGATTGAAATTGTATCCACTGAAATATGCCAAAATTTTTATATTTGGGTATCTCCTAAAAAACAACAGTTTATTGTGACCTATTGTTGGTGTCTTTGTTTGAGAAATTTGTGGGTTGTTACTAACACCTCCCATGCATTTTTAAAGGTCATGCAGATGTCTTTTGGGTCATTTGTTGTTCAGTCATTCAGTCATGTCCGACTCTTTGCAACCTCATGGACTCCAGGGTTCCCTGTCCTTCACCATCTCCTGGAGCTTGCCCAAACTCATGTCCATTGAATCAGTGATCCCATCCAACCATCTCATCCTCTGTCATCCCCTTCTCCTCCTGCCTTCAATCTTTCCCAACATCAGGCTCTTTTCTCTTGAGTTGGCTCTTTGTATCAGGTGGCCAAAGTATTGAAGCTTCAGCTTCAGCATCACTCATTTCAATAAATATTCAGGGTTAATTTCCTTTAGCATTGACTGATTTGATCTCCTTGCAGTCCAAGGGACTCTGAAGAGTCTCTTCCAACACCACAGTTCAAAAGCATCAATTCTTCAGTGCTCAACCTTCTTTATGTTACAACTCTCACATCCATACATGACTACTGGCAAAACCAAAGCTTTGACTGTACAGACCTTTGTTGGCAAAGTAATGTCTCTGCTTTTTAATATGGTGTCTAGGTTTGTCATAGCTTTTCTTCCAAGAAGCAAGCATCTTTAAATGTCAGATAATTGGGAGCATTACTTGGTAATAAACAAAACTGAAGAAACAATTCAAAATAGAGTTTTTACAATCCTATCTCCTTTCTGAAAATAGAAAAAATATTTCACTGTTTTCCAAGAAAACACAAGTGTGATTAAAATAGGGATATTTTTACCAACACCTTGCCATCCATATTGGTCCTAAGCTCCACAATTCTTCAAATCTTTTAATTAAAATAATGGTATTTTTGTGCATCTATCCTTATCTGGTCCTTTCAAGCTAGTTGTGTAACTCATACATTTTAATTATTCCACAAATGTTTTCATTTAATATGTTTGTTATCATTTGTGGATCTTTATTTGGTTGCTTGTCAGGTATCTAAACTAAAACAACTTACAGAAAAAAAAAAATAATAATAATAAAACACCTTAGAAAGTTCAGCCTTTTGCATGGAGTTTTTCATCTTTCATAGTTGTTGTGTAGTATTCTGTTGGATGTGCCTGCTGCAATTTTTGGATCAGTTCTAATGAGGTGGATGAACCTAGAGCCTACTATACAAAACGAAGTAAGTCAGAAAGAGAAAGATAAATACTGTGTACCCACTGCAATTTTTAATCCATTCTCCTAGTGGTAGAATTGGAGGAGGCTCACCATGTTTGGGGATGCCGATCAGAGGAGGAAGTGCTGCCTTGGTGGCTTTGTTATCTATGAATGGATATCATGCTATTGTCAGAGTGTGAAAAAAATGGGTGACAGAACTGGAATAATAATAATTTGAAAAAACAAACAAAACTCAAAGGGAATTGCAAGTTGAGTAATTTCTGGCATCAGTGTTTTCAGAACCCCATATTGGAAAATCCTATAATGCAGCTAGCTAACAAGGGAGCTTTATTATTTGTAAGCCATAGCCCCAGCATCCTCAAGTACAACATAGTAGAGTGGGTTTCAAGTTGAGACAGGAGTATTTAATATCCAGTAAGGATGTCAGTGGCCTGCTTCTCATCATTGTTGGGAAGAGATAATATTTGGGGTTATGGGGTTGAATAAGCTTGCTTCCC
Source organism: Bos mutus (assembly GCF_027580195.1). Lineage (NCBI taxonomy): Eukaryota > Metazoa > Chordata > Mammalia > Artiodactyla > Bovidae > Bos > Bos mutus. The sequence goes on from NC_091622.1 coordinate 10,209,161, forward strand.
CATGTCTCAGGGTGAATGTAAGCTACTTCAGTGTCTCTCCTAATATCTTGTCAGTACAACCTCTCTGGAGAACAGAATGCCATTTTTCTACCTCCTTTTATTCTTCCTTTATGAATAGGATATGAAAAACAGTATCAAATTGTGCTTCTTTATTTTCTTGAACCCCAAAACTTATATTACAACACTTCCCAGTAAGTCAGAGGACCTTGTTTGGAAGTCAGGCTTGTTTTTCGTGATGAAAACAAATGTCATCTCTGCCTTAGGCTCGGTGTTAAAAAAGGAAGAATGGTTAGACCGATGTTCTATTTAAATTGCCGAGTTTCTTGTGCCTTGTTTAATCAATGACTTCTGGATTAGAAATATTGGGAGTATACTTTGGAAGAAATTTTATCTTTGATCTTTTGTACTAGGACTTCAGACATACAAATATCCAATCCCTTGTCTCTTATTTATTGAAATATGCAGTTCCCTTGAAATCATCCATTCTTGTCTTTTCAATATGTTTATGCATGCACACATACACATATTAAAATATTAATGTGTTTTAGTAGACAGGGGAAGTAGACATTTTGATTCAGATCAGCATCTTGATACATTTACTCTTTTCCCTAACTTGAAGCCATAAATTGTAGTTACAAAGTATTTTCCACATCAACAGCTATGTGAATAGATTTTAACAATAAGAGCCCAAGGATAGGAGAACACAATGCGATTTGAATTATGGTATATTTTAGATATGTTGGGTAAGCAAGGTTCTTGATAGGAGTAAAAGCTTAAATTGAGAGGTTATAAATTAAACAAAAGCAAACATCTTAGAAGAAAATAAACATGTTTTCAGGTATATTTATAACTGCCTAGAGTTTCTAATGCTTTGGGCTGATTTTTAGGCAATAAATTCACAAAACTACAAATCATAAAGGAGATTATTTTATATTATATACATAATGGCAGAGGACATAAAAAGCACCAAAAAAAGATTAATTATTTTCTTCATTGAAAGAAAGCCTTGATAATTTAGGCTTAGGATAACATTAAACCAGTTCAGTTCAGTTGCTCAGTTGTGTTCGACCCCACGGACTGAAGCATACCAGGCTTCCCTGTCCATCGCCAACACCCAGAGCTTACTTAAACTCACATCTATTGAGTCAATGATGCTATCCAACCATCTCATCCTCTGTCATCCCCTTCTCTTCCCACATTTGATCTTTTCTAGCATCAGTGCCTTTCCCAAGAAGTCAGTTCTTCACATCAGGTGGCCAAAGTACTGGAGTTTCAGCTTCAGCATCAGTCCTTCCAATGAATATTCAGGACTGATTTCCTTTAGGATGGATTGGTTGGCTCTCCTTGCAGTCCAAGGGATTCTCAAGAGTCTTCTCCAACACAACAGTTCAAAAGCGTCAATTCTTCAGCACTCAGCTTTTTTTATATTCCAACTCTCACATCCATACATGACTACTGGAAAAACCATACCTTTGACTAGATGTACCTTTGTTGACAAAGCAATGTCTCTGCTTTTTAACATGCTGTGTAGGTTGTCATAACTTTCCTTCCAAGGAGCAAATGTCTTTTAATTTCATGGCTACAATCACCATCTGCAGTGATTTTGGAACCCCCCAAAATAAAGTCTGTCACTGTTTCTATTGTTTCCCCATCCATTTGTAATGAACTGTTGGGACCAAATACCATGGTCTTAGTTTTCTGAAAGTTGAGTTTTAAGCCAACTTTTTCACTCTCCTCTTTCACTTTCATCAAGAGGCTCTTTAGTTCTTCTTCACTTTCTTCCATGAGGGTGGTGCCATCTGTATATCTGAGGTTATTGATATTTTTCCTGGAAATCTTGATTCCAGCTTGTGCTTCATCCAGCCTCACATTTTGCATGATTACTCTGCATATAAGTTAAATAAACAGGATGACAATATACAGCCTTGAGGTACTCTTTTTCCGATTTGGAACCAGTCTGTAGTCTCATGTCTAGTGTGAACTGTTGCTTCTTGACCTGCAACATTAATTCAGTTGTTCCCAATTATTTTGAACCAGAATAACCTGAAGGCCTGTTTACACACACATTTTGGGGCACCTATCCCTGGTTTCCCATTCCATTCTGAGCTCGGGGATGTCACTGCAATTGCATTTCTGAAAAACTCCCTGGTAATACTGATGCTGCTATCTGAGGACTCCATGTGGAAAATGACTGCAGTAAAATAATCTTGCAGAATATAACATATATATATCATGCAGAAAGATAAACATTACTCAATAATAGAATACATACTTAAAACTATATACAAAAAGACTTTATATACTTTGGAAAATGTTCAGTTCAGTTCAGTCGCTCAGTCGTGTCCGACTCTTTGCAACCCCATGAATCACAGCACACCAGGCCTCCCTGTCCATCACCAACTCCCGGAGTTCACTCAGGCTCACGTCCATCGGGTCAGCGATGCCATCCAGCCATCTCATCCTCCGTCGTCCCCTTCTCCTCCTGCCCCCAATCCCTCCCAGCATCAGAGTTTTTTCCAATGAGTCAACTCTTTGCATGAGGTGGCCAAAGTACTAGTGTTTCAGCTTTAGCATCATTCCTTCCAAAGAAAGCCCAGGGCTGATCTCCTTCAGAATGGACTGGTTGGATCTCCTTGCAGTCCAAGGGACTCTTAAGAGTCTTCTCCAACATCACAGTTCAAAAGCATCAATTCTTTGGTGCCTCAGCTTTCTTCACAGTCCAACTCTCACATCTATCCATGACCACTGGAAAAACCATAGCCTTGACTAGACAGACCTTAATTGGCAAAGTAATGTCTCTGCTTTTGAATATGCTATCTAGGTTGGTCATAACTTTCCTTCCAAGGAGTAAGCGTCTTTTAATTTCATGGCTGCAATCACCATCTGCAGTGATTTTGGAGCCCCCAAAAATAAAGTGTGACACTGTTTCCACTGTTTCCCCATCTATTTCCCATGAAGTGATGGGACTGGATGCCATGATCTTCATTTTCTGAATGTTGAGTTTTAAGCCAACTTTTTCACTCTCCTCTTTCACCTTAATCAAGAGGCTTTTGAGTTCCTCTTCACTTTCTGCCATAAGGGTGGTGTCATCTGCATATCTGAGGTTATTGATATTTCTCTCAGCAATCTTGATTCTAGTCTGTGCTTCTTCCAGCCCAGCATTTCTCATGATGTACTCTGCATAGAAGTTAAACAAGCAGGGTGACAATATACAGCCTTGACGTACTCCTTTTCCTATTTGGAACCAGTCTGTTGTTCCATGTCCAGTTCTAACTGTTGCTTCCTGACCTGCATACAGATTTCTCAAGAGGCAGGTCCGGTGGTCTGGCATTCCCATCTCTTGAAGAATTTTCCACAGTTTATTTTGATCCACAGAGTCAAAGGCTTTGGCATAGTCAATAAAGCAGAAATAGATGTTTCTCTGGAACTCTATTGCTTTTTCGATGATCCAGAGGATGTTTGCAATTTGGTCTCTGGTTCCTCTGCCTTTTCTAAAAGCAGCTTGAGTATCAGGAAGTTCACAGTTCACATATTGCTGAAGCCTGGCTTGGAGAATTTTGAGCATTATTTTACTAGCGTGTGAGATGAATGCAATTGTGCAGTAGTTTGAGCATTCTTTGGCATTGCCTTTCTTTGGGATTTGAATGAAAACTGACCTTTTCCCATCCTGTGGCCACTGCTGAGTTTTCCAAGTTTGCTGGCATATTGAGTGCAGCACTTTCACAGCATCATCTTTCAGGATTTGAAACAGCTCAACTGGAATTCCATCACCTCCACTTGCTTTGTTCGTAGTGACGCTTTCTAAGGCCCACTTGACTTCACATTCCAGGATGTCTGGCTCTAGGTGAGTGATCACACCATCGTGATTATCTGGGTCATGAAGATCTTCTTTGTACAGTTCTGCTGTGTATTCTTGCCACCACTTAATATCTTCTGCTTCTGTTAGGTCCATACCATTTCTGTCCTTTATCGAGCCCATCTTTGCATGAAATGTTCCCTTGGTATCTCTAATTTTCTTGAAGAGATCTCTAGTCTTTCCAATTCTGTTGTTTTCCTCTATTTCTTTGCAATGATCACTGAGGAAGGCTTTCTTAGCTCTCCTTGCTATTCTTTGGAATGGTGCATTCAGATACTTATATCTTTCCTTTTTTCCTTTGCTTTTTGCTTCTCTTCTGTTCACAGCTATTTGTAAGGCCTCCCCAGACAGCCATTTTGCTTTTTGCATTTCTTTTCCGTGGGGATGGTCTTGATCCCTGTCTCCTGTACAGTGTCACGAACATCAGTCCATAGTTCATCAGGCACTCTATCTATCAGATCTAGTCCCTTAAATCTATTTCTCACTTCCACTGTGTAATCATATGGGATTTGATTTAGGTCATTAGATATCATCTAATTAGTTTAATATTACCTCATCTAAGTATATACCTATGTGCCTATCCTCTAACTCTTTGAATCTATCATCTCAGCATCATTCCCTCATGACCTTTTATTTTTTTATTTTTTTTTATTTTTTTTAACGACGTGAAGAACAGCTCACTCTTCCAACCCAACCGCCACCACCGCGTCCCACAGGAAACATCCACAAAATGACCGACGCCTTCGCTCGCTGCTCTGTCTCCCGTCAGCCCCTCATGACCTTTTAAAATTTCAGCCTCTGAGGGAGATGCAATGATCAGTGAGTAGACTGAAAAAATGAAAATAACACAATTTAAATATATACAATATACCGAATAAAAAAGTAAAAGGTAATTATTTTATTTATGTACAATCATTTTTTTCTTTTTTTTTTTTCTGTGCTTGAAATCATTATATGTAAGATCTATGCATATGCTACTTTTGAGAGTCTGTAAAGGAGGAAAGATTCAGGAAGTACATGCAGAATGCAAATATGCATGGTTACAGAATGTAACAATGAAAAGAGTGAACATTAATTCAAAGTGGTCTGCTTTTAATTGTTTTATAAATAGAAGTAAAAGGTGTTTTTTTTTATTTTAAAATCATTTTGGATATTATGTTTTATGTTAAAAAATATCTGTCATCAAAAAATACCCATCATCACTTATGAATGCTGAGAGAGAAAAGCTTTAATACCTATTGTGGAACAAATCGGGTCAATTCATAACTGTGCTCAAGGGCTGATTTTTGTCTATACTAGTTGGGGTTTGGGTAGTTGATTACCAAATGACCAGAGAAGGGACGAACTCTGAAAGCAAAGCTTTTTGTTATGAGGAAGAAGGACAGAAGTAAAGCTGAGGGAAGAGAAACTGGAAAATAAAAGATAACTTGTGACCAGGTGGCATTAGGCAGAAAACAGTATTATCTAGTACTAAGTATCACTTGAGAAATTAACAGACTCATCCATTCTTCTTCCAAAGAAAGAATCGGAAGAAATTAATAGAGATTGTCATTCCTTTTAATGAAGAATGTCATCACTATCACTTGTAAAGCTCTTTTGTGCCCCTGTCAACTTAGTATTCAGTGGTAGAAATACTGGGAAATGTCAGAGAGAGGCTCATTAATATAGCCCATAGAACCAGGGCATAGCAACCCCTATCCATGCTTCTCATCATCCCAAAACCTGACCTCTAACTAGAAGTGGAACAAGGTGATAGTAATTAGTTTTTAATTGAGACCATATTATAAACAAAAAATGAAACTTTGTTAAGGGAAAAGGAGAAACAGAAGTGCTAAAGAATAAGGGGTCTTCTTGTGGAAGAGGTTCAGTTTTCCCAAAGGAGAGCAGTAAGAATAATAGTTTAAGAGCTGAAGGAAATGTTACTGGAGAGGCAGGAAAGTGCAGTCAGGAACAGAAGGAGGAAATGCCCACCAGAGATTTCTTCAGTGTGAAAATCTAGGCATTTAAAAATGAATTAGTTCATGTTTACATGTAAGTGAAATTTCTGGATACCTAGTATTAAATGGTCCTTTCTGTTTGAGAATTAGTTTCTTTTCTTTAAAAAAGAGTGTTGTGCATTTAATCCTGAGGAGGCCAAGGGCAGGGGTGGGAAGCTAGACAAGTGAAGGGGAAGCAATATAAAGCAATATAATAATATAAATATATAATATAATATAAATATAGACTATAAATTCTCCCGGCTCCAGGGACCCAGGAAGGAGGTCTGTGCCACTGTTACCATCACAGATCATGATTACTAAAATCGAGAAGATTAAGAAAGAGCCACTGTGATCTGTAGTCTTAAGGGAATGCTCTCTGAGGAAAAACATTCATAGGAAAGACTGAAAGAAAGTCTTCTGATTATCCCAAAAATGTATTCAGGGGTTCCCCTGGGGAGGGCCTCAGGAAACTCTTGGGAGAAGCAAATGGAGCTTTGCAAGATGCACGTGTGAGTGTGCATGTGTCTGCATTCCTTTCTGGACCTGTGACACACCTTTTCAGGGATCTCAGCCTAACTGGGGAAATATGGAAAAAGAAGTTAGGGCACTGTGATACAAAAAGAAAAAAAAATTTAACTTTATTAGAATAAAAAAGAAATGGGCAATATTCTGCTTCTATTGTTGAAAGCATTGCTAAATTTGCAAAAAAACAAAATTAGCTGAAAATCCAAGACCTGAATCATGAGCAATAAGCAGACATAAAACTAGAATTACAGCTTTATAGGATAGAAAACTGAGTCTAGGGCCAGAGGCAATGTGTAGGAGCCAGTCCTCAGATGCTTACATTAACTAGCACCCAGGTAGCATACTAAAATGCTCCCCACCCGTGCACATTCACTTCCAGTCAAAAATAAACCTAAAATGCTTTTAGAATAACTTTAGTTTGTTAGCATTGCCACCAATTGGGTACAATCAAATATGTAGTACCACTGTAAAATATATATATATATATATATATATATATATATATATATATATACACACCATTTAAGAATATGCTTTATAAATGAGTTTCAGCAAAACTATAGATATAGATCTTTAAAGACTTTATATTTTGGAATTATATAAAGAATGAATGAAAGCTAAATCCAATCACTTAAATATAGAATTAAAATAAGCAAGCAAAAGGTTAATTGTCAATTGGAAGACAAAAGTGAAGAAATAAAGCAGAATAGAGGGCAGAAAGGCAGTGTGATGGAAAATGATGAGAGCCTAGCAGTTTGGAGGATAAGCAGGGAGATGGGACCTTGAATTTGAAGGAGCACATGGTGAGCTTCAAAGTCATCACTAATGTTCAGCTTTTATACTGGAGGGCTCACAAAGGTTCATGATATTAGTATTATCACACAATATTCAATCAGTAACAGCACCGTATTCCCTCTCTCTCTCTTGTTTGCTCTCTAATAATTATAACAAACCAAGACAGCAAAGAAATGCTTTTTTAAGGAATCTTAAGATTTTCACTGTTAAATGTATTCTTAGAATATATGTATAAGACAAAGGAGGGGAAATGACCATAAAATATTAAAAGTAAGCCCAAAATTTAATGCTGCAGAGGGTGGCTTAAGTTTCTTGATTTTTGCATTGATTTATTTCTTGAGAATTTACTGAATACCAACAGTAGCCAGTGTTCTAATTACTAGGTAGACAAAAGTAAAAGAGACAAGTTCCTAGAACATTACCTTCTAGGTTAAAAAAGAGAAATTTTAAATGATTACTAAATGCATAATAAGCTATAAGAGATTGTGTTATGGAGAATAAATAATTATAAAATGAATTGGGTATGAGGAGGATATAGTCTGTTCAGGCTGCCATAACATAATACTAAATACTGAGAGCTTAAATAATAGAAATATATTTCCCACAGTTAAGAATTAGGTTGAAAGACCACTATGAAGGGGTCAGCAAAGTAGCTTTTACTCTGAGGCCTTTTCTCAATGCTTATAGGCAGTCATCACCGCTGTGCACTCGTGCGGCATCTTTTTTGAGCACACGCTCAAAGGTGTGTGAGGGATGGTATGGGGAATCCTCTCAGGTGTCTCTCCCTACGAACTCACCTATTTCACCATAGAAGTCCCACTGCCATGACCGCATCTAAACCTAATTATCTCACAAAGACCTTATTTTTAAGTATTATCACATTGTTGGGAGGGGTTTAGCACCTCAATATATAAGTTCAGAGAAGATACAAACATTCCATTCATAATAGAGAGGGACATCAACAATGTTACTTTATGAAAAATGAGTTCTCTGGCTCTTTCAGAATACAATCAGATGCAAAATAATATATTTTATATATTATTTCTCAACTAAATTGCATCATAGGAAAAAAAATTATTTTAACATCTTAAGAATAAATATTTCCATATTTATTTATCTATTATATTCAGAATCCTTGGTAGGCCGGATGACAGTATCTTCCATAAATTGATGTTTTGGTTCAGTTGCTAAGTTTTATCTGACTCTTTGTGACCCAATGGACTGCAGCACGCCAGGCTTCCCTCTCCTTCACTATCTCCCGGAGTTTGCTCAAACTCATGTCCGTTGAGTCAGTGATGCCATCCAACCATCTCATTCTCTATTGCCCTCTTCTCCTCCTGCCCTCAATCTTTCCTAGCATCAGGGTCTTTTCCAGTAAGTTGGCTCTTCGCATCTGGTGGCCAAAGTATTAGAGCTTCAGCTTCAGCATCAGTCCTTTCAATAAATATTCAGGGTTAATGTCCTTTAGGATTGACTGGTTTGCTTTCCTTGATCCAAGGGATTCTCAAGACTCTTCCCCAGCACCACAGTTCAAAAGCATCAATATTTCAGTGCTTAGCCTTCTTTATGGCCCAACACTCACATCTGTACATGACTACTGAAAAACCATTGCTTTGACTATATGGACCTTAGTCAGCAAAGTGACATCTCTGCTCTTTAACAAACTGTCTAGGTTGGTCATGAGTGAGTGAAGAGTGAAGTCACTCAGTCGTGTCCAACTCTTTGCAACCCCATGGACTGCAGCTGACCAGGATTCTCCATCCATGGGATTTTCCAGGCAAGAGTACTGGAGTGGGTTGCCATTTCCTTCTCCAAGGTTGGTCATGGATTTTCTCAAAAGGAGCAAGAATCTTTTAATTTCATGGCTGTAATCACCATCTTCAGGGATTTTGGAGCCCAGGAAAATAAAATCTGCTACTGTTTCCTTTGTTTCCTCATTTATTTGCCATGAAGTGATAGAACTGGAGGCCATGATCTTTGTTTTTTGAATGTTGAGCTTTAAGCCAGTTTTTCTCACTCTCCTCTTCCACTTTTATCAAGTGGCTCTTTACTTTCTGCCATAAAATTGGTGTCATCTGCATATCTAAGGTTGAGGTTGCATCTTCCATAAATGATTCATCATAAAAATATATGTATAAATATATAGGTATATAATGTATTGATATGTATAAATATATACACTCTTTCATTTTTCTTTATGCTTTCATTTTAAAGTGAGGAAGAAAAGAGTTCAGTTAAACTTAATATGAATGTATATCTTTTACTTCATCATGCTTGTACTTCCTATGAAGCTGTCATGACATCTAAGATCTGTGTGTGTGTAACACTAAGAATTACACAGAAATCAGTGATAAAATAATAAAATCAAATTGCAATGGATGTTGCTTATTTAAACAGTTTGGTAATATTTATCATAAATGCTATTTATAGCATAGGAATGTTTTTTCAGTTAATGACTCTGAAATGAGAGCAATATTTGGCTAAGATGATGTCACTTGCATGGTTGTATTAGATTTTGGATTTCTTTTAACTTCAAATTTCAAATATGATGTTCAAGTACCTTGTAGTCCAGGAAGTAGCAAGGAAGGGCCAAATAGTTTCCTATTGCAGAAAGTGGCTCAATCCTCTAAAAAAATAGAAAGTACATGCCCATAATCTTAGATCAGGAAAATAAGACAAAGAACAAGACACTGAAAAGGCAGATGAAAGTAACTTGTCAGCATACTGGAAGCCAAGAATGGATTCATTTTCACCTGCCTGGATATCACCAGCAGGATTAATTCTGATTTTTCTCTCTGGCAAGAAGATTATTTAGTTTAGAGAATCCTATGTTTATAATGGAAAAAGAGCAGGGAAGAGGAGACAATTCTTTCAGAAAAGGTTTTCACAATTTTTAAATTTTATGTGCTGTTGAAGCATGGTTAATCCCTAAGAGAGCACTTATTTTTGTGGCATTATAAAAAAATCAATTAGATAAGTACATTATTATAATAATAGACCTCACTAGAACTCACTGCACAATTGGTATGTGCCAGACACACATATTTTAAATGCATCTGCATTTAAGTTTATTTTTTAAATTATTTAATTATTATTTTTTTTTTTTTACTTTACAGTATTGTATTGGATTTGCCATACATCAACATGCATCTGCCACGGGTGTACACGAGTTCCCCATCCTGAACCCTCTTCCCACCTCCCTCCCCATACCATCCCTCTGGGTCATCCCAGTGCACCAGCCCCAAGCATCCTGTATCCTGCATCAAACCTGGACTGGCGACTCGTTTCTTATATGATATTATACATGTTTCAATGCCATTATCCCAAATCATCCCAGCCTCTCCCTCTCCCACAGAGTCCGAAAGACTGTTCTATACATCTGTGTCTCTTTTGCTGTCTCACATACAGGGTTATCGTTACCATCTTTCTAAATTCCATATATATATGTTAGTATACTGTACTGGTGTTTTTCTTTCTGGCTTACTTCACTCTGTATAATAGGCTCCAGTTTCATCCACTGCATTAGAACTGATTCAAATGTATTCTTTTTAATGGCTGAGTAATACTCCATTGTGTATATGTACCACTGCTTTCTTATCCATTCGTCTGCTGATGGACATCTAGGTTGCTTCCATGTCCTGGCTATTATAAACAGTGCTGTGATGAACATTGGGGTACACGTGTCTCTTTCCCTTCTGGTTTCCTCAGTGTATATGCCAAGCAGTGGGCTTGCTGGGTCATAAGGCAGTTCTATTTCCAGTTTTTTAAGGAATCTCCACACTGTTCTCCATAGTGGCTGTACTAGTTTGCATTCCCGCCAACAGTGTAAGAGGGTTCCCTTTTCTCCACACCCTCTCCAGCATTTATTGCTTGTAGACTTTTGGATCACAGCCATTCTGACTGGCATGAAATGGTACCTCATTGTGGTTTTGATTTGCATTTCTCTGATAATGAGTGACGTTGAGCATCTTTTCATGTGTTTGTTAACCATCTGTATGTCTTCTTTGGAGAAATGTCTATTTAGTTCTTTGGCCCATTTTTTTATTGGGTCGTTTATTTTTCTGGAATTGAGCTGCAGGAGTTACTTGTATATTTTTGAGATTAGTTGTTTGTCAGTTGCTTCATTTGCTATTATTTTCTCCCATTCTGAAGTCTGTCTTTTCACCTTGCTTATAGTTTCTTTTGTTGTGCAGAAGCTTTTAATTTTAATTAGATCCCATTTGTTTATTTTTGCTTTTATTTCCAATATTCTGGGAGCTGGGTCATAGAGGATCCTGCTGTGATGTATGTCAGAGAGTGTTTATAAAATTCAATGTGTAAATATGATTATTCTCATTTTGAAGGTTATGAACCAAACAAGTCAAGATTTAGGAGTTTTAATTATAATGCCCAGGATTACAGAGCTAATAGTACAATTGAAATTTAAGTATATTTTTTTGAAAAATAAACGTTACTTGGGGACATTGTAAATTTATAGATAAATGAGCAGAAAGTTCCGTCCTAGTTGCTCCTATTAACTTTTTGCATGAGGATGACATATTTGTAATAATTGCTGAGATAATACTAATTATTATTAATTGATAAACTAGGTATCCTTGGAGTCAGACTGTGAACAATCTATGTGTGATGCAGGAGATGTGGGTTCAATCCCTGGGTTGGGAAGATCCCCTGGAGAAGGAAATGGAAACCCACTCCTGGGTATTCTTGCCTGGAAAATCCCATGGACAGGGGAACCTGGTGGACTAAGTCCATGGGATATCAAAGAGTCCAACTTAATTAGAGACTAACACCGTCACTTTCATTGTTAACTAAAATCCATATTTACAAATAGCTGAGAAAAGAGAATTGAAAGGCAAAGGAGAAAAGAAAGACATACCCATGTGAATGCAGAGTTCCAAAGAATAGCAAGGAAAGATAAGAAAGCCTTCCTAAGTGATCAATGCAAAGAAATAGAGGAAAACAATAGAATGGAAAAGACTAGAGATCTCGTTAAGAAAATTAGAGATACCAAGGGAACATTTCATACAAAGATGGGTATAATAAAGGAAAGAAATAGTATGGAACAGGCAGAAGCAGAAAATATTAAGAAGAGGTAGCAAGAATACACAGAACTATACACAAAAGATCTTAATGACTCATGATGATGTGATTGCTCGCCTAGAGCCAGACATCCTGGAGTGTGAAGTCAGTTGGGCCTTAGAAAGCACCAATACGAACAAATCTAGAGGAGGTGATGGAATTCCAGCTGAGCTATTTCAAATCCCAAAAGATGATGCTGTGAAAGTGCTGCACTCAATACACCAGCAAATTTGGAACACTCAACAGTGGCCACAGGACTGGAAAAGGTCAGTTTTCATTCCAATCCCAAAGAAAGGCAATGTCAAAGAATATTCAAACTACTGCACAACTGCACTCATTTCACATGCTAGCAAAATAATGCTCAAAATTGTCTAAACTAGGATTCAGTGTTGAATATGGTAAAGAACCCACCTGCAGTGCGGGAGACCTGGGTTTGATCCCTTGGTTGGGAAGATCCCCTTGAGGAGAGCATGGTAACCCACTCCAGTATTCTTGCCTGGAGAATCCCATGGACAGAGGAGCCTGGTGAGCTAGAGTCCATGGCGTCGCAGAGAGTTGGATATGACTGAGTGACTAAGCATAGAACAGGCTTCAACAGTACGTGAACTGAAACTTCCAGAAGAAAAGGCAGAGGAACCAGAGATCAAATTTCTAACATCCATTGGATCATAGTAAAAGCAAGAGAATTCCCAAAACACATCTACTTCTGCTTCACTGACTGTGCTAAATCCATTGACTGTGTGGATCACAACAAACTGTGGAAAATTCTTATAAAGAGATGGGAATACCAGACCATCACCTGCCTGTCAAGAAACCTGTATGCAGGTCAAGAACCAACAGTTACAACTGGACATGAAACAATGGACTGGTTCTAAATTGGGAAAAGAGTATGTCAAGGCTGTATATTGTCACCCTGCTTATTTAACTTCTATGCAGAGTACATCATGAGAAATGCTGGGCTGGATGAAGCACAAATGGGAACCAAGATTGCAGGAAGAAATATCAATAACCTCAGGTACACAGATGACACCACCCAGATATGCAGAAAATGAAGAGGAACTAAAGAGTCTCTGGATGAAATTGAAAGAGGGGAGTGAAAAAGCTGGCTTAAAACTCAACATTCAATAAGGGAAGATCATGGCATCCAGTCCCATCACGTCATGGCAAATAGATGGAGAAAAAGTTAAAACTGCCAAACTATCTTCCAAAGTGGTTATTCCATTGTGCACACCTACCACCAATGAATAGGAGTTCCTTATGCTGCACATTCTCACCAGCATTTGATGTTTTCAGTGTTTTAGATTTAGGCCCTTCTATGACAGGGAGGCCTGGCGTGCTGCGATTCATGGGGTCGCAAAGAGTTGGACACGACTGAACAACAGAACTAAACTGAAAAATTATATATCTCATTGTCTTAATTTGCCACTCCTTAATGACATATGACCTGGAGGACTATTCTTCCATGGAGAATCCCATGGACAGAGCAGCCTGGAGGGCTACAGTTCATGGGGTTGCAAAGAGTCAGACATAACTGAAGTGTACACATACACAATGGTATATGATATTGATTTTTTCACATGCTTGTTTGCCATCTGTATGTGTATATGTGTGTGTGTGTGTGTGTGTGTGTGTGTGTGTAAACTCCCTATTCAGATCTTTTGCCTGTTTTTTACTGGATGTTTGTTTCTTATTGTTCAATTTTAAGAGTTTTCTGTATAATTTAGATACTAGTGCTTTATCAGATATATACTTTGGAAATATTTTTTCTCAGATTTTGACTTCCCTATTCTTAACTGTCTTCTGCACAGTAGAGGTTTTAAATTTTGATATATATTCAAGTTATCCATTTTTTCTTTCACAGTTGTGTTTTTGGCTTATCTAAAATGTCATCACCCAACACTTGGTCACATAGATTTCCCTAATATAATTTTGCTAATTAATCTATAAGTTAAATACATAAATAACTTATTTCTATCCATCTAGAATTATTTTAAATTTAGTTTTTATGTGTCATTTTGCTTTGAAGTTTGTATTATATATTTTAGGCTGAATTGAGAAATTTAATTGTGTATAAAATATGCTATAGATGATGTGAAAATATTTCCACTAAAATTTTAGAAATGTTCCTCCCAAAATATTAGAATGTGGTTTATATTAAAGGACTGAGCAAACACATTAAAAATAGAGAGGATTCCTGCTGGGAGCCAGCGTGAGGAACTCCGCCCATGGCAAAGGTCATGAGGAAGGAGGCCCGGCATATGCAAAGGTGGGATCAAGCCTCAGGAGTCCTCCTGGAAATTCTTGAGCATCTACCCCCAAAACCAGAGTCTGCCTACTTTCTGCTTTGTGCTCTCACCTACACCTCTGACTTTACAGGGGGCTGTCCCCCACCACCTCTCTCTGAAAAAAGAGTTAACTTACAGCTCCAGTTAATAAAGTTCCTGGGCGTGACAAAAGTGTTTTAGTTCACAACCGTGAGAGGCATGAGATGTTCTAAACTGTCTGAATACAGATTCCTTTGAGCAGTTAAAAGATTGATTAGAAATTGTATTGGTGAAAGGTTTTTCACTTGTTGGGCCAATGTTTGCTGCTAAGTTTCCATATCCCTTACCTGCTGTGTCCCTGGCAGTGTATTGATTAATATAATTGGTATAAGTAGTAGCTTTAATGTTTGTAACCTTGGACCCTTGAGTTAATTCTTTTTCTTGTTATAGCCCACCACACCTTTGCCCTATAGGAATGCAACTTTATCTAATGCTTTTGGAGGGTGGTGCCTGACCTTTAGAGAAAAATAAGTTTTCTGAAGAAAGGGTCATAAAATGTTAACAGGCCTCTAAACCAGAAGATGATGCAAATCACCTAAACTTTTGCATATGATAAGTTTGCAGGAAGAAAGCCTGGCTTACTGCATGACTCTACCCCTTCCCCCATTATCCTCTATGCATAACTTAAGGTATAAAAACTACTTTGGAAAATAAAGTGCGGGCCTTGTTCACCGAAACTTGGTCTCCCCATGTCGTTCTTTCTCTCACCTTCTGGCTGAATTATTCAGCCTCTTTTCTCCACTGAATATCCTCACTGAGCTATCCTTATTTAACCACTCTTTATATCCTTAATTAACGTTTAATTAAGCAGTTGTTTCCTGATCCTCGCCGACGCCGTCCCCACTTCGAATTCCCTGGATCCACCGGGGCTGGACCCCGGCAGATTCCAAACAATATCTTAAGATATTATGGTTTTCTTTCTCTAAAGCTGTGTTTACCATTTGATATGAATTGATATTTTTCTGCTGTATTTATATCTGGAGTATGTATTAGATGAATGTCACTTCCCCAAAGCTATCTGTAAGTGCATTTCTGACAAACACTTGGAGAGTTGATCCCAGCAAATACATTGAAGTTTTTGGATATTCTCTTCCTATAGTACAAAGAAAAAATAATTAAAACATCAGCCCCTATTATATCTTATATATATGGCATAGATACTGCATTACTTTCCCTAAAAGATAAGTGACTAAATTCCTGTGAAAACTGTTTTCAAAGAACCTGAAAAAGAGGTGATTACTGATAGAGGTGATTACTAAGGAGAAACTGACTTTTCCTCATAATGAATATGTATTATTCAATTACCAAACTGTTCTGAACAAAACAAAGAATAGCCTTGAGATAATTACATACTTGTGGTTTTGTAATACTGTTTGACAGGAGAAATATCAATAACCTCAGATATGCAGATGACACCGCCCTTATGGCAGAAAGTGAAGAGGAACTCAAAAGCCTCTTGATGAAAGTGAAAGATGAGAGTGAAAAGGTTGGCTTAAAGCTCAACATTCAGAAAACGAAGATCATGGCATCCGGTCCCACCACTTCATGGGAAATAGATGGGGAAACAGTGGAAACAGTGTCAGACTTTATTTTTCTGGGCTCCAAAATCACTACAGATGGTGACTGCAGCCATGAAATTAAAAGACGCTTACTCCTTGGAAGGAAAGTTATGACCAACCTAGATAGCATATTCAAAAGCAGAGACATTACTGTGCCAACAGATGTTCATCTAGTCAAGGCTATGGTTTTTCCTGTGGTCATGTATGGATGTGAGAGTTGGACTGTGAAGAAGGCTGAGCACCGAAGAATTGATGCTTTTGAACTGTGGTGTTGGAGAAGACTCTTGAGAGTCCCTTGGACTGCAAGGAGATCCAACCAGTTCATTCTGAAGGAGATCAGCCCTGGGCTTTCTTTGGAAAGAATGGTGCTAAAGCTGAAACTCCAGTACTTTGGCCACCTCATGCGAAGAGTTGAGTCACTGGAAAAAACTCTGATGCTGGGAGGGATTGGGGGCAGGAGGAGAAGGGGATGACAGAGGATGAGATGGCTGGGTGGCATCACTGACTCAATGGATGTGAGTCTCAGTGAACTCTGGGAGTTGGTGATGGACAGGGAGGCCTGGCATGCTGCGATTCATGGGGTCACAAAGAGTCGGACACGACTGAGCAACTGATCTGATCTGATCTGAATACTGTTTGAAATGTGGTCTAGGTTCTCAAATCATTTTCTCTGTAAAAAGAAACAGACTTATCTAGTGTTCAAGTCCAAAGCACTCTTCAAATATTACATGCTATACCATTTAGAATTTATGTAACATTAAGGGATATTACTGAGCTGGAAAATAGAGAGATGCTCTTTTTTTCCAATTCGTTCTTCACTCATTTTCCAGTCTAAACTGCTCAGAAAGTGAAAGTCAGTAAAAATGCTGTAAGCTGTTCATAGTTTCCGTTGGGAAGAACTCATAGAAATACTTGAAAAAAATTATAAATTCTGAGGCAAGGGCATCTTGATGTTAGAAGTAAAATATTTTTAGAGCTGCTTTTGCAAAATAACTGCAAATATGCTTTCTCCAGATTGAAAACATGTCAGATGTGTTGTATAAATGGATTGAAAAAACCCAATATTATGCAAATTTTTCTAAATTAAGTTCATGGTTCAGTGATCTAAACACCCCACCAAAAAATTAAATGACATTCTGAGGAATTCTGAATCTAATTAAATATCAGCAGATAACTGCTGGATAAGGCCTTGGACAAATCAAATAATCTTTCTAGGATGTACATTTCTTTACAGCTCAATTTCTTTTCAGCTACAGCCGTGCTGTGATTTTATGAAACAGAATTTAATGAACAATTCTAGGGAGTGGTAAAGTGTGCTTCTCAAGCAAAGCATCCTTTGTTTGAATAGGGGGACTCTTTGCCCCCTCTCCATCTCCCCAGAGTAGAGCCTCCACTGCAGATGATTAGGAGTTCACCTCACCAGGTCCAGAACATTCTCCACTCTGGCTTTCAGGACTCTGCTTTACTTGGTACTGAGCTACTTAGGCACTGCAAAAGTTATTCTTCTGAAAGAAACCATTTCATTATTCAAAGCTGAGTTAAATAGTATCTCATTCATAGAATTAAAACATCCAGGAAAATCAACTTATACTCATAAGAAAACTTGCATTAAACAAAAATCAGCATTTTAAAAAATCATATATTTTAACACAATCTCTAGTCTTAGTATCTTTCTACATGGTTTAAGTAGTGCAATGTAGTTTTATAAGTTCAAGAAGGTTGAAGAGTTCTAATCTTTTTGTTTGATTTGTTATAATTTGTTAAGTGGAGGTTTTCTTTTAATGAATATTTCTTGTGACATAATTAAACATAAAAGTTTGTAAATAGCAGTGATTCCAATTTGAGAACCATTTGGTCATCAATCCACACCTCAAGTTTATATCTTATATAATCATTCACCAAAAAAAGAAAAACAGCAGAAAGAAAACTGTTTCTCTGAAAACAAAAAAAATACTGTATAACACACTGTAAATTATATTTACCCAGTTTAAGTTACATATTGATCTTGAATGTGTGTATAGTTCTACTGATAGTAGTTAAATGCCATTCTGAAAATTAGATAAGACTTATTAACAACCCTTTTTCTGCCTATATAGAGAGCAATTATATGATACTATTAGCAGTACCAATTAAGACAGATAAAGTAATAGTCTAATTGAATGCATGAAAAGTCTAATGGTTTTGCTTTCCTTGATAATGGATTGTACTCTATCCTCAAGTACAATAAGCCAGACACAGGATCAATAGAATTTTATGCTTAGAAAAACTACTAGCCTGAAGGATACCAATACCTAATTTAGGACTCATTATACAAATTTTTAATATAATTAATTGAAATACGCCTGAAATTAAACAATTATCTCTGAAACCAAAGTTTATGTTGTTTCATCCCTAAACACTGAGGCTTTAACATTTTTTATTTCTATAATGAATAGTCCATCTTATAGCTATACTATTCATTTCAAAACTTTTGTCTTATGTCTTGTGATTTATGACATTTTTAGGTGCTATAAAATGAATTTGAGCATGGGCGGGTCAGTGCATCAACCTCCCGGTAGTTGCATAATTCAGTTGCCCATGAAAATAATCTGAGGAAAAATGTGAAGTTATTGTAACTTGCCTGAGCACTCCCCTGGTGAAGTTAAACTTATTTTGGCAGAGAAACTAATCTTTATTTTGCAGAGCTTGTGAGGATATAGCGTCTCATATCAATCACTGCCTTGCATTCAAGTATAAAGCAGCCTTGGGAAAGCTTCAGGCTTCTAGATATTTCCCAATATTCTTGATAGACGCAATTCTGGGGAAGCAGAATGGATGACAAAAGGAATTCAAGTAAAATTTATGTAGGCAACCCACTCAGATGAAGCTAGAGTATTTTTAAGCAACCATAGATTTAACGAGCTTTGCCACAATCCAAGCTTTAACCAAGGCTTTGTAAAACTCATAAGCCCTGCTTCTTATACTTCCCTCAATATCTAAATGATTAACAGGATATACAAGAATGGTAGTGAATGCATAGAAAAGAAAAATAGAGACTTCTTGTGAGAATATGCTTTATTATAGACGTCACAGTCCAAAGGTGTACAGAATAAATGACATGGGAGCTTTCAGTCTCTAAGTATAGTATCGGTACTCTCATTTAGCATAGTATAATTTAAATTTAGATATTCATATTGTAGTGGAATATGGGGCAATGGGCATAGTCAAACAATTAGTTGGGAGTGAAAATTGGTGTAAACTTTCTGGAGAGCTATCCAATACCATTTACTACCATGTAAAATTCACAAATTGTTGACTTAGCAATTCTGTTACAATGACTTCCTGTGAATATACTCAAAAAGGAGCCTGGGGCTGGCTACAGTCTGTGGCATCGCAAGAGTCGAACATAGGACAGAGTGACTGAGCATGCCCTGATGAAAGTTTTCCAAGTTTTCCATTATAATGTAGATTAGCACAAAATAGCAAAATTGGGATACAATTGAAATAAATAATAGAGCTAATAAATTAAATAAGTGATTATTAAATAAACTATAGTACTCTAATGTTCTTGCCAGGAAAATCCCATGGACAGAGGAGCCTGGCTATGGTCCATGGGATCGCAGAGTTGGACACAACCAAAGCAACTGAGCACACACACACACACACACACACATAGAACATGCTCATGAGGCATATCTGCATGTACTCATGCACTGATATGGAATATTTTTAAAATTTATTGTTATAATTAAAAACTGAAGTGTAGACAAGATACAGTATATGTACGATCCCATTGTAGAAACAAAAGTTATGAAAAGATAAAAAATAGAAAGTGTGACAATGTGATTTATTTTTCTAGAGGTAGATGCAGAAATCAATTAAGGCAAGTTTATTTTATTGCTAAGGATTATAGTGTGCTTTTCTGGTTATCTTTTTAATCACATCTACATGCAAATTTTTAACAATATTACAATATCCTCATGGAATTATAGGCTATGTACACATCGTTTAAAAATAATATGTATAAGCATTCATAAAGTAGCTATGTTAAGATAGTTATTCTCACATAATATTACGAAATATAATTTTATCTATTTATTATGTTTTGGTAAGCAAAACCATTTTTAATTACGTAAGCATCTTTGTGAGATGATTCTTATCTGGTTCAGAAAATTTCAGTACTGAGATATTTGACCATTTTGACTCTTTGAAAAAAAGATAATAAACCGTGTTTATCAAAAATAAAATAATAACTATTATGATTATTTTCTTAAATAATTTTAATGAAATCAATGTATAACATAAAGCTGTATCAATCAAATAATCATTTGGACCTCTACAAATTATAAAGTAGTATCATTGAATGGGTTTAAATATATATACATCAAATGCATTTTGAAATTACTTTAAAACTATTGGTAGTAACTAAAAAGGACTTCCCTGCCAGCCAGTGTTTAAGCATCCACATTTCTACTGCAGAGAACACAGGTTTGATCCCTGGTCAGGGAACTAAGATCCCCACATGCTGCATGGTGTGGCCAAAAATAACTAATTAAATAAATAAATGTGAATTTTAAAAAATAAAATTATTAGTAGTATCTTTGAATTTTAAACTCATAAAAATATTAAATAATGATACTACTACCAAGAATACATACTGTTAAGCATTTATTGAGCTGGCAATAAGACACTGAGCTAAGCACTTTAAATACAACATTATGTGGAATTAAGATGGGAATCATTCTCAAAGCAACCTGATAGAAAGAAAACCTAAGAATAAGAGATGTTAAAGCTAACATATGGCTTAAAACCTCATGAAATTAGTGTTATTTTCATTAGTGGCATGCTGTGTATCTGTTAGCGGTATATCATGTTTAATGTTTTTTTGCAACATGAAGCAAGCACCATAGAGGACAGTCTTTGATAAATAGCTGTCAGGCATTTCTGAATCATCAAGTCTGTCAGGCAGAGTATGTTACAGACAGTGTTTCAGACAATTAAATCTTCAATTAGAACCTGAAAGTCATCTCTACTGCCCTAATGTGGAAGATGTAATCTTTCATAATATACTTAAGTTTTTAATTTCTCTGTCTTCCATCTTTTATCATTTCCTAATAAAAAATCCTTAATTGGTCATTGAGATTTGGCCTTCCTTATATTTCCAAGTATGATTGTGTCATTTTTAGAACTAGAATATGTATTTGGAAAATGCTATTAACTGTATTGACCTATTTGCTTTGTCAGATTAATAAGACCAAGCTTAAGTGTGTAATTTTTTTTTCTTGTCCTTTTACTTATTTATTTATTTAATTGGAGGCTAATTACTTTACAATATTGTGGTGGTTTTTGCCATACACTGACATGAATCAGCCATGGGTGTACTTGTGTGTTCCCCATCCTGAACCACCTCCTGCCCCATCCCATCCCTCAGGGTCATCCCAGTGCACCAGCCCAGTGCAACATCCTGTTTCATGCATTAAACCTGGACTGGTGATCTATTTCACATATGATAATATACATGTTTCAATGCTATTCTCTCAAATTATCCCACCCTTGCCTTCTCCCACAGAGTCCAAAAGTCTGTTCTTTACATCTGTGTCTCTTTTGCTGTCTCGCATATAGGGTCATCATTACCATCTTTCTAAATTCCATATATATGAGTTAATATACTGTATTGGTGTTTTTCTTTCTGACTTACTTCGCTCTGTATAATAGGCGCCAATTTCATCCACCTCATTAGAACTGATTCAAATGCATTCTTTTTAATGGTTGAGTAATACTCCATTGTGTATATGTACCACAGCTTTGTTATCCATTCCTCTGCTGATAGACATCTAGGTTGCTTCCATGTCCTGGCTATTATAAACAGTGCTGCAATGAACATTGGGGTACATGTGTCTCTTTCCCTTCTGGTTTCCATGGTGTGTATGCCCAGCAGTGGGATTTCTGGGTCGTATGGCAGTTCTATTTCCAGTTTTTTAAGGAATCTCCACACTGTTCTCCATAGTGGCTGTACTAGTTTGTATTCCCACCAACAGTATAAGAGGGTGTGTAATTTAATAGAAATTTTAATAGAAATGTTACCAGAAATTAAAACTTGATAGAAAAAAGTCTCTTTCTAAAAAGAGATTTTATTGCAGTGCTCCTACTACAGAGAATGATACAGAGAATAATTATATAAGAGCAATTTTGTTCCTTTGTTATAGCACATAAGCACACAACACATAAATAAAAGCAAAAATACTTTTTAAAATAAGTTTATTTAATATAAGAAATTTTGACTATATAGCAAACTGTAAATAAATATTTGAAATTAGTCACCAATCCATTCTGAAATTCCTATGAATTTTTAGCTTTAATTTTGAAAGAAGAAAAAGTCCTTTCCTAAATAGAAGCCATGAGAAAATGGCAAAGAATATAAAAATCAACATTTTCAGCAGTGTTGATTTAATAAAAAATGGCCGAATCTCAAAACAGTGATCTTCATGGCATTTTAAAGTGTCCTAATTCTATATTTCATTCCCAGGTCTGTGGCAGTCTTAAAAAGCAGGACCTCTCAATTACAGTAACTTTGAAAACAAGTTGTCTAATGGTCCCTGAACAGGGCAGAGCAAGTTTGGAGCTCCTCAAAATTCCTATCCTCAGACGTTTTCACTGTTTGACTTGTGTAGAAGCTTGGTGAAAAGCTTCCTTCTCAGGGCGTGTCTTTACTTAACCTGGTGCAGGTGGTGCTAGTGTTAAAGAACCCACTTGCCAGTGCAGGAGACTTAGAGACATGGGTTCAGTCCCTGGGTTGGGAAGATCCCCTAGAGGAGGGCATGGCAACCCACTCTGGTATTCTTGCCTGGAGAATCCCATGGACAGAGCAGGCTTGCAGACTACAGTTCATAGGATTGCAGAGTCAGACATGACTGAAGTGACTTAGCACACACAGAGTTTACTCTGTGCAGAAATCTTATTCCAAAAGCATTTGTTGAAAACAAGTCGCAATTGTTTAACATCACAAGTGTTAGTCACTCAGTCGTGTCCAACTCTTTGTGACCCCATGAACTTTAGCCACGAGATTCCTCTATCCATGGAATTTTCCAGGAGAGAATAATGGAGTGGGTTGCCATTTCATTCTCCATTAACATCACAACTGTTTATTTTAAAGTGAAAATATGTGTGGTATGTATGATTTTCCTTCTCTTTGGTAACCTACGTTAAAATTTTTTTCTTTATTCACTAAATAATAAATATGTTGTATTTTACATAATTATATCTCACTGGATAAAGTGGTCTTTTCACTAATGAGTGTAGTTTTTAAAAATAAAAGTTTAAACACATTCTCTTGACTGATAGTAATCTATCTTATATAGAAACAAACTTCAGGATTTACATAATTTTCAACATTTGGTTAATATCCTTTTGTTTCTTTTCTCTTTAGCTATTGAATAATTCCATAGAAGAGAGCAAAGGATTGTATCATTAAAGTTATATAATTCTAAGCATGAAACCCAATGCAATAATTAACTTGTGTAATAGACACATTCTTCAACTAAGAATGTTAACAAGGAACTACCCAATAGGATGATTTTTATGTACATGCAGTTGTAGGAAATAATGCAGAGAGATCCTGAGTAAGTCTACAGAGATTCCTTTAATGGTTATATATTTTTTCAAATTATAGTACAATATCACAAAAAGTATATTGACCTGGATTTAGTTAAGAAACAGAACATTTTCATCACAAGATCACTCCTGTGATCCTTTTTGGCTACTCACAAATTATTCCTCACATGTCTAACCATTAATGTGTTCTTTACTTCATTCTGGGCGCTTTCCTGGTAGCCCAACTGGTAAGGAATCTGCCTGCAATGCAGGAGACCACAATTCAATTCTTGGGTTGGGAAGATCCCCTGGAGAAAGGATAGGCTACCCACTCCAGTATTCTTGCCTGGAAAATCCCCATGGACAGAAGAGCCTGGCTGGTTACAGTCCATGAAGTCACAGAGAGTTGGGTGCAACAAAACATAGCATTTTATTCTTTTGTAATTTTAATATAAATGGGACAGTAGAGTATGTAACCAGTATTCAAGCCGATTGGCTTATTTAACTCAACATTGTTTTCCAAAGATTCATGTAAATTGTTGCATACATCAATAGTCTGTTTCTTTTTAAATTGCTGAGTCATTCCATGGTAGCACAAGTTGTTTATTCAACCATTGAATAACATCTGGGTTGTTGCAGTTTTGAGATATGGCTAATAAATCTTCTATAAATATTTATGTACAGGTTTTTAGGTGAACATAATTTTTCATTGCTCTGGGATAAATGTCCAGAAATGCAACTTTTATGTCATATATTAACTGTATGTTTAACTTTATAATAAACTGTCAAACCATTTTTCAGAGGAATACAGTTCCATTATCAAGACATAACTGATTTTTTTTCTACCTCCTTTAGAGCATTTGATAGCATCATTTTTTTTTCTTAATTTTAATTGTTCTGATAGGCTGATTGTAACATCTCATTGCAAGAGTATTTGCACTTCACTAGTGATTGGTGATAGAGGACATAATTTTATGTATTTATTGCATCTGTGTATTTTCTTCAGTGATATCCAAACATTTTCTTCTATTGTTGTTAAAGAAAGTTCTATAGATTTAAGTTTTAAGTCCACGGTCCATTTTGAGTTAATTTTTTATAAAGTGTGAGGTATAGTCAAGGTTCTTTTTCTTCTTCTTCTTTGCCTCAGTTCAGTTCAGTCGCTCAGTCTTGTCTGACTCTTTGTGACCCAATGAATTGCAGCACGCCAGGCCTCCCTGTCCATCACCAACTCCCAGAGTTCACTCAAACTCATGTCCATCAAGTCAGTGATGCCATCTAGCCATCTCATCCTCTGTTGTCCCCTTCTCCTCCTGGCCCCAATCCCTCCCAGCATCAGAGTCTTTTCCAATGAGTCAACTCTTCACATGAGGTGGCCAAAGTACTGGAGTTTCAGCTTTGGCATCATTCCTTCCAAAGAAATGCCAGGGCTGATCTCCTTCAGAACGGACTGGTTGGATCTCCTTGCAGTCCAAGGGACTCCCAAGAGTCTTCTCCAACACCACAGTTCAAAAGCATCAATTCTTTGGTACTCAGCTTTCTTCACAGTCCAACTCTGACATCCATACATGACCACTGGGAAAACCATAGCCTTGACTAGACGGACCTTTGTTGGCAAAGTAATGTCTCTGCTTTTCAATATGCTATCTAGGTTGGTCATAACTTTCCTTCCAAGGAGTAAGCGTCTTTTAATTTCATGGCTGCAATCACCATCTGCAGTGATTTTGGAGCCCCCAAAAATAAAGTCTGACACTGTTTCCCGATCTATTTCCTATGACATGATGGGACCAGATGCCATCATCTTTGTTTTCTGAATGTTGAGCTTTAAGCCAACTTTTTCACTCTCCTCTTTCACTTTCATCAAGAGGCTTTTGAGTTCCTCTTCACTTTCTGCCATAAGGGTGGTGTCATCTGCATATCTGAGGTTATTGATATTTCTCCCGGGATTCTTGATTCCAACTTGTGCTTCTTCCAGCCCAGAATTTCTCATGTTGTACTCTGCATATAAGTTAAATAAGCAGGGTGACAATATACAGCCTTGACATACTCCTTTTCCTATTTGGAACCAGTCTGTTGTTCCATGTCCAGTTCTAACTGTTGCTTCCTGACCTGCATATAGGTTTCTCAAGAGGCAGGTCAGGTGGTCTGGTATTCCCATCTCTTTCAGAATTTTCCACAGTTTGCCTAGAGAAGTCCAATTGTAACCAGCAAGGGTTACTTTTGACTCCCTCCTGGGTCTGCTTCTTTGACTTTAACCCTTGTTTTTGCTCTTTTGTTATTGTAATCCTACCTAATGACCTGCCTCAGAGAATTCCACCTCCACTGCCTGACCTTTTTGTTAGCTCACAGGGAGGTAATCTGACTCTGCCCACCTGTGAACTATTGCAAGAAGAAGAAACTAACACATCCCCCTGACTGAGGCTTGTCATTCTAGGAGATATTTGCAAAAGTTAAATGGTCTTTTTACTTTATTTCCTTATTCCACCCATCTCTGATCCATAAAAGAATCTGACATCCAGGCCCTGAAAACATGATTATTTTGAGACATTTGTCTGCCATCTTCTTGGTCAGCAGGCTTTCTGAATAATATCATATTCCTTGCCTCAACACAATTTCTCTAATGTCATTGTTTAAGAGTATCCTTTCTCCAACAATTGTTTTCACATATTTGTCAAAAATCATTTATTTTTCTTCCCCCTGGACCCCTCTACCAGTACCCTGGTAGGGAGATCAGAGCACAGTCTCTCTACCAGAGAAGGGTTGCTTTATTCAAGTTGAAAGGAAGAGGGAATATATGCACCCTCCTTGACACTTGCACCCAGTCATAGACACTGCTAGGCAGGAGAGTTGGAATACTGCCTGTTTTTGCCAGATGAGGGATGAACAGCCCCTTAGGGAAATGTGTGGGGATTGATTTCCATTGGTATTAGTTTGAGGAAGGATAGATATTGGCAAAAAAAAGGTATCCTGTCCTTAGTCCATTGTTATCCCAGCCCTAGACTTTTCTTGGAGATTTTTGTCTGTGTCTGTTGGCAGTTCCTGATAGAGGACCTCTGCAGTTTTCTGTCTGGGATATATGGAAGGCAATAAAAAATCCCAAGGAATTCATCACCAATATTGTTCATTCTCATCCTAGTCATCCATATTACTTTGCCTTTTTATTTTTTATTTTAGCAATGTGTCTCAACTTTATCCTTTAGGTATTTGGCTGGACTTTCTGCAGTGTTAAATCTGTTTACCTGGCTTCTATATGGATAATTTTGTCTCCTTTTTCATCCCTCCAATATTTTTGGAGGGTTTCTCTTCTTATCAGTTAATTTTTTTCTCTATTTTCTTGATTCAGCATATTATGTCATTTATTCATTATTCCTTACATCATGTAATAGAGGTCTTTAATGCTACTGGAGAAATAGAATAGATTATATACAAATAGTTTTTTCTTCATTTTTTTTTTTTTAAGTGTGCTCTTCTTTTTAGTTTTCAATATAGTTAGTTTGGTCACTCAGTTGTATCTGACTCTGAGTCCCCATGAACTGCAGCATGCCAGGGTTCCCTGTCTATCACCAACACCCAAAGCTTGCTCAAACTCATGTGCATCGAGTTGGTGATGCCATTCAACCATCTCATCCTCTGTGGTCCCCTTCTCCTCCTGCCCTCAATCTTTCCCAGCATCAGGGTCTTTTCCAATGAGTCAGTTCTTCTCATCAGATGGCCAAAGAATTGGAGTTTCAGCTTCAGCATCAGTCCTTCCAATGTATATTCAGGACTGATTTCCTTTAGGATGGAATGGCTGGATCTCCTTGCAGTCCAAGGGACTCTCAAGAGTCTTCTCCAACCCCACAGTTCAAAAGCATCAATTCTTCAGTGCTCAGCTTCCTTTATAGTCCAACTCTTTTTCCATACATGACTACTGGAAAAACCATAGCTTTGACTAGACCGACCTTTGTTGGCAAAGTAAGTCTCTGCTTTTTAGTATGCTGTCTAGATTAGTCATAGCTTTTCTTCCAAGGAGCAAGTATCTTTTAATTTTGTTAGATAGTTAGAATAGGATAAAGGAGTTCAAAGTGGTGGTAGCTAAAAGACAAAGAAGGGGAAAACCCACAAAAATAGAACAAAGGAAGGTCCAAGGACTGGAGTGAGGACCTCAGGTAAAATAAACAGCCCTCCTGGCTAGCTCAATTTACATAGGGCAGGATCAAGGGGAGGAGAAAAAAACAAATAAAAAGAGGAGCCAATCTTGAGCTGGGGGCTTCTCCTCTGTGCGTCTTTGGGTTGGTCCACCCTCAGGCCTTGAGGATGTAGTTTGCTTGCCAATAAAACTGAGCTATAACACTGGTCTGTCTGTTGCTTCAAATTTTTGCTGCGGCAAGACAGAACTAAGGGAATTACAAACTCCCCCGACATCTACGGTGCCGTTTCTCGGATTTAACCTGGTTGAAACAACCTCAGCTCAGCCCCAGCGAGGCAGAGGCCAAACACAGCAGAAGCCCAACTCGGCAAAACTCCTACTGTGGAAACTGAATGTGAAGAACCCCAGCACAGTGGAAGTGACAAGAAGCCAGCATGCTGGAAACTGGGGCAGCAAAAACAAACTCGACAGAAAGCTCACACAGCTCAGTCTCAGATTCCAGAAGACCTCCGGTTGGGGTAGGAAGTACTCGCTGCTATGTCCAAAAGTACATATGACTAACAAAATCTTAATTCCTTTACAATTTCTTATTTCTTGTTTCCTCGAATCCCCTCCCAACATGTGAGTGGCAGTGGGTGCCTCAGGGTGTCCTGAAGGCTCTATTATCTGCTGTGCTTTAGTAGCTGTTGGCCAAGCAGGTGGGGGTTCTTCCATCCTTAATCTTTGTGGAAAGGATCAGGCCAATAAAAACGGTGAGCCTAGGTCAGGTATTTAGCAGATATTCCAGCAGGTTATGAAGGGGATTCCTTGGCACATTTTACCCCACTGCTTTTTCCCTCTTGTCCTTCAATACCTCTCTCCCAGGACCTGAGCCCAGACAAAACCCATGGTGCCTAGCTTCAGGACCTAATGAAGCTCAGGCTCTGATGTCTCACTGCAGAAATTCAGTGAGAGACACAGCGATAGGTAAGAGGTGGATTTGTTAGAATTCAGAGAGAAGCACACCCCACAGGGTGTGGGCTATCACAGAGAAGAGTGCATCCGCCGTGGAATGTGGTATGGTTAGGTTTTGTGAGCTGGGTGAATTCATATGCTAATAAGTGGAAGGATCATCCCAACAATTGGGGAACCACCCACTCCTCTGTCCAAGACAGTGACTTGGAACTGTCCTGGCACCTCTGGGATGTCATTTAGCTTGCAGACTGAGGATCAAAATTTCTTTGAATTTGACTTGTCTTCTTGGACCCATTTGATTTTAATTGGTTTATAGCCCTTGGACTATGTCATTTTTGCAAAAGTTGTGCCCTGCCCCCTTCCCTCCTGTTTCCTGCTCTTTTCCTGAGCACTATTTGGGCCCACGATGTTGCCTCTACAATCTTCAGGAGAGACAGCCAGAAAATATCTGGTCTTTGGGAGAGAAATTCTGGATAATATCCAATCCTTCTAGATACTCAGGCCTTCATCTTCCATTTTTCCTACAACATGTGCAACAACAGCATCTCTCAGTGAACCCACTAGGGCAGATGGCAGGCACGCAATGCCTGCTAGAAGTCTTATATTGGTGGCATCCCTTCAAGGGCAATTCAGCTTCCAGCGATGTTTGCCACTTTGAGAGTTAGCTCTGTAGGCCATTTGGGCCAAAACCCTTGCCACCCTTCTCCTAAAGTTACAAACATACCCCCAGACCAAATCTCCACTCCACTTTTATAGAACATCTGATCTGTTGCCTCTTATCATTCTGTCCTTAAGCCACTTACTAACTCCTACAACCAGGACCCTGCCCCCCTTGTAGGCAATGAGTATCCTTTGTCATTACTTCTGTTATTACCTAAAGTGGATCTATGACAATGAAATGTTTACTATTGGAAACACCCTAATGGTATTATGAAGGACTATTATGAAGGACTTCATAAGGACTGCTCTTATGAAGGACTAGGGGAGGAAATCAATGAATTACATTCCCTCAGAACAGAGGATAAGGATTATGGATATTTCACCATGTTCCCAGTCTTAGGGCATAGGCTTGGATTGCTTTGCATCATATCTATTCCCATCAGCGGTGGACAAAATGCCAATGAGTTAAGATTACAATCCCTTAATACTACCCAGTAATAGTCACGCTGGGGGCCTTGGGAACACCCAACTTCAGCCCAGGGTCCCAGGCTGTCGACCCACCTAGGGGTCTGGTCCTTGGGAGGTTGTCACGCCTCAACCTGCTCGGGGATCCACCAGTCTGGGGGTCCCAGGAGGTGGACATGTCTCAACCTGCCCAGGGACTCACTTCTCAGGAGGCTGACCTGCCTCAAGCTTCCTGGGGATTTGATCTCCAGGAGGCTATCACACCTCAGCCTGCCTGGGAATCTGCACCCTGACCTGGAAACACCTGGCTCTCAGGTTGCAACAGTACTGGGTAGGATAAGCTTCAGAAAGACTCACCCCTATGGAAGTCCAAGCATGGAAACAGAAGGAAGCCTATTAGTTGTGGGGCTGTGCTTGGTCTCAGCAATAACTCAGGATTCCAATGAGAACCTCATTGCCTTTCTGGAAAGTCAAAAAGAGGCCCTCCAAAAGTTTACCAATCTAGACTTAGACTCTTATGAGGAACAGGTGATTTTAAAGGACAAATTCCTGTCCCAGTGTGCATCAGACATCAGGATAAAGTTACAACAGCTACAGCAGCAGGACCCTGCTGCCTCTTTAGATGAGATGGTCCAGACAGCCACCAATACCTTTTATAACAGAGAACAGGAGAGGGAGGCCAATGCCCAGGAAGGGGAGAAAAGGAAAGAGAAAAGGCATGCCTATGTGCTGGCTGCCCTCCAGAGAAGCCCTATGGCAAACACCGAGTCCTTGAAGGACAAGGCAAATGCCCAATCTGTAGACAAGCGGGACAGTGGGCCAAAGAATGTCCAAACCATGACAAGTCTCCTAAAATGGCTTGCTACAAATGTCATCAACTGGGACATTGGGCGGCACTCTGCCCTCAATACCCAAGAGCCTCAAGGTCAAGAGTCAAGCCTTCCCTCATGATGGTTCAACAGGAATGAAGGAAGCTGCCGGCTCCAGCCAGCCTGCCTGTCACAGATAACCATCACGGGGCTGGAGCCAAGAGTGCAACTGGATGTGGCAGGTAGGTCCAACCATTTCTTGGTTAACACAGGGGCTACCTACTCTGTCCTGACCTCCTATCCGGGAGCCTTCTCTTCCCAAACCCAAACAATTAGGGGTGCTACAGGAAAAATAATTACAAAAAGATTCACCCGAGCACTTCTTTGTTGTTGGGATGGACAAATATTTTCCTACCACTTTCTGGCAGTCCCCGAGTGTCCTACTCCTTTATTGTCCTACTCCTTTCCCTGCCTTTGAAATCTTGCAGCTATTGCAGTTCTGATAGAAGATGCTTTAAAACTCTTTCCTGGGGGCAAATTATTTTTACCAGCCACCAAGTGAAACAACTCCTAAATAGGAGAGGCCATTTATGTATGTCTGATAAAAGGATCCTCAAATATCAAGTAGGGCTGATGGAAAATCCAAGCCTGACTACACCCCCTTGTGAGGTTCTCAACACAGCTACCCTCCTGCCTACCCCCAGGGGCTCGATCCCCTTTCGCTATTCCCTAGAAACCTTGGACCACTGGACAAAGCCCCGAGAGGGATTGTCAGAAAATCCTCTGACCGATCCTGAGGAAATCTAGTACACTGATGGAAGCAGTTTTATCTTGATGGAAAAAGAAGAGTTGGATATGAGGTAGTCTCCAATTTTGAGGCAGTAGAGGCTAAACCTTTGCCACCATGTACTTCAGCCCAATTAGCTGAGCTCATAGCCCAGACTCAAGTTTTAGAGCTGGGAAAAGGAAAAAGAGTAGCCATTTACACTGACTCCAAGTATGCCTTTCTAGTGTTACACGCACATGGTGCTATTTGGAAAGAAAGAGGCCACTTGACCATCCGAGGGTCCCCAATCAAATATGGTGATCAAATCCTTAGACTCATGGAGGGAGTCCATCTGCCTGCTGAGGTTTCAGTCTCCCTTTGTAAAGGACACCAAAAAGGGAGCATGGAAGTGGCACAAGGGAACCAAGCAACTGATCAGGCAGCTACGAGAGCAGCATCACAGAACAATGACCTATTGGGGTTGCCACCTTAGTTCCATAGACTAAGTTGCCAGAAACTCCTTCATGTACTGAAGGTGAGACTTAAAACTAAGAGTCAGGGGCTTCAAGAAGATCACATGGGGTGGTTCCAAAAGGAGGGACCACTATAAGGCAAATGGCCTCCTCTTCTCCCACTTGCCAATTAAACAACCCCCAAGGAGCTCCTAGAACCCAGCTTGCCCAGCTCATCCAATGACATGGAGCTACCCGGGAGAGGACTGCTGGATGGACTTCCCCAGATGCAGTTTCTCAAAGGTATAAATACCCATTAGTCATGATAGATACATTCACTGGATGGATAAGGCTTTCCCACCCAGACTGAGAAGGCTGAGTTCAGTTCAGTTCAGTTCAGTTTAGTCGCTCAGTCATGTCCGACTCTTTGTGACCCCATGGAATGCAGCAGACCAGGCCTCCCTGTCCATCACCAGCTCCTGGAGCTTACTCAAACTCATGTCCATTGAGTCGGTGACACCATCCAATCATCTCATCCTCTGCCATCCCCTCTCCTCCGACCTTCAGTCTTTTCTGGCATCAGGATCTTTTCAAATGAGTCAGTTGTTCGCATCAGGTGGCCAAAGTATTGTAGATTCAGATTCAGCATCAGTCCTTCCAATGAATATTCAGGACTAATTTCCTTTAGGATGGACTCGTTGGATCTCCTTGCAGTCCAAGGAACTCTCAAGAGTCTTCTCCAACACCACAGTTCAAAAGCATCGATTCTTCTGCACTCAGCTTTCTTTATAGTCCAACTCTCATATCTATAATGACTAATGGAAAAACCATAGCTTTGACTAGATGGACCTTTGTTGGCAAAGTAATGTCTCTACTTTTTAACTTGCTGTTTAGGTTTGTCATAACTTTCCTTCCAAGGAGTAAGCATCTTTTATTTCATGGCTGCAGTCACCATCTGCAGTGATTTTGGAGCCCAAAAAAATAAAGTCAGGCCCTGTTTCCACTGTTTCCCCATCTATTTCCCATGAAGTGATGAGACCCAATGCCATGATGTTAGTTTTCGGAATGCTGAGTTTTAAGCCCACTTTTTCACTCTCCTCTTTCCCTTTCATTAAGAGGCTCTTTAGTTCTTTGCTTTCTGCCATAAGGGTGGTGTCATCTGCATGTCTGAGGTTATTGATATTTCTCCTGGCAAGCTTGATTCCAGTTTGTGCTTCATCCAGCCAGGCATTACACATGATGTATTCCAGGTGACAGTATACAGCCATGATGTACTCTTTTCCCAATTTGGAACCAGTGGTTTCAGGTCCAGTTCTCACTGTTGCTTCTTGACCTGTATACAGATTTCTCAGGAGGCAGGTCAGGTGGTCTTTTATTCCCATCTCTTTAGGACTGTTCGACTGTTTGTTGTGATCCAGACAGTCAAAAACTTTGGCATAGTCAATAAAGCAGAAGCATATGCTTTTCTGGAACTCTCTTGCTTTCTCAATGATCCAACAGATGTTGATTATTTGCTCTCCAGTTCCTCTGCCCTTTCTAAATCCAACTTGAACATCTGGAAGTTCACAGTTCACATATTGCTGAAGCCTGGCTTGGAGAATTTTGAGCATTATGTTGCTAACCTGTGAGATGAGTGCAATTGACCAGTAGTTTGATCATTCTTTGGCACTGCATTTCTTTGGGATTGGAATGAAAACTGACTTTTCCCAGTCCTGTGGCCACTGCTGAGTTTTCCAAATTTGCTCGCATATTGAGTGCAGCAGTTTCTCAGCATCATCTTTTAGGATTTGAAATAGTTTACCTGGAATTCCATCACCTCCACTAGCTTTGTTTGTAGTGATGCTTCCTAAGGCCCACTTGAGTTTGCATTCCAGGATGTCTGGCTCTATGTGAGTGATCACACCATTGTGATTATCTGGGCTGTGAAGATCTTTTTTGTACAGTTCTTCTGTGTATTCTTGCCACCTCTTCTTAATATCTTCTACTTCTGTTAGGTCCGTATGCTTTCTGTCCTTTATTGAACCCATCTTTGCATGAAATGTTCCCTTGGTATCTCTAATTTTCTTGAAGAGATCTCTAGTCTTTCCCATTCTATTGTTTTCCTCTATTTGTTTGCATTGATTACTGAGGAATGCTTTCTTATTGCTCCTTGCTATTCTTTGGAACTCTGCATTCAAGTGGGTATATCTTTCCTTTTCTCCTTTGCCTTTCATGTCTCTTCTTTTCTCAGATATTTGTAAGGCCTCCTCAGACGGCCATTTTGCCTTCTTGCATTTCTTTTTCTTG
Source organism: Bos mutus (assembly GCF_027580195.1). NCBI lineage: Eukaryota > Metazoa > Chordata > Mammalia > Artiodactyla > Bovidae > Bos > Bos mutus. The sequence continues at coordinate 10,243,365 of NC_091622.1, forward strand.
GGAATGGTCTTGATCACTGCCTCCTGTACAATGTCATTAACTTCCATAGTTCTTTGCACACTCTATCAGATCTAATCCCTCGAATCTATTTGAATGCTTGAATGGTTCTCTGGAGACCTACAAGTCCTTCTAGAACTAACACCCCAAAAACATGTTTTTTTCATTATAGAGGACTGGAATGCAAAGTAGGAAGTCAATAGATACCTGCAGTAACAGGCAAATTTGGCCTTGGAGCACAGAGTGAACCAGGGCAAAAGCTAATAAGGTTTTGCCAAGTGAACAAACTGGACATAGCAAACACCCGGTTCCAACAACACAAGAGAAGATTCTACACATGGACATCACCAGATGGTCAATCCTGAAATCAGATTGATTACATTCTTTGCAGCCAAAGATGGGGAAGCTCTATACAGTCAGCAAAAACAAGATCAGGAGCTGACTGTGGCTCAGATTGTGAACTCCTTATTGCCAAATTCAGACTTAACTTGAAGAAAGTAGGAAAAACCACTAGACCATTCAGGTATGATCTAAATCAAATCCCTTATGATTATACAGTGAAAGTGACAAATAGGTTCAAGTAATTAGATCTGATAGTCAGAGTGCCTGAAAAACTATGGATGGAGGTTCATGACATTATACAGGAGAAGGCTGAGGAGGTGGTAAAATAAAAACTGCTCCATGAAATCATACCAAGATTTGGTCTGCCCAGGTTACTGCAAATTAGCAATGGGACATCATTTACCTCTAAGGTCACACAAGGGATCTCTAAAGCATTGGGCACTGCTTATTATGTGCATTGTGCCTGGAGGCTTCAGTCTTAGGAAAAGTAGAAAGAGCCAACCAATTCTTAAAAGCAGCAATAAAAAACAACGCAGGAGATCTCCCTGGGATGAAAGGAGGCTTTACCAATAGCTCTCCTCCACACCTATATTGCCCCTAAGGAACAGGTTGGTCTTAATCCTTATGAGATGCTATATGGGAGACCGTTTGTTTATGTCAGTGACCTCTTTCTAGATCTGGAGGCTCAGAACTTCCAATCTTATACCATGGACATTGGGTAATTCCAACAGAATATACACTTGTGGGGTGTCAGATCAGATCAGATCAGATCAGTCGCTCAGTCGTGTCCGACTCTTTGCGACCCCATGAATCGCAGCACTCCAGGCCTCCCTGTCCATCACCAACTCCCAGAGTTCACTGAGACTCATGTCCATTGAGTCAGTGATGACATCCAGCCATCTCATCCTCTGTCGTCCCCTTCTCCTCCTACCCCCAATCCCTCCCAGCATCAAAGCCTTTTCCAATGAGTCAACTCTTCGCATGAGGTGGCCAAAGTACTGGAGTTTCAGCTTTAGCATCATTCCTTCCAAAGAAATCCCAAGGTTGATCTCCTTCAGAATGGACTGGTTGGATCTCCTTGCAGTCCAAGGGACTCCAGGATGTCTGGCTCTACATGAGTGGCCACACCATCATGATTATCTGGGTCATGAAGATCTTTTTTGTATAGTTCTTCTGTGTATTCTTGCCACCTCTTCTTAATATCTTCTGCTTCTGTTCAGTCCATACCATTTCTGTCCTTTATTGTGCCCATCTTTGCATTAAATATTCCCTTTGTATCTTTAATTTTCTTAAAGAGATCTCTAGTCTTTCCCATTCTATTGTTTTTCTGTATTTCTTTGCATTGATCACTGAGGAAGGCTTTCTTATCTCTCCTTGCTATTCTAATTGTTTTTAATATATTTCCTTTCAAATGTCAGCATTATTTATAGGCCCAAGTTTTTATATTTTTCTAAGTGACTAAAAGTTTTCTCTATGTCACCAGGCATGGTGCACTGTTTAGTCTTATTCATTGCCTGGTTTTATGATACTCCCCTTTGTTCCTTAGATTCAGGTGTCTCTAGCAGTGAATCATTGATGTAGTTCATTCAAATAAAAGGTTGTCACCAACCCTTACTGCTCTTTCCTTCAAGTTAAAAAGAAGAATGTATCTTTCAAAATATCTTAAAAATTTAAGTATTTTCCAAACATGCAGAGAATGAAAAAGACTCTTTCTTAACCAGGGCTCTGCCTGTAGAAAGGTGTCATCCAAGAGCATAAGGTGTTGTTGGTCTGGGTAGGTTGAAACAGAGCCCTGATTAAGAAAGAGTCCTTCAACCTACCCAGACGAGCAACATCTTATGCTCTTGGATGACACCTTTCTACTCCCGAGTACTATCCTCATTTTCTCCAGCTATAACCTGGTGATAGCCTAAGTACCGCAGTATCTGGATGGATGATAAAAGTATGGTTGGCGCATTAAGAGAAAAGAGGAGGCAAGAAAGAAGCTTTAAAAAGGATACTATATTGATCATTTAATAAAGACTGATAGAGTCTTTTTCAGGTTCAATTTCTTCATCAAAACATTTATCTTAATGGAGGGGGGAAAGTAGTTAAGGCCAAAATCTTATTATTTCTACGTCCAGTGTAATAATGCTTTTGTACATCCAGTAAGTTAACATTCAAACCCTTCATCATTTTAACTGTTAAAGTTTATTGCATAATCTCACTATTTTTCCATGGTAGTGTGGTAGTATTTTTTATAGCTTTGTTGTGCTCAAGGACACTGTGATGTGGAAACAGGAGTAAATAAACCAGGATCTATCATTCTGGTGTTGTTTTAATTCAGAACATAATGCACATTCCAAAAGATATATAAGAAATGTGTTAGAATCGTTTGGAAAAGTATATTACATATACTCAGCTGTATGATTAAGTTATTCTTTTCAAATAAAATAGGAACCAGATTTTACTCTGCCCCAAAAAGACAGATTTTATTTAATAGCTCATTATGTTAGATTTGTTTATTGCTCTAGAAAATGTCATCATTGTACTGGAGTCAGGCAGATAAGCAAAAATTAATTTAAAATCTATCATGTACTGACAAATCATACCAACACAGGGAAACTTTTAGGAGACAAAAAGAAATGTAAATTTGCATATTGTATTCCATGGCATCAAAATTTGGCAATAACTTAACAAATATCTCAACTGGGAGTGGGGGTTTATCTGTTAACAGTACAGTAAAAATATGAGAAAATGCAGTGTATGAATCACTGCATGAATTAACAGAAAGAGAGAGAATCTGACATGAAACAAAAGTAAGAATGGAAGTCTGTGGATCCCAATATATATTCAGTATGACAGTCAAAAAACTGTATCCTTGCAAGTTGCCATTTGAGAGCAGTGAGTACATATGATTATCATTTTATATTAAAGAAAAATTGTGAAGTGATTGGAACAATTATAGACTTGGTATAAATAATTCCCAAAGGTTTTTACACTTTAGGTCTAAGCATAAAAATAAAACACTTAGTAGCACATTTCATTCCTACATCATTATATAGTCTTGGCATTTTAATCTTATTCATGGAACAGGTATAGGCAGCTAACTTCATATGGTCTACTAATTTCAAGGAGTGCTTTTGTAGTGCTTAATTGTCATTTAGATTTTAAAAAATTGAAAATAGATTTGAAGTGTAAATTTTGGAAAAATATTTAATAAAACATTGACACATTTGCAGGCAGCATGACACTCCTCAGCAAACTACTGTCAGCTGGAGAGCTTCATCAACCCAGTTTGCATTCAGCTGTTTCAAATAGCATAAATTCTCCACAAAACTTCATAGATACATTTATCAATTTCTGCAGACTGTGAATTATAAATTCTGTTTAAGACTGTTAGGTACACAAACTCAGAAAAAAAAAAAAATGAGCTGACAGTTAAAAACTACTGATTTTGTAATATCTAGAACAGTTGTTAAGCATTTAAACTTAGAGCTAATTTATTCAGTGTGTCAAAGATACCAATTCATGAGGGATAGTTTTTATAATATATAAAATCTTAGTAAAGACAATTTTATAAATTTGGGAGATCAATAACACATCATTCTTCATACTATTTGTTGTCCGGCTAAATCATGATAGGAGAATATTATGATATCAATTTTCTGTATTTTTCTCATCAAATTATATACGGTTGTGACAGAGATTGCCTGTTTTTCACTAAAATTCTTTCTCTACACTTTCAATTAAAAAGAAAAAATAACTGTAGCTGGATATATTACTGCTCAGCTAAACTATCCTTTCCAGCCTTCCTTATAGTTAGAAATGGTGAATAAATTTTTGCTAATTGAATGTAAACCAAAGTGATATCTGTCACTTCCATGTTTGGATGTTATTAAACCACTATACTGATTCCGTACTTCCTTTCCTCTCCTTCACAGTGAAACTCAGACATGGGGGTGACCAAACTTCAACCATGCAATAGTAGCATTGCCCTAGTACAGTAGTTGGCAAACTGCTGCTTACAAGTAAAATTCTCCCTTCTGCCTGTTAAACAACAACAACAACAACATTATTGTAACATAACCATGTCCATTCATAACATAGAGTCTATGACTACAATGGCTGGGTTGAGTGGCTGCACCATATACCATATAGCCTGTGAAGCCTAAAATGCTTACACTCTGAGCCTTTACAGAAAATGTTCACAGATACCTGCCCTAGAACACAGTGGAAGCAGTCTTTGTCCCTGGATGAGCACACTGATCAGGGCTGCACCGCTACGTTGTGTCATCACTGCAGGAGTGTTATGGGAAGATAAACGTTATTATTTTTTTTAAGTCACTTATTATTGTGGAAACAGTGTCAGACTTTATTTTGGGGGGCTCAAAAATCACTGCAGATGGTGATTGCAGCCAAGAACTTAAAAGACGCTTACTCCTTGGAAGGGAAGTTATGACCAACCTAGATAGCATATTAAAAAACAGAGACATTACTTTGCCAGCAAAGGTCCATCTAGTTAAGGCTATGGTTTTTCCAGTGGTCATGTATGGATGTGAGAGTTGGACTGTGAAGAAAGCTGAATGCCAAAGAATCAATGCTTTTGAACTGTGGTGTTGGAGAAGACTCTTGAGAGTCCATTGGACTACAAGGAGAGCCAACCAGTCCATCCTAAAGATCAGTCCTGGGTGTTCACTGGAAGGGCTGATGTTCAAGCTGAAACTCCAATACTTTGGCCACCTCATGCGAAGAGTTGACTCATTGGAAAAGACCCTGATGCTGGGAGGGATTGGGGGCAGGAGGAGAAGGGGACGACAGAGGATGAGATGGCTGGATGGCATCACTGACTCAATGGACATGAGTTTGAGTAAACTCTGGGAGTTGGTGATGGACAGGGAGGCCTGGCGTGTTGCGATTCTTGGGATTGCAAAGAGTCAGACACGACTGAGTGACTGAAATGAACTGAACTGAATATTGGGTCTTTTAATTACCAGCAGCTCGGTATTTTGCTAAATCAAGTCACTCTGAAAAGAATATGAAAATGAACAGCAATAATAAAATAAGTTCCCAAAATAAAAGCTAAGTATCTAATCAACACTGTCTTAAGTGTAGAACGTGACTTACTTCATTCTAGAAATTCTGTCTCATTAATAATAAGCATCATAGAGACAAGTGCTGAGGTCCAGCCCCAGCTGATCCAGGGTATTCGAAGGAGAGACAGTGTCGGCGACTATTTACATATTAATTAGAGATATAAAGAGTAATAGAATGAGGATAGCTCAGTAGGAAAATTCAGTGGAGAAAAGAGGCTAAGTAGCTTGGTTTACGCGGAAAATCAATATAACCTGTGACACTAGGTTAGCTCTGACCACGGAGGCCACAGGCACCCTCTCGAATAGCGGAAGGTGCCCCACCTTAGACACCTTCTCGAGTGGGTCTTAGGACCTCCGCACTCCAGATGGAGACTTAGCTGGAAGTTAAGGAGAAAAATGACATGGGGAGACCAAGCTTTGGCGAGCAAGGCCTGTAGCTTTATTTTCAACAGGGGTTTTTATACCCTAAGTTACACATAGAGGATAATAGGGGATGCAAAGTCAACAGTCTTTGATCCTTATCAAAAGCCAGGGTTTCTTTCCTGCAAATTTATCTTATACAAATGGTTTAGGTGATTTACATCATCTTCTGGCCAGAAGGCCTATTAACATTTTATGACTCTTGACAAAGGTTTGTCAACCGTAAGACTTATTTTCTCTAAGAGTAATTATTTTAAGGTTTGGCGCCATCTTCCGAAGGTGTTAGATAAAACTGCATTCCTATAGGGCGTATGTATAATGGGTTTACAACAAAGGAAAGAATTTATTACCTTAAGGATCTAAACTTGCTAACACCAAGGCCACTACTTATTTTTTCTACATACCAACTATATTAATTAATACACATTCAAGGATACAATACAGGGGATGTGGAAACTTGGCAGCAAGCATTGGCTCATCAATGAAATCTCTTACTAGTTTTATTCTGACAGTTTCTAACTTTCTGAGAGGCTCTAAGCTATTTGAATATCTTAAGCTTCCCGTGCCTCTCGAGGCTGGGAGACTGTAAACAATCATATGCATAGCTGTAGGAGTCCAGGTAAACTTGTCAGGCAAGTTAGAGAGCTATCTGAGGGGTTTGGATTTAAACACTCCTAATTGCCCAGGAACTTTATTAATTGGAGCTGTAAGTTAACTCTTTGACAGAGAGAGCGAGATGGTGGTGGGGGACAGCCCCCAGTAAAGTCAGAGGTGAGAGCACAAAATAATAAAGTAGGCAGACTCTGGTTTTTTGGGGGTAGATGCTCGAGAATATCCAGGGGGACTCCTGAGGCTCGATCCCGCCTTTGCGTATGCCGAGCCTCAGGAATCATGACCTTTGTCACGAGTGGAATGCCTCACCGGCTCCCGGCAGACAAGGACAATATTTTGCTATAATTCATATGCCAGTAATATAGCTAATTAGTTTTATGGAGGATATCCATTTTGCTAACAAATGTTTGTCCTATTTACTGTATAATAATTAATGTCTTTTAAATTTAATATCAAAAAATTATATGTGCAATTTTAGCATAATTGGTCTTAAGTTCTATAATCAACATCTTTTTATGTGTTCAAAGAGAATATATGATTATCTGATATATAAACCAAGTTACTATTGTCAAAGTTAGTCTATTAAATGTTCCCAGAACTTGAGAACCATATATCTAGAGAAAGGTCACTGATACTTTTCTAGCTTTAAGAATGATTTAACAACAGAATATCCTGTATCAATGGCATCCTGTGTCCTGAAAACAATGCAAGAACATAAATACCAGTTATTGAAATATCTGTTTATCTTTTCTAGCTGTGCTGCTGCTGCTGCTAAGTTGCTTCAGTCGTGTCCGACTCTGTGTGACCCCACAGACGGCAGCCCATGAGGCTCCCCTGTCCCTGGAATTCTCCAGGCAAGAACACTGGAGTGGATTGCCATTTCCTTCTAGCTATAGCATTTCTAAAATGAAAGTATGAATTTGAATTTTACCTGTGTATCTGCCAGGTTTTGCCATCAGTTTGTCAAATTTTACTATCTGAAATAAAATTTCAACAAGAATGTATAGTGTTGGTAACTTTGGCAGGAGAAATACAATGGTTCTGGGCAGTCAAGATTGCCTTTTCCAAAGGAACCTAAAATAAAGAGAATTTCTTGAGCTGAAGACTAAATATGAGCATTTTACATTAAAAAAATACAAAAATTTATTTAAGAATAGATATAATTCAATTGAATAGTCAATAATTTGCAATATAGGACTACTCTTCATTTACCAAATTCAAAAACAATGCTGTAACCCAAGACAGTTGTACCTTGCTAAAAAGTCCTTTCTAAATAGTTTCTGAATAACTTGAGGAACTTTAGGAATAGCTTATCAAATTTTCCTCAAGACAATCTAAAGCCTATGAATTATAAAAAATATCCCCCTCATACACACACACACACACACACACACACAGATCACGTTGCTGCTGCTGCTGCTGCTAAGTCACTTCAGTCGTATCTGACTCTGTGCTACCCCATAGACGGCAGCCCACCAGGCTCCCCCATCCCAGGGATTATCCAGGCAAGAATACTGGAGTGGGTTGCCATTTCCTTCTCCAATGCATGAAAGTGAAAAGTGAAAGTGAAGTCGCTTAGTCGTGTGCGACTCTTCACGACACCATGGACTGCAGCCTACCAGGCTCCTCCATCCTTGGGATTTTCCAGGCAAGAGTACTGGAGTAGGCTGCCATTGCCCTCTCCGAAGAGACCATGTTAGTTTTGCTTAAATACAAATTCTTCTCTTAAAAATGTGGATGCTCCTAATCTGAAAAAATAGATACTGGGTTCATCTAAACAATAGCCGCCATTTACTTTTTTTAACCTTTCAATTATAATTTTTTAAAACAATTATCAATTGAAAAGGAGCATTTTGCTAGAATTTCTTGAGATATTTTACTGGTTTCCACATATTCACAAAAACAAAAAATGATGAAAACTCCATCATAACACTGAAAACTAAAAGTGACAAATAACTAAGTTTAAAACGTGGTAGCAATTCTAAGACAAATAGAACTAGGATAAGAAAAATCTACCAGCTCCCATCGTAGCTTTGATTTATTTTGTGAAACAAAGATCAGATGAGGAACCTAGAATCTTCTGTTTTTCCTATGTTTTCAGGATGTAGGGCTTGACAAGAACACATTCTTGTGAGGTTAATTAAGTATTTCTCCCAATTTCTAACTCCTCCACCTCTTCATTTGATTTTATTTGCTATAACACAAGTGATTTTACAATTCAAAAAATAAAAATGAAGTGAGTTAGCAACAATGGAATGCTTTTTGAAAATTCTGGGACTCATAATCTCCAAAAGTAAATTTTAGAGCATGATAGCATGCCAATAATAAGTTTTAAGTGCTGGGCCTTTTGGACTGAGAATTGTATATACGTTGCATTCAGAATATCAGAAAAACATAACTAGAGACAGCAGGGAAAAACATTACATTGCAAAGAAAAGTATAAAAGTGTAAAAGTTTAATGGCTTCAGAGGAATTTAGTTCACTTTGCTTGGCTTTAAAAAGTAACAATAGAAAATAAAAATATATTCTTTATTAAATAATGTAAAATTGTAATACCATCTTGACAACACTAAGAAAAAAAACAGATACCATGAAAAACAGAATGAGTAATACAGAAGACCAGAGATTTCACAGATAGATGAAAGAAATAGCCATTAATTTTTTTTTAATTCAACAATAATTGAAATTCAAAAGAAAAAATACAGTGTTATGATATGGGTAATATGTGCTCATGACCCAAATAAATTGAGGATATACAATAATCAAAATTGTAACCATTAGGTAGTTAGAATAGGAAAAAGGAGTCCAGAATTGTGGTGGCTAAAAGACAAAGAAGGGAAAAGCCCATGAAAATAGAACAAAGGCAGGTCCAAGGATCAGAATGAGAACCTCAGGTAAAACAAATAGCCCTCCTCCAATTTACATAGGGCAGGCTCAGGTGGAGGAGAAAAAACATATAAAAAGAGGAGTCAAAATTGGGCCAGGGACTTCTCTTCACATCTTTTGGGTTGACCCACCCTCAGCCTCATGGAGAAGGCAATGGCAACCCACTCCAGTACTCTTGCCTGGAAAATCCCATGGACGGAGGACCCTGGTGGGTTGCAGTCCATGGGGTCAAGGAGAGTCGGACATGACTGAGAGACTTCACTTTCATGCATTGGAGAAGGCAATGGCAACCCACTCCAGTGTTCTTGCCTGGAGAATCCCAGGGACGGGGGGAGCCTGGTGGGCTGCTGTCTATGGGGTCGCACAGAGTTGGACACGACTGAAGCAACTTAGCAGCAGTAGCAGCAGCACTCTCAGCCTCAAGGATGTATTTTCCTTTGCTTTCTAAATAAAATTGAGCTGTAACACAGAGCTGTAACACTGGTCTGTCCGAGGAAATTACATGGGGCTGTAACTCTGGTCTGTCCGTCATTTCAAATTTTTGTTGTGATGAGACAGAACCAAGGAAATTACAAACTCCCCTGGCATAACAAAAGTTCAAGTACATGCTAGTCATGTTTATTGTTAATTTGTGAATAATATAATCAGACTCTGATTGAATCAAACATAAAATAATTTATTGATATGTTTACAGTTTACTGAATCTCTAGAAAGAGGCAGAAACAGGCTCAGAAAGTTAGCAAGTGGTAAAGAAAGCTGGACAGCGGGAGCTATTGGCCAATTGTCATTCACCAAGAGGTATTACTCTGTCAACAAAGGTCCGTCTAATCAAGGCTATGGTTTTTCCAGTGGTCATGTATGGATGTGAGAGTTGGACTATAAAGAAAGCTGAGCACTGAAGAATTGATGCTTTTGAACTGTGATGTTGGAGAAGACTCTTGAGAGTCCCTTGGACTGCAAGGAGATCCAACCAGTCCATCCTAAAGGAGATCAGTCCTGGGTGTTCATTGGTAGGACTGATGAAGCTGAAACTCCAATATTTTGGCCACCTGAAGATAAGAGCTGACTCATTTGAAAATACCCTGATGCTGGCAAAGATTGAGGGCAGGAGGAGAAGGGGACAACAGAGGATGAAATGGCTGGTTGGCATCACCAACTCAATGGACATGGGTTTGGGTGGACTCCGGAAGTTGGTGATGGACAGGGAGGCCTGGCATGCTGTGGTTCATGAGGTCACAAAGAGTCAGACATGACTGAGCAACTGAACTGAACTGAACTGAAAGCAGTCTAGTGAAGGAGCCAACTACCGAGAGCCCTTAACACCAGATGACACAGCTTGCATGACTGATATTTGAGATGGACATTGGGAGCTACCATTGGCAATGATGCTGCCATCTCACGTGAAAACCACATGTTGCTTCTTCCAATAATGGCAACATTTTTCTCTAAAGGCATTTTTTCATGGTTCTGCTTCTTTGCATCATTAAATACAAGTCAGAGATAAGAACCTCTGATGCTAAACAATTCTCGTGTGTTCTAGTTGAAAGGGTATCTAAGGAGCTGAATATCTAGTCTTCTTTAGTTTCCTATTATGAGTCAAATTCTATATTTGTTTGTATAGAGAAATCCCCAAAGGAAAGAGATCATATTTTGGGAAGTCAAAAAGAAAAAAACATCCTAAGTAATTCCAACTCGGGCTTCACAGTGTCAATATAAACCTTTTCCCCTATCATTTCTCTATCCCCCACTGTGTTCCCTCTAATGTAATCCAATTATCTTTAAGAAATACAAAGTACATCTCAAGGCTCATTAATTCCACATTTATTTCCTAGCTAAATACATCTGGGTTATGGCTATTCTTTCTTTGGTTCTCCAGACTCAGAAATTAAGCCAAAAAAGAAAAAGAAAAAATAAATTTCACTACATAGAAAAATAGATGTGACCTATATCTATTATATAAGGTAAAATATACATCAGAATAATATGTGTGTATTATTCCTATTTCCATATTAGATCTAGGCTTCCCTAGTGGCTTAGATGGTAAAAAAAAAAAAAAAGCCTGTACTGTGCAAGACCTGGGTTTGATTCCTGGGTCTGAAAGATCCTCTGGAGAAGGAAATGGCAATGGCTCCAATATTCTTGCCTGGAGAATCCCAGAAGCCCACAGAGGAATCTGGTAGGCTACAGTCCACGGGGTCACAAAGACACAACTGAATGGCTTACCCTTTCACTTTCAATACATATAATCCATCCATGTGATATATATGTCAATACAATAGGTTATATATAATACATACATATACATGTGATGCAACAGGAAGAGATGTTGGTATAGGACACAGCTCTCAGTTCTCACTTCACTTCTCTAAATGACAGTAGGGTAAGGCTGTCACAAATGATGTCATTCTTCTGTTATTTGTTCTTTTTTCTTTTACTTTATCTTCCACTATTTCTTCCATACCAACATTTCCTTACATCCTATAAATGCTTTCTTCTATATTATATCAAGCAATATCTAGGACTTTAAGTCCGTCACGATTTTGTCACTATTGGATCAAAGTTTCAGTCAATCATTAAAGCAAACAGCTTCTAAAGCAGCTCGGTCTACTAAAACTTTGTGCAATGAAAGAAAAATGTTATTATCTCAGAAACCTGCAAAATAAAAGAAAAATAAAATATCAGTGGCATCTAGAAAATCAAATAGTATCAGAGACTTATGGTACAATACTCAATATGGCCCAGACAAAAATAATAATTACTCAACATTAAAAAACAGAGAACTCTGCTCAATATTCTGTAGCAAAGTAAATGGGAAAAGAATTTGAAAAAGAATAAATACATGTGTATGTATAACTGAATCACTTTGCTGTACACCTGAAACTAACATAACATTGTTAATCAACTATAAAATACAACAAAAAAGTTTTAAGAAATTAAAAAAATAATAAACAAAACTGCAGCACGTACAGGAAAACTGAAGAGGTCAAATCCTATGTGTGGTTTTTCAAGTCCAAGCCTAGTCAGTTACAAAGCCTTTATCAGGAAGTCCTCATTGGAGAAAACTCTCCTCCCTACACCAGACTTTGTGCACAGTCTTTGTGAAGTCTCTGAAAGGAATTGGAATCAAAGACTCAGGAGCTGACAGCCCATGCATGGCCTTGCACATAGCTGCATTCAGAACCCAGGTGCTCCTGTATTGAGACCTCTTTATGAGTGTATTGAGGGTAAAGGAGTCCTGAACAAAGGCCTACCCCCAGTGCCTCTGCCAAGGTCTCCTACTCTGAAGGAGAAAGTAGAAGCTTTGAAAATACCTTCCGCTCTGGCTCAATACTTTTCCACTCCTGGCCTTTCTCCTCTTCTTTTCTCAGGTCTATAAAAGAGCATGAGACTTTGTTTGGGACTCCCTCAGCAGGGAGAAGAATCCCTGTGTCTGAGCTGGTCCATCTGCCCCTCACCCAGTGCAGTTCTGTGTGGGAAAATGTGACACTAGGAAAACCAGTTTGGTCTCTTTGTTAACTCCTTAGCAGGGACTTCCTTGGTGGCTCAGATGGTAAAGTGTCTGCCTACAATGTGGGAGACCTGGGTTCGACGATCCCTGGGTTGGGAAGATCCTCTGGAGAAGGAAATGGCAACCCACTCCAGTACCCTTGCTTGGAAAATCGCTTGGATGGAGGAGCCGGGTAGTCTACAATCCATGGGGTTGTAAAGAGTTGGACACGACTGAGTGACTAAACTTTAGCAGTAAGTGATTAAAGGCTTGAATGTTACCTTCACTGCTTGAGATGCTTTCGTGAGACAAGTCTTTTACTTATAACTTTATAATTCACCCATTAGTGTGCTGAGATCCTAACTGTAGTTGTGTGTAGAAGGGAGATGTTTAGAAGAAGAAAAATTGGCATTCCCTCACATATAATTTGCTTACATTAAGTTACTGCACACACTTCAAGAACGCAAGAACTATACCTGAGTAATAAGGAACCAGCTCTTCAGGTGACAATCCCCCATGGGTTTGTGAAGATGAATTACTAAGAGCTCTTTTCCAGTTCTTAGTAACCCCCTCTATTTTATTAAATAACCTCAATCTCATTTCTAAAGCCTGTGAGATAGTAAATCCTACTAACAATTACAAATTGGCAAGCAACCAATTCTGACCTTGCATATGAATTTTGGCAGCTCTGGCCTTATGGTTGCGAATTAAAAGAGTTATAGGGAGTCCTTGGATTCAGTATACTTTGAGATTAAAATATAGGTTTTGAGCTTATCTTTCTCATTATTCTGGTTATTTGTAAGGATTAGAGGAATTCAATCTACCTCCAATACTTATATTCTCCTCCTCTAAAATAGGTGTCATATGTTGTTTTACTATCTGTTTTAATCAATCTCTACTTAATTTTTCAGTCTTTTCTTAATGTGTCCTTCAATTCCAGATGATCACATATTATTATTTAATTATTTGTTTTACAACTGTATACGCTATGCTGCCAAACTCTAATTATGCAATACCTGCTGGATTTTTAATTGCTCTCAGCTCCAACTGGGGCCAGATAATCAGTATCATATTACCATATTAAAAAAAAAGTCTGTCTGCAACCAAGTATTCCTGGTACCTGAATCTCTATATCTGCTTTGGTAATGTCAAGGAAGGCAAGCTAATTCTGATTTGAAGCAGGAAAAAGAAATTCAGTGAATGTGTGGCAAATCTGGAGAAGCAGGCTGCCTTATTTTCTAGACTTGGGAAGAATTTTGGAAAATATGTACTAAATACCTAAATATGTACAGAATACAGATAAAGGTACTGGAGAAATGAACAAATATTTTAAAAGATATCTACATGTGAATTTGGTCAAAATTGCAATTTTGATTAAAGTCAAGGAGGTAATTCAGTACAGATTTCTCTACTGCTATTTCATGATAAAATGACAAAAATATACAGTTTTGGGACATTTTACTTTGTAATGCTTTTTAATCATTTAATGCTGTTTAATCTTTTTATATTTTCATCATTTAATATTTCATTTTGTATAGGCAGTTTTTATAAAGCTTTTTTAAAAAGAAAATTTAATGAGGTGAAAGAGTATTTGTGCCAAGAGGTGCGTGGGAAGGGTCCCAAGAAAGTCTTTCAAATTTTAAATATTGCTGATACTTGATTATAAATTACTTGTTATAACAAGTCTTACACTTGTATGGTGTATTTCACATTCATGAATGATTACAGCAAAACCTCAATTACTATAAGAGAAAAAGTAGAAATGTAAAGGGTATAAACTCTACACTGAAAGGCAAAGTATTTTTGGTCTTAAGATATTAGGATACTTCATAAACAAAATTATTCTTAGGCTGGAGCTTGTAGTTAGAAAAGGCTGCAGTTAAGGATATTGATTATGGAAGCTTATTGTTTGGACACAAATATTTGTTCTGCCACCATTATGAATTGAAAGATTTTGTTCACCTCAAATTTATATGTTGAGATTCTCACTCCAGGTATTATAGTATTAGGAGGTGTGGCCTTTGGAAGGTGATTTGTTTTTGTTGTTGTTTAGTCGCTAAATTATGTCTGACTCTTTTGTGACCCCATGAACTGTACCCCACCAGGCTTCTCTGTCCATGGGATTCTCCAGGCAAAAATACTAGTGTGGGTTGTCATTTCCTTCTCCAGGGGATCTGCCTGACCCAGGGATTGAACCTATGTCTCCTAGGTAGGCAGGAGGATTCTTTATCAGTGATTAGCGAAGGCAGTGGCACCCCACACCAGTACTCTTGCCTGGAAAATCCAATGGACGGAGGAGCCTGGTGGGCTGCAGTCCATGGGGTTGCGGAGAGTCGGACACGACTGAGCGACTTCACTTACACTTTTCCCTTTCATGCATTGGAGAAAGAAATGGCAACCCACTCCAGTGTTCTTGCCTGGAGAATCCCAGGGACGGGGGAGCCTGGTGGGCTGCCGTCTATGGGGTCGCACAGAGTCCGACACGATTGAAGCGACTTGGCAGCAGCAGCCTCGTCTCTTTAAAAGAAATCCCAAAGAGCTTGCTTTTCCATGTGAGGACACAAGGAGACAGAATCTGTCTGGTGAGATCTTGAACTTACCAGCCTCCAAAACTGTGTGAAATAGATGTTTAAAACCACTCAGGCAATTTTTTTTTTTTTTTTTTTTTTTTGTAGCAACCCAAGTGGATTAACACAGACACTAACCGGCTGTCATTTAACTTCACTGTGCCTCGGTTTTCCCATCCATAAAATGAAGGTGGTGGTGATAACTATTTTATCAGGTTCTTTGAGGATTAATGACTTAACAAACATAAAGCTCTTAGAGCACTGCCTGGGGAAATAGTTATGATGATGAAATTGAAGAGGAACTTGTATTAATATTTTGCCATGGAAACAATGAGGAAGGGATGCCATATCATAGTCCGAGATAAACAGGCCAATTCAGAGAGTAAGATTCATGGAATCATTGCTATTTTGCTGTGAAGATGTGCAGCAAGTTAATACTAAAAGAACTGGGAAATACAGGGAATACAAGGAGGATGTTAACAATCGTGAGAATGTTTCATAGGTACAATGGGAAGCCAGCAAAGGCCTTCAGTCATGGAAATTGCAGTGTTTACTTGCGACTGTAGACGTTTAGAGAAAATTTTAGCATATATAGTAATAACAAAATAAATGTTTTTCCAGTCACAGAATTTAAACATAATAAAAGCTGATTATTATTTGCATATACAAAATTGTCTAAAATGTAGGGTATTTTGCAAATCTAACTGTAGAGTCACAAATAGGAGTCAACTGTAAACTAATTTATTAGTATTAAAATATCTAGCTGAGAAAGAAATAATCACACTTTCTCACAATATAAAATACAAAATGCCAATAAAATAAATACATAAGAAACACATGCATATAATGTGTAACATCCTATATTTAAAACATATCGTTTCAAAGGACATGAAAGACCTAGCATTTAGGAGATTCCAAATATAAAGACAAGAATATATTACAAGGGGTTGAGACAAATATAAAAAAACACATTAGAAAAAACTATAATTTTTTAGCAATAGATCTTCTAAGATCCTCGGATTAAACCTTAAAGACTGTTTATTTCTTGAATGTAATTTTAAAATTAATAATTGAATGTTTTTCCATATCCTGAAGGAAGACAAGGTCCACATTAACCATAGTCAATACACGCATCTATTATTTATTAGGCATATTGGATGTTCCAATCACTTGGCAGCCTTCAGGCATATTTCTAATAGAAAGGATACTATAGGGTTTCAAAACAGTCTTAATTTGCAGATTTAAGTATAGAAATGCAAAGGCTAACTTGCGTGAAAAGACAACATTTTTATTTACAGATGCATCTAATAATACTGAAAATGCAACTTGCAAAAATACATTTATTTCTGTGTTATTCTTTTCATATAGCCACATTTAAAAATAATATAAGTTCAGAAAAATTCAACGACCGATTACATCCTGATTGTCACTCACTTGGGAAAGCTGAAAGTTAAAGGCCTTCAGGGTAAATGTCAAGTGAATGTGCTTGGAACATAGCCCATATCTGATTAGCAAAGCTGTTTTCAGCATATTCAATTGCTAGGCATGTATAATTTGCCCTATGTTCCTGAAACATAATGGGAGAAAATAAGGTACTCTGCTAAATCTGGGCAATTAAGGCAATGGGGGTGAGGATTCAATTCCAATTAAAAAAAAACATCTATTGAATATCTAAAATTGTCAAATAAATGTGCTAAATTTTGTCAATTTTTTTTTAAAAAATGAGCTTCGAGCTACTTCAGCTCTCTATGTAAATATATGAATTTTTTCACATATATTGACTATATTTATGGTCAGATGCTTAACATAACTGAATTAGATACAATTATTTATTGATATACAGCTTCCTCTATGACTGGATTTTAAAAATACCTGCCAGTGAGTGAGGTCAGATATTACACGTTTAGGGTCTTACATGTTTCTGTTTGCTTGTGCAGTATAATATATATAAAGTAGATACTAAAATAATTCTTAATTAAATTATTAGTAGATAGAGTAGTATATTTCTGATTTTTGCTTCCAAGCATGAAACATCACTTGCACGTAGAAAAACCTCAAGAAAAATAACCTAGAAATTTTTCTGGACTCAGAAAAGGAGAATAAGATTTGGATATATTAAATAGTTGTCTATTAATAAGCTTTTCAAGGAACTCAGGTGAGGCTTACAAGTAGGATTGCTGTTGTTGAAAAGTGGCATTATTAATTTGGCTGAGAAAGTTTGATAAACTTGAATTAAGCAGTAAATGATTGACTCTTTCCCACTGATAGTGATGAGAAATGCTAACTCAAGAAGTCAAGATTAAACTCATCCTATGCTATATTGCTGAATGATTTTCGTTGCATTATCTTGGGGACATCTTACAAATGTAAAGAAACTGCTGTCACTTCATAGAAATACTGTGTGGAGGGTGATCTAGTTATCTCTTCAGAATTAGTATAAACTGTGAATCACAAATGGTAATCTTATCCCTGACATTAAACTCTCCAATTAATGCTATTCAGTTTTATAACCTCTCAAAAATCTAGTGAGTTTGTATTCTCATACTTATGGCTCAAGAAAAGAAAATAGAATAATGAACAAAATGTGCTTAGTATGGCCATAATCTCTTTTGATACCAAAACAATTTTATTATTTTTTGTTAAGAGAAACTATCCTTAAACAAATTTGTTAGGGTGTTTTACAAGTATCTTTTTTTTTTTTTTTAATCAGTTTTTCTATAGAAAAAGAAAAGAAAGGGAAAGAAGAGGAAATGTATATACAAGTGACATTTCTAAAACTTCATTTTTCAGTGTTCACTGAAAAATTGGCTCCTGCCCTGAAGTCATGGTTGGGCTCATAAGTATATATGCCCATCTTGCCACAGAAAGCATACCATAAAATGTAAAGTCACACTTTACACTCTGTAGTACTTTCTTCCTTTTCTCCCTATTTTAGAGAAAGTAAATTTAATTTGGGCAATCTTCTATTTGCCCTAAATGAAAACATATTTTTAAAATAAAATATATTCAAAAATTTAAATCTTTCTTTAAGCAGGCTACCGTACCTATGACTGTTAGTAGTTTCTTTGTGATTGTAGAAGCCACTTCTCGAGGGTAAATGGGAACAGCTACCACTAATGTAGAACAGAATACATTTGTTTGACTACCTATAATATCTAATCAGTACAACTTCCTACAGTATATACAAAAACTGGCAACCAAGAATCTCCATAGAAGAAATACTATGCTAAATATAACGAGTATGATCAGTTGATAAGTGAAGAATAATCTAATTCCACCTCAGCAAGCCCATTCATGACTCTTTTCAGGTCTCAGAGATAATAATTGTGAATTAATTCTGCCAAGATTCTAGCATTTGATAGGAAGAACTATTCAGTTTTACCTAGGAAGACATAGACATAGAAATATTGATATTTTTAAAAGAATTATTCAAAGACTAAGAAAAATAAATTAAGATTGAGTAATAGCACTCTATTCATATTTTTAAATAGAATAACAGGTTTTTGAAAGCAAGAAGGAACCCCATAAATTATACCATCTTTTTCCAAAGAATAGACCTGGCATTTTCACAAATAAGTGATTTTAAAAAGATAAAAATAGCCTAATTTCTTATTAAAATAGATTTTAAAAAGAAAATTTACCAGAAAAAAATCATAAATTTGTTTTCATGGCATTTGGGTTTTGCTTGCATGATAATATGCTTTCATATATAATGAAATCATATTCATGGTGTATGATTTACACAATCCTATATAAAAAAATCATATCATTGAAAAGTTAAAGAAATGTACATCTCTCCTTTTTTCTCTATAGAAGTAAACAATTTGTTCATCATTTTCAGTGATTAAATTGAGGTTAATTCTTGCACAATTAACATTTTCTAGAATTCTGTTAAATTTTCTATGACCTGGGTAATGTGTAAAGGGAATTTTCTAGACCATTGGTCTCCTAACTTTATAAATGTTTAAAATTAGCTTACATTTATTTAAATGTTTAGTTAATTATTTATACAATTATCTATTATTATATAGACATATGATATATATTGGGGCTTCCCAGGTGGTACTAGTGGCAAAGAACTCACCTGCCAATGCAGACGACACAAGAGACGCAGATTCGATCCCTGAGTCAGGAGATTCCCTAGAGAAGGGCATGGCAATCCACTCCACTATGCTTGCCTAAAGAATCCCATGGATAGAGGAGCCTGACGGGATATAGTCCATGGGGTCACAAAGAGTCACACATGACTAACCAACTTAGCATGCATGATATACATAGTACATGCAGATAATAACTGAAAGAATATCCAGATGAGACAAAATAAATGTGATAAAAGCTCTAGTATATTCTTCTCACACTAATGTCGAAACTCCTCTTGGATACACATATTTTAGAGTCAATAGGCCTTGAATATTCATGCACTTAAGGAAATACTTAAATGTATTTAAATCACACTATTATCTTTTTTTGAGGGGGTTCATTTTCTGTAATTAATGATGCCATCCTATGAAGAAATCAGATTTCAAAATATAGACATCATTATTGTTCACCTTCAAATATCACCAATTCTCTAGAAATCTTAAGTTACTCAGTCCCAAAACTAGTAGCAATATTCTAAGTAGTATTCTACTTAGAATGGTCAGAGTAGTCAGAGTAGTGGTCAGAGTGGATTACAAAATTAAAATAGATATCAATTTTATTTTGAGAATCAAAATTCTTAGCTTCTTCACAGATATATATAGCTGAAATATATGTAACACAAGCTCTTCTTAACAGCTTAACAGCTCTTTTTTTTTCTCCCATGCTGTTATTCATTAACGATCACATAATGGAAAAACAATCACATAATGGAAATAGTGTTAATATTCTTTTATATTCACAATGAACTATATATATACACACACACACACACACACATATATATATATATATATATATATACACATATATATATACACACATATATATACATATATTCACTTTTTGAAACTTGGGATAAATTTTTTTAGTGGTTAAATGTGAATGACATCTCTAATTTTTTTTTTTTTTTTTTTTAAGCAGAGATTTATTATTATACTGGTGGTTGGAATCTCCTTGTATTAGGGAGTTAGAATGAGGAGGGGCAATCTGAAAATATATATCCTCTGAAAAGCAATTCAGAATCCATTCTTCAGAGAAAGAGGGAGGGTAGTTATGGACAGATGCAAAAGACCTTCCCCTGAGGACCAACAATGCATATAGAGGTAAAGGAAAAGCAGAGTGAACAGTATTCCCAAGTGTTGGTTCCCCATCCACTCAGTGTACCTTAAACAGTCTACATTACATGGATATTATTTATTTATGTATATGTTATATTAAGTACATATGCTATATTTTGAAATCAAAGTACTTTACTGACCAGAATTCTAGGCCATATGGATTGACATTTTTCTGATGAACATGTCTGTGCTTTTATGTTGTTTTAATTTTGTTTTTATTTTTTAGTTAAGAATATAGGATGCCAATCTTCTCATATTATTTTAAAATATATCTAAATAGCATTTCTAACCTGTAACTCAAAATTATTAGCATTGATAATCATTAATTAGCAGAGCCTGAGGACAAGGGAAGAGCAAGGCAAATATTAGTCAACACATTGTATAGACGTGTAAACCAGGCCTAAGTGTAACTGTTAATGATCACTATCAATCCTCATTCATAAAAAGCTATACGTTTCTGATTTCCAAACCTGTAAATTTAAAGGGTAATGAGGGAAAAATTAAGATCACAATTTCAAGCAAATTAACAGGTAAATACTCTGTTTTTTTGTTTGTTTTTGCCATACATTGACATGAATCAGCCACGGGTGTACATGTGTTCCCCATCCTGAACCCCCCTCCCACTTCCCTCCCCATCCCATCCCTCAGGGTCATCCCAGTGCACCAGCCCTGAGCACCCTGTCTCAGGCATCAAACCTGGACTGGTGATCTATTTCACATATGGTAATATACATGCTTCAATGCCATTCTCCCAAATCATCCCACCCTCGCCCTCTCCCACAGAGTCCAAAAGACTGCTCTATACATCTGTGTCTCTTTTGCTGTCTTGCATATAGGGTAACGGTAAATATTCTAAAATTGACCCACTTACTGCTGTCCTCAATGTGTGCTCAGGATTTAAATAATAATGAAAAATCAATTATTTAATAATTAACCTCTCCCCCGGCTTCGCTGATAGCTCAGTTGGTAAAGAATACCCCTGCAATGCAGGAGATCCTGGCTCAATTCCTGGGTCAGGAAGATCTGCTGGAGAAGGGATAGGCTACCCACTCCAGTATTCTTGGGCTTCCCTAGTGGCTCAGTTGGTAAAGAATCCGCCTGCAATGTGGGAGACATGGGTTCGATCCCTAGGTTGGGAAGATCCCCTGGAGAAGGGAAAGACTACCCACTCCAGTATTCTGGCCTAGAGAATTTCATGGACTATATATAGTCCATGGGGTCGCAAAGAGTCAGACGCAACTTTTGCTTTCATTTTCAACCTCTCCCCAATGACTTTGTCTAGTGTTGTTTCCCATTATTGCTTTTCAGTAAAGAATGAAATAATGAGCAGTCTGTATAGTCAAGGGTATAGTCTTCCCAGATGTCACCTACAGTTGTGAGAACTGGATCATAAAGAAGGCAGAATACCAAAGAATTGATGCCTTCGAAGTGTGGTGCTGTAGAAGAGTCCTGAAAGTCCCTTGGACAGCAAGGAGATCAATCCAGTCAATCTTAAGGGAGATCAAGCCTGAATATTCACTGGATGGATTGATGATGAAGCTGAAGCTCCAGTATTTTGGTCATCTGATGTGGATACACAACTCATCGGAAAAGTCCCCAATGCTGGTAAGGATTGAGGGCAGAAGGAGAAGAGGGCATCAAAGGATGAGGTGACTGGATGGCATCACCGATGCAATGAATATGAACTTGGCAAACTCCAACTCCAGGGGATGGTGAGGGACAGGGAGGCCTGGGGTGCTGCAGTCCATGGGGTCACAAAGAGTCTGACACAACTGGGCAGCTGAACAACAACAAACAAATTAAATACAAAATGTGTGTTTAGCTGTTGCATATAGCATGCTAGTATGCAAGGATCATAGGAGTACCAAATGTCAGTACATGAAAGATCCTTGGAATGAAATAATTGTGCAAACAAAGTGGCTGCATAGAAGTGGGCAAATGATGCAATGGCAGAAACTATTTCTTTCCATTGCTATCCTGAATTTAGTTAAGAAAATGTCTCTTGAAATATTTAAGAATGTGTGTATGAATCAAGTGTAAAAGCAAATAGAAAGGTGAATGACTGTAAGGTAAGTGGAAGTCCCTGTTAGGTCTTTTATTTTCATTCCAATTTTATAAAGTATAAATTTGGGAAATTAATTACAAGCTAGAATTTTACATACATGGGAAGTATATTTTAAAATTCAGTTCTTCAGTCTTCTTTCTATTGTTGCACTTGACAAAGCATGTAGAAGGATAATTATAATTTATACCAATAAATCTATTAACAATTTCTTCCTCTCACAATCCTTGTGACTCCCACCCACCAGTATCATAATAAATCTCTGCTTTATATGGAAATTATAAAAATAACACAATTTTTGGTGTATATATCACATTTATATTTTAAAACTAGAATTGTATATAGTATTATCTTATTTGATGCTCAAACTTCAAAGAAAAGTGAGACAGCTATTTTTTTT
Source organism: Bos mutus (assembly GCF_027580195.1). Classification (NCBI taxonomy): domain Eukaryota; kingdom Metazoa; phylum Chordata; class Mammalia; order Artiodactyla; family Bovidae; genus Bos; species Bos mutus. The sequence continues at coordinate 10,266,471 of NC_091622.1, forward strand.
TCCATTCTGAATAGTGCAGCTGAGAATTTTTTGTGTTAAAGTGATGTCTTCACGTAAGTTTGTAGATTCTGAACTTGATTCTTGATTATTTGATTCTTAACTCCAATTTTTGAATTCAAGTATAAATAGATTTTATGTAAACTTTTCCCATTTTCTCATAAAATGAAATGCAGAGCCCTTGTTCTTGTTCACCCACAGGCCGCTCTGAATTGGAATCAATAAATACTTGCATATCGTTGGTTGGTTTAAAATGAAAATGTGAAAAATCTTTATTTTCTTATTTTCTTATATTAACAGAGAAGGACATATATTATCAAAGTAAAAGCTTATTTAAATGCCAAACTCTCTTAATTAAAATGGTCTGCTTTAAACACCCCTCTATAAATCATGTACATTTAGCCATTATGCTTCTGATTTAAGCAAACAAAAGGAAATATATTTTTTCTTAATCAAAATACAAGCAATCTGTACAATGTGGGTGATAATATGTAGAAGTCGTGATGTCGTTTTGTTAAGAAGATTATTTGTTTATGGGTTATACTTTTCATTTGCCTCACTTTCTCACAAAAGTGGCATGACAAACACCTGGAAAAAAAAAAGGAGAACAGATTCCAGCATTTGCTGTTGCTGCTATGAGAATGCAAAGGGAACACGAATGAGAAGCCGGGGTAAGAACTGCCTTCCCAGCCCTGAATGGGGCACTGGCGTCTTGTGTGCGGTAATGATCATCCGAAAGCATTTTTGTTTCTCTCACTGTGCTGACAGGGGCACTATGTAAACATATGATTTCTTATAAACTACAGTATCCCTCAGTGTTAATATCCAAAATATTCAGTCATAGTTAACATGGAAATGTGTTACACAAGAAAGTGTGGAGGTTGATGTGTTTTTATACACGTGTAGACATTGTTTTCTCTTATACTGATTTATTAATACGAATAATTATAGGAGTTGATGTGAATAGGTGTATAAAGAGATTATAAAGTTAAATTATGCCCTTTTTCTTAAAAATATTATATCTTCAATGTTATGATAATTATCAAATTATACATGGTTTAGAAAACAAAAAGTATTTCTAATGATTTAGAACCATGATTTAATTAAGAATTAAATAAGAATTAAGTAAGAAATTAAAGAATTAAAAGAATTAAGTAAGAAATAAATAAGAATTAAGAACCATGCCTTTTTCTTACTTAATTTAAAGATCATATTATATCTTCAATGTTATGATGATTATCAAATTATACATGGTTTAGAAAACAAAAAGTATTTCTAATGATTTAGAACCAGTCAAGTCCATAATAATTATGCTGTTAATCACACCTAAGTTATCAAGAATATAGCTTGGTTTCCATGAATGCATATGTGCACATTCCAGCCCTGCTCTTTAGAAATGTCAAAGCACTCTTCTAAATGGACCTTTGAGGAACATACTCTATCCTCTTTGATACTTTCCTGTTTCATTCTTAGCATTCATGTATCCTGGCATAATCATTTGTGTCATGTGTTCTAGACACTACACCTTTCATTTTTCTTCATCTGAGTCCTCTGGTTAATCACCAGAGGTGATTTATTCAATATTTATTTAATATTTAAAATGGAGTTTAAGAATTCAATATGATAATTCAAATGTGTAAACCTAGTCCAGAATATATTGAAATTATTACCGTTCTTGATCTCTGTACTGCAATAGTGGACACTGTTCACTGACTGTTTAACACTCACTCACCGTTTTAAATGGCTAAGCACCTTGACTTCACTAGTAGTACCTCTCACATATAACTCAATGCACAAGGGCAAATCCTGAGCCATCTAAACAATTATAATGGGTCCATCCTGTGATGCGCTGATAAATATTTAACAGTCATCGTAATCTGTAGATTAGGGAGAGAAAAAGTGAGAGAGAGAAAAAGAGAGAGATCCTGAATTGTAATGTGTAATAATTATTTTACTGTAAATATTGTAAACATGGAGTATACTAAGCTAGTATCATGATTTGTCTCTGAATAAGCAGTTACAGCTTGACATCCACGATCAGCTGTCATGAACTGGTTCAAGCCAACTGATCTCATCTCTCATGCTGGAAATGGTTACATGAGGAAACTTGGTTTGATGTGATTAGACATGTGTCCCAATACTGGCTAATGCAGTTCTTCTTAATCACCCTGCAATCCCACACATCTTTCTAAAAACATCCAGAATGAGCTGTTCAGTTTTAACCTATCCACATCATCAGAAAGATAGATAGATAGATAGATTAGTCAGTCATTTCAGTTGCTCAGTCATGTCTGACTCTTTGCAACCCCATGGACTGCAGCACACCAGGCTTCCCTGTCCGACACCAACTCCTGGAGCTTGCCCAAACTCATGTGCATCGACTCGGTGATGCCATCCAACCATCTCATCCTCTGTCATCCTATTCTCCTCCTGCCTTCAATCCCTCCCAGCATCAGAGTCTTTTCCAATGATTCAATTCTTCACATCAGGTGCCCAAAGTATTGGAGTTTCAGCTGCAGCATCAGTCTTTCCAATGAATATTCAGGACTGATTTCCTTTAGAGTTGACTGGCTTCATCTCCCTGCAGTCCAAGAGATTCTCAAGAGTCTCTCTTGAAGAATTTTCCAGTTTGTTGTGATCCACACAGTCAAAGGTTATGGCATAGTCAGTGAGCAGAAGTAGATGTTTTTCTGGAATACTCTTGCTTTTTCTATGATCTAGTGGATGTTGGCTGGAGAAGGCAATGGCACCCCACCCCACTCCAGTACTCTTGCCTGGAAAATCCCATGGATGGAGGAGCCTAGTAGACTGTAGTCCATGGGGTCGCTAAGAGTCAGACACGACTGAGCGACTTCCCTTTCACTTTTCCCTTTCATGCATTGGAGAAGGAAATGGCGATCCACTCCAATGTTCTTGCCTGGAGAATCCCAGGGACGAGGGAGCCTGGTGGGCTGCCATCTATGGGGTTGCACAGAGTCGGACACGACTGAAGCGACTTAGCAGCAGCAGCAGCAGCAGTGGATGTTGGCAGTTTGATCTCTGGTTCTTTTGCCTTTTTCTTTTCTTTTCTTTCTTCTTTTTTTAATTTAATTTAATTTTATTTTTTAAATTTACAATATTGTATTGGTTTTGCCATATATCAAAATGAATCTGCCACAGGTATACATGTGTTCCCCATCCTGAACCCTCCTCCCTCCTCCCTCCCCATACCATCCCTCGGGGTCGTCCCAGTGCACCAGCCCCAAGCATCCAGTATCGTGCATCAAACCTGGACTGGCGACTTGTTTCATATATGATATTATACATGTTTCAATGCCATTCTCCCAAATCATCCTACCCTCTCCCTCTCCCACAGAGTCCAAAACATTGCTCTATACATCAGTGTCTCTTTTGCTGTCTCGTATACAGGGTTGTTGTTACCATCTTTCTAAATTCCATATATATGTGTTAGTATACTGTATTGGTATTTTTCTTTCTGGCTTACTTCACTCTGTATAATAGGCTCCAGTTTCATCTACCTCATTAGAACGGATTCAAATGTATTCTTTTTAATGGCTGAGTAATACTCCATTGTGTATATGTACCACAGCTTTCTTATCCATGCATCTGTTGATGGACATCTAGGTTGCTTCCATGTCCTGGCTATTATAAACAGTGCTGCGATGAACATTGGGGTACACGTGTCTCTTTCAATTCTGGTTTCCTCAGTGTGTATGCCCAGCAGTAGGATCGCTGGGTCATAAGGCAGTTCTATTTCCAGTATTTTAAGGAATCGCCACACTGTTCTCTATAGTGGCTGTACTAGTTTGCATTCCCACCAACAGTGTAAGAGGGTTCCCTTTTCTCCACACCTTCTCCAGCATTTATTGCTTGTAGACTTTTGGATAGCAGCCATTCTGACTGGCGTGAAATGGTACCTTATTGTGGTTTTGATTTGCATTTCTCTGATAATGAGTGATGTTGAGCGCTTTCAGCCATCTGTATGTCTTCTTTGGAGAAATGTCTATTCAGTTCTTTGGCCAATTTTTTGATTGGGTCATTTATTTTTCTGGAATTGAGCTGTAGGAGTTGCTTGTGTATTTTTGAGATTAGTTGTTTGTCAGTTGCTTCATTTGCTATTATTTTCTCCCATTCTGAAGGCTGGACAGTATGGTACTGGCACAATGACAGAAATATAGATCAATGGAACAAAATAGAAAGCCCAGAGATAAATCCACACACATATGGACACCTTGTTTTTGACAAAGGAGGCAAGAATATACAATGGATTAAAGACAATCTCTTTAACAAGTGGTGCTGGGAAAACTGGTCAACCACTTGTCAAAGAATGAAACTAGAACACTTTCTAATACCATACACAAAAATAAACTCAAAATGGATTAAAGATCAAAACGTAAGACCAGAAACTATAAAACTCCTAGAGGAGAACATAGGCAAAACACTCTCCGACATACATCACAGCAGGATCCTCTATGATCCACCTCCCAGAATATTGGAAATAAAAGCAAAAATAAACAAATGGGACCTATTTAAACTTAAAAGCTTCTGCACAACAAAGGAGACTATAGGCAAGGTGAAAAGACAGTCCTCTGCCTTTCTAAATCCAGCTTCAATATCTGGAAGTTCTCGATTCATGTACTGCTGAGTCTAGCTTGAGAATTTTAACGATTACTTTGCTAGCATGTGAGATGAGGTAGATACATAGATGAGATATATAAATAGTTGGAGATTATAGATAAATTTGGAAAGAAAACATGCATACTTATAATTGTTGAGCTTCTTTAATTGAGATCTTTCCATATTTACTGAGAGCTATTAATATTTTCCTATGAACTTGATTTTTTTTAATCAACAATACATCTTGTTATTGAAGATTCTTTTATAGTTGGCAATCTGATGTTTTAAAAATCTTATGTTTGATGTTGAACATTTATTTTATCTCCCAAAAGTTTTCATTTACATTTGTCTTTTTAAAAACATCTGTGAATGTTTGTTTTCTATTTGCTGTTGGGTTCCTGTTTTTTATATTAACTTATGCATATTTGTTATGTAAAAGATGCAAGCCCTCCAACATACACTGCAAATATTTTACCCAACTTATCTAAACAAGGCTTCAATAGTTAAACATTACATTATGAAATTAAAAGACGCTTACTCCTTGGAAGGAAAGTTATGACAAATCTAGATAGCATATTCAAAAGCAGAGATATTACTTTGTCAACAAAAGTCCGTCTAGTCAAGGCTATGATTTTTCCAGTGGTCATGTATGAATGTGAGAGTTGGACTGTGAAGAAAGCTGAGTGCTGAAGAATTGATGCTTTTGAACTGTGGTGTTGGAGAAGACTCTTGAGAGTCCCTTGGACTTCAGGGAGATCTAACTAGTCCATTCTAAAGGAGATCAGTCCTGGATGTTCATTGGAAGGACAGGCTGAAGCTGAAACTCCAGTACTTGGCCCACCTCATGCGAAGAGTTGACTCATTGGAAAAGACTCTGATTCTGGGAAGGATTGGGGGCAGGAGGAGAAGGGGACGACAGAAGATGAGATGGCTGGATGGGATCACGGACTTGACAGACATGAGTTTGAGTGAACTCCGGGAGTTGGTGATGGACAGGGAGGCCTGGTGTGCTGCAATTCATGGAGTTGCAAAGAGTTGGACAAGACTGAGCGACTGAACTGAACTGAACATTTTTCTCTGCTGTTACTAGCTTTTCTACAATTGCTTCTTTCATCATAATTCTTCACACTGAAATAATAAAAAATAGTCACACATATTTCTTAATATTTTATTAACAGTTATTCTTCCAGGGTTTGAATAAATATGCACAAAAAAATTCTTATCCCATGATTTCTACTCCTCAAGAGGGAATAGGGAGGCTCTGAGAGATGATGTGAGATCCAAGCCTGAGGGAGTATCAGGTATGTCCCCTGATTCTGTACTTGCTTTTTTTTTTCCATTTCGAGTTGTCCTTTGCATATCATCAGTTCAGTTCAGTTCAGTTCAGTCGCTCAGTCGTGTCCGACATCCAACCAATCCATCCTAAAGATCAGTCCTGTATATTCATTGGAAGGACTGATGTTGAGCTGAAACTCCAATACTTTGGCCACCTGATGCAAAGAGCTGACTCATTTGAAAAGACCCTGATATTGGGAAAAATTGAGGGCAGGAGGAGAAGGGGACAACAGAGGATGAGATGATTAGATGGCATCAGTGACTCAATGGACATGAGTTTGGGGAAACTCCAGGGGATGGCAATGGACAATGAGGCCTGGCGTGCTGCAGTCTATGGGGTCACAAAGAGTCAGACAGACTGAGCGACTGAATTGAACTGACCTGGAAATACATTCCCCCTTCTCTGAAGATTTTATGTAAATTTAATCTTGAATTGCAATTTTAAATGGACAGGCCCCAATAATGATTATTTTCTCCGTTGGATGCTGATCTCAAAAACATACATACATGAAAGGCATATATATGTGTGTGTGTGTGTGTGTGTGAAAGGCATTATCCTTGCTGTTTCTCGGACTTAGTCAGCACACACCATTTATTCTTAGTAGTAGAATTTGGGAGAAAGCCTAAAACCCACTCTGCTAACCTCAGGCTGACTTTGTGCTTTTATATCAAATTAAACCACCACATCTACTGATTGCACAAAAGCATAATTGGCTAAGCCTGCTGCTTCTCCAATAACAATATCATAGTTATATGTTCCAAAATAAAATTTCTACCTTCCTCGGCTTTCAGCTGTCTCCATTATTGATCAAATTGCAATATTAACACCTCAAATTCCCTCTCTTAGTTTTTCTTCGTGACACATTCACTTAAAAGCCAAGAAAAGGAAAAAGCATCTTCTGTGAATATCTCCATACTTTTCTATACCTACTCTTGGTTTGAAGTAAAAATGTTCATGGTAAAGAACTGCCATAAAAATACAATTAAGTGTATACATTTAAAATTTTTTTCATAGCTTTTTTGCTTTCATTTTGCACATTGTACCTTTTAAATGTTCTAGCGTCCATGAAGACTTGAGTCCTTCTTATAGAATAAATGAATGTGATTAAAATTATTATATTAAGGAGCTTATTATATAAACAAGCACATGTGTTATTGTTTTCAAAGCAGCATATTCATAAAATGGCTATGGCAGACAAGGTTCTCTTTAATTGACTTATGTCTGTACTTAAAATAATCTCTAAACTATGAGTGAAATGTCCATTTACCCATCGTGTATTGTGTTTCTATCTTCGTTTTAAAGAAAATCTCCCCCAACAGTCAATTCTGAGTAGATGTATAGTCTTTTCCATTTACTATGAGTCCTGTTGATACTCAGAATTAGTACCTTTGGCACTATTAACACAGTAATACTTTTTTAGCATTTGCTCTTGTCAGCCACACCCCTGGAAACTGGATCACCACTGTAGGTAGAAATAGTACATGGAGCTCCCCTTCACACCACTTGGCACTTTATGCTTTTTTTTTTTTTTTTTTTTGCTTTAGTTTAGTTCAGTTCAGTCTCTCAGTCATGTCCGACTCTTTGGGACCCTATGTACTGCAGCATGTCAGGTAAAATCAGCTTCTCCAATGCACAGCCCACCAAATAGATATGAAGATCACCACTTGGTGTATATTAATTATCCCTTTTCTTCTCTACTCTCCAGGACTGATGGAGAGTGATAATGTCTATCCTTCACTTTACAGTCTGTATTGTATCTTGCCATGTCATAAAATATTCTTCTGTAACTTTGTTTTTAATGGTATTATTCTCTTCCCCAATGGGGATTTTTAAAACACAATAACAATAGTAATAAAATAGCTGGCTGCTGCTGCTGCTTCAGTCGCTTCAGTCTTGTCCAACTCTGTGCGACCCCATAGAAGGCAGCCCACCAGACTCTGCCATCCCTAGGATTCTCCAGGCAAAGACACTGGAGTGGGTTGCCATTTCCTTCTCCAATGCATGAAAGTGAAAAGTGAAAGTGACGTCGCTCAGTCACGTCCGACTCTTTGCGACTCCATGGACTGCAGCCTATCAGGCTCCTATGTTCATGGGATTTTCCAGGCAAGAGTACTGGAGTGGGTTGCCATTGCCTTCTCCCATAAATTATCTTATTTTTGAACAAAACAACCACAGGACATAGAATAAAATGTAGGTTATGGAATAGAGAACTTCTTCAAATTTGAGTGAATGGCCATGTTCTACTTAAACTTCTTTGTATGCTAGTTTCCTTCTCTGAATATATAGATAAATGTCTGCTGTCTGGTGAAGCTCTTGGGAACAATGGGTGAGTTAATACCTCTTAAAAACAGTGACAAGAATGTATATATATGTATCTCCCTGGAGAAGGAGATGGCAACCCACTCCAGTATTCTTGCCTGGAGAATCCCATAGATAGAGGAGCCTCGTGGGCTAGAGTCCACAGAGTCGCAGAGTTGGACACAATTGAGCGGCTTCACTCACTACATATATATATACACACTTTGTCTCTCTCTCTTTCTCTCTCTCTCTCTCTCTCTCTCTCTCTCTCTATATATATATATATATATACATAAAATTGCCAATATCCATTGGATCATCGAAAAAGCAAGAGAGTTCCAGAAAAATATCTACTTCTCCTGTATTGACTATACCAAAGCCTTTGACTGTGTGGATTACAACAAACTGGAAAATTGTTAAAAAGATGGGAATACCAGACCACGTGACCTACCTCCTGAGAAATTTGTATGCAGGTCAAGAAGCAACAGTTAGAACTGGACATGGAACAACAGACTGGTTCCAAATTGGGAAAGGAGTACATCAAGGCTGTATATTGTCACCCTCCTTATTTAACTTACATGCAGAGTACATCATGAGAAACCCTGGGCTGGAAAAAGCACAAGCTGGAATCAAGATTGCTGGGAGAAATATCAATAACCTCAGATATGCAGATGACACCACCCTTAGGGCAGAAAATGAAGAGGAACTAAGGAGCCTCTTGATGAAAGAGGAGAGTGAAAAAGTTGGCTTAAAGTTCAACATTCAGAAAACTAGGATCATAGCATCTGGTCCCATCACTTCATGGGAAATAGATGGGGAAACAGTGGAACCAGTGTCAGACTTTGTTTTGTGGGGCTCCAAAATCACTGTAGATGGTGACTGCAGCCATGAAATTAAAAGATGCTTACTCCTTGGAAGAAAAGTTATGACCTACCTAGATAGCATATTGGAAAGCAGAGGCATTATTTTGCCAACAAAGGTCCATCTAGTCAAGGCTATGGTTTTTCCAGTGGTCATGTATGGATATGAGAGTTGGACTGTGAAGAAAGCTGAGCACCGAAGAATTGATGCTTTTGAACTGTGGTGTTGGAGAAGACTCTTCAGAGTCCCTTGGACTGCAAGGAGATCCAACCAGTCCATTCTGAAGGAGATCAGCCCTGGGATTTCTTTGGAGGGAATGATGCTGAAGCTGAAACGCCAGTACTTTGGCCACCTCATGTGAAGAGTTGACTCATTGGAAAAGACTCTGATGCTGGGAGGGATTGGGGGCAAGAGGAGAAGGGGACGACAGAGGATGAGATGGCTGGATGGTATCACTGACTCGATGGACGTGAGTCTGAGTGAACTCCGGGAGTTGGTGTTGGACAGGGAGGCCTGGTGTGCTGTGATTCACGGGGTCACAAAGAGTCGGACACCACTGAGCGACTGATCTGATCTGATCTGATGACAATCTCTAGTTTTATTCTTTATATATTTTTAATGTTAAAAATTGGTATTTTATTGTTTAGGAATCTCTGTTAATGTTTCCTTTAAGGAAAGATGCAAATAAGCTATCCAATATCTAAGACTATTATTAGCTTTATTAAGCATAGAAAATGATGGAGAAATTGCTGTGTATTATTACCTATAACTAATGCTGTACAGCATATCTATTCACATATTTTCCCTCTGCCACTAGGTTTGTAAATAATATTGATACAAACATTTTCCATAGATAAATCCTGCTTCCAGATAGTTTAACACATGCACACAAACTAGCAGGTCTATTTTTCTTCCTTCTTTTAGAATCAATACCGTGATTGTCAACAGAGCCTAGTAAGTCTCTAAGAACATTCATTGCTTTTCAGAGCTGGAGGCAGAGAGAAAATATCAGTAAGGCCCTCAGCAGAATCATTATTCTCAATCTTTTTTATATACCTTGGTTCTCATATTAAAGGAATAATACATTTAGAGGTAAACTAATAATATATGTTCTGTGTCAGGGCAGAAAAAGATTAAATGAAAGATTCAGTAAAAAGAGCCCAAGTCCTTTCTGCTGGTGGTGATGGGAAATAGCACATCTTCACTTCCCTACTTCTTCCAGCTTTCCTCTCATTATTTCTCTCTGCACCTACAAAGTCATCTCAAGCTTGTTTCCAGCGCTAGCTGAGTGTAGTAACATACAGCAGTGAACTGGAGAAACAAACATTGACTTCCTTATGGAAATTTCCTTGAACTCTGGAAGATATTCTAAATGTAAATATCACATTTGAATTAAGAATCTTCTGATTCTTTCTCTCTATTTCATTTGATTTATCCTGAGTTAACAGGTACTTGGAAAAAGAAAGACAGATGTGTCAGGATCAACAGGCAAAACCTGGTACAGAGTAATATTTATAATTCATCTGAAGTTAAGTCTCTGTTAGGACCCACTCCTTCTGTTTATTAGTCTGAATGGTATTCTTCCATACCCCCAGTTTTTATAGTTTCAAAACATAGGTTTTTCCCATTTGTTTTGATAATGCTATGTTTTTGATTCTTTGGTTTGAACTTTTTGCCTTTGACTTCACTCCTATTTTGTCTTATCTCCTCACAGCACCCTCCCTTCCCATTCTCATAAAACTACTTACTGGTTTGATTACCTTTTTCCTCCTGCTAACCCATCAAAGCTTTATTTAAAAGATATCCAAGGACATTCTTACAAAGAACAGCACAAATTTGTGTACTTTTATGGGGCTGAGGTTGGAATATTTATAGCATATACAAACCTCTGTCAATTCACTTTAGTAATATTTACTGAATGTTTATCTATAAACTAAGCACTGTGTTAGTGTGTTAAGGAAATTAAGAAGAATATATCCTGTCTCTGCTTTGGGAACCCCAATCTCCCTGGTGTCTTTTTAACATTCAAGAAAAATGGGCAGTCATAGGATCTTCTCAGATAAAAATTCAAGTTTAAGGTTGTATAAGCTGGTTCCAAATAGGGAAAGGAGTACGTCAAGGCTGAATATAGTCACCCTGCTTATTTAACGTATATGCAGAGGGGAGGTCCTAAGATGGTGGAGGAATAGGATGGGGAGACCACTTTCTCCCCCACAAATTCATCAAAAGAACATTTGAATGCTGAGCAAATTCCACAAAACAACTTCTGAATGCTGGCAGAGGACAGCAGGCACCTAGAAAGGCAGCCCATTGTTTTCAAAAGGAGGTAGGGGAAAAAATATAAAAGATAAAAAGAAAGACAAAAGAGGGAGGGATGGAGATCCATCCTGGGAAGGGCGTCGTAAACAAGAGAGAAGTTTCCAAACACCAGGAAGCACTCTCACCGGTGAATCTGTGGCGAGCCTTGGAACCTCAGAGGGCAACATAACTGGGAGGAAAAATAAATAGTTAAAACCCACAGATTATGTGCCTAAGGCAACTCCCAGCAGAGAAGCACCTCAGAGGCTTTCATCTCCCACTAGCAAGCAGGGGCTGGGCAGGGGGGCCTGGGCTGCATTGCTTAGAGTAAGGACCAGGCCTGAATGCCCCGAGGCAATCTGAAGGAACTAACCTGAGATAGCAAACCAGACTGTGGGATAGCTATCCTGCAAAAAGCCCTAACCTAAAACACTGTCAGGCCCTCTCACAGAACAAAGGACTGAGCAGAGCTAGCTGGCTGTGGACTGGCCCATCCCCCGCCGGAGATAGGCAGGCGAGGGCAGCCAGAGCCAGAAGGGGGCAATCGTGGCCCCACAGAGGCATCATCTACCAAACTGCAAGCAGGCTTTGTCTCCTTCCTCCCTCTTCCCTTCTCTGTATAACTCCGTGAACATCTCTGAGGGCTCCAGACTGTGGAGAGCACATCAGTTCAGTTCAGTTCATTTCAGTCACTCAGTCATGTCCAACTCTTTGTGACCCCGTGAATTGCAGCATGCCAGGCCTCCCTGTCCATCACCAAGTCCTGGAGTTCATTCAAACTCACATCCATCGAGTCGGTGATGCCATCCAGCCATCTCATCCTCTGTCGTTCCCTTCTCCTCCTGCCCCCAGTCCCTCCCAGCATCAGAGTCTTTTCCAACATAGGGAAGTGATTACTGGTTAGCTTGCTCTTGCTCCTTTTGATTTCCCCTTTTCTTCTCCTGGTCACTTCTATCTCCCTCCTCCATCTTCTCTTCTCCATGTAACTCTGTGTACCTCTCTGGGTTTCCCTCACTGTGGAGAAACTTTTCATCATTAACCTAGATATTTTATCATCGGTGCTGTATAGATGGAGAAGTCTTGAGGTTACTGTAAGAATAAGACTGAAAACCAGAGGCAGGAGGCTTAAGTCCAAACCCTGAGAACACCAGAGAACTCCTGACTCCAGGGAATATTGATATGAGCTCATCTAATGCCTCCATACCTACACTGAAATCAAGCACCACCCAAGGCCAACAAGTTCCAGAGAAAGGCTTACCATACAGATTCTCCAGCAACACAGGAACATAACCCTGAGCTTCAGTATACAGGCTGACCAAAGTCACACCAAACCCACCGACACCTCAAAACTCATTACTGGACACTTCAGTGCACTCCAGAAAGAAGAAATCCAGCTCCACCCACCAGAACACTGACACAAGCTCCCCTAACCAGGAAACCTTGACAAGCCACATGTTCAACTCCACCCACAGCAAGGAAATGCCACAATAAAGAGGAACCACAAACTGCCAGAATACAGAAAGGCTACCCCAAACACAGCAATATAAACAACATGAAAAGGCAAAAAAATACCCAGCAGGTAAAAGAAGAGGATAAATGCCCACCAAACCAAACAAAAGAGGAAGAGATTGGGAATCTACCTGATAAAGGATTCCAAATAATGATAGTGAAAATGATCCAAAATCTTGAAAACAAAATGGAGTTACAGAAAAATAGCCTAGAGACAAAGATTGAGAAGATGTAAGAAATGTTTAACAAGGACCTAGAAGAAATAAAAAAAGAGTCAATATATAATGAATAATGCAATAAATGAGATCAAAAACTCTCTGGAGGGAACCAACAATAGAATAACTGAAGCAGAAGATAGGATTAGTGAGATAGAAGATAAAATGGTATAAATAAATGAAACAGAGAGGAAAAAAGAAAAAAAGAATTAAAAGAAATGAGGACAACTTCAGAGACCTCTGGGACAATGTTAAATGCCCCAACATTTGAGTCATAGGAGTCCCAGAAGAAGAAGACAAAAAGAAAGGCCATGAGAAAATACTTGAGGAGATGATAGTTGAAAACTTCCCTAAAATGGGGAATGAAATAGTCACCCAAGTCCAAGAAACCCAGAGAGTCCCAAACAGGATAAACCAAAGGCAAAACACCCCAAGACACATATTAATCAAATTAACAAAGATCAAACACAGAGAACAAATATTAAAAGTAGCAAGGGAAAAACAACAAATAACACACAAGGGGATTCCCATAAGGATAACAGCTGATCTTTCAATAGAAACTCTTCAAGCCAGAAGGGAAGGCAAGACATACTTAAAGTGATGAAAGAAAGTAACCTACAGCCCAGATTACTGTACCCAGCAAGGATCTCATTCAAACATGAAGGAGAAATCAAAAGCTTTACAGACAAGCAAAAGTTGAAAGAATTCAGCACCACCAAACCAGCTCTCCAACAAACGCTAAAGGATCTTACCTAGACAGGAAACACAGAAAGGGTGAACTCAAAATAATAAAGTAAATGGCAATGGGATCATACTTATCAATAATTACCTTAAATATAAATGGGTTGAATGCCCCAACCAAAAGACAAACACTGGCTGAAAGGATACAAAAACAAGACCACTATATATGTTGTCTACAAGAGACCCACCTCAAAACAAGGGACACATACAGACTGAAAGTGAAGGGCTGGAAAAAGATATTCCACGCAGATAGAGACCAAAAGATAGCAGAAGTAGCAATACTCATAACAGATAAAATAGACTTTATAACAAAGGCTCTGAAAAGAGACAAAGAAGGACACTACATAATGATCAAAAGATCAATCCAAGAAGAAAATATAACAATTATAAATTTATATGCATCCAATATAGGAGCACCACAATATGTAAGACAAATGCTAACAAGTATGAAAGGGGAAATTAATAATAACACAATAATAGTGGGAGACTTTAATACCCCACTCACACCTATGATCAACTAAACAGAAAATTAACAAGGAAACACAAACTTTAAATGATACAATAGACCAGTTAGACCTAATTGATATCTATAGGACATTTCACCCAAAACAATGAATTTCACTTTTTTCTCAAGTGCACATGGAACCTTCTTCAGGATAGATACATCCTGGGCCATAAATCTAGCCTTGGTAAATTCAAAAAAATTGAAATCATTCCAAGCATCTTTTCTGACCACAATGCAGTAAGATTAGATGTCAATTACAGGAGAAAAACTATTAAAAATTCCAACATATGAAGGCTGAACAACACACTGCTGAATAACCAACAAATCACAGAAGAAATAAAAAAAGAAATAAAAATATGCATAGAAATGAATGAAAATGAAAACACAACAACCCCAAACCTATGTGACACTGTGAAAGCAGTGCTAAGGGGAAGGTTCGTAGCAATACAGGCTTACCTCAAGAAACAAGAAAAAAGTCAAATAAATGACCTAACTCTACACCTAAAGCAACTAGAAAGGAAGAAATGAAGAACCCCAGGGTTAGTAAAAGGAAAGAAATCTTAAAAATTAGGGCAGAAATAAATACAAAAGAAACAAAGGAGACCATAGCAAAAATCAACAAAGCCAAAAGCTGGTTCTTTAAGAAGTTAAATAAAATTGACAAACTATTAGCCTGACTCATCAAGAAACAAAGGGAGAAAAATCAAATCAACAAAATTAGAAATAAAAATAGAGAGATCACCACAGACAACACAGAAATACAAAGGATCATAAGAGACTACTATTAGCAACTATATGCCAATAAAAGGATAACTTGGAAGAAATGGACAAATTCTTAGAAAAGTACAACTTTCCAAAACTGGACCAGGAAGAAATAGAAAATCTTAACAGACCCATCACAAGCATGGAAATTGAAACTGTAATCAAAAATCTTCCAGCAAACAAAAGCTCAGGACCAGATGGCTTCACAGCTGAATTCTACCAAAAATTTAGAGAAGAGCTAACACCTATCCTACTCAAACTCTTCCAGAAAATTGCAGAGGAAGGTAAACTTCCAAACTCATTCTATGAGGCACCATCACTCTAATACCAAAACCTGACAAAGATGCCACAAAAATAGAAAACTATAGGCCAATATCACTGATGAACATAGAGGCAAAAATCCTTAACAAAATTCTAGCAGAATCCAACAACATATTACAAAAATCATACATCAAGACCAAGTGGGCTTTGTCCCAGGGATGCAAGGATTCTTCAATATCTGCAAATCAATCAATGTAATACACCACATTAACAAATTAAAAAATAAAAACCATATGATTATCTCAATAGATGCAGAGAAAACCTTTGACAAAATTCAACATCCATTTATGATAAAAACTCTCCAGAAAGCAGGAATAGAAAGAACATACCTCAACATAATAAAAGCTATATATGACAAACCCACAGCAAAAACTATCCTCAAGGGTGAAAAATTGAAAGCATTTCCCCTAAAGTCAGGAACAAGACAAGGGTGCCGACTCTCACTACTACTATTCAACATAGTTTTGGCCACAGCAACCAGAGCAGAAAAAGAAATAAAAGGAATCCAGATTGGAAAAGAAAAAAATAAAACTCACTGTTTGTAGATGACATGATCCTCTACATAGAAAACCCTAAAGACTCCACCAGAAAATTACTAGAACTAATCAATGAATATAGTAAAGTTGCAGTATATAAAATCAACACACAGAAATACCTTGCATTCCTATACACTAACAATGAGAAAACAGAAAGAGAAATTAAAGAAACAATTACATTTGCCATGGCAATGAAAAGAATAAAATACTTAGGAATATATCTACCTAAAGAAACAAAAGACCTATAAATAGAAAACTATAAAACACTGGTGACAGAAATCAAAGAGGACACTAATAGACGGAGAAATATACCATGTTCATGGATCAGAAGAATTAATATAATGAAAATGAGTATACTACCCAAAGGAATCTATAGATTCAATGCAATCCCTATCAAGCTACCAATGGTATTTTTCAGAGCTAGAACAAATAATTTCACAATTTGTATGGAAATACAAAAAACCTTGACTAGCCAAAGCGATCTTGAGAAAGAAGAATGGAACTGGAGGAATCAACCTGCCTGACTTCAGGCTCTACTACAAAGCCACAGTCATCAAGACAGTATGGTACTGGCACAAAGACAGAAATATAGATCAATGGAACAAAATAGAAAGCCCAGAGATAAATCCATGCACCTATGGACACTATCTTTGACAAAGGAGGCAAGAATATACAATGGATTAAAGACAATCTCTTTAACAACTGGTGCTGGAAAAACTGGTCAACGATATGTAAAAAAATGAAACTAGAACACTTTTTAACAGCATACACAAAAATAAACTCAAAATGGATTAAAGATCTAAATGTAAGGCCAGAAACTATTAAAACTCCTAGAGGAAGACATAGGCAAAACACTCTCCAACATAAATCGCAGCAGGATCCTCTATGACCTACCTCCCAGAATATTGGAAATAAAAGCAAAAATAAACAAATGGGACCTAATTAAACTTAAAAGTTTCTGCACAACAAAGGAAACTATAAGCAAGGTGAAAAGACAGACTTCAGAATGGGAGAAAATAATAGCAAATGAAGCAACTGACAAACAACTAATCTCAAAAATATACAAGCAACTCCTTCAGCTCAATTCCAGAAAAATAAATGACCCAATCAAAAAATGGCCAAAGAACTATACAGACATATCTCCAAAGAAGACATACAGATGGCTAACAAACACATGAAAAGATCTCAACATCACTCATTATCAGAGAAATGCAAATCAAAACCACAATGAGGTACCATTTCACACCAGTCAGAATGGCTGCTATCCAAAAGTCTACAAGCTATAAATGCTGGAGAGGGTGTGGAGAAAAGGGAACCCTCTTACACTATTGGTGGGAATGCAAACTAGTACAGGCACTATGGAGAACAGTGTGGAGATTCCTTAAAAAACTGGGAATAAAACTGCCGTACAGCACAGCAATCCCACTGCTGGGCATCCACACTGAGGAAACCAGAATTGAAGAGACACATGTACCCCAATGTTCATCACAGCACTGTTTATAATAGTCAGGACAAGGAAGCAACCTAGATGTCCATCAGCAGATGAATGGATAAGAAAGCAGTGGTACGTATACACAGTGGAGTATTACTCAGCCATTAAAAAGAATACATTTGAATCAGTTCTAATGCGGTGGATGAAACTGGAGCCTATTATACAGAGTGAAGTAAGCCAGAAAGAAAAACACCAATACAGTATCAGTTCAGTCGCTCAGTTGTGTCCAACTCTTTGAGACCCCATGAATCACAGCACGCCAGGCCTCCCTGTCCATCACAAACTCCAGGAGTTCACTCAGATTCACGTCCACTGAGTCAGTGATGCCATCCAGCCATTTCATCCTCTGTCGTCCCCTTCTCCTCTTGCCCCTAATTCCTCCCAGCATCAGAGTCTTTTCCAATGAGTCAACTCTTCACATGAGGTGGCCAAAGTACTGGAGTTTCAGCTTTAGCATCATTCCCTCCAAAGAAATCCCAGGGCTGATCTCCTTCAGAATGGACTGGTTGGATCTCCTTGCAGTCGAAGGGACTCTCAAGAGTCTTCTCCAACACCACAGTTCAAAAGGATCAATTCTTCAGCACTCAGCCTTCTTCACAGTCCAACTCTCACATCCATACATGACCACACTAACGCATATATATGGAATTTAGAAAGATGCTAACGATAACCCTATGTGAGACAGCAAAAGAGACACAAATGTATAGAACAGTGTTTTGTACTCTATGGGAGAGGGCAAGGGTGGGATGATTTGGGAGAATGGCATTGAAACATGTATATTATCATATGTGAAATCGCCAGTTCAGGATCGATGCATGATACAGGATGCTCGGGGCTGTTGCACTGGGATGACCCAGAGGAATGGGATGGGGAGGGAGGTGGGAGGGGGGCATCAGGATGGGGAACACATGTACACCCATGGTGGATTCATGTCAATGTATGGCAAAAACAATACAATATTGTAAAGTAATTAGCCTTCAATAAATACATAAATTTAAGCAAAAAAAAAACTTTATATGCAGAGTACATCACTTGGAATGGAAGGCTGAATGAAGCATAAGCTGGAATCAAGACTGCTGGGAGAAATATCAATAACCTCAGATACACAGATGGCATTACCCTTATGGCAGAAAACAAAGAAGAACTAAAGGGCCTCTTGTTGAATGTGAAAGAGAAGAGTGAAAAAGTTGGCTTAAAACTCAACATTCAAAAAACTAAGATCATAGCATTCTGTCCCATCACTTCATGGCAAATAGATGGGGAAACAGTGGAAACAGTGACAGACTTTATTTTCTTGAGCTCCAAAATCACTGCAGACCGTGATTACAGTCATGAAATTAAAAGACACTTCCTCCTTGTAAGAAAATCTATGACCAATCTAGACATAATATTAAAAAGCAGAGATCTTACTTTGCCAACAAATATCTGTCTAGTCAAAGCTATGGTTTTTCCAGTAGTCTTGTATGGAAGTGGAAGTTGGACCATAAAGAAAGCTGAGTGCTGAAGAACTGATGCTTTTGAATTCTGGAGTTGGAGAAACCTCTTCAGAATCCCTTGGACTGCAAGGAGATCCAATCAGTCAATCCTAAAGGAAATCAATCCTGAATATTCATTGGAAGGACTGATACTGAAGCTGAAGCTCCAATGCTTTGGTCACCTGATGCGAATTACTGACTCATTGGAAAAGACCTTTATGCTGGGAAAGATTGAAGGTGGGAAAAGGGGATGAGATGGTTGGATGGCATCACCGGGTCAAAGCACATGAGTTTGAGCAAGCAGGAGTTGTTAATGGACAGGGAGACCTGACATGCTGATTTTTTAGTTGTTTTCCTTTTGCTTACATTTTCTTTACATATTCTACAATGAACCTCTTCAATTCTTATAGTATCAAAATATGTTTGTTTTAGTGTGCTGGTTTATTTAGTGCTGGTCCCTCTGAAAGATTTAAGAAGCTAAGCAAATTAGTCTTATTTACTTTAGCAGAAATCTTTTCAGTCGGTAGGAAGTAGTCATTTGCTCCTAAAGGTGGATTGATAGTAAATAGCTTATTATTTTAAGCATGATTCACAAGATTGCAATTATTTTTTAACCTTAGTTTTTTGGTTTTGTGTTTGCTGCATTTTTAAAGTGTGTTTTCACCCTTAGAAAAGTCACTTATATTGAACCTATCATAAATTAACCAACATAACCTTATAATATGAATATTTTCTCAGGATTCCAATAAGCCAATTCAACAATTTGACTGAAGCTGTTTAAAATCCTGACACAGAAGGAATATTTCTTTCAACCTTATTTTAAGCACTCAACATTTAAATTCCTGCTTTGATATTTTCAGATTTTAATTTCTTTTAAATTCCCCTCAATAGGTGATTTTTCTGGGTTTGTTTTTAATACTAGAAAGTGAAAGTCACTCAGTCGTGTCTGACTTTTTGCGACCCCATGAACTGTAGTCCATGGAATTCTCCAGGCCAGAACACTGGAGTAGGTAGCCTTTCCCAACTCAGGGACTGGGTTGGATCTTCCCAACCCATGGACTAAACCCAGGTCTCCCCACATTGCAGATAGATTCTTTACCAGCTGAGCCACAAGGGAAGCCCAAGAATACTGGAGTGGGTAGCCTATCCCTTCTCCAGCTGATCTTCCTGACCCAGGAATCAAACTGGGGTCTCTTGAATTGCAGGTGGATTCTTTATCAAATCAGGGAAGCCTTTCACCTATAATAGCCATTTAAAATTCAAGAAAGCAATGATGATATTAAAGAATTCTAATTAGGACTACAAATGCTGTGATGTATTGAAAAGCAAGACTAGTGTCTACAAAGTTCCTTAGAGGACACTGAAGGGAATGTTCCATGTAACTGGGAATGGAGTGGATTTTTGCAGCACATGCTATTGTTCCTTCAAGCATTTGTTCACCCAGATTATTGACAGAGGGATAAGTAAAGTGCACAAGTGCCCAAATCTACTTTATAAGGTTATAGAGAATTCATTCTGAACCAGAAGAGGCAAAATTGAACAAAATTACTGTCAAAAGATTTTATTGTTTGGGTATCATGGAAAATAGGCATTTTTCTACCAAAATAGGCAGTCTATCTTTACTCTTCTTTTGGGTTGTCTATAGTCCCATTGATTAGTGCATAGACCCAATTAATTATTTACTGATATATCCTATCTTCTGCATGCTACCATATGTAAGAAAGTAAATTCAAGTGTAGATATACTAGTGCAGCTTATTATTGCCATAGCCAGGTATTCAGATTCAGTAGGTCTGAAACAGATGGTAAAAAAAAAAAAAAAAAAAGAAAATAGCTCAAATAGAAGTGGCTTATAGAGCATGGAATTTGAAGCCACAGACTTAAATTGACTTAATAGTGATTTTGACCTACTTGATATTTTTAAATATCAAATTTCTCATTTTAACATGGATATAATTATAGTATCTATTTCATTGGGTAGTTAACAAAGATAAAGGACTACATGATAATCACCTAAAGAGTAATTATCATATAACAGTATAATTGCTAAAAAATGCATTAACATTGTGTGCGTGCTCAGTCACACCCAACAGTCTTTGACCCCATGTACTCTTCCGCCAGGTCCAAAGAATTTCCTAGGCAAGAATATTGGAGTAAGTGGCTATTTCCTTCTCCAAGGTATCTTCCTGACCTAGGGATGGGACTTACATATCCTGCTTTGGCAGGTGGATTCTTAACCAGTTAGCCAGTAGGGAAGCTGGAAAAAAATGTATTATCCTTATTATTGTTGTTATTCATGAATAAAAGCCCTCCTACACAGTAAAATCTTTTTCATTCACTTTTTAAAGTTTTGACTATATTTTGATTTGCATTATTCTAAATTCAAGGTTAAATTCTGATTCAGGGAATGATGAATAAAGATCAGATTTTATGTTATTTCACTGTGTAATTCTTATTTAACTTGGTGATGCTAGTTTCTAATTCTGTAATAAATTTTATTTTTGTTCTGATGTGCAATAAAAAGTTTTGGACAAGGACAGCTCTGCTCCTAATTTTCTTCAATCTAGAAAATTTTAATTTAGTTAAATAAATAAATAACTTGGAAAATCTGATTATCTAAAAGACAATCCTGAAGGAAAAAGTATTAGGAAATACTAATTACAAGAGTTATAAGAAAGATAATAAAAACATACATTTACATATATCAAGCATATAAAAGTAACCCTGCATTGACTATAGTGGATATTGTAAACTTTATTATAAATCAAAGAGTAGCTTTATAACATTGCCTAGTAAAGATAAGTCTTAAATTCTAGAGGTATGAAGTCTATAAAGTGAAGGCAGAATCGCAGCAGATCAGAATGGCAAAGAAAAAAATCATCACCCTGAACCATAAGTAGTTATGATTTCTCATTATACAAATGTGCCTTGAATTTCCCCATTACCAGAGGGTTATTACACCCAATAACTATTGACCTCTAGGTCACAAATTAAAATCAACCAGATCTATAACCCCATTTAAATTATAATGTACCTCTCATTTCCTGGAAGAATCTCATCATGGAGATCATAATTGCAAATTGGCCAATATACACATTAGAAGTACTGAGATTTACTTTAAATTAAAAAAGTAACATCTAGTACATTCCATCAACATAATAGAAGGTTGTTTGTAACACAGTTAAAAAGTTAAGTTTGAGTGTTTACTTACCTATTATTAAAGAAATATAAGGTACATATTTAAATTAATAAATATATATCTTTCAGTTGAAAGTGCATAGGAAACAAGTTTTGTAACAAATACAATGCACCTTTATTCTTTTCCATAGACTCTTAACTAAAATATAGTAAATATAATAGATATAATTTCTGTGAAATCTATCTCTGGCTAAAAAAGAAAATAAAAAGGCCAAGACAAATTTTATTAAATAACAATAATAATAAATGGAGTCATACCATGCCCCTACTTACTAATGAAATTCCATGTTAATCACTTTAGTAATGACATCACTTTGAATCTAAAATAGTCACTTCATGTAACTAAGCATGTAAAGGGATAAGACTCATAGTAATTTCTAGAGACATAATTTTGGGTGGGAAATTGAAGTGGCCAAATGACTTTAAGAGAGTAGAAAAAGCCATTTATGCTGACTACCTTCTTTATAAGAATTCCACAGAAAACTGCTGATGAGGGTAACTACCTGCTACTATCTGAAATATCTTCAAAACAGAATTTTTTTTTTTCCTATTACAGTTCTAGCCCAGGCTTCAGAGTTAGTATATAAAATAGTATTTCCTAATATAAATCCTTTTGTGGGAATGTAAATTTATTGTTTTAGCATAATCTTACTGTGAACAAAAATGGATGATTTTACCAACTACTCAACCTAACCCAGGCTATTTGTATGGCTTATTTCCCGCTTAGAATAATACCGTGACATCAGCACAATTCCTAATGTGTTCAAATTTCTACTGAATTTAACATCAATTAAGGGTGTCAAGATTACATGCAGAGCATGCTAAATAAAGATTTAGTATTTGTTTTTATTTAAATATTAAGATAAGATAAAGGCAAATCCCCCGAACTTGCAATTAGTAAATTTGAAGAAATTGGTTAATTTAGATTTAATATGTAATACACTACTAATTGCAACAAAATTAAATTGTAATTTCAGTTGCATATTACTTTGCTTACATAATATAAAGAACTTAAAGATCCAAAAAAAAAAAATTACTGAATGCCAAATTGTGATTTAAAATTGTTGTTTGTTAACAAGTCTTTAAATTCTTCATTTTGAACACTTAGAATCATTTTTTTTGAAAAATATTTTTCTTTTATGATTTTTTTGATAAAATAGGCCTATTTATTAAAGAAAAACTATTATTGTAAGTCTAAGTTATTTATAAGTTACATAATTAAATCTGTTGACAGATTTACTTTGAATCACTATAATTCCCTCTTTACTACTTAATCTTTTCTAATAGGCATTTTCAGTTCGGTTCAGTTCAGTTCAGACCCTCAGTCGTGTCCGACTCTTTGCAACCCCATGAATCACAGAATGCCAGGCCTCCCTGTCCAACACCAACTCCCGGAGTTCACTCAAACTCACATCCATCGAGTCGGTGATGCTATCCAGCCATCTCATCCTCTGTCGTCCCCTTCTCCTCTTGCCCCCAATCCCTCCCAGCATCAGAGTCTTTCCCAATGAGTCATCTCTTTGCATGAGGTGGCCAAAGTACTGGAGTTTCAGCTTTAGCATCATTCCTTCCAAAGAACACCCAGGGCTGGTCTCCTTTACAATGGACTGGTTGATGTATGGCAAAACCAATACAATATTGTAAAGTAATTAGCCTCTAATTTAAAACATAAATTAATAAAATAAAACAAAAAATAAATAAAAAATTAGAATGGACTGGTTGGATCTCCTTGCAGTCCAAGGGACTCCCAAGAGTCTTCTCCAACACCATAGTTCAAAACCATCAATTCTTGGGCACTCAGCTTTCTTCACAGTCCAACTCTCACATCCATACATGACCACTGGAAAAACCATAGCCTTGACTAGACAGACCTTGGTTGGCAAAGTAATGTCTCTGCTTTTCAATATGCTATCTAGGTTGGTCATAACTTTTATTCCAAGGAGTAAGCATATTTTAATCTCATGGCTGCAGTTACCATCTGCAGTGATTTTGGAGCCTCCCCAAATAAAGTCTGACACTGTTTCCACTGTTTCTCCATCTATTTCCCATGAAGTGATGGGACCAGATGACATGATCTTCGTTTTCTGAATGTTGAGCTTTAAGCCAAACTTTTCACTCTCATCTTTCACTTCTACTTTATTTTTTTAACTTTAAAGTAAATAAATACATATATGAATAAACCTCTTTCTAAACCCAAACCCATCCTCTGCCCCTGCAGCTATGATCTCATGCTTTTGAAGCGAAGTGAAGTTGCTCGGTCGTGTCTGACTCTTTGCGACCCCATGGACTGTAGCCCACCAGGCTCCTCCATCCATGGGATTCTGCAGGCAAGAATACTGGAGTGAGTCGCCATTTCCTTAGCCCTCTACATATTTTAACTTCTTAATAGAATTGTTGCTGTAGGTTTCATTTTAGCCCATCAAGGCAATTAAAAACTGGCTTTGAGAAAAAGTAGAACAAAGATATTGAACTCCATCAGGACTATCTTACTGCTTCTTCTCTGCTTTTCTATTTGTTGCACTCTCTTCCCTTGTTGTCTGGCTTTGTCCACACAGAGCTACCTCAAAGATCATATACTCCCAGCTCACAATAGCACAAAAGAATCTTCTTACCAGCTCTAGTTTTAACTCTGATTACCATCATTTGGGGTACATGCATACTCCTTTTACCAATAAATATAACCAAGAGACTGATGCACTACTTATGATTGGTCTAGTTTTGGTCAAGTGCACACTCTTGGCCTAGAAGACTAAATGAATAGAAACTGGGAAGACTAAAATAATAGCATTTACAATGCACTATCTTTATTTCTTTTCTGCATATTATGCAACAATTTGTCTGCTTTATATATATCATCACTAAATTAACAACCTCAAATCTGTATTACTAGATCAGATTTCACTATTCAGCTTCAAATCTATATTTAAATGACTCATGTGTATCTGGATCAGGAATTCCTTTGTATCTCCAATTAGCATGTCTAAAATCCCCACCCAAACTTGCTTCTTCACTTCATTTGCTTCCCTTCACTGAGCTGCCTTCTCTGGCTCAGTGGATGACACCATGAAATACCTAACTCACTAGTAATGCTCTTTGAAAATTGCATTTGCCTATCCCTCTTAACTGTACTCTCACATCCATACCTGACTACTGGAAAAACCATGTGAGAGTTGGATCATTAAGCTGAGTGCTGAAAAACTGATGCTTTTGAACTGTGGTTTTGGAGAAGACTCTTGAGAGTCCCTTGGACTGCAAGGAGATCCAACTACTCAATCCTAAAGGAAATCAACCCTGAGTAATCATTGGAAGTACTGATGCCAAAGCTGAAACTCCAATACTCTGGCTACCTGAAGCAAAGAACTGACTCATTGGAAAAGACCCTGATGCTGGGAAAGATTGAAGGCAGGAGAAGAAGGGGACAACAGAGGATGAGATGGTTGGATGGCATTACTAACTCTATGAACATGAGTTTGAGCAAGCTCTGAGAGTTGGTGATGAACAGGGAAGCCTGGTGTGCTGCAGTTCCTTGGGTCACACAGAGTCAGATACAACTGGGTGACTGAACTGAACTGAACTGTACAGACCTTTGTCTGCAAACTGATGTCTCTGCTTTTCAGTACACCATCTAGGTTTGTCATACCTTTCCTTCCAAAGAGCAAGAGACTTAATTTCATGGCTGCAGTCACCACCTGCAGTGATTTTGGAGCCCAAGTGATTTTTTTTCCAGTGGTCATGTGAGGATGTGAGAGTTGGACCATAAAGAAAGCTGAGCACCAAAAAGTTGATGCTTTAAAATTGTGGTGCCAGAAAAGACTCCTGAGTCCCTTCAATTGCAAGGAGATCAAACTGGTTAATCCTAAAGGAAATCACCCATGAATATTCTTTGGAAGGACTGATGCTAAAGTTCCAATACTTTGGCCACCTGATAACTGACTCATTGGAAAAGAGCCTGATGCTGGGGAAGATTGAAGGCAAAAGGAGAAGGGGGTGGCAGAGGATGAGATGGTTGTATAACATCACTGACTCAACGGCCATGAACTTAAGCAAACACAGGAGATAACTGCTTAAGACAGAACAGCCTATATACTGCAGTCCATGGGGTTGCGAAGAGTGACATATGACTTAGCAACTGAACAGCAACAACAAATCTGTCAACAACAACTTCCCCATAGTCTATTTCTAGTTCAGACCATCCACCTCCTCGGTCAATTCCAGGTTGGACTACTACAGTGGCCCACATAGTGATCTCACTATGCTTAGGCTTAGTCTCCTGCAGTACTTCTTAAAAGTTGGCATTTTGACAAAATGATAATTGCAAAATATCAGCAGCAAATATGAGTATCACACAACAAAATGCTTATAATAAATGTCAGATTTTCTTTACGCCACTTAATAAAACTTAATTCATTCTATATTCTGTCTCACCAGAGGAGCATAAAACTTAATGAAGTTGTTGAAGTACTTCTGCTACCACATTATG
This sequence comes from Bos mutus, assembly GCF_027580195.1. Lineage (NCBI taxonomy): Eukaryota > Metazoa > Chordata > Mammalia > Artiodactyla > Bovidae > Bos > Bos mutus. The sequence continues at coordinate 10,293,111 of NC_091622.1, forward strand.
GTAGTGATCCTAGGGGTCATATAAAATCGAGAACCAGACAGACATAGGTTGATATTTGTATCTACCCACAAAGTTTCTTGAAAAAAGATGGCTTGAAATTAACATTTTTCTGGAAAATATCTCTCCATGGGATCATGTCTTGAGCATGTACTACTGGAACATTTCAAGTCTGCTTCCTCGTTCAGGGAATGCATTCAACACCTCTCCTTGGTGAGTTGCTTTTGCCTCTTTCCTTTTCAAATCCCAGAACACATTTCTCCCATATTTGTGCATTAGCCTTGGCTAGAGATTCCCCAGAGATCTAAGGGTGTTAAGATTGTTCTGTTTGGAATAAAGAATGTTTAAAGATTGATTAATTAAGTAGCAACATTAAAATGCTGGTGGTTTCATATAAAAATCTGAATTTATAGCTTCTCCTGAAAATTAGACAACTGGCCAACACTAGGCCTATATCTCTTCATGTGAAGAACACTGAGTAATAACTTCCTAATTTACAAGACTTCTCCTCAGTTAAGCACAGTGCCTAACATTCTTACTCCATTCTTACTAAAAGTAAGTATATACTTACCTTTGTTGGCAAAACATTTTGAAGTAAAATGCAAATATCATGATATTCATATCTAAATGCTTTGGTGTACATCTCTAAAAAAACTGAAAGAACTTTTTTTTCTATATAGCTACAATGCCATTATTACGCCTAATATTTAGCCTAATATTTATTAACATCTAATATTCAGGCTATATTCAAAATATCCAAGTATTCTCTCCAATAAAAAAAAGAGTTAGTTATTTAAGCTGCTAATTCATTTAAAAAAATATATAACCCAGTTTACTTATCTAATTCCAGTTGGCATTTGAGTTTGTGTAACTAAGACTTCACAACCTAAAACTCTGGCCCCTATTTACCTTTAATTTAATTTTTGAAATGTCAAATCTTCTCTTGGAACAAAGGAAACTCTAAGACTTCACAACCTAAAACTCTGGCCCCTATTTACCTTTTTTAGGCTTGATGGTAGATGGAAAGTATAGCTGGAGGATGGAAACTAAAGCCAATAAAAAAATTAAAAGCTTTTTTTTAAATAGTAACAAGCACAACTTAGAATTTCTCCAAGTTTTCTAGACACAGTTCAGTACTTTTGATAGCTGATTTATGCTCATGGTAGCATAAAGAAGGGCAGATGTTTTCAAAGCTAAGGGAGTGTAGAATCAGTCATAAATGAGATGTGGAGAAACATAGTCACTAAGTCTTGAAGAGAAAGAGCACTTCAACCCCTTCTTAGCCTTCCTGTGGTTCTGGAAATAGAATTCAAATCCATGAATGGGTGGCTTATACTTCATAGCATGATTTGTTTTTAGCTTATAACATTTTCCCCCCCGCCATTCTACTCATACTAAATGTGTTTTTGTTCCCTGAATGTAACCATGTTTGGAAGCACTTTTTCTCAAGCTTTGTCTTAAGTGAAATGTCAGTAACATAATGGAAAACTTCTTAGTACTCACCCATGTCTTGGTCAGCAAACCTCCAATCTACTTCCTGAGAGCCCTGTACCTCCACTGGAAGATTTCTGCGCATGCTCCACCATGGTGACCCATTAATTAGTCTTACCTGTAAGACTGCTCGGAGAAGGCAGTGGCACCCCATTCCAGTACTCTTGCCTGGAAAGTCCCATGGACGGGGGAGCCTGATGGGCTGCAGTCTTTGGGGTCGCGAAGAGTCGGACACGACTGAGCGACTTCCCTTTCACTTTTCACTTTCATGCATTGGAGAAGGAAATGGCAACCCACTCTAGTGTTCTTGCCTGGAGAATCCCAGGGACGGGGGAGCCTGGTGGGCTGCCGACTATGGGGTCGCAGAGAGTCAGACACGACTGAAGCTACTTAGCAGCAGCAGCAGCAAGACTGCTTGCTGTATCAAAGCAGGAGCCACTTCTACCTCATCATCATTTTGCCTTCGACACCTTCTGTGTTCCAAAGCACATAAGAGATATCCAGTAAATGAACAAAAAATATATGAAGTTACAGTGTTATTCTAAGACAATTTTATTTAAAATTTAAAATGAGGTCATAAAATATAGTGTAAAATATATTGCATGCATTTCAAAACAATATCTTATTTCTCCCTGAAAGTACTTCATTATCATAAATAAATGGCTAGGATATATTCTATAATGAAGAGGGGGGGGTGGTACTTAGAAGAATAATGTTTTAGCAGATCATTAATGTGTTTTAGTTTTGTTCCTGTACATCATCAGTTCATTATGCATTTCCAGACTAAGATTTTACTTGCTCCATTACTAAATTACAAGAATCAGATTCCATTTCTTTTATATATCTCCTGATCAAAGAGGAGGAAGATTAGACATGATTATTATTAAAACACGGGTTTTAGGCTATAGGAACATAAAAACACACGAATGGCAGAAATACAGTTTTCAAATGGGTAAATTAAAAAGCACAAAAAACAGTTATCAGAACAGAAGTGAAATTTATGTCAAGCCAGTGTAGAAAAAACACAAAAATGTATGCAAATTATAACATTGAACAAATTATGTAGTTTTGTTTTGCTGGTAAGTTATTTATGATTCTAAACTGAAATCTCATGGCTCAGGCTCTGCTCAAAGGTTTCTAAATGCAGTTATGCCCCTGCCCAGGGCTCTGTGACTTTGTGCAAATATCTTAGCTGTTGTAGTCTCATTTTCTTTACTTGTAAAATAAGGGATTGGTAGGTTGTCTGTATGGAGAAGGCAATGGCACCCCACTCCAGTACTCTTGCCTGGAAGGTTGTCTCTAAAGTCTGTCTCATATTGAGCTGTTCCTATTTAAATTTTTCTCTCGGCTTTCAGTCAGCATGTTAAAAACAGTATGTTTATCTGACTTAATGGGTGGTCATTTTGCTACTTTTGAAATCCTCCTATACATTCAAAAAAGTTCATAACATAGCATAGCATTTTTGCTTTCATTATTTCATTTGAAGCCCAAACAAATATTTATTTATCTACATATATATTTTTACAGATAGGGAGACAGAAGCTCAAGAACTTTAGTGACTTGACTTGGAGCAAATACACCTTAAGTCATATATACTCATAAAGTGTATTTGCCTTGACTCCATCTGTATCTCTTTAGCTTCATAGGCTTGTCCTGGGTTTTCAAATTGTCCAGATGCTAGCTGTACTTGTTTCTGCCAAAAAATCATTAAAGTCATTTTCAGAAGATTTTTAAATATAGAGCTGTGTGTAATAAATATAAAGAGGAGTGCAATTGGGAGAAATTTATATGCATCCTACCAAAATTTGATTATCACCACAGCAAATTCCTTGGGGGAAAAACATACAGAAGAATTTGTGTGTGTGTGTGTTTTTCCAAGAGTAAAGAAACATCTTTAGTAATACAAACATTATGATTACAATATTGATGACAATGTCCACTGAAAGACTATCTTAGTACCATAAAAACATTTTATTTTCATACTTTTAGATGTAATATATATGATAATATATTCATTGGGAAGAATTACTTGTTTCAAATCAAGTCAAGTCTGGAACTAGTTTAATCCTCTAATACTTAATTTGGAAAAAAAAAAGTGTAAAGCTTTTAACAAGTTTAAATATTTCCATTTATTATCAAAATTCTTGATTTAATAGGCAAAACCTTTTAATGAAGAACTTTATGATGTATGAAATGCATGTCATGAACATACAAATCTCTTAACAGGTCTTTTTTTAACTGAAGCATCATTCTGACCTATGAAAATTGAGTTTGACAACTTTATTAAAATGAGATGATTTAGGGATGAACTTTTCCATCAGTCCTTCAAATATATTGCCTTGCACTCACCAGTTTAATTACATTTAAGAATGAAGTAATGGAAAGATATGTGTTAAAAACAAAGGGATAATATTTAAAATCCATATTTGCTGTTCTTCAATTTTTTTAATATTTTAAATTGCTACTTATTTTCAATAGTTAGGAGGAATTATTCTACCACCATAAGCAGGATGTTGAAAGAGCTATGATTTTAATTATACCTAGAATATATCTGCAAAAACAAATGTCCCATGAAAGCAAGAGGTCAACTTTGCTGCTCATAGTATGAACAGATAGCTGATTTGCACACACATACTCCTTTTATCCTGCAGATTTCCTAACAGGCAAGGTGGGTGCAACAATTCTATGTTGTTCATCAATAATAACAGTCAGAATACATTACTATGTGAAAATTATTTGACAGATTAGATACAATGATATCATCTAAATAACTATAGAGGAACCAACTGGATCCAGAATTTTTCTTCTCTTTTCCTTGATGAGTTGGGGAGAGGTAAAGAAAGAGTCTTTCTTAATCAGTTATGATAATTGTTAAGTGCTTAGAGGTAAAGAAAGAGTCTTTCTTGTATCAGTTATGATAGTTGTAAGTGCTTGGCATGTTTCTAATGGTTCAGATCAGTTTAGTTCAGGTGCTCAATCGTGTCCAGCTCTTATAATGGTTATTACTATTAAATTTTGGAAAACATAATTTTCTGGACAGTAGCATTATTTCCATTGATTCCTTCGAACTGCTATTTCTTATCCTACACTCAGGATCATCCCCTTTGTTCTCAAGTATCAACTCAGAGTTTCCTTTTCTTTCATGTCTCTGATCACCAGGCTCAGTTAATATTTATCAAGAAATGTATATATTATGATCATACAATATATGTACAAAATATTTTATAATTTCCCATCTGTACTATAAATTCCAAAAGACTGATATTTCAACTTTTATTTTCATTTTCTAACTTTCTATAAGGACTTCAGCATTTTTTTATATGGAAGGATGAGGTCATTTTGGAAGGATGGAGGAAGATCTGCAGTGAAGAGACAACATCAGGGTACTTAAATTACTTCATGATTCACATGGATGAATCAGTTAAGCAGGGTTGAGACTGTGATCATCTGTCAAAATGGAAATCTGAACAAATAATGTAATATGTCAATATATTTAGGCCACTTTCCGAGGAAAAAGTTAAAGTTAAGGAGAGTGATGCTAGATTGAATCCAGAAAATAGTGAAGTGCAACCTGCTAAACTAAATAAACACAGGCTAAATTCTGTAATAAAAGATAAACTTAGAACATATTCTAGAATATATAACTCCCAATGAATTGAATGCTTTTTTAAACTACCAGAAGGATTTTAACATCTAGTGGGGCTGATTCTGGATTCCTTCCTTGTTTTCCAGTAGAATTATATCTTCTTTGTCAAGTTACCTGTGTTTCAGTAACCTTGCAACAGAACACGTTATACATAGTAAACACTGAGTAAATATATCACAGTCTGATGATTTGCACTGTATTTAAGAAAAGAGATATCATCTTTCAAAATTGTTTGTTTAAATTTAATGTAAAGTTTTTGGATGAAGTCCAGGGATATTTAGGTGAATCTTTCATAAATTCACTTAAACAATAAATATTTCCTGGACATGTAAATCTGTCAGTCCCTAGTGTATTGGAAATATTGGGGGGAAAAACACAGAAGACCCCTTTGTCCCTCATCCTTTTGAAGTTAGTAGTTATTATAAATAGAATCTACTCTATACGCTATATGTTCTATTGTAAATAGTATAGTGCAAAAAATATATAGTCTAAAACAAACTTTTAAAACACATGAGAAAGTCTTTCTAAATTAAGTCTTTGCAACTCTGATGTTACACTGTCTAGTTTGCAACCATGGCACTCCTTTGGATGGACTTTTGGAAGTGTTACTTATTTTTCTTGGAATGAGTTATATATTTCTCAAAGAGTACTCCACTGTAAAATAGAAATACTAGTAACACCTTGCTTCAAATGTTTGTGGTTTGATTTAAAGAAAATAATATATATGAATTCCTTAGTAAAATGCTTGAAGGTGAACATTGCTTAGTTATGTCCAACTCTTTGTGACCCCATGGACTATACAGTCCACGGAATTCTCCAGGCCAAAATACTGGAGTGGGTAGCCTTTCCCTTTTCCAGGAAATCTTCCCAACCCAGGAATTGAACTGGAGTATCTGTATTGCAGGCAGATTCTTTACCAACTGAGCTATCAGGGAAAATGCTTGGCTATAGGCAAAGAGTGCTACCATTCAACAATACAATTACTATAATACTTTTTTATGTAGTAATAATTCTAAGCTATATTTTCTAGCAACCTAGCAGATAGGTGGAATCATATGACACTATATGGGTAATACAATATGAACAAAATTTTAATAATTCCCAATCCTTATATAAAATATTCCATGAACAGTCTTCAGCAGTTTCCATTTATGAGGCTAGATGCATTTGAAAATGACTAGATCAGTTCAGTTCAGTTCAGTAGCTCAATTGTGTCCAACTCTTTGCGACTCCATGGACTGCAGCATGCCAGGCTTCCCTGTCCATCACCAACTCCCAGAGTTTGCTCAAACTCATATCCATCGAGTCGGTGATGCTATACAACCATCTCATCTTCTGTTGTCCCCTTCTCCTCCTACCTTCAGTCTTTCCCAGAATCAGGGTCTTTTCTAATGAGTCAGTTCTTTGAATCAGGTGGCCAAAGTACTGGACTTTCAGCTTCAGCATCAGTTTTTCCAATGAATATTCAGGACTGATTTCCTTTAGGATTGACTGGTTTGATCTCCTTGCAGTCCAAGGGACACTCAAGAGTCTTCTCCAACACCACAGTTCAAAAGCATCAATTTGGCACTTTATAGTCCAACTCTCACATCCATATATGACTACTGAAAAAAACATACTTTTGACTAGATGGACCTTTGTTGGCAAAGTAATGTCTCTGCTTTTTAATATGTTGTGTAGGTTAGTCATAGCTTTTCTTCCAAGGAGCAAGCATTGTTTAATTTCATGGCTGCAGTCACCATCTGCGGTGATTTTGGAGCCCAAAATAATAAGGTCTCTCACTATTTCCTAATAGATAGACAAGCATATATCTATGAATAAATGAATGGAGCAGAGAGATGTTAGTTCTCAGTCTCTTGGCCTCTGACATGGCTAAAATAAATATGCATCTACTGAGCTTGCTTTAAGTGAGAAGTTGTAAAATGTGGTGTTTGTAGTGTATCCAGATTGTTATGATCTGTATTTAGTTAGGTATTCAATACGGAGGAGGCAGAGAGTTCTCAAAATCTGGCAGACAGTATTACCTGCTTGTGAATATTATTGCATTGATTTCTTATCAGTACTAATAGCAAATTATCACTAATATGATAGCTTTAAACACCAAAATTGACAAAGAAATTATGAATATTTTGGCTTTTGTGGTCAAGGATCTTGAGATAGAAAGATTATTTTACATTATCTTAATAAGTTGAGTGTATGAACAAAGGTCCCTATGTTATTCAGAGGGAGTCTGAATAGTCAGAGAAGGAACCATCACAGAAAAAAAGATAGAGAGAGGTTATTATGTTGGATTAGGTAAAATATGATTGTGGCTTAGTCATGCATGGTAGCTGTGGAATTAATTACAATATTTGTATTTTGGATGTATTGATAAAGTACAATCAGAGCACATTACTGCCACAATGGGTAAAAGCTGGAGGAGGGAATGAATCAAGGATGATTCCAAAGTTTTTATTCTGAGCAAATGGAAAATGAACTTGAAATCAATTGGGATGGGACATACTACACATGGCATAGCTTTGAGGGAAGGTCAGGAATTTAGCTTTGTATTTGTTGTGTTTAAAATATCTATATGAGAGATCCAAGTGGAGAAGTGGATCAATATGTTAATAATATGTAGAGATAACTTTGGGAGCCATTTACATGTAGAGGAGGGTTATTACCATGTGATTGGATGACATTGCCAAGACAATGAATGCTGACCTAGAAAAGAGTCAGAGAAAAATACAAATCTGGTTTTAATTTACTTTGTAAATCATAATTGCCAGAGAAAGTAATATTGAGTGAATGACACTTTGGAAAAGTGGGAAGCAGAAAGGTGGTTCCTTAGTGGAATAATATCTATTGATAAAGTGTGACTAGAAAAAGTCATTTAAAAGTTTAAGCCATGTAAAGTAATTAGCCTCCAATTAAAATAAATTTATATTTAAAAAAAGTTTCAAAGTTTTGGGAACTTTAGAAAGAAGCATTTGCTGGCTGACCAAAGACAATTAATAATTATACCCTGTGAGAAGACAAGAATGCTGGTTTCTATTTTGCTGCATGAAGAAACAAGCCGATGGGCTGCGTGTGGACTATTAATATCTTCATTTCCATATAAAGATTTCTTACGTTAGTAAATAAATGCCATTTGAATGCCTTGTAGAATAGAGAGAAAAGAGGCAGAAATTCCACTCAAGTTTGGTTGATAAGAGCCAGCTGACCAATATCTGAGACAAAATAATGACCATGAAAATGAAGTGGAGTGGGTATATATGAAAAATGCTTGAGAACTGACTGCATGCTTAAACGTTATACAACCTAATTTAAAGACATGGTGTTGTTTTATTTATTTATTTATTTACATCCTCTCAGTCTTTCTTTCTCTCTCTTTCCACACTCCAACAGGTTATTTTATTGTTTTTATTTATCAAATATAGACTCATTCTATTATTCAGCTTCTCAGACAATGTTATTCTAGTTTAAGGCAATTTTTTTGCATTCTACTTATTTTCTCCTTTCATCATCTAAAAACATTTTATAAAGATGTGATCTCATAAATGAACAACTAAGTGTATGGCCCAGTGCTTTTTATAGGTATTTTGGGCAAAGTTCTGATTGTGTCATCAGTGTCAACATCTTATCTTTGATAATTACAGTCTTTCTTGAGCTTGGTTATAGGACACTTTTTTTTCCCCTTTAGAATTATTTTTCAGGATGAAGATCCAGAAAATTCTGAAGAAAAATTTTTATATGAGCAGAATATACAGGTTTCTGAGTCGAAATTCTGCTGTTTAGGTTATTACTAATTCAAAGGAAAATCATAGAAAAGTAGATTTACTACCATGCTCTCATTCCTTGTTGGCGGGGAAAATAATTTTAATTCAAAGTGTATCTTCTGTCAATGAATTATGCACAAAACTAGTAAGATAAACTTCAGATATATTCTTGGAAATACATAATTTTGATGACAAAAGTAAGCATTAACAATCAGTCCATATTATTTCCTAAATATACCTAATTTTCCTAATGTATGACAAAAGAATTAGAATATTAAACTTGAACTATAAAGGATGTATGAAAAAGATCAGAAATGTATTGCTTAGTGTTTTGAAAATACCTACAAAAATACTATAATTATCATTGTTGATAATAGTATTCCCCCTTTTTTAAATCACTTGTTTCTTTCAAAAAAAAAAAAGTGAAGTTCCTTTCAATAAAGTACAGCTCAGTGAAAGCGACATTATAGCTGACTGCTTTGTTATACCTAAAAGCTAATATGATTCAAATGTTTATTTATTATATTCAGCTGTATTCTAGAAGGGGATAACCAACACATTGGGAAATGTTTTCTGAGTGACAAATTGCTCATTCTTCCTCAACTGCCACGTTCAACCAAGTTTCCAAAGTTGAAAAACAAATAAATGAGCACTAAAAAAAATCAGAGTTATTATATTTGTCCCACCTCGTTCTTGTAACCATGCACAAAGTAACTACCACCTAAAGTTTGGAAGAGATAAAATTAAATATTCTAAGTTGTCATTCAGTCATATAACTTCTACTGTTTATTTTATACTCAAAATATGTTTAAGTATTTTGCAGACAGTCATCTGTCTATCAATAAAACAGTTTTCTTTCCTAATACTATACACACTGTAAGTGATTGGAAATGATACTCTTGATTATTATCATGATGATAATGATGTGGTATATTATTCAGTTGTTTAAACTGTTTCTTTGTACAATTCTTTCCTATTAACACAAGTTACACAACTATACTGCTCCTCAAAAAATGTTTTCACTCAGTGTTGCCGTGACATTTAAATAGCATTTGTAATCAACATATGTCTGTAAGTAAATGAGAGATAACCAAGTAGAGTTGTAAATTTTGAAATTTGTGTGTGATTTTCTCTTGTGTAAAACCTGAAATACAGTATAAGAATAATAGTTTCAAAGTATATCAAGAAAATGAAACAGAGTCTCCCAGGAAAGTGTAGATTAATGAAGTAGCTTCATAGATTATGTGTGTTTATTTTGTGTCATTTTTATAATTTTACTTGAAGAGTTAATTATTTCAGAATTATTTGATTAAAATTAAGAGTATAGAGTTATGCTTATAGCCATTATCTATTTTTGTTGTGATTTATCTCTTCCTGAAACTTTAATTTCAAAGTTTATTAGGCATCAAATCTTTTTCTGCAGTTTTCAGGACACTGTCACCAGTACTTCACATTTTGATTAAAGTGTAAGTACTGTTGTTTGCTATCTGGATGCAATTCCTTTCTATGTAGATTGGAGAAAGGGATGTAGCTTCATGTCAAAAATACATTTTGTTTTACTTTTTAAAATGTAGCTTGAAGAACCGGAAAGGAAATACATTACACAAGGGATGCTGAGTTGTGTTCTCCACTGAATTTTATTTAAAAGCTCACAGATATTTCTGATTGCTATTCTGCCAACAATCTTTGACTTTAACATATTTCATTGATCTTTCCCACTTATCCTCTTTTATTTTCTCTTCATATTGAAAGTTTGTATAGTAATGAAAATAAAACACCAGATAAATTATGTCATGGTAAGAATAATAGTGAATGGATATAACCTTTATTTTTCAAAAGTGCATTTTTGCCCAACAGTAGTAATTGTTATCACTGAATGTTTACCATGTTCTGGCTACTTTAATAAACACGTTATACACACTATTTTATTGTCCCTTCTAGCAGAAATATGGAGAAGACAATGGCACCCCACTCCAGTACTCTTGTCAGGAAAATCCCATGGGCAGAGGAGCCTGGTAGGCTGCAGTCCATGGGGTCGCTAAGAGTCGGACATGACTGAGTGACCTCACTTTCACTTTTCACTTTCATGCATTGGAGAAGGAAAAGGCAACCCACTCCAGTGTTCTTGCCTGGAGAATTCCAGGGATGGGGAAGTCTGGTGGGCTGCTGTCTATGGGGTTGCACAGATTTGGACACAACTGAAGCGACTTAGCAGCAGTAGCAGAAATATTTTTCATTTCACAGATAAAACTAGGACTGAGATCAAGAGATGTTATAGGGTAGGTGATGAGGTAAGATTTGAGTATTAGTTGGTTTGGTACATAATCTGTACTTTGCCATATAATTCTCACTCTACTTGTCTTTCTTTTTCAGATCAGATCAGTTGCTCAGTCATGTCTGACTCTTTGAGACCCCATGAATCACAGCACGCCAGGCCTCCCTGTCCAACACCAACTCCCAGAGTTCACTCAGACTCACGTCCATCGAGTCAGTGATGCCATCCAGCCATCTCATCCTCTGTCGTCCCCTTCTCCTCCTGCCCCCAATCCCTCCCAGGATCAGAGTCTTTTCTAATGAGTCAACTCTTCGCATGAGGTGGCCAAAGTACTGGAGTTTCAGCTTCAGCATCAGTCAGTCCTTCCAAAGAAATCCCAGGGCTGATCTCCTTCAGAATGGACTGGTTGGATCTTCTTGCAGTCCAAGGGACTCTCAAGAGTCTTCTCCAACACCACAGTTCAAAAGCATCAATTCTTTGGCGCTCAGGCTTCTTCCCAGTCTAACTCTCACATCCATACATGACCACAGGAAAAACCATAGCCTTGACTAGACGAACCTTTGTTGGTAAAGTAATGTCTCTGCTTTTGAATATGGTATCTAGGTTGGTCATAACTTTCCTTCCAAGGAGTAAGCGTCTTTTAATTTCATGGCTGCAGTCACCATCTGCAGTGAATTTTTTTACTAGTCTTAAATTTTACTATTAATTAACACTCATATGCAATTGAAATTATACACATTGGATACTGAGATGTGACTGGCCTGGTATTGTTTTATAAAATAAAAAAATAAAAAATGAGAAAATTTTCGATCACAAACTTTTAAGGAAGCACAGTAACCCGAAATTCTTTCCACTAGTTTAAAAAAAAAATGAGATCAACCTTTTATTCTAACCTAATTACCTAACAGTTCTTGTAACCATGAACATTTTCTGCAGATACAGAGAAGGAAAAAGAAGCAGTATAAATTACAGGCACACAGTGATTATTACAAAATCCTAGTGCTGAAAAATGATTTTTAATACCAGTTAAGCTGTCACTAAGTCAGAATTATGAATATAGTCTATTGAAATTCTTGATAATTACTTATAATTTTCAGTGTTTGGAAAACAATTTGCTGGGCAGATGTTTTTCCATTGTCCTAAATGTTCCTATCGCTATGAAGTGTTGAACATTTTCTCTGGTTTATGCTCCAAAGTATTAATCTTTCCAGTCGTTAAAGATGATTACCTGGTAACATTAACATACAAATGTACAGTGATCACTATGCTCTTATGAATTCTTTACAATCCACACACTTGAAAAAGTCAAATTATTCTTTGTTAGGTGATGTGGTGCCTTGTTTAAAAAGTGAATTTATCCTTAAGTCACAGGCCTTGAAAATTAAGTATTAATTGAGCTTGAACTATTAGAAAATTATCTCAGAAAAACATCATTTAACATGTAATTCCTTTAAATTTGTAATTTTGTGAATGAGACTCCTGGAACAAAATCTTATTTATGCCAATGAAATAAGTTACTGTTTCTGCTCTTTCTAAGTGCACTGATTGTTTATCAGACCTCCCTTATCAAATTTCATTTTAAATTTCAACCAAGTATGAGATATTTAGGAATCAATGATCCAGTTTATGGTTTCTCTGAACCTCTATTTTTGTTTCTGTAGTTCTTTCTTTTCTCTAGAGCAATCAAAATTCCAAAAATCTTTTAAAAAATATGAAAGGAATATACATTGATTATTCATTTGTATTAATTATACATAATCCTAAGGAAAAGTTTATGATAAAGATTATTGATAGTTTAATAAAAATAAGACTGGAAATCTATAAATTAAATTTGTTCTGGTTATTTATACACCAGAATAATGAAGGATTCTGTGATGATACTTTGCACTAAAAATTAAGTTAATCCTTAAGGAATGAATACTAGTTAACTAAGAATGGTAAATAATTTTAAAACCTTAAAACTATTCTCTATCAAAAAGCTCCATACAACATGATCAAGTTGGGTTTATTCCAGGGATGCAAGGATTCTTCAATATACACAAATCAATCAATGTGATATACCATATTAACAAATTGAAAGATAAAAACAATATGATAATCTCAATAGATGTAGAAAAAGCCTTTGATAAGATTCAGCACCCATTTATGATTAAAACTCTTCCAAAAATGGGCATAGAAGGAACCTACCTCAACATAGTGAAGGCCATATACCATAAGCCTACGGTAAACACTATTCTCAATTATGAAAAACTGAAAGCATTCCCCCTAAGACCAGGAACAAGACAAGGGTGTCCACTTTCACCATGATTATTCAGCATAGTTCTGGAAGTCCTAGCTATAGCAATCAGAGAAGAAAAGGAAATAAAAGGAATCCAGATCAGAAAAATATCTCACTGTTTGCCAATGACATGATTCTATGCATGCTGCTGCTATGTCGCTTCAGTCGTGTCCTACTCTGTGTGACTCCATAGATGGCAGCCCACCAGGATCCTCTGTCCCTGAGATTCTCCAGGCAAGAATACTGGAGTGGGCTCTTATTTCCTACTCCAATGCATGAAAGTGGAAAGTGAAATTGAAAATGAAGTCTCTCAGTCATATCCGACTCTTAGCGACCCCATGAGGTCTACCAGGCTGCTCCATCTATGGGATTTTCCAGGCAAGAGTACTGGAGTGGGTTGCCATTTCCTTCTCCAGATACTGTGAATAGAAAACCCTAAAGATAGTATCAGAAAAGTACTAGAAATAATCAGGAATTTAGCAAAGTTGCAGGATACAAAATCAATACACAGAAATCACTTGTATGTCTATATACTAACAGCAAAAAATCAGAAAGAGAAATTAAAGAATAAATCCCATTCACCATTGCAGCAAAAAGAAAAAAAAATCTAGGAATAAACTTATCTAAGGAGACAAAAGAACTGTACACAGCAAATTAAAAGACACTGATGAAAGAAACCAAAGATGACATAAAGAGATGGACAGATATTTCATATTTCTGGGTAGGAAGAATAAATATTGTGAAAATGACTATACTACCAAATGCAATCTACAGATTCAATGAGATCCTTATCAAACTACCAATGGCATTTTTCACAGAACTAGAACAAAAAATTTCACAATTCATATGGAAACAAAAAAGACCCTGAATAGCCAAAGTAGTCTTGAGATAGAAGAATGGAGCTGGAAGAATCAACCTTTTGACTTCAGATTATACCACAAAGCTACAGTCATCAAGACAGAATGACACTGGCATAAAACAGAAATATAGACCAATGGAACAAGATACAAAACCAAGAAATAAGCCAATGCACCCATGGGTAACTTATTTTTGACAAAGGAGGCAAGAAACTACAATGGGGTAAAGATAGCCTCTTCAGTAAATGGTGCTGGGAAAACTGGACAACTCCATGTAAAAGAATGAAATTAGAACACTTCCTAGCACCACACATAAAGATAAACTCAAAATGGATTAAAGACCTAAATGTAAGCCCAGAAACTATAAAACTCTTAGAGGAAAACTTAGGCAGAACACTCGATGAGGTAAGCAAAGCAAGATCCTCTATGACCCACCTCCTAGAGTAACAGAAATAAAAACAAAAGTAAACAAGTGGGACCTGATTAAACTTAAAAGCTTTTCACAGCAAAGAAATCTATAAGCAAGGTTGAAAGACAACTCTCAGAATGGGAGAAAATAATAGCAAATGAAACAGCTGACAAAGGCTTAATTTCCAATATATACAAGCAGCTCACGCACTCAATACCAGAAAAGCAAATAACCCAATCAGAAAGTGGGAAAAAGACATAAACAGACATTTCTCCAAAGAAGACATCAGATCAGATCAGTCGCTCAATCGTGTCCGACTCTTTGCGACCCCATGAATCACAGCACGCCAGGCCCCCTTGTCCATCACTAACTCCCGGAGTTCACTGAGACTCACATCCATCGAGTCAGTGATGCCATCCAGCCATCACATTCTCTGTCATCCCCTTCTCCTCTTGCCCCCAATCCCTCCCAGCATCAGAGTCTTTTCTAATGAGTCAACTCTTCACATGAGGTGGCCAAAGAACTGGAGTTTCAGCTTTAGCATCATTCCTTCCAAAGAAATCCCAGTGCTGATCTCCTTCAGAATGGACTGGTTGGATGTCCTTGCAGTCCAAGGGACTCTCAAGAGTCTTCTCCAACACCACAGTACAAAACCATCAATTCTTTGGCCTTCTTCACAGTCCAGCTCTCACATCCATACATGACCACAGGAAAAACCATAGCCTTGACTAGACGAACCTCTGTTGGCAAAGTAATGTCTCTGCTTTTGAATATGCTATCTAGGTTGGTCATAACTTTCCTTCCAAGGAGTAAGCGTCTTTTAATTTCATGGCTGCAGTCACCATCTGCAGTGATTTTGGAGCCCAGAAAAATAAAGTCTGACACTGTTTCCACTGTTTCCCCATCTATTTCCTGTGAAGTGATGGGACTGGATGCCATGATCTTCGTTTTCTGAATGTTGAGCTTTAAGCCGACTTTTCCACTCTCCACTTTCACTTTCATCAAGAGGCTTTTTAGTTCCTCTTCACTTTCTGCCATTAGGGTGGTGTCCTCTGCATATCTGAGGTTATTGATATTTCTCCTGGCAATCTTGATTCCAGCTTGTGCTTCTTCCAGCCCAGCGTTTCTCATGATGTACTCTGCATAGAAGTTAAATAAGCAGGGTGACAATATACAGCCTTGACATACTCCTTTTCCTATTTGGAACCAGTCTGTTGTTCCATGTTCAGTTCTAACTGTTGCTTCCTGACCTGCATACAAATTTCTTAAGAGGCAGGTCAGGTGGTCTGGTATTCCCATCTCTTTCAGAATTTTCCACAGTTTATTGTGATCTACCCAGACAAAGGCTTTTGCATAGTCAATAAAGCAGAAATAGATGTTTTTCTGGAACTCTCTTGCTTTTTCCATGATCCAGCGGATGTTGGCAATTTAACCTCTGGTTCCTCTGCCTTTACTAAAACAGCTTGAACATCCGGAAGTTCACGGTTCACGTATTGCTGAAGCCTGGCTTGGAGAATTTTGAGCATTATTTTACTAGCGTGTGAGATGAGTGCAATTGTGTGGTAGTTTAAGCATTCTTTGGCATTGCCTTTCTTTGGGATTGGAATGAAAACTGACCTTTTCCAGTCCTGTGGCCACTGCTGAGTTTTTCAAATTTGCTGGCATATTGAGTGCAGCACTTTCACAGCATCATCTTTCAGGATTTGGAATAGCTCAACTGGAATTCCATCACCTCCACTAGCTTTGTTCATAGTGATGCTTTCTAAGGCCCACTTGACTTCACATTCCAGGATGTCTGGCTCTAGGTCAGTGATCACACCATAGTGATTATCTGGGTTGTGAAGATCTTTTTTGTACAGTTCTTCTGTGTATTCTTGCCATCTCTTTTTAATATCTTCTGCTTCTGTTAGGTCCATACCATTTCTGTCCTTTATCGAGCCTATCTTTGCATGAAATGTTCCTTTGGTATTTCTGATTTTCTTGAAGAGATCTCTAGTCTTTCCCATTCTGTTGTTTTCCTCTAGTTTTTTGCATTGATCACCGAAGGCTTTCTTATCTCTTCTTGCTATTCTTTGGAACTCTGCATTCAGATGTTTATATCTTTCCTTTTCTACTTTGCTTTTCGCTTCTCTTCTTTTCACAGCTATTTGTGAGGCCTCACAAATGGCTAATAAGCACATGAAAAGATGCTCAAAATTGCTCAATATTAGAGTAATGCCAGTCAAAACTAGAATGAGATATCACCTCACACTGGTCAGAACAGCCAGCATCAAAAAGTCTACAAACAATAAAGCTGGAGAAGGTGTGGAGAAAAGGGAGCACTCTGGCACTGTTGGTGGAAATGTAATTTGATACAGCCACTATGGAAGACGGTATGAAGATTCCTTTAAAAAAATCTAGGAATAAAACCACCCTATGACCCAGCAATCCCACTCCAGGCATATATGCTGAGGAAATCAAAATTGAAAAAGACACATGTATCCCATTGTTTATTGCAGCACTATTTACAATAGCTAGAGCATGGAAGCAACCTAGATGTCCAGCGACAGATGAATGGATAAAGAAGTGATGGTACATATACATGATGGAATATTACTCAGCCAGAAAAGGGAACACATTTGAGTCAGTTCTAATGTGGTGGGTGCACCTTGAACCTATCATACAGAGTGAAATAAGTCAGAAAGAGAAAGGTAAATATCATATTCTAACGCATATATATGAATCTAGAAAAATAGTACTGAAGAATTTATTTACAGGGCAGTAATAGAGAAACAGACATAGACAACACACTTGTGGACATGGGGGGAGGGGAGGAGAGGGTGAGATGTATGGAGAGAGTAACATGGAAACTTACATTACCATATGTAAAATAGATAGCCAACGAAATTTGCTGTATGGCTCAGGAAACTCAAGCAGGGTTCTGTATCAACCTAGAGGGATGGCACGGGGAGGGAGATGGGAGGCAAGTTTAAAAGGGAGAGGTTGAGAGGAGCTACCCCATGTCCAAGGAGTGGCAGCTGCGCTGGCACAGGAGGGCCAATAGAGCTACTCCACATTCAAGGTCAAGAGGGGTGGCTTGTCCAAGGTAAGGAGCAGCAGCTGCACTTTGCTAGAGCAGCCATGAAGAGATACCCAACGTCCAAGGTAAGAGAAACCCAAGTAAGATGGTAGATGTTGCAAGAGAGCATCAGAGAGAAGACACACTGAAACCATAATCTTAGAAAACTAGCCAATCTGATCACACAGACCACAGCCTTGTCTAACTCAATGAAACTAAGCCATGCCGTGTGTGGCCGCCCAAGACGAATGGGTCATGGTGGAGAGGTCTGACAGAATGTGGCCCAATGGAGAAGGGAATGGCAAACCACTTCTGTATTCTTGCCTTGAGAACCCCATGAACAGTATGAAAAGGCAAAATGATAGGATACTGAAAGAGGAACTTCCCAGGTTGGTAAGTGCCCAACATGCTACTGGAGATCAGTGGAGAAATAACTCCAGAAAGAATGAAGGGAAGGAGCCAAAGCAAAAACAATACCCAGTTGTGGATGTGACTGGTGACAGAAGCAAGGTCCGATGCTGTAAAGAGCAATATTGCATAGGAACCTGAAATGTCAGGTCCATGAATCAAGGCAAATTGGAAGTGGTCAAACAGGGGATGGCAAGAGAGAACGTGGACATCCTAGGAATCAGCGAACTAAAATGGACTGGAATTGGTGAATTTAACTCAGATGACCATTATATCTACTACTGTGTGCAGGAATCCCTTACAAGAAATGGAGTAGCCATCATGGTCAACAAGAGTCTGAAATGCAGTACTTGGATGCAATCTCAAAAACGACAGAATGATCTCTGTTCGTTTCCAAGGCAAACCATCCAATATCACGGTGATCCAAGCCTGTGCCCCGACCAGGAACACTGAAGAAGCTGAAGCTGAATGGTTCTATGAAGACCTACCAGACCTTTTAGAATTAACACCCAAAGAAGGTGTCCTTTTCATTATAGGGGACTGGAATGCAAAAGTAGGAAGTCAAGAAACACATGGAGTAACAGGCAAATTTGGCCTTGGAGTACAGAATGAAGCAGGGCAAAGGCTAATAGAGTTCTACCAAGAGAACACACTGGTCATAGCAAACACCTTCCAACAACACAAGAGAAGACTCTACACATGGGCATCACCAGATGGCCAACACCAAAATTAGATTGATTATATTATTTGCCAAAGATGGAGAAGCTCTATACAGTCAGCAAAAACAAGACCGGGAGTGGACTGTGGCTCAGATCATGAATTCCTTATTGCCCAATTCAGACTTAAATTGAAGAAAGTAGGGAAAACCACTAGACCATTCAGGTATGACCTAAATCAAATCCCTTATGATTATACAGTGGAAGTGAGAAATAGATTTAAGGGACTGGATCTGATAGACAGAGTGCCTGATGAACTATGGATGAAGGTTTGTGACATTGTACAGGAGACAGGGATCAAGACCATCCCCATGGAAAAGAAATGTAAAAAATGAAAATGGCTGTCTGAGGAGGCCTTACAAATAGCTGTGAAAAGAAGAAAGTTAAAAGAAAAGGAGAAAAGAAAAGATAAAAGCATCTGAATACAGAGATCCAAATAATAGCAAGGAGAGATAAAAATAAAATAAGATAAAAGCCTTCCTCAGAGATCAATGCAAAGAAATAGAGGAAAACAACAGAATGGTAAAAACTAGAGATCTCTTCAAGAAAATTACAGATACCAATGGAACATTTCATGCAAAGATGGGCTTGATAAAGGACAGAAATGGTATGGGCCTAACAGAAGCAGAAGATATTAAGAAAAGGTGGCAAGAATACACAAAAGAACTGTACAAAAAAAAATCTTCATGACCCAGATAATCACGATGGTGCATTCACTCACCTAGAGCTAGACATCCTGGAACGTGAAGTCAAGAGGGCCTTAGAAAGCATCACTACAAATAAAGCTAGTGGAGGTGATGGAATTCCAGTTGAGCTACTTCTAATCCTAAAAGATGATGCTGAGAAAGTGCTGCACTCAATATGCGAGCCAATTTGGAAAACTCAGCAGTGGCCACAGGAATGGAAAAGGTCAGTTTTCATTACAATCCCAAAGAAAGGCAATGCCAAAGAATGCTTAAACTACCGCACAATTGCACTCATCTCACACGCTAGTAAAGTAATGCTCAAAATTCTCCAAGCCAGGCTTCAGCAATACGTGAACCGTGAACTTCCTGATGTTCAAGCTGGTTTTAGTAAAGGCAGAGGAACCAGAGGTTAAATTGCTAACATCCGCTGGATCATGGAAAAAGCAAGAGAGTTCCAGAAAAACATCTATTTCTGCTTTATTGACTATGCTAAAGACTTTGACTATGTGGATCATAATAATCTGTGGAAAATTCTGAAAGAGATGGGAATACCAGACCACCTGACCTGCCTCTTGAGAAATCTGTATGCAGGTCAGGAAGCAACAGTTAGAACTGGACATGGAACAACAGACTGGTTCCAAATAGGAAAAGGAGTACATCAAGGCTGTATATTGTCACCCTGCTTATTTAACTTATATGCAGAGTACATCATGAGAAACGCTGGGCTGGAAGAAGCACAAGCTGGAATCAAGATTGCCGGGAGAAATATCAATAACCTCAGATATGCAGATGACACCACCATTATGGCAGAAAGTGAAGAACTAAAAAGCCTCTTGATGAAAGTGAAAGAGGAGAGTGGAAAAGTTGGCTTAAAGCTCAACATACAGAAAACTAAGATCATGGCATCTGGTCCCATCACTTCATGGGAAATAGATGGGGAAACAGTGGAAACAGTGTCAGACTTTGTTTTTATGGGCTCCCAAATCACTGCAGATGGTGATTGCAGCCATGAAAAGAAAAGACACTTACTCCTTGGAAGCAAAGTTATGACCAACCTAGAGAGCATATTGAAAAGCAGAGACATTACTTTGCCAACAAAGGTCCATCTAGTTAAGGCTATGATTTTTCCTGTGGTCATGTAAGGATGTGAGAGTTGGACCATGAAGAAAACTGAGTGCCAAAGAATTGATGGTTTTGTACTGTGGTGTTGGAGAAGACTCTTGAGAGTCCCTTGGATTGCAAGGAGATTCAACCAGTCCATCCTTAAGGAGATCAGTCCTGGGTGTTCACTGGAAGGACTGATGCTAAAGCTGAAACTCCAATACTTTGGCGACCTTAAGTGAAGAGTTGACTCATTGGAAAAGACCCTGATGCTGGGAGGGATTGGGGACAGGAGGAGAAGGGGACGACAGAGGATGAGATGGCTGGATGGCATCACTGATCGATGGACATGAATTTGAGTGAACTCCGGGAGTTGGTGATGGACAGGGAGGCCTGGCGTGCTGATTCATGGGGTCACAAGGAGTCAAACACGACTGGGCGACTGAACTGAACTGAACTGCTGGCTAATTCATGTTGAATTTTGACATAAATCAACAAAATTCCGTAAAGCAATTATCCTTCAATTAAAAATAAAACACATTTTAAAAAATGACTGGCAACCTATAAATTTAATTTGTTTTGGTTAATTCTATTCCAGAATAATGAAGGATTCTGTGATAATATTTTGAACTAAAAATGAAGTTAATCCTAAAGAAATAAATACGACTTAATTAAAAGACTGGTAAATAATTTTAAAACCTTAAAACTATTCTTTATGACATGATTTTCTCATTACTTGTTAGCTTCAAAACATAATCAGTGTAAAATGACCCAAGCAGTAGCAATGTAGTAGGTATCCTATGTAAACATTTTTGTAAACAATGCTTTTTCCAAATTGGTTCAGAAGCAAACTTACCTAATGTTTCCAAAAATATCTCAGTCTTTCTTAAAAGGCAAAAAATTACCTCTGTTGAATCTCTTATTACTTTGTTCACCAGGAAAAAAATATACATTTCTACATTCTAAATATAAAATAAATTCTACTTTAAAACGAAGTATCAACATTGACAATTCTTTAAGCTGTTTATCACTCTGATAATTAACAGTCATTAATTTAAAAAATAAAAAAACAGAGCAGCAGTTGACTGCAACCTTCCAGTTTCAAGTCTGCTCCATTATCACATCCTATTCACTCTAACTTTAGAACATATTCAGCTTTCCTTACCACATCTCATAACTTTGCTCCAAATCATTATCATTTCTCAAACAAATGCAATATTTTAAAAGATAGCTTCCTCTTTGTAGTTCCACATAATAGGAACTTGGAAGTTACCATTCCATCCCAACATGTAAAAGCTAAACACATTGAAAAAACAAACAATTTTTCTGAGTCTTAAGAGAGGGGAGGCCACAGGGAAAATCATACCATCAATATTGCCCATTGGTAATTACACAAAAGAGCTGAAAACTTTCATCTACACAAAACCCTGTACAGGGCTTCCCAGGTGGCATTAGTGGTAAAGAACCTGCCTGCCAATGCAGGAGACTCAAGAGACATGGGTTTGATCCCTGAGTCAGGAAGATCCCCTAGAGGAGAGCCTTGGCAACCCACTCCAGTATTCTTGCCTGGAGAATCCCATGGATAGAGGAGCCTGGTGGGCTACAGTCCATGGGGTCACAAAGAGTCTGACACGACTGAAGTGACTTGGCACGCATGCACGCACCATGCAGAAGACCTGGGTTCGATCCTGAGGTTTGGCAGATCCCCTGGTAAATACCTATTTTGGTATTCTTGTCTAAAGAATTTTATGGACAGAGGAGCCTGCTGCTGCTGCTAAGTCGCTTCAGTCATGTCCGACTCTGTGCGATCCCATAGACGGCAGCCCACCAAGCTTCTCCATCCATGGGATTCTCCAGGCAAGAACACTGGAGTGGGTTGCCTTTTCCTTCTCCAATGCATAAAAGTGAAAAGTGAAAGTCAAGTCGTTCAGTCGTGTCTGACTCTTCACGACCCCATGGACTGCAGCCCACCAGGCTCCTCCGCCCATGGGATTTTCCAGGCAACAGTACCGGAGTGGGGTGCCATTGCCTTTTCCACAGAGGAGCCTGGTGGGCTACAATCCATGGGGTTGCAAAGAATAAGGCACAACTGAGTGACTAACGGTTTTCACAGGGCTGCTTATAGCGGCTCTAGGCCGTTTCCAACACTTGGTGACAACCAAGATATCCATTAGTAGGTGAATGGATAAACTGTGATACATCTAGACAATGGAATATTATCCAGCACAAAAGGAAATAAAATATTAAGCCATAAAAAAATGGAAGTACCTTAAATTCATATTGATAAAGAAAAAAAATCAACCTGAAAAGGCAACATAGTGTATGATTTTGACTATAAGACATTCTGAAAAAGGCAACATAATGGAGAGACAGTAAAAAGATCAGTGATAATCTGAGTTTAAGGGGAATAAGGTGAATTGGAGGAGCACAAAAGGATATCTGAAACTACTCCTCTATGGTACTGTCATGATGCCCGTATACATCACCTATACATTAGTCCAAACCCCTAGAATGTAAAACACCAAAGGTGAATTGTAATGGAAACTATGGGCTTTGGGTGATTGTAATGTAATGTAGCTTCATCAGTTGTAACAAATGTTAGTAATATATGAAGCTATGTGGGGCAGGGGATATCTGGGAAATGTCTGTATCTTCCTCTTAATTTTACTGTGAAGTGAAAACTGCTCTAGAATATTAAAATTGTTAACTAAAAAGGGAAAGAAAATGGTCTACTTATTTCTCTCCTTATAGGAATTAGTGTTTTCATAAATCAGAAGTTTCTTTTTAAAGTAAAAATAAGATTGACACCTTTTGTAGCTGAAAACTCAACATTTTATTCATCTACTACTAAATTAAAAGCTAAAACCCATAATGTACTTCAGTGGGTCCTCATGCTCTGTACCTCCCCATTCCCAACTTTCTGAGCTTACCTCCCCTCAGACTCCAGCTCCTCAGCTCACTCTCCTGCAGCCATATTGGCCTAGAGGCTGTTCCCAGAATCCACTAGGCACACTCCTGCCTTAGGGTCTTGGCATGTGTTCTTGCCTCTGGGTAAAACTGGGAAACTTTTGTCTCAGATAATGTAAACTGTCTCCGCTAATCTACATCTTTGCTCAGATCTCACTTTCTCAGTGACTCTTCCTTTAAAGATTGCTTTATCACACACCCACATTCCTTTTGCTCCTTTGTGTTCTTTTTATCTTCTATTGTAATACTTTTAAAACACAATATAAGTCAGTTACACTTTTTGTACTGTCTCTCTTCTAATTTAACATAAGCCTTGCTTTTTATACTCCTGTATACCCACACTCTTAGAAGAGTACCTATCTACTAATAGGTACTCAATGCATATTTGTTAAATAAAATGTCATTAACATATTAAAAGCCTTATTAAAATAAAATATAACCAAGGTAGCAAAAGTAAACAAAATGCCTTAGGAAAGAGTTTAGATATTTGCATTCCCCTGAAGAAGGAAATGGCAAACCACTCCAGTATCCTTGCCTGGAAAATCTCATGGACAGAGGAGCCTGGTGGGCTGCAGTCCGTGGGGTCACAAAGAGTCGGGCACGACTGAGCGACTAACACTTAAATTTGCAAAGAATTTTTGAAGATTAGTAAGGACAAAGTTCAGTTCAGTCGCTCAGTCGTGTCCGACTCTTTGCAACCCCATGAATCGCAGCACGCCAGGCCTTCCTGTCCATCACCAACTCCCGGAGTTCACTCAGAATCACGTCCATCGAGTCAGTGATGCCATCCAGCCATCTCATTCTCGGTCGTCCCCTTCTCTTCCTGCCCCCAATCCCTCCCAGCATCAAAGTCTTTTCCAATGAGTCAACTCTTCGCATGAGGTGGCCAAAGTACTGGAGTTTCAGCTTTAGCGTCATTCCTTCCAAAGAAATCCCAGGGCTGATCTCCTTCAGAATGGACTGGTTGGGTCTCCTTGCAGTCCAAGGGACTCTTAAGAGTCTTCTCCAACACCACAGTTCAAAAGCATCAATTTTTTGGTGCTCAGCCTTCTTCACAGTCCAACTCTCACATCCATACATGACCACAGGAAAAACCATAGCCTTGACTAGACGGACCTTTGTTGGCAAAGTAATGTCTCTGCTTTTCAATATGCTATCTAGGTTGGTCATAACTTTTCTTCCAAGGAGTAAGTGTCTTTTAATTTCATGGCTGCAGTCACCATGTGCAGTGATTTTGGAGCCCAAAGCAGCATAGTAAATACAAAGCACAGGGGGAAAATACTTTGGTCTTACCACAAAAGCTATGACTTTGAAATAAATGCTAATATTGCTATTTCCTTTTACGTAATATAGCAAAACAGGAAGTAATGTAATTATTAAATAAACTGAGGTACCCATTTTAAAAAATAAAAGAAGTTCATAAATTTAGATTTATCCATAAGATCTTCAGAAAAAACATCTGCCTAGGAAATGTGTTACATATTTACAAGCATAAAACTACAGTCTGCATTTGGATGGTAGGCTATGCAATACTTCATCAGAATCAGCTTGTTCTCCCAAACCTAGGAAATCAGAAGGAATTAAACTTGGAAGAAAAAAAATTTTTTTCCTATGTTTGCATAGAAGCTATAAATTTCACAATCACAAAAATATTATGACTTCTTTATTTATAATGAACCTAACTAAGCTTTTAAAAGCATCAATTCTTTGGCACTCAGCTTTCTTTATAGTCCAACTCTCACATCCATACATGACTACTAGAGAAACCATAGCTTTGACTTTACAGACCTTTGTCAGCAAAGTAATGTCTCTGCTTTTTAATATGCTGTCTAGGTTGGTCATAACTTTTCTTCCAAGAAGCAAGCATCTTTTATAATTTCATGACTGCAGTCACTTTCTGTAGGGATTTTGGAGCCCATGAAAATAAATTCTGAAACTGTTTCCACTGTTTCCCCCATATTTGCCATGAAGTGATGGGACTGGATGCCACAATCTTGGTTTCTTGAATGTTGAGTTTTAAACCAAGTTTTTCATTCTCCTCTTTCACTTTCATCAGAGGATCTTTAGTTCCTCTTCATTTTCTGCCCTAAGGGTGGTGTCATCTGCATATCTGAGGTTATCGATATTTCTCCCAGCAATCTTGATTCCAGCTTGTGCTTCATCCAGCCCCACATTTCGTATGATGTACTCTGCATATAGGTTAAATAAACAGGGTGACAATATACAGCTTTGACATACTTCTTTCCCAATTTGGAACCAGTCTGTTGTTCCATGTTCAGTTGTAACTGTTGCTTCTTGACCTGCATATAAATTTCTCAGGAGGCGGGTATGATCCCTGGTTCCTCTTTCTTTTCTAAATCCAGCTTTAACATCTGGAAGTTCAAAGTTGATGTACTGTTGAAGCCTGGCTTGGAGAATTTTGAGCATCACTTTGCTAGTGTGTGAGATGAGTGCAACTGTGCAGTAGTTTGAACATTATTTGGTATTGCTTTTCTTTGGAATTGGAATGAAAACTGACCTTTCCCAGTCCTGTGGCCACTATAAAGAAAGTTGGGTGCCAAAGAATTGATGCTTTGAACTGTGGTGCTGAAGAAAACTCTTAGAGTCCCTTGGACTGCAAGGAGGTCAAACCAGTCAATCCTAAAGGAAACCAATCCTGAAAATTCATTGGAAGGACTGATGCTGAAGCTGAAGCTCCAATACTTTGGCCACCTGATGCAAAGAACTGACTCCTTGGAAAGAACCCTGATGCTTTGAAAGACTGAGGACAGGAGGAGAAGGAGACAACAGAGGATGAGATGTTTGGATGGTATTACTGACTCAATGGACATGAGTTTGAGCAAGCTCCAAGAGATTCTAATGGACAGAAAAGCCTGGCGTGCTGCAGTCCATGGGGTTGCAAAGAGTCAGACCCGACTGAGCAACTGAACTGAACTGTACTGTTGATAAATAACCAAATCTGTCAGTGCAAGGTAATTCTGTTACTTATGGCTTACACTCTGAAGAATTCTTTAATTCAGCTCTCTTCTCAAGATTTTCTGTGTTCTCCTTCCCATCTCTCCAAGTGTGATCTAACTTAAGTGTTGCATTAAGATTGATACTG
The DNA here is from genome assembly GCF_027580195.1 of Bos mutus. Lineage (NCBI taxonomy): Eukaryota > Metazoa > Chordata > Mammalia > Artiodactyla > Bovidae > Bos > Bos mutus. The sequence goes on from NC_091622.1 coordinate 10,319,861, forward strand.
TGTGTGTGACATACAGCCCTGGGTAAGGACTCTTGAGTCAGCCAGTCCTTTGCACACTTCAGTCTAGGTTGGCATCACCACTGAAATGTGTACTTTTTATGGCATTTTGACATTTGTGCTTTCCTGCCATGGCTATTGGTCATCATTGTTGTTCTCCTGACCCCCATCACCAACTTCATGTCTTTTTAAAAGTTTGCCCTCAAGGCGCCATCAGTTCAGTTTAGTTCAGTTCAATCGCTCAGTCATGTCCAACAATTTGCGACCCCATGAATCGCAGCACCCCAGGCCTCCCTGTCCGTCACCATCTCCCGGAGTTCACTCAAATTTACGTCCATCGAGTCGGTGATGCCATCCATAGAAGACTTTAATACATGAGTGTCACATTCTGGCATAGGACATAGGAGTGGTTTCCTTCATACTCACAGTTGTGGGTTTTTTTAATTCATTTTTATTAATTTTGTAATGAATGTACTGTGAAGTATTCTAATTCAGAGACAAATTTCTTGTTAATTATATTATAGCCAATAAATATTGGCTGTCCTTGGGCCAGGCTTTATTCTACTGCAACATGAAGAAAACCAAGTTAAATATCCCCTCAAGAGTGCCTGGGCAGCCGTAGGTAATGATGGAGAACAGTGGATAATCTCTGTTTATGCAAAGGACAGAGAACTGCCCCTCATCCTCCAAAAGAATGAGGAGGAATGTGCTTCTTTGAGATGGATGGAAATGATCTTGTGTTCTTAGCCTAGTATTTTAGAATGCAATACATCTTTCTGAGACCCAAATAAACCCTAGATATCTATGTCTTTAATAATCTAGGGATTTTTTTTTCTTTATCTTTCTGACACCTTGGACTTCACCTGGGCTCCTAATCTGGGCTGGAACCTTTTGGCCTTCTTGGGTCAGAGCAATTAACTAGACAACTGGTTACATCGTATTCTCATGGTATTTAAAGAGTTAGATGTTTCTGGGGAATTGAAAGCAACTATTCTTCATCTTTACATTGTGTGCATTTCTATGGCTCAGGGGGCCAGAACTTTTTATCAAGCTGCAATCTATAGTGAGTTTTATTTTCCTACATTGATTCAGGGATTTCTGCCAGGTTGGGGCCTGGCTCTAGGTGAAGCTGCTCTGGGAGGATCCATGACAGGAAGGAAAGGGCAAACTCAGTGCTCTCATATTCCCACCAAACCTCTGTGGCCCTTGGTGGGGTGGAAGGCGCTCTCCAGCAATGAGCAAATACCCCAGCTCCAGTTCAACTCTTACTCCTGAGTCTTTGACTAATGAAAATTGCGTTCCATTGGGACAGAAATTAGCTTGTACACATGTGTGTTCTTCAAATCCTTTATTTATTATTTATACTATGTTTTTTTAAGTAACTTCCCAGGTGGCTCAGTGGTATAGAAACCACCTGTCTGTGCAGGAGACCCGGGTTTGATCCCTGGGTTGGGAAGATCCCCTGGAGAGGGAAATGGCAACCCATTCTAGTATGCTTGCTTGAGAAATTTCATGGACAGAGGAGCCTGGTGGGCAACATTCCATGGGGCTGCAAAGAGTCAGACACAACTGAGTGACTGAGAACATTTATATTTAATATTTTAGCTATTTTATGCAATATCAAGACACCTTTTCTCCAAAGAGCCCAATTTTGGCAGTTGAAAGCCTTGATTCTCAAAACCATTAGTCATTACTATGAGCTTAAAAGTATATCTACTAGGAAGAAAGGGTGGGTGGGGGGACTAATTAAATTATTATCTAAACATTTTATGCAACTTCACTTACTTCAAAACTCTGTTTAGCGGCCATGGTCTTGATTTTTATATACAAGCTTACACTGGGGAAACTTTACTGAAGTTTTAAAAGAACTAAAGTTATTGTCATTCCAGGAAAAAGCTTTATAACAACTATCCTGCCCACTTGTCTAAAAAACTTAACTTCTGTAGGTGTGACAATTAGGTGGATCTAGAGCTTTTTAATTATCATTAAAATAATCTGGAAAGTAAATGTTTTAAAGAATAGACCTTATATTTTGGAGAGGCAGAACACTTTTATTATCTGATAAAGTCATGCTCTTCACCCACTAATTAACATAATCCTCACAAACACAAAACATCTTCAAAACAATTCAAAGCCAAGTCCTTGGCCCAGAATATCAACTTTCAAAAGTTGATATTTCAATATCCCTTTTCAAAAGACCCCAAAATAACCTGTTGCTCAAGTTTAGCTAAGTTTGTTAGATGTTTTATTAAGGGAAAACACATCTTGACAGAATCTTTGTGGTTTGGGGGAAGGGATGGTTAGGAGAGAATACAGGTTTGTGAATCCAGGCTCGCTGTGTCAGAGGGGGTAAAATCAGGAAAGTATGTTTACAGGATTTTACAGTCTAAGCTCAAAGCAGAAAACTATCTGGGCTTGGCCAAAGTTTCTGACATAATAAAGTGAGCAAGTCAGTATATAAGCAATCACCTGTTTGCTTAGGTGAACAGCCCGTTGTCCTGTTAGGAGAGGTATTTGCCCAAGTGACTAAACTGTTTAGAAGTATGTTTTGACTCCCAGTAGCAGTTTTTAAGATATCTGAGTAACATGAATAATTTAGTTTCCAAGATAGTTTTAAGTGATAAAGTATCAATTTCAAATGTTAAAAATATGTCTCCCATACATGAGTGTGTATTGATTAATTTATTCAACTCATTGATTAATGAACTAGTCAAATGGTGACTCTACAAGCATTTAAATAACCAAAATTTAGTCCCTTGTGAAAGTCCTTTTTTAAAAAGAATATTATAAAAGGTTGCTAACTTAACATACAAACTAGTTATGTTCATAGCCCTTGGGGTTATCTTTTCTACAAAACAAAATGTATACATTAACATAAAACAGTGCCTGAGCTCTAAACAAATAGCAAATAACAGGTAAATTCTCCTAAAATTTGAATATATATTTTCAGATGGGTTTATTAAAATTCCCATAATACTCCTTTTTAAAAAATGTTCATAGGTTTGTATAGATTTTTATTATCACTTTCTCCATTGTGATCATAAATAATATTAAACAGAGCGGCTTCTCAGTTGGCTCTAGTGGTAAAGAATCCATCTGCCAATGCAAGAAACACAAGAGATGCAGATTCAGTCCCTGGGTCAGGAAGATCCCCTTGAGTAGGAAATGGCAATCCACTCCACTATTCTTGCCTGAAAAATCCTATGGACAGAGGAACCTGGTGGGCTACAGTCCATAGGGCTGCAAAGAGTTGAACATGACTGAGCACACATGTGCACACACACACACAAAAAAAATCTTAAATGGTAATTGGTTTAACTAGAAGGCTTTTTGTTTTGTTCTGAATGTTTACAACTAATGATATTAATTATGTAAACCTCCTTGGACACAAATTATTGAGCAGGTACTAAGGCTGCAGAATGAATTTATGTCCTGAGCTTCCATTAAGGAGTGCAGGATTGGACATTCTAAAAGTCTGTAATTTCACCACCAGTGCTTGTTGATTTTGGAGAATTTATGTCTACATAGGGATCCCAGCGGAGAAGGCAATGGCACCCCACTCCAGTACTCTTGCCTGGAAAATCCCGTAGACAGAGGAGCCTAGTGGGCTGCAGTCCATGGGGTCGCAAAGAGTCAGACACAACTGAGAGACTTCACTTTGACTTTTCACTTTCATGCATTGGAGAAGGGAATGGCAACCCACTCCAGTGTTCTTGCCAGGAGAACCCCAGGGACAGCAGAACCTGGTGGGCTGCCATCTGTGGGGTCGCACAGAGTTGGACACAACTGGAGCAACTTAGCAGCAGCAGCAGGGATCCCAAACTATTCTGAGGTCTTTGACTTTCCATGAAGTAAAGTCATGGTTCCCTAGGTTAAGACAAGTAGCAGGTCAGCTATTCTGGATTTTTAAAAAATACACATTGTCTTTATGTATAAAATACAAGCACTCATATAATAGAGGGATTTTTCAGTGGTGATTCAATGAGATTTATTCTTAAAGATAACACAAAGTATGTTTTGGTAATAGAATCGATAATGCTTAAATAAGGGGCAAGGGCATATTCTCACCGAATGTTTGCAGGCCCACATTGCCATAAAAATTAAAGGAACAGTAATTTTTCCCCTAAAATCAAACACACTGGGTCATCAGCAAAGAAATAACAGATTCAGTGGTTGCAAAGTAAATATTCCTGTACCTGTAATTGGTCTATCAATAATGGTCTTTTTCTTTTTTTCTCCTTGTAGGCCCAAATCACTTTTTGGCAAGAAAAAAAAAAAAAAAAGCCAAAATGTTAAAGAGAAAATTCAATATGATTGACTCAATTGTCCAAGAAAACGAGGAAGTTAACTTAATGATTAACTTCCCATTGCAGTTGAAGTTGAACTTGAATATTTCTTTGAGCTGCCTGCAGGTGTATAGCTCTGTAAAAGGTTGAATTTGTAACCAGCTGTGAGTTTTCAGGACAATGTTTTGGGCTAAATGAATTAGCAAATACCTTCAGCCAGACAGGTTAATGCATGTGTCTAGGAAGACTGCAGCATGTTTAATATATTGTTTTTCTCTTCTACAACGTTTTGCTTGTTTCATTGTACCTGACTTCTTTTTGGAAGACAAAAATGTGCTTCTGTATTAGATGCAATGACTCAATAGAAACTTTGATGATATATGGCTAAAGAGATACCTTTTGATCCTCAAACCTAGATATGAGGTAATCGTCATAACTTTTGTTAAATGTTTATTTTCTGGCTATTTCATTGCTTTATGTCAAATTACCTATGTATGTTTATATGATTTTTATGTGACCCTATACAAAGGAAATTTAGTGGCTATGTGAAGTAAAGCATAGCCATTGATTTTCCAAAGTCATGATTACTTATTTCTCAAGTTAATGATGTTTTATTTCCTCCCCCATCCATTTATGAGGTCCACATAGATTGGCAGAATTTTAGAACTAAAACTAGTTTACAAATCATGAAATCCAAAACCTTTCTTGTACATATAGGGAATAAGACCCAAGAGTCTAAATGACTCACTCAAGGTCCTATAGCTAACATGTAGGAACTTCAGTTTGTGACTCTAGGCTCCTAATCCAATGTTCTTGCTGTGGTATCATTTTGTTATAATCAAAGATTAAATCTAAAAAGTTTGTTTAGGTAGATTTATAGAGGGTATCTTGGCATCAAGTAATTTTAATTTAATAGTCTTTTTGTGAGTTTGATGAAGCAGTTAAATAAAAGTGGACTTTGTTTTTCACATTGTCCAATATGGGAGGTATTAGCCACTTATGGGTGCTGAGCACTTCAGTGTGTTTTGCTCAAGCTGAGATGTACCAAAAGTATAAAATACACACTGGAATGTGAAGGTTTAGGATAAAGAAACAATTTAAATAAGTGCATTAATAATTCTATGTTGACTGAGCTGTGCTGTGCCAAGTCACTTCAGCTGTGTTGTGTCTGACTCTTTGTGACCCTATGGACTGTGGTCCACCAGGCTCTTCTGTGCATGGGATTCCCTAAGCAGAAATACAGGAGTGGGTTGATGTGCCCTCCTCCAGGTTCTCTTCCTGACCCAGGAATCAGACCTGCATCTCGTTTCCTGCATTGGCAGGCAGATTCTTTACCAGTAGCACCACCTGGGAAACCCTCTATGTTGACTACATAATAAGAATAATACTTTTGATATATAGGCTTAAATAAAATGTATCAAATTTACATTCACCTGTTTCTATTTTTAATGTGCCTCCTAGAACTTTTCCTAGGTGGCGCAGTAGTAAAGAATCTGCCTGCCAATGCAGGACATGGAAGAGACACAAGTTCCCTCCCTGGGTTGGGAAGATCCCCTACAGAAGGAAATGGCAACCCACTCCAGTATTCTTGCCTGGAAAATTTCATGAACAGAGGAGCCTGGGGAACTGCAGTGCATGAGGTCACAAAGAGTCAGACATGACTGAGCACGTGCACACACACACACACACACACACACACGCAGACACTAGAACTTTTCAAATGGCATGTGAGACTCATATTGTTCACCTGTTGAGCAGTGATATTCTAAAGTGACTTTGAGAACAAATTGACAAATTTAATTCTGTTGACATCGGAAGGCTATACTGTTCAACTGAACTAAAACTTCTATTTAAATAAATTCTTTAGAAGGGACAGTCCATTAGCACTTATTTTTGTAAATGGTTTATCTGAAATAAATGACTTTATATAGCACTAATATTTACCTTGGCAGTTAGCTCTGATCACATTCAGTCCCTTACATTTTGTTATTTTTACCTGCATATACTGTGTCTTATTGTAGCCATTGTAATTAGCATCCCTTAAACAGAAGGTCCAAGAATCATTTAATTTGACTCATATTACTCATTTAAGAGGGCACAGGCTGTGGTTATTTAACTATTAACATGGCGAGCAACTGCAAACAGAATGCAGAGAAGAAGCTGGTTAAGGATAACATCAACAAGTGTCAAAACATGTTGACTCAGCTCAGTAGGAAAAAACAGATTTTGGCTCAGATTGTAATCTTGATTTTACTCTTCATAGTTAAATAAATAGAATAAAATTTATCTCCTATCATGGTAACCAAACAGAGAGAAAAGAGACTATTTCTATAGTGAACAGTTTGGGAGATAGCATAGTATCTCCCTCTGGAGTACAGATATCCTTATGCAAATTATCTTCAAGTTCCCCAAGACTGAAGGTACTCTGCTGTGAGTGCAGGCATCATTTTGTCCTCTCAGTGTTTGTTGCCTTGCAAGAAATGACACCTGAGGAATCACACAAGGAAATGCTGATACATTTGGCTAATGTTATTGCTGTGAGTAGTAAACGCCTTTGTTTCTGACCCTGTAGTCTTTTACTTTCTTCCAGAATCTATGAAACTCTGTGGCAGATTATCTTGTTAGCTTGCAAGCAGAGCAGTTCTCAGACCCTTCATCGTTATTGTCAGGGAGGTAGTACATGCTCTCTATTTTGCTTTTTTTTAAGACAATATTGAGGACTGTAATGATCCAAACAATACACACACTTAAAATTAATTCTGTACTTTAACAAAGACTTGACAATTTCTCTGAAAATTTTGAAGATCTTTATATGAAGACAACTCAAGGCTACTCTAACTGTGATGCAACTCTGGCTCATGTGGTTGCTCCAGAACAGTAAGTAGATCAGAATCTATGTTAGAACAAATCCATAAAGGGTAAAGGGTAGATAATTTTTTAAATCTGTGACTCAGTGTGTTTATCAAATCATGTTTATAAAAGATGTATGGAAACCAGAAAGTTATGTGTATTTCCAAAAACAAAACTCCACAAAGGTTTATTCTTTTTTGTTTAAAAACTATGACGAATTCTTACAATAACATATTGGGAAACCAAAAGGGTTTCATATATATTTATTCATTTGTTCCAAAAATTATTTATATTTGATTAAATTATAGGAAGCAAATATGTGAATCACTGTGGAATGAGGGATATTGTACCAATTCTCAGATATACAAACTGATTAAAAAAAAAAAAACAGTAGTCTGTGGTCTGATTTTATTTTATCAATGAAGAAAGCATTATTTTACATTTGAAATAGTATAGCTATGAGAAATCATTTAAAAACGGCTTCTTTTACATTATTTATGATACAAAGTGTAAAACCATTTCATGCAAAATAAATTTTAATAGAATTTGTGGATATAGCTATGGCTATCATTTATTTATTGTAAGTAATAACATGAAATTTAGAAATAACAGTTTTACAAGCAGAGAGAGAAAGTAAGATAACATATGTGGAACACAGTAAAGTTACAACTAAGAGCAAGACAGGAAGCGGTAATTTACATAATCCTGTACAAAGCCACTAATTGTTGACAGACCTCTGAACAGTGGACAATTAACATGCAAAGGTAAGTTTAAGTTTTTTCCCCATGTTTTCTTGTCTGATGTCTTGCATCATTTTAATAAATCATTAAATATACTCATTGCATGTTAGGTAAAGAAGCTGAAGTATTTTATTATTATTTGACAGTAACACTAAATCACAGCAACTTGGAAATTATCTGTGGTACAGAGGTTCAGTTCAGTTCAGTCGCTCAGTCATGTCTGACTCTTTGAGACCCCATGAATTGCAGCACGCCAGGCCTCCCTGTCCATCACCAACTCCCGGAGTTCACTCAAACTCACGTCCATTGAGTCAGCGATGCCATCCAGCCATCTCATCCTCTGTCGTCCCCTTCTCCTCCTGCCCCCAGTCCCTTCCAGCATCAGGGTCTTTTCCAATGAGTCAACTCTATAAGGCGGCCAAAGTATTGGAGTTTCAGCTTTAGCATCAGTCCTTCCAATGAACACTCAGGACTGATATCCTTAAGGATGTACTGGTTGGATCTCCCTGCAGTCCAAGGGACTCTCAAGAGTCTTCTCCAACACCACAGTTCAAAAGCATCAATTCTTCAGCGTTCAGCTTTCTTTATAGTCCAACTCTTGCATCCGTACATGATCACAGGAAAAACCATAGCCTTGACCAGACAGACCTTTGTTGGCAAAGTAATGTCTCTGCTTTTGAATATGCTATCTAGGTTGGTTAAAACTTTCCTTCCAAGGAGTAAGCGTCTTTTAAGTTCAGAGGTAGTCACTGCTTTTGGGTTTCTTCTTTCAGAAGAAATTAAACTAATCAGGTCTACCTTGTAAAAATTCCCATATAATTGGACTCATTTCAAAAATATGAGATATTGAAAGCAGTTGGTATTAAAATTGAATTTTAAATTATTAAAAAAGTTATGCCTGAAAATTAATGTATATTTATATTGAAATCACAGGAATATGTTTAGATTAAATAGACCTTATATAATAAATATTTTACTATATGTTTTTATAATTCTGTCTAAGCAGGAATGAGAGTAAAGTTCAATTTTCATATTCAAGACATAACTAGACACTTGCTTGTTTTTTGAGAAACATATTACTGGATTAAAAACATAATTCTGTACATAACTCTTTGTATGAAAATAATTTTTATTGACCAAGAAAGCCCTAACTTACCCTCAATTTGAATAAACTTTAAGTTTTGAGTTTTTTTTTTTTTAACCATAATCCCCAGACTTATCTTTTCTTATAGTATCTACTTTAGAAAATTTGTCATTGGAAATTCTTCCTCTGTAAATGTAAATGTAAATCTTCTACAACCTAAAGATGTATTTTTCAAAGACTTGAAAGTCATCCCTTTGATAAGTAATCAAGAATAAGGCCCCTATCTTCCAGTCTCCGTAGGGGGGTAGGACCCTAACTTTGTTAAACCAATTAGCAAACACAGATGGTGTAATCACATGGACCAACCTCCATCCCTAATGCCCTCCAATACTGTTACATTAGCTCACCTCATTCTTTAAAAACCCTCTTGTCTTTGGTTTCAGTGGAGTTGCGTATAATATATCTCCCCATTACAATAGTCTTAACCTCTATTGCAATAGTATTGAATAAAGTCTTCCTTGCCTTTTTAACTGTATCTGGTACAAGTTTTCTTTGACAGTTCATTATGATAATATCCTCAAGAATATTTCAATATTAAATTAATTATTCCCAAATGCCCTTCATGCTGTTTTCCCCCCCAGAGTTGAAATATACCAATCCACCATCAATAATGTTATTCCACAAATAATTTGGGAAAAGATGAAATAGATGGTAACATAAGGCAACTGGGATCATTTGTGTTTTCAGCCTATTCTAAAAAAATCCTTGAGGTCACTTAAGATATCTATAAGTTTTTGAGAATTCTGTAGTACAAATACTGTTCATTAAGCCCTTACTTCTAACACCACTATTGGCAAATATCTCTAAGCAATGTTGAAATTAATTATTAATAGTAGAAAAAATAGAATTAAAAATAAATATTGTACTTGAGCAGTAACATTTTACTTAAGTAATAAACTTCTATTTAAGTGAAGAATAAAATACAGCTGCCATAGTATCAGAAACTAAAAATCAAGATAAGATAAAATATAAATGAATTGACTAATTATTTAAACTAGAGATAAAGTCAACAACGTCTTAAGAACCATCCAGCCTGAAGCTTGCTGATGAGAAGCCCAGAGCCACCTGGTAGGATTGATGCAACTGAGTGATTTTTTCCCCAGTTTTACATGACCTTTAATTTTGAATAAGTGATGTTTTCTTCTTCCCATAACTTTCTATGTTTCTAGAAACACAGGAAGGTAATCAAAATATGAGATAAAATAGCATTGAAAACTGAAGGTTTTAGTAAATTAGGCATTGATTTTGCTTAATTATAAAGTATTCTAAAGCAAAAAGGAAAGAAAATAACCATAAGGTCATTAGCTTATTAATTAAAAATGCTAGAAGTCTTTTAACTCTTTGTATAGAGTGAATATTTTCTCGGGTTTCCCCATGATGAAAGCAGTAATAGTTCATTGTTCTGGGCCACTAAGCTTTGATTGCCAAGTGTTAAACTAATGGACTGAAGGAGATGTTCTGTGTGGCAATAAGGAGGCAAAGAGTAAGTAAGTAGGCTATTAACAGACATTCTCTGGAGCAAACATCATGCTAGACAGATTCAACCTAAATCAGAAAAATGTGCAACCACTAGGAAACTAGAAAGAAAAACACATATCAAAACAGAGCATTCTGACATTACAGGGTAAAGAGAATGAATGCACTACTTCCATAAACAGAGATGTGATGGATCTCACAAGCATACTATTGAGACAAACTCAGAAGGGTACATTGTGTTCTGAACAGATATGCAGCCCTATTTTTAGGAAAAACATATACAAGAATGTTCACAGCGTCACAATTCATAGAATCAAAATCTGGAATCAACCAAATGTCTGTCAACATTAGAATAGATTAAACAAACCTTGCTATATCCATGCAACAAAATATTACATAATAATGATACTGAATAAACTACTGCTAGATTGTTGTTGCTGTTCAATTGCTAAGTCGTGTCTGACTCTTTGCGACCCCATGGACTGCAGCACATCAGGCTTTCCCGTCCTTCACTATCTCTGTTTTCTCAGATTCATGTCCATAGAGTCAGTGATGCTATCTAACCATCTCATCCTCTGCCTCCCTTTTCTGCTTTTGCCTTCAGTCTTTCCCCGCATCAGGGTCTTTTCCAGTGAGTTGGCTCTTCTCGTGATAATGAAAAAACTGCTACTAGATATCTAATATCAAATGAAAGAAACCAGATACCAAAGTGTATACATTGCATGATTCCATTTACGTATAGTTCAGAAAGGTCAGAAAAGGGTGCAAGGGTGTATTGCTAACATTATTCTCTTTCTTGGTCTGTATACTCTTACATGGGTGGATTTAGTTCCTGAAAACTTGTAAAGCTAAACTCTGATGATTTGTGCACTTATATGTTTATTGTTTTTAAGTCTACTGAAAAAATATATCTTCAAAATATAATACTCTTCAATTTTTAGTATAATTGTAACTTGTAAAGAGATGTCTTTTCACAAAGCCAAATATGTCTAACACGAATAGGTTTGAAATTACAAATTAATTTAACTTGGATGACTTTTGTGGTTAGAAAAAAATCAGTCACTTGGCTTCTGCAATTGTTTTTATAAGAGGAGGGCAAAATAGACAAAAATAAATAGAATATTGGTTTTACAATTCATCAGAAAAATATTGAGAAATATTTGAGGCTGTTCATTTAGTAACATAATTTGAATTCTATTATTAAATATTATATTTAAAGATTTTAATTAGTGACTGCTTATCTTGTGCCTTACAGTGTAAAAAGAACCACAAACATCTGATTGCTCTTCACAACATATCTGTGACATATATTTTAGTAAGTGCTGGGGCAAATAATTAAAATTATAAAATTTCTGTCTGACACTGGTATATAATCAGTGGTATATGTGCACTAGACTGCAATTTCTCTGAAGGTGGATATGCATCTTACTCAATATTTTGGCTGCCTTTATATATAGATAATATATACTCTACTAAAGCCTGCAGAAAGAATGAATATACTAAATAATGGAAAACATGACAAATTTGAGAGGATCCCTTTACATAAGGATATAAAATTACAGGATCTCCAAAATTTCCAAACAGAAGAGTTTCAGTGGTTTGGGGTAAGAATGATCATTTATTCTAGCGTAAGTGGCATCTGCAATGATGGATAAGTTTAGAAAGGGTTGAGGTTGAAAAAGATACCATGTTTAGGAAGATATAAAGGACTCCATCCAGTAAATATTAACACTAAGTTCATCTCTCAGAGTAATCATAGCTTATGATTTTGTGCATCTATATATATATATATGTATAGGTACATACACACACACATATATATAATATGGTCATTTATCTATATATCTATGCAGATATATGGATATAGATGTATAGATACACAGAAAGATATATTTGATTAAGTGGAAGTTAACATTTTAATTTCCCTCCGTTAAAACAAAGAATGTGTTTCTAGTTTTATAGTACAAAGATATGAACACAAAACCCAAGAGACTCAATTCACTTCATTTCACTTAGGATATAGAGCAGTTATCACCAGTGTCCTGAAGTCCGACTGTTCTAAAGGCATGGAATCACCGCATTTCCAGGAGCATGAGTCATAATTATCTTACCTTCACAGGAAGGGAAATCTCAACAACTTTCATCAAATCCTTGTGAGGAAATGGTGTAGGCACTATATCATTTGCACTATTTGCATTTGAAAATTTGCTAAAACTGCTAAGACAGTGGTGGAGCAATTGTAGAAATGCTGCAGTGTCTTGAGCCATCACTCTCTTGTCCTCAGAGTACAGCCCAGGTTTCCTACTTTACCAGGCATCATGACCACTAGCTGCCAGGTGTTCTCACCCACACTGAGAGCGCCTGGGCTACATAGTAATAGAGGTTCTCCATGTGAACTTTGCCTAGCAGAATCTGTGTTCTAAATTCTTGAATTCTGCAAGTGAAATATTGATGAAATCCTCCATGCCTGAATATTTCTCTGCATATATGAAATCAATAAAAAAAATTCTGAGTTCCTTTGTTTTCTCTACACTACTTTGTGAATAACATGCAATGGGAAACTACACCTTTGAAAAGAGACATTTAGCAATGCAGTATTACATGCTAGTCTATTTTCTTGGGTCAAGTCACTTTTGTTTCCATCAAGAGATGCCAGTAAGATTTCCATTTGAAACAGCATATAATTAGTGGGGCTTCCCTGATGGCTCAGTGGGTAAAAATCTGCCTGCAATGCAGGAGACATGGGAGACATGGGTTCGAACCTTGGGAGACATGGGTTCAATCCCTGGGTTGGGAAGATCTCTTGGAGGAAGAAATGGAAATCCACTCCAGTTTTCTTGCCTGAAAAATCTGATGGACAGAGGAGACTGTCTGGCTACAGTCCAGAGGTTCCCAAAGAGCTGGACACGATTGAGCAACTAAGCACAGTGGGGACTGATAAAATCTATTTCACTTTCCCATGAAAACATGTGAAGACAACAAAAATCAGAATGCTTCAAAAATAATGAATTGTTTTCTGTTGAGTAACTAATTTGTCAGAAATAATATTTAGCTTTATTGTGAGGGTGTGATGATTTGAATCACTGAAAAAAAGTTTTTGCAGGACAGAGCCATGACTGTTCTAGTTAACAAGATTGTATAAGGCTATGTTGCAATTAGAGTCAGAAGATAAAGCACTCTAGATTTTCTAAAGAAAGTATTAGCTTATTCCATGTATTTTGGCCACAGGTCTTCATATTTCTTTATTATTGCTATAGCATAGTGATATCCAGTGGGGCCTTGAAAATATCAATAATAAATATCCCTGTTTGAATTTTATATAACCAATGAAAGTACTTTGTCTTTTCCTTCCAAGACTACATGTTTAAACTCCCACGAGCAGCTTGAGAAAATTACACTTTCCTCCAATTCAGGTTGAAAACACCAAGAGAGACTGTATCAGTTGTCAACTGAAAGGAGCAGCAATGCTTTATTCTCAGGTCAGTCAGAGTTCATATATGATATCTGAAAAATGCAGATCCATGAAAATGGAGTTAAGAGAAGTGTCTAAAAATGGATATTTGTCTTAACAATATGGGATGTGGGCATACCACTGACCTTGGAACCATTTAGAGGGAGCTAGACCCTGGCTTTTGCACAAGGAGCCTGGTTAGGCTGCAGTCCATGGGGTCGCGAAGAGTCGGACACGACTGAGCGACTTCACTTTGACTTTTCACTTTCATGCACTGGAGAAGGAAATGGCAACCCATTCCAGTGTTCTTGCCTGCAGAATCCCAGGGACAGGGGATCCTGGTGGGCTGCCGTCTCTGGGGTCGCACAGAGTCGGACACGACTGAAGCGATTTAGCAGCAGCAGCAGCACCAGCAGACCATGGCTTTGACCATAAGTTTTGAAAGCAGTGCTGCTACTACTGCTGCTAAGTCGCTTCAGTCGTGTCCGACTCTTCGCGACCCCATGGACTGCAGCCCACCAGGATCCTCCGTCCATGGGATTTTCCAGGCAAGAGTGCTGGAGTGGGTCTCTTTCTAGTTGATGAGTTATTTGAATGTAATCCTCAATTTTATCATATACATAATGAAAATATTTCACATTTCTACCAAATAAAAAATAAACAGGATAATTGGTTTATTTAGCTCAATGCACATGCAATATTGTTAGCTACTATAATTACTATTAGTAAAAATAGAATCATGGTAAAACTTTTATATGTAATACTGACTTTATTTCAGGTTTTACAGGAATTTTCAATTGTCATTTATATTAATGCTATATCAAATGACTTTTCTTCCCCTCTACTATATTTCTCAGTCACTGGACCCCACTCTTCAATTAAGAAATATTTCAAGTTTTATATTACTAAAAATGTTATTGTTTGTAACAAAAAATACAAAATAATTTTTTCACCAAATCAAAATTCTAAAACATAAAATTTGAATTAAATATATATATTTTTCTTTCTCTAGAATTTGGAGATGATGGGTTGTCATAAATTCTCAAAGGAAGACTAACCTTGAACATAAATTTATTCTGCTTGAGTCTTCTCCCAGGCATCATAAATTCAGTATCTTCAAGTTTTTTGCACAGAGGACACAGACAGTTTTTCATTTTCCCTAAGACAAGTTATCTCATACTTCTTAAAAAAGAAGTATAATAATAATTACTAGGACCTAGACAGTTGGAAAGCGATTCTCCCTATAGGTCAGTACGGGAAGGAAAACAGAAGAGCATGAGCAGTAGAAAAGAAAGCAAATCTATATTTTGATGCTCAGGGAAATGTGTACAAAATTTCTATTATGTTCAGAGGATCAAATTATGCCTCTTATGGCTTGTGAAAAATAACATATGAAATAAACATCTGATATTTTTAAAATCTTGATATATTTACTTAAGACACTAATAGTACAGGATGTTGCTCACACTATTCCTGTATTTCAGACTCTAGCACTCTCTACTCTAAAAAATGTGCTCAGCTATTTTGTAGATGAATTTTCATACAGGCATCTAAAATAATCTTATCTGCCCTTCATCATAAATCTGCCTTCAAGAAAGCAGCAGGACTTCAGAAAAATTTGCTTATACACTCTTCTGTCTTTGTGAAGCATCATCCTTCATAAGAAGAATATTACTTATTCTTCATTTAGAAAACTACATCATACATATGATTTTCTCAAAAAAAAAAAAAAGGAGAAGAAGGAAGGGGAAAGACTTGGCAAAACTAAAGAAATGTTATTATTTTCCTTTAGTTAAATGTTATTCACTAAATTAAATGATCTTTTAAACAACTAATGGAGCCTATTTTAAGGTGGCAATTAATAATGTTAGAAGTTAGGTTTGCATTATACAAGTTTGGAGAGATAAGCCTGAGTTGAATCTTGTACTTATTAACTGTGACAGTGGAAAAGTTATTTAAACTCCCTAAGCTTAATTGTTTAATAAACAAATAGGAGTTGATACCTACTCCCAAGTGTTTTGGTAAAAAAAAGTCCTGTAAGTAAAAACTATATTGTAGGTGGCCAATTAACTGTGGCTATAATCTTGTCATTGTTTTCCAGTCTCTAAGTCATCTCCAATTCTTTGCAGAAATGAAGCATGCCAGGTTCCACTATCTCCTGGATTCTGCACAAATTAATGTCTATTGAGTCAGCGATGCTATCTAAACATCTCATCCTCTGTTGCACCTGCCTCCTTTGCCTTCAATCTTACCCAACATCAAGGTCATTGACAATGAGTCATCTCTTCTTATCAGGTGGTGAAAGTATTGGAAGTTCAGCTTCATTATCAGCCCTTCCAATGAATATCTAGGGTTGGTTTTCTTTGGGACTGGATGGTTTGATCTCCTTTCATTCCAAGGGACTCTCAAGAGTCTTATTCTGCTCCACAGTTCAAAAACATCAATTCTTCAGTGCTCAGGCTTCTTTATAGTTCAACTCTCATATCGATACATAACTACTGGGAAGAGCATAACTTTGACTATATGGATGTTTGTTTTCAAGGTGATGTTTCTGCTTTTTAATATGCTGTCTAGCTTTGTCATAGCTTTCCTTCCAAGGAGCAAGCATCTTTCAATTTCATGGCTGCATTCACCATCTGCAGTGATTTTGGAGGCCCAGAAAATAAAATCTGCCACTGCTTATACTTTTTCCCCTTCTATTTTCCAAGCAGTGATAGGACCAGATGCCATCATCTAAGTCTTTTAAATATTGAGTTTTAAGCCAACATTTTCACTCTCTTCTTTCACCATCAAGAGGCTCTTTATTCCTCTTGCATTAGAGTGGTATCATCTACATATCTGAGGCTGTTATTATTTCTCCCTGCAGTCTTAATTCCAGCTGGTAGTCCATCCAGCCAGGCATCTCACATTATGTACTCTGCCTATAAGTTAAATAAGCAGGGTGAAAACATACAGACTTGTTGTACTCCTTTCCCAGTTTTGAAGCAGCCAGTTGTTCCATGTAAGGTTCTAACTGTTGCTTTCTGACCTGCATAAATGTTTCTCAGGAGACAGGTAAGGTGATCTGGTATTCCCATCTCTTTAAGAATTTTCCACAGTTTGTTGTGATCCACAAGTCAAAGGCTTAAGCACAGTCAATGAAGCAGAAGTGGATGTTCTTCTCCAGTTCTCTTGTTTTCTCTACGTTGGCAGGAGAACGTTGGCAATTTGATCTTTGGTTCCTCTGTCTTTTCTAAACCCAGCTTGTACACCTGGAAGTTCTTAGTTCATGTACTATGGAAGCCTAACATGTAGGATTTTGAGAATAACCTTGCTAACATGTGAAATGAACACAAATGTATGGTAGTTTAAACATTCTTTGGCATGGCCTTTCTTTGGGGTTGGAATGAAAACTGACCTTTTCCAGCCCTGCAGCCATTGCTGAGTTTACTAAATTTGCTGACATATTGAGTGGAGCAGTTTAATAGCATCATCTTAGGATCTGAAGTAGCTTAGCTGGAATTCCTTCATCTCCAGAAGCTTTGTTTGCAGTAATGCTGCCTAAGGCCCACTTGACTTTACATTCCAGGATATCTGGCTCTAGGTGACCACAACATTGTGGTTATCTGGGTCATTAAGACCTTACTAATATAGTTATTCTGTGTATTCTTGTCACCTCTTCTTAACCTCTTTTATTATGTCCCTATAACATTTTATTATGTCCTTACTGTTTCTGTCCTTTATAGTGCCCATCCTTACATGAAATGTTCCCTTGATATCTCCAATTTTCTTTTTTTCAATTTTAATTTAAAAAAATTATACATGTGTTCCCCATCCTGAACCCTCCTCCGTCCTCCCTCCCCATACCATCCCTCTGGGTCGTCCCAGTGCACCAGCCCCAAGCATCCAGCATCGTGCATTGAACCTGGACTGGCATCTCGTTTCATACATGACATTTCACATGTTTCAATGCCATTCTCCCAAATCTTCCCACCCTCTCCCTCTCCCACAGAGTCCATAAGCCTGTTCTATACATCAGTGTCTCTTTTGCTGTCTCATATACAGGGTTATCGTTACCATCTTTCTAAATTCCATATATATGCGTTAGTATACTGTATTGGTGTTTGTCCTTCTGGCTTACTTCACTCTGTATAATAGGCTCCAGTTTCATCCACCTCATTAGAACTGATTCAAATGTATTCTTTTTAATGGCTGAGTAATACTCCATTGTGTATATGTACCACCGCTTTCTTATCCATTCATCTGCTGATGGACATCTAGGTTGTTTCCATGTCCTGGCTATTATAAACAGTGCTGCGATGAACATTGGGGTACACGTGTCTCTTTCCCTTCTGGTTTCCTCAGTGTGTATGCCCAGCAGTGGGATTGCTGGATCATAAGGCAGTTCTATTTCCAGTTTTTAAGGAATCTCCACACTGTTCTCCATAGTGCCTGTACTAGTTTGCATTCCCACCAACAGTGTAAGAGGGTTCCCTTTTCTCCACACCTCTCCAGCATTTATTATTTGTAGACTTTTGGATCGCAGCCATTCTGACTGGTGTGAAATGGTATCTCATAGTGGTTTTGATTTGCATTTCTCTGATAATGAGTGATGTTGAGCATCTTTTCATGTGTTTGTTAGCCATCTGTATGTCTTCTTTGGAGAAATGTCTATTTAGATCTTTGGCCCATTTTTTGATTGGGTCATTTATTTTTCTAGAGTTGAGCTGTAGGAGTTGCTTGTATATTTTTGAGATTAGTTGTTTGTCAGTTGCTTCATTTGCTATTATTTTCTCCCATTCTGAAGGCTGTCTTTTCACCTTGCTGATAGTTTCCTTTGATGTGCAGAAGCTTTTAAGTTTAATTAGGTCCCATTTGTTTATTTTTGCTTTTATTTCCAATATTCTTGGAGGTGGGTCATAGAGGATCCTGCTGTGATGTATGTCAGAGAGTGTTTTGCCTATGTTCTCCTCTAGGAGTTTTATAGTTTCTGGTCTTACGTTGAGATCTTTAATCCATTTTGAGTTTATTTTTGTATATGGTGTTAGAAAGTGTTCTAGTTTCATTCTTTTACAAGTGGTTGACCAGATTTCCCAGCACCACTTGTTAAAGAGATTGTCTTTAATCCATTGTATATTCTTGCCTCCTTTGTCAAAGATAAGGTGTCCATATGTGCGTGGATTTATCTCTGGGCTTTCTATTTTGTTCCATTGATCTATATTTCTGTCTTTGTGCCAGTACCATACTGTCTTGATAACTGTGGCTTTGTAGTAGAGCCTGAAGTCAGGTATATATCTACCTAAAGAAACTAAAGACCTATATATAGAAAACTATAAAACACTGGTGAAAGATATCAAAGAGGACACTAATAGATGGAGAAATATACCATGTTCATGGATTGGAAGAATCAGTATAGTGAAAATGAGTATACTACCCAAAGCAATTTATAGATTCAATGCAATCCCTATCAAGCTACCAACAGTATTCTTCACAGAGCTAGAACAAATAATTTCACAATTTGTATGGAAATACAAAAAACCTCGAATAGCCAAAGTGATCTTGAGAAAGAAAAATGGAACTGGAGGAATCAACCTACCTGACTTCAGGCTCTACTACAAAGCCACAGTTATCCAATTTTCTTGAAGAGATCTCTAGTCTTTCCCATTCTGTTGTTTTCCTCTATTTCTTTGCATCATTCATTTAAGAAGGTCTTCTTATCTCTCCTGCTGTTCTCTTGAATGGTGTATAATCTACAGTTCTAAAATTAGAAATTGATCATAGTTTTAATGTTTTTTTAAACAAGCAAAATGCATTCTTATTGAATTTTCATGTTCTCCTGAAAGATTGACCACCAAATTATTGTACTATTACAATTGTATTTGTTACTGAAAAGTGAAATTGAGATTTTGTGTTCATAACTCCTTTCTTCCATTTATATATAATAACTCTAGAAATAGTTCATTATTATTTACATAATCTAGTGATTTAATATGCATCCATTTTTGCCATATTGCTGATTGAGACACTGAAACACAAAAATGTGATATTTTGACATAAGAGCTTTATTTTCTTCTGCCTAAATTATTCCCAGATCTCAAGTTAAATGAGTAAAAAGAAGTATTTACTTATACAACTTCCTAGAAAACTATTCAACGATGATAGTAATGTACCATTTATTTGGGAATATCCAGTGATAAATATTTTAGGCAGGTGTTAAATGGAAGAAAAAAATAAAAATAATTCTCAAATGGTCCAAAGTCAGTTCTATCTCAGTCAAAGGCTGAATAAAATTACCATTTATTATTTTGCAGAAGAGACACTTGAAATTATAAATGCAGAAAACAAAAAATCTTTATCAAGACCATATTATGTAAAATAGATCAGTGGAAATAAAAGAAACTAACAACTGAACACTGGGATAATAACTAAAGAGGTGATGTTAGATCAAACCAACCTGCAAAGTGAGAACATTAAAAAATATGTGTATACATCTATATATGGACTTCCCAGGTGGTACTAGGAGGTGTAAAAAAAAAAAAAAAAAAACTCACCTGCCAATGCAGGAGACATGACACCCAGGTTCAATCTCTAGGTTGGGAAGATCCCCTCCAGAAGGGCATGGCAACTCACTGCAGTATTCATGCCTGTAGAATCCCAAGGACAGAGGAGGGTCACCAAGAGTTTGACACAACACAACAAGGAAAATAAGGTAATGCAATTCTCTATACATAGATTTGGTAATAAATGAAATGGAAGACTTATCACAGTAAATGTAATTCTGCCCAAAATTTTGTCTTTTAACAGAACTCCAATTAAAATCTCAATATAGAGATGAACAAGATGGCAGAGGAGTAGGTGGACATGGAGTACATCTCTCTCCATGGATACATCAGGAATACACCTTCAGACACAGAAGTGCATGCAGAACACCAGTTGAGAGCAGATAGAAGCACCTGACTGGTGGAAAAGAATATATAGACCCACGCAAAACTCGGTAGGATGAAGGCACTAGGCGGAAAAACAGGAGTGTTAGTAGGACTGGACCTGCCCTTGGTGGGTGGGGGAACTGAAGTGGGGGTTGATCCCCACATCGATGCAATTGTCTGAACCAAAGGAGAAACATTTAAGGCTGAACGTGAAACAGCTGATCTGTGACAGCTCAAATGGAATGAGAATCAGACAGTCCTTGCTGCAGCCATACATACCCTGGACAGGAATGCTTGTTCCCTGGAAGATGCAACAGCTTGGAGCTGGTGTTTAGGGATTGTAGAGCAATCCCAGGGCAAGGGCTGCTGTTGACTGTGGAGAGACGGATTAAGGGATGTGAGGGAGGAGATTGTGGTGGGGAATGTCAGTTGAGGGAAGCCAGGCAGCCATGAAAGCAAGGAGATACTGCTGAGTCATGCAAAGAGGGTGGAGCCATCATCATAGCCTCTCTCTCCCCACATGCCAGCATCAGCAGCTGAACAATAGAGAGACTGGCCCATCAGACACCTGACGCACTGAACTGCAGAGTAGGACCCCACCCTGGGTGCTCCTTTAAGTGATGAGCTGAACAACAGACTAGCACACCACCCAGGGTGCCCCTGGAAGTGCCTGATGTGCAGATCTACAGAGTAGGACCCCTTTAAGTGCATGATGTGCCAACCAACAGAATAAGACCTCAGCCAAGGGGACACCTCTATGTCCCTGAACAGGTGGAGCTATGGAGAAAGACTGGCCAAAAAGGCCTTCTGATCACTAGCTACAAGAGGCTCAAAAAAAGACTCTGACAGGGCCATAACTCAGGCAGTGGAGGCAGTCTCTGTCCCTGCACACTTGGCACCACCAGAGTCCCCGTAGGCCAAGCACCTGAGCCACCTTCACGGTCATCTCTCACTGGGGCACAGCTACCCCAGACAAAAAAGTTTTGCGTCTATGCGTGCAGGGTAACTTCAGTTGTGTAGGACTTTTTGTGACCCTGTAGACTGTGGCCTGCCAGGCTTCTCTTTCAGGGATGGGTCTCTCTGAGAAAGAATACTGGAGCGCATTGGCCAATACTGGCTGCCATACCCTTCTAGAGCACTGTATTTCCTGCTGCCCTGGCTGCCAACTCCCCTGAGAACCTGGTGTTGCCAGAACCCCTGCGAACCAAGCAGCTGCACCACTTCCACACCTGGCCTTCACAGGGGAAATCCCAAGCCCTCCAGGGCAGCCTCAGGAGCAAACCCCAGAGGAGGACCCACATGCAAAGGTGGAGATAAAACCACAATTGAAACCCAGGGGCAGTGTGGCTAAGGAAGAAGATCCAAAACCTTCCCACCAGTTGTACATGCTACAGATTAAATCCACACTATCAACTAGTAGCTTCTGTGTATTTGGAATATATAAAAGGTCATTGAGAGTTCCAGCAAAAGAAAATTATCTAGTTCTGATAACTGTGGACATTGGAGGCAAGAACACATAGGAGTAGGACCAGATTAGAATCTGAACAGCCCCCACAGCAGAGATCAGCACAGTGTTGGAGGGCATCGTAGGGAGGTGAGGTGAACTGTGACTCCCAGCATAGGAATTGACTCTGACAGCAGTGACTCAAGAAAAACATTTATTATTCTTATTTTTTGACTTGTTTTGTAGATTCTTCTGGATTTTTCTTCTTTTTTTTTTTATCCGTTTTTATCCCCTTCTGTTGTAGTTGTCAATTTCATTGGCACTATGAAATCCAGGCCACCTGACCTGCCTCCTGAGAAATCTGTATGCAGGTCAAGAAGCAACAATTAGAACTGGACATAGGAAAGGAAAGGTATTAGGAATTAGGAAAGGAATATGTCAAGGCTGCATACTGTCACCCTGCTTATTTAATTTATATGCAGAGTACATCATGAGAAATGCTGGGCTGGATGAAGCACAAGTTGGAATCAAGATTGCCAGGAGATATATCAATAACTTCAGATATGCAGATGACACCATCCTTATGGTGGAAAGCAAAGAAGAACTAAAGAGTCTCTGGATGAAATTGAAAGAGGAGCATGAAAGAGTTGGCTTAAAACTCAACATTCAGAAAACTAAGATCATGGCATCCAGTCCCATCCCTTCATTGCAAATAGATGGGGAAACATTGGAAACAGTGACAGACTTTATCTTTGGGGGCTCCAAAGTCACTTAAGATAGTGACTTCAGCCATCAAATTGAAGACGCTTGCTTCTTGGAAGAAAAGTTATGACCAACCTAGATAGCATATTAAAAAATAGAGACATTATTTGCTGACAAAGGTTCATCTAGTCAAGGCTATGGTTTTTCCAGTAATCATGTATGGATATGAGAGTTGGACCATAAAGAAAGCTGAGTGCCCAAGAATTTTTTTGAACTGTGGTGTTGGAGAAGACTCTTGAGAGTCCCTTGGACTGCAAGGAGATCAAACCAGTCAATCCTAAAGGAAATCAGTCCTGAATATTCATTGGAAGGACTGATGATGAAGTTGAAACTCCAATATTTTGGCCACCTGATTCAAATAACTGACTCGCTGGAAGAGACCCTGATCTTGGGAAAGATTGAAGGCAGGAGAAGGAGACAACAGAGAATGAGATGGTTGGATGGCATCACTGACTCAATGGACATGAGTTTGAGTAAACTCCAGGAGTTAGTGATATACAGGGAAGCCTGGAGTGCTGCAGTCCATGGGGTCACAAAGAGCTGGACATGACTGAGTGACTGAACTGAACTGATGAAATCCAATTAAGATTTTGAGCTTTTTTTTTTTTTTTTTTCTCAAGTCACACTGTTTCTCCTTTTTATAAATCACTTCCTCTACACTGGGCTTTTAGAGTTCTTTGGAGTTTTCCTTTATTATTATTGGTTTTTTTTTTTTCCTCTCTTTTTAATTTTACTTTTTAACCTATTATTATTTTTTCTGCATTTATTCCTTTGTTTGCTTTTTCTACTGTACTTTTCCCCTTGCAGTGAATCTTTAACATATATAAATCTTCTTTATCTACCTCTATTTAACTTAGCATATCTATTCTTTCTTTCTTTTCTTTATCTCCTTTCCTCTCAACATACTTGTTAGTTTTAGTTTTGTTGCTTTATCCCCCAGTTGGCACCTTGCTTTAGTTGTTCTCCAGTTTGTGCTTAGTTTTGTTCTGGTAGTTATAATTTTTGGTTTCCTTTATTTGCTGGGTCAATCTATTGTACTTTATTTTTGTTGGACTGTTTTGATTTTGCTTCTGGGAGTATATGTATATGTGTATATTCAGTCACACATTTTATTCTTGCTATAAACTGCCGGGGTCCAGCCCCGGTGGATCCAGGGAAATTCGAAGGAGAGACGGTGTTGGTGAATACACTGGCTTTAATTAGATATTAATTAGAGATATAAAGAGTAATATACTGAGGATAGCTCAGTAGGAAAATTCAGTGGAGAAAACAGGCTGAGTAGCTTGGTTTACGCGGAAAAACCAATAAAACTTCAAGACAAGAAGTTTGCACCACTTACGTAGGCCACAGGCGTCCTTCTGTTCTCCTGAAGGAGAGGAGACACTGAGGCCTCCCCGGTCGGATCTTAGAAGCCCAGGCAAAATTAGTAAGCTTGGCGGGCCTCTGCGCTCCAGATGGAAACTCAGCCAGAGTTTGAGAAAAAGAACGACATGAGGAGACCAGTATTTCGAGGAACTGATCCCAATTCTTTATTTTCCAGGGTCTGTTTTTATACACTGAGATGTTATACAAAAGTCACGCGGGGTCAGCAGTCCTGACTTTTATTAAAGTCAGGTGCTTCATACAGATGTATACAGAGGTCTTAGGGGTGTTACATCATCTTCTCGCCAGGGGGCCTGCTGACAATTTATGATCCTCTCCTTGTGACAGCGGTCAGTCAATACTTATTTCTCCAGGGGTGATTATTCTTAAAACAGACACCACCCAGATAAAGTTACATTCCTATAGGGTGAGGGTGTAGTAGGTTTTAATTAAGGAAAGAATTTACTTAGCCTAAGGTCTAATGTGATTAATATCAAAGGTTAATACTTATTTCTTCTATATATTCATTAATGTGTATAAGGGCAGGGGATGTGGAGACTTAGCATCAAACATTGGCTGAACAAATGAAAAACCCTTCACCAGTACAATTTCTAATCAGCCCACTATACTATACTAATAGTTTTCTAACTTCTCTAAAGAACCTGTTTTTAGAAGGTTTAAAGCATCTTGTGCCTCTCGCGGTTGGGAGGCTGTGAGCAACCACATGTTGCCGGACAAGCCTGTCAGGCAGACTAGAGAACCTTCAGAGGAGTTTGTAAGTTTGGAACACTCCTGTCACACCCAGGAATTATTATTAACTGGAGCTCTAAGTTAACTCCTTCTCCGAAAAAGGTGGTGGGGGACAGCCCCCCGTAAAGTCAGAGGTGTAGGTGAGAGCACAAAGTAGTAAAGTAGGCAGGCTCTGGTTATGGGGGTAGATGCTCGAGAATTTCCAGGGGGACTCCTGAGGCTCCATCCCGCCTCTGCGTATGTCGAGCCTCCTTCGTCATGACCTTTGCCACAGGTGGAGCGCCTCATTCTGGCCCCCAGCAATAAACCTCTGCGTATACATTGGGATTTTGCAGTTATGTAGTTTCCTCCCCCACTTTTTTCTTTCTTCTTCCATTTTTTCCTCCATTTTTATAATTTTAATTTTTAAAAAACCTCATATATTTTTTTCTACATTTATTCCTTTTTAGCCCTTCCTACTGTTCTTTTCCCCTTGCAGTTAGTCTTTCTTTAAAGTATATACATCTTCTTCATCTACCTCTATTTAACTTTGCATATCTATTCTTTCTTTTCTTTCTTTCCTTCCCACTCAACATATTTGTTAGTTTTGTTTTCACTGCTTTATTCCCCACTTGGCACCTTGCTTTAGTTTTGTTTTCCAGTTTGTGCTTTAGTTAATTTTGTTCTTAACTGGTAAATATAATCTTTCATTTTCTTTGTTTGTTGGGTCAATCTACCGTACTTTTTTTTTTTGTTGGACTGTTTTGACTTTGCTCATGGATGTATGTGTATATGTGTATGTTCCATTATTTTAATTATTATTTGCCTGATTTTGTAACTGCCATTTGTCTAGGGTTCATCTTTACTTTCTTGTTCCTGAATATTTGTTTTAGTCTCACTTAATGCCATAACAAACCACTTGTGGAATCTTTGTTCCTGACCAGAGATTAAGCCCTGAGCCTTTGAACTGGGAGCACAGACTCCAAGACCCTAGACTATCAGAGAACTAGCTCTAGGGAGTATCAGATAGTAAGAACTCATACAAAAGAAGCCACTTGAATACAAGACTCAACATCAGTACGTAAGATGAACACTAACAGACATAAAAGGAGAAATTGACAACACGATAATAGTGGGAGACTGTAACACCCCAATCACACCAATGGACAGATCATTAAAACAGAAAATTAATAAGGAAACACAAGTCTTAAATGATGCATTAGATGAGATGGATTTCATTGATATCTTCAGGGCATTCCATCCAAATGCAGAAGGATACACCTTCTTCTCAAGTGCACATAAAACATTCTCCAGGTGAGACCACATCTTGGGTCACAAAACAAACCTCAGTAAATTTAAGAAAATGAAATCATGTCAAGCATCTTCTCTGACCACAATGCTATGAGACTAGATATAATTACGGGGAACTGTTAGAAACACAAACACATGGTGATTAAGCAACACATTTCTAAATAGCCAACAGGTTACTGAAGAAATCAAAAGGGAAATTTAAAAAATTTTTTCTAGAAACAAATGACAATGAAACCCAAGAACTCAAAACCTATGGGATGCAGCAAAAGCAGATCTAAGAGGTAAGTTTATAGCAATACAATCCTACCTCAAGAAACAAGAAATAGACAACCTAACTTTACACCTAAAACAACTGAAAGAATAATAAAAAAAAAAACCCCAAAATTAGTAGAAGGAAAGAAATCATAAAGATCCAAGCAAAAATAAATGAAAAAGAAATGGAAGAAATAGTAAAGAGGAATAAAGCTAAAAGCTGGCTCTTGAAGAAGATAAACAAATTGACAAAACTTTAGCCAGACTCATTAATAAAAAAAGAGAGAAGAATCAAATCAACAAAATTAGAAATGAAAAAGGAGGGGCTACAACAGACAATGCAGAAATACAAAGGATTATAAGAGACTATTATGAACAACCAAATGGCAATAAAATAGATAACCTGGAAAAAATGACCAGATTCTTAGAAAAGTTCAATCATCCAAGATTGAACCAGAAAGAAATAGAAATTATGAAAACCCAATTACAAGCACTGAAATTGAAGCTGTGATCAAAAATCTTCCAAAAAATAAAAGCCCAGCTCCAGATGGTTTCACAGAAGAATTCTATTAAACATTTAGAGAAGAGCTAATGCCTATCCATCTAAAACTTTTTCAAAAAATTGCAGAGGAAGAAACACTTCCAAACTCATTCTACAAGGCCACCATCGCCCTAATGACAAAGACAACACACAAAAAAGAAAATTACAGGCCAATATCATGGATGAACATAGATGCAAAATCCTCAACACAATTTTAGCAAACAATTCAGTAACGTATCAAAAAGCTCATACACCATGATCAAGTTGGGTTTATTCCAGAGATGCAAGGATTCTTTGAGATACACAAATCAACCAATGTGTTTCACCATATTAACAAATTGAAAGATAAAAACCATATGATAATCTCAATAGATGCAGAAAAAGCCTTTGAAAAATTCAGCACCCATTTATGATTAAAACTCTTTAAAAAATGGGTATAGAAAGAACCTACCTCAACATAATAAAGGTCATATATGATAAGCCTACAGCGTGCATTATTCTCAATGGTGAAAAACTGAAAGCCCCTAAGATCAGTAACAAGACAAGGGTGTCCACTTTTGCCATTATTATTCCATATAGTTCTGGAAGTCCTAGCTACAGCATTCAGAGAACAAAAAGTAATGAAAGCAATCTAGATCGGAAAAGAAAAAATAAAGCTCTCACTGTTTGCCGATGACATGATACTGTGCATAGAAAACCCTAAAAATCATATCAGAAAATTACTAGAACTAATCAATGAATTTAGCAAAGTTGCAGGATACAAAATCAATACACAGAAATCACTTGCATGTCTATATCAGATCAGATCAGATCCGTTGCTCAATCGTGTACGACTCTTTGTGACCCCATGAATCGCAGCACACCAGGCCTCCCTGTCCATCACCAGAGTTCACTGACTCACGTCCATTGAGTCAGTGATGCCATCCAGCAATCTCATCCTCTGTCGTCCCCTTCTCCTCTTGCCCCCAATCCCTCCCAGCATCAGAGTCTTTTCCAATGAGTCAACTCTTTGCATGAAGTGGCCAAAGTACTGGAGTTTCAGCTTTGGCATCATTCCTTCCAAAGAACACCCAGGGCTGATCTCCTTCAGAATGGACTGGTTGGATCTCCTTGCAGTCCAAGGGACTCTGAAGAGTCTTCTCCAACACCACAGTTCAAAAGCATCAATTCTTCGGCACTCAGCCTAAAAAGGTCAGTTTTCATTCCAATCCCAAAGAAAGGCAATGCCAAAGAATGCTCAAACTACCGCACAATTGCACTCATCTCACATGCTAGTAAAGTAATGCTCAAAATTCTCCAAGCCAGGCTTCAGCAATATGTGAACCGTGAACTTCCTGATGTTCAAGCTGGTTTTAGAAAAGGCAGAGGAACCAGAGATCAAATTGCCAACATCTGCTGGATCATGGAAAAAGCAAGAGACTTCCAGAAAAGCATTTATTTCTGCTTTATTGACTATGCCAAAGCCTTTGACTGGGTAGATCACAATAAACTGTGGAAAATTCTGAAAGAGATGGGAATACTGAACCACCTGATCTGCCTCTTGAGAAATTTGTATACAGGTCAGGAAGCAACAGTTAGAACTGGACATGGAACAACAGACTGGTTCCAAATAGAAAAAGGAGTTCGTCAAGGCTGTATATTGTCACCCTGTTTATTTAACTTATATGCAGAGTACATCATGAGAAACGCTGGACTGGAAGAAACACAAGCTGGAATCAAGATTGCCAGGAGAAATATCAATAACCTCAGATATGCAGATGACACCACCCTTATGGCAGAAAGTGAAGAGGAACTCAAAAGTCTCTTGATGAAAGTGAAAGTGGGGAGTGAAAAAGTTGGCTTAAAGCTCAATATTCAGAAAACAAAGATTATAGCATCCAGTCCCATCACTTCATGGGAAATAGATGGGGAAACAGTGGAAACAGTGTCAGACTTTATTTTTCTGGGCTCCAAAATCACTGCAGATGGTGACTGCAGCCTTGAAATTAAAAGACGCTTACTCCTTGGAAGGAAAGTTATGACCAACCTAGATAGCATATTCAAAAGCAGAGACATTACTTTGCCAACAGAGGTTCGTCTAGTCAAGGCTATGGTTTTTTCCTGTGGTCATATATGGATGTCTATATACTAGCAATGAAAAATCAGAAAGAGAAATTAAGGAATCAATCCCATTCACCAATGCAACAAAATGAATTAAATATCTAGGAATAAACTTACCTAAGGAGACAAAAGAACTATACACAGAAAATTATAAGACGCTAATGAAAGAAATCAAAGATGACATAAACAGATGGAGAGATAGTCCATGTACCTGGGAAGGAAGAATCCATATTGTGAAAATGACTATACTACCAAATGCAATCTACAGATTCAGTGAGGTCCCTATCAAATTACCAATGGCATTTTTCACAGAACTAGAACAAAAATGTTCACAACACATTGGAAACACAGGAGACCCCAAATCACGAAAGCAATCTTAAGAAAGAAGAATGGAGCTGGAGGAATCAACCTTCCTGACTTCAGATTATACTACAAAGTCACAGTCATCAAGACAGTATCGTACTGGCACAAAAACAGAAATATAGACCAATGGAACAAGATAGAAAACCCAGAAATAAACCCGTGCACCTATGGGTACCTTATTTTTTACAAAGGAGGCAAGAATATACAATGGGGCAAAGATTGACTCTTCAATAAATGGTGCTGGCAAAACTGAACAGCTCCATGTAAAAGAATGAAATTAGAACACTTCCTAACACCAGACACACAGATAAACTCAAAATGGATTAAAGACCTAAATGTAAGCCCAGAAACTATACAACTCTTAGAGGAAATCATAGGCAGAACACTCTATGAGATAAACAAAGCAAGATCCTCTATGACCCACCTCCTAGAGTAACAGAAATAAAAGCAAAAGTGAATAAGTGAGACCTGATTAAACTTAAAAGCTTTTGCACAGCAAAGGAAACTATAAGGAAGGTGAAAAGACAGCCCTTAGAATGGGAGAAAATAATAGAAAATGAAACAGCTGACAAAGGCTTAATTTCCAAAATATACAAGCAGCTCATGCAACTCAATACCAGAGAATAATCAACCCAATCAGAAAGTGGGGAAACCACCTAAACAGACATTTCTTCAAAGAAGGCATACAGATGGCTAACAAACTCATGAAAAGATGCTCAGTATCACTCATTATTAGATAGATGTAAATTAAAAGTACAATGAGATATCACCTCACACAGGTCAGAATGGACATCATCAAGAAGACTACAAATAATCACTCATTATTAGATAGATGTAAATTAAAAGTACAATGAGATATCACCTCACACAGGTCAGAATGGACATCATCAAGAAGACTACAAATAATAAATGTTGGAGAGGGTGTGGAGAAAAGGGAACGCTCTTTCACTGTTGGTGGGAATGCAAATTGATACAGCCACTATGGAAGATGGTATGGAGATTCCTTAAAACCTAGGAATAAAACCACCAAATGATCCAACAACCCCACTCCTAGGCATATACCTTGAGGAAACCAAAATTTAAAAAGACGCATGTATTTCATTATTCACTGAAGCACTGTTTACAATAGCTAGAACATGGAAGCAACCTAGATGTCCATCGACAGATGATTGGATAAAGAAGTTGTGGTATGTATACACAATGGAATGTTACTCAAACATAAAATGGCATGCATTTGAATCAGTTCTAGTGATAGGTGGATAAACCTAGAACCTATTATACAGAGTGAAGTAAGTCAGAAAGAGAAAGATTTTATTCTAATGTATATATATGGAATCCAGAAAAATAATACTGAAGAATTTATTTATGTGGCAACAATGGAGAAACAGACATAGAAAATAGACTTATGGACATGGGGAGAGGGAAGGAGAGGGTGAGATGTATGGAGAGAGTAACATGGAAACTTACATTACCATATGTAAAATACGTAGCCAATGGGAATTTGCTGTATGTCTCAGGAAATTCAAACAGAGGCTCTGTATCAACCTAGAGCGGTGGCATGGGGAGAGAGATGGGAGGGAGATTTAAAATGGAGGGGGTATATGTATACCTATGGCTGATTCATGTTGAGGTTTGACAGAAAACAGCAAAATTCTGTAAAGCAATTATTAAAAAATAAATGTTTTAAAATCTCAGTGCTTTGTATATACAGGCAAGCTTATTCTAAATGTATAGAAAAATCCAAAGAATTGACTAAAGGCTAAAATAATTTTGAACTCTGTGGGAGAGGGAGAGGGTGGGGAGATTTGGGAGAATGGCATTGAAACATGTATAATATCATGTATGAAATGAGTCGCCAGTCCAGGTTTGATGCACGATACTGGATTCTTGGTGCTGGTGCACTGGGACGACCCAGAGGGAGGGTATGGGGAGGGAGGAGGGAGGAGGATTCAGGATGGGGAACACAGGTATACCTGTGGCGGATTCATTTCGATATTTGGCAAAACTAATACAATATTGTAAAGTTTAAAAATAAAATTAAATTAAAAAAAAAGAATAAAGCAAAATTAACCAGACATTAAAACATTAAATGTCTACAGTTATCAATGCTCTTTGGTATTATCAAAAGGATTGATATGTAGATTGGTGGAAGAGAGAAGAGAAACAAGATCATGGAATGCTATTTAGCAATAAAAAGGAGCAAAATATTGATACATGCAGCAGCTTATTTAGATCTCAAAATTAAAATGCTCAGTTTGTTCACTTGAGTCCAATATACAAAGTTCACTCTATAGCAATGAAAATAGACTCATGATCGCCAAGGGTTTGGTATGGTGGGTTGGAAGGTGATGGGTGTGACTATACACAAGGAAGAGAAAATATTTTTGAGGTGATGAACTTTTTCTGTATCTTCTAATATAGGAATATGATGCACACATGATAAAATTGCATAGAAGCATATGCAACACATTTCACCATGAAAATTTCCTGGTTTTAATGTACTATGTTTATGTAAGATGTAATCAGGGAGGGAAATTTTAAGGGTGCATGTACATGGGACCTCTCTGTATTATTGCTACAACTTTCTACTAATCCATAATTTTCTCAAAATAAAAAACTAAGACAAATTTTCTTCTCACAAAATATTATTTTTTTTAATGCTTTAAAGTAAAGTTTTGAAACTTTCTAATGTTTAAAGAAAAATTTTCCTCACTGAAGGGTAAATCTCAATCATATAAATATTTTTCTACTTAACGAACCTATTGTGATTTATTACCCTCCAGCCATCTATGGGGTCGCATAGAGTCGGACACGACTGAAGCGACTTAGCAGCAGCAGCAACAGCAGTCAGAGTTTGATATTAAGAGTTAAGAATCAAAGTTCTACATTTGTGTTTGAATTAAGAAAAAAAAATTAATATTATTCTTACTCAATTTTACATATTTAAAGACTTTGGGCCAGGGAGGGTAGTGCTTACATCTTAAAAATCAAGACCAGTTTCACAAAACAAGGAGCCTGAACAAAAAATATCACTGTTCTTTTTAAATTTTTTTTAGTTTATTTTGATCTGAGATGATACCCTAATTATTTAAAATGAAGTGAGACTTGTATTATGGCCAAATAATTTTAGAACATGTTCATCTCACATTCATAGTGTGTGGTGTTGGAGAAGACTCTTGAGATTCCCTTGAACTGCAAGTAGATCCAACCAGTCCATCCTAAAGGAGATCAGCCCTGGGTGTTAATTGGAAGGACTGATGCTAAAGCTGAAACTCCAATACTTTGGCCACCTTATAGAGTTGACTCATTGGAAAAGATCCTGATGCTTGGAGGGATTGGGGGCAGAAGGAGAAGGGGACGCCAGAGGATGAGATGGTTGGATGGCATCACCAACTCGATGGACATGAGTTTGAGTGAACTCCTGGAGTCGGTGATGGACAGGGAGGCCTGTTGTGCTGTGATTCATGGGGTTACAAAGAGTTGGACATGACTGAGCAACTGAACTGAACTGAACTGAAGTTTTCTATAATTACCAGTTGGTCAAGGTAGTTGGTAGCGTTGTCCAGATAACCTGTGTCTCTATCTTCGTTTTCTTTATTTCCTTTTGCCTAATTGTTTTTTCAGACTTTGAGAAAGGAATTTTACATCTTTCTAATATGATTTTTGAATTGTCTTTTCCTGCCTTTAATTCTTCAAATTCTTGTTTCATTAAGTTGGAAAATCTATTATTTTCAAAAATAATATTACAATTATCTATCTTTAGGAATATCTATTCCTAAAGAATTATCCCTCTTTATTTTTGGTGATAATCCTTCTCTTGAAGTCTATATTATGCCATAATAATATAACCATTCCTGCTTTTACATGATTTCCATGTATATGGAAAGTGTTTTGCCATCTATTTATGTTTAACCAATATTAGGTTTATATGTAAAGTCCATATTTTGAGCATAACTTATAAAAGAGTCTTATTTCTTTACATCCCAAGAATCTGCCTTTTAATTGAAATATTTACTCCATTAACATTTAATGTATTTATTAATATGTTTGGGTTTATGTTTACCACTTCTAAAAATTATTTTCTTAAGGGGCTTCCCAGGTAGTGCCCAGGGTAAAGAACCTGTCTGCTGATGCAGGAGATGTAAGAGACACAAGTTCAATGCCCGGGTTGGGGAGATGCCCTGGAGAAGGGCATGATAACCCACTCCAGTATTCTTGCCTGGAGAATCCCATGGACAAAAAAGCCTGGCAGGCTACAGTCCATAGGGTTGCAAAGAGTCATACATGACCGAAGAAACTTAGCATGTACACATATTCCCTTTGCATTTTGTTTTCTTAGTCTTGTTTTCTTTTGGATTATTTCTAAATGATGATTTCAAAGAGATTGTCTCTGTTTCAATTCAGTATTTATAACAAAGTTGAATAACTCAAAAGTATACACAGGCCATTAAGTTTACTCATCCATTCTTCTGGAACCTGTTTCATATGTTTTCAGATTCCTAGGATTATACGAGGATCATTTATAAGGTACTGCATTTCACTGAATTATAAACATTATTTAGTTTTTCATCAAATTTCCCCAAATGCCTCTTTGTAATGTCACATGTCTGTTTTTATGTTCTCAAATACTTGATTTACCTGCAAAAGCTGTATAAGTGAAGATTTTGGTCTCTGGTCCCCCACTAATTAGATTAAGGATGTTCCTAATATTGCTTGACATTTTATTTGTCTCAGTTTCCTTCTCCAATTTACATACCAGATTATAGTTGCAGAAAACACAATCCCTCAAGATTTAAGAAAGCAATCTATTTTAGGGATTAAGTGACATGAGGAAATGTTCAAGAACTGGAGATCTTAGTTTGGCCAATCAGGAAAGCCTCCTGAGAAACACTATAAAGCTGGCTTGGGGAGGGAGCCGACAGCTCTGCTGAGCCAAGAACCATGCTACGTCTTTCAAGCAGTCATTAGGGATACTTGGCAACACTGAATGTAGGGACTATTTGGACACTAGAGTGATTTTCTCAGAAAAAAAAAAGAACACCTTGCTTAAAAGTTTCAAGAGAGCTATGCAGCTGCCACTTTTAAAGTGTTCACTTTTAACTTCCATGACTCCCAGGACTACATGTGCTTGGCATAAGATGGGGTTACATACAAAGTCTAATGTAAGAAGATCTGTCAATATATATTTTACATTTCCAGCCTTGAGGTTATAGGGATTCAGGCTTAATAGGGGATAAACAGGTGTTGAAGATTCAATTTGCCGCATCTCTTTCTGATATTAAGGGGCCATAATGCCATA
The DNA here is from genome assembly GCF_027580195.1 of Bos mutus. Taxonomy (NCBI): domain Eukaryota; kingdom Metazoa; phylum Chordata; class Mammalia; order Artiodactyla; family Bovidae; genus Bos; species Bos mutus. Next base: position 10,354,873 of record NC_091622.1, read on the forward strand.
ATGCTAATAGCTACCTCTTAGGTTTGGTTGGTAAATGACATTAAATGCATGAAACATATATAGTATATTACCTGGCACATAGTTGTTGATGTTCCTTCTAGATCAAAAGATGGTATTTTCCTTCTAGATTCAAGAGAATTTTTATTTCTGCTAGGGCTACACAAAATTTTGATAGGAGAAAAATGGTAATCTTAAAACTTTAAATGTAAATATACATTATCACCTAAAATAAATATATATTTTAAAAAGTCAAGTAGATTAGTTATGGGCTTATTTTGGGGGATACAAGCATAATTTACCAACTGCGTTTTTAGTCTGAGAACAATTTTATAGAGATTATCATCTTATTAAGAGATACAAAGAATGAAATATTGTAACTGTTTTTGATACACTACTTTGACAGAGCAATAGTTGAGATATAATATATAAAGCAATAAATATTTAGTGTAATTTTTGTAATATTAATGTATCTTAAGATACTCTGAAATGTATATTTATGTTTATAAGATGCAGAGTGTTCCTATAAAGAAATGATCAGAATTACTTAACTGTTTAGGGGCTTCCCTGGTAGCTCAGCTGGTAAAGAATCCTCCTGCAATACAGGAGAACCTGGTTTGTGTCCTGGGTTGGGAAGATCTGCTAGAGAAGGGATGGGCTATTCACTCCAGTATTCTGGCGTGCAGAATTCCATGGACTCTATAGTCCATGGGGCCACAAAGAGTGGATAAGACTGAGTGACTTTCACTTTCACTTAAATATTTATTAATCTATGTATTAATATATATGTTGACTTTGAATGGGAGGGATGCTCAGTTTTATGTGCTACAATGTGTAGTTTCTATTTGATTTTAAATAGAGCTGTTGTTTAGTTGCTAAGTAGTGTCCAACTCTTTTGAGACCTCCATGGACTGTAGCCCACCATGCTCCACTATCCATGGAATTTCCCAGGCAAGAATACTGAAGTGGATTGTCGTTTCCTTCTCCAAGGGATCTTCACAACCTGCATCTCCTGCACCAGCAGGCAGGTTCTTTACCACTGAGCCACCAGGGAAGCCCCTTTCCTTCAATAACTATCTCTAAACCTGTATTTTAAAAACTCGAAAAAAATTATGTACACATCCTGCAGCTAAAAATATTGACTTATAGCAACAGATTTAAGAATTTGCTAGTGAATATTATGTTTTCTCTTATTAATTAAAAAATATTCATCTATCAACTAGTATATATAAGTATGCTACACAAATAAATAGTAAGTGCTAAGACATCAAATTAGCTTTGAAATTTCAGATTTAAATGAATGGATATGACATTACACATTAAGTGAAGTTGCTCAGTCATGTGCAACTCTTTGTGATCCCATGGTCTGTAGCCTACCAGGCTCCTCCACCCATGGAATTTTCCAGGCAAGAATACTGTAGTGGGTTGCCATTTTTTTCTCCAGGGGATCTTCCCAATCCAGGGATCAAACCCAGGTCTCCTGCATTGCAGACAGACACGTTACTGTCTGAGCCACTAGGGAAGCCCTTGCTACACATTAAGTTACATATTAAGACATCTTTGCAAATTATATTTATATTCCATGATACATGTATTTTTAGTAAAAAATATTAATAGAAATTCTATATTCAACTTTATCTGCCTACTATTAAAAATTCAATTTAAGTATAAAGAGTAAACCTATTGTTAAATATATTAATCTCATTAAAGTCTTGAAATGTGTGCACCTACAGTTTGATTTGATTGTAATTTATTTTTATGCTGGCTCTGATGACCTCCAAGAAAACATTTTTTATTCACCGAAGTGATATATGATGGCAGACTTCTATATTATATAAATACTCTCCAAAGCATTAGTTATTTATGCAGTTATTTATTTCATTAAAGCATCAAATACAATCAATTTAAGTCAAGTTTTTATGTTAGGTGAAAGGAAAGAGAGTTCCTAAGTTTGGGGGCTTAGAATTTAAATTGTATAGTATAACATGGTTTAAAGAAAGAATGGGCTTCCCTGATGGCTCAGACAGTAACGAATCTGCCTGCAATGTAGGAGACTCAGGTTTGATTCCTGGGTCAAGAAACCCTGGAGTGGGAATTGACAACCCACTCCAGTATTCTTCCCTGGAGATGTTCATGGACAGATGAGCCTGGTGGTCTACAGTCCATGGGGTCACAAAGAGTCAGAGTAATACTCAGCTATCACATATCACAAAGAACGAACTAGTATTTTAAGGATTTCACTCCTACCCATATATCCATGATATCTTATTTAATAAACTGGTCGTGTGATGAAAATATACACTAATTAAAGTACAGCCATATAATTAACACTACACAGATGAATTTTAACAGCTTTCAAAATTTCAATGTATCAACTCCTTGATTAAAAGAGAATTTTGAATAGAAAATATAAATTTGGGGCCAGATACACAAAGGGACCCTCATACTGCAGATTATGTACAAATTAGTATTTTGAGGCTCACAATAAAGCAGAAAAATCATGAGAAGTTATCTCAACCAATGCTGAGCAGTGAGCACATATAAAAGGAACGGTTGCTCTAAGTGTGTTGCTGGAAACAAAAAAGTGGAGCCATGAATCAAATATCACAGTGGACTCTATAACACAGGGAAGCAGGGCAAATCTCCTGTGGGGAAAAAAAAATCTCATCAATTTAGGCCTCGATATTCCCTTGAATTTGTGATCAATTGTATACGAATTCAAAATCAAGAATCAACTAATATACAATCAAGAAAAATATTATGAATGAGAATTAACTAGACTACTCAATACTTTGGATATTAAAGGTATCTGAAATGTGTGTAAATGCATTCCTTTGAATGGATGCATAAAAAACAGAAAATCAGAATGACAAAGGTAAGCAATCAGTAAGCATATTTGAAAAACAAACAGTATGTTTAAATAAAAAATATGAATGTTGAAAACAATTTAAATATGAATTAAATAGCACATTAGATATAGCTGAAGGAGAATAAATCAATTAAAAGAAAATTCTAAAGAATTTACTCAAAGATTCAATTCATCATGAAGGCATAGTAATTCTAAACTTATATTTCTTTTTAAAATTGCCTTGTGATATATAATAATATACAAGAAAGCTCCCTTGAAATGGGTAAATTCATTATATAGGTTGAAAATTTTAACATAATCCTTTCATTAGTGAAAAATCAAAGTAAAAAAAATCAGCAAGTATGATTTCTTGGGCATATATAGAACTTTCCACCTAAAATTAAGAAAAATGCAAATTTTTCTACAGCACACATGGTCATTTATAAAAAGTGACTATAAACTTGGCACTAAAAGCAGTCTAAAATGTTCAAAATCATTATCATACAGAACACTTATTCAGTGAGCTATACAATTAAATCAGATGTCAATAAAGATAATATAAGCAAAGAAAACATCTGCTTTGAATTTTAAGCACATATCTCTAAATACCTCAAGTTTCAAACAGAATATAAAACTGAACCAAACAAAACTATTGTATATTAAAACTTGTAGGCTGAAGCAAAATGTGATTGAGAGGGGAAATGTATAATTTAAAAAGTATATATTAGAGAAAAGAAATATCAAAACAGAAAAAGATAATGATCCGCAACAAAAAAATTTGAAAAGAACTAGAGAATAAGCACAAAGGTAGTAGGAGAAAGTGAAGATAAAGCAAAAGTACCTTCTGTTAACAAGGATGATTTCTATCAACAAAACAGAAGTTGAAGACAAAAGAGAGATTGAAAATGGGGAAATTGTTTTATTTTGTTTTGTCTTGAAGAAAATAATGAAAGAAACAAATTTATGGTTAGATATTTAACAAAATGTGAGTCATTGAGAAGGAACAAATTTAAAAAGTGACATCAGTTCAGTTCAGTTGCTCAGTCATGTCCAATTCTTTGTGACCCTGTGGACAGCAGCATGCCAGGCTTCCCTGTCAATCACCAACTCCCTAAGCTTGCTCAAACTCATGTCCATTGAGTCAGTGATGCCATCCAGCCATCTCATCCTCTGTCATCCCCTTCTCCTCCTGCCTTCAATCTTTCCCAACATCAGTGTATTTTCCAATGAGTCAATTCTTCATATCAAGTGGCCAAAGTATTGAAGTTTCAGCTTCAGCATCAGTCCTTCCAAAGAATATTCATCTCCTTGGTGTCCAAGGGACTCGCAAGTCTTCTCCAACACCACAGTTTAAAACCATCAATTCGGGGGGAGGAGCCAAGATGGCGGAGGAGTAGGACAGGGAGAACACTTTCTCCCCCACAAATTCATCAAAAGAGCATTTAAACGTCGAGTAAATTCCACAAAACAACTTCTGAATGCCGGCAGAGGACATCAGGCACCCAGAAAAGCAACCCAACTCTTTGAAAGGAGGTAGGAAAAAATATAAAAGACAAAAAAAAAGAGACAAAAGAGGGAGGGACGGAGTTCTGTCCTCGGAAGGGAGTCTTAAAAAGAGAGAAGTTTCCAAACACCAGGAAACCTTCTCACTGCCGAATCTGTGCCGAGCTTTGGAAGCACAGAGGGCAACGTAACAGGGAGAAAAAATAAACAATTAAAACTCACAGATTGCAAGCCCAAGGTAACTCCCCCAGCGGAGAAGCAGCGCAGATGCCTGCACACGCCATTAGCAAGCAGGGGCTGGGCAGGGAGGCGCGGCGCCGGCTGCATCGCTTAGAGTAAGAATCTGGCCTGAATACCCTGAGCACTATCTGAGCGAAATAATTTGGGCTAGCAAACCAGACTGTGGGATATCTACCACGCGAAAAGCCAGCCCCAACCTAAGACACCGCCAGGCCAGCGCCGACGGAACAAAGGACTGAACAGAGATAGCCGGCTGCAGACCTTCCCCTCCGGTGACAGGCAGCCAGAGCGGAAGGGGGCAATCGCAGCCCCAGAGAGACATTATCTATAAAACTGTTAAGCAGGCTTCTTTGTTAACTAAAACTTCCTGGGGTCTGGACGGTCAACATCTGCCTGAGAAGGTGCGCGGTTTTACACCCAGATAACCGAGTGGCGGGAAGCGATAAGTCGCAGCATTGGCGTTCGCCAAACACCTCATCACCTGAGCTGCTCGGACCTGGGAAGAGCACAAAACGCAGCCCCAACTGAGTCTGCGCCTCTGAGGACTACCCGAGTGCCTGAACCTGAGCGGCTTGGACCTGGGAGGTACATGCAGCCCAGGGCGGCCTCAGATTGTTCTCGGGGAACAACCTAGAGCCGGAGCAGTGTGGGCAGGGAGGCTACACACGCCGTGAGCGGGGGCAGACCCAGTGTGGCTGAGGCACTGCGGCGCGCACGCCAGTGTTATTTGTTTGCAGCATCCCCCGCCCTCCCCACAGCGACTGAACAAGTGAGCCTAAAAAAAAAAAGTTTCCCCACCGTCCCCTTTGTGTCAGGGCGGAAGCCAGACACTGAAGAGACCAGCAAACAGAAGAAGTTATAACAGAGGGAAACACCTTGGAAGCTACGGGCAATAGATTAAACCCCGTGGTTACTACGGACTGCATAGGAAGGGCCTATAGATCTTGAGAAATATAAGTCGGACCAAGGAACTAGCCAAAAATGAACTGAACCCACAATACAACAAAACCAGAGAAAGTCCTAGATATATTTTTACTATTTTTACGATCATTCTTTCTTTCTTTCTTTTTTTTTCTAATTAAAAATTTTTTTTTAAGTCCTCTATTGTTCCTTTAATTTTCACTTTTATAACCTATTACTTTGCAAAAAAAAAAAAAAAAAGACCCTATTTTTTTTCTTCTTTAGCAAACTTCATATATATATATTTTATAATTTTTGACCATGTTTTTTTTTTTTTTTTTCTTCTTTTCTTTAACATTGTATTTTTTGAAATTCCAAACTCTACTCTAGTTTTTAATTTTAGCTTTTTGGTATATATTATCAAATTTGTACCTACAGTTTTTTTATAATTTCTGTGACTTTTTTTTTTTTTTTTTTCTGTTTCATTCTCTTCTTCTTTTATATAACATTGTATATCTGAAATTCCAAACTCTACTCTAGATTTTTAATTTATGCTTTTTGGTATTTGATATCAAATTTGTACCTGTATTTTCTTTATAATTTTGCAACATTGTTTTTGTTTGTTTGTTTTTCTCTCTTTATGTTTCTTCTACCTTTTTTTAACATTGTATTTTGAAATTCCAAACTCTACTCTAGATTTTTAATTTTTGCTTTTTGGTATTAGTTATCAATTTTGTACCTGTATTTTCTTTATAATTTTCGCAACCTTGTTTGTTTTTCTTTGTTCATTTTTTCTGTCTTTCTTTTCCTTCTTCTTTTCTTCAGGACCCATTTTTCACTAGGGAGCAAGATTACTGGCTTGACTGCTCTCTCTCCCTTTGGACTCTCCTTTTTCTCCACCAGGTCGCCTGTGTCTCCTCCCTAACCCCTCTCTACTCTACCCAACTCTGTGAGTTTATGTGTGTTCCAGATGGTGGAGAACACTTAGGGAACTGATTACTGGCTGGATCTGTCTCCCTCCTTTTCATTCCCCCCTTTTATCCCTCTGGCCACCTCTGTCTCCTTCCTCCTTCTTCTCTTCTCTGTATAACTCCGTGAACATCTCTGAGTGGTCCAGTTGTGGAGTGCACATAAGGAAGTGACTACTGGCTACCCCACTCTCTCCACTATTGATTCCACCTCATCTCATTTGGGTCACCTCTAACTCCCTCCTCCCTCTTCTCTTCTCCATGTAACGCTGTGAACCTCTCTGAGTGACCCTCACAGTAGAGAAACTTTTCATCTTTAACGTAGATGTTTTATCAATGGTGCTGTATAGAAGGAGAAGTTTTGAAACAACTGTAAAAAATAAGACCGATAACTGGAAGCAGGAGGCTTAAGTCCAAACCCTGACTCCAGGGAACTCCTGACTCCAAGGAACATTAATTGACAGGAGCTCATCAAACGCCTCCATACCGACACTGAAACCAAGTACCACACAAGGGCCAACAAGTTCCAGGGCAAGACATACCAAGCAAATTCTCCAGCAACAAAGGAGCACAGCCCTGAGCTTCAAGATACAAGCTGCCCAAAGTCACCCCAAAACCATAGACATCTCATAACTCATTACTGGACATTTCATTGCACTCCAGAGAGAAGAAATACAGCTCCACCCACCAGAACACTGACACAAGCTTCCCTAACCAGGAAACCTTGACAAGCCACCTGTACAAACCCACACACAGCGAGGAAAAGCCACAATAAAGAGAACTGCACAAACTGCCAGAATATAGAAAGGACACCCCAGAATCAGCAATTTAAACAAGATGAAGAGACAGAGGAATACCAGCAGATAAAGGAACAGGATAAATGCCCAGCAAACCAAACAAAAGAGGAAGAGATAGGGAATCTACCTGATAAAGAATTCCGAATAATGATAGTGAAATTGATCCAAAATCTTGAAATTAAAATGGAATCACAGATAAATAGCCTGGAGACAAGGATTGAGAAGATGCAAGAAAGGTTTAACAAGGACCTAGAAGAAATAAAAAAGAGTCAATATATAATGAATAATGCAATAAATGAAATTAAAAACACTCTGGAGGCAACAAATGGTAGAATAACAGAGGCAGAAGATAGGATTAATGAATTAGAAGATAGAATGGTAGAAATAAATGAATCAGAGAGGATAAAAGAGAAACGAATTAAAAGAAATGAGGACAATCTCAGAGACCTCCAGGACAATATTAAACACTATAACATTCGAATCATAGGGGTTCCAGAAGAAGAAGACAAAAAGAAAGATCATGAGAAAATACTTGAGGAGATAATAGTTGAAAACTTCCTAAAATGGGGAAGGAAATAATCATTCAAGTCCAAGAAACCCAGAGAGTCCCAAACAGGATAAACCCAAGGTGAAACACCCCAAGACACATATTAATCAAATTAACAAAGATCAAACACAAAGAACAAATATTCAAAGCAGCAAGGGAAAAACAACAAATAACACACAAGGGAATTCCCATAAGGATAACAGCTGATCTTTCAATAGAAACTCTTCAAGCCATGAGGGAATGGCAAGACATACTTAAAATGATGAAAGAAAATAACCTACAGCCCAGATTAATTGTACCCAGCAAGGATTTCATTCAAGTATGAAGGAGAAATCAAAAGCTTTTCAGACAAGCAAAAGCTGAGAGAATTCAGCACCACCAAACCAGCTCTCCAACAAATACTAAAGGATATTCTCTAGACAGGAAACACAAAAATGGTGTATAAGTTCGAACCCAAAACAATAAAGTAAATGGCAACGGGATCATACTTATCAGTAATTACCTTAAACGTAAATGGGTTGAATGCCCCAAAAAAAAGACAAAGACTGGCTGAATGGATACAAAAACAAGACCCCTACATATGTTGTCTACAAGAGACCCACCTCAAAACAGGGGACACATACAGACTGAAAGTGAAGGGCTGGAAAAAGATTTTCCATGCAAATAGGGACCAAAAGAAAGCAGGAGTAGCAATACTCATATCAGATAAAATAGACTTTAAAACAAAGGCTGTGAAAAGAGACAAAGAAGGTCACTACATAATGATCAAAGGATCAATCCAAGAAGAAGATATAACAATTATAAATATATATGCACCCAACACGGGAGCACAGCAGTATGTAAGAAAAATGCTAACAAGTATGAAAGGAGAAATTAACAATAACACAATAATAGTGGGAGACTTTAATATCCCACTCACACCTATGGATAGATCAACTAAACAGAAAATTAACAAGGAAACACAAACTTTAAATGATACAATAGACCAGTTAGACCTAATTGATATCTATAGGACATTTCATCCCAAAACAATGAATTTCACCTTTTTCTCAAGCGCACATGGAACCTTCTCCAGGATAGATCACATCCTGGGCCATAAATCTAGCCTTGGTAAATTCAAAAAAATAGAAATCATTCCAAGCATCTTTTCTGACCACAGTGCAGTAAGATTAGATCTCAATTACAGGAGAAAAACTATTAAAAATCCAACATATGGAGGCTGAACAACACGCTGCTGAATAACCAACAAATCACAGAAGAAATCAAAAAGAAATCAAAATTTGCATAGAAACGAATGAAAATGAAAACACAACAACCCAAAACCTGTGGGACACGGTAAAAGCAGCCGTAAGGGGAAAGTTCATAGCAATACAGGCACACCTCAAGAAACAAGAAAAAGTCAAATAAATAACCTAACTCTACACCTAAAGCAACTAGAAAAGGAAGAAATGAAGAACCCCAGGGTTAGTAGAAGGAAAGAAATCTTAAAAATTAGAGCAGAAATAAATGCAAAAGAAACAAAAGAGACCATAGCAAAAATCAACAAAACCAAAAGCTGGTTCTTTGAAAGGATAAATAAAATTGACAAACCATTAGCCAGACTCATCAAGAAACAAAGGGAGAAAAATCAAATCAATAAAATTAGAAATGAAAATGGAGAGATCACAACAGACATCACAGAAATACAAAGGATCATAAGAGACTATTATCAACAGTTATATGCCAATAAAATGAACAACGTGGAAGAAATGGACAAATTCTTAGAAAAGTACAACTTTCCAAAACTGGACCAGGAAGAAATAGAAAATCTTAAGAGACCCATCACAAGCACGGAAATTGAAACTGTAATAAAAAATCTTCCATTAAACAAAAGCCCAGGTCCAGATGGCTTCACAGCTGAATTCTACCAAAAATTTAGAGAAGAGCTAACACCTATCCTGCTCAAACTCTTCCAGAAAATTGCAGAGGAAGGTAAACTTCCAAACTCATTCTATGAGGCCACCATCACCCTAATACCAAAACCTGACAAAGATGCCACAAAAGAAGAAAACAACAGGCCAATATCACTGATGAACATAGATGCAAAAATCCTTAACAAAATTCTAGCAATCAGAATCCAACAACACATTAAAAAGATCATACACCATGACCAAGTGGGCTTTATCCCAGGGATGCAAGGATTCTTCAATATCCGCAATCAATCAATGTAGTACACCACATTAACAAATTGAAAAATAAAAACCATATGATTATCTCAATAGATGCAGAGAAAGCCTTTGACAAAATTCAACACCCATTTATGATAAAAACTCTCCAGAAAGCAGGAATAGAAGGAGCATACCTCAACATAATAAAAGCTATATATGACAAACACATAGCAAACATTATCCTCAATGGTGAAAAATTGAAAGCATTTCCTCTAAAGTCAGGAACAAGACAAGGGTGCCCACTTTCACCATTACTATTCAACATAGTTTTGGAAGTTTTGGCCACGGCAATCAGAGCAGAAAAAGAAATAAAAGGAATCCAAATTGGAAAAGAAGAAGTAAAACTCTCACTATTTGCAGATGACATGATCCTCTACATAGAAAACCCTAAAGACTCCACCAGAAATTTACTAGAACTAATCAATGACTATAGTAAAGTTGCAGGATATAAAATCAACACACAGAAATCCCTTGCATTCCTATACACTAATAATGAGAAAACAGAAAGAGAAATTAAGGAAACAATTCCATTCACCATTGCAACGGAAAGAATAAAATACTTAGGAATATATCTACCTAAAGAAACTAAAGACCTATATATAGAAAAAACTATAAAACACTGGTGAAAGAAATCAAAGAGGACACTAATAGATGGAGAAATATACCATGTTCATGGATTGGAAGAATCAATATAGTGAAAATGAGTATACTACCCAAAGCAATTCATAGATTCAACGCAATCCCTATCAAGCTACCAACAGTATTCTTCACAGAGCTAGAACAAATAATTTCACAATTTGTATGGAAATACAAAAAACCTCGAATAGCCAAAGCGATCTTGAGAAAGAAGAATGGAACTGGAGGAATCAACCTGTCTGACCTCAGGCTCTACTACAAAGCCACAGTTATCAAGACAATATGGTACTGGCACAAAGACAGAAATATAGATCAATGGAACAAAATAGAAAGCCCAGAGATAAATCCACGCACATATGGACACTTTATCTTTGACAAAGGAGGCAAGAATACACAATGGATTAAAGACAATCTCTTTAACAAGTGGTGCTGGGAAAACTGGTCAACCACTTGTAAAAAGAATGAAACTAGAACACTTTCTAATACCATACACAAAAATAAACTCAAAATGGATTAAAGATCTAAACATAAGACTAGAAACTATAAAACTCCTAGAGGAGAACATAGGCAAAACACTCTCTGACATATATCACAGCAGGATCCTCTATAACCCACCTCCAAGAATATTGGAAATAAAAGCAAAAATAAACAAATGGGACCTAATTAACCTTAAAAGCTTCTGCACATCAAAGGAAACTATCAGCAAGGTGAAAAGACAGACTTCAGAATGGGAGAAAATAAGAGCAAATGAAGCAACTGACAAACAACTAATCTCAAAAATATACAAGCAACTCCTACAGCTCAACTCCAGAAAAATAAATGACCCAATCAAAAAATGGGCCAAAGAACTAAATAGACATTTCTCCAAAGAAGACATACAGATGGCTAACAAACACATGAAAAGATGCTCAACATCACTCGTTATCAGAGAAATGTAAATCAAGACCACTATGAGGTACCATTTCACACCAGTCAGAATGGCTGCGATCCAAAAAGTCTACAAATAATAAATGTTGGAGAGAGTGTGGAGAAAAGGAACCCTCTTACACTGTTGGTGGGAATGCAAACTAGTACAGCCACTATGGAGAACAGTGTGGAGATTCCTAAAAAACTGGAAATAGAACTGCCTTATGATCCAGCAATCCCACTGCTGGGCATACACACTGAGGAAACCAGAAGGGAAAGAGACACGTGTACCCCAATGTTCATCACAGCACTGTTTATAATAGCCAGGACATGGAAGCAACCTAGATGTGCATCAGCAGATGAATGGATAAGAAAGCAGTGGTACATATACACAATGGAGTATTACTCAGCCATTAAAAAGAATTCATTTGAATCAGTTCTAATGAGGTGGATGAAACTGGAGCTTATTATACAGAGTGAAGTAAGCCAGAAGGAAAAACACCAATACAGTATACTAATGCATATATATGGAATTTAGAAAGATGGAAACAATACCCCCTGTATGCGAGACAGCAAAAGAGACACTGATGTGTGGAACAGTCTTATGGACTCTATGGGAGAGGGAGAGGGTGGGAAGATTTGGGAGAACGGCATTGAAACATGTAAAATATCATGTATGAAACGAGATGCCAGACCAGGTTCAATGCACAATACTGGATGCTTGGGGCTAGTGCACTGGGACGACCCAGAGGGATGGTATGGGGAGGGAGGAGGGAGGAGGGTTCAGGATGGGGAGCACATGTATACCTGTGATGGATTCATTTTTATATTTGGCAAAACTAATACAATTATGTAAAGTTTAAAGATAAAATTAAAACAAAACAAAACAATAAGAACCTAGAGGAAATGCTACCCAACACAAACCTAGATGTAATCATATTACTTGTGTGTAATTTGAGGTGTAATCAAAATAGCAGAGATTCTCTTTGAAATGCACACTATTTAATACATAAATAACTGGCAAATGTATACAGCTTTTGAAATGATTAGAGAGATAATAAAAACCAATTTCTTTGGGGAAAAAAAAATAAAACCATCAGTTCTTTGGCACTCAACTTTCTTTATGGTCCAACTCTCACATCCATACATGACTACTGGAAAAACTATAGCTTTGACTAGACGGACCTTTGTCTGCAAAGTAATGTCTCTGCTTTTTAATATGCTGCTGTTGTTCAGTCACTAAGTCATTGCTTACTCTTTGTTACCCTGTGAACCGCAGCCCGCTAGATGTCCCTGTCCTTTACCATATCCTGGAGTTTGCTCAAATTCATGTCCATTGATTCAGTGATGCCATCCAACCGCCTCATCCTCTGTCACCCCCTTCACCTGCCCTCAGCCTTTCCCAGCATCAGGGTCTTTCCCAATGTGTTGGCTCCTCACCTCAGATGGCCAACAAATTGGAACTTAAGCTTTAGCATCAGTCCTTCTAATGAATATTCAAGGTTGATTTCCTTTAAGATTGACTGGTTTGTTGCCAGTCCAGGTTCGATGCGCGATACTGGATGCTCGGGGCTGGTGCACTGGGACGACCCAGAGGGATGGTGTGGGGAGGGAGGAGGGAGGAGGGTTCAGGATGGGGAACACATGTATGCCTGTGGCGGATTCATTTTGATATTTGGCAAAACTAATACAATTATGTAAAGTTTAAAAATAAAATAAAAAAAAAAAAAGATTGACTGGTTTGATCTTGCAGTCCAAGGGATTCTCAAGAGTCTTCTCCAACACCACAATTCAAAAGCATCAATTCTTTGGCACTCAGCCCTCTTTTTGATCCAACTCTCACATCCATACGTGACTACTGGAAAAACCATAGCTTTTACTATATGGATTTCCTCAGCAAAGTGACATCTCTGCTTTTTAATGTGCTGTCTAGGTTCGTCATAACTTCGTTGTTCTATGACTGATTAAAAGATTTGATTCATCAACTGAAATTTAAGAACAAACAAAAAGAAAAATATTTTCTAATACATCATTTCATAAATAGTATCTTATTTATGCTCTATATACTTTTTGTCTCTACCTGGTAAATGGAGCAAAAATCACAGTAACACACTAATAGTTGCTTAAAAATTAGAGGATTCACATCTTTGTCATTCGGATCAATTTTTATGTGTTTGAGAGAAAGGACTTAAGCTATATTTTAGATAAAGTGCATTTCAGATAGAGGGGTGAAAATATAAAGGAACCATGCATCATAAATTTACAGAAGTATCATCATTTGTGCACAGATGAGTACAGCAATCTTAGACACCAGGTGGTCACAGATTTTTCTTAAGCTGCTTGTGGATGAGCTCTATTTTCTCTCCTTTTGGAGTTTTTCTCATGATACTGGAAACCGAGTGTGAATGTCATCTTTCCCCCTACTTAGAAAGGCATGGCAGCCCACTCCAGTATTCTTGCCTGGAGAATCCCCATAGACAGAGGAGCCTGGCGGGCTTACAGTCCTTGGGGTCGCAAAGAGCTGGACACGACTGAGTGACTAAGCACATCACAGGAGATCAGCAGGGTGCTTTCATCTAAGACAAACATCAGATGCATCTGAATTTCTGTGGAGTTTTCATATGTCAAAAAACTTGTTAGTCAGGGAGACCACTAAGTTTTAAAATAGTAGGTGTATGTTCATATAGTCACTCATTTATTTTGCCTACTAGGAATTGCCAGGTACTCACTCTTTAAATAAGTTGACAATTATTATTAAACCAAAACATATATTGAGACTCACAGAGAGCTGTTAAAGGAGAAATTATTTTAAGAAGGAGATACTTAGTGGAATAAGACAGAGGTTAGATTTAAGAGAATTAATTGAGATAATAAAACTATGATAAGGTCCAGAATCTTATTGTTTGTAAGTGTCTCAACTCTCCAGAGTTAAAAGTCATGAACGCTATTTGTTATCTATCTCAAATATATTTTGTGGAGGAAGTGCATCTCTCACATTCATTTAGAGATTGTAGCAACTTTAATATTTATCAGGAACTATTGTCTGGCTTTCTGACAAACAAACAAACAAACAAACAAATCCCTCATTTGTTTTTCCCTCTTCTCTACTTTCTGATAAAGAGCCAGAACAGACCTGTCACTAATCCACAGTAGTAAAATTTTGGTGCAAATATTTCCTTTGTCAACACATATTTTTCTGCAGTATGTTCTACTAAGAAATGAAAGTTGTCTGACAGTAGGGACTGTGGTTTTCTATTTATTATACTCAGGACCTGAAATAAATATGAAATAGGAATACGGAAGATTATGGTAATAATGCCTAGAACGTTCTTAGAATAGTCTAATGAAATACATTATTGGATTACAAAATAGTTAATTGAAGTCATATCATTACAATAGTTGATTCCTTTGATGTATTGCCTCTGGGCATGATTAAAGATTTAACAATATTGGTCTTATATCCTGAGATGTGAAAAATGCCTAATCATTTGTTCAATAGTATAAGGATTATTTAGAATCAGGAAGCTAGGAAAATGCTGTCTGCATATAAATTAGCTTGGCAAATTTATTTTCCAATCTCTGAGGAATACATATATTAAGAAGAAAGAATATGTTCGTTTTTATTTAAAAAAAAACATGCAATTTAAGAGCTAAGAAGAAGAGAGAATAGTTAGTTTTACAGAAAAAAATACAGATTTAAAAAGGTTTCAAAAAAAAAAAACATAGGTTTTCAGAAAATCTATGTTCTAGTTGCAGGGCCTCTACTTCCTTGCTAGTGATTTTCAGAAGGTTATAATATCTGTCTGGGTCTAGATCCATCTTCTTTTAAATAATGACCTCTAAGTTTGCTTCCAACTCTAACCTTCTTAAGGGACTTCCCAGATGGCTCAATGGTAAAAGAATCTGCCTGAAAATGCAAGAGATGCAGGAGCCACGGAGACACAGGTTCAATCCCTGGGTTGGGAAGATCCCCTGGAGTAGAAAATGACAACACTCTAATATTCTTGCCTGGAAAATTCCATGGACAGAGGAGCCTGGTGAGCTATAGTCCACGAGATCACAGAGTCAGACACGACTGAGCACACACTCATCTATAACCTTCTACATTACTAAAGTAATACAACATGAGCAATACTACCACAATATTGAGCTAAATTAACAATAGCCAGGGTATTTATTTCAAGGAACATTATAACATTCTTAGGAAAAAAATAACTTCATTTTTATCATTCTTAAACAATGCTCAAAATTTTAGGAAGGGTTTAGGATACAAGCATCAAACTAAAGTAATGACTGAGAAAAAAAGATTAGAAATCTCTAGTGTTTGAACATTAAATACACACATTTAATTTCTCATAATATTAATAACTAACATTTATTGAGCATCTACTATGTGTCAAGTATTGTTCACATGAAGTGTGTGCTATTATTACATCCAGATTACAGAAGAAAAATGAGGCTCACAAAGCTTTAGTAATTTTTCCCAAGTTCAAATATCAGTAAATGAAAGTCAAAACCATAACCAGTCAAGCTATAGAACCCACTATTTTAACCTCTTCACTACAGCATTATTCTTACATATGTTTTCATGTAATCTCCACAATCAGCAAAAGCTCGATAGCACAAGTGCTCATTGATCATTCCTTTATATCAGTTAACAAGAAAAATAAATTTGTTTGAATTTTGTTCAAGTCAGACTATTAATGGTATATACCACCTTCTCAAAGGAGAAGTTGGAGAAGGCAATGGCACCCCACTCCAGTACTCTTGCCTGGAAAATCCCATGGACGGAGGAGCCTGACGGGCTGCCGTCTATGGGGTCACACAGAGTCTGACATGACTGAAGCGACTTAGCAGCAGCAGCAGCAAGGGAGAAGTACTCGTACAAACTGATAATTAAGTACTAACACTAAAAAATCTATTCAGTATTTAACTTAGTAACGAACATATAGTAGACATTATGTAAAATATTGAGATCATTTTCCTTTAAACAAGAATTAACTTTATGTAACTCTTTGATATTTGCTCTGTAAAATTTTTCATTTTGAAGATATAGAAAGAACTAATAAATCTGAGAGAATGCAGCTTCCTTTAGAATCAAATTAGTTACTCCCTTATGCCTGGGGCTTAGAAGCTATGAAGGTAAGAATATTCTATGAATTTCATCAATGGTTAGGAAATTTAAATCTATTCACTAGAGGAAGTTTCTTATGTGGAAGGACTTTTTCCATTTAAGCTTGCTCTCAGTTTAGTAAAAGGCTTCTGACTTCTAGAAGGCATTCGCATGTATATATTCATGACCAAAAGGAGTTTACCTGGAAATTATACAATATTATTCCCATTTTTAAGAATTTCTAGTTTCAAGAATGTCAGTACAAAGATTTAAATGTGTCTACCTAGATTAATATATGTGTATAGTGGAATTTTTAAAAATTGATCAAACATTTGATTTTTAATATTTCATTACAATTAAGAATGTCAAATTTATTTTGTCTTTTTATTTTTTTTTTTATTTTTTTTTTTAATTTTATTTTATTTTTAAACTTTACATAATTGTATTAGTTTTGCCAAACATCAAAATGAATCCATCACAGGTATACATGTGCTCCCCCTCCTGAACCTTCCTCCTCCTCCCCCTCCCCATACCATCCCTCCAGGTCGTCCCAGTGCACCAGCCCCAAGCATCCAGTATCGTGCATTGAACCTGGACTGGCATCTCGTTTCATACATGATATTTTACATGTTTCAATGCCATTCTCCCAAATCTTCCCACCCTCTCCCTCTCCCACAGAGTCCATAAGACTGTTCCATACATCAGCGTCACTTTTGCTATCTCGTACACAGGGTTATTGTTATCATCTTTCTAAATTCCTGTCTTTTTTAATGAAATTATGGGCTTCTCAAAGGTGTTAGGGTATTTGTAATATATATCTAGGATTCACAAGTTTTGTTTTTATATTAGCTATTTAAATGATTCCTCTTCTTACAGAATCCATCTTTTTAAAATTAAGGTGGAAAATTAACTAAAAATGCTCAGTTTTTTTGTAACCAAAAAAAGACTACAAAGTAAACTGAAAAATCATTTTAGTAAATTTAAAGATATATTTTAATATATATTTATTTTAATATTCTAATGTTAAATAATAAAATATTTTAAATATTTTAATATAAAATAATATTATAAATATTTATTCAATATTGACTATCTAGTGGATAAAAGTTTATTTTTTTTTTATATAAGAGATGTTTTGATCTAAGTAATAATGAGAATTGAAGTAAGGATATATTGTTGGTCCCCTTCATAAATGGGGGAACAGGATGTGGAATATTATAAAAATTAAATGCTATCTTATCTTCTGTTATAATACTTGTCAAGGACAGACATCAGTTAAGAGAAAACAGTCCTAGAAAACAATGGGAAAAAATGTAGTTCTAGGCTTTGGAAGAACTGTTAAATGGGAGAATTGACTCTATGCTGGATCTGTTTCCTTTAACTTTTGCTTCCAATTGCTCTTGTTCGCTGAAAGGATACTGTCTATACATAATGCCCTGCCTTGGGTAATCCTGATCCTCTGCCTGAATGTTTAACCAAAATGCCTTTGTTCAGGACCCTGTGCATCTGTGGATGTCTGCAGGAAGGAAGAAATTAACACATCCCCTTCCTGATTCTAGCCATTCTAGGAGATATTTGTAAAATTAATGGCTTTCTTCCCCCTTAACTGCACACCTCCCTGACTGTCTTTTCTATAAAAGAATCTGGCATCTAGAACCTGAAAAGATGGTTATCTTGAGACATTAATTAGTCTGTGATCTTCTTTATTAGCTGGCTTTCCGAATAAAGTCATACTCCTGGGCTTGGCACCTTGTCTCTGATTAATTGGCCTATTGGGCAGCGAGCAAACTGAGCTTGGACTCGGTAACAGAACTTCCTGATAGTATAGAAATATCTGGCAAATTATTGAATTAGTTATCAAGAGGTGAAGTAACTTCATAGTTTTCCAAGACTCTCTCTGCTATTAACAAAACATATGATTTCAATGTAGAGGTATCAAAAGTAAAAATCATTTTTTATTACATCATTATTTATTTATTTTACTTTACAATATTGTATTGGTTTTGCCATGGGTGGGAGGGGGGTTCAGGATGGGGAACACGTGTACACCCATGGTGGATGCATGTTGATGTAAAAATCATTTTTATGTTTGTTGGCCTTTCAGTTAGTTTTGCATTTGTAATAGAAGAGTCTTTACAGTTTCATGTATTGGTACCAGAAAAATCACCAGGCAAATTGGTATTTACCTAAGTCAGGATTAAAAAGGCTTTACTCTGACTGTTATATAGTCATATTTCATAGACCAGTATTTTATTTTATTCAAATCAGTCATTCAAAATCATCTCTCATTATATGCAATTGATTCTTTTTTCTTGCATCTTTTGAAAATTTTTGGACATTTCAGTATTTAAGGTCAAATGATTTTTGAATATCTTACGTACTTTAACTCATCAAGTGTATAAATAATAATATCTATAATACAAATATCCTTTCCCCAATAGCAATATTAAAGAAACAAATTCACAGAGTAATATAGAAGGCAGTGATACAGTCATATACCTTTCCTACTAATCATTGAAAAGTATGTCTTTCACATATGCCATTGTAATCCAATTTATGAAATCATTTCCTTCAAAGAACACACAGTCTAGAAAAAGTTTTAGATGACCCAAAGCTTTTGTTAACATAATTTGATAAATGTCTTCATTGAGGATGTAAAGAGATAATGAAATACATTAGATAACAGAAAATTATATAAGATACCAAGTCACAATAGCAATATACCTAAATCTTAAATAAGTAGGATTTTAAAGCAAAAGCCTAACACATTCATCAAAAAAGGATTAAGTGATTATGAAAATATTAAAATTTAAAACAAATGCAGAATTATTTCAGTTTTATTTTATCACCTGTTAGCTGTGAAACCTAAGCAAATTGTCTAGCCTCTCCAAGTACCAACATGTATCTTCACCTGTTTAAAAAAAATAAAATAAGAAAATAAAACCTACTACTACTTTAAAGAGAGCTTTTAAGGACTGGTATATAATATATACAGCTCAGTAATATATAATAAACACAGCTCAGTAAATGACTTGTTGTAGAATCATGTGAAAAAGTTTCCTTCCTACACTTTTCTGATTCTCCATGCCTCTGCTTCACCAAATGCAAAAGTGTATAAAAGAAAATAAAAGAAAATCAAGGGGTGTGTGTGTGTGTGTGTGTGTGTGTGTGTGTATTCAGAGATGTAGTCTTTTGTATTCAACAGTGTATTATCTACAAGCATTACACTTTTTAACAAGTGAGTTGTACAGGTATATGTCCCAATTACCAGTATATACACAGGAATTCAGAAGAACTTTTTTCATATTCAATCAAATTCCTTAAAAAGTATGGAAAGCAAATTGATATGAATTGCATTTCTCACTTTCCAAAATGTAATAAAAGACTCTAATGAATACATGCTACAGAGATTCACAATATAATAAGAGTGCTTCCAGGAACAATACACTATAAGAGGTAACTAAAGTCAATTTGTGCATGAGCTTAACAATTCTCTTAGGTGTTTAATCCTACTAAATTTAATATCATTACAAATATATCATTCAAACAGTGAAGCATTTGGATTCCTTTATCTAATTCCCCACAATTTCTGAACTTACATTTGTAAGTACTGGACTTTTCTCTGTTTTTCTCTACTTCATTTATGAAATTATATGCTTCTTTAAAATTTCAGAGGCTGCAAAGTTTGAAAACTAAAGGTAATAGAGGTCTGTGTGTAACTAGATCAAAGGAAGAAATAAACTTGGTTAAATGAGTATATGGTGATGAATTAATAAGGAGTAAATGTTACAAATTTGCCTAATTTTCAAATAGATATACGGATGTGTATATACATATATAAAAAAGTTAGTTTATGAAATTCATTATGGATAGTTATATGAAAAGACTCATAATAAAAAATGTGGTACTCAATTGAAAGAACTATTTTTATTCATCAATTGAACTTGTGATATAATTGTTGTACCAAAACATATATTTTTCTTATGACCTTTCATAATTTAATACATTAAGTTTACTTTCAGAGGATGTCTTAGCCTGGGAGGCCCTTGAATCAGCTCAAAACAAGGACTTAGCTGCAGCTGATTTTTAGGAGTTAATCTCATTGAGAAGGAGTTAAAAACTTGGAGAACTGAGGGAAGGAAGAAAAGATAGAATGTGAAATAATACTCACTGCTATGAACAGAGGCTCAGTTTCAACTGGGATAGTCAAAGGAGGGTACATAACACCTCTTGAAATTTAGCCTGCATTTAATGCATCTGCTTCCATCAGAGCATTGGTTGAGGTTTTCTTTCAAGGACCCTGACTGCTCTTTGTTTTCAGATTACTATTGAGAGTGTTGGAGTAACTCCCATTTGTGTCTTCAGCTCTGGAGAATCCTTGAAACAGACAAGATACTACTGACATTAGATGTCGCAAAGCCCATGTAGAACTGTCCACAAAGTCTCAGCTAGTATTATATATAAAACAAAGAAGATGTGGCCATCTGATACTGACAACCACCTGCACCAGTTTGGTCTTTTCTGTCATTGTGTTTTCAAATTGGGAGGGAACTATCTTCTGTATATAATACAACTAACCATACACAGTGGTCATCGAAATAAACTGTAATTGCTATTGTTATTATTCATAATTACCTTTTCTCACAGTTCATTCTAGATTTTTCTCAGCCTTAATCATCAATTCAGCTGGAGTAGATTGCTCTCATAGTTGGCTGATTCCTCATTAAAGCAGCCCGTGAAGTTCTGAGGTCTTTATTGCCTTGTTCTTGTTTAGGCTATAGTCACACAAAAAAAGCATGACAGTAACCAGAGACAGTCAAGTGCATCCCCTGGAATACTGGACACACTCCTGCCCTCCCTAGCTAAACAATCTAAAAATTTATTAATATGGCATATCTCTGAATTTTTGCAGTTTACTTCCCACAAGCAGACATCCATGTGTCTTAGCATTATTTACTAAATATATGCCATTTCCTGACACTGAGTCCAATTTTTATGATGCAATTAAAATAGCCAGTGTGATGTTCTGCAGAATGTCAAAATAATCAAGGCAATACAGATTGTTTTTGAAGAGACAAGTAGTGTTAACCTAACCTTAGGGCAAAATAGTATATTCCTGTGTTCTCTCCACAAAAGGCAAAGAGTTTTGGAGCCTCCCAGCTGATGAGAATGAAATGAATGTATTTATCACAGTAACAGCAGCATGCTATTTCTCCAAGGCAGTCCTGACATATTTAGGTAAAGATACCTCTTTAGGACTACAAATGTCATAGGAGTTAACAACTGGTTACAATTATGTAATCCACTATGGCTTGGCTTGCTATAGTTCATCTAGATTCTGCAAAACCTATACAGTCGAATTGGTAGAGACCTCATTGTCAACATCCTTACAGTTTGAAAGTAGATTGATGTCTTCCTGAGACGTATCATTGCCTTTAGGATTAGGATTATGGCAGTTCCAGTGTTTTGCAGTTGGCTTTTCCTATCACAATAGCTTTTCCTTCATGAGTCAGAGAGACAGTGTGCCGTGCGTGCGTGTGTGCTCAGTTGTGTCTGACTCTGCAACCCTATGAACTGTAGCCCGCCAGGCTTCTCTCTCCATGGGATTCTCCAGACAAGAATACTGGAGTGGGTTGCCATTTCCTCTTCCAGCAGATCTTCCCATCCCGGGGATAGAATCCATGTCTCTTCTGTTTTCTGCATTGGTAGGCTCTACCTCTGAGCCACCTGGGAAGCTGAGAAAGACAATGGCTTTGCTAGCTCCTAATTCTTCTCAAGTAGTCAGCTACTTGTATTAGTTGTAGTAAGGATAATCATTTTGCTCAGTCCTGTGACTAAGTGTTCAGCTTAAATTCTGGTTTTTCTAATCTGGAACCTATCTTATACACCGATGTTTGAAAAGCAAGTCTAGGTGGACTCAAAGTGGGAGTATAAAGGCAGGGGACCCTTCTGAAAGTCAGGGCATCCAAGCTGTAGTCTTGGATCTCCACTAAGCATGTATGTTTACTTTCAGGCAAATCACTAGAACCTCTGTCATTTTAGAATTTTAGCTACTAAAACAGAAGGCTGGACCAAATGATCATTTGATAGTTGGTAATAATATATTCAGCTAGTAAAGTAATGGCTGAATATATTACTATCAATTATCAAATGATCATTTGGTCCAGCCTCCTGTTTTAGTAGCTAAAATTTTAAAATGACAGAGGTTCTAGTGATTTGCATGGGCGGCTGCGATCAGAGCACTTAGTGCCGTGGAAAGGAGCTACCCCACATCCGAAGTCAGGGGCAGAAGCTGGGAGGACCCCATGCTGGAGGGAGGTGGCCAAGAGGAGTTACCCCACGTTGGAGGTCAGGGGCAGCGGCCAAGAGGAGCTACTCCACGTCTGAGGCCAGGGGCAGCGGCCAAGAGGACCTACCCCATGCCCGAGGCCAGGGGCTGCGGCCGGGAGGAGCAACCCCACCTCCAAGGAGTCATGTCTGTGCGGGTGCAGGAGGGTAGAGAGGAGCTACTCCACGTTCAAGTTCAGGAGGGGCGGCAGTGAGTAGATACAAGGTAAGGAGCAGTGGCTGCTATTTGCTGGAGCAGCCATGAAGAGATATCCCAAGTCCAAGGTAAGATAAACCCAAGTAAGACGGTAGATGTTGCAAGAGGCTATCAGAGGGCAGACACACTGAAACCACATTCGCAGAAAACTAGTCAATCTAATCACACTAGGGCCACAGCCTTGTCTAACTCAATGAAACTAAGCCATGCCCATGGGGCCACTCAAGATGGACGGGTCGTGGTGGAAAGGTCTGACAGAATGTGGTCCACTGGAGAAGGGAGTGGCACAAACCACTTCAGTATGCTTGCCTTGAGAACCCCATGAACAGTATGAAAAGGCAAAATGATAGGATACTGAAAATGGAACTCCACAGGTCAGTAGGTGCCCAATATGCTACTGGAGATCAGCTGAGAAATAACTCCAGAAAGAATGAAGGAATGGAGCCAAAGCAAAAACAATACCCAGCTGTGGATGTGACTGGTGATAGAAGCAAGGTCCGATGCTGTAAATAGCAATATTGCATAGGAACCTGGAATGTCAGGTCCATGAATCAAGGCAAATTGGAAGTGGTCAAACAAGAGATGGCAAGAGTGAATGTCGACATTCTAGGAATCAGCTAACTAAAATGGACTGGAATGGGTGAATTTAACTCAGATGACCATTATATCTACTACTGCAGGCAGGAATCCTTCAGAAGAAATGGAGTAGCCATCATGGTCAACAAAAGTGTTCAAAATGCAGTATTTAGATGCAATCTCAAAAACTACAGTATGATCTCTGTTCGTTTCCAAGGCAAACCATTCAATATCACAGTAATCCAAGTCTATGCCCCAACCAGTAACGCTGAAGAAGATGAAGTTGAACAGTTCTGTGAAGACCTACAAGACCTTTTAGAACTAACACCCAAAAAAGATGTCCTTTTCATTATAGGGGACTGGAATGTAGGAAGTCAAGAAACACCTGGAGTAACAGGCAAATTGGGCCTTGGAACACGGAATGAAGCAGGGCAAAGGCTAATAGAGTTTTGCCAAGAAAATGCACGGTCATAGCAAACACCCTCTTCCAACAACACAAGAGAAGACTCTACACATGGACATCACCAGATGGTCAACACCGAAATCAGATTGATTATATTCTTTGCAGCCAAAGATGGAAAAGCTCTATACAATCAGCAAAAACAAGACCAGGAGCTGACTGTGGCTGAGGTAATGAACTCCTTATTACCAAATTCAGACTGAAATTGAAGAAAGTAGGGAAAACCACTAGACCATTCAGGTATGACCTAATCAAATTTCTTATGATTATACAGTGGAAGTGAGAAATAGATTTAAGGGCCTAGATCTGATAGATAGATGAACTATGGAATGAGGTTCATGACATTGTACAGGAGACAGGGATCAAGACCATCCCCACAGAAAAGAAATGCAAAAAAGCAAAATGGCTGTCTGGGGAGGCCTTACAAATAGCTGTGAAAAGAAGAGAAGTGAAAAGCAAAGGAGAAAAGGAAAGATATAAACATATGAATGCAGAGTTCCAAAGAATACCAAGAAGAGATAAGAAAGCCTTCCTCAGCGATCAATGCAAAGAAATAGAGGAAAACAACAGAATGGGAAAGACTAGAGATCTCTTCAAGAAAATTAGAGATACCAAGGGAATATTTCATGCAAAGATGGGCTTGATAAAGGACAGAAATGGTATGGACCTAACAGAAGCAGAAGATATGAAGAAGAGGTGGCAAGAATACACAAAAGAACTGTACAAAAAAGATCTTCACAACCCAGATAATCACGATGGTGTAATCACTCACCTAGAGCCAGATATCCTGCAATGTGAAGTCAAGTGGGCCTTAGAAAGCATCACTGCAAACAAAGCTAGTGGAGGTGATGGAATTCCAGTTGAGCTATTTCAAATCCTGAAGGATGATGCTGTGAAAGTGCTACACTCAATATGCCAGCAAATTTGGAAAACTCAGCAGTGGCCACAGGGCTGGAAAAAGTCAGTTTTCATCCCAATCCCAAAGAAAGACAATGCCAAAGAATGCTCAAACTACCACACAATTGCACTCATCTCACACGCTAGTAAAGTAATGCTCAAAATTCTTCAAGCCAGGCTTCAGCAATACGTGAACTGTGAACTTCCAGATGTTCAAGCTGGTTTTAGAAAAGATAGAGGAACCAGAGATCAAATTGCCAACATCCAATGGATCATCAAAAAAGCAAGAGTTCCAGAAAAGCATCTATTTCTGCTTTATTGACTATGCCAAAGCCTTTGACTGGGTAGATCACAATAAACTGTGGAAAATTCTGAAAGAAATGAGAATATCAGACCACCTGACCTGCCTCTTGAGAAACCTATATGCAGGTCAGGAAACAACAGTTAGAACTGGACATGGAACAGACTGGTTCCAAATAGGAAAAGGAGTACATCAAGGCTGTATATTGTCACCCTGCTTATTTAACTTCTATGCAGAGTACATCATGAGAAATGCTGGACTGGAAGAAGCACAATCTGGAAACAAGATTGCCAGGGGAAATATCAATAACGTCAGATATGCAGATGACACCACGCTTATGGCAGAAAGTGAAAAGAAACTAAAAAGCCTCTTGATGAATGTGAAAGAGGAAAGTGAAAAAGTTGGCTTAAAGCTCAACATTCAGAAAACTAAGATCATGGCATCTGATCCCATCAGTTTTTGGGAAATAGATGGGGAAACAGTGGAAACAGTGTCAGACTTTATTTTTCTGGGCTCCAAAATCACTGCAGATGGTGACTGCAGCCTTGAAATTAAAAGACGCTTACTCCTTGGAAGGAAAGTTATGACCAACCTAGATAGCATATTCAAAAGCAGAGACATTACTTTGCCAACAAAGGTTCATCTAGTCAAGGCTATGGTTTTTCCTGTGGTCATGTATGGATGTGAGAGTTGGACTGTGAAGAAAGCTGAGCACCGAAGAATTGATGCTTTTGAACTGTGGTGTTGGAGAAGACTCTTGAGAGTCCCTTGGACTGCAAGGAGATCCAACCAGTCCATCCTAAGGGAGAACAGTCTTGGGTGTCCATTGGAAGGGCTGATGCCGAAGCTGAAACTCCAATACTTTGGCCACCTCATGCAAAGAGTTGACTCATTCGAAAAGACCCTTATTCTGGGATGGATTGGGGGCAAGAGGAAAAGGGGACGACAAAGGATGAGATGGCTGGATGGCATCACTGACTCGATGGCCATGAGTTTGAGTGAACTCCAGGAGTTGGTGATGGACAAGGAGGCTTGGCATGCTGCGATTCATGGGGTCACAAATAGTCGGACATGACTGAGCTACTGAACTGAACTGAACTGATTCATTTATGAAATGTGATATAGGGGGTTTCATCAGTTAAATATCTATAATACTTAATTCAGAGGTCAAAAATATTACTAAAATAGAAAAGAGTTGTTGCATTTACAAACTCAGTCATTGCTGCATAAGGGATTAATATTAACAACTAACTCATATTGAATGTTTACTGTGTTAAATGCTTTACATTGATTACTTCCTTTCTCATCAAAAATTTGTAGTCAATGTTATTATGATTCCCTATACACATGATAAAATTGACAGAGAGGAAAACGTGTCCAGGATAGTAATTAATAGAAATGTAATTTGAGCCAAGGCAGTCCATGCTGTGAACCTATGGATTATATAGCCTCTTTTCACTATCTGTCTATGCATTACATGGTCTTTTCAGTAAAAAATGAAAATGTCCAAATCAGTTTAAGCAGCTTTTTGTTGGTTCAGTTCTGTCAAAGTGATAACTCTGGTAGCTCTAGTATAAGGATAAATTTCTTAATTGGTGTTTATTCAGCTTATAGTCTTTATTGTTAGAACTGTCACTAAATAAAAATATTGGAGAATATAATGACATAAAATATTTCTACAGAATTTTCTAGAGTTTTTTGGTAGAGATTTTAACTTTTCTTCTTCTAGAAGACAGAGATTCAAAGACACAGAAGAAGAAGGAAAAAAAGAGAAAACAGTTAAAAGGAACCTCTTTGCAACCTCTCCAGAATTTCTTGATTGCTTCTCATCTGGTCTAATTTTTCCCTGATGAGAAGCTGTGCTTGAGAGTATTAAGTACTGCATGAACTAAATAGATCACACTTGACTGTCTGCATAATGGCAGTGGTGGGAAAGAATCAAATGGCTTTAGGTTTCATCAACCTGCAGCTATTGATTTTTCAGTTTTCCATGAGCAGCAAACTGGAGTTAGCAAAAACGACTTTTTGCACTCAAAAGAGTGAACAGCAGGGAATATCAAGCCATGCTTGAATATAATGTGCATTTCTTTAAACAGCTTGCATCTCACCTCACCCTGACTCCTTCAGTGTAAAAGCACACCTCCACTTCACAAATGTACATTCTGCACAAGGTAGGGGAATGTTTTCTAACCTTATACTACTGATATATCTGAACAGTTATACCACTGATCATATATTTAAAGTTAAAGTTAACCCTAACCCTAAGCATCAGCAGACATTATCTTTATATGTGTATTCTAAAATTTAGAGCGTTGAAAGTAATGATTTTTGAAAGATTCATTTCTAAAAGAGATATAGTAAAATTAAGTTTGAATACTCATTTGAATATTTTTAAATGCCTCACTACCATCAAAAAACAAAATAAAAACCATTAGATATGTGATACAAAAAACACATATGTGTCCCATTATATTGAATGACAAACGCCCATTTTCTATGGTTTTTTAAAAAAGTCTTTGTAAACCAACAGCAAAATGGTTGTCCTTTTCATTTTAATTTATTTTTTAATGGCTTCTGAAAGGGCAAAGGGGCTTTTGTTTTGTTTTTGTAGACAATAAAATTGTAGGTAACCAGCATACAAAATGAGTTTGGCTTTGGGAAATTCATCTTTGTCATTTGTTAAAGTGCTTTCTTTCCTGCCATTCTATCCAAATTATTTTGTCCTCAGATTACAAGCAGGGCCATTCATCTATTAGTTTCGAGTTTATCTCATGAAATTAAGCACCAGGATGTGCAGTAATTAGAAATCACCTCACCCTGGAAAATGGGATAATGACAGAGTCCTTGAATCAGTGGAGGTTAAAGCTGCATGTTTAGAGCACATTTGTATAAACTCGAGACAGGCTTCTGATTAGTGATATTGTATGAAGGTACAACAGCTAAAAAGTATTTAATCTACCAGAAAGAATTTATTTTAAGCACTGTGACCTTAGAATTGCATCATGTAAGTAGAAGAATCTATGGCAACAAAAAATATACAATGCCCTTTCTTCAACCTTGTCTTGAGTTCACTTTTCAAGGAATCAGTTAGTATTAGTAACATTAATATACAATGCATATAAATGATGAGGTACAGTGCACTAGTATACAAGATTGTGGCAAGTGTAAATTATTTAAATAGGAAGAAAAGGTTTAGCCTGACCACCTATCGTGTGGTGAGATATAGATACAAGAAAAATGCGAAACCTGAAACCATACAAGGAAAAAACAATATGTCAGTGTTATTGGATTTGAAATTGAGAGTGTCTCTATAAGCGTAATACCAAAAGCAGAAATAACCAAGAAACTGTACCTGACTCAGGAAACACAGACCTTTTTTTGTCATAAAAATGTAGATGGCATGATACATAAGAAGAAATTTCATGGATAACTAGTTTTCATCAATAGTGCTATTCCTAAAGGCAACAGGTATAAAATAAAGGTACTGGATTCATGACTGAAACTCTGAAGACAGCATGAACCCAGTTTCTTCATCTTTATTCTAGTTTCCTGGTATTCATATAACTCACATATCTCGCCTAATATCCTCTATTTCTTCCCCATGAAATCACCTGAAAGTATTTCTTATACTCACATTTAAATTCCTGGGTAGTGGTGGAGTCAGGGCGGATTCTGACTGCTTTGCTACTGCCATCCACACTTGGTAGCAGCCTCCACACCAAGCCACACGGTGGGCTACGGACCTAGCTACATAGATCTGCACGTGAAAAGATCCCACACCATGAAACAAAGGGAGACTGGAGTCCAATACAACAAGAGAAACAGGATAAAATTACTAAACCTTACATCCTAAGAATGTGTCAAAAAAGAGATTATGATGAAAAATGAGATAAGGTAACAAACTGAAATGAAAAGGAAAGTGATTAAAATGCATAAAAAGAGTATGTGGGAGAAAAAATATTGTGAGATAATTAAAAGGATTAAAGCAACATTATGGCAATCTACTCCAGTACTACTGCCTGGAAAATCCCGTGGGTAGAGGAGCTTGGTAGGCTACAGTCCATGGGGTCACAAAGAGTCGGACACGACTGAGCGACTTCACTTCAACATCAGATTGAGAGATCATAAAGAACTGAATATTACAGAAAATAATATCAAAGAACTGAAGCAAAACTTGAGAACTGGCTACTGAATATGGAAGAAAATGTCAAGGAGATCAAAATAATAGGTGAGAGGTTGCTAGAAATCTTGAAATGGTTATCCAACATTCAGATGTAACCAAAACTAGTAGAACTGAAGCAATAATCAAATTAAAACAAAATGTCCAAAACATAAATGGTAATGACTCACTGAGATTTCTCAAAATAAGTAAAAATTAGTCTCCACCTTTGAAATAGGTATGTGGATATTTTCCTTAACCTTTAAATATAAAATAATCTAGATGTATTCAGACAGAAAATCTAACCAAAAGAAAAAAAAATGTAACTTAGGAGAAAACAAAAAATCATACTGACCAAAGATTTTTTCAAGAACAAAATTCAGTAGCACAACATTTTTGTTTCCTAACATTGAGAAATTTTTCTGGACCTTTAGGGAAATAAGTTATAGACTCCAAGCATTTGAAAAGTTAGCATGGTGATATTCTATGGAATATATAAGATTTAACTCTCAATTCACCAATGATATATCAAAAGACTGCTTAAAATCATCTCATGAGTACTTAAAAATATTTTGTCTAAATAACTGTTATATATAGCTTTATAAAACTTAATGTTCACATTAAATCAGAGAAAAAACTTCTGAAAGATAGAAAACAAATGACAAAATTCCTAAGAAAAATAAGTCTAACAAACTAAAAAATATACATCAAATTTGTAGAGGATGGAAGTCTTTATCAAGGAAAAACATTGCTCGTATAGTGTAAAGTGATTCTGGAGACTTTCAGACAAGGTGTTGCTCCAGTGAAACACTTGAATCACTCCTTCTTCATACTTTGACCAGAGATTGTTCATGATTAGAGTTTGAGAAGCCATCTTAAGATCATTAGGGAAAGGACAAAATAATATTTGGAAAATTGGCCCCTTCCATACTTCTCTAAACTAATGCCATCCATAACCTGCTTCCAGCTTTGTTTTTTATAAGAAAAATAAACTTGGTCATAAATAAACTTAAACTTCTAAAACTTCTAAAAATAAACTTAAAATACATAAAATAAAATAAAATAAACTTCTTTAAAAGATTTTGAAACTTTTTTGATGTTAAAAATTGATATACCCATTATCAATAATATATCCATATGATTTACAAATTATAAGTAACAAATTGAGCAAAATTTCATGAAAGGAGTTCAACAAAAAGGTATAAGATTAGTTAGGGTAATAAACAATAGGCAATGAAGTACATTTTAAGGCAAAAAGGGCGAACAATCCTCACAGAAAAATAGACTTGGCTGAACTATGTCTTTTTGAGTATATATAAGAAATTGTTGAACATATGTATCTAATTTAAAGGACACACAGTAAGAAACATTAATCAGCCACCCACAATCTTTCAAAATACATATATCCATACTCTCTGTATAAAAATATAGTATACATACAAAATGCATAGAAAATATAAACTTTGATTTTCCCTACTCCCATTGGCATAAACAATATGAGCTATTATTTCTGAATCATTTTTCCTAAACAGATTCAAATATTATTAGACTATGAAGAAAATTTCAATAAATGCCAATGAGTGGAAAAACTTTATCAGTAACACCTTCCTTAAAACAGTAATGAAATTATAAATTAACTGGCAAAAATTTCACTAAAATATTCATTTGAATAAAACAACATTCCTCTGAAAACTTGGCTCAATTCCAATATTCTACCTACAATTAGAATTATTTTTGAAAATGGGAATACTTTTAAATGCTTTAGTGGCCACAACTGTTTTCTGAGATAAAGTCAAATACTTGAATTTTTAAAAGGAACAGAATTAATTAAATATCAACTTAAGAAGTTGAAAAAAAGCATATGAGAAACTCAGAGAAAAGTAGAGGAAACAGGCAAAACACAGTTGTTCATGCTGTGGACTTAGCTCCAGGCTTTGTGAGTCACTTAACAGCTTCCATCTTGCTTCCTTAGATTGAGGGATTCCCACTAAATTTCATTGTTGAAATAATCCTCTTGAATTCAGCTAGTGTTAATATTTCTGGCTGCTTGTGCAAGTTCTTGAGACCTTTCAGAACCTCCCAAAGGCATTTACACTGTTGATGAAATCAACCATAAACCCAAATGTTGTGACCTACTAAATCTCTTAGTGAAAAATCTTCAGTCTCTCACACCCAAATTTTCCACCAAGAAGGATTAGGACAAACAAGCTTGAATATCTCAGAAAGCAAAATAAGTGGAGCTTGATCTGAAGCTACTGGAGATACCTTGAGAGTAGAGTAGCCAAAGACAGTGAACCAAAGGGCTCAGTGATATCTTCACCTGGTCAAGGAGCAGTCCCCAGAGTCTCTAGTAACTGTCTTATGGTCCCTGTCACAACAAAACTTTCAAATGACAAAACTAAGAGATGTAGTAACAAGCTTCCTATCCTTTATTCAAGGGGAAACAACCCATGGATTGGGGGTGTGCACTGTCTCACAGCCAGTGAGTATCCTTCCTGAGGGATTTTGGGTAAGAGCAAGTTTTACAGAGCATTAGGTGAGGCAACTCAGAAATAGGGCATGATTGGCTAGGAGGTCAGAGACTTTCTTATAAGGCTCACAGGTCCTGCTTTTTTAGAGTTGGGAGATTTAGGTCTCTTTGATGGCAAGGTGTTTCTCATTAAGTGCAGGGTGACTTAGGTTTAGATTTTTGGATGTGGATGGGACCACTGGTGTGTGTCAGCCAATTCCGACTCTTTGTGGCCCCATAGACTGTAGCCTGCCAGGCTCCTCTTTTCCATGGAGTTTTCTAGGCAAGAATACTGGAATGGGTTGCCATTTCCTTCTCCAGGGGATCTTTCCAAGCCAGGGATCAAGCCCACCTCTCTTACCTGCATCTCATGTCTCTGCACTGGCAGGTGAGTTCTTTACCACTAGTGCAACCTGGGAAGCCCTAAACCCTGGGAAGTCCCAGGTCCCCACCTGGGACCACTGGGGACGCCCCCATTTAGTGGGTCTCAGTGTGCAAATTACATTTATCAATTGTAAGGAAGTGACCTAGGAATGAGAAGTCCAAAGACAGACTTTTACACCGTCTCCTGTTTTCAGCTCCCCATCTGGTTTCTTCTTCAATAACCCAAGTTTCTAGGAGCTGTGGAAACAATTCTTTTTCATGTCAGCCATGCCCCCTGGACGTATCGTGTTGCAAGTAAGGAACCAGTCTCTCCACTGCTGTGATTTCTTCCCTTGTTCTCTTTGATCTTATGGGCTTTATATATTTTGAATTCCTATGTTAGTGAGTTCTCGTAAGAAAAGGAGGTAAATGTTAGTGACCATTCAATTTTCCGTGTCTTAGCTGAAGCTTGAGTCAAATTATTCCACAGACATAGAGTCTACCTAGTTGATGGTGTGGATTTAAACTCTAGCTTGTATAGCTGGTGGAAAGGTTTTTGATCCTCTTGCTTAGCCACTCTGCCCTGGAGCTCAGTTATGGTTTGATCCTCACCTCTGCTTGTGAGTCATGCACAGGACTTTGCAGAGTCAAATTAGTATATAAATAGGATGTAATAGCCAAAGAATGTATTGGTTTTGCAACATTTTGAATATATATAATCAATATGGTTATTATAAACAATTAACACTTTATGCATTTTTATCTCACATAATCATGTATTTATCTAGTGTGAATTTATCATTGACCCTATGTAGTTCAAGCAAAATTTGTCATACATGTGGCTCTAGAATTTAATCCAGCCTTTATTAAAATATAGCAGCAAAATTTGGAAAATCTATATCATGAAGTTTGAAATGACTAAATATTCTTTTTTCTTTTTACTATATTGCTGTTATGAGCTGCTTATTTTGTCATTATTTAGTGCTTCCTCCTATAAATAAATGAAGAAATACATTGCAGTTAATTGATGCTCAGTTTAGCCAATTCCATTTAATTCAAAATTTAAATTTATGCATTATAGCTAATAATTTAAAATAAATTTCAGCTACATGTTCATGTTAGGGAGATGTTTCACAAGTACATGTTTTAAAAAATTACTATTGCCTTAAAAATATCATTTTTCTAAGTCATTGAAACCATATTTTTGCTGAGAGCAAGTAAGTTTAGACCTCAAAAGATTTACTTCGGAAGTTAAAAGCTCCACTTAGGAAGTGAAAACCCACAATGCTCTAATGGAATTTAAACATAGCAAAACCTCTTCTCCCCCATGCTATCATTAACTAGTATGAGGCTTTTTTGATGAAATTTAAAAGACTTCTTTAATAAATTCCCACAAGCAAGCCAAAGTAAGAACAAAATATAATCTGAATTTTACGGCTTTGTTTTCTTGTTTGATTTTATGTAACAGTGCTGTTTTACTTTTAGCCAGTTTATTGTTTCTGTAGCTTGATCCTTGAAATAAAAACAATACTGTTCTTTGTTTTAATATTAAAAGTCAACAGGAAAGGCAACATATGAAACTTTTTAACAGTTATTTTAGAATTTACTGACAATCTTTTCTCATTATTACATGCAGGAGTACTTTCCCAACTATAAAGATTATTTCTGAAATCATTTGGTGGGAATATTTTCAGTAACAAGCCTTAAGATTTTTTAGAAAATTTTGGTAAAATAGACCCAGGTGCCTAAAATAAAATGATAAAGACAACACATAAATACAGAAAGGTCAAGGAAGCCATTATAGTTTCTTAAAGTATTAGGAATCAGTACTAGCTACTTAATTTTTAATTGCCTTTCCTTAGGCACTGTAAATTTTACAAGATTACCTCATCACAAAGCATTAATAACAATGCTAGATGTTGCTTTTTTTTTTTTTTCCCCAGAGAATATGCATGTTGCAACTTTCTTTTGCTCATACTTTATTTTCTAATTTTAAAGCTCAAAATCATAGACTTCAGCTTTTCTGGTCCCAGAGCAACAGAATTTAAAAAAAAAAAAAAAAAAAAGGTAAAATTTCAAAAGGTATCAGTTACAGATAAATTAGGAGCTATATTCAAGTCCAGTACCACTGAATAAATAGCTTAGGCTATATACCATGTCATAGTATTTCCTGCTATTTCTTATGTGTGGACCTTCTTTCTTCCCAAGACTCAGGGATAGTTAGAAGATTTAGATTTTCTTCTATTCAGCTTCCTCTACTTCTCAGATTTAATTCTCCTGTTCCACCTTGTATTTTATCTTCTTAATTCTTTCAGGAGGTTCTAAACAATGCTGTGGTAACGACAACCCTAAGTGTTCTTGGGTTCGGTCCAGTATCTATCTTAGCAAACACGTCACTGTGGGTATAAGACAGGTCCCAAGACCATGTGCCCTCTATGTATTTAGTCAGCGTTCCAAGCTGCTCTTGAATATATGGAGCTTCCAGATCAACCTAAGCTTTCAGAATCACTGAAGCAAGGCTGAAAAATCAATCACCGACTTCTAGCAGAAGTAAGATACCTCACTACTCCTCATATTAGATTGACCAAAACAGGCACATGATCACTCTTTCATGTGGATAGTTTCATAGTTCAAGGGGATAGTGAAGTGCAGTTTTCTCGTATGTCCAGAGTATAGAAGAACCATATTTTGGTGAACAATGGTAATGCTTATCAATATCTATTTTTTTTAACCTGCCTGTAATAATTTTTAAATTAATCAGCATAAAATAGAATCATAATGCTGCGGTTGGCTAAAAAGTACAACTAAATAGATACAAAGGATTTTGTGTTGAGGAAGAATTACAATGACTTTATCTTCATTCATACTCTGTTCCCCCACCTCCTGCTCCATGCATTTGTATGTTCTTCAGTAGTTCAGTTGACCTGCAGAAGTTTCTACAAATTAAAAAAACTCCAAAGGACAGACACTTCTTTAACTTCTATCAAGAAACAGTATCTTCCTCATTGAAACTATAGAGAGTAAAGTCATCATCAATTTATCTTCTTTAGTCTCATGGTTTCCACACTCAGTTAATTCACACTGATGTCTGCATTATATTTTTCCAGCTCAAAAGAATTTCCCAGAAATATTCTAGCATTTTTTTTTCTTTCAGCTAATATCCCCTTTTTTTGAACTATATAATAGAGATTTGGAAAAGAGCCTAGTACTATTCCAGCTCGTGATCACAAATCTGCTTTTTAACTGTTTCATTTGTATCAAAACTCACTTAATTCTGTTAATTTATCAGTAGATATGGGGGGATTTCTATGTGGAGAATCATATCTTATGTAAACCATAAAAAGCTTTTTTTTCCATTTCCTCTATCTACCTTGTTTTTTGACTTGCCTGCATAGGAAAGGCCCTCACAATTGTGTTTGACTGGGAGTAGCAGTTAGTCACTCAGCTGTGTCCAACTCTTTGTGACCCCATGGACTATAGCCTCTGTCCATAGGAATTGTCAGGGCAAGAATACTGGAGTGAGTAGTCATTCCCATCCTTAAGGGATTTTCTGGACCTAGGGATCTTCTGGACCTGGGTCTCTTGCATTGCAGGAGAGGATTTAGAGTTCCCTACATGGACAGGGCTTCCTAGGTGGCACAGTGTTAAAGAATCTGCCTGCTAATGTAGGAGACACTAGATAGGCCAGTTCAATCCCTGGGCCAGGGAAATCCCCGGGAGTAGGAAACGGCAACCCCCTTCTATATTCTTGCCTGGAGAATTCTATGTAGCCTGATGGGCTACAGGCCATAGTTAGCACAGTTTTGCACACATGTCATGCACACTAGCAATTTAAATACTTGACAACTTGCATCATTAAGGTTTCACTATTTACTGAATCATTCCTATCAAACTATAAATATACTCTGCCTTCCAACATTAAAAATAGTTGTCCTTGCTTCTCTCAAGCTAGCATCTAAATTCTCTGCTTCATAGCCAAACTTTGGGTTATTTATAAATCCCTACTCCATTACCTTTCAATCAACACATTTTAATAGCATTTGCTGCTTTGTTTCTTTTTCTTTTTTATATTTAGAATTTTTTTTAAATGCAAAGAGAAAGTAAGGTTCTCTTTTCCACTCTCTCCGAAATAACTACTGTTAATATATTTTTTTTTTATTGGTATGTTAGCTAAGACGGTAAAGAATCTGCCTGCAATGCAGGAAACCTAGGTTTGATCCCTGGGATGGGACAATCCCCTGGAGTATCCCACTCCAGTATTCTTGCCTGGAAAACCCCATGAACAGAGGAGTCTGGTGGACTACAGTCCCAGGGTCACAAAGAGTTGAACACGACTGAGTGACTAACATTCACTTTCATATTGCTGTCACATTCAGTTCAGTTCAGTTCAGTCGCTCAGTCGTGTCCAACTCTTTGAGACCCCATGAACCGCAGCATGCCAGGCCTCCCTCTCCGTCACCAACTCCTGGAGTTCACCCAAACCCATGTCCACTATGTCGGTAATGCCATCCAACCGTCTCATCCTCTGTCGTCCCCTTCTCCTCCTGCCCTCAATCTTTCCCAGCATCAGGGTCTTTTCAAATAAGTCAGCTCTCTGCATCAGGTGGCCAAAGTACTGGAGTTTCAGCTTCAACATCAGTCCTTCCAATGAATACCCAGGACTGATCTCCTTTAGGATGGACTGGTTGGATCTCCTTGCAGTCCAAGGGACTTTCAAGAGTCTTCTCCAACACCACAGTTCAAAGCCATCAGTTCTTCTGTGCTCAGCTTTCTTTATAATCCAACTCTCACATCCATACATGACTACTGGAAAAACCATAGCCTTGACTAGACGAACTTTTGTTGGCAAAGTAATGTCTCTGCTTTTGAATATGCTGTCTAGGTTGGTCATAACTTTCCTTCCAATGTGTAAACATCTTTTAATTTCATGGCTGCAATCACCATCTGCATTGATTTTGAAGCCCAGAAAAATAAAGTCAGCCACTGTTTCCATTGTTTCCCCATCTATTTGCCATGAAGTGATGGGACCGGATGCCATGGTCTTAGTTTTCTGAATGTTGAGCTTTAAGCCAACTTTTCACTCTCCTCTTTCACTTTCATCAAGAGGCTTTTTAGTTCCTCTTCACTTTCTGCCATAAAGGTGGTGTCCTCTGCATATCTGAGGTTATTAATATGTCTCCAGGCAATCTTGATTCCAGCTTGTGCTTCTTCCAGCCCAGTGTTTCTCATGATGTACTCTGCATATAAGTTAAATAAGCAGGGTGACAATATGCACATTGTCACATTACGATTTCTTTAAGAATCTGTTTCTACACTACTCAGCCATTTTTGTTCTATCTCAAATCGGTTTTCCATATATGCATTTGTCTATTTACATATTCTGGGTCTAATCTAAGCTTTTGTTTCAGTGTCTTTTGTCCACATCTTTTGTCTATGCTGAGTCCTCCATGTGTTAGTTACTGTACCTTTATGGCTTCGTTTTAATATGTGGCAGGACCAGTCTCTGCTCATTGTTCTTTTTCTAGAATGCCTTTGACTATTTTTGGTTATTTGCTCTTCGATATAAATTTTTAGAATCAAACTGTTATATATAAAATTAACCAAAACAAACCACATCGGTTACCTTACTAGAGTTGCAATTTCTATCAGTTGGTCAAGTTTATATCATAACAATGTTTAGTACCCCAATCTTGGAAATAGTTATGTTTCTACTGTTTATTCAGATTTTCTTTAATGTCTTTTAGTAAAGTTTAATAATTTGTTTTCTATAAACTTTACACATTAAAAAAAAATTCCTAATGACAACTTTTTACTTTATCTTAGTGAACTGATGGCTGCTAGATTTTAGAAATGTACTGATTTTTGTATTTTGTGCTTTGCTAAACATTTAATTCCAGTAATTTATCAGTATATTTGGGAAGTTTCAGTTTTAGTTTGGGGAGTTTGTCTGTTTTTCTGTGGAGACTCAATATCTTACGTAAATCATAAAAACTACTTTTTTTCCCCATTTTTGTTATCTACCTTGCCTGCATTTTTTTTGACTTGCCTGCATAGGTAAGGATCTCATAATTGTGTTTGATTAAGAGTAGTAGTTAGTCACTCAATTGTGTCCACCTCTTTGTAATCCCATGGACTGTAATCTGTCAGGCTCCTCTGTCCATGGAATTCTTCAGGCAAGAATACTGGAGTGAGTAGCCATTGCCTTCCCCAGGGGATTTTCTGGACCTAGAAGTCAAACCTGGGTCTTTTGCACTGCAGGCAGACTCTTTACCATCTGAGCCAGTAGTGATGGCAGGCATCCTAGTGTTTTTCTTAATGTTCAAGGGACTGTGTCCATTTTTTTTCTCATTAAGTGTGGTATTTAAAAATTATTTTTGTACATGTACTTTACTAAGTTAGTAAAGACTATTTCTCTTTTGCTAAAAATTTTTATAAAGAATAGATGTTGATTTAATTGCATATTTTCCATTATTTATCAAGATAACAATATGATCTTTACCTTTTTATTTGAAATATACTAAAATATATTAATCACTTGGGACACTTGCAATTGTACTGGAATTGTACTTTATTAATAAATTTTACGGTAGGTCATAGGAGGAAATTTTATCTCATTTCATTCCCAAGGTCAAGATTTGAAAGTTTTCCTATCTGTCTCTTTTTTGTGCAGTGGGTTTGATTTTCATTAAGGTTAGTGTTCTGCTTTATGTGGAGTTGCCAATCCAGTTTTGTACTTTGGACAGGCAGAAGCTTTATCTTCTATTTTCTATGCAGGCATTAAAGCAGAAACTCAAGGTCCCAGGACTTGGCAGAAAATCTGGCTGAAAGCTACTTGGTGGTGTTGAGTGTAAATTTCTAGTCCCAAGTTATCCTGCCTGGGTGCCATGTGAACAAATAGAAACACAGACACATTTTGTGTCCTGATAAACACTCAGCTTGATCACAAAGTCAGCCAGTTCCAAAACCAAGCCAACTCTGGATCATTTCATCCGAATCAAGGTTGACTGTCACACCAGCCAATTAATTATTTTCTATTAGACTCTTTCTTGTTCTTTAATCTCCAAAAGCTTCCTGCCTTCTCCTCATTTTGTAGTTCTCCAAAAAAAGACTTATCTGCTTCATGTAGTGTTAAACAAAGTTTGTTGTTTTAACCCAAGATGTTTTCTTCAATCATTTTTAATCAGATTTTGGTGACAAGGAATGGCATCCAAAGCTACTGCTAAGACTATGGAACAGAGACACACAGACAAGATGCTTACTGAGTTCCTTGTTTCCCTGTTCTTGTCCTTAACCCTAGGCCTTAGGTAAGTCACTCCTGGATTTGAGTACCACCCCCTATGTGCAGTTCTCCAATCTAAACAAACTATACATAAATAGTTCCTAGAAAGGTACTGGGCCCTGGACATCTTCTAGGGTTTATTTGGGTTCCCAGAAATGTTCTGGGGAAGTTGTATATGGGGTCCTCAGTGGGTGGTAGCTATTAGCGGACTTGCAAAGCTTTGAAGTAAGTTTGTAGCATAAACCACTAGAGGTCTTAGGGAAATTACACAAGAAATTCAAACTGTTTTGATCATCAAAAACTAAGTAGACAGAAGTCATACCATTAAAAGCTATCAGGGCATACACCACTACAAAGAAATCTTGTGAAAGGAATAACAGATCTGTTGCTAATGGAGATCTTGGAAGCCAAAGCCACAAAACTGGTGGTCAGAGGTCGAGCACTTAAAAGCTGCTAGAGTGTTCCCACCTAACTCTAAGTCTCCTGTGCTAGGTTAAGTTGTTCATGGAACAGGTTGGTTTGATACTAGGTCACTGCTAACCTCAAGAATATTTCCATGCAATAAGGTAAAACACCACATCTCCTCCAACTCTGCATCATATCCTTATTAGGTAATAATTAGACTCTGAAAGACCTAAAGCTTAGCCAAAGAAATGGGATCCTCAAGTATCAAAGAATTGACTGCACCACCTCTGGCATACTTGCTTAGTTTCTGTCTAAGATCTGTGGTCCCAGAAGCT
This sequence comes from Bos mutus, assembly GCF_027580195.1. Taxonomy (NCBI): domain Eukaryota; kingdom Metazoa; phylum Chordata; class Mammalia; order Artiodactyla; family Bovidae; genus Bos; species Bos mutus. The sequence goes on from NC_091622.1 coordinate 10,395,363, forward strand.
ATACATAATGTATGAAAATGACAATCTTTCTAAAACAACCGAGAGATACAAAGGATATCATGGAAAATGTTCCAATTGGACAATCATTCTTTTAAACAGTGCACTTGAAGGCAGTTTCCCAAATCAACAAACAGAATAGAATACCCATTTTAATTGTTACCCAGAAGGGTCCAGAAACTTCACACTTCCAAAAGAGCTTCATTGAAACATTCTTTACAAAAGGCAAAGAAAGAACAAAGACACAAGAGGTACCTGATCAGAACACTGTAAGACAACCTGACTCCTACTACTCTGCTCTATCCTCCTTTAGCTAAGGACTATCAATAACCTCAGATATGCAGATAACACCACCCTTATGGCAGAAAGTGAAGAGGAACTAAGAGCCTCTTGATGAAGGTGAAAGAGGAGAGTGAGAAGGTTGGCTTAAAACTCAACATTCAGAAAACGAAGATCATGGCATCTGGTCCCATCACTTCATGGGATATAGATGGGGAAACAGTGGAAACTGTGTCAGACTTTATTTTCCAGGGCTCCAAAATCACTGCAGATTGTGACTGCAGCCACAAAATTAAAAGACGTTTACTCCTTGGAAGGAAAGTTATGACCAACCTAGATAGCATATTGAAAAGCAGAGACGTTACTTTGCCAACAAAGCTTCGTCTAGTCAAGGCTATGGTTTTTCCAGTGGTCAGGTATGAATGTGAGAGTTGGACTGTGAAGAAAGCTGAACACCAAAGAATTGATGCTTTTGAACTGTGGTGTTGGAGAAGACTCTTGGGAGTCCCTTGGACTGCAAGGAGACCCAACCAGTCCATTCTGAAGGAGATCAGCCCTGGGATTTCTTTGGAAGGAATGATGCTAAAGCTGAAACTCCAGTACTTGGGCCACCTCATGCAAAGAGTTAACTCATTAGAAAAGACTCTGATGCTGGGAGGGATTGGGGGAAGGAGGTAAAGGGGACAACAGAGGATGAGATGGCTGGATGGCATCACTGACTCGATGGACGTGAGTCTGAGTGAACTCCAGGAGTTGGTGATGGACAGGGAGGCCTGGCGTGCTGTGATTCATGGGATTGCAAAGAGTCGGACACCACTGAGCGACTGAACCAAACTGAACTGAATGTAGTTTTATTTATATACTTATTTATTTTTCTTTATGGTTATTGCTTGTGTTACCTAAACAAACACACACACAATTCTATATACCTCAAGATCATGAAGTTTCTCTTGCAATTTTTTTTTGTGTGTGTAAGATTTATTTTTCTACCTTTCATAGTTATATTTTTTCCACCTGGAATTAATTATTTAATATATTGTGAAGTAGTAGGTAAGACTGATTTTATTTTTCTTACTTGTATAACCAGTTGAGCCATGACCATAACTAAAGAAAAAAATTATTCTTTTCTAATTTCACTACAAGATAAACTTCATTATATCAAATCAGTATATGTTTTTGAGCCTGTTCATGGTTTTCTATTCTTTTACATCAATTTGTTTTTCTATACCTAAAAGACACACTGTTTTCTTCACTGTGGTTTTGCATGTCTTGATTATGATAGCATAAGCCCTCACTCTTTATTATTTCATCAAGACTTTTTGCTAGTTACTTTTTGGTATTTTTTCTTGTTTAGATGTAATCTGCATGCACTAAACTCAGAAATCTTAGGGTTTCAGTTGATGAACTTTAACAATTATATATATCCATTTCAGAATTACCCAAAACAAGACATTGTCATTATACTTCTTGCATTATATTGATGGAAATTCGAGATGTCATAGTCAAAAATATTTCAGTGTATTCCTACAAAAGAAAAACACTTAAAAAATCCTAATAGCATTTTCATTACTGTAAGTATTAACTATAATTCCTTAGTAATACCAAAATTTCAAAGACTCAGTTTCTAAATTTAAAAGCATACCTCCTTCCCTTAGAGGTCAGCTTCTGTGCATTATAGCCAGAAGGATCTTAGAGCAACAACACACACAAATTTTCTCAAGATGAATTCTACTGCGGTTGAAATGGAGATTTTTTAGATATTGCCCTGTTTCAATTGAAGTATGTTTATTATGAGATAGGAGAGACAGAATATATGAAAACACTGGCAACCATAAAATGCTATATATTAATACATGTATCAATCATTACCTCCCCAACCCTGTCATTTTTATATAAATAAAATGAAGGCCACAGGGGTTGAATTTGCAACCTTGACTTCCTCCTCCCCCTCTTTGTTGATGAAGTCATTTTCCTCTCCTGGGACAGAGGCATCCCCTTCTTTTCCAGATCTCTGGCAGATGGTCTCCTGAGGGCATTTATCTCTGCTTTCCTTGCTTACTTTCTGATCATTTCTACATTCAAGTTCATGCCATTTCCCTATCATCTTCCCATTCAGCCATCTCTACTTTCTCAATGAGACCAAGACTTGCTCACTTTCCCCAAATAAAAACTCTGGGAGTATTACTAAAGGACAAGGACAAGGTGCTCCTTTCTCTGTAATTTATCTTGTTCCAATTTACAATATTTCCTAAATCTGGTGGTTGATATCTTTTGTCAGACTTGGAAAATTCTTGGCTATCCTTAAGCATTGCTCTGTTCTGTTCACTTCTTCCTCTCCTGTTGGGAGTCAACTGGCAAGCATAAAATAACATTTCTCTTTCTCCTCATGTCTCTTATTCTCTTTTCTCCATTTTCTATCCTTTCACTCTTCATGCAGTTAGTTAGACTATCTTCTGTTGACCTTCAATTCTAGTCACTAAGCCATTTTGCTACATCCTATTAGTTGGTAAACTCATCTATTTGTTTCTTAACTTGTTGAATTTGTAAATAGTAAAAATTATATTGATTAATATATTTTTATGAACTATTTCAACCCCTAAAGATGTTGCTCTTAAAGTTCTGCACTCAATACGTCAGCAAATTTGGAAAACTCAGTAGTGGCCACAGAACTGGAAAAGGTCAGTTTTCATACCAATCCCAAAGAAAGGCAATGCCAAAGAATGCTCAAAGTACTGCACAACTGCACTCATCTCACAGGCTAGCAAAGTGATTCTCAAAATTCTCTAAGCAAGCCTTCAACAGTACTTGAGCTAAGAACTTCCTGTAGTTCAAGCTCGATTTAGAAAAGACAGAGGAACCAGAGATCAAACTGCCAACATCCATTCGATCACTGAAAAAGCAAGAGAGTTCCAGAAAAATGTCTACTTCTGCTTTACTGACTATGCAAAAGCCTTTGTGTGGATCACAACAAAGTGTGAAAAATTCTTAAAGAGATGGGAACACCAGACCACCTTACCTGCCTCCTGAGAAATGTGTATTCAGGTTAAGAAGCAACAGCTATAACCAGACATGGAACAACAGACTGGTTCCAAATTGAGAAGGAGTATGTCAAGGCTGTATCTTTTCACCCTGCTTATTTAACTTATATGCAGAGTGCATTGTGCAAACTGCCAGGCTGGATGAAGCACAAGCTGAAATCAAGATTGCTGGGAGAAATATCAATAACCTCAGATATGCAGATAACACCAACTTTATTGCAGAAAGCGAACAAGAACTGAAGTACTTCTTGATGAAGGTGAAAGAGGAGAGTCAAAAAGTTGGCTTAAAACTAAACATTCAAAAAACTAAAACCTGGCACCTTGTGCCATCACTTCATGGAAAATGGATGGGAAACAATGGAAACAGTGGCAGATTTTATTTTCTTGGGCTCCAACATCACTGTAGATGGTAACTGCAGCCTTGAAAGTAAGTGATGCTTGCTCCTTGGAACAAAAGCTATGACCAACATCAGTTCAGTTCAGTTCAGTTCAGTCACTCAGTCGTGTCTGACTCTTTCAGACCCCATGAATCACAGCATGCCAGGCCTCCCAGTCCATCACCAACTCCTGGAGTTCACTCAAACTCACGTCCATCGATTCTGTGATGCCATATAGCAATCTCATCCTCTGTCGTCCCCTTCTCCTCCTGCCCCCAATCCCTCCCAGCATCAGAGTCTTTTCCAATGAGTCAACTCTTCGCATGAGGTGGCCAAAGTACTGGAGTTTCAGCTTTAGCATCATTCCTTCCAAAGAAATCCCAGGGCTGATCTCCTTCAGAATGGACTGGTTGGATCTCCTTGCAGTCCAAGGGACTCTCAAGAGTCTTCTCCAACACCACAGTTAAAATGCATCAATTCTTTTTTTTTTTTTAACTTTACAATATTGTATTGGTTTTGCCATATATCAACATGAATCCACCACAGGTATACGCGTGTTCCCCATCCTGAACCCTCTTCCCTCCTCTCTCGCCGTACCATCCCTCTGGATCGTCCCAGTGCACCAGCCCCAAGCATCCAGTATCGTGCATCAAATCTTTGGCACTCAGCTTTCTTCACAGTCCAACTCTCACATCCATACATGACCACTGGAAAAACCATAGCCTTGACTAGACAGACCTTTGTTGGCAAAGTAATGTCTCTGTTTTTCTATATGCTATCTAGGTTGGTCATAACTTCACTTCCAAGGAGTAAGTGTCTTTTAATTTCATGGCTGCAGTCACCATCTGCAGTGACTTGGGAGCCCAAAAAAATAAAGTCTGACACTGTTTCCACTGTTTCCCCATCTATTTCCCATGAAGTGATGAGACCAGATGCCATCATCTTAGCTTTCTGAATGTTGAGATTTAAGCCAACTTTTTCACTCTCCTCTCTTACTTTCATCAAGAGGCTCTTTAGTTCCTCTTCACTTTCTGCCATAAGGGTGGTGTCATCTGCATATCTGAGGTTATTGATATTTTTCCCGGCAATCTTGATTCCAGCTTGTGCTTCTTCCAGCCAGCGTTTCTCATGATGTACTCTGCATAGAAGTTAAATAAGCACAGTGACAGTATACAGCCTTGATGAACTCCTTTTCCTATTTGGAACCAGTCTGTTGTTCCGTGTCCAGTTCTAACTGTTGCTTCCTGACCTGCATATAGGTTTCTCAAGAGGCAGGTCAGGTGCTCTGGTACTCCCATCTCTTTCAGAATTTTCCACAGTTTATTGTGATCCACACAGTCAAAGGCTTTGGCATAGTCAATAAAGCAGAAATAGATGTTTTTCTGGAACTCTCTTGCTTTTTCTATGATCCAGTGGATGTTGGCAATTTGATCTCTGGTTCTTCTGCCTTCTCTAAAACCAGCTTGAACATCAGGAAGTTCACAGTTCATGTATTTCTGAAGCCTGGCTTGGAGAATTTTGAGCATTACTTCACTAGCCTGTGAGATGAGTGCAACTGTGGGGTAGTTTGAGCATTCTTTGGCATTCCCTTTCTTTGGGATTGGGATGAAAACTGACCTTTTCCAGTCCTGTGGCCACTGCTGAGTTTTCCAAATTTGCTGGCATATTGAGTGTAGCACTTTCACAGCATCATCTTTCAGGATTTGAAATAGCTCAACTGGAATTCCATCACTCCATTAGCTTTGTTTGTAGTGATGCTTTCTAAGGCCCACTTGAGTTCACATTCCAGGATGTCTGGCTCTAGGTGAGTGATCATACAATCGTGATTATCTTGGTCATGAAGATCTTTTTTGTAGAGTTCATCTGTGTATTCTTGCCACCTTTTCTTAATATCTTCTGCTTCTGTTTGGTCCATAACATTTATGTCCTTTATTGAGCCAGTCTTTGCATGAAATGTTCCCTTGGTATCTCTAGTTTTCTTGAAGAGATCTCTAGTCTTTCCCATTCTGTTGTTTTCCTCTATTTCTTTGCATTGATCGCTGAGGAAGGCTTTCTTATCTCTCCTTGCTATTCTTTGGAACTCTGCATTCAAGTGCTTATATTTTTCCTTTTCTCCTTTGCTTTTCACTTCTCTTCATTTCACAGCTATTTGTAAGGCCTCCTCAGACAGCCATTTTCCTTTTTTTGCATTTCTTTTCCATGGGGATGGTCTTGATCCCTGTCTCCTGTACTATGTCACAAACCTCTGTCCATAGTTCATCAGGCACTCTGTCTATCAGATCTAGTCCCTTAAATCTATTTCTCTCTTCCACTGTATAATCATAAGGGATTTGATTTAGGTCATACCTGAATGGTCTAGTGGTTTTCCCTACTTTCTTCAATTTAAGTCTGAATTTGGCAATAAGGAGCTCATGATCTGAGCCACAGTCAGCTCCTGGTCTTGTTTTTGCTGACTGTATAGAGCTTCTCCATCTTTGGCTGTAAAGAATATAATCAATCTGATTTCGGTGTTGACCATCTGGTGATGTCCATGTGTAGAGTCTTCTCTTGTGTTGTTGGAAGAGGGTGTTTGCTATGACCAGTGCATTCTCTTGGCAAAACTCTATTAGCCTATGCCTTGTTTCATTCCATATTCCAAGGCCAAATTTGTCTTTTACTCCAGGTATTTCTTGACTTCCTTGCATTCCAGTCCCCTATAATGAAAAGGACATCTTTTTGGGGTGTTAGTTCTAAAAGGTCTTGTAGGTCTTCATAGAACCGTTCAACTTCAGCTTCTTCAGCACTACTGGTTGGGGCATAGGCTTGGATTACTGTGATATTGAATGGTTTGCCTCGGAAATGAACAGAGATCATTCTGTCATTTTTGAGAATGCATCCAAGTACTGTATTTTGGACTCTTTTGTCGACCATAATGGCTCCTCCATTTCTTCTAAGGGATTCCTGCTCAGAGTCGAGGATATAATGTTCATCTGAGTTAAATTCACCCATTCCAGTCCATTTTAGTTCACTCTTTCCTAGAATGTCGACATTCACTCTTGCCATCTCCTGTTTGATCACCTCCAATTTGCCTTGATTCATGGACCTAACATTCCAGGTCCCTATGCAATATTGGTCTTTACAGCATCGGACCTTGCTTCCATCACCAGTCACATCCACAACTGGGTATTCTTGCTTTGGCTCCATCCCTTCATTCTTTCTGGAGTTATTTCTCCACTGATCTCCAGCAGCATATTGAGTACATACTGACCTGTGGAGTTCTTCTTTCAGTATCCTATCATTTTGCCTTTTCACTTTGTTCATGGGGTTCTCAAGGCAAGAATACTGAAGTGGTTTGCCATTCTCTTCTCCAGTGGACCACATTCTGTCCTCTGGACAGACGAGCGGTTCATGGTGGTGAGGTCTGACAGAATGTGGTCCACTGGAGAAGGGAATGACTAACGCAGACAGCATATTAAAAAACAGAGACATTGTTTTGCCCACAAAGATCCATCTAGTCAAAGCTATGGTTCTTCCAGTAGTATTGTATGGCTGTGAGATTTGGACCATAAAGAAATCTGAGTGCCGAGGTATTTATGCTTTTGAACTTTGTGTTGGAGAAGACTCTTGAGAGTCCCTTGGCCTGCAAGGAGATGAAACCAGTCCATTCTAAAGGAAATCAGTCCTGAATATTTTTTGGAAGGACTGATGCTGAAGCTGAAACTCCAATAGTTTGGCCACCCGATGTGAAGAACTGACTCATTTGAAAAGACCCTGATGCTGGGAAAGACTGAAGGCAGGAGGAGAAGGGGACAGAGGATGGGATGGTTGCATGGCATCACTGACTCAGTGAACATGAGTTTGAGTGAACTCCGGGAGTTGGTATTGGACAGGGAGGCATTGCGTGCTGCAGTCCATCGGGTCGCAAAAAGTAGGACACGGCTGAGCTACTGAACTGAAATGATAGGTCCTAATTCTCTGGTGAAATTCTTCATTTTATCACCTATTTTCTTTAATTTAATTCACACTGTAAAACTTTAAAGTATGTCCTCAGTGAATATGTCTAAATCTTCCCAAGGTCACATTTGTTTTCATTTATTTTTGTTTGTTAGGTATTTTTTTATGGATTTTGGGACACTTTGCATTAATAAGTGGAGAAACTCTGAACAATTGTATTTTGCTCCAGAGAGAATTCATGTTTCCTTCTGCTGAATAGGTAGAGCAGGGCAGAGTTGAACTACTCATGGTGTGTTTACCGAAAGCCCTTCTCCTCACTATGTCCTCAGTGTTTTTTAATTCCTTCAGCATTTTAAGATTGTCAAACATTATGTGATATTTCTGAGCAAATTTCTCCTTAGCTTCTCTGCTGCTTTCTTGGTGTAGTTTAAGAATTGAATGCCCCAAGGTGAAAAAAAAATCACAAGATTTTTGCCTTCCTTCTTCATGCTTCAATTTTTCTGATATCTTTGCCTTTCAAGTTTTCCTGCCACTGTTGCTTGAAACTCTCCTTTTTCTCCCAAGACTTATGATTGCTGAAAGCATTGCTTGTTTTCTACCTTCTTAGTAGCAGCTCTGTGTCTGACCTCATAGCCTTTTTGCCTTCCCCCAAATTGACAAATGCACTGTGGTTAGAGGAGCTTGCAGAACTTCAGCCCACCTCTCCTTGGTTCCCTCAAATCCTAGCTAGTAGTTCTAGAAAGTAAATTTTCTTTGACATTTTACTTGGTCATATTCTGCAAGCTACTGTCTCATATCCAGGAGCAGAAATCTCCTCTAATATCTTTTAAAGTTATTGTTTTTGATTTCTTGGGGACTAAGATGTGGGATTGGCATAGAAAAAAAAAGTGTAAACTGTTAAACAGAAGTAAGAATGTCTATTGTCAATAAAATAAATTCCAGAAAATTTTACTTACTGGCTTCCCTGGTGGTTCAGATAGTAAAGAATCTGCCTGCAATGTGGGAGACTCAGATTCAATCCCTGGGTTGGGAAGATCTCTTGGAGTAGGAAATGGCAACTCACTCCAGTATTCTTGCCTGGAGAATTCCATGGACAGAGAAGCCTGACAGGCTACAATCCATGGAATTGCAAAGAGATGGACATGACTGAGCAATTAACACGCACACACACACACACACACACACAGTAATTTTACCATACATCCTATTTATTGCTTGTCTTCTAGATAGCTGATGTTGACATATAAGAAAGATGCACATTAAGATAACTTGTAAAATTAGTGAATAAGGAAATTTAAAAAATGCAAGTTCATGTAAAGTAAGTGGTTTCCAGTTTTTTCCTTGTTTTCATTATATTAATGATATTTTCAACTTCATATCAAAGCTATTTAAAATAACTACATAGGCTTTAATAATATCTAAATTCATACTGCTTTCTAAAACTATTTTTGTTTAAATTTCTATAATTTTCTCCCTTTCTCAAACCCTGTCTTGGTCATGGCCTCCTCTTGTAACATTCTCCAGGTCTCAGAGTATGGTATACATATCTGGGCCATCTGTTCTGACACGTTTTCTGTTCTTTTCATACAGCATCTGTTAAAACACAATTTATTGTTCTAAGTCCAGCTTACATTTTACTTCCTTTTAAAAATACTCCTGTTCTGATATAAAAAACACAAAGGACATTGTTCTCACTTGCTCTTATTGAAGAAAGGGTTCATTGTTGACCATGGTCTTATTAACCAGGTCAGTCATTTATAGGACCCGTAGCATGATCCTCATAGGAATAAGTCTGAAGGAAAGTGCATCTGTGTAGAGCATAGCAAACTTATAACTGTTGTAGTCATAGTTTCTTTCAACTACCTTTTATGCAGTTCTTTGTGGAGTGGCACTAACTCTCCTGATACTTTTCATAATATGAAAGTCCATCAACCACTTCTGCTAAATTCTATGATAATCTTTGCCATCTTTTTTTCAATCACTTTCTGCTGGGTCTTCCCATCTATAGATTTCCATTTTAATATCCTGTGTGATACATCTTTGACTTCTTTGAAGCAAGTTAAGCACTACCGCTTGCTATTTCTTTGGTCAGATATATGAGTCGAAACTGCTAATCAAAACAAAAAGGAAATGGCAGATAGTGTTTACAGCGGTGTAAACCACACTTAATAATAAACTCAGTTAAGGACAGCGAGTTAAATATTGGCTGAAAGATATAATAAAATAACACAAATAAAACTACAGATTGTACTACAGTAAATTTTCCTACATTTGTATATGCAAAATTATCAGAAGCATTTCAGAAATAGCTCTATAATAAGCCCGCAGGATGGCATAAATGACATATCCACATATCCACAAATGGCATATGCACATGCGGCATATCCGTCAATAGATGCTCCACGAATTTCTGGATGTTATTTCATTCTCCCTTGGGTACAGTTAAATGTTTTCTCAATTTCTATTCATAGCATTTAAATATTCTTCTATCACAAACACCAGTTTAGAAGATCTGTGGAATCCAAGAGTCACAGCTAGCTGTTGGTCCTCTGCATCCAGAGTGCTGCTCAGTATCTGATACAGTCTATGTGTTCCTTAAGTATTTGCTGAGTAAATGCATCAACATACAGCATTTCTTCACTAAAACAGAAATTCCCTAAACTTTGACAGGGTTTAATGATAACAGATGCTCAACTAATACTTACTGAATCCATTGCAGTGGCACCTCTGCAAATACTAAATACCTTAAATACCCAAAGCTATGGTACATATACACAATGGAGTATTACTCAGCCATTAAAAAAAATTCATTTGAATCAGTTCTAATGAGATGGATGAAACTGGAGCCTATTATACAGAGTGAAGTAAGCCAGAAAGAAAAACACCAATACAGTATACTAACACATATATATGGAATTTAGAAAGATGGTAACAATAACCCTGCATATGAGACAGCAAAAGAGACACTGATGTATAGAACAGTCTTATGGACTCTCTGGGAGAGGGAGAGGGTGGGAAGATTTGGGAGAATGGCATTGAAGCATGTATACTATCATGTATGAAACAAGTCGCCAGTCCAGGTTTGATGCACAATACTGGATGCTTGGGGCTGGTGCACTGGGACGACCCAGAGGGATGGTATGGGGAGGGAGGAGGGTTCAGGATGGGGAACACATGTATACCTGTGGTGGATTCATTTCGATATTTGGCAAAGCCAATACAATATTGTAAAGTTTACAAATAAAATAAAATTTAAAAAAAATAAATAAATATAAATAAATATTTTAAAAAGCTGAAAACAAAAAAAAAAAAAAAAAATATTTGTTAAAAACTTACCCAATATGTGATCTTGTACTCAAGACTATGGATAACATAAGGAATAAAACACAATCCGTGTAATCCACAATATAGTCTGAGAAAGCTCATAATTTATAAGGCAGTCAAGAAAATGAAAAACCAACTAGAGAATAATGAATGGTCATTATGTATTTTCACTTTGCAATAATACTTTACCCGGGGCAGAGTGATTCATTCCTCTGGTGAGGTTCTAGACATCTTCACAGAAAAAAAAAAAAAAAAAGCTGAAGGGCCCTAAGCAACAAATAGGAATTCAACAATTCAAAAAGAAAGGGAAAAAGTCAGGCAGAAGGAACAATATATTTTTTTTTTAAATGGGAAAGAACAAATTTCTCTGGGAAAATCATGTCATTTGATGGGGCTAGATAATGATGTTGGCAGAGGAAGGGATGAAGAGAATGTGCAGAATGCTAAGTAGAAGTAGGCTAGGAAAGACTGCAGAGAGCCTTACATGATGTAGACTTCAGGGAACCATAAAGATATTCTTATGTCTTTAATTGAGCAAAAGATGGGTGCTTCATTATCAAAAAGATACACAATCATTACCCAGAGACAAACAGTGGCTGTGCTGCAGAACATCCTTTAAATCGCTATACACAAAGTATATGTAACACATTTCATTTTTGTTGAAAATAAAACCCTGGATAATAATGTAAATACTTTAATTACATGCTTTTAGTTTTATATAATACATTCCTGTCAAAACATGCACTTTCACCATATTTTTAAGGAAAAAAAAAATACAATCCCTTTGTGCTGATATTCAAGTCTTCCTTAATGTGGGAGAGTGTTATAATTAGGTCTACATTAGAAAATGGCTGCAGTATTTTAGAAGAGAAATTAGATAAATAGAAACTGGGAACTGGTAATATTGTGGAATTAGAAAGATATTTCCCAAGCAAATCTGATAAAATTAGTGACAGATTACATATCAGGGGTGGGAGAGAGTGGAGAGTAAATGATAACTGAAGCTTTTAACAATGTGGGAGCCAAGCAGAGCATAGGAATAAGTTTAAACAGAATAAAAAACACAGATGTTGACAAATAAGAAGACCCCAGGTATCTCCAACTGTCATAGAGTTAATGTACACCTGAAAAAATAATCCCAAACACCAAATGGAACAAAAATACTTTTTTTTTTTTTTTTGTAATTAGATATCAAGCTCAACATAGTGTACTGATCTTCTTATTGATTTTTTAAAAACTGCATTAAAATTCACAATGTTCTTGTAGAATGTCATGAGTTAATTTATATTTATTGAATTTCTATTTTTCCATTCACTATCCCTCCCCAGTGGCACTCTGATTAGAACAAACGTAGTCAATAGTACCAGAGGAATTGGAGATCCTGCTCTTCAGGGCACGAGGAGTCTCTTATTTTATCAAATTCACCAGATCTTCTTGACTCCTCCTTGACATGTGTGATTAATTGCCAGGAGTCCCTTTATTCTCAGTATCTTCCTCACCCGTGTTGCTCAGGCTCTGCTCTCCAGCTGCCACATCGTACCTCTCAAAAGAATTGAAATATGCTTTATATTTAAATTTAGTTCTGTGATCAGGCTGAACCTGTCACACACCTGCCATACTCATCTAATAATAGGCAAGTCTGAGAGAATACTAGGACTCCAAGTGTGTATTCAATACATGATCCATTGTGTGAAAATATTGGTGTGCTTCCTGGAGCCTGAGTTGATGCATACATTTGTTTTCTCTTATACTCACTCTCCTTGCCATGGACATTTTTTTAATTAAACCCAGTGTTTAGCTAATGTTTGCTGTGTTTTCTTTACTTGTATATTTACTTCAAATGGAAGATCACCAAACTTGAGGATTAACTCCAGCCCACAAGACTTTTGTACTTAAAAATTACATAGAGTAGTCAAGTAGACAGTAGACAGGTAATCAGGGTTAAATCGATAGTTACTAATTTTAAATTATACCTCAGTGCATCATATTTCCTGGATTTTGAAAAAAGAAATTAAATTAGTTAACTTGTCTTAGGACTTCTTCAAAAAGCATGAAAAATGGAGTGTTAGTAGGATGCAATCAGTGCCTTTGAAAAATATTTCTATTAATGATAGCTTAAGTGAACATCATTATTGCAGTGCTTTGTATTTAATTCCAAATGGAATGCTCACTATTTTCTAAGATGCTCTCTATTTTCCAAATAAGAAAATGGGATTCATCTATGTTTATACCTGGAGATGACACTTGATATCATCAAGCCTAACCATTTCACTATTTTTTAATGTTGAGTTCAACAGAAGTGTTAAATATGGAAAAGGCACCTCAGGTTTTATGTTGTACATGTGTTTCCTTTTGGTTAACCTTTTGAAACTGTTTCCCACATCACATTCTGTCCCTTGCATACATTTCCTGCCACATGTCCAGGAGCAAGACATGGAGTCACTGATGAATATAAACAGTGATCTGTCCTTCTCTCAGTTCAGTTCAATTCAGTTGCTCAGTCGTGTCCGACTCTTTGAGACCCCATAAATTGCAGCATGCCAGGCCTCCCTGTCCATCACCAACTCCTGGAGTTTACTCAAACTCATGTCCATCAAGTCGGTGATGCCATCCAGCCATCTCTTCCTCTGTCATCCCCTTCTCCTCCTGCCCACAATCCCTCCCAACATCAGGGACTTTTCCAATGAGTCAACTCTCCACATGAGGTGGCCAAAGTACTGGAGTTTCAGCTTCAGTAACAGTCCTTCCAATGAACACCCAGGACTGATCTCCTTTAGAATGGATTGGTTGGATCTCCTTGCAGTCCAAGGGATTCTCAACAGTCTTCTCCAACACCACAGTTCAAAAGCATCAATTCTTCAGCACTCAGCTTTCTTCACAGTCCAACTCTCACATCCATACATGACCACTGGAAAAACCATAGCCTTGACTAGATGGACCTTTGTTGGTAAAGTAGTGTCTCTGCTTTTGAATATGCTATCTAGTTTGGTCATAACTTTCCTTCCAAGGAGTAAGCGTCTTTTAATTTCATGGCTGCAATCACCATACCTTTCCTTCCAAGGAGTGTCTTTTAATTTCATGGCTGTAGTCACCATCTGCAGTGATTTGGGAGCCCCCAAAAAATAAAGTCTGACACTGTTTCCACTGTTTCCCCATCTATTTCCCATGAAGTGATGGGACCAGATGCCATGATCTTTGTTTTCTGAATGTTGAGCTTTAAGCCAACTTTTTCACTCTCCTCTTTCACTTTCATCAAGAGGCTTTTTAGTTTCTCTTCACTTTCTGCCATAAGGGTGGTGTCATCTGCATATCTGAGGTTATTGATATTTTTCCCAGCAATCTTGATTCTAGCTTGTGCTTCTTCCAGCCCAGGGTTTCTCATGACGTACTCAGCATATAAATTACATAAGCAGGGTGACAATATACAGGCTTAACGTACTCCTTTTCCAGTTTGGAACCAGTTAGTTGTTCCATGTCCAGTTCTAACTGTTGCTTCCTGACCTGCATATAGGGCCTTCTCTACAAGAACCATATTCTCCATGGGGAATCTACTGTGAACTCTATGCTACATTTCCCTCTTGTAGCTCCTATTTCTCTGCACAGCAAGCATGGAGATTGAGTAAAGGAAGGTTTTTCTCCCCTGATTTCATAGTAGCACAAGTTAAGATCACTCTCAGGTAAAAAGACAGAGGTTCATAATATTGGATTAATGGCATTAAATGTTCTGAATAGACACAAATATAATGTTGAGTCTATTTGAATATATGAAACTGTGTTATATCTTTATAGCTGCCTTCAGTTCAGATCATAGAATGTGCACATCACATCTTTTACTACTTTAATAAGAAAACAGGAGACACTGAAAGTTATTTATTTTGGTGCTTTTCATAAATTTCAGGTACTTTTTTCACTTATTTATCATTTATCTATTTATTCATTTACTCGTGCAATTGATCATTAATGATTTTTTTTTCCAGTAGCACTGATTTTTAACTGGAAATAAAAAAATAGTCAGTCTTGAGGATTGGAAGATACAACTTAAAAACAAATGATTGATAATTGGATTTATATTGCAATTGTCCAATTTTATACAGCTAGATATTTCAAATCCCAAAAGATGATGCTGTGAAGTGCTGCACTCAATATGCCAGCAAATATGGAAAACTAAGCAGTGGCCACAGGACTGGAAAAGGTCAGTTTTCATTCCTATCCCAAAGAAAGACCATGACAAAGAATGTTCAAACTACTACACAATTGCACTCATCTTACACTCTAGCAAAGTAATGCTCAAAATTCTACAAGCCAGGCTTCAGCAATACATGAATGTGAACTTCCAGATGCTCAAGCTGGATTTAGAAAAGGCAGAGGAACCAGCGATCAAATTGCAAATATTCACCGGATCATCAAGAAAACAAGAGAGTTCTAGAAAAACATATACTTCTACTTTATTGACTATGCCAAAACCTTTGACTGTGTGGATCACAATGGGGAGGGAGGAGGGAGGAGGGTTCAGGATGGGGAACACATGTATACCTGTGGCGGATTCATTTTGATATTTGGCAAAACTAATACAATTATGTAAAGTTTAAAAATAAAATAAAATTAGAAAAAAAAAAAAAGAAAATTCTCAAAGAAATGGGAATACCAGACTACCTGACCTGCTTCCTGAGAAATCTGTATGCAGGTCAAGAGGCAACAGTTAGAACTAGACATGAAACAACAGACTGGTTCCAAATCAGGAAAAGAGTACCTCAAGGCTGTATATTGTCACCTTGCTGATTTAACTTATATGCATAGTACATCATCCAAAATGCCAGGCTGGATGAAACACAAGCTGGAATCAAGATTGCCAGGAGAAACATCAATAACCTCAGATATGCAGATGACACCACCCTTATGGCACAAAGTAAAGAAGAACTAAAGAGCCTATTGATGAAAGTGAAAGAGGAGAGTGAAAAAGTTGGCTTAAAACTCAACATTCAAAAAACTAAGACCATGGCATCTGGTCCCATCACTTCATGTCAAATAGATGGGGAAACAATGGAAACAGTGAAAGACTATATTTTTGCGGGCTCCGTAATCACTGCAGATGGTGACTGCAGCCATGAAATTAAAAGACTCTTGCTGTTCAGAAGAAAAGCTATGACCAAGCTAGACAGCATATAAAAAGCAGAGATATTACTTTACCAACAAGGTCTGTCTAGTGAAAGCTATGGTTTTTCCAGTAGTCATGTATGGATGTGAGAGTTGGACCATAAAGAAATCTGAGAGCCGAAGAATTTATGGTTTTGAACTGTGGTGTTGGAGAAGACTCTTGAGGGTCCCTTGGACTGCAAGGAGATCCAACCAATCCATCCTAAAGTAAATCAGTCCTGAATATTCATTGGAAGGACTGATGCTGGAGCTGAAACTCCAATAGTTTGCCACCTGAGGTGAAGAACCGACTCATTGGAAAAGACCCTAATGCTGGGAAATACTTAACATGGGCGGAGAATGAAAGAGGATGAGATGGTTAGATGGCATCACCGACGCAATGGACATGAGTTTGAGGAAGCCTGGCGTGCTGCAGTCCGTGGGGTCACAAAGAGTCAGACACAACAGAGAGACTGAACTGAATTGAGTTGACATCTTCATGAATTATGAATATTTCTAAGATCCTCACTGGAAAGATGCCTCTACATAAGGAATTTAATTCTATAGACTCATTTTTTTTTCTCTGCTAAGAAATTTTATGTTAGATACTTGATCTTTTAGATTTTCCATTCAAATAACAATCAAAAGATACATTTGGCAATGCTTTGTAATATGAGTTATTTACAGAAATATGTAATTGAACAAGTAGGAATCTCAGAGTATAATGAGAAAACATATTTATTTCTCTCCCTTCTCTACTCATTTAAATCTATTCTGTGAGAATAGAACTTTCCTGCCTCAGATGAAAGTTTTGACAGATTAACTCTTTTGGTTACACTCAGTCTTCATTCAAATGAGATGAAGGAACTGACTTTAATAATTAACAAGGCCAGTCCAGCATGATAATTAAAAAGTATGAACTACGTTCAAAATAAATCTTGTCCTTTCTAACAGAACGAATCTTTCAGAAAGGAAGCTTGCTGAGGAAAGGAAAGAATGCATGGATTCTATTTCCTTTCTAGATTAGTATGCTCATTTGTCCCTCACTAGACTGTGGAAAAGCTGCTTTAATATGAAAAGGAGTAGGGGAATTGGTGAAAAAGGGGCTAAAGGGCAGGGATTTGTTACTTGACAGATACTGATGTTTTTGGCATTGTATTTCTCTGTGCTTGTCAAGTCTTTAAAGCTAAGTCTTTCTTGAATCATGTTCATGATGTGTTTTCACTTGGCTGATCATTTTTAATTCCTCATCAGCTCTTGATTTTGTGATTTCAGTGCACTGAGCTATTTTCTGTTGGAATCCCCTTCTGAAACTTCCTCTTTTGTTGGGGGATTTTTCCACTATGAAGCTCAAGATACTTTATTAAATTGTGTTTAATATTGTGTGTGCTCATTCTCTAAATGATGACCAACTCCTTCATGTTATAGACCATGTGTGTGCACGGCTATTTCCGTGTGTGTTTGTTTTAAAGGGATAGAAATTTAGAGAGGAATGGTAAAAGATGAAGGCATGGGGAAAATCCTCAAGGTAAATAATCAAAACAAAGATAAGTCAGCCACATAAAAAATTATTTATTTTTCTAAAGTATAGTTCACTGACAATGTTGTCTTACTTTCAGATGGACAGCAAAGTGATCAGGCTATATATATATACACATATATATCTATACTTATTTTTAGTTCTTTTCTATTATAATTTATTATAAGATATTGAATATAGGTCCCTGTGTGATACAATAGATTTTTGTTATTTATCTGTTGTTTATACAGTAGTGTGAATCTGTTAATACCATACTCCCAATTTATCCCTACCCTCCTTCACCTTTAGGAACCATAAGTTTATTTTCTATGTCTGTTAGTGTGTTTCTGTTTTGTAAATGAGTTCATCATATAAGTAATTGAAATATGAAAAGTGATGAAATGAAATAGATAACATGCTTTGAGAACATCGAACAAGGTCAAATGAACACAATCATCATGGGCCCCCTGGAATGTGATACCATCCTTTCAAAAACATTGCCTTAGGTGTTCATAAGATAACTGAGTAATAGTTCTTCAGGTTTTGACCCAAGATAAGGAAGAGTAGGCAGCGTTCAGTTCAGTTCAGTCACTCAGGTGTGTCTGACTCTTTGAGACCCCATGGACTGCAGCACGCCAGGCCTCCCTGTCCATCACCAACTCCCGGAGTCTACTCAAACCCATGTCCATAGACTCAGTGATACCATCCAACCATCTCATCCTCTGTCATCCCCTTCCCCTCCTGCCTTCAATCTTTCCTAGCATCAGGGTCTTTTCCAATGAGTCAGCTCTTTGCATCAGGTGGCCAAAGTATTGGAGTTTCAGCTTTGACAGGCAGTGCTAGTAGTAAAGAATCTGCCTGCCTATGCAGGAGACATCAGAGACCCCAGGTTGGGAAGATCCCCTGAAGGAGGGCATGGCAGTCCACTCCAGTACTCTTGCCTGGAGAATCCCATGGACAGAGGAGCCTGGTGGGCTACACTCCATAGGGCTGCAAAGAGTCAGACATGACTGAAATGACTGAGCATGCATGCAGCATGATAGGAATAGTAAAAACCAGTACTATTAAATGTTTAACATATGTCATGTGTTATACAATTTGCTCCTGATAGTTCTGTGAGATAAATACATGAATATCATTTCATGTTTGAAATAAGGCAGTGGAAGTGTTTAAATTTGCAACATTTCTACATTTCTAAAGTCTAACTCCAGAGTCTTAACTTTTATTTTATGCTGTATGTTTGGAAACAGGATACTGCTTATAAAGCTAAGCTGGCAGATTTGTTAAAGATGATTTCTTAGTGGTTGGTGCTCCTAATCATCTCACTTGATACTTAATACATTTTCTGAAGGAGCACATATATTATGAAACCCCCAAATTTGAGAGTAACTCATAATCTTCAGAAATCTTGTGGTCAAAGAACAGAAAGATAAATAATTTTGGAGCCTTTTAACCAAGTTGCTGATTCTCAGAGAGTATCAAACAGAAACAAAGACTATATTCCTTTAGGTTATGGCAGCTGTGTAGAGAATGGGGCAGAGTGAGGGGCAGAGAGGGAGGAAAAATCAGGCTGTGTGCTGAGAGACTGTGAGATAGAGAGGAACTAGCAGAGGGCTTTTTTGTCCTTGTTCCACAGTTTTGCTGAAAATCTTTCATGAGAGAAGGTGATGCCTAAAGATACATTTTCTGTGGAACATGTTTTTTGTATTTTAAATATACCTAAAATAGAGAGTTATAGTTTTCCTCAGGGATTTAAGAGTTGTCCTTATAACTTGGTGTATTTTAATGTGACAGCTCAGAAATCAGTTATTATGGTGGGCACCCCACTCCAGTACTCTTGCCTGGAAAGTTCCATGGATGGAGGAGCCTGGTAGGCTACAGTCCATGGGGTCTCTAGGAGTCAGACACGACTGAGCGACTTCACTTTCACTTTTCACTTTCATGCATTGGAGAAGGAAATGGCAACCCACTCCAGTGTTCTTGCCTGGAGAATCCCAGGGACGAGGGAGCCTGGTGGGCTGCTGTCTCTGGAGTCTCACAGAGTCAGACACGACTGAAGCGACTTAGCAGCAGCAGCAGTGTATGCGTGCTCAGTTGCTCAGTTTTGTCTGACTCATTTGTGACTCCATGCACTGTAGCCTGTTAGGCTCCTCTGTCCATGGGATATTTCAAGCAAGAATACTAGAGTGGATTGCCATTTTCCCCTCCAGGGAATCTCCCTGACCCAGATGACTAGTAATACATAGATTAAATCTGGATATCTATCTATGTCTCTCTAGAGAGAGAGAGAGAGGCTGTTTGAGGTATATACCAAAATATTTGCATGACAGCAGCCCTCAATAATAAGAATTAAAGACTGAGCTCTAGATAATAAAGAAAAAGTCTGAAAAATATTTTTGATTGTGGTATGAGGAAATGAGTCTAAAATTCAGCATCAGTCTTAAAGACTAATTAAATAATTTCTCAGAAAAGTATTAGAAACTCAACAGAAAATTATCCTCTAGTTTTATATAAATGGCTATGTGGTTATGATCACTATGCATCAAGAAGGATATGATGAAACCACAAATGGGCAATGAAAATGTACCAATATGTAAGGGAAGGAAGACTCCCTCAGGAAATAGTAAAATGAAGAACTAATTTAAGATGAAAAATTAAGATGAGGGAGATGAAGAATAGAATTTGAAAATTATGTTTGTGAAACCATGAAGGTAACCTCAGGATTATTCACCAATTGTCTACATGCAGGAAGAAGTCTTGTAGTGAATAGATATTGTTTTACTGGCCAGACATACATCTCCCCTTCCTCTAGTAACAAAGAGACTTTGCCCCCTTGCTGAGCCATGTCCCCACCACACAATCATCAGTTCACACGATCAGTTCAGGGAAGATCAGGGATTGGCTCTGGTTTTGGTCTTCCCAGAAAACTGCATCCAACCCAGTTGGAACCACAGAAACTTAATGGTCAGGAATTGCTAAAACTGTTGAGAAAGGCAAATTCACTTTTTCTGGAGTAGTTAGTCTGGCAGAATATAATGTAATTTCTTAAAAGACAGCTTATATTAGATGAAAGGCAACAAAAGAGAATATCAAGACTGTGATGGGCAGAGAAAGAGTGAGTTGGTGAATTCAGCTGAAAATAGCCAGTTTTAGCTCAGGGGTGGTTAGTATATGAATCAAAAAAATCTCTTTTTTATACTTTTAAATAATTTCTTTTCGAAATGTGCAACAAATTACAAATTACACCATAATGAAGTTTGAGACTTTCGATGATTCTTAAAGGTCATATAGGCCACTCTCAAAAAAGATGTTCATGACCAAGATAATACCGATGGTGTGATCACTCACCTAGAGCCAGACATCCTAGAATGTGAAGTCAAGTGGGCCTTAGAAAGCATCACTACGAACAAAGCTAGTGGAGATGATGGAATTCCAGTTGAGCTATTTCAAATCCTGAAAGATGATGCTGTGAAAGTGCTGCACTCGATATGTCAGTAAATTTTAAAAACTCAGCAGTGGCCACAGGACTGGAAAAGGTCAGTTTTCATTCCAATCCCAAAGAAAGGCAATGCCAAAGAATGCTCAAACTACTACACAATTGCACTCATCTCACACGCTAGTAAAGTAATGCTCAAAATTCTCCGAGCCAGGCTTCAGCAATACGTGAACCATGAACTTCCAGATGTTCAAGCTGGTTTTAGAAAAGGCAGAAGAACCAGAGATCAAACTGCCAACATCCACTGGATCATCAAAAAAGCAAGAGAGTTCCAGAAAAACATCTATTTCTGCTTTATTGACTATGCCAAAGCCTTTGACTGTGTGGATCATAATAAACTGTGGAAAATTCTGAAAGAGATGGGAATAACAGACCACCTGACCTGCTTCTTGAGAAACCTATATGCAGGTCAGGAAGCAACAGTTAGAACTGGACATGGAACAACAGACGGGTTCCAAATAGGAAAAGGAGTACGTCAAGGCTGTATATTGTCACCCTGCTTATTTAACTTATATGCAGAGTACATCATGAGAAACACTGGCCTGGAGGAAGCACAAG
The DNA here is from genome assembly GCF_027580195.1 of Bos mutus. Lineage (NCBI taxonomy): Eukaryota > Metazoa > Chordata > Mammalia > Artiodactyla > Bovidae > Bos > Bos mutus. Next base: position 10,417,017 of record NC_091622.1, read on the forward strand.
TTGGAATCAAGATTTCTGGGAGAAATCTCAATAACCTCAGATAGGCAGATGACACCACCTTTATGGCAGAAAGTGAAGAGGAATTTAAAAGCCTCTTGATGAAAATGAAAGAAGAGAGTGAAAAAGTTGGCTTAAAGCTCATCATTCAGAAAACTAAGATCATGGCATCTGGTCCCATCACTTCATGGGAAATAGATGGGGAAACAGTGGAAACAGTGTCAGACTTTATTTTTGGGGGGCTCCCAAATCACTGCAGATGGTGACTGCAGCCATGAAATTAAAAGATGCTTACTCCTTGGAAGGAAAGTTATGACCAACCTAGATAGCATATTCAAAAGCAGAGACATTACTTTGTCAAAAAAGGTCTGTCTAGTCAAGGCTATGGTTTTTCCAGTAGTCATGTATGGATCTGAGAGTTGGACTGTGAAGAAAGCTGATTGCCAAAGAATTGATGCTTTTGAACTGTGGTGTTGGAGAAAACTCTTGAGAATCCCTTGAACTGAAAGGAGATCCAACCAGTCCATTCTAAAGGAGATCAGTCCTGAATGTTCTTGGGAAGGAATGATGCTAAAGCTGAAGTTCCAGTACTTTGGCCACCTCATGCAAAGAGTTGACTCATTGTAAAAGATTCTGATGCTGGGAGGGATTGGGGGCAGGAGGACAAGAGGACGACAGAGGATGAGATGGCTGGATGGCATCACTGACTCGATGGATGTGAGTTTGAGTGAACTCCGGGACATGGTGATGGGCAGGGAGGCCTGGCGTTCTACAGTTCATGGGGTCACAAAGAGTCGGACACGACTGAGCGACTGAACTGAACTGAGGCCACTCTCAATCTTATACAATTCAATTAACAATGAATATGTAGTTTCTACTTGATTTTTTTTTTTTTTGCACACTTCCTTCTGTACAAAGTAACTCTTTCTATTGAAAGATATCTTAGTTGTAAAGCTATTTCTTGCATTGAAATGAAATGTGTTCTCTTTCAAATTCAAACTATTATTTCTCACTCTGTATTTCAACCAATAAAGACAATTTCAATTAAACTATTACATTACATTTTCCTTTAAACTACTCCAAACATCATCAATCTATTAAAATATTTTTCATCCCTATATATATAATTGGCTTAATGTGGTGCCAAGTACAGTGCTTGGCAAGAATACAGGAACAATCTAGATAAAGAAAAATTTATCCTCCCATAAATCATGCTCTCTGTATGAGCAATAAATAGACATGTAAAAATAAAATAATGTTTATTTCTGTGACCATGAATGAACAAAATGATGAGAAGATGGTGCATGGGAAGAAAAAATAGTTACAGTGAAGGATCAAGACATTCATCTTTCAACAGATAATATTTCAGGTGAAACCTAAATGATAAAAAAGGGACATCATGAGAAAATCTGAAGAAAAAGCATTTCACACAGACAGGCAAAGTATCTCTAGACACATGATCACTAGGAGAAAACAGTTTTACTTATTTTCTGATTTCTAATGCCCTCTTTTCTGATACAGTCTAGAATTTTGTTCACCCAAAGTGTAAGCCCCAGAGATACATATATTTTTAACTAATTTTTAATGAACTTAAGTACAGGAAAATTATTATTTCCTGTGATCTGATGCTCCAGTTCAATTAATGCAGCCTGAGATTACATTAGCCTTTTTAGCAGTCAGATCGCATTATTGATTCATATTAATGAAGCACCATTTCAGTACAATTTTTAAAAATAATTTTTACCAGGTAATTAGTTTCAGAAATGTGACTCCTTTTCCTTGCACTCTTGGGAATAGCTAAAATAAAGAACTGGGACTTTTGCAACAGAATTATATTAATAGTTATAATTAACACCAGAAATCTTTTATTCACTTGCTGTTGTATGAGTCTGGAAAATCTTTCTGTTCTCACTCTGCAAACAAAGTCTTGATTTTTATAGATGTTCACCTGAAGGCTTACAATAACTGGAGATAGGGAAGGCTTTCTGTTTAGAATTCATTGACTCTGTGCCTTTCTGAGATGACTGATTCATCGCAGTCCCCATAATTGTCCTTCTTCCTATGCTGCTGGGATTCTTCATGCTACAGTGGTAAGCCAATCTGCACTGCTAGAACTCACCATCCAGATACTAGAAACTTTCACTAAGTTCACATAAACAAAATATATGATTTTTTTTTAATTTGGTGATCATCTTTTTATCTTTTTCCAGTTCCTACCAGGTGCCTGCACCTTCAACATTGTACTGTCCCAGAAAAGGTTGTTTCTAATCTTTAATAGTCAGAATTTCTCTATAATCAAATCTACAAACTTCTTTCCCTTTAGCACTTGCCATGCCTCTGTTTTTCTGTGGTTTTATTTGATTTTTGTGTGTGTGAATAATCTATTGTGAGATTGCACAGTAATAATGACATTAGCTAGCAATCCTCTTGGGATATTTCTACAGAAAATAATCCTCTGCTGTCTTCATGATCATTGCTGCTCAGGGCTCAATTATAACTCTTAGAATAATAAAATCTTTATCCTCATTTCATAGGGTAGAACATGGATTATGATAAAGGCTTGCTGGATGGGTTGATCTTTGAAGATAAAAATTATAATTATATGGATTAAGTAGGTCATATCAATGCATGTTATTTACAGACATAGTTGAAAGTAAAGAAGAAGGAAAAAAAAAGAAATTCCCATGACATCCGCACATGATATGACCTTCAACTTGCTGATACATCTGCTGAATATGTGGGCTTAACTTAATATGTGGGCTTAGCTTTATTGACTACACCCAAGGCCATACTTAAGAGTCTTCAAAAGGTAACTTCTAGAAAACTAGTACATCCTTAGCCAAACCATAAACACAAATAGCAATATCAATAATTACTATACTCAATTTTATAGATAGCGTGACTCAATTTTTTAATGTGTCACATTCTTTTATCTTAAATTTCTGACTTTCCTAGAAATAAGAAGAATAGCTTGGGCACTTATTTTCCAGGAAACATCATGTTGACATGTCATTACCTAAAAACTGATATTTTTTATTTTTTAAACTTCATAGTCTTCCTAAACATTATAAGACTTTTCTGAATTACCATTTTGTTAATATCCTAGCTATTTGTTCCCTGTATTATAGCCCTTGTTAATATTTAATACTGGGTTTATATAGTAGTAAAGAGATTAGGATAAAGAGGGTCAGCTGTTTCAGGCAAGGCATGAAATGTCTTGAAGTCACCATAACCAGAATCTTCCTTCAGTTATTAAATAATACAGCAAATTTTCTTACTTGACCCAGAGGTAATCTGACTTTAGAACACTAATTCCCACTAACTAATCTCACAAGAGGCTGATAGACACAACTCAGCATTAACTATTAATTTATATTGAAAAATATTAATATAGAGGTATTAAAATTTTAAAAAATAAACTGAGTAAATGCTAAGCTCAAGCATTAATTTGTTGTTGTAGTTCAGTCAGTAAGTCCTGTATGATTCTTTGCAACCCTATGGACTGCAGCAAGCCAGGCTTCCCTCTCCTTCACAGTCTCCTGGAGTTTGCTCAGATTCATGTCTATTGAGTCTGTGATGCTGTCTAACCATCTCATCCATAGCTAATATAATGTCTGTAACTTGCTCAATTTTATTACACATCTGATCGCTCAGTTGGTAAAGAACCTTCCTGCAATGCAGGAGTCCCCAGTTCAATTCCTGGGTTGGGAAGATCTGCTAAAGAAGTAATAGGCTACCCATCCTAGTATTCTTGGGCTTCCCTAGTGGCTCAGCTGGTAAAGAATAAGCCTGTAATGAAGGAGATCAGGGTTTGATCCCTGGGTCTGGAAGATTCCCTGGAGAAGGAAAGGCTACCCACTCCAGTATTCTGGCCTGGAGAATTCCACGGACTGCATAGACCATGGGGTTGCAAAGAGTTGGACATACTGAGTGACTTTCACTTTCATGGCCAAATTTGAGGCATGCTAACACAATTTTGCATATACACATAAAAACTCACAGAATGTGAGAAATTTGAATTCCTATTATATTTGTGGGGAATGTGTAAGAATTTATATTCAACTATAAAAAAGTTACTCTGTATTTCTATCTAATCTGCAAATCTTTTTGGAAAACATCCTTGAAGTTATACTAGGAAAGGTTTTGAAATCCTTCAGATTTATGTACAGTTGTATACAATAATCTTCATCACATATACAGGGCATCTTTGAAAGAAAACTCTAAGGCTACTGTGCTATTGTGCTCTATGTACTTCACATGTCTAATTGGGAACCAAGTGACACTTTCAAAATCATGGACAATTGATTCCCAACTGGACATGTGAAGTACATAGAGAACAATAGCACAGTAACTGAGGAATTTTTTCAAAATATGCATGTTCCTTATTCCAAGATAGCAATATGTGAAACTATCATAATCCCCTTGGGTTTGGAGAGTATATGCATTTATTTTGGGAAATATCCACAGATTGTTCTAATTTTCTTTTTTTCCATGTTGAAAACCAGTTACTTTATTAAGTTAGTTCAGTTGCTCAGTCATGTCTGACTAATAGCGACTCAGTGAACTGCAGCATGCCAGGCTTTCCTGTCCAACACCAACTCTCAGAACTTGTTCAAACCGTAAGTGTGGTGTCATCTACATATCTGGGCTATTGATATTTCTCCCAGCATTCTTTTTTCCAGCTTGTGCTTCATCCATCCCAGAATTTCCCATGATGTACTCTGCATATAAGTTAAATCAGCAGGGTGACAATATACAGCCTTGAGGCACTCCTTTCCCAATTTGGAACCAGTGCATGTCTGGTTTTAATTGTTCCATGTCTGGAGCAGTTCCATGTCTAGAACTGTTCCATGTCTGAAACCAGTTCCATGTCTGGTTTTAACTGTTGCTTCTTGACCTGCATACAGATTTCTCAGGAGGCAGGTAAGGTGATCTGGTATTCCCATCTCAAAGAATTTTCTACAGTTTGTTGTGATCTACACAGTCAAAGGCTTTGGCATAATCAATAAAGCAGAAGTAGGTGTTTTTTTCTGGAATTATCTTGCTTTTTCTATTATCTAACAGATGTTAGCAATTTGATCTCTTGTTCCTCTGCCTTTTCTAAATCCATCTGGAGCATCTGGAAGTTCACAGTTCATATACTGTTGAAGCCTGGCTTAGAGAATTTTGAGCATTCCTTTGCTAGTGTGTGAGATGAGTGCAATTGTGTGGTAGCTTGAACATTCTTTGATATTGCCCTTCTTTTGGGATTAGAATTAAAACAGACCTTTTCCAGTCCTGAGGCTACTGCTGAGTTTTCCAAATTTGCTGGCATAATGAGTGCATCACTTTCACAGAATCATCTTTCAGGATTTGAAATCTTTTAGGATTTCATCTTTTAGGATTCCAGCTCAACTGGAATTCCATCTCCTCCACTAGTTTTGTTCATAGTGATGTTTCCTAAAGCCCACTTGAGTTTGCATGCTTGTATGTCTAGCTCTAAGTGAATTATTACACCGTCATGGTTATCTGGGTCAATAAGATCTTTTCTGTACAATTCTTCTATGTATTCTTGCCACCTCTTTTAATATCTTCTGCTTCTGTTAGGTCCATACCATTTCTGCCCTTTATTGGGCCCATCTTTGCATGAAATGTTCCCTTGGTATCTCTAATTTTCTTGAAGAGATCTCTAGTTTTTCCCATTCTATTGTCTGCCTCTATTTCTTTGCATGGATCACTGAGGAAGGCTTTCTTATCTCTCCTTGCTAATCTTTAGAAATCTGCATTCATATGGGTATATCTTTTCTTTTCTCCTTTGCGTTTAGCTTCTCTTCTTTTCATAGCTATTTGTAAGACCTCCTTAGACAACCATTTTGCCTTTTTTCATTTCTTATTCTTGGGGATGATCTTGATCACTGCCTCCTGTACAATGTTGCAAACCTCCATCCATAGTTCTTCAGGCACTCTATCAGATCTAATCCCTTGAATCTATTTGTCACTTCCACTGTATAATCATAAGGGATTTGATTTAGGTCATACCTGAATGATCTATTGGTTTTTCCCTACTTTCTTCAATTTAAGTCTGAATTTGGCAATAAGGAGTTCATGATCTGAGCCATAGTCAACTCCTGGTATTATTTTTGTTTACTGTATAAAGCTTCTCCATCTTTGGATGCAAAGAATATAATCAATCTGATTTCAGTGTCGACCATCTGGTGATGTCCATGCGTAGAGTCTTCTCTTGTGTTATTGGAAGATGGTGTTTGCTATGACCAGTTCATTCTCTTGGTAAAACTGTTAGCCTTTGCCCTGCTTCATTTTGTACTCCAAGGCCAAATTTGCCTGTTACTCTAGGTATCTCTTGACTTCTTACTTTTGCATTCCAGTCCCCTATGAGGAAAAGGACATCTTTTGGGGGTGTTAGTTCTAAAAAGTCTTGTAAGTCTTCATAGAACTGTTCAACTTCAGCTTCTTCAGCATTACTGGTTGGGACATAGACTTGGATTACTGTGCATGGTTTGACTTGGAAAGCAACAGAGATCATGCTGTCATTTTTGAGATTGCACCCAAGTACTACATTTCAGACTCTTTTGTTGACTATGATGGCTCTCCATTTCTTCTAAGGGATTCTTGCCCACAGTAGTAGATATAATGGTCATCTGTATTGAATTAAAGATGCTCAAATACCCACAAGGTGTATCATTTGCTCATGTCAGAGAAGAGAGGGAGGGAGTGAGAGAGAAAGAAGGAGGGAAGGCAAGCATAGAAAGAAGGAGAAAAGACAGAAAAGAGATGAAAGGGAAGACAGAAACAAAGAAGGGAAAAGGAAGGAAGGGAGAAGATAAAACCAACAACAGTGTTCTTCCAACTGTTAATACCTCAGCCGTCAATAAAAATAAATTTTGTAGCAGAAATATTGAATAAGAGAACTAAAATTTATGATATATATCTTATCTTTTTAAGTATATCTGAAGTTTTCAGATAAGACTGGGATTTTCACTCATTTAATGTAAATCTTCTCCTTTATATCACAATGCATATTAACATGACACCTCTAGATAAAAAAGGAGTAGCAGCATTTCAGTTTCCTAGAAACTGGCATACACTTGTCACAATAAAATCATTAAAAATGCATAAAATACCTTATCCCATGAAAAGATGCTAAACTTCACTCATTATCAGAGAAATACAAATCAAAACCGCAATGAGGTACCATTTCATGCCAGTCAGAATGGCTGCGATCCAAAAGTCTACAAGCAATAAAAGCTGGAGAGGGTGTGGAGAAAAGGGAACCCTCTTACACTGTTGGTGGGAATACAAACTAGTACAGCCACTATGGAGAACAGTGTGGAGATTCCTTAAAAAACTGGAAATATAACTGCCTTATGACCCAGCAATCCCACTACTGGGCATATACACCAAGGAAACCAGAAGGGAAAGAGACACATGTACCCCAGTGTTCATCACAGCACTGCTTACAATCGCCAGGACATGGCAGCAACCTAGATGTCCATCAGCAGACGAATGAATAAGAAAGCTGTGGTACATATACACAATGGAGTATTACTCAGCCATTAAAAAGAATACATTTGAATCAGTTCTAATGAGGTGGATGAAACTGGAGCCTATTATACAGAGTGAAGTAAGCCAGAAAAAAAATCACCAATATAGTATACAAAAGCATATATATGGAATTTAGAAAGATGGTAATGATAACCCTATATGCGAGACAGCAAAAGAGACACAGATGTATAGAACAGTCTTTTGGACTCCATGGGAGAGGGAGAGGGTGGGATGATTTGGGAGAAGGGTATTGAAACATGTATAATATCATATAAGAAACGAATTGCCAGTCCAGGTTTTATGCAGGATACAAGATGCTTGGGGCTGGTGCACTGGGATGACCCAGAGGGATGGTACAGGTAGGGAGGTGGGAGGGGGATTCAGGATGGGAAACACATGTACACCCGTGGTGGATTCATGTTGATGTATGGCAAAACCAATACAATATTGTAAAGTAATTAACCTCCAATTGAAATAAATAAATTTATATTAAAAAAAATACCTTATCCCTTGGACGTTCTAAACTATAAACCTTCTGAAAGCTAAGAACAGTGGAAACAACCCTACCTTATTGTTTTGTCTATTTAGACTGTCTATATCTCTTTAACATAATGTCTCTAAATAAAATACAAAAAATATTTTATAAATAATATTTTGACTGGCAACCTTGAGGCCTCTGTCATATTAATGGTTCTGTCTGAACTTCTACTAAAAGTGTTTCTGACTTTTACAGCCTCAATGCATATTTGAAAGAACCCTGCACATCTACGTATATATCCAGAAGAGCTTCCAGCTTGAAATTCAGATACCACCTGAATTAGTTCAGGGTTTACATTGTTAATATTTAATTGGGCATTTGCAAAGGAGATATGCTGAGCTTTGGAGTATATATTTAGGTAAAGGAGTCAGCAAATCATAGACAGACACCTATCTCTTGGCTGTATGTCTATCTTTATCTTATAAAAGCTTCTCTCATATTAAATAATGCCAAAAATAGATAATGCATTTTTAAGTTGCATATTTCTTTTTTATAAGATGTATTTGATGTTACTTTTGCAGTATTAAGGTGGTGATAATATTGTAACAGTCAGTATTCAAAGAGTAGTTTTACTTAGACTGTCTATGCCTAACCTAAAAATTACTCATTATTCTCAAGCAGTAATTTATAATAGTGGTGATAATCACAAACAATGTGAAAAGAGGAAAGAGAGCACTGTTTTTGAAAATTCACAATTAGTTCAAGCCTGAGTATGAGCTTTTGATTCATATTAAGTTTTTCTTATTTGGGGAGCTTCTTCAGTGGCTCAGACAGTAAAGAATCTGCCTGCAATGCAGGAGACTAGGGTTTGATCCCTGGGTTGTACCCACTCTAGTATTCTTACCTGGAAAAATATCATGGACAGAGAGACTGGCAGGCTACAGCCCATTGGGTCGCAAAGAGTCAGACATGACTGAGTGACTAACACTAGCTAGTTTTCTTTTTAGAAATCTAGAACATTCATCTGAGGTCTCTCATGCATACTCAGCTTAGACATATGTTGCTTCTGTCACCTTTCTGATGAATTTTAAGCTGGAATAAGTATAGTTAGTACTGTACATGTCCTTTACTAGAAAGAATAAATGGCAAGATGATGACCATTAAAACTTAGAAGAGAATGGACAGTAGTACATACACATCATGATTGAAAAGGAACAAGAAACATACAAAATCTCAGTTCAGTATAAAATTTACCTGATATTAAGCCCAACATATCATTTTTATACTCTACAAATATCATGCCATTTTAGTAAATTTTCAGAATTTTATTCCTACAAAAATCTTATCACATGGCCCCATATTTCACTTAATAAAACATATTCAAGTGAAATGGGTTATTTATTTGCAAAAGTTTGAACTATACCTCGAAAGGGTTTATATGAAGTAAAAAATATATAGAAATCTTCATGTAAGAAATTAATGTATTTCCAGTCCATCGTTGAATTGGCTATGAAAATTGAGGTGCTTTTTATACTATGAAATGTTTATTTTTTCTTTTTTTCCCCTTTTTCTTTCATTCCAGGGAAGTTTATTACTAAAGAACAGGTGAGCATGCAAGAAATTTTAAAAATAATACAGCCTTCAATTCTGATACTGAATAATAACTTTTATATCAATCATTTTAATATATAATGTAGTCATTTCACTGATTTAAATAGATGGAGTGTTTTTACTGAGCTATAAACATAAGAGATATATTGATTGTGAACAAGAACTTTCACAGGGAAAAGTATATTTTAATAAAAGTTGACAAGTGTAACTCTCAAAATGTTTTGTCAAGGAATGTCATGTTTAGGAGCCTGGACTCTGAATCCAGACTGTCTAGGTTTAAATCCCTGCACATCCCTTGTGAGGGGCTGAATAGAGAGACTCATTTAACCTCCCTGCTTGTTTCTCTATTGGCAAATACTGTGCTGAAAATGAAAGCAGTTCACAAATGAAGAACGTCTGGTATATAACATGAATGCAATGAGTGTTCATAACTCAGAATAGCAAGAGTGTAGCTGTGCTTGTGTGTGCGCGTCTGCATATCTCTTTGCATAACTAGTAAAAATAGGGCGGGTAGAAGAATAATATCCAAGAATCCCTTTTCCATTTTTCCAGTGTATGAGCATATATTACAATAATTAAGTAATCATGCAAATTGTGAAAGAGTAGTTCTTTTTAGATGTATAAATCCAGTGACTAATTTAATCTCTGTACACTAAGATATATACCCATTATATATATATGAATGGCCTGCCATTTTTTCCCCAGAAGGGTATTATTTCAAATTTAAAAATATATATGTTTTAAGAAATTTAAGATCCTATAATGAAATATTTTATGTATTTTCAAATAGTATTACACAAAAGGAAACAAATTTTGTGAAGCATTTTGCTTTTGTTCAGATAAATAAGGGCAAAAAAACCTTTTTTTTTGGTTTGCTTTATACCAAATTTAATTAAAATGGTATGGAGAATTCTATTAAAATTTAAAAGTTAGAGAAATTGTATACATTAAAAATGTTTTTATATTAAAATGTAAAACATTAAAGAGAAATGAAACAAGAATTCCTTTTTCTTCAAAATTAACTACTCAGATTTTTACCTTTTGTAAACTAATAAAAACTAGTAAGCTTTAATAAGTTTAAATAGAATTTTATCTCTTCATATATATGAATAACAATGATAATGAGTTATATATTGATTTTTATTAAGTTCTTTGAAAATAACATTATATTGTGTAGATTTTTTTGTCTTTCTAACATTGAGGATTCACACCTGTTTAAAAATATCAATTTTTTAGTAGTCATTACTGCATATCACCTATAGTTATTTTAGCCACAGTAAATATTTGTACATTTTATGGACTCTTTTTTACAAAAATATTTAAATTACAGAGTGCATATATTTTTTAAAAATAGATACAGATTTTTTTTTTCACTTTACAATTACTTGTGTCTGAAATAATCCCTTAGCTGATAAAATTGATAAAACAACAGCTCAGTAGCTTAACTGCAGCCAGTTATTTATACTCCAAAAAGCCAAATGACACTGATTGCAGCCACATAATTGATGAGTTAAATGAGTTTTATGTTCCCAAAACAATTTTAAAGCTGAGTAACCCAAATTTATTAGCCATATCCAGATGGAATATAAAGTCAATATATTGCTATTTATGTATCAAGTCAGAGAAAATTATTAAGGATGATTTCAGTCTTGGATGGTTAGGGTAGGAGACCTTGGTTAAATTCTGAAGCTATAATTCAAGGAAATTTTGGTAGCTTCAAAGCTAGTGTAACAAATAAGATAACTGTGCTGTAATAGACTTTAGCTGAATTATTTTCTTGACTGAAAAAAATGTACAACCAAAGTTGAAGTAGCAATTCCATAAAACATTTCAAGATATACTGTTGGAAAGAAGTATTTTATTCAGGCTTATTAGTAAATAAGCCTTCATAACCATGGACTTATAAAAATTATATATAAATAGATACTTTTATACAACTAAAATAAACATGAGCTATTGGCAAGTATTTTAAAATCATCCTATTTTAGCACCATTTTATGATAGGAAATTGGAAAGTCTTTTTCAGAATGATAAAGTACTAAATGGCTTTAGCTGAAAATAATAGCATGCATCTTGATCATTAATAATTATCATGAACATAATAATCATTATACATCAAAAGATATTAAAGAGTATCTTTAATGAAAAAGATTAAAAATGCATTTTTTCATAGACACCAGGGTTTTTCATTCTAGTTTTAAGTGATATTAGATATAAAACATGGGAATCGGCTCCTAAACTTCAAGTTATTCACTGTAATTGTGGACAACATACTTAAATCCTCAAGATAGAATGTTCAAGCATACTTTACTTCAAACCATACCTGCATAGCCCATTAGTATGTAACGTCAAGAAAAGTGAACCTTTGAGATTTCATCCTATAACAAGGTAGCAAGTTAATTTGCAAGGGTTTCACAAATGCTTGGAGAACATATGAGACTCCTGGGTCAGAAAGAAAGGACTGTGTTACATCAGCACTTCAGGTGGTATTAGGATTAGCAGATTTGTGTCCATTTCCTTTGCTTCCCAGTTCCGCAAAAACAGAGTGGCTTGGATGGATGACTTCACATATAATGGGTTATGTTTTAGGAAAAGAATCCTGAGCATAAGCAGGCCTATCTTATACTCCAGAGAGAAAATCATTTTTATTAAACTAGGCAATAAGCATGTTTCCCCTTTGCTCCAGAGGAATACAAAGTATCTTCAAAGGCTGCTCACTATACAGACAGCCCTGAAAAGATATCCAGAACAAAACGGCAGCCAGTGTCTATTGCAAGGTATACAGAATTGTGAGAGAACTATGAAAACATGTCTTCCAACAGAATAAGCACCATTCATTTATTCAAAAATATTATTGAAGTTCCCAGGTGGTGGTGCAATGTTAAAGAATCCGCCTGCCAATGCAGGAGACAAAAGAGACATGGGTTCAATCTCTGGGTCAGAAAAATCCCCCTAGTTGGAGGAATTGACAACCCACTCCAGTATTCTTGCCTGAAGAATTTCAGGGACAGATGAGCCTGGTGGTCCACATTTACACAGTCATGAAGAGTCAGATACAACTGAACAACTGGTCATGCACGCATGTGCTGTATCTAGACACTTTTCTAGGATTTCACAACACAGAGATAAATATACAGTCCAGCTCTCTGCTCTTATGAAGGTCCCTTGCTGTCAAGCCATAAGCAAGACAGAGAATTTCAGGAAGTGTTTAGGTTAATGGCACTAAAAGACACTCAATGTCTGTAAGAAAATCATATAATTGGGTCAGAGAAGGATTTTTTGAGATCTCTCATGAGACTGAAATTATAAGATCTAGGGAAATAAGAATCATGATAGATGGAAAAGTGAGAAAGAGGGCACTGAGATTTGAATAAAAATAAAGATGGTTATGCTAATAAGTTTGAAATAGACATACAGACAAACTCTTACACAAATATATATTTTACCTTTTTCAAGATGAAATATAAAGGCTAAATACCCCTATAGCCATTGAAGAAATTGCATAAATATTTGAAAAATGTTCTTTCAGAGGAAATGTGTTGGACACACAATTTTTAGAAAATAATCAACAAGTATATCTGAGAATTTTAATATTATGTAAACTTCTCAAAATAAGAAGGGATATAAAAAGAAGGAAACATTTCCCAACACAGTGTATAAGGCTGGTGTAAATTTAATACTTAAATCAGAAGAAGGGAGTGTGGAAAGGATATTAATGGCCAATCCCTATTCAGAAATAAAGAATAAAAAACTATCAATAAAATATTATTGCATACAGAAAAGACTTTCAAAAAGGAAAGGTGGCCAACTGTTTTGCATATTGTTGAGAGCTCATGGTTCATGATTAAAATTCTCGGCACTTCATTCCTTGTGACCTTAACCAAGAGTGTTCTCAATGAAAAGGTTGAGAAGAAAGTCCAATTAGTGTGGGTTGAGGAGGAAACAAGAGTATCAAGTGACATCATGCATATCAAACCAGTTCTTTTACTTAAAAGTGTTAAGATGCAGCTCAGATGTCTTCTCTCCAAAACCTTCCTTAACTCCTCAGACCGAATAAAATGTCCATACTCTGATTTTAGTGCATATCGTGTTTGTGGTTAATAGAGTGCCACTCCATAGATGTTCAACACCTGTCTCATCTCTTCCTCTCTTTCTAACAAAACTATGTCTTTGTGTGTTGAAAGTGATTGGTAGAAGATTTATAAATCAAGTTAAATTGATTTGGAGTGTAAGGTAATATTAAAATTTATTGAATTTAATAATTGTGCATCTTTTAAAGGATTCACAGTATTATTAATAAGACCTAGATTCATTCATAACCAGTGATATTGTAACAGCATGCCAACAGCTCCAAATATTGAGGAAAACATAGTACCACATTTAGATATGTGTTCAAATGCAAGTACATTAGTTAAACTCACCATCGTGATGTTTTCGTAAAGATCATGTATCATTGGGAGGCTAATTAAGTTGTCAAAGCAAAGCAACAGGAGACCATTTTCACACTACTTATAAGTGTTAAAAATACAGCCTATGTAGGGGTAAGTGTGTAAACAACTCAAAATAATAACATTTTAATCCGAACGTTATTCAAGCTTTATCACAACTTGGAACAAAACTAAATATAGAACTGAATGTGACTTTCTCTGCCATCAAAAGCATGCTTTCTCTGAAACTTTACATTTTTCAATTTAGCTTCTCTAGAATAACAGTTGATGAGAGTACTTGTTTTCACTTCCTCATTTGGATAATAAAACATAGATCTCTGAAGATGTGTGGTTTTGTTTATGCTTTATTTTGATTTATAATAATACTCTCTTGGCAAGACCAAGGGATGTTTGTAAGTGGAAATGAAAGTAGTTTTTCTTTGACTTTCATCTCTTTTTTACATGCCTGAACAAAGGTCTATGAAAGTGTCACACATATAAAAAAATTAGCCAAAACCAGTCCCTTGCTCATGGCATCTGGCCCCATCACTTTATGGGAAATAGATGGGGAAACAGTGGAAACAGTGTCAGACTTTATTTTTTGGGGACTCCAAAATCACTGCAGAAGGTGATCAGCCATGAAATTAAAAGACACTCCTTGAAAGGAAAGTTATGACCAACCTAGATAGCATATTCAAAAACAGAGACATTACTTTGCCAACAAAGGTCCGTCTAATCAAGGCTATGGTTTTTCCAGTGGTCATGTATGAATGTGAGAGTTGGACTGTGAAGAAAGCTGAGCATCGAAGAATTGATGCTTTTGAACTGTGGTGCTGGAGAAGACTCTTGAGAGTCCCTTGGACTGCAAGGAAATCCAACCAGTCCATTCTAAAGGTTATAGGTCCTGGGTGTTCTTTGGAAGGAATGATGCTAAAGCTGAAACTCCAGTACTTTGGCCACCTCATGCAAAGAGTTGACTCATTGAAAAAGACCCTGATGCTGGGCAGGAAGAGAAGGGGAAGACAGAGGATGAGATGGCTGGACGGCATCACTGACTCGATGGACATGAGTTTGGGTGAACTCCGGGTGTTGGTGATGAATAGGGAGGCCTGGTGTGCTGCAATTCATGGGGTCGCAGAGTCGGACACGACTGAGTGACTGAACTGAACTGAAGTCCCTTGCTTTAAAAAGCCTATCTCATAATTTTTATTCTGTATAGATTTTTGGTTCACTATATTTATATCATGTATAAAACTTGAAGACAGTTTGCGTATAAAAGTGATTGCAAAGGAATGTAAAACATTTCTTTGGGCAATCTAGGGAAATATATTTTTTTAATCAATGTGTGTACACCTGGATATGGTATCTTTCGTAAAATACCTGAGAGAAATTGAATAGGTGCTAACTGATCTGTTCTTCCATTTCATAGCTAGGCCTGAGTTACTAGTTTAGTTTCAAATCATATACTCAAGAAAATATATCGAAAGAAATTATATGTGTTTGAAGACATCTCAGCTATTAAAATTTGAGGTCCTTGTTAATGAAGAAGGTCATGGTTTTCAGATACTAATTAAATTCAAGTATATATTAATAGATACTCTGGGCTTCCCAGGTGATGCCAGTGGAAAAGAATCCACCTGCCAGTGCAGGAGACACAAGAGATGTGGGTTCAATCCCCGGGTCATGAAGATCCCCTGGAAAAGGAAATGGCAACCCACTCCAGTATTCCTGCCTGGGAAATCCCGTGGACAGAGGAGCCTGGAGGGCTACAGTCCATGGGGTTCACAAAGAGCGGACATGTACACATTATGTACACACACACACATATATATATATATACCCTAATTAAGGTTTGGGAATTCTGATTCATTGGAAAGAAATGCTGAGATTCACAGTGATGAAGTCATTTTTGCTTCATTCTCACTTTTCATTTTGTTTACTGTCCCATAC
The DNA here is from genome assembly GCF_027580195.1 of Bos mutus. Classification (NCBI taxonomy): domain Eukaryota; kingdom Metazoa; phylum Chordata; class Mammalia; order Artiodactyla; family Bovidae; genus Bos; species Bos mutus. The sequence continues at coordinate 10,433,022 of NC_091622.1, forward strand.
CCCCTTCCTTTTTCAGCCAACCTTCTCAACCTCTTCAGTTTTCTATTTCAGAAATACCTTCTTGGGACTTCCCTGGTGGTCCAGTGGTTGGGACTTCGCCTTCTGATGCATAGGGTGTAGGTTCAATCCCTGGCCAGGGGTTAAGATCCCACATGCCACACAGCCAAAAAAACAAAACATAAAATGGGAGCAATATTGTAAAAAATTCAATAAAGACTTTAAAAATGGTCTGCACCAAAAAAAATCTTAAAAAAAAAAAGAAATACCTTCTTGAACTCATTCAGAAATTATTTTCATTCTGCCACTACCTGAAAATTTAATTAATTACTTCCACTCTGCCCAATCTAATTGCCATTTCTCAGCCCCTCCTCTTTGACTTATTAGCAATATTTTGCAGTCAAATGCTCTACCACTGAGCTTATTAGCAATATTTTGAACCCCCTTTATCTTTGAAACATTATTGTCTTCAGAATCCATATTTTCCAGTTTTTTTATTTGTTTCCTTGTCTGGTTGCTCCTTCTCATTCTCTTATAATAGTGCTATATCATCTCCCAATACTCTAATGCCTCAGCAGTTAGACCTTTCATCTATTTTCTTTTCCATCTTCATCTAAGCCTTTGCTGATATCATCCAATTGTATTATTTTGAATAGCATTTTATAGTATTGACATCTATGTCTATATGTCTACAGTTCTCTCCTGAACTTTAGATTCATAATCACCTAAGTACTCAGTGTTTTGGGTTTGATTATTATAAACATTTTAAACTCAAAATCCCTCAAGCTGAACCTTTCAATCACCAACCATCCCTCTGCATCACCACCACTCAAATTGTGTCTTCTGAGAAACTTGCCATTTCATTAATAGCAACCTTATCATTTCAGATACTCAAGCCAAAAGCTTTGGTAGCCCTTCAAGTCTCTTTCTTTCCACCTCTTTTCCAATTTCCAGAAACTAGTCTCCCGGTGTCTTCTGTGACCACATTTCAGGCTGTTTTCCCACATAGCAGTAAGATGAAGTGAAGTGAAGTCACGCAGTCGTGTCCGATTCTTTGGGACCCCATGGACTGTAGCCTAACAGGCTCCTCCAATCATGGGATTTTCCAGGCAAGAATACTGGAGTGGGTTGCCATTTCCTTCTCCAGGAGATCTTCCCTACCCAGGGATTGAACCCGGGTCTCCCACGTTGTAGGCAGACGCTTTACCATCTGAGCCACCAGGGAAGCAGTAAGATAATCCTGTTAAAACATAATTCATAAAACATAGAACCCTTGGAGACTTCCCTGGTGGTCCAGCGGTTAAGATTACGATTCCAATGCTGTGCAGCATGACCTAAAATAAAATAAAATAAAAATAAAGGACATTGCTTCCCCCAGAACATGAAAAAAAAAAAATTAACCCTTTAATAGGCCTCTACTTCACTATATATCAAAGATTTTCACCAGCACCAACACCGTCCTAATTTAACTATCTGCTAACAGATATTTGAATGAAATTCCTAGCCCTGCTGTTCTGGACTCACACCAGGTGTGCTCCTGAGCCACTCTTGCTCTGCCCGGAATTCTGCCCTGCCTGTCTGCGTGGCTTGACACTTACTTCTCCAGATCTTTTCTAAAATGCCGTTTGACTTAGTGAAGCTTTGCTTTGCTGATTTGTTAAAATGGCAATTTGTTCCTTTCCTTATTTTTCTTCCTTACATTTATCACCATATAATATGTGACTTATTTTACTTATGTGTTGTGTGTGTGTGTGTGTGTGCGTGTGCACTTAGTCATGTCCAACTCTGTGACCCCTTGGACTGTTGCCCACCAGGCTCCTCTGTTCAGGGATTTCCCAGGCAAGAAGACTGGAGTGGGTCACCATTTTCTTCTCTAGAGAATCTTCCACTCCCAGGGACTGCAACCATTCTTATGTGGTTTCTTGTGTCTCTTATGTCTCCTGCATTGACAGGTGGATTCCTTACCACTAGTGAGACCTGGGATACACATTATATATTTTGTTATTTCCTGATTCACTCCACTAAATTGTAAATTCATAAATGACACCTAATTCTGTAAAATTGTGATTTTGGACATTTCAAAAACACCTTTTTTGTTATTCTGATACCTTTTTTTAATATCAATAACTCATAGCTGTTTATTTTTATTTTTTTTACTGTACAATATTGTATTGGTTTTGCCATACATCATCATGCCTTGATTTCAATAACAAAGAAGACAGACTTTACTTTATTACTTGCTACTGTTCAATTTTTCTATTTACTTTCATACTTCTTGAAATTAAGAAAAATTGATGTCTTAATGTGGAAAATGAATATATTATAAATGTGAAACTAATATGATTCATGACTTTCTATTAAAAATGCAGAAAATATATTTTGAACATGAAAATTCTTTTCTCTGGCAAGTACTTTGGGCACATATTCTACACTTTCCAGAAAATTACATTATCATCCTTTCTGAATTAGAACTGTTACAACACTCTTTCTTCTAACTACAAAGTCAGTCCTCAGACAGTGTTAAGCAAAACAGAGTAACTTATAAGTTGGGGGGAACACATGTATACCTGTGGTGGATTCACGTTGATATATGGCAAAACCAATACAATATTGTAAAGTTAAAAAATTAAATTAAATTAAAAAAATAAGTTAGCTTAGATATATTTTAGAAGAAACTTTCTGGACTCAAATTACTTGTCCTAAATCAAGCAGTTTCCTGCTCTTAGACTGTTTTAATTAATGATTTGAGATGCAAGACGATTATGACACAGTGGAAGCGAAGAGCATATAATGGCAAAATCCTTTTCTAAAAGCACTGTGGGGATAATGTAGGTTAAATGGCCTGCTGGTCTTACTGTTCCTTCTGTCCAGTATGACACTGACATTTCACACTCCTCCTTATTTGTGAAAGGTTAGTTAGTTTGATTCTGCATTGTATAGCACATACTCTAATTTGGAAAGTTGTACCCAAATTTTGCTTCCATGCAGTGATAAATGAAGCTAAATATATTATAATGCAGTTGCTTGAATTACTAAGGAATAAGAAAAACATAGGAAATCACAGAAATAAAGCTATCAGGTACAAATATTAAATAATTTTTAGTGCTTTGCTTACTCAATGAAAAATAATATATTTTCAAATGAAATGCAAAAGCAGGAAAAGAACATTGATACAGAGATAAGGATAAAAGCTACTGAATATAAAGGTATAAAATTTAAGTGAAAATAAACCAAGATCTTTTCTCCTACCATTAAAGATCCAGATATTTCAGGAAATTAGACGTAAATGAATAGGGAATGTGATCTTTCCATTACTGTAATCTTTTATGCACTTAAATATTCCTATGGGCACAGAGTACATTATTTTTGAATATTATAAGAATGAAATCAATTATAAGGAAGAAATATCACTAGTGTTTAGGGACCTAAATGAATGTTGCTTTCTTGACATTTTTTTCCAATATAGAAGCTTAAAGGATGACATTAATATTTATTTCCCTCTATTCTTGGGTCTAATTAAACATGGTTAACTGTGCAAGGTAAGAGAAACCCCAGTAATAGGGTAGGCACTGAGAGAGGGCATCAGAGGGCAGACAGACTGAAACCACAATTACAGAAAACAAGCCAATCCAATCACATGGACCACAGCCTTGTCTAATTCAATGAAACTAAGCCATGCCATGTGGGGCCACCCAAGACGGACAGGTCATGGTGGAGAGGTCTGACAGAATGTGGTCCACTGGAGAAGGGAATGGCAAATCACTTCAGTATTCTTGTCTTGAGAATGCCATGAACAGTGTGAAAAGGCAAAAAAATAGGACACTGAAAGTTGAAATCTCCAGGTCGGTAGGTGCCCAATATGCTACTGGAGATCAGTGGAGAAATAACTCCAGAAAAAATGAAAGGATGGAGCCAAAGCAAAAACAACACCCATTTGTGGATGTGACTGCTGATAGAAGCAAGGTCCAATGCTGTAAACAGCAATATTGCATAGGAACCTGGAATGTCAGGTCCATGAATCAAGGCAAATTGGAAGTGGTCAAACAGGAGATGGCAAGAGTTAACGTGGACATTCTATAATTCAGCAAACTAAAATGGACTGGAATGGGTGAATTTAACTCAGATGACCATTATATCTACTACTGTGGGCAGGAATCCCTTAGAATAAGTGGAGTAGCCATCATAGTAAACAAAAGAGTCCAAAATGCAGTACTTTGATGCAATCTCAAAAACGACAAAATGATCTCTGTTCATTTCCAAGGCAAACCATTCAATATCACGGTAATCCAAGTCTATGCCCCGACCAGTAATGTTGAAGAAGGTGAAGTTGAATAGTTCTATGAAGACTTACAACACCTTTTAGAACTAACACCCCCAAAAATTGTCCTTTTCATTATAAGGGACTGTAATGCAAAAGTAGGAAGTCAAGAAACACCTGGAGTAACAGGTAAATTTGGCCTTGGTGTACAAAATGAAGCAGGACAAAGGCTAATAGAGTTTTGCCCAGAGAACACACTCGTCATAGCAAATACCCTCATCCAACAACACAAGAGAAGACTCTATACATGGACATCACCAGATGGCCAACACTGAAATCAGATTGATTATATTCATTGCAGCCAAAGATGAAGAAGCTCTATACAGTCATCAAAAGCAAGACCGGGAGATGACTGTGGCTCCGATCATGAACTCCTTATTGCCAAATTCAGACTTAAATTGAAGACAGTACAGAAAAACACTAGACCGTTCAACTGTGACCTAAATCAAATCCCTTATGATTATAGAGTGGAAGTGAGAAATAGATTTAAGGGACTAGATCTGATATACAGAGTACCTGATGAACTATGGATGGAGGTTTGTGACATTGTAATGGAGACAGGGAGCAAGACCACCCCCAAGAAAAAGAAATGCAAAGAACAAAAATGTCTGTCTGGGAAGGCCTTACAAATAGCTGTGAAAAGAAGAGAAAAGCAGAAGAGAAAAGGAAAGAAATACCATGTGAATGCAGAGTTCCAAAGAATAGCAAGGAGAGATAAGAAAGCCTTCCTAAGTGATCAGTGCAAAGAAATAGAGGAAGACAATAGAATGGGAAAGACTAGAGATCTCTTCAAGAAAATTAGAGATACCAAGGGAACATTTCCTGCAAAGATGGGCTCAATAAAGGACAGAAATGGTATGGACCTAACAGAAGCAAGAAGATACAAAGAAGAGGTGGGAAGAATACACAGAAGAACTGTACAAAAATGATCTTCATGACCCAGAAAATCATGATGGTGTGATCACTCACCTGTAGCCAGGCATTCTGAAATGTGCAGTCAAGTGGGCCTTAGGAAGCACCACTATGAACAAAGCTAGTGGAGGTGATGGAATTCCAGTTGAGCTATTTCAATTCCTGGAAGATGATGCTGTGAAAGTGTTGCACTCAATATGCCAGCAAATTTGGAAAACTCAGCTGTGACCACGCGACTGTAAAAGGTCAGTTTTCATTCCTATCCCAAAGAAAGGCAATGCCAAAGAATGCTCAAACTACCACACAATTGTACTCATCTCACACACTAGCAAAGTAATGCTCCAAATTCTCCAAGCCAGGCTTCAACAGTACATGAGCCGTGAACTTCCAGATGTTCAAGCTGGATTTAGAAAAGGCAGAGGAACCAGAGATCAAATTGCTAACATTCTCTGGATCATCAAAAAAGCAAGGGAGTTCCAGAAAAAATGTCTATTTCTGCTTTATTGACTATGCCAAAGCCTTTGACTGTGTGGATCACAATCAATTGTGGAAAATTCTGAAAGAGATGGGAATACCAGACCACCTGACCTGACTCTTGAGAAATCTGTATGCAGGTCAAGAAGCATCAATGAGAACTGGACATGGAACAACAGACTGGTTCCAAATAGGAAAAGGAGTACGTGAAGGCTGCATATTGTCACTCTGCTTACTTAACTTATATTCAGAGAACATCTTGCAAAACACTGGGCTGGATTAAGCACAAGCTAGAATCAAGATTGCCAGGAGAAATTTCAATAACTTCAGATATGCAGATGACACAACCCTTATGGCAGAAAGTGAAGAACTAAAGAGCCTCTTGATGAAAGTGAAAGAGGAGAGTGAAAAAGTTGGCTTAAAGCTCAACACTTAGAAAACTAAGATCATGGCATCTAGTCCCATCACTTCATGAGAAATAGATGGGGAAACAGTGTCAGACTTTATTTTGGGGGGCTCCAAAATCACTGCAGATGGTGACTGCAGCCATGAAATTAAAAGACACTTACTCCTTGAAAGCAAAGTTATGACCAACCTAGATAACATATTAAAAAGCAGAGACATTACTTTGTCAACAAAGGTCCATTTAGTGAAGGCTATGGTTTTTCCAGTAGTCATGTATGGATGTGAGAGTTGGACTATAAAGAAAGCTGAGCACAAAAGAATTGATGCTTTTGAACTGTGGCATTGGAAAAGATCTTGAGAGTCCCCTGAACAGCATGGAGGTCCAACCTACCATCCTAAAGTAAATCAGTCCTTAATATTCATTGGGAGGACTGATGTTGAAGCTGAAACTCCAATAGTGTGGCCACCTGATGCAAAGAGCTGACTCATTTGAAAAGACCCTGATGTGGGAAAGGATTGAAGGTGGGAAGAGAAGGGGATGACAGAGGATGAAATGGTTGGATGGTATCCCCAACTCAATGGACATGAGTTTGGATAAACTCCGGGAGTTGATGATGGACAGGGAGGCATGGAGTGCTGCAGTCCAATGGGTCGCAAAGAGTTGGACATGACTGAGCGACTGAGCTGAATGGAACTGTACTAAAAACTTGCTGTTAATATCAATATAAATGTCAAAACCAATGGACAAGTTAAAGGCTTCAGTGATGGACACTTGCATATTTGGAAAATTTATATCTCATAATGATTGTACCATCAGTTAATATGAAAATAATGAATTATGTAGTAAATAGTGTTTTGAAAACTTGCTTTGGTACGGGAAATAAAATTGTATATAAGTGGATTTCTGCTGGACTGAAGAACAAAATAAACAAAGATAACTACAAAGGTAATAAAATAGGAGAATAATACTCTATCAGATCTAATCCCTTAAATCTATTTGTGACTTCCACTGTAATCATACAGGAATTGATTTACATCTACCTGAATGGGCCAAGCCAGGCTTCAGCAATATGTGAACCGTGAACTTCCTGATGTTCAAGCTGGTTTTAGAAAAGGCAGAGGAACCAGAGATCAAATTGCCAACATCCACTGGATCATCAAAAAAGCAAGAGAGTTCCAGAATAATATCTATTTCTGCTTTATTGACTATGCCAAAGCCTTTGACTGTGTGGATCACAATCAATTGTGGAAAATTCTGAAAGAGATGGGAATACCAGACTACCCGAACTGCCTCTTGAGAAATATGTATGCAGGTCAGGAAGCAACAGTTAGAACTGTTAGAGGAAACAGTTAGAACTGCACTGAGGAAACAAACAGATCATTCTGTCATTTTTGAGATTGCATCCAAGTATTGTATTTTGGACTCTTTTGCTGACTATTATGGCTACTCCATTTCTTCTAAGGGATTCTTCGTAGTAGACATAATGATCATCTGAGTTAAATTCACCCAACCCACTCCATTTTAGTTTGCTGATTTCAAAAATGTCAATGCTCACTCTAGCCATCCCCTGTTTGACCACTTCCAATTTGCCTTCATTCATGGACCTAACATTCCAGGTTCTTATACATTATTGCTTTTTACAGCATTGGACTTAACTGCCATCCCAGTCATATCCACGACTGGGTGTTGTTTTGCTTTGGTTCCATCTCTTCATTCTTTCTGGAGTTATTTCTCCACTGATCTCCAGTAGCATATTGGGCACCTACCGACCTGGGGAGTTCAACTTTCAGTGTCCTATCTTTGTGCCTTTTGATACTCAAGGGGATCTCAAGGCAAGAATACCAAAGTGGTTTGCCATTCCCTTTTCCAGTGGACCACATTTTGTCAGATGACCAACACCAAAATCTGATTATATTCTTTGCAGCCAAAGATGGAGAAGCTCTATACAGTCATCAAAAACAAGACTGGGAGATGAGTGTGGCTCAGATCATGAACTCCTTATTGCCAAATTCAGACCTAAATTGAAGAAAGTAGGGAAAACCACTGGACCATTCAGTTCAGTTCAGTTCAGTTGCTCAGTCGTGTCCGACTCTTTGCGACCCCATGAATCACAGCACGCCAGGCCTCCCTGTCCATCACCAACTCCCACAGTTCACTCAAACTCACATTCATCGAGTCAGTGATGCCATCCAGGCATCTCATCCTCTGTCGTCCCCTTCTCCTCCTGCCCCCAATCCCTCCCAGCATCATAGTCTTTTCCAATGAGTCAACTCTTCGCATGAGGTGGCCAAAGAACTGGAGTTTCAGCTTTAGCATCATTCCCTCCAAAGAAATCCCAGGGCTGATCTCCTTTAGAATGGACTGGTTGGATCTCCTTGCAGTCCAAGGGACTCTCAAGAGTCTTCTCTGACACCACAGTTCAAAAGCATCAATTCTTCAGCGCTCAGCTTTCTTCACAGTCCAACTCACACATCCATACATGACCATTGGAAAAATGATAGTCTTGACTAGACGGACATTTGTTGGCAAAGTAATGTCTCTGTTTTTCAATATGTTATCTAGGTTGTTCATAACTTTTCTTCCAAGGAGTAAGCGTCTTTTAATTTCATGGCTGCAGTCACCATCTGCAGTGATTTTGGAGCCCCAAAAAATGAACTCTGACACTGTTTCCACTGTTTCCCCATCTATTTGCCATGAAGTGATGGGACCAGATGCCATGATCTTAGTTTTCTGAATGTTGAGCTTTAAGCCAACTTTTTCACTCTCCTCTTTCACTTTCATCAAGAGGCTTTTTAGTTCCTCTTCACTTTCTACCATAAGGGTTGTGTCATCTGCATATCTGAGGTGATTGATATTTCTCCCAGCAATCTTGACTCCAGTTTGTGCTTCTTCCAGCCCAGCATTTCTCATGATGTACTCTGCATAGAAGTTAAATAAGCAGGGTGACAATATACAGCCTTGACATACTCCTTTGCCTATTTGGAACCAGTCTGTTGTTCCATGTCGAGTTTGTTTCCTAGGCAAACCATTTACGGGAATCCAAGTCTATACCTCAACCAGTAATGCTGAAGAAACTGAAATTGAACGGTTCAATGAAGACCTACAAGATCTTCTAGAACTAACACCCAAAATGATGTCCTTTTCATTATAGGGAACTGGAATGCAAAGGTTAGAAGTCAATAAATACCTGGAGTAACAGGCAAATTTGTAGTAGAGAATGAATCAGGGCAAAGGCTAATAGTGTTTCACAAAAAGAATGCACTGGTCATAGCAAACACCCTCTTCCAACAACACAAGAGAAGTTTTTGCTGCAGTGGTTCTATGACTTATTTTACTACCTGACAGGGCAAGTTCTCCCCAATACCCTCTACTTTGCACTTCTCTCTCAGAGTTGACTTAACTTTCTGAGGACTTTATTCTCCTACATTTGTCTTAGAATATGCTAGAATAATCAAAATAGCTTGAAAATCATCACAAAATTATATATCCACAGATTTTGATTGTAATCGCAATATATTAAACTAAAACTTCTGGAAAATTGACATTTCAAAGTGTCAAATCATCTTACCTAGGACTAGAAAGTATCTTAATCTATGTCTTAATAAAACGTAATCACTTCTTTCAATGGAAAGTCTTATATTCTTTCCAGGGTAATATTTACAAACTATTGACATACTTTAGTTTCTGGGTTCCAGGTATTTATATCTTACTTTTCCATTGTAATTTCCATTTTCAATTTATTATTGTCAATATAAGCAAATACTATTAATTTTTCATCTACTTATTAGAATCACTACTGAATATATTATATATTTGAAAATTCACAGCTTTAACCCCTTAAAAAACCCAGTGTTTTATTAACTAGTGGTAGTGAAGGAGCTGAAACTCTCCAGTTATGTTTACCAGATTTTGCAAGTAAAAATAGAATTAATTTGTAATCTCAAATAAAAAACAAATAATGTTTTAGAATAAGTATATCCCATTCCAAAAAAAATGGGACATAATAAAGTTATTCATTGTTTATTTAAAATTCAGATTTAACTGAAAGTCCTGTGTGATAATTTGTAACCTGTCCCCAAGTGATTCTCTTTCACAAGCAATACTGTAAATGACACACAGCTAATTATTTTGCCTGCAAGTAATAATGGTTTTATCACTTACCTTCAAATCATTACACATCATTCAGTGTATCACATAATTAATAATTCCCTTATGAGTCATTAAGTCAATGGAAATGTGTAAGATGCTTATTGGAAATGTATTGGTCTGTTCCATTAATTCTGGCTCAGTTAGGTGTCCATTTTCAGCTTGATCATATTCTTTTGGTGTAGCTCCTTTCTCCTGTGAACCTCATCTGAGACATCAACTACACTGTTCATGATGTCAAACCTCCATCTAAGTATCTCCTGTAAATATTTGGGACCATATTTTGGGTATGTTCATTGTTATCCCACCTTAAAAACTTCAGAATAGTGCTCATACTGTATGTAAATTGTGAATGAACAGTAATTAGTCCATATTCACTAATTTGCCTTATTTGTATTTGTTTTCAATTTCAGAAAAATTTACAGCCACATGTAAAACCTAGAGGAGATTTCAGCAGAGAGAGAAGCAAATTGCATTATAGAATAAAAATTAGTTTTTTCATTAAATTGAAATGTGCTGAAATACCATTCAACTAATTGATGGAAGTAGGCAACCCTAGTTAAAGATTGCATCACATTCCCAAAAGTGCGATTAGGATTGCAGTGTATTATGCAGTAAAATGGAGTGTGTATCTCTACCTTCGACAGGTTTCAAGCAGTACCAAGCTGGGGGTGGGACTGGCGACCTGAGAGCAATAGTATAAAGGCTTTCTAATAAAATATTGTTCCATAGAATATTCACAAACTATCACTGAGTGTAGGTATTATAAAAACTATTGATATTATTAGAGAACTCAATATCTCTTTTATAAAAGAGAAAGAGAGAGAGAGAACACTTTTATCTGCCTGAAAGCATGAGTTGATTTTCAAAATCAAATTGTTTGAATTTCAAAAACTCTATTTTGAAAACTGAACACAAATAAGAATGAGATAAAAATGAAATAGGAGAAACTGCAAGCTATTGTTAATACTATTTATTATTTATTGAAAATATTTATTTTAAGTATACTTAAATTATACCCCTGAGATCACTACTCAGGGATATAATTATACATTTGAATAAACTGATATGTTTATAAAAGCAAACATTTCAAAATACAGTATTTCCTAAAATGTTATGTGTAGAGAGCAAAAAAATAAAAATTAAGCCAAAAAATGAACATTGCCAGTATTATAAAATTACATACCTGCCAGCTGTTTCCATTCTGACATAGGTCTTATTTTGCCATCTCTTCTATACCAGTGAGGTTTACTCTGACAAGACATTTATCTGAACAATAGTACTTTCTGTGTAAAATCAAATCTAACTCAATGTAACTTTTACAAAAGCTAAATAGCCAGGTACATGTCTGGATATTATAGACTGGCTGACTTCTGAATGTGAACCTTGTCTTTATATCTAATTAGCTAAGCAACCTAGAGTTAAGTGACTATTTACCCCAGATCTTTAGTGTTCTTATATGTAAAGTGCAAATAACTCTTGGTTGTTTTTGTTCAGTGTCTAAGTTGTGTCCCACTCTTTGCAACTCCATGGATTGTAGCATGCCAGGTTCTTCTGTCCTTCACTATCTCCCAGAGTTTGCTCAAATTCATGTCCACTGAATCAGTGATGCTGTCCTAACTATCTCATTCTCTGCCACCCCCTCTCCTTTTGCCTTCAGTCTATTCCAGCATCAGGGTCTTTTCATTTAGGTGGTTCTTTGCATCAGGTGGCCAAAGTATTGGAGCTTCATCTTCGGCATCAGTCCTTCTGGTGAATATTTAAGATTGATTTCCTTTAGGATTGACTGGTTTGATCTTCTGTAGTCAAACAGACTCTCAAGCATCTTCTTCAGCACCACAATTCTAAAGCATCAATTCTTCGGTGTTCAACCTTCTTATGATCCAACTCTCACATCCATACATGACTACTGGAAAAATAATAGCTCTTACCTCCAGAATAACCCAAAGTTATGACTCCTATTGATCCCCCATCCATCCCGTTCCTATCCCTCATTTCCTTGATCTCTGAAGCCTTCCATCCCACCATTGTCCTTTATGACTTGATCCTAACAATTCATGTGTTTTGCTATGACACAAACCTCCAGGGTGTTTTGCTTTTCTATTCTTATGCTATTATCTCTTAAGATACAGTTTTCTAAGTTTTTGCTCTTTATCTTTTCTAAGAGCAGAGGAGTGTATACAAGTATAGAGGCAACGTATTCTAGTAGCTGGTATAGAAACCCTACTGTATAAGGTTTATCACACATCATTTTTCTTTATCCCCTTTTTTCTTTGCCTCATTAACAACATCACCATGATCTTAACTCATGTATAATCACACTATTTTTTCCATACTCAGATGAGCTGTCCAAAAGTTGCACAACCATTTGAGCACAGTAATGTATCATCTTGGATCCTGCCTGTCCTTGATCCTTCCTGTGTTGAGTTCTTCAGAGAAGCCAGTCAATTTTCGTTAATGCACTATTGCAAACCTTGAATGAAGGCCAATATATACAACTGTACCTCAAACAAAGAACATAATCCAGCTTGAGTTTGTCAGTACAATAGTATTGTTATAATCTTTTTTTATATATACAGACCTGATTCTGAATTTTATTTCTGCCACAGATCTGCTGTGACTTTAGATAAGTTACCCAATTCTATGAGGCTCGATGATTCACCTTAAAATTGAAATTAAAATGACACCTAGTTCATTGTTTATGAAATTTAGAATTTGAAAACTTTATATGTGTTGTCTGTGACCCAGTTAAATCCTAATTTCACAATTTCTTGACCTCTTAATTTCCATTACAGATAAAATCTCTATATTTTTATCTGTAAAGCATTCCTATGACCAAGCTCTGAAATTTTTCACTACCTAAATATTTAACTTTGAAATTGAGTTTTTGTCTCTCAGTATTTCTTTGGATACCATACCTGACCCTTTCAGATTTTAAAATCCTTGCTTCTGGTTCTCTTTGATTTATTTCATCAAGACCATCAATTCCATCATCATTCCTGTCCTTTACAAAATATACACCTTCTTATGATAGATTCACTCAAACCTGAATATTCCAAAGATCTAATTTCTAAGCTCAAGCTCTTTCTCTGGCACACAAAAGAATACAAAGAAAATGAGCTACCCTTATTAAACTGTGCCAATACAGATGCTGTCTCCCAACAATACTTCAAAGCTTCATGCTAGTCCTACTTCAAAACTATTATTTGTCCCTATGTTAATTCTCTTTCCAATATCCAGAATCCATGCCTTCTCATCTCTGGTCTTTCTTCAGAGATATCCTTCTGTCATTTTTCCTACACTCTTAGTAGGAGACCTTGCCTCCAACTTCCCCAGGAATTAAAAATAAGTCAATTCTGTCACTTGGAAATCCTCTCCAATTATTCTTCTTATCCTACCAGTTGGGCTTCCCAGTTGGTGCTAGTGGCAAAAACCTGCCTGCCAATGCAAGAGATTTAAGAGACATGGGTTTGATCCCTAGGTTGGGAAGATCCTCTGGAGAAGGGCATGGCATCCCACTTCAGTATTTTTACCTGGAAAATCCTATAGACAGAGGAGCCTGGCAATCTACAGTCCATAGGCTTGGAAAGAGTCGGACATGACTGAAGTGACTAGCCCTGGTAGGTAGCATGCATCCTACCGGTTACCTTGCGCTCTCTGTGCTTAGTGGATAAATGTGCCCTTGTCTCGTTTAAGGTTATTGCTTTCTGATGCTTTGGATTTCATACTCACTTTGTCCTTCAGAGATCTTGAACCATCAATCATCCCCTTCTCTTCTGATCTTCTAATCCTTACTTAGTCTTTACTCCATAATATAAAGCATTTTCAATCACTTTTTTTTTTTTTTAAAGAAAAGTGTAAACATTTTTCAGAGTCCCCACAATCCTATCCTCTCCTTTATACCAAACTTTCTGAGAAAATGCCAAATGTGGGTTTCATTTAAGGTCTGACTTTCCATTCACTCCTCTAAATCCAATCCTTGGCAACATTCTCACTATCGCACCATAACTGTTCTTGTCAGCTTTAAAATACTGCTGCGTGGTGCCAAACATAATGCAAACTTTTTTCCTTTTCTTGACCACTATGTACATTTGGTGCTAATGGCCATAAAATCCAATTTAGGATTCCTTTTTTGTTTGGTGTCTGTTGTATCTGGGTTTCTTTCTCCCCACCCCACCCCCCATCTTTTTTTCCCTGAGACTTTTCAGCCACCGTTTTGGACTGTTCTTCCCTTGTCCTGAAATACAACATGACTTAACTACATTCTTCACCTTCTGTTCTTTTCACTTTAAATATTTTCTTTTGGTGAGGTCATTCAGCCTATGGGTTTTATAAGGAAAATTTTGTTTAACAATTACTTAGTAAGGAACTATAATATGCCAAGCACTCTCTTTGCAACAGGAACCTAATGGTGAACAAAGTTGAATATCATCTCTTCATAGAGCTTAGATTCCAGTGAAGGAAACAAATAACACATATAAAATGCTTTTATCTGCTATTGAAAAAAAAAGAAAGCAAGGTGAAAGTGATGGTGGCTGCCAGGGGCAGGAAGCAGGGGCTAGTACTTGACAGAGGTTTGTAGGGAGAAAGTTTAAATCACATTTATATCCCCGTGGTCTAGTTGTGGTCTCTGGCTCCCATATTACATCCTGTGCCCTAGGCTGTCTTTGTTGCTAACTCAGCCTGACATCTGACATGCCAAATGTCAATGCAGAGGAAACTTTGGTGATCAATGAAACCACATACTATTAAAAAGTAGGGTAGCAATATGATAAGTTAAATTTGTAAGATCAATGTCAACTCATAACCAGAAAGGAAATCTTTTTCAAGTTCTTTCCCTCAGAATTGCCTCAGCAGCAGCACCAGGGGCAAAACATTTACCCACCACCAAGTCATCATCCTATCTTCAGTCCTCTGCTAATATTCCCCAGCAAAGGAAGCCAAGCCTCCTTTGATGGTACCCAGATCCATGCCTTGGGATGAATAAAATGAGGAAGAGTTGAGAGTATCCTGCTGTCAAAACTGCTAAGGAATGAGTGAAAGAATAATAAGTCAATGTAGAGGGCTTCTACTAGCCAAATTTGCATATTTAAGCATTTAGAAATAATATTACTTGTTATTTGACTTTTGACTATTATTAATTCACTTGAAACAAATTAAATCTGAGAAAGCTGATAAGTATATCCAAAAGAATTATTAAGGACAATAAAGGGTAAGCTGTATTAAAATAAAGAAAGAGTTATAGAGATGATATTTATTTCTCATTTTAAAATATGGAATCTAATATAAATATATTTATTGTAGTTTATTAAAACTTTGTTTATACAGCATAGATATATACTTGTTTTGATCTGTATAACAAAAACTATAACTCCTAATTATACCTTGCCTGTTTCAAAGTCTTAACCAAATGTTAGGAAACTAAATACTGGCACCTCAGAATTTCTTTCACATACATTCATTTATTCAACAAATATTTATCAGATGAGATTATTTGACAGACACTCTAAGGCATTGGAGATGTAGTTCTATACGAAACAATACAAACTCCATGACCTTATGCAGTTTTCATTCCAGGGCAAGAGAAATCAAATTGACAGATTCAAAAGTGAAATATATATTAGGTGATGTTATGAAATATTTAATAAAATTTACATTCTTAGATCTGCTTATGCAGTCACAATGCTCTGTAAGGACATTCTGTCCGACATTTTTTAGAGGGTATTCAGTTGAGCGGTGGCCATATATACTCTTCAAAGAAAACACAATCAAATAAATCCAGGAGCTACTACTTCATCAAGATTTGCTATTAAACTGGAAAACCCTTGATATATGTATATTTCACTAGTAATATTCAAACTATCCTACTTTAATGTTTGCATGGTCCTTAAGAACTTACAGCATCAAAGTTATCAAACTTTTATGCATATGTATATTCACATAGTCAACATTTTATGAAGTATTGATACCAGTATACCAGCCACCAAATCAAACAAAATTCATGGAAATCGCATATGTAATGTGAATAAACTAATCTAGAAATAGATGAAGGTGCAAAGAGATTTAAAAAAAAAAATGGAGCAGAAATCATCATGGCTTCACAGTCAGTGTTGCCCGTAGGCAATACATTTGAAGCCAACCAACATTGCTCATCGTCACCAGGAATTCCTTTGACGCATGGGAATTCTTTTTAGTCATTGCTGAGTATGTGTAACATGGGTCCCTCTCCTTGGAATACTCTGTAAATGAAAAAAACAAAAAACACAAAAATCTACCACAGTGAAGTTAAATGACTTCCTAAATCATTAAGCACAAGTGAGACAGAGAACTGAAAATAGACCCGAGATATCCATGGCCATAATTGCATCACTAAACTGCACTCTCCTTTTGACAAAAGCCTTAGAATGATTAATAAGCTTATGGGTTATAGTGCACAGAAGAAACTTCCTTGTAGACAAACAATAAGGAGATGTGTTCTCATTTTCTTTTAATATCTTAGCAAACCACAGACAAACATATTAAAATCACATTATGCTGGATGATAAAGCACTTTCATAAAGAGATTTGTTGCTGACTTTTACTTCAATGGGTTTTAACAGAACAATCTTTTAAAGTTCTTGGCTTAAATGCTGATGTTACTGATAACATTTGATTTGACTTATATGGTTAGCCTATTCACAAGGATTATGTAGACTCTTTTCTTAGAAAATTTGAAAAATTATAAAATAATGAGATGTTATTGCTTGATTTCCATCTACAGGAATCAAGTGATTAATATATTAGTTTTAATGTGTCCCAGTAAAATATACTTTTTGCACATGACCCACAGTAAAAAATAACTTTTATATTGTTGTTTTTCCCTTCAACACATAATTTGGAGCTATACTATTAAAAGCAATGTATTTTGCTGTTTTATTCAATAATATTTCCTTTTTTAACATTAGGCAAAACATACATTTTAGGACCAAGTTCAGTTTGGTCTATTTTATAGAATATCATTACAATGATTTCACATTATGTGGAAGATGCATGCATGGAATCTTTCTTCTGCTATAACTATCATACTGTGGATAAGAGGGTTTTGTAAGAAAGATGTTTGCTAACTGCTTTTCAAATTCCTCAGCAAAAAACACACAAAACTATGTATCATCTTCTCCTGCACGATTAGAATGCAGAAAGTTTTTCTCTGCATTGCTTCTTCCCACCAGCTCAAAAACTAACCATGATTTTACTTTTGCCTCAATCATTTTAAAAAGAGGTCTCACCAGGGACACAAACTACGTCATACCAAGCTTTCAACTAACATATTTTCAGTCCTCATCTTATTTATCCTCTCATCAATATGTGACAGTGTTGACTATCCCTTCTAAATCCCTCTTTTCTTTAATCTGTTCTTACACCATTGCTCAGCCTTAAACCTTTTTCATTCTCCATATTTTCTAGTCTCAACCTTGAGCACAACTTAGGTTATCATTTATATGAAAATATGAAAAGTATTTATAAATCTATGTCTCCAGCTCAGACATTTCTTTGGCATTTCAAGCCAGTATAGTCAACTTCATAGTTGACCTCTCTCCTACCTATTTTGGTGGCTCAGATGGTTAAGACTCTGCCTGCAAGCGGGAGACAAAGGTTTGATCCCTTAGTCAGGAAGATCCCCTGGAGAAGTGAATGGCAACCCACTCCACTATTCTTGCCTGGAGAATTCCATGGACAGAGGAGAGTGGTGGGCTACAGTCCATGGGATCACAAAGAGTCAGACACGACTAAGTGACACACACTACTTATTGACACCCTTATTTAATATTGAAAACCATTTGATGTATCAATAAAGACTCTTCAAATTCAACCTATCCATAATCAAATGTTATCAAAGAGCTCAATCCAGTGGTTTGTTCTTTTTGAATACCGCCTGTTTCAGTGTCTGTCACCAATGTACACACATTATGAAAGTGCTTTATCATCCAGCAAATGTGATTTTAATGTGTCGGCTGTATACATTAGATATTTATAAATATAAATATACATCTATATCTCCCTTATTCCTCATCCAGCCTTATTAATTTTATCATTTAAATATCCCTTACTTCTCTCAATTTCTACCCACCATGTCACTACATATAGAAACCATTGTCTCTTACCTTGTCTGTGTTAGGTTTCTGCAAATTTCTTTCTGGATCTACTATTACCCTCATCTTAATCATTCTTCACCTTGCAGCCAGAGTATATTATTCTTAAAAAAAACACGTATCTGATAATGTGAATTTCCTGGGGAGGGGGGGAACCTTCATTATGTCCTACTGCTTTTAAGACAAAGTCCTAAGTTCTCAAAGAGGCATAGAAATCTAACACAGCCCAACCTCTCTATAGCCCTTCAGTTCCATGTACTCGCCGTTACCCAAGCTCTTGTCCTTTGTTCTTCCTTGCTCTTTATATTGAAGCTCTGTGGGAATATTTTGCAATTCATCAAAGATACTTTGTTTCCTTTCATCCCTTCACTGTTGTCATTTTAAATACCGATAGTGAGTTTTAATATTAACTTTGCTTTCCTGATTTTTACTAAAACAGATTTTGCCCCCAATCACTACATCCAGTCCTTTTCCATAGCCTTTGCTTCTTTCAACATTTCTCATAGAGAATATTTTAATTGTCTGCCTATCCCTATAAAGCTGTAAGCTCTAAGAGGGCCTATACGCTTCGTCTCTCAATTGTGTCTTATTCTTTGTGACCCCATGGACTGCAGCCCACCAGGCTCCTCTGTCCATGGGGATTCTTCAACAAGAATACTGAAATGGGTTGCCATGCCTTGCTCCAGGGGATCTTCCCAACCCAGGGATTGAACCCAGCTCTCCCACTTTGCAGGCGGATTCTTAACTGACTCAGCCATCAAGGAATCTGTGTCTATTTTCCTTAGCACTGGGTCTCCACTATTTATAAGAAGCATTTACCATATGTTATTGTTTAATATATGCTAAGTCACTTTAGTCATGTCTGACTCTGTGCGACCCCATAGACGGTAGCCCTCCAGGCTCCCGTCCCTGGGATTCTCCAGGCAAGAACACTGGAGTGGGTTGCCATTGCCTTCTCCAATGCATGAAAGTGAAAAGTGAAAGTGAAGTCGCTCAGTCGTGTCTGACTCTTCGCGATCCCATGAACTGCAGCGCACCAGGCTCCTCCATCCATGGGATTTTCCAGGCAAGAGTACTGGAGTGGGTTGCCATTGCCTTCTCCAGTTTAATATATAAACTCTATTAATAATAAGTTAAGAAATAGATTTCAATTGTTACAAGAAGTGTATTATATGTTGAAAGAATATTTTAACAATAATTGGTAAACATAAATGATGTTAATAAAGATGTTCATGGACTTCGTTTCTTTAGGAAATTTTCAACAATTAGCTTAGAATCTATATATATTGTGGGACATAATCTCTTTTAGGAATTTTCCAGTTATAAATACTGAAAAAGACTGCAATTACAGAATTTAGCTAAAATTACATGATCACACTTTACAACTATAGCTAGAGTCTAAAATTAAAATAATTTAAGCTCAAAAAATTTTATGAATTAATCAAAATAACTAGAACCCATTCAAAAATTTTAGTAACTACTAAATAGTTCCAAAATAACTAATTCTCATACAGTTCAATTTTGTGCCACAGATTTACTTGGCAGTATATCCAATAAAATGGTAATAGGATGCATATAACGTGCAAACTTGGATCCATAACTTATCTCTATAACTACTACCCATGCGCGAAATGCACACAAAGTGACAAAGTGGTTATTGCTATATCTGTTTTTCCTGAAAATTTATAGTGAATACCATGTATTTTTAAAATATATATAATACACTGTACATTTACAAAACATTTCTAGGTGCACAACATAACATCTTACCATGCCCAAGATTTTGACAAGGAAATTAGAATATTATGACTGTTGCCTAATTATATATGATGCCAAGATATAAGATTTTGAATACTAAATATCTTAATCATGAAGAAGATTATATGGTTATTTAAGACAGTTTGTTTATCAATTCAAACTGAAACAACTGTCCAAACAATTGTAACACGCTTCAAAACTTAAGTAATTCGAGGTATGTACCAACTGACTTAAAATAAATGAAACTTGAGTGTCCCAAAGCCTCACCAGCTAGTGAAATAAAATGAAGTTGCATTTTAGTGACAATTACCTAACAAATATTTTACTATTACAGTTACCTTTTGCATATTTAATACAAGCCACTTGATCTCTCTTCTTCTCTTCTAATAATGTACCTTCATGTCTATTCCTAAAGATCTCAAAAGGAGGCCTTATACGAGATAAAAGAACAATCAATTGGTTATTTTAACCAAGAGACATCTACCATCTTATTCCTCTTCATCTTCAACTTTTACATAACAAATATTTCCTTCCTGTGAAAACCTTGAACTTACCTCATAGATGTCATTGGCTCAATAAAGGCATTGTCTTCTGCTAAGTGAGGCTGATTTCAATGCAGAGATAAAGAGATAGCATCATCTAACTCCATGCCATTGTTTGTCATTTGGCACTTAAAGCAGTATTCTTGTCCCCAGAAAATAACTGGCCCTAACATCAGCTTTTTAATCATACCTTCTCCCTTCCTGTAGAGGCTCCAGATGAGTCATAGAGTCTGGATGAGTGCAGATGGCACCCTACCCCACCCACTCTACACTTTTTGTTTTCTTTTTTTAATTTTCTTCTTCGTATTTCACTAATACAATTGCACATACATAAGTTCATCAAAGGACTTTCATTAAAATAAAAGGTTCTGTGGATAGCAGATATCTCAAATAGATGCTGGGGTAGAGGATATCACTTAATGCAACTAAAGGATGAAAGCAAGACATAGGAATACACTGAATATTTTTAGTACATTATAGACTAGTGTCAAGGAACTAAGTGACATTATGAGTAAAGTGTTTTTTTTTTTTCATATTTTGTTCATTTTGTTTTAAACCACTATCCAGTTGACAGACATTAAAGTGTACTGAATATGTTATTCTTAAAATATTCTATTAGACCAGTGGCATATAACAGGTAATGTGAAGTTGAGTGAAATGTGTTTTTTAGTTCATTTGTTTTTAACTGATGGAATGATAGAAACAGAAGAGAGTTGGCTTTTCCCATGACATTTTTATGGAGAAAAATCAACTCTAAATTGAAGAATATTTTATCATGAAATACATCAGAGTTCTAAACAACTATTTGATTGTCAATTCCATATGAACATGCTTTATGACTTTCAGAATTGTGTTCATCAGTTTCATATCCATTCCTATAGTGTGGAAATAAATGCTTCATATTAGCCAAAATTAATATAATGTTCTGGCATATTTATATTTAGACCACCTAGTGTACATTATTTTGTAAAAATGATGTAGTAAATTTGACCCTCCATATAGATCAAAATTTGATCAGCATTGGTTGAATCTATGGATGCAGAAGTCATGGGCAAAAAAGGTGAACTGTATCTCCTACTATTTTTAAGTTTAACATTCCCCAGTTTAAAATGTATATAATAACTTTTCCCAAATCACGGAAGTTTAGGCTCTCAGATGGGAAGGCAATCTCAAAAATCATCTCTATTATATACTTGTTCAACACGGGCTCTAGAGTCAGAATGGGTGGCCTAAGTCCTCCCACTTGCTAGCCCTGAGCCAAAAAGTATGATATTTTACCGTGGGTTGTGCCATGGTGAAATACAGAGAGTAATAGTATTTTTCTCTGTGAATGTGTTTTGAAGAGTGAATGAGTCCATTAATAGGAAATGCACGGAATAGACTCGGCAAACTGTTATTTATTTTTCTATTATCTCAGACCATTATGTAAATCAGAAAAATGAAGAAAACAAAAATTGTGTCATGAAATTATGATCGGTTTGTGATACTATTCATTCATTTTTATTGTTTTCATTTTTTCTTCTTTCTGCCCCTAAATATTCTTTGGATACCTAGTCAGTGTGGGATAGTACTAATACAGTTCTCTCTGCTAGCTCCTTTAGTGTTCTATTGCGAGCGAATCATTATGCCCTACTGCTGCTGCTGCTGCTGCTAAGTCGCTTCAGTCGTGTCCGACTCTGTGCGACCCCATAGACGCCAGTCCACCAGGCTCCTCTGTCCATGGGATTCTCCAGGCAAGAACACTGGAGTGGGTTGCCATTTCCTCCTCCAATGCATGAAAGTGAAAAGTCAAAGTGAAGTTGCTCAGTCGTGTCTGACTCTTAGCGACCCCATGGACTGCAGCCTACCAGGCTCCTCCATCCATGGGATTTTCCAGGCAAGAGTACTGGACTGGGGTGCCATTGCCTTCTCCACATTATGCCCTACTGTAGTATAAATGGTAATGTGCCAGAAAAAAATGTGTCTCCTGGTTCCTGCCTTGAAGACTCAGGGTCATGTTTTGTTATTTCAAAACTAAAAGACTAAAGCATCATGATCTATTGAACTTTTTTTAGAAGTATATTGCACTGCAAATTTTAGGACACTCTCATGTGGAAAATAAAGAAAAATATATGTAGGTGGCATGCCAGACTTCTCTGCTTAGTCTTACTGACTCTAATTTCTTTACCCACATACTACCCAATGTAATAGAATAACAGCTTCAACCTCTGAAGTTGCATCCATTCATATGTAAAAGTTTCCTCTGTAACACAAACGCTCACTGTATAATTTTGAACAGAAGAGTTGATGGCAGTGATTTTTTTGAATTTCCTTTCAAGGTTTTTCTTTAAATGTCACTGATAATTTTGCTTTTAATTCCTCCTTGAAGTAAAGTGTTCCATTTTCTCAATAACTGAGTAACAAGAAAGTTTAAGTAAATATGCAATTTGAATTTTCCATTTTGAAATATCACAGTCCATAGTTCTCCTCCTGACTTAAAATATTTTTTCTTTATTTCTACTGTCTTCTAAGAAGATATTGTGTATTTTTTTGGATACAGATGCATTATCTCCTGTTTGAGGCTACATGTCCTTTGGGCTTCCCAGATGGCACTCGTGGTAAAGAAACCACCTGCCTATGCAGGAAACATAAGAGTTGCAGGTTTGACCCCTGGGTTGGGAAACCCTCCTAGAGGAGGCCATGGCAATCCGCTCTAGTGTTCTTGCCTAGAGAATCCCCATGGGCAGAGGAGCCTGGCAAGCTATAATCCACAGGATCACATAGAGTTGGACATGACTGAATTGATTTAGCACACACAAGCTGTTTGCATTTTCATATTTCATTTCCTTAGAAAATATTCTCTGCTTATGAACTTTGGTTTTAAGATTCTTAAATCTTCCATTAATAAATATTTCTGGTCTCCTTTAAAAAGTGTTATTTTAGTTTA